>NC_085845.1:74395523-75716148 GCF_035594765.1 Anolis carolinensis
CAGTCCTATTGGCTTTGATGAGCAATCTTTTTTCCCCTTCCTAATCCAGGATCACTGAAGTTCCCTTGCCAGATAAATTTACACTAAATATATGTTAACTATGACAATAAAATAAAAAGTCTAGGACACTGAAGCAACTTTAATGCCTAGCATTTATGATAAATTGACTTCTGCAAAAGCACTTAGTTGTCTTTCAAAATGCTAAAGATCTACATATTTGAACAAAAAAATCAACTACTGTACTATGAAAAATTTGAATAAAATTAGCCAAAATGGAATTGTTGTTTAATAAGGAAGATGAGTACACATTTAAAGTGGATTCAGCATACATTAATGACACTACACACTATACCTAGAATATTAAGTCTCTGAGGTTAATTAGAAATCTTTGGATATTGCATATGAAAATAAAAATGTGGGCATTATACATTAATATTACATCAATTTTGGTCACTCTCTACTTACTAGTATTCTTAACTAAGTATCTTAAGTATAATTGTTATAATTCTGAAATATTGTTTCCCTCACACTTTTCTTGGCTTAATATTTAATTAAGTATAGTGAAAAATTTCAGTCAATACATTAAGGCAGAATCTTCCCATGATTTCATGTTTTTCTTGCACAAGCACCACTGGAATAAATGGGAGCGGTTGAAAAATATCATTATAAGCCTATGCAGTTGTTTCATTTTACAGCGCAATGTGGTCCTTATGTTTAATATTGGTACTGATATTGGTACGGTAGGATAACAGTATTGTTGAAGTTGATACAGTACATATGTGATCTTGAGCTTGGTTTAGTGCTAATGTGTAAAATAAGAGAACACTATTTTCTTGCTTATGATAATTTATTTTCACTCTCGTATTTGTTCACAGATATCTGTGTGTGATAAATAATAATATCAATAGAAAATTTTATGGATTTAAGAACAGGAAATGTCTTCTTATTTCCAGGTGCACCAACGGCACCCCATGTTCTGCAAGGAGAACAAGATTTACAGTTGTGGAATGAGGTACAGAAAAATTTCCCTTACATTTATATGCTTTAAATTTTGCTACTGTTTATGATGTTGGCATGACAATTCCAGACCTGTTATGTGTGAAAAAAAGGGAGTGAGTAGGATTAACAATTAAAGATTCTAATGAGGCACAGTAAATAGCGCACAGGAAGAATTCCAGCAAGGTACAGAAATGTGGCCCACAACTTTATGACAACATTCAGATTAACTTGGGTTTTGTATGAGCCTGTATAAGAGAGTGTATTTTTCATTTACTGTATATACGCATGTATAAGTCAACCTCATGTATAAGTCAAGGGCAAGATTTAGGACCAAAATTATGTATTTTGATATGACTTGTGGATACATCAAGTATCACAAAGGGGAAAACGTTAATGTTGCCTCATGGGTTACCTGTCCCTGGCCATTGCCATTCAAAAAGCCCAGAAGCAATAGATAGAGTGGAGGGGACAGCACTGCGATTATGTTTTCTTGGAATGGACTAAGCTCTCAATTTCTCTTCTCTACTCAGAGAAGAGGATGGTTCTTTTTATTTTTATTTTTGTAAGAGTTAAGATAAAGTACCCATGGATAAGATGACCTAAGTTTTTGGGATTGTATTTTTTTTTGGGAGTGTGTTATTTTTTGACTAAAATTTCTAAACTTATACATATGTATACAGGGTACGTTAAGCGCTTTTCTAGACCCATACATCCAATGAGGTGTTTGAAAATCAGTTGAGAGCACTGCTTAAAATAATCACAAGGAAAAAAGAAAACATCAAGAGGATTAAGTAAGCCTTTTTGTTGGCTGGTGTGTTATTTAACATCAGAGAATGCTGTTGTACTTGTAGAGACACCTGTGGGAAATACCCATCCTTACACTTTTTGGAATGAAAGTCTCTATGTTTCAGGGTCAACCTTATTGTGATAAGAAGGTTAAAAAGTTGACAGGAAGGAAATACATAGAGGGACATTGATTTAGAAACTTTAATAGCACAGCTGACCATTAACCACAGTTATGAAGGAAATATGAGGTCTGAACAGCAGAAGCTTCAAATGGAATTGAAAATTCCCCTTTTAGGATCTTGTGGGGATTTTTTTAATGAGCATTACCAACTCTTTTGTGAGCATTACCAACCTTGAAAATGGTTACATGCCTAATTATGAAGAAGCATACTCACTGGGAGTGAGGGATTGGGTACCAGATCATAATTGTTCTAGACAGAGCATTGTGGTCGATAGGATACTTGTAGGGGGCTTGCTTATACCATACTAGCCTTACTTCATCTGCATTGGCTATGAGTTTAAGGTGCAGGTCTTGACCTTTATGTCCTGAATAGTTTGAGGTATGCTTATTCGAAGGACTGTATGAACCCATTTGCACCTACCTGGCCAGGTGCTCCTGTCTGATTTGCCAGAAAGAAAGTTGTTGCTGCATACTAAAGGCAGAGACGTCTCAGGACACACCTCTCTTTTTCCAGTACAATTTCTCCATCTTTCTGCTTCCATTACCATTTTTTCATCATCAGATATAATTAGACTTCTCATGTTCTTAGATGAGAATTTGTGAATTATTTTCATTTTCTTGTTACAAATTATTATTATCTTTCATTAATGTATCTGTTACCACTTTATTCTGATGATATTTAGTGCTTAAAATTCATTTATTTTACAGCCCATTAGACAATTACTTTTCTACTGATTAACAGATCTTTTTCTGGTTGTCTTTGGAATCCCATATTCACCTGAGTTGCTGATATATTTGAGGCAGCTCTGAGTTGTTTTCTGAGTGTATATCAGAGCTTTCTGTTTCCTTGTTTTTTCTCAGTTCAACCTTTTGCTGTCTTGTTCTTACTGTTTTGTCAACATTTATAGATAGATGATGTGTGTTCTACTTACCTGACAAGGGAATCCCCACCTCAGGTCAGTCCAATTTACAGAATATAAGTTCAGTAATGCTAAATTTCTCAAAGCAAGCACTATCAGTTTAGCAAACACATTTCTGATATTCTGTTCTCCTTTCCTTTAGTCCACAAATGCACTGGAAGATCTTTGCTTTTTGGTTCTGGAATTTCTGCAAAAAACTCAGGTAATGGCAGCTAACATTTCATTGTATTTCTGAAACATAATTAACAGAGCACTTTTTACAATGCAGTGTGTAATAATGAACACCTATGCAGATATTAAGCACTAATTTGTTTCCCAGTTGTGTGGTTCCATGACAGAGGCCACTCCAGGGACATCCATAGATCACTGGATTGTACTTAGCAAAATTTCTGCTCAGGAATATTAATGATGTGCTGTAGAGGTGAGGCAATCTGCTGTTCTTGCTCTGGAAAGAATTCTTTCCTGACTGGATAATTAAAAATAGATTATTTCTACTCCATTTAAAGAAATTAATATACTACTTCATGTGTACATTCAAGAAATTGCTTTGCTTGGAAAAGCAACAGAACAACATCAATGGAAGCTTAACGCCCTTCCACACAGCCATATAACCTAGAATATCAAGGCAGATGATCCACAATATCTGCTTTGAACTGGATTATCTGAGTCCACATTGCCATATAATCCAGTTCAATGTGGATTTTATGTAGTTGTGTGGAAAGGGCCTCAGATGAATCATGGTTACTTTCACTCTTTTCCAACATAGTTTGAGATATTATTGCCATTGATTCAGAAACCAGAGTATTAGGTCACTTTTTAAAAAATGTTTCTAGGTCTTGTAACTGTAATAACAGGGTAGAACAGCCTTCTGCAGTCTCCATTTTAAAGAGTACAGTGTTCCCTCACTACTTCGCAGTTCACTTTTTGCGAATTCGCTGTTTTGCAGTTTTTTAGTAAACTCTAAAAGTACAATTTACAGCCTAAGGAAGGGAGGAAGGAGAAGCCAAAGGGACAGAAAAGGAGCCCAAGCGGCAACAGGAGGAGAAGGAGGCGATTTATCAACACACGATTGGTTGATAAAAACTTAAAATAGTGTATAACTACTAAAAGAATGTATAAATATTAAAATAAATATAGTGTCCCTACTTCGCGGATTTTCACTTATTGTGGATGGTCCTGGAGCCTAACCTCCGCAATAAGTGAGGGAACACTGTACCATTATTCCCAGGCAATGACCATGCAGACTGGGAATGATTGAAGTTGCCTTCAGTTAATCAGAGCTAATGCTAAGTGTAGTTTGCAATGAATACAGCACAAGCAGGTATGCTTTACAAAAAGCAAAACCTTCTGAACACTTTCTCTTGGCTGCCAGGGAAGCGAAACGTATGAGGCTTGTTTTAGATGGCTTCTGATCATATACTTCACTGCATACCAGAGCTAGGCAAGGTGTAATTCTCAATTCCTTTAGTCAGCTTAGTCTGCCTTACTCATTCCTCCACATTCCTTTAAAAATAACAACCCTACTTTTTAAAAATTAGAAGTGCACATCCATATACTTCTGGGTTCTTGTTTTGATCTATTTTTGACATTCATTGTGACACCGAAATCAAGTGTCTTCAAGATTTTTAAGCAGAAGGCTAGTTCACAGTCCCTCAAACTGTTGCAGTGCAGGATGTAGTTTGAAAAAAACATGAACTAATTCCTATGTACACTGCCCATATCTTATTTATAGTGCAAAAAACCTTGAAAGAACAATACAATATTTAAAATGAAGAACAATTTTAACCAACATAAACTTACCAGTATTTCAATGGGAAGTGTAGACCTAATTTTGACTGTGGAGTATTTCAGATTTCCAGATAAGGGAGAAAGATAAGGGAGACTCAACCTGTATAAGCAAATGTTATGTCTATTGTACCACACTGTTTTGTGTTGTCATCAAAATGAACCATTCTGAATTGTTAAATGACTTGTGCCAATATTTCCACAGGCATTAGATGAAAAGGACATCACAAAAAGAGTAAGTTATATATATATATATATATATATTCAGTCCTTTTAAAATATGTTTTAATACCTGTCTCATAATGGTAACCTCTCCCAAAATAAAATGCACATTTAATTTCTTTGAACAGTTCTTATTTCATTATTCTAAGACTCATAATATGGGCAACTCAAACAATCTGGTAAGTTGAACTGCCCTTATTCCTGTGAGTAAACACGCGCCTGCATCTAAAAGCAGCATATTATTATTAATTTGACTTCATTTAATCCTTCCAGGTAGAATTATTGATAAACTTTGTGTTAAAGGGGGGGGGGGGGAGTTAATCAGGTGCTGCTTTTAAAGTGCACCAAAACATCATTACTTATTCTTCATGTACATCTGCATCCTTGCAATATCCGTTTCCATGTCTATGGCTGCTGTTGTCTAAATCTTTGTATATTAGTGGGGAATAGAAAGAATCCTTCCTCCAAAGTGTTGTACCATATTAGAATAGTATATATTTACTAGGGAAAATAGAATATTATTTCTGAAAGTACTGTAATATCTTGTACAAAACAACGTGGCCATGAATTTTCCAAGCATCCTGATGGTTCCTTTGAGATGAGAAATTATGTTCCTTTTGAGGCAATTTATTCTTTGATGTCCATCCTATTATACAGTCACCATGTTTATGTCCTACTGTGAATACAAGGAAATGAAAAAATATATATTCAGCTAAGTAGCTTGTGATTTTTCAAGGCATATGGACAAATACTCGTTAAATGCTGAAGACAGCTTGAGACCCATTTTGGCAGAAAACTGAAAATACGTACATAAAATTATTTATGTGGAAATGTTTAGTAATTACAGTTGTATCATACATAGGGCTGTAGAACAATTTGTTTATTTTAATTTTGATATTTTACTTTGAGTCCCAATGGTATAATGTATAGATTCCAAGACTGTGTTTATAAGTAAGATGAACATTGCCTTGGGCATATTTGTTGTGTGAAATACGTCCCACTTGTGTAAAAATAGTATGAGGAATCATTAGAAATATCTGGTATACAGCCACTGCCATCCAGTTATACCAAACGTTCTGATGCCCTAATAAGCCAGTCTATAACATTCATTGATAGAGCTTGTTTAGATTGGCAGGTTCTAGCTGACTACTGAAGTTTGTGGGCAGCATAAGTTTTAAACTTATGGGGAAGGGATGGCAACAGAGAGGCATGAGAGCATGCAAAGATAAGAAATGAAGAAGGTAAGAGTCTAAGAATTGAGAAAATCATGGATTTATTGTATGAATTGTGGTCAGAAATAAAAAGCTTCCTTTCTAATAATATAGAGCTGCAAAAAGCTGCTTTGCTTTTGCATCTCCCAACTACAGAGGAATGAAGAATCAAGGCTGGAGTTGTATTTGAGCCACGTTGACCAACAGTTTTTGTCTTGCAATGAATGTATTGATGTAGAATTTCTGAGGTGACATAGTATTCATGGGATACTGAGAAAAATCAAAGAGGTACTGCTTTGGAGCTGGGAGAAGTTACCTTTGGGGCTGCAACTTCCAAAATATTCCAGCCATCCACAGTAGCCATGATGGCTAGAGCTTCTGGAAATTGTCATCTCCAAAAATAATGTTCCTAAACTCTGTATTGTTCCTTGATTAGTGATAATTCATTCTTTGTTTTGTGACCAAAAGATGCCTAGATACAAAGAAATATTCTGTTGTTTCTTCCTGATCTAGAGTTATGGAAATTTTGCTTAGAATTTTTGCTTTTTACCAGGATTGTTTTTTGTTTCACACCTGCAGTGGGAGACAGGCTGTTTTTTTGCTGGTTGAGAGAGCAGTAGTAAAGCCAGTCAGTAGACATTGCAGGTATAAGTGAAACATTGAGAGAATTGTTGTAGCAAGGAAGGTTTTTTGTTTTTTTTTGGCAATGGAACAGATTTCCCCAAAGGTGGTGACTCTGCTTTGCTTGGAATATTTAAGCATAAGGTGATCAGGCTTCTGTCAGTTGTTATAGCAGCATTCCTCATTGCATACTCTGTTGATCACAAGGCTGCACCAAATGATCTTGGCTCTGCATGTATATTAGTTCAAACATGCAAACTAACACTGGAATGAAGACCGTCTAACATTATAATTTCCATCATGAATTGCCTTTATGATGTCCATCTGTGAAGTAAACTGCAACTTCAGAAGCCACCCAAACAGTCTAAAAATATGCTCCATCAAGAATTGTCTGTCCCTTGCTTTGCATGTTATACGTATGAGTTATTAATGCATTTAAAAGCATCTGTTTTATTTTTATTTCCTGAAGTCAGGATTTCATTGTTGCTCATATGTCTATATTCATGCCCTTTTAGTTGTCTGTTCTGCATCCTTTGCTGAAACTTGTTCCCCAGCTGCATGAGAGGAGGCTGAAGAGATACAAAGACGTATGTAACTTTTTATGCATTGCATACAGTTGCATAAAAATAAACAGTTTTTGTTATGTAAGCACTGCTTTCATTATCTTTCTTTCTTTCTTTCTTTCTTTCTTTTAAAAGCACAGCACATTTATCTTTGATTATTTTAGTCAGTTTAATCATGCATGTGAACTGAGACGTTATATTCCACTGTGTTTAGTGAAGCCCCTTCTACACTGCCACATACAATCCAGATTATCTGATTGAACAGGAATATATGTCAGTGTAGCCTCATATATTCCAGTTCGAAGCAAACAATGTGGATATCTGATTTTATAATCTGGATTATATGTCAGTGTATAAGGGGCCTGAGGACCTATCCAGAAAGGCCCAAAATGCGAAACCTGTTTGGATTTTTACCAAGGGCGTTCAAATGACATTCCCGGTAAAAACGAATTAATTTGGAATGACCTCATCCAAATATCCCACTAGATCCGGGACTTCCTGAAAGGTATTGGGTCTGTGGGGACTCACTACCAGGTAATCCCCATTTGCCATCCTGAACTTTTTGGGCTGCTGGTGCCCAAAGGTCTAGGATGGCACCAAACCCCTCCTCCCATCCCCCGAAACAACCCATAAAACTTTTACCAAAATTACATTAAGGTCCTCCTTGTGTCCTCCTGGTGCAATTCCTCCCCCCCCCCCCCCGGGTCTCCTGGCACGTCATTTCCTCATGCCAGACGGACGCAAGGAGGACCTTAATGGCAACCAGGTTTTTGGTTTTTTGGGGGTTTTTTTTGAAGTTTTAAGGGTTGTTTGGGGGGCTTCAGGGTGGCTGCATGTCATTCTGGTAATTATCCCTGAATTTTATATGGCAGTGTAAAAGGGGAACATAAACTTCATTTCCTATCATCACTGAACATTCATGAAGCTAACAAGGACTTCTGGGAGTTAAAGTCCAAAACATGTGGAGAGTCAAAGTTTGAGACCATTCTCTTATGTTATAAATTCCCCCTTGTATAATTTTAGTTAATCTAAGGATAATTGTACACCATTTATAGCTATAAAGCCAATTATCTATTCTGCCCTTCACTCACTTTAATGAGGCTTTCTCCTATATATATATACAGAAGTGTAGTCTTCACCAAGCAATTCTACAGCAAAATGTTTTGCCAGCATCCTCTCAATTTCCTGCACTAATTAGACTTGTCTACCACAACTATGAATACCAGATTTCCGTGAGCAAAATTCTCACTTGAAAAAAAGTCTGTTGCAGTATCATGGGGCCTTTAGGAAATAAATTGCAGGGCACTGGGCGTAGTAGGGTTTTTAAACAAATAAAAACTAATGGTAAACTATTGGTTTCATTGTGTTTTTTTCATGTCAGAAGCAACTTGAGAAACTGCAAGTCGCTTCTAATCTGAGAGAATTGGCCGTCTGCAAGGACGTTGCCTAGGGGATGCCTGGATGTTTTTGATGTTTTACCATCCTTGTGGGAGGCTTCTCTCATGTTCCCGCATGGATCTGGAGCTGACGGAGGGAGCTCATCCACGCTCTCCCCGGGTTGGATTCGAATTGGCAACCTTCAGATCAGCCATCCAGCCTTCAAGTCAGCAGTCTACTGGCACAAGAGTTTAACCCATTGCGGGGGCAAATAACGTTTAGCATATTTATCTGACAAATCTGATTTAAGTCACCGATTTATCTCAAGCTTTTCATCGTGTAATATATGCATTTCTTTAAAAGGGGAAATTTTACTTATCTGCTCTGACACATTTTGCTTGCATCTCATGATACTTTACAGTTCATAGCTCACTTTTTCTTCCAAAATAACTGAAAGCAAACTGAAAGATATGCAAGATTAAAATTAATAAGACAAATTGGTAGGGGCATTTAAGTGCAAGGACATAGATAATGCATCCCCTCCAACAATTCACAGATAAAAACATGAATCCAAGCAACACCAGAGTGTGGCCAAGCTGGAAAGAGTCCCCTATGTTGAGGAAGCATCCACAACATAGGAGAAGGTGAAACTGTTTACTTTTGTTTGAATCTACTGGGAAGAGCAAGAATCTGACTCTCTTCTGTCCCCACTAGAAGTGAGTGTGAAGTACTTTTGCAATTTGAGCTCAGGCCTCTTCTACACTGCTATATAATCCAGATGATCAAATCAGATAATCCACATTATCTGCTTTGAACTGGATTATATGAGTCTACACTGCCATATAATCAAGTTCAAAGCAAATATGTGTAGAAGGGGCCTCAGACTGCAGACATTGAAGTAAGGAGAAAAGTGGCAGGAGGAGGGAGGAAGTGTGAGACGATCAAGACTTCTGCTGCCAAATAGGAACATTTGGAGAGTAAGGATGATGACTGATGTACAAAGAATGGTACATAGGAGAGAATAGTTTCTCAGACCCCTTCTACACTGCCATATAATTCAGATTATCAAATCAGATTGTCCATGTTATCTGCTTTGAACTGGATGATAGGCATCTACACTGCCATATAATCTAGTTAAAAGCAGAATGTGGATTTTATTTGGCAGTGTAGAAGGGGCCCTAGTTGTCTGTGTCCTGTACTATTTAGCATTTTCAAGACCAGTGCAATCATCTTAAATTGAGTAGGTTATTAGTGTAAATAAATAAAACTGGAATAATTTTATCAAGCCAGTTGCTTGATGATACTGGCTTGACAAAAATATCAGTTGATTTTTTTCAGTTGTTTACAAAATATGTTAAATTGATAAATAATTAATCAAGAGTAATAAAACACATAACGTATTTTATTCAAAAGTATGTATTTTTATACAGTAGACCAGCTCATGTGATGGAACACCGTTTCAATTATATGTGGAGAGCTTTGAATACCATAGAATCACACAGGAGGATTTTGGCTAGATCTACGCTGCCATATAAAATCCAGATTATCTGCTTTGAACTGGATTATATGGCCATATGGACACATATAATCCATTTTAAAGGATATCATATGGATTATCTGCTTCGATAATCTGCATTATGTGGCAGTGTAGATCCATCCTTAGTGAGGTTAAGACTGGATCTACACTGCCATATAATCCAGTTTCTAATCTCAGATCATAGAAGCGACGTTGTGGGCTATCCAGTCCAACCTCCTGCCAAGAAGCAGGAAAATCGCATTCAACACACCATTGACAGATGGCCATCCAAACTTTGTTTCAAAACCTCCAAAGAAGGAGCCTCCACCATACCCCCGGGCAGAGAGTTCCACTGCTGAACAACTCTCACAGTTAGGAAGTTCTTCCTTATGTTCAAGTGGAATCTCCTTTCCTGTAATTTGAAGCCATTATTCCACATCCTAGTCTCCAGGGCAGCAGGAAGCAAGCTTGCTCCCTCCTCCCTATGATTTACCCTCACATATTTATACATGGCCATCATGTCTCCTCTTAACCTTCACTTCTGCTGGCTAAACATGCAGATTATCTGCATTGAACTGGATTATATGGCAGTGCAGACTCATATAATCCAGTTCAGAGCGGATAATCTGCAATCAGATACTGGATTATATCATGGCAATGTCATAACAATATCATTACCAAGTCTGTGAATGATACAAGCGTGGTGGGGCATATCTCTGAAAGGGATTAGTCTGACTATTGGGATGAGGTAGATTGGCTACTCTTGTGGTGCAGGGACAATAATCTGGTTCTTAATATCAATAAGACCAAGGAACTCATTGTGGACTACAGAAAGAACAGATCAGAAATTTAGCCCTTGGTCATAACTGGAGACTAATTGGAGCAGGTGGCTAGTTTTAGGTTCCTAGGTGTCACTGTTAATGAGGATCTGACCTGGGACATTCATATGGCAGCGTTGGTTAAGAGGGCCCAGCAGTGATTGTACTATCTGAGACTTCTAAGGAACCAACAACTTAATGAAAAACTGCTGGTGGCTTTCTACTGCTGTTCTATAGAGAGTGTCCTAACCTACTGCATCTGCACATGGTTTGGTAACTGCACAGTGACAGATAGGAAGGCGCGCTGTAGGGTCACCACTTCTACACAGAGAGTCACTGGTTGCCCTCAGAGCATTCGTAAGGACCCGTCTCACCCGGCATGTTACAGATGGTACAGGGTGATAAAAATAAGGACAAACAGACCAAGAGATAGCTTTTATCCTAGAGTTGTAACTATATTAAACATGGTTTCACATTGATGTGGCATTGGGAGTTGTGTGGTGGTGGTTGAAGTGTGGAGGGATGGGTGTGTTGTTTTTGTGATGTGTGCTGAGGAAAGCATTTAATTTTGTTGTGCAATGTACAATGAAAATAAATTTATTCCATTCTATTATATGGCAGTGTAGATTCAGACTGAGAGAGGTGTTGTCTGTACCTCTTTAGCATGCTTTTATGGTCAACTTTTGCTGGAAATTCTGGAAGAAATTATAATAATAATATTAAAATAAAAATTTATTTATATCCCGCCACCATCTCCCATAAGGACTCGGGATGGCTTACAAAATAGCACACAAAGGTGCCATGCAATACACAAAATACAATACATCAATATTTAAAAAGAAGAACATATTTACATAAACCTACACATATAAAAAGCAAACTCAGATTAAATAAAATAACCGTAAAATATTATCATGCTGAATCATGCCGAGAGCCTAGAGAGCACACCTCTTGGGCACAGCTAAGTCCTCTTGTGTGGTGGTTATATGGTATGCTTCCACTGGAAGCCCAGGGCATTGTTCATTTCAGGTAAGAAAAATAGGGTTCCAAATTATATGCACAAATTGCATTACACAAAGGGACCTGAAATGAATCCTTTCTGCAATATGCAGTCCTACTGTAAGGCAGTTTTCCAAGCAATATACAGAAACACTGGGACAGTCCTTTGACCAGCTACAGCCACTTGTTGTATGTGAAATGGGCGAATGCTAGTCTACATAAATACGCAAATGGCCTACAGACAGGGCAAGACGTTCTGGGTATTTTTGAAAGGGAGAAATAATAGGGTCAGCCCTATATCAGATGAGCTCAGTAGGATTTCTCAAGAATCTTCTGAAGTGTTCTAGCTGCAGTATACACCAGATAGGATATGCATTAATCTACTCTCAATTTTATAGGTGCAGCTTTTTAGACTGATCTTCAACGTTGCTTTTTGGCATGGATCATTTCTCTCTCTTTTCCTTTCCTTTCCTAGCCATCTGATTCATTTAGGCCTGTCCCACAGGATACTGGAAATATAATTATTAAAGATGAACTATCCAACACCTCCTCACTTGCCTTTAAGGGCAAAGAGAGAGATCATGATCAGAACAAAACATTAATAAGTGACCTACTAATAAATATTTCAGAGTATTTGTTACTAGTGCCTGAAAGTTATAAAACTGCAACCCTGTATTTGGGATAAACTCCACTGAACACAGTGGGACATCTTTTGAATAGATTAACATAGAACTGAAATATTTAAAAGAATCCATGTGAATAACATTGAACTAGGGTGGGCTGGTTGACATGGTTTAACAATTTAATATAAATGACTTGCAGTTTAAAGTACTATCCCTCTACCCATGGATTTGATGTCCATGACTTCACTTAACCATGCTCCAAAAAATATTCCACCCTGGCAATGTTTGTGGGCTTCTCTAGGGATGCATCTATCCTGTAAAATTAATGCAGTTTTGCACCACTTTAGTTGGCATGGGTCAGTGTTATGTAACTATGGAAATTGAGCCATGGCAGTTAAAGTGGTGTGAAGCTGCATTAATTCTCCAGTGTAGATGTACTCTAGGTCCTCCAGTGGAATTGTTTCTGAGGATGGTAGGGCTGAGTTGATCAACAGTTTGACTTTTTGGACTACATATCCCAGAATCCTCCAGGTGGCATGGAAATTCCATTAGTGGCCATGTAATCTGCAATGTCTGAGTTTTGCCATTCAAAAAACAACCTCAGAAAACTCTCGAAATTTCCCAGAAACTCCCATAACTGAGTGTTTGAAGATATTCCCCTCATTTGACTCAATACTTTACTTTTCAACAACTGCTTTTCAGTAATAATCAATACTTATTATAGACAAAGACTGTTCATATTAGCATTTCTTATAAGAACAATTTAGATGTACTTCCTAAATATTTAGTATCTTCAATTGAGTTGTTGAAGACTTCATAAAATGTTTATTTATTTATTCAAAATAACATCTAGGTCCAAGATAGTGTGCAAGATAGAAACAATACCAAAAAAGTGTGATATAGTTTTAAAAAGCAACATAAATTATCAATAAGGGCATTAGACTAGAAAACCAAGGAAAATACAATTAAAATAAATAGTTTTCTAAAAGACTGCAGGGAAATTGACGGAAGTCATGTCCAGAGAAGTGGAATTACACTGAAAAGACCTTCTCACTAGTATTTCTAACTGCCCTTTGTAATGGGAAAATAAGAAGCCTCTTGGGCAAAAACAAGCATTAAAACAGGCCAGCAAACTGGGCTTGGAGATGTACTGGCAGTCTGTATAGCTGGCATGGTATTGATGTGAGCATACTGTGTCAACTTCTATCCTTTCTGCTATTGTATCCCCCCCCCCCCCCCCGAAGTTTCAAACTGTCTTTAACAATATTAACAATCTATTCTCATTTCAGGATGAACTTCGAATACCAGGAGGAATTCAAAGTAGGGGCTACTTTATTTTCAGGGTATGTGGATTTTTGTTTGTTTCAAACCTACAGTTGTATTACGAAACAAGAGAATTGTCAGAATTTGGGAGACATTTGTTTTAGTAATCCTTGGGCTGATTAATACATTATAGGGAGATAGATAATAAAACCAAAACTTAAATTTATAGTGCAAAACCATCTAGCTGAACGTTTACTTCAAGGAAGCGTCTTTATTGGTGAAACAGTGAATCTGCTCTGGCTTTAAAAAAATAATAATGAGCTATCCAAGGTTCTGGTCCTAATTTAGATTCTGACTCAACTCAGGAATAAATTCCCCACCCAAGTGACAAAATCTGCCATGCAGTTAAAATTGATATTAAAGTCTGAGGGCACTTGTCATCCGTCCTTGAAGTGTGTGCTTTTATCTAGTTTTGAAAATGTTTGGCTAGAACTCATAGGACCGCTACTTAGCTGACTGCAACACAACAGTTCCTTAAAGAACTGTTTCTCAAAGAGCTTTAATAATGTGCACTTTAAAAATTCTTCAAGAAGGAAATTAGGTTCCTTAGTATTTATCTATCACTATTTCTTTTCCAGCCACGCAATGGAAGGAGATCGACTACATTTCCTTAAAATGGTATTGACTTGATTTTTCAATCAGAATTAATATCTAAAGGCTGTTCTATACTGGCTATGCTTATTGAAAAAAAAAGTGCTATAGAACTGATGTGCTAGGAAAATGTGTGTTTGCTATGAATAAAATGTGTTTACATTCACAGTATACCCAACACTTGTGTACTTAGCATTTTGAAGAACTAACTATTCAGGATGACACCTAAGGATGGCTTTGCTGGTTTATTATTCATCACACTGAATGAGTCATTAGCAATCTGCAATATACTAGTAGAGCAGAGCAAATAAGAAATACTGCACTTGAAATTTTCTGACTTATAGGCAGTTCCCAAGTTACTAACAAGATAGGTTATGAAGGTTTGTTCTTAAGTTAAACTTGTATGTAAGTTGGAACAGATACCTTTTAAAAGGGTAACTCCAGCCAAATATAGACTCCATTGGCTGCTTCTGGTGACTTCTGGTGACATTGGTGACTTAGGCCACTTCTACACTGTCATACAATCACTTCTCTAGAAAACGGGCAGTCACAGATCTTGTATTGAAACAAATGTAGCAGATTTTCCATGATTGATATCAATATGCTATTTGACACATAGGTCCCTTTTATTGACTGACTGAAACATAATAAACTCACATGATCCCATGGAGAGCTTTGCAAAAATGTATTGAGCAAACTCAGTAGGATTCCTTTGTGGAATAACCCTTGAATTGTCCTTTATATTGCCTTGTGTGTTCATTGATTGCTACCTTTTCAGTTTTTTGTAAAATAACAGTGAATTATGTTTTTTAAAAATGTTCGGAGTTTCACATCAGATCAGCAGCACCTTCTGTCTTTTTCAGAATTGTTCATCCATGAGCGTAGAATCACCGTAGAACTACAACAAGATGAGCATCTTATCCTTTATTCCATATACAACTGGATTTTTTTAGATATTTTATTCACAAATCAATTTCTATTATCAAAAGTGCAATATAATTCTCTGCATGTTTAGTTACAAGTAAGCCACATTAAGCTTATTGGAGCTCATTTCTAAGTAACAGTGTACAGGATTGTAGCCTGAGGCACAAATGTTTCTTTCTTGAAGCAACTCGAAATATTTATGTTTCTCTTTATTTTAATGTTTGTAACTGTGTGTAATAAAACTAAAATAATAATAATGTTGGTGTTGGGATAATTGCATGCAGAAAACATTGTCAATAGCAGTATTGCTAAATAAAGGGTTCCTCTATCCTTTTATTGTAAATAAAGGCACTCACTAGAGAATTGTTTTTAATGAGAATATTTTAATGAGAATTTTTCTGTTTTTAGTGTCATCTTTTTCATGGTGTGGGTCTTGTGATTTGCAATTATGGTTTAAATATTTTTATAATACAACTGGCCTGCTAATACCTAACTTTGAATCAAATGGGCCATCCTTGCATTGCATGATGTTTTTTGCTGCCAGAGGAGCAAAGCAATGGAACTATAGTCAATGAAATTTTGAAGTGTAAAGTCTTACAAACAGGAGAACTGGGTGCTATGAATGTAAATTGCATTTAAAATACACTGAGAACAGTGCCAGTTATTGAGATGACTAAATTTGTCAGTAGCAGATGGGTGCTTGACCAGATTATGACATTAAACGTGAGAGCAATCTGCTACCCTTTGACTAACAAAAATATTAAGCCATTCCATCATCACTAGGACTTATTTTGTGCTTGGGATCCTCAGAAGCTGTGGAACACATTAAGTTAAAATAAAGTGCCTTTGTGTGTTTTCTGTGCTTCTCTTGTGACTACTGAATAACTACAATATTCCACCATGTATCAGAGAAGGTGACAAGTGTTCATGCTCTGTAGTATCTCTCCTTTCAGAAAAATCTAGCACAGCATCACTTCAGATGACACCCACCATACACATGGAAGAGAGATTAGTAAAACATTGGCCAGGATATGTCTTCCTGTGGAATATGTCAGCCTACAGAAGTCACTCACAATCAACATTTGTTTATTTTAGGGCTACAGTGTTCCCTCGCTATTTCGTGGTTTGCTTTTCACAGATTTGCTTTTTTGCAGATTTTCAATAAACTCTAACAGAATATAATAAACCATAAAAATTACAAATTTCCTTCCTTCCTCTCTCTTTCTCCTTCCTTCCTAAGGAAGGAAGGAAGAGGCCAAAGGGAAATAAAAGGAGGCTGAAGCAGCTTCCTTTTTGCCTCACAAGGCGGCAGCACCAGCGGGAGCGCACATGCGCGTGTTTGTAAACAACACAAATATAGCATCCCTACTTTGTGGATTTTCACTTTTCGCAGGTGGTTCTGGAACGTAACCCCCGCGATAAGTGAGGGAACACTGTATCTCTCTTCTTACTTTCCTAAGAATATTCTAGAGACAACTCCAATATGTGAAAGAAGGTGGAGTTTTCATAAGGCAGTTGGAATTCTGTAGTTGTTCTATGGGCTCCTCCCATGTCTTCTCCAGAACAGGCAACATTCTGAAACAGTTTGTTGGCTGTTCTGGCTACTGGGCTGAACAGCTGTATGTAGATCGGGTCTCATCTTTCAGATGACTGGAGGGCTGGGTAATGTGGAAGTCGTTTTGCCACCCACGTGGAAGCTAACATGCAGGTCAGAAACACGGGATATATTTGAAATGGAAGAAATTTAGGATGCATTTGCATTTTTAGGCAGCAGTATTCATTCCTACATTAAGTTCAGTCATGAATGCTAGTCAAGATGCCACTTCAATAGGAACTGCTGTTTCTCTCTGCTTTGTGCCTTGATCATGAAGTACCTTGCCATCCATGTAATCCCTTATACAAGAGAACAAAAATACTATGATTACTTTAGTTGCCTATTATTTATTTAAGAATTTACTACCTATACTAAAAGATGAATTATGTGGAATAGGCATATCGAGTAGCTGTTCCAGAAATTAAGTGCCCATGCAAACAACACAGGCAAGGAAGAAGCTAATCTTAGATAATTCCTACCATCCTCCAACTCTCCTCCCTCCACATGCTGTTAGCAGGAGACACTAACCCAACTGGTAGGATAAAGGTTGTGGAGAAGAAGTTGACTGAACGTGGTAGTGCTTGGAGGAGAGTAGATGGCTGAAGGCATAATTGAAGGAATATAGAGATAGAAGCAAAATGCTAATCAAAGTCTACTTGTTGATTCTTCATGTGATCTGCACTGACCATTGGGCAGATAAAATGCTCCAGGATCAAGCAGCAGGGCAAGTTCTGACAAACTAATTGACCAAGAATGCAAGATACCTGAAAATATTTAGGACATGTTATCAACATTGAGGTGTTAGTAGCTTTATTCAGCACACTGCAAAGAACTTGCCCATCATTTTGCAGATAAGATCCTTGGATTTGCTCTGACTCAGGCCCCATCTGTGTTGCCATTTAAAATCCAGATTATCTGCTTTGAACTGGATTATATGGCAGTGTAGACTCATATCATCCAGTTCAAAGCAGATAATGTGGATTCTCTGATAATGTGGATTATATAGCAGTGTGGAAGAGGCCTTATACACCAAATTTGATACAGTTCCAATGGATGTGACCTTGGCACCTTGTCTAGTGTTGATGGATACTTTTCAATGTGTATAATCTGAGGATGTGGACAGAATCTTTGGAGAGGTGAGAGCTATCACATGTTCTAGACCAGTGGTTGCCAACCTTTGGTCCTCCAGGTGTTTTGGACTTCAGCTCCCACAATTCTTGACAGCTGGTAAGCTTACTGGGATTTCTGGGAGTTGAAGTCTAAAACACCTGGAGGACCAAAGGTTGGCAACCATTGTTCTAGACTCTTGCTCCTCCTGGCTCATTAAGCAGACAAGAGGGAACTGATGGAGTGGGTCAGGGAAATAATTAATGCTTCATTGCATCAAGGCTGTGTCTCAGGATGCTTCAAGGATGCTATAGTAAGATATTTTCTAAAGAAAACTTTTCTGGACCCTTCTGTACAACAATAGACTTGTCCCCAGTCTTCTGGGCAAGATACTAAAACACAAGGTGGCTTTCCAACTGCAAGGGTTCCTTGATGAGGATGATTATCTACACTCATTTCAGTCTATTGCTTCGTTGCCTTGGTAGATAACCTATGCAGAGACCTGGACAGGGGACATGTGTCCCTGCTGGTTCTGCTGGCTTTCAATCAGCCATGACAGCTTTCTGAGTTGCCTTTTTGGAATGCTGCATGGAAGTATTGTCATTCAGTGGCTCCATTTCTTCCTGAAAGAGTGGTCTCGGAAGGCAATGCTGGGGAATTCCTGTTCAATTCCTTGGCTATTGGCATGTAGTATCCCGTGGGGTTCAGTCTTGTCCCCTTTCATTTCCTTTGACAGAGCAGACACTGTTTCACCTAAATGCTTTTCAAATTATTTCCTACAATGCTGAAATGAAGATTTTTTTTCCCTCTTTAACATTAGTGCATAGGTGATTTAAATACCTACTTACACTTTTAAAGGCTCATCCCTGCTTCGGATATAGAGAGCCATATTTTACCTCAGTGCCATTTCATTTCAGCATTCCTAAGAAGAGACATGACTTTATTTGAAGTGACAAAGACAGGTGACTGCTCTGATTTAATGTATTCCCTATCTAGCTTCAAGTAAACAAACAGTCATAGAATCATAGTTGAAAAGTCCCCCTGGGCCATCAGGTGGAACTAGCAATCTTAATTCTGTACTAACACAAACAACTATATAGTTAGTGTAGTCCAGAATTAAATTTTCAGAGTTAAGTTTTCAGGGCCCCGAGCTTACCTTCGATGGTTTGGTCTAATATATCAATTTTGGTTTCCCCCACAAACATTTTTTTAAGTTCAAGTCTTTATCAAAAGTGAACTGAATTCAATTCTCACCCATCCTTGATCCCAAGTGATTTTTTTTCCTGGTGATCCTAAGGGTCTTGTGAGTGATCTGTGTCTGGACATTTGTGTTGTATGATCTCCATGCTGGTTGTACTAGTTTGGATCCAAGGCAGCATACTGTATACTAGTGATACAATGGACTTCTGTTTTAAAAGGATCCAAATGAAGATACAGAATGGAATGATGTTTTGAGAGATTTTGGGATTTTGCCCCCAAAAGAAGAAGTTAAAGATGAAATTGAAGAAATGGTTTTACAGTTACAAAAAGAAGCTGAAGGTAAGGAGTTGCTAGCATATTGCTGTCAATAAGAAAGCAATTGTTGAAATTAAGGTCACTGCATTTTAGCAGTCTGCAAATCTAAGCATTGTAATACAATCCTATCCTGTACATACGGCTTCAGAAAAATAAAAATGCTGATGTACTATGCCGTTGTACTATGCGCAGCATTTTAAATCATTGAGCTGTTGAACTTGCGGACCGAAAGGTCGCAGGTTAGGATCCGGGGAGCAGAGTGAGCACCTGCTGTTAGCCCCAGCTTCTGCCAACCTAGCAGTTTGAAAACATGCAAATGTGAGTAGATCAATAGGTACCATTCCAGCAAGAAGGTAACGGCGCTCCATGCAGTCATGCCGGCCACATGACCTTGGAGGTGTCTATGGACAAAACTGGCTCTTTGGCTTAGAAATGGAGATGAGCACCAACCCCCAGAGTCAGACACGACTGGACTTAATGTCAGGGGAAAACCTTTACCTTTACTATAGCTTTTATGGGCAATGTAGTACTTGACAATTCAGATGGGGAAAGCTACAACCTTGTATTCATCTTAAAATAAACAATGCTTTGGAAAAGTCAGCTGGATTCTAAGGGCCCTTCCGCACAGACATATAACCCAGGATATCAAGGCAGAAAATCCCATAATATCTGCTTTGAACTGGGTTATATCATAGTGTGGATTCAGATAACCCAGTTCAAAGCAGATATTCTGGGATTTTCTGCCTTGATATTCTGGGATATAGGGCTGTATGGAATGGCCCTAAGACAACTTTCTCCAATTTCTACAAGTGAATAATTTTTAGCACAAGAAAAACACCCAAACAGTATATTTTACTGATACATTTTAAAACGTTCCAATCAGAGAAAAATGAGAACTCATACTTTCTAAATTCTGAATTAGCGGATCAGTTCTAATACTGACACAATTAGAACACATCTGTAAAAAACATCTGGCAAAAGGTTATTACACTTAATGGCCATTAATTGGAATTTTGTAAACATAGGGTTTCTGTTTAGGATTCAGCAACAAGCACATCTTTGGGAAAATTGGTTTTTAATTTCATTTAAATGTTTGTTTTTGCTTACATCATGTATATCGTGGCTTTCAGTAAGTGCCATCAAGATGGCTTGTGAATAAGCCATACAAAAAACAAAATAAATATCTAGATATTACTTTCTGTGTTTCTTCTAAATAAGGATATAAGAAAAACTGCTAGATCCTAGCAAAGGCAAGTGTAGTTCAACATTGTGTTCTCATGATGGAAAATCTGTTGCCATAAAGCAAAGCCAATGAAACAGGATATAAACACAACTACCCCAGAAATTAACAAACAGGAACAAACTCCCTCTCATGCTTGAAGTGAATATATTAATTGTGACTAGTTGCAAGTGTGGCCTTAACTTCCATGTCATTTTAGTAATTGTGTTGTTGAAGGCTTTCATGGCCGGAATCACTGGGTTGTTGTGCATTTTCCGGGCTGCATGGCCATGTTCCAGAAGCATTCTCTCCTGACATTTCGCCTGCACCTATGGCAGGCATCCTCAGAGGTTGTGAGGTATGCCTACCATAGATGTGGGCAAAACATCAGGAGAGAATGCTTCTGGAACATGGCCATGCAGCCTGGAAAATTCACATTATAGTAATTCTTCTCAAAAGTAACTTTCCAGGTTCTGCCCAGAAATGTACAGAAATTGCATTTTATTTAGCCCTTTGTTATACATTTTTGTAGCTTCTAAGATTTCACAATTTCATTTTTTTTTGCTCAGTGAAACCATATGAAAAAATGAATCTGAAACAACTCAAAGAAGCTGAAGATGAATTTAATGAAGAAGATATGAAAGCAGTTGAAATGTACAGGTATGCTTGAGTTTATGGTGAGTGTATTTAAAGGCAATATAACATGAGAAGAGCAAAGATCTCAAAATGGATATTAAATGTAGAATGAATAGATGATTGTTATTCATATTTTATTTCCTTGCTACTAAGCAAAGCATTTAACAGGTTTGAGTCAGTGGGAAACTAGTTCTAATGCATATATGTATTCCATAGGCAAGTAAGTGGTGCCACCTAGTGTTTTCATTTGTGTGTGTGTTTAATGCATTCCACACTGTTGTTATCATAGAAACTTTGGGACAGCAATGGCTCCTAAAGTGACCCATTTAAGGTGGAATCAGGTATCAAACAGAGATGTGTTATTGCCCCAACCTCATTTTCCATCTTCATCACTGTGATACTTCATCTTGTTGACGGGAAGCTTCCCACCGGAGTGGAAATCATCTATCAGACAGATGGCAAGCTATTTAACCTCAGCAGAAATCAAAAACCAAGGTCACAATAACATCTGTTACAGAACTACAATATGCCAATGATAATGTAGTCTGTGCGCATTTAGAAGAAGATCTACAAGCCACTCTAAACACCTTTGCAGAAGCATACGAGAAGCCCAGCCTCTCATTGAACATCAAGAAAACCAAAGTGTTCTTCCAGCACTCACTAGCCAATCCCTCTGCAGTGCCAGAAATATAGCTTCATGGTGTAACATTAGAAAATACTGACAATTTCCGCTACCTTGGCGGCCCCCTCTCCACAAAAGTCACCATTGAAATTGAAATACAACATCACCTGAGCTCTGTGAGTCCAGAATTTTTCCGAGTGAAGCAGAGAGTGTTTGAGGATTGGGACATCTGTAGGGATACCAAGGTGCTTGTTTATAAAGGTATTGTCCTCCCAACCCTGTTATACACCCGTGAATCGTGGACGGTCTACAGACATTACACTCAACTCCTGAAACGATTCCATCAGTGTTGCCTCTGAAAAATCCTGCAAATCTCTTGGAAAGACAAGTGGACAAATGTCAGCGTGCTGGAAGAAGCAAAGACCACTAGCATTGAAGAAAGGCTCCTACGCCAACAATTCCACTGGACTGGCCATGTTGTCCAAGTGCCTGATTACTGTCTCCCAAAGCAGTTAATATACTCCCAACTCAAAAACAGAAAACGGAATATAGGTGGACAGGAAAAGATATTTAAAGATGGGCTTGAAGCTAACTGTAACAACTGTGGCATAGACACCGAGAACTAGGAAGCCCTGGCCCTTGAGTGCTCTAACTGGAGGTCAGCTGTGACCAGCAGTGCTGTGAAATTTGAAGAGGCACGAATAGAGGACGAAAGGGAGAAATGTGCCAAGAGGAAGGCATGTCAAGCCAGCCCTGACCTGGAAACCAATGCCCTCACTGTGGAAGAACATGCAGGTCAAGAATAGGGCTCTACAGTTACCAACATACATATTCATCGCCAAGACACTACACTTGGAAGGCCATCATACTCGAACAATGAGGGATTGCCTAAACCAGAAAGTAAGTATCATAGAAACAACAAATTTGGTACAGGTTCTGTGTTAAAGAAACCTGTATTAAGATTTTTACAGAAAATCCCCTGCACATCTATCAAGAAATAAGTCCCAGAGAGTTCAACAAATATATGTGTGTAGAATAGCAATTTAAGTTGTTCAGTTGCTTAAATCTGTTGACATTCCAATATTTCTGAGGAAAAATAATAGACTAGTAAAGCAGTTCAGTGCTTATTTGAGATTCTCCTGAGATTGACTAAGCTTTCATTTTTACCACTCAGAGAAGGGGATACAATTTTAAAATATACAGTAGAGTCTCACTTATCCAACATTCGCTTATCCAACGTTCTGGATTATCCAACGCATTTTTGTAATCAATGTTTTCAATACATCGTGATATTTTGGTGCTAAATTCGTAAATACAGTAATTACTACATAGCATTATTGAATATTGAAATACTTTTTCTGTCAAATGTGTTGTATAACATGATGTTTTGGTGCTTAATTTGTAAAATCATAACCTAATTTGATGTTTAATAGGCTTTTCCTTAACCCCTCCTTATTATCCAACATATTCGCTTATCCAACGTTCTGCCGGCCCGTTTATGTTGGATAAGTGAGACTCTACTGTATATGAGAGTTAAGGTACAGTACTCACAGTGACCCGTGGATAAGCCGACCCAGTTTTTTTACATTGATTTTTTTACTATAATTTCTAGGCCGATACTTGAGAATTTAGAGTAGTTAAATTGATTAACAGGGCCATGTGTGTGGAATTGGACTGTTAACCTAGTGTTAAAATGTAGAAATAAATAGATTTATAATCATAATGTTTGGAATAGGAGAAATGTAATTATATCAATAGTATTATAGGTAGAGGAGAGATTACAAACTACCAGCAATTATCTGAGGTGGTGAAAGGACTGCCTATACACACAACTACACCTTTGAACTAACAGCGAGAGCTTAGAGAAGTTACTTTTTGGAAAAAGCTTCCAAAATCTTCCAGGGAAATTTTGAGCTTTGCTTATATCTCACATCTTTCTTTTTTCCTAATCCTTGAACAATTAGAGTGGTGTAAATATTATTGATCATTTGTACGTTGTCTGTTTTTTCTGCCAAATTTCTTAATGATTATAACAGGAAAGGTGACCAGGTTTTTCTTTGAATCAGGAAACAACGTTTAGAAGAATTAAAATCTTTATGGAAGCAGCAAAGATATGGAGAACTTGTAGAAATTGCTGGTGAGCAATATGTGAAAGAAGTTTCAAATGCAGGAAAAGATGTATGGGTTGTCATCCACCTGTACAGATCAAGGTAATAAAAAGGATAGTTTGAACATACGCATGCTTACCCATGTGGGTTACCCTTTAAAATATAGCAAGGGATGCATCCTGTGATGGGTGTTGAATTGCAAAGGCAGAGTTGAGTCCGAACATTGCTATCAGCAGTCCCAGAAGAAGAGAGTGTGATGCTATCTTACATAGATGAGATGGATTGTCATTGATCCACCTCATATTATGGTAGCCACTGTCTGTAGGATCCCAGCTATGCATCAAGGGACATGTGTCCATCTGGTTTCCAAAGAGATGGCTATGTTAGTCCATTTTAGCATTAAAAACATTGTACTGAGGGGAAGATGAAATCAAGTTGCACTCCAAGACAAATTGATTTATTTTAGCAAGACCTCTCATGGATATCAATCCACTCTTTCAGAAGCACTCATGGAGTAAAATATATTAAGTACTAGCTGTGCCCGGCCACGCGTTGCTGTGGCTTAGTCTGGTGGTGTTGGTCAGTCTACATTAGGTTGTATTGATGCTGTGACCTCCACCTTCTTTATACTCACATTAGTCGTAGTATTTGAAGTCTGTTACCTTCTTCTATTTTTGTGTTGATTGATAATTGCTTGAGATCCCTGTTGTCTTTGGTTTGTTGTTAGTTGTAATGTCTGATTCTGCTGAGTGCGGTTTATATTTTCATTGTGCTACAATAGTCTTTTTTTTGTTTTGCCTGTGTAGGTGTTTATTATTATTGTTGTTGTTGTGGTCATGAAGGTTGGATAAGTTAGATGCTACTGTATTGTTTTTTGGAGGCCCAGTTTAGCACTGACTGGCCTCTCAGCCTCAGTGCCTGGCTGTTTCTTGCCTGTGATGGTGTTGATTCTTATTGTTGTTGTTGTTGTCATTGTTATTATTGTAAT
Organism: Anolis carolinensis; assembly: GCF_035594765.1. Lineage (NCBI taxonomy): Eukaryota > Metazoa > Chordata > Lepidosauria > Squamata > Anolidae > Anolis > Anolis carolinensis. Next base: position 74,420,772 of record NC_085845.1, read on the forward strand.
TGTTTTTTGGAGGCCAAGTGTGAATGTAGGGATTTGGGAGGTGGATGAGTTGTGTTGTCAAATTTTGTATTTGTTATAGTCACAATGCGTTGTTGTGAGTTTTGTGGGTCCGGATTGTGGTTTTGTGGTGTGGTTGTTACAACCGGGAGGGAAGGTTTTTGCGTTGTGTTGTCAAGTTTTATATTTCTGGGGCGTTTAGTTGTGTGCCACGTTTCGTATTTCTGGGGCATTTAGTTGTGTTGTTATAGTCACGATGCGTTGTTGTGAGTTTTATGGGTCCGGATTGTGGTTTTGTGGTGTGGTTGTGTTGTTACAACCTGGAGGGAAGGCTTTTGCGTTGTGTTGCCAAGTTTCGTATTTCTGGGGCGTTTAGTTGTGTTGTTATAGTCACGATGTGTTGTTGTGAGTTTTGTGGGTCCTGTGTGATTTTGTGGTGTGGCTGTGTTGTTACAACTGGGAGACAAGGCTTTTGCATTGTGTTGCCAAGTTTTGTATTTCTGGGACGTTTAGTTGTGTTGTTATCGCATGATGCGTTGTTGTGAGTTTTGTGGGTCTGGATTGTGGTTTTGTGGTGTGGTTGTGTTGTTGTAACCTGGAGGCAAGCCTTTTTCATTGTGTTGCCAAATTTCGTATTTCTGGGATGTTTAGTTTTGTTGTTATAGTCACTGCGCAAACAACTTTATCATTTTATATATATAGATAGGAATGTAATATGATGTTATCGAAAATTAGATGCCAAAATCATCAAACGCGCATCCATTGGCACATACAGCAAGCTGCATTGCTCTTTTCATTGTGCCCTGTAATAACCTCGCATGAATTTTCTTGGAATGTTGCCTCACCACACCTTGGACCCCAGGAAATGATCCGCCGGTTACCATAATCCTTTCACAATACACTAGGAGACCCAGTAGGAGGGGGGATGACAACTATGGACTTGCACAAGACCCTAGCAGTCTTTTTTTTGTTCGTCCCAGATATGATCTAATTTATTCCTGGGAACACTTCCTTGTTCTTCTCACTAAACTGGACTACTTCCCAGGGCTTCCATTGATAAGATAAGCATCCTAAGCACCCCTTTGTTCTTCTGGACTGAGACCCATTGTATTAACCAGAGCTGGAATATTAAGACCCATTGGGTTGTTGTATGTTTTCCGGGCTGTATGGCCATGTTCCAGAAGTATTATCTCCTGACATTTCACCCACATCTATGGCAGGCATCTTCAGAGGTGGCAGGCATACCTCACAACATCTGAGGATGCCTGCCATAGATGTGGGCGAAACGTCAGGAGAGAATACTTCTGGAACATGGCCATACAGCACAGAAAACATACAACAACCCTGTGATCCTGGCCATGAAAGCCTTCGACAACACATTTAAGGCCCATTGCTTGCCCCACCACATTGCTTTCCGATCTCGCCCCTCTCATGGATGAATCAATAAATAGACACAACCCTTCAAATATACCAATGATTGTTTATTAAATTTCCTTTCAAATCTGGAGGCCAATTGGTACCAATGACATACAGCGGATCCCAGCCAACTAGCTGCAGATCCTTACCTGCCACGATCTAGACCATTTGACATTCAGGGCAACAGAAGTCCTTTGTTTCAAAGTGCTATAAATTGCAGTCAAAGTGCTATACATTATGTCCTATATATTTATACTAGCTGTACCCGGCCACGCGTTGCTGTGGCATAGTCCTTAGTGGGGTTTTCTTCGTGGCGTGGAAGGTGGCATAAAGAGGATTCCCCGTAGGTATGAAGCAGCCAGGCTTTGATGCTGCAAGGCTATTCAATGGTATTCAAGTTGGCTGACAATGGAGTCCCCTAGGTATGAAGCAGCCAGCCTTTGATGCTGCAAGGCTATTCAATGGTATTGAAGCTGATCGACAATGGAGTCCCCTAGGTATGAAGCAGCCAGGCTTTGATGCTGCAAGGCTATTCAATGGTATTCAAGTTGGCCGACAATGGAGTCCCCTAGGTATGAAGCAGCCAGGCTTTGATGCTGCAAGGCTATTCAATGGTATTCAAGTTGGCCGACAATGGAGTCCCCTAAGTATGAAGCAGCCAGGCTTTGAAGCTGCAAGGCTATTCAATGGTATTCAATTTGACCTGGAGGAGGTACCTGTGACTTCCTCGTCGTCGGTGTGGTTGGCTGGCGTTTTCCCTGACTTGGGGAAGAAGCTGAGGAGGGTGCTCTGGTAAGAGATCCTGATGATGGCGGCGAGTGAGGGGAAGGAGGCAGCCAGAAGGAGAAGCTGTGGCGAACAGGGCGCGCGCGGGGAACAGCCGTTGTCGGCCGGCGGGGAGTGACGTCATGGGAGGAGGGGTAACAGAGAGAGGGGAAAGGCCAAGCTGGGCATTCCCTCTCCCGCCCTTGTTTTGGAGGAGTGTGGGGTGAGTGGATCATGTGGAGGTTCTGACCCGATGTTTTGTTGTTTCAACCTGGAGGCGTCGATAATGGATTCTGTTGTCAAATTTGGAGTTTGGAGGGTGTTTAGTTTTGTTGTTTTGCTCGGTGCTCGAATTCCATCACTCTTTTATATATATAGATGGTATTATGTTTTAATTGTTGTATGGTTTTAATGTGTTATATGTTTCCTGTTATACTGAAAACTGTCCTGAGTCCCTCGAGGAGATAGGACGGTATATAAATAAAGATTTATTTATTTATTTATTTATTTATTATACATTGCTGTCAAAGTGCTATAAATATATCTGTATGTTTGCATTGAGGTATGTCAGTTCTTTAGACTGCTGTCTGCACTGACATCCATTTTGGACATTGAGAATAAAGCCTCTGGTTTTGCCTTCAACCTATCTGAGTCTTATCTGGAAAGCTTGACGCACCAGGCTCTGAACGCATGATTCTTGAGGAAACCGAAACAAGGAGACCAAATGATGGAAATGTGGTCTGAGCTTCCTAAAGGAATCCTTTGAGGAAAAAGCTTTAGTTTAGTTGTAGTTGTGTAATTCAGCATATGTGTGCATTACATGCATGTGTAAATATTCTCTCTCTCTCTCTCTCTCTCTCTCTCTCTCTCTCTCTCTCTCTGACATACACACACAAACACGTTCACAGTGGATCCTTAGTATTTTTCTGGGATTTCATTCCATGGATGTACAGAACCCTTTATATACAATGATGTAGAAAAAATGGTAACGTTTTATATAAAAAGGCAGTATTTTTTTTTTAAAAAAATCAAGCTATGGATTATTAAAACTGTGGATACCAAGAGATGACTCAGTGTGTCATATGCGAAGAAAATATTATTTCTGTTCAACTCTGGTAATGGTTTCAAATTTGTGATTCTATCCCAATTTTAGTCATTTTTTCTGTTCCTTCTTTGACATTTCTGCATCATATTATTTGGACTACAACTCCCCAAACTGCCCCCTCCCTCCCAGCCATCATGGTCATCTGGGTGCTATAGTCTAAGAAAGTAAAATTTCCCTTCTCTTTGTCTGATATTAGCTGAATTTAACAAGGAAACAATTGCAGTAAGGCCCAACTATTAAATTGATGTTCATCTGAGGTACTTCTGATGTTAAGACTGCATGTTTGAATTTATGGCTAATCTCTATTAGAATATTAAATGTTCTATTTGTTACTGTTTAATCATCAAACACAGTTTCTCTTTTGTACATTTTTATTTTTAGCATTCCCATGTGTTTATTGATCAATAAACACCTCAGCATACTGGCCACAAAATTTCCTGAAACCAAATTTCTGAAATCCATTGCTAACAGCTGTATTGAAAATTATCATGACAGCTGTTTACCTACATTATTTGTATATAAAAATGGAGAAATAAAGGGCAAGTTGATTGGAATCGCACAATGTGGAGGAATGCATATTACAGCTGAAGGTAATGTTAAAAATGTTTTAGTGAACTGCAGACAAAAAATGTCTGATGGTTTCAAAACCACATGGACTTTGGCTTTCTTTTGGGTAGATTAACTTCCAATTTTCTGTCCACTTGTTCTTCTTTTGTAATTTTCCTTTCCAGGGTTTCTGTACATGCCATCTCTTCCCTTGTAATTGCCTTGTGCCTGCTCTGAATCCTGCTGTGACTCATGTAACATGGGACTCAAATCAAGGGCAACCAGCAACTCTTGGAATTAGAGAGGGCATGAGACGCACATCACCCTTCAAATATTGTTGGATAATATAACCAGTGGTGAAGAATGGTGCGAGTTGAAGCCCAACAATATCTGTAGGGCCACTTAATAGGGATGTGTGATCCATTAAAAATGGTTCAAAAGGGGGTGCTGGCATTTTTGTTTCTAAAGTGTTTCTAAAATATCCTTAGTGAAAAATATGTTACTATAACCAGAGTAATGAAATTTCATTACTATTTCGTTATAGTAATTGCGCATAATTACTATAATCAGGGAAACTTCAGGGGCTCCTTTCTCCCACATTTTTAGAGCTATTGGAGTGAAACTTGCTGCAGCGGTAGAACACATTTACTACTGATATCCCACCAAATTTCAGAACGTTTCGCTTATCCATTGATTTTTTTGGGGAATTTTCAATGTTTGTATAAACATTTTTTTTAAAAAACTACAAGAGCCAACTACAGTAGAGTCTCACTTATTCAAGCTAAACGGGCCAGCAGAACCTTGGATAAGCAAATATCTTGGACAATAAGGAAGTATTAAGGAAAATCCTATTAAACATCAAATTAGGTTATGAATTTACAAATTAAGCACCAAAACATCATGTTATACAACAAATTCTAATGTGATTTGGATATATCAGCTTGGTATTCTGTAGCCCTTGTATGCATCTACTCACATTTTGGTTCTGTAAATTTAAAAAGTGGAATAAGTATTAAATAAACAATGTATCCCATTTATCTGAACACCCTTTCTTTGCTGCAGAACTTGAATGGAAGTTGGCAGAGCTCGGTGCTGTGAAAACAGATTTAGAAGAAAACCCCAAGAAGGATGTTGTTGATATGTTGACTTCCTTACTCAAAAAGGCTTCTATAAATTCTAACTAGACAATGAGTTTGCAAAGAGAAAGATGCTGCTTATGTGCAGAAAGCATTTGAAAGAAAGAGCTGACATCTCTACATTTACATTGGGTCAAATAATATTTAACCCACTTTGCTAAACAAATAAAGAACTGCTTGTAAATATTACCTGCATCAGCTTGGTGCTTTCAGTGCCTCTCAATATATATGTAAAACTCCTGCTAGGATGCAGGGCTGGCCCAACGCGGAGGCCATTGAAGCGCCCGCTTTGGGTGCATGGTCCCTGGGGGCGCCGAAAAGGCCAGCTGGGCCAGGGCGTGCGGGGCGGGAGGCGGGGCCCCGTCTGGGCGGGGCCCTGCCTCCCGGCCACGCACCCTGGCCCGCATCTCACGCTGCGTGAGAGGCGGGGTCAAGGCGAGCAGCGCGGGAGGCGGGGCCAACCCACACCGCTGGCCCTCGCCTGGCTGGCCTTTCCCAGCTGGCCAGGCTGCAGCAGGGGTCCCTCCAGGCCACGATCGCCGCGGCCTGGAGAGACTCCCGCCACTTCCTGGCCGGCTGGAAGACGGGGCCAGCTGGGAAAGGCGGGAGAAGCGAGAAGCGGGGTCAGGGTGAGCAGCGCGGGAGGCGGGGCCAGGGCACGGGAGGCGGGGCCAGGTCTGGCCATGCCCCACCTCCCGCGGCGCATGGCCACGCCTCCCGCAGCCCCCCCGCTTAATATTTAAAATTTTCTCAGGCCAGCCCTGCTAGGATGTCAATGTACATACTACCGAGATATTCGTATCTACTCTGGGCACTTCTACACAGGACTTCAGTGTGCACCAAAGCGGGTTTAAAAACCCAGCTACCTTTATCTTCCTCATCTCAACCTCCTGGCACAAGGAGAGGAAAAAGACACACCAGGAGACTTGGGGGGGGGGAGGAAAATCTCTCACCCCCCCCCCTTCCTGGCATGTCATTTCCTCATACCAGGAGGGTGTCAGGAGGTTGATAATGGCGGCCAGGTAGACTTAAAAAATTTTAAGAGTTTATTTTGGGGTTTGGGTAGAGGTTTTTTGGGCTCCTGGAGCCCGAAAAACCGAGATGGCTATGTGGATTGGGCCCGATCCACACAGAGCCCGCACCTAGTAAGACCCGGATCTTATGTAACATCTGGATCTTACCAGGTGTTTAATTAATTTGGAACAGAGCAGGGAAACTCTGCTTTGTTCCAGATCAATTCAGTTTTACCAGAGGTGTCATTTGGATGACTCCGGTAAAACCGAGACAAGTCTCTGTATTAAGGCCTGTCTGGATGGGCCCTTAGACATCAGTTTAGCATTTTTCTAGGGATCTTCCATCATAGTATATGTGTTCACATTTGCAGCCTCATTCGTTCACAGAGATGTTCCTAAGAAGCAGACCTTGAAAAGGTTTATTTTAGGGAATGGAAACTCCCAGAATCCCCCAGTGCTAATGGCTACTGGATTCCGAAATTGGTAGATCAACCAAGGTAATTTTTTCCAATCTTTGCCAGGAAGGCTAATTCTAGTGGTCTCCAACTCTCAAATAACTGATCAATGTTCTTTTTTTTTAAAGACAGAGACCTAAAAAAAGAGAGTCCAATATTGACAATAATGATTCAGAGACTAGTAATTTCAATGTTTCACAAGCAGAAGTGAAGAAAGGTAGTAAAGCATTTGTACACTGAAGGAAGAACATAGCATAAATCATACACCAAAGATAGACTAAATGCATTAATAAGTACTCAACATAAAAAGTAATGTATTTTAGCTTTTAAAATCATTGTTTGATTATGCATCACCTTTTCTGATCACCTTTGTAAGGCTTTTTTCTACATTACGTTAGATTTCAAGTGCATTCAGTACATTTAAACCAACTTCATGGACTGATGCAGAGAATCTGGCTTACCTGATAGGAGAAATAATTTTTTGACATGGCCAGAAACCTGTTCTATAAATAGGTGATATTGTGGAAAAAGACTGTTCAATTTTCTGTGGTACTCATAAATGCCATAAAAAGCTTCAGAAAAATTAATGGACACTAAACTTCAATTAATCTTGTCAATTCTTCACACTTGGCTTGCAAGTCCTCAGATGGCTAATTCTGAATTTATGAGCAACTAGTGAAGTATGAAAAAGCTGGAATAAATTTTTGATTAAATATTATTTCAATTGTAAACATTTTATGACTACTCCTCCCCTCTAAAATCTAAAGGCTAAATCCAATTATTATTCACAACTAGACCAGTCCCAGTGGATCAGTGAGAGTCACATAGGTTTTGATCTAACAACTGCTATTGATTAAATCCGTCTTCTCTTGGATTTAGTGGTAAGTGAACCAATAATGACCAAAGAAGAGCTCTTCACGGGGATCTTGCTAATTCTAGAGATTTCCATTATTTATTTAATCATTGATTTGGTTATGCTATACAACTCCCACTGGCTTGGTCTTAAAGGAAATCTTAAATTCCAAAGGAATAGCCATTTTATTTGATTGCAATCAAACCAGCAAAGAAACCTGTGGAATTTTAAACAGTAACACTTGCAACAGGCTTTCCTTTATGCAATTTGTTTAGCATTTAATACCAAGAATATATATGAAATGAAGGGTAGCAATAAACTGATATAATTAATAGACTAAAGTGTCTTTAAAAGATCTCTTTTATTACTCCATATGTCTACTGAGCACCCAATGCACTTGGAAAACTCTCAGATCATTTGTATAGTCCGCAGAGGTAAAGGTAAAGGTTTTCCCCTGACATTAAGCCTAGTCGTGTCCGCCTCTGAGGGTTGGTGCTCATCTCCATTTCTAAGCCGAAGAGCCAGCGTTGTCCGTAGACGTCTCCAAGGTCATATGGCAGGCATGACTGCATGGAACGTCATTACTTTCCCCCTAATATTGCTTTGCATTTGGTTATTGGTGCAAACCCTTTGGATCTCCATTTGTTTTGAAGCTCGGTCTTCCAAAGCCTGAATGATCAGTGGCAACGGCTTGTGGAAATTGTAGTTCCCAACACTTGGAAAGACAATGCTTCCCTGCCCCTGGTCTAAGGGATGACTTTGCAGAGATTTCAGGATATCTTTATGCAAACAGTGGACTTGAACTAGTGTTCTCATTTCCAGCAGACTGAAAGAGATCTTTTCAAAGCAAGTGAATAGTTGGATCCCTTGTACAGTTTCTCCATCCAATACAAGAGGAAGGAGCAGTTTTTGCTTCTTGAATGGTCTCTTTGGAAGTTTGAATTTATTGCAAATATATTTCCTGTTTAATGAATGCTTTCGCAAGATTTCCCCCCCCCCCTTTGCGTTAATAATAATACCTGTCATATAATTTCCCAGATATGAGAACTTACATGTATCCGCTTCTAATTTGCCTTTCAATAAACTGATTTCCTATTGTGGATGACGAATGAAATCAATATGAAGAGTTCCCTTTCAGTTGCCTCTCACAGAAGCAGCACATAATTAGCAGCTTGAAGCTTTGACTCAGCAGTAAGCTCATTCTAAGAATTAAATGACTGTGTGTGAGAATATGGGTGAATGCGTTCTGCACAAGGGGATCGTGATGCTTTTAGTAGAGATTCATAAATGTTTACCCTGTGGCATGTGGACTACACATATGCACATGACCAAATCCAGTGATCCTTTGCTATTTCTTCCATGATACCAACAAAACGCCAGCCCTGAAAGCAATTATTTCCCAGCACTGGTGTAAAACACCCTGAGATCAATATGGTAGTAAAGGTCCTTTGCACTGAACATGCCTTAAAGACTTGAAAAGACATCAGATGAATGGTTTGAGAAGCACAGATCCTGCAACAGGCATAGAGAATTCTCAACAGACCAGATGTTTTGAGCTGCAACTTCTATAACACCATGTAACAAAATTTGAAAAGTTTTCTGTTCCTGGTTTGAAAGTGTTGTTTCCCGTTTAATTGTGTGGTACAGTAGAGTCTCACTTATCTAACATAAATGGGCCAGCAGAATGTTGGATAAGTGAAAATGTTGGATAATAATGCGGGATTCAGGAAATGCCTATTAAACATCAAATTACGTTATAATTTTACAAATTAAGCACCAAAACATGTTTTACAACAAATTAACAGAAGAAGCAGTTCAATACATAGTAACGTTATGTAGTAATTACTGTATTTACGAATTAGCACAAAAACATTGCAATGTATTGAAAGCATTGACTACAAAACACTGACTACTAAAAGGCAGATTGCGCTGGATAATACAGAACGTTGGATAAGCGAAGACTGGATAAGCGAGATTCTACTGTACTTTGAAAGTAGTTCTTCTTCTTCAGAAACTTTTTTGTTGTGACTGCCAAAAACTATGTTGAATTGGTTGAGATTTGATGAAATATTCATTGAAAAACTATAGCAAAATATGCTGCAGGATGTCCCGCAAAAACAAAATTTTTGCAGTTTTAATCAATTTTCCTCATGTTTTTAGGATATAACCAATTAGGAATTACACTTATAACCCAGGAACAAAAACTGTGTTACATAGTGTAAGCCTTTACCATTGGTCATGCTGGAGAGGACTAAAGAGAAAAGATAGCCAAAGCATCTGGAGAACTAAAGCAATTTTTCTTTTATGCAGTTGTATCACACATATCTAGGCTTTGTGCTACTGCAGAATGCCATCTTAACCGTACCATTGTTTCACATCAGTACTGTTATTTAATACTTCTTTCCTCTTGAAATAAAAATGATACTACATATCCTAGGACAATAGGTAGGCATTCCAGCAGGCACTTCAGAATATCTAGATATTAGAAAAATTACACTATGTAACACGAATTTTGTTCCTGGGTTATAAATGTCATTTCCTAATCGGGTCTATCCTAAAAACATGGGAAAAGTTTATTAAACTGCAGAAACTTTGTTTTTGTGAGACATCCTGCAGTGATAGTTTTTCAATGAATATCTCATCGAGTCTCAACCAATTCAACCTAGTCTGTGGCAGCCACAAAAACAAAGTTTATGGAACATAACAACTACTTTCAAAGTACCTCACAGAAATAACATTTTCAAACCAAGAACACATTGTTTTCAAATTTTGTTACATAGTGTTATTATGACTTCAACTCCCACAATCCTCCACACATTCTGCCTGGGATGTGTAGACCAACTGGTTTAAGCTCTGAGGATATACCAGTTAATATTGTTTCTTGGCATCCCATCCTCAGTTACATCCTCAGTTGAAACTGAGTGATGAGACCATGGGTTTCTAGGGTACGATGTTATTTCAGGGATTTTTCTTATGTCCAACAGTCACAACATGGATGAGATGAAGGATTGATGACCATCATATGGATTGATGTCACTTCCTATATATCAGCAAAAAAAAAATATATATATAGACACCTTTGCCACCTAGGGAGGAATGCAAGCATCTATCCGTGTTTTGATCTGTAATAGATATACAATGTAATAGCTTTTTTATTGTGTCAGAAGCAACTTGAGAACATACTGCATGTCGTTTCTGGTGTGAGAGAATTGGCCGTCTACAGAGACGTTGCCCAGGGGATGCCCAGATGTGTTGGATGGGAGGCTTCTCTCATGTCCCTGAAAGCTAGAGCTGACAGACAGGAGCTCGCCCCATCCCGTGGATTCGAACCGGCAACCTTCAGATCAGCAGTTCAGCCGGCACAAGGGTTTAATCCATTGCACCACTGCAATATATATATCTCAGTTACTCCCACAGCTCACAAACTGTGAGAGAATTACTACTCTATAGGATGTCCCAATTCTCCATCTATAGGGAAAATTGCAGCTAAATATGTCTTTACTTACAAAATACTCACTTCAAATATCTACAACGTATTACCTGCATGTTGTATATCTGAAAGTGTACAAGAATATAGGTAAAGGTTTTCCCGACATAAAGTCAATCGTGTCCGACTCTGAGAGTTGGTGCTCATTTCCATTTCTATGCCGAAGAGCCAGTGTTGTCCGTAGACATCTCCAAGGTCACGTGGCTGGCATGACTATATGGAACGTCATTCCTGCTGGAGCAGTACCTATAGATCTACTCACATTTACATGTTTTCAAACTGCTAGGTTGGCATAAGCTAGGGCTAACAACGAGCGCTCACGCCGCTTCCCGAATTCGAACCAGCGACCTTTCGGTCAGCAAGTTCAGCAGCTCTGTGGTTTAACCCGCGGCTCCATATAAATATATAAATACAATATATAAATATATAATAATTTGTTAATTTTTCCCATGTATGGAGACGTTAGGGACACCCTGCATATTCAATTATAAAGACTGAATTCATTGTCATAACGACATCAGCCGAATTCCTTTTGAAATCAATTGGAATTTCCCAGCTGCACTCTGATTTTTAACCTTCTGATAAAACACAACATTAGTAGTTTTTTTTCATTTCAGTCTAGAGGTGGACCACCATGAGCACTGACCAGAATAGTGGATGGAAAGAGATGGTGGAAAGTATCTGGAATATAGCATGCTTTCCATTTATGCTTCATGCCATAGGTGAGGAAAGGGTGGACTCCTAATGTTGTTGCACTACATCTCCTATCATTCCTGAATGCTGGTCAAATTATTATGTTGGATGGGATTTGCAGACCAATACCAACTGAGGACTCACCTTCACTGTATTTCACAATATTTTTTGCAAATATTTAAAGACAAAGATTTCCAACTGAATAGCACATTCATTTTATACATGTTTATACAGTTCAATAAATTCTATGTGAAGTTGGTTAAGCAAATAAAGTACTAGGCATACCCAGGTTTAAAGAACTCTTAAGCTATGTGTGTGGCCAGGCTTAAAAGTTCTACAAGGAATAAAATGTTAGCAACCATACATTTCGAAACAAGGCCTAATATTTGAACATGTTGCATAATGCATGCTTCATTTCTCAGGCTCTGCTGGTTCTTCACATGAATGAATGAATATATTTTTTAAAAACCCATTGTTCTAGAGCAGTGACATCTGTTTTGTGGGAAATCATGGGAGTGTCATTCAAAATAAAATACAAAACATGTATTCAGGGCAGCCTTCTTGTGTAGGAGAGTTTACTGTGAAGCCTCAATTTTGGAATTCAGCAATAAACCATGTTTGTGTTAGGCTTTTAATATTTAAAAGAAGTTTCATAATCATAATAATTTTAAAATGTGTTCTAAGAACTAAAGAAACTAGTAGGCAGCAAGGAGATTCAATAGCGTATTTAGCTTATTAGATACCCCCAGTGGATCATTTTTAACACACCCTTCTCTCTATTGCAAAAAAACTATTTTTAATAATAATCATGAAATGAAACAAATGAAAAACAGAAAAACAATGCAGACAGTGAACATTATGTTATTAACTTTACATATACAATCAAGTCTGAATAAATTAATGAATGAACACACTGCAACTCTGCCATTACATTGGTTTGATTTTTTAAAATAGTTGTTCCAAGTCTATGCGATTTTCTGCTAGTAGCATGGTGTCATCTGTGAATCTTGATGTTCCTTCCTCCATTTTTTACGTCTCCATCCTCTAAATCTAATCCAACATTGGGTTGCTGTGAGTTTTCCGGGTTGCATGGCCATGTTCCAGAAGCATTATCTCCTGATGTTTCGCCCGCATCTATGGCAGGCATTCTCAGTTGTGAGGTCTGTTGGAAACTAAGCAAGTGGGGTTTATATATCTGTGGAATAATGTCCAGGGCGGGAGAAATAACTCTCATCTGTTGGAGGCAAGTGTGAATGTTTCAATTGGCCACCTTGATTAGCATTGAATGGCCTTGCAACTTCAAAGCCTGGCTGCTTCCTGCCTGGGGGGAATCCTTTATTGAGAGGTATTAGCTGGCCCTGACTGTTTCCTGTTTTGGAATTCTCATTTTCTGAGTTCTGTTTTTTATTTAGTAAATATGAGCTGAGTGTGGGAGTCATAGGGCCTTTTCACACAGCTGTATATAATCCACATTGAACTGGATTATATGGCAGTATGGACTCAGGATCCTTCCACACAGTCATATAACCCAGAATATCAAGGCAGAAAATCCCACAATATCTGCTTTGAACTAGGTTATCTGAGTCCACATTGCCATATGTTCCAGTTCAAAGCAGATAATGTGGGATCTTATTCAGCTGTGTGGAAGGGGCCTTGGAGGTCTACTTCCTGATGCATGCAGTGAATTTGATCCCTTACTGCCATTTTGGAAATCCAGGGCTGTAGCCAGAAAAAAAAAATCGAGGAAGTGGGATTCAAAACTTTTTTATTAGCAAATCATGAAGAGTAGTTTCATAACACAAAATAATTTAAATCATATGGTTCATTCTATATTTTTATATAGACTTAATTAAATCAAATTTCTAACTTAGTTACAAAGTTTTAAGTCTTAAAATTACTGAAAATGACTGTTAATTGGTAATTTGGAGTTACAAAAGAATACCACAACGTCTGTTGGAAACATTTGAAAACTTTATCAATACACTTTGACAGAAATCAGGCTCCATCAATAAACTTCGGGACACTCAAGAGTGCAAGTCCAGTCCATCTTTCTTGTCCTGCTGTACTTCTTATGTTTCAGAGTTGAAAACGACCTTTCATTTGTAGCTGTTGACACTGGCAATGTTGCAGAAATCTGAAGAAGTTTCTTCACATTCGGAAAAAAACCTGTCCATTACAGACAAGATATACTTCCAGTGCATTTGATGGTTTTTCTGCAGGTGCAATCTTCTTCCATTTTCTACACCACAGGTCAAATTCTTCCACTAGTGTGTCAGTATCTCAAAGGAATTCATTGTAAGGTTCTATGCCCTTGTTCAAGCTGGATTTTCAATGGCCACAATAAATAGGGAGGAACACTTGCAGCTCCTGAAATACTTCCCTGTGCCTTGTAAACCTTTCTTGAAGCTGGCTGCAGAAAAGGTCCAGAAATGGGACGTACACATTTAGCCTATAATATTCCATTGGTGTTGGTGAAGCTGCCTGCACGTTGCTTTTACAAGTTGGCCTTGAACAGATGTGAGAAATCCTCACTTCTCTACCACTGATCTTGCTGTGTCAAAAATCTCCTGATTTTTTTTCACAGATTCTGTGCACATCTCCCTAGCTTTTTCTAAGAGACTGTTATAGAATCATAGTATCATAGAGTTGGAAGAGACCTCATGGGCCATCCAGTGCAACCCCCTGACAAGAAGCAGGAAAATCGTATTCAAAGCACCCCCGACAGATGGCCATCCAGCCTGCTTAAAAGCCTCCAAAGAAAGAGCTTCCACCACACTCCGGGGCAGAGAGTTCCATTGCCAAACAGCTCTCTCTTCAACTGCGGTGCCCAGAACTGGACACAGTGTGATTCCAGGTGTGGTCTGACCAAGGCAGAATAGAGGGGGAGCATGACTTCCCTGGATCTAGACACTATACTCCTATTGATGCAGGCCAAAATCCTGTTGGCTTTTTTAGCAGCCGCATCACATTGTTGGCTCATGTTTAACTTGTTGTCCACAAGATCTTTTTCACATGTACTGTTGTCGAGCCAGGCGTCCCCCATTCTGTATCTTTGCATTCCATTTTTTCTGCCGAAGTGGAGTATCTTGCATTTGTCCTTGTTGAACTTCATTTTGTTAGTTTTGGCCCATCTCTCTAATCTGTTAAGATTGTTTTGAATTCTGCTCCTGTCTTCTGGAGTATTGGCTATCCCTTCCAATTTGGTGTCATCTGCAAACTTGATGATTATGCCTACTAACCCTTCATCTAGGGCATTAATAAAAATGTTGAACAGAACGGGGCCCAGGACGGAACCCTCCTTGTGGCACTCCACTCGTGACTTCTTTCCAGGATGAAGAAGATGCATTGGTGAGCACCCTTTGGGTTCATTCACTTAGCCAATTACAGATCCACCTAACTGTAGTTTTGTCTAACCCACATTTCAGTAGTTTGTTTGCCAGAAGGTCATGGGGGACCTTGTCGAAGGCCTTACTGAAAACCAGATACGTGTCACGACCCAGGCTGCAGAGCACCAATAACCATGCACAGAGACCAGAATCTATCTAATATCTTTATTAAAGAAATATATAAAGTCAATAAAAACAAGTGAAGAGTATAGTTCAAAAGCAGACCTTTCAGGTGAGGTCAAATATAGTCCAGAAATATATTGTCCAATATAAGATATTAAAGTCCAAAGTTATAATCCACTTGACCGAAACACACACCTTGCCAAGCAATGGTGTGGGGAATGACAGGGTCTTTAAAGTCCAAGGGAGCTTGACAACAAGGCTGGAAAATAGGCTTGAATCTTGGCTAGATCAAACTTGAAACAAGGCAAACATGAAACAAGAACTGAGTCCATAGAAGTCCGTGAAACAAGGCAAGGCTGGAATCTTGATCCGTGAAACAAGGCTAGGTTGAAAACTTGATCAGTGGAACAGGGAACTGGGGTACGAAGTCTACACAAGATCTCTCTCCTCAAGCTGAACAAATTGACTCCGCAAGGTTCCCCTTGCGGCAAAACCCCTATATAGGGTCCTGTTTTCCCGCCAATAGAACACTTTCCCTGGAGAACAAGAAGTGAAACCCAAACTGTGTCCAGATGCATGACTCCTTAGAATTTCCCAAAGGAAGCAGACCTAATCAGCTAATTGTCTGGCAGCGATTCTGAGGCTCCGGCGATTAGCCTCCCCCGCCCCTCTATCTCTATTATAATTGTCCTTTCGGGAAAACGGGGGAGAATTCTGCCCAAGGCTTGTTTGGTTAACTTCCTGAGGACAAACATCCTCCAGGTGGCGAGGCTCCGATTCAAGCTGAACCGATGGAAATCCCAAATTTTCCTCCTCATCTGCCACAATAGCACTAGGAACGGGACTACAAGGCCCATGAGACATCACAATACGCCACATCTACGGTGTTCCCTGCATCGACCCAGCTTGTAATCTACTCTTTGTAATGTTTTGCTAAGCTCAAAATTTGCTTGAGATAGCACTTGCAGTTCTGGAGGGACTAGTTTAATTTTTGCTTCTCATAGACTTAGCAAGGGGAATTGGTTAACCAGTTAAAATTCACGAGTTAACCATGAATTGTGTCCTTTGCTACATTCAGCAGGAGTCTACTGTATACCATGTAGCTGTGGACAAATGTACATAGGGACCACCAAAGGCAGCATTGGCCAAACACGAATCAAGGAATATGAAAGGCACTGCAGACTGACTCAACCAGAGAAGTCAGCCACAGGAGAGCACTTGAGGAACCAACCTGGACACCTCTGACAACTACCATGTCAGACTACACAGAGAAGCCACTGAAATCCACAAGCATGCAGACAATTTCAACATGAAAATGAACAAAATCTGGCTACCAGTATTTAAAAAACCCTCTAAAATCAGGACAGTAAATAAAGAACAACACTCAGAAGACAGGAGAATTCCAGACAAGAAACAATCCGGGTAGATAACATCTCTCAACAAAGGTTTCCCCCAGGCAGGAAACATCCAGGCTTTGAAGCTGCAAGGCTATTCAATGCTAATTAAGCTGGCCAATTGCAACATTCACACTTGCCTCCAACAGACAAAGAGTTCTTTCTCCCATCCTGGACTTTCCACAGATATATAAACCTCACTTGCCTGGTTTCCAACAGACAACCAATTCCCTCGGGGGATAGCTGCCAGAGATGTGGGCGTAACATCAGGAGAGAATGCTTCAGGAACATAGCCATACAGCCCGGAAAACTCACAGCAACCCAGAAACTCATAAAGTTAGGGAGCAGATCCCCCCTCCCTTTTCAAATCCTGACAAAAGAGGGAAAGGAAGTCCTAAGCATGAAACAAAACCTGGGAGGATTTCCCTTTGACTGGCCAAACAGGCCCTCCCTCCTCGCCCCCTCCACCGCACTCTCGCTCTCCAGCGGGGTAATCTGAGGTCAGGCAAGCACATCGTGTTCTTCCGTGACGCATGCGCAACGTAACCCTTAGGACGGCTCCCGCGGCGCACGCGCGGAGCAACCCCCACCTCCCTTCTCCTCCCCACCCGCCACTTTTGACGAAGAAGGGGAATCACCATTTTCCCCGCCATGGAGTATGACGCCATTGCGCATGCTCGTCAGCGGCCAGGGAAACACAAGGAGGGCTTCGCCGTCGCCCTCGTTGCGGTTTGTCCCTCAAGGAAGTGGCGCATGCGCAGTACAGCTTCTCCGATCTCGGCGGTGGTTGCTGCCGCTGCTGTTTTGCCGGTAAACTCGAGGGTGGCGCATGCGCGGTGCACCCGAAGGCAATTTCACCCCCCCTCCTTCCACAGGCCTGGTGGTTCTTACCGTCAGAAAGGGAGAGGCGAAACCATTTGCAGGGCGAAAGCGGGGGGAGTCGTGCTGAAGAGGATGAAGAGCGCGAGACAGTAAGCTGAGGCAGTAAGGAGGGTGGGGGCCATAGTCTCGCAGAGGGAGAAGGCGCTGTATGTGTTCAGGCGGTCAAGGGGCTTTGAGGTAAACTTTGACCTGAGGGACGGGGTTTCATAACGGAGAGGGAGGAAGAGGAGGCCTGCCCGTGCCTTTCCTCTCGGTGGCAGCCTGGCTGCCTGCCTCCCTAGGCGGCAATGAAGGATCCCGAAGGTCTCTCCAAATCGAGGTACCCCGAACAAGGGTGGTGGGCTTGGAAGCTCCTAATTGAAATGCTGACGCTGCAGGTAAGGAGGGATGTCCTTCTTGTTTGTGAGGGAATCCAGGGCATTGGACCAGTTAGAAGAGCGCCAGAAATAGTAATTCCTTCGGTATTTATACACAAATCCACTGCTTATTTACTACAAGTCCATTCTTTCCCTTGCACCCGCCGGCGGCCAACACACACGGTGGTGTGTCAAATCTTCGACCTCTTTCTGGGTATGTTTGACTTGCTGATTCCCGAAATGGCAAGGCCCCTTCTACACTGCCCTATACTCATCCGGATTATCAAGGCAGATCATCCACATTATCTGTTTTGAACTGGATTACACGAGGGCCCTTCCACACAGCCATATAACCCAGGATATCAAGGCCCTTAATCCCCAATATCTGCTTTGAACTGGATTATTTGAGGGTTCCTCCACACAGCCATAGAACCTCAGAATATCAAGGCCGATAATCCACATTATCTGCTTTGAACTGGATTATTTGAGGGCCCTTCCACACAGCCATAGAACCCAGAATATCAAGGCAGATCATCCACATTATCTGCTTTGAACTGGATTATTTGAGGGCCCTTCCACACAGCCATAGAACCCTAGGTTATCCAGGCCAATAATCCACATTACCTGCTCTATTTATTTATTTATTTATTTAGTGCCATAAGCACTGCATTATCTGCTTTGAACTGGATTAGCTGAGCTCTTCCACACAGCCATAGAACCCCAGGATATCAGGGCTGATAATCCACATTATCTGTTTTGAACTGGATTATCCAAGGGCCCTTCCACACAGCCATAGAACTCCAGGATATCGAGGCCGATCATCGTCTGACTTGAACTGGGTTATATGAGTCCATACTGCCATATAGTCCAGTTCAATGTAGATTTTGTAAAGCTATGTGGAAAAGGCATGAGTCCACACTGCCACATAATCCAGTTCAAAGC
Organism: Anolis carolinensis; assembly: GCF_035594765.1. Lineage (NCBI taxonomy): Eukaryota > Metazoa > Chordata > Lepidosauria > Squamata > Anolidae > Anolis > Anolis carolinensis. The sequence continues at coordinate 74,439,321 of NC_085845.1, forward strand.
AGATAATGTAGATTTTATATGGCAGTGTAGAAGGGCCCTAAGAAATTAGATCTGATGCAGTTTATCCAATACAATTTTCTGAATCAGTACCTCAAATAGCCCCAGAAAAATGCTTAAAAACTAAGATGTGTTGTTCACCACAGTCAAATACCCTTCTCCACCTTCCCCTTATTGCCAAGGAGGGGATAGGACAAGATTGTTAGAACACCTTTACAGCATGCTGAAGTCTATGCAATTTGATTGTCAACCATGGGCCCTTCCACAGAGCAATATAATCCAGAATATCAATGCGGATAATCCACAGTATCTGCTTTGAACTGCTTTATCTGAGTCCATGCTGCCATATAATCCAGTTCAAAGCAGATAATGTGGGATTTTATACAGCTGTGTGGAAGGGGCCCATATTATCCTCTCCATGTAATATTACAGGCTGGATATCTTTTATCTGAAATGCTTGGCATCAGAAGTGTTTTGAACTCCCCCCCCCCTCGCTTGTTTTTGCATATGTATGCATAATGTGTTCTTAGAGATGGGATCCAAATCTCAACATAAAATTAATTTATGTTTCATATTATTTTATCCACAATATTTGTAATCTGTTTGCGCATGAAGCAAAGTTTGTGGATACTGAACCATCGGAAAGCAGAGGCTGAACCACCTAAGGAGGCAATTGTGGATTTTGGAGTCTTTCAGATTTTGGAATTGTGGATAAGGGATGCCCAACCGGTGTTTGTGGGTGTCTAATTTGTATAAAGTGGAATGCTTCCCGCTTCTCCAGCATTCTTTCCATTCTTTTTATAAACAATGCTCAAGAAAGGGTGCATTCCTAAGCAAAATTAGAAATAAATATTGCTCAATTCAGAGATTTTTTTACCAAGATTCAGCTAAGTACAGGCAGTCCCTGAGTTGCAAACATCCAATTTACAAACAAGTCATAGTTAAGAACAGGACTGAGACAACAGGAAGTGAGAGAAATCTACCACTCGGAAGGGAAATTCACTCCTGAAAGAGTTATCATGGGGAAAAGGGGGTCTCCACTGTAGGTTTCTCGGCAATCTTTGTTTCTACAACAAGCCAAAATTTTCAAAATCCAAATAGTTTGGGATCCATTTACTAAAATCTGTTAACAGTCATTGTATAAAGCACTGGGGTGGGCAGGACAAATTATAGCTCTGCCTTATTTTGTATATAGTGTTCTGTAAATGATTCTGCTTGCCTCAGATGTGTATATCATGGTTTATTAGTAGTCTTAGGGTTGATATCTTGTTGCTCTCCATTTAATTTAATTTCAAAAGCCTTTTGAAAACTATCAGTACTGATTCTGTCCCTGAGCGAAAGGAAGGAAGATTGAAAAAAGGGGGACAGATCACCTACTTTAAGGCTTATTCTCCCTCCATCCCCTTTGGGGTCTCTCTTCAACAGATTATTATTAAAGAAATGTAAACTTTAACAGAAAAAGGATCGCCCACTGATTTATTTACTTCTAAATTGGAAAAATACCTTTAATATGAAATAAAAATTGAGTCTGTTTTATCTTCAATACCTGAAAACTCTTTAGAGCTATAACTATTTGTGGTACAGCGAAAGTGAATTATTTGGGTGTGTTGTGCACACCATTATATCTTTTTAGGAATAATCTGTTTACTGTAACTCCGTACTGACAGCCATGTAATGTTGATAATACTTCCTCATGGCATGTGATCTGAGTGTACACAGTGGTGATTCCATTTTGTTGGGATATGTTGCAGTGTATTAATGTGTTTGAAAATTCTTTGACATTTGTAGCTGTGAATATTAATTTTATATTTTATTCCTGTGCTGCGGAATTTAACTGAGAGTCAGTGTTGTTGGATTATGGGTGTTTTTAGTATTGCAAAAAGATTTATACTTCTGAAAGAAACATTCTTCATCAGTCATTCAATGGTCTGAAGACCCTACTGCTTTAGCTATGCATGAATGTGTGTTTTATATAAGTCATATTCAGAAAATGTATTTATGAAATCTAATTGGCTCATCAGTATACAATACAGTATATACTTCTTCCTTGATCATATACCATATATATTATTTCCTTTTTTCCCACTCATTCTTTTTCTGTTTCTTTGCTTTGTAGTCCTACTTTTAAAAAATCCAATTAAAATAATTTTCACTTAGAGGAAACTGGCAATTCAACCTAAAGGACAGTATATGTGCTAATCCTGCAGATGAGACTGCTCTACTATGGCACCCAGCTGCATAGATTGGTTCACTTTTTGTGTCCTTTTCCAAAAGGGGGTACTAGACAGAGAAGGATAGACCATTTTATGCTGGGGGGGGGGGGGGAGTTGATGAACAAAAACAATTTTCCCCGGTTTCGCTGGTTATTTGCCCCCCCCCCACTTCCCATTTCATAAACAAGGGTTGTTTCCACAATGGCGACATGGGTGGGGGCAATAACAGGAAAACGGGGAATGGTTTTACTCCTTTAACACCCCCCCCCCAATAAAATGGACTATCCTTTTCTGTCTAGTGCACCCTTTTGGCCTCCACCCAGATAATGGAACAGTACCCAGCCTGTTTAATGTATAGAAACTTATGCTCTAACTTGTGAACTACAAGATATGGTGTTGGATGATTGCAAGGCAAACTGCAAGTAATATATGACAAAATAGAAAGGCAAGCAGCACCAGTGTAAGTAGCCCTTTTATTATTGATTTATTTATTTCTATCCCACTTTTCTCCCATGGTGGGACTCAAAGCGGTGTACAGCATGTAAAATCAAGACAATTACAAACAAAATATCCCTTTGATGGGATATTGTAATTCCTCTTCCTCAATATAGAGGTAGATATTATAGTTTTATACTGTAAGTCACTTTGAATGTTTAATATTATTTCAGTGACTTCACTGTTACGATTCCATTAAGAATAAAAAGCACGTTTGTCCAAGAGCCATTGATTGTTGCCATGCAGATAAAAAATTGCAGCATGCTAGTGTATTTTATCTTGTGTTAAAAATGTTTTTTGTTTTGTTGTTATGTGCCTTCAGGCTTATTCTATTATAGAGCTTCCTTGACAAGATTTATTTAGAAGAGGGTTGCCATTGCTTTCCTCATGAGCTAATATATAAGAATTTTTTGCAGTGTTTCAAAAAAGCACATGCGATCATTTTTTAACAAATGGAATAACAGATCATAATGCACACATAATATTTTATCAGGAAACTAGGAGATTACAATATCAATTTTAAAAATTCAGTACTCTGGCAAACAGCTTGGTTCAGTAAAAAACCAAACACTCCATGTTACCATGTGAGAAGATTCTAAGGCTGGGGCATCAAGTATTTATAAATAGCATTATTTGTATGAACTGCTCATTGAACATAAGTGCTTGCACATTTTGTAGCAATGTGGATTTTTTCCTTCTGACTTGTTTGGTTATTTATAATGTTATTCTATACACTTATATATAGGTCTAGTAATGTCAGTTAAAAAAAGCCCTCAAAAACCTTGGTTAACTTATCAATGAGTCATTAGTCTTTTGCATTTGTATGGAATTGCTATCCATTTTATTTTGTTTCATTCGTTTTGCCCCATTTTTGTTTTGATTTGCCGCTTCTAAAAATGGGACTTCTATTTGAATGGGATATGTCAGAAAGAACAAAAATTTTTGGACCATTGGCGGCAATGGGAAGGCTTCCAAGGCTCTCTCTCCCCTCAGTTTTAGGGCTAGAGGGGTGAAAATCATCATACATGGAGGGCATATTGACCCCTTTTAGCCCACCAACTTTAAAAAAGTTTTCTAAACAGAAGGTAGAAGCCCAACCATTTCTTTCCTTTGAAAAAAATTGTTTTTTTTTTAAAAAAAAACTAATACTACCCAGGGGGAGGAAAAAAAAAGGGGTGGGTGGGTTAAACAAAGAATTAAGATAAAAATAGAAGCTACAGAGATCCTCTTCTTTCCCCCGCCCTGAAGCCCCGTGCACACTCCCCAGCCAAACCCACCCCACCCCTTCAACAATCCCAGCCCCCCTCCCTTCAAAGAAAGAATAAAAAAATAGAAGCCAAGCAGCCAAGCTTTTTGAAATTTAGGTACAAACACTTCTCTTTACCCTGGCAGCAAGGCAAGGAAGGAAGGCAAGGCAAGAGGTAAGGCAACAAGGCAGCAAGCAAGCACACTAGCACAGAGACTGAGCGAGCAGGAGCAAGCCAGGCAGCCATCCAACACCAGCAAAGGACATGCCCACAATGGGCGCTTTGGGGGTGGCTGCCCCATTAAATACCCTGGCAATGTCACAGTTTCCTTGGCCTCTGATTGGCCAAAAGCCCCAAAAATCACCTCCTCCTGGGCTGCGTGAGGAAAGCCATGCGGCCAGAAAACCAAACAAAAAAACGGAAAGTGTAACTTTCTCTTTCGTTGCGCCTTTTGTTTCATCTGAAAATGGGCTCTTTCTTTTCATGCCATCTGAATGGATGGTACAAAACAAATACCCGAATGAAACAAATGGAACAAATACCGCACACACCTCTAGTGTGAGTACTGTACCTTAACACTTATTTTAAAAAGAACCATCGTCTTCTCTGAGGAGAGTGGTGAGAGCTTCTTAGCCCATCCCAGGAGAATCATAAAAAAGCACAAATATCATCTGCTGTCTTTACTATGGTGCTGCTTCTGACATTTTTTCATGCCTGGGCGGGAAGTGTGGTCTACCAGGGATGGCTGACTCCTAAGGTGGCATTGGTGTTTTCCTCTCCGCAGAATAATCCTCAACTTATCCACGGGTCGTAATTTGACACAAAACTTGACTTATACATGAGGTCAACTTATACATGACATATATGGTATATATATATATTTGTAGATGTTCAAATGTTTTTCTGCCAGACCTTTGAATATTATTAATATTTATGCCGTGTATTTGTTTGAACAGTTCACCTAGATTATTTTACCATCTTGCCTTCTTCCAGCTATAAATAAAGGTTTTAAGGTGTGGCAATGAGCACATTTATGGGTCACAGTGATATTGAATTCTCTATTACACATATTGTATTTTTGTTTTTTAAGATGCTAATCTCTAATTTGGCTGTTGATTTATATCGTACTTAACTGAAACATACTACTTTTGCTTTAGTTTACTATTTTAAGAATTCATACAAGCCCTTGTCAGATTGGAAATTAATATGTATTGGAGTTCTTCAGTATACATAAGGTATTTTCATTCGTCGTTAGCAAGTATGAATAGCCAACAAATTCTTTAAAAAGACATTATCATAATTGTGTTTTTATGCTCCTGCATTATGAAACATTTTGATTTGTTTATATCGTTGTCATCATCTATATAACACCAACATTACACTTAGTACTTTTCAATTAAAGGAACAATAAACTGTTCTGTGTCCTTAGGATTACAATCTAATTAAGACATGACATAAAAAGAAAAGGGGATGGCAGTGTGGGGCAATTAAGTCCTAAGCATGATATGGCTGTGTTTGTCATATGCAAAATTATGCCCATACAAGCTGGATACTAAAGTTTTCAGTCTCATATCAACAGAATTACATGTAGTTGGAGTGCAATCCTATACAATTTTACTCAAAACTGAATTCTACTGAGATCAGTGTTAACTATTTCTAGTTTAGGATTGCATTGCTATCTGCGGAAATATCTAGTTAATATTCAAAACATTCCCTATACATACATTTAAACTTTTGGTCCTGATTTTTAAAGCTTGCATTTACTTTTTTAATGATGCAGTTTTACATACCTAATAGGTTTGCATGTAATTAGGATTAACTATGTTTGTCTGGACTTTTCTCCTGAGTGCTGAAATAACTGCTTGCTTTTGATTTTGGTATTTCATTACTGGACCATAAAGGCATCTATGTGGCCTAAATTAGATATGAAGTAATATATTTTCATATATGAAAGTAAACTTCTTAATGAAAGTGTTTTTTGAAATAAGGAAACTTGAAAGAGAGAAGATGTCATTATGGTATCCCATTTTGGGAGAAAGGTAAGGCATACAATACAATAATAAATAAAGTAATTTTTCCATTACTATCATTCTGGGAGAGAAGTGGGGTATAAATCTAATAAAAAGGCCAGCTTGCAATTGCCTGAATATTTCTTAATGTCTTTCTGAAGAGGAGACTATTTTTTTTAAAAAAAAGCTCACGTAAAGAATACCAAATTAGCCCCATTTCTTGCACTTCAGATTTGGTAGATTCTTTCCTCTACCCTTGCCCCCACCTGCAATTTGTAGGGAGAAGTGAATGGGAAACTAGCCAAGACAGTGTGCAAAAGCCGAGGACTTTGCCTAAGTTGTTAGCTTTACATTGGAGGTGTTTCAGCATGTTCAATGTTTCATTGTCTTTAACAGGGCTAGACAAGCCTTTTTCTCTCAAGAGTTTCTCTGCTGGAGAAGAGAATGATCATCTGTAGAGAGACCTTCACATTGGTAGAGTGCCTTTGACGTTCAATTGAGGGTCATGTGAGATTAAGTTGAGAGCCACAGATTGCCAATCCCGTGTGTTTTGTATTTTCCCAACTTTTAACAACACGATGTAACATTAAATGTTCAACATTAACACCAAAGTTTCCAAAATCAGCAAAGCCAGCACTTTGTTACACAATAAAACAAAATCTTCACTCTTATTTTCTTTGTACAGTGAGTCTTAAAAAGCCTTCCATGCTCAATTCTTAGAGTTATAGTTTGAAAAAGTATTCCCAGCTAGTGAATTAGGAAGAATAAATTAGTAAACCCGCCTACACTTCCCAGAATCCATCTGAAGGATTCTCACTTGGGAGGTTTCTGTTCTCCTCCAACTTGGAGAATATGTAAAAGTGTCTGAATGAGAATGGGCAGAACTGGTGCAGAATGGTTAGGTACTAAGGTGAAATAGATGGCATGTATATGGTATAGGATTGAGTTTGTAATGTCTTGAAAGCTCCTGAAGTGACCTAACTTCCTTTCCTCATACCCAACAGTAGTAACGGGAAAATTAAACAAAGATATGTACAACAGGTGACACAAACTTTTGAAGGGATGTATAGATTGCAACCTGGTAATATGAAGACTAGTTACCTGTATTTATTTAAAATACACATATTAATTTACAAACATTAATTTAGGCTTCATCAGAATATTTCTCTCTCATTTAATACTCAGGTTTTCATCTTCTGATGCTTATAGATTATACATAGCAGCTTTCAACAATTAAGGCTATTAATAAAATTTCAAAAAAAAACATCATTATAAAAACAGATACAGAAGATAAAACATTTATCATAACTAATAGAGCACATCGTTTCTCTAGGTGCAATCGTTTCCATTCTTTGTCCTTGCTTGTACTGATGTTATTTTTCATTCTGTTTCTTTAAAGTTATCAGTTGAAGATTGTATGCTTCAAGGATTTTTTTGTACATAGTTATTGGTTGGTTATGTGATATTTATTCGTATATCAGTATGTATGGAATGGCAGTTTCTATCTCATGTATCCCCTTAAATGTGGAAACATAGGATACATATGAAAAATATATGGTTGCAATTAACTAAGGAGATATGCAGATTACTTAAAATATAATTAATCTACACACTTCACCATGTGGAAATCATGTTTGTAACTTTGGAATTGCCTGTATTTTAAAATTGTACCTTTCAGTTTTAACTATTTTAGTATAATGAATTGGATTATGAGGCTTGATCTTAGGCTACTGAAAACGTAGGTATATTCAGATACCACATTTTGTATTAGCCAAAGGTACATTATTGTATGTACAGGTAGCTGATCTATGTCTGACATTTAAATTACCACTATTATTATTATGGCACTTACCATTAAGTATATTTCAGAGAGTCTTCTTTAGCCAAATATTTTATGACATGGTCGTGTTTATAGTAGGAATTGGCATTTTTTAAATCTTGAACATTAGATAAAGCCAGATTTATGTGTACCGAGCACTAGGCTTTCCAATATATACATCCAGTTTCCAGTTCTGTCATGCCATTTACAAATTATATTATACTCACAAAAACTTAATTCTGGAACTGTGCACAATGTATGTTCTGCTTTAATTTCTACTAGCATGCATAGGGTTGAAAACGCCAAATAGACTACTCAGAGGGGAATAAGCAACAGAACTCAGCAAGTGCATTGTTTTTTTCTGGTAACATTAAGTCAACTTTAAACCATATTTCTTTTTCAACTCCAACTTGGCTATAGAATCAGGTTTTTATTGAATAGGGCAGTGCAATAACAGATCTGGAAAATATGGAATTGACTATGGATGACGTAGTTTTACGTGTAATTTTTTAAAATGTTAAATGTCTGCTTTTAATATAATTAAAATGTAATTTTAATGTTTGTATTATATGTTTTAAGGCATTGGATATTACCTCCTTGAGTCCCCTTCAGGATAGAGAAAGGCAGGGTAGAAATAGAGCAAATATAAATAAATAAATAAATATCAATATTTTTATATTGTTAATCTTTGAAATCCAGTGTAAACAGTCAGCTGAGGAAAAACAGACTTGGGTATTTTCCCATGTGTGGAAATCTGCTTCAAACACTAGGTAGCATTAATAATAACTTTATTCATTAAGAGCTAAGGCCTCTCCTGCACTTAAAATGGCCTCGGGGGATGAAAACATGTTAGTCTCATAGAAGACTGATGATTTTTTTGTTCTTTTCAGTGAGGAGATGCAGTCCTCCAATATCTTCTAGGGAGCTAATGTAGGCCCCTTGATTCTAATTATTTACATTATTCAGGTGACATATTATTGTGTGAAGGTAAATATGTAGCACAGAATGCACAGACAAAAATGTCGATTGCTTTTTCTCTTGATGGTGAACCTCTCTATGGCATATGCTTGAAGATTTTTAAAAGGCAGGGTGCTCTGTTGTATCTGTTCCAGCATTGACACCCTTTTGGGTCCAAAGAATCACCTGGAAGCTTATACTCATTACCACTGATAAGTTTTGTACACCCTGCTTAGAAGCCTTACTAGTTATCACAGATTTCTTGCTGAGATAACACAGACATTTACTACCTGTAGATGAAATAGTCATATTGCTAAACTCTGAGTTTCCTCTCTTGAATTCTGGTCAAAATATTTGATGCAGCACAATGGTAGAACTGATGGCTTAGGAGTTCTAATGTGTCCTGTGTTACTGTGTTGATTAAAAGAGTTTTGAATGTTTGGTATAGTTTCTGAAACGTATTGACTGCAGAATATACCTCAAAATGTACACCATTGGTTGCCATGGCCCAGTAATAGATTTTACATATTTATTCATGATGATTAAGTGATTTGGAAATCTAAGGAGCCCTCATAATTTCAAATATAGAGGCCTGAAAATAAATCAGGGTACTTAGATAATCCAGTTCAGCAGCATGCAACACTGGAGCTTAGTTGATATGCTACTACCCTGTTTCCCCGAAAATAAGACAGGGTCTTATATTAATTTTTGCTCCCAAAGATACACTGGGTCTTATTTTCAGGGGATGTCTTATTTTTCCATCAAGAAGAGCTCACATTTATTGTTGAACAACAAAATGAACATTTATTATATACTGTAAAGTAGTTGTCATCACAAAACAGCATAACCAGACAAACTATGAATCCTATCAAGAATTTCTTGTTACTACCATTATTTACATGTACAACAATCTATGGTACCTCTTGCAGTTTAGGTTTCACAAAGTTTCCATGCTGATTTCTCTCTATTCTAGTTTCAATGTAGTCATGAATGATGAATAATATAATATACTATAATAATAATATGATAATATAATAATAATATAATGATATACAATATATTAATGAGATAATATAATAATAGGCTATAATAATAACAGAATATGATAACAATATGGTATTAATAGGATAATATAATAATGGGATATAATAACAGAATAGCATAATAATACGATAATATAATAGAATAATAGAATGGAATAGAATGATATAAAATATATTAATAGGATAATATAAAATGGAATATAATAATAACAGAATATGCTAATAATAAAAAATAATAATATGATAATATAATAGAATAATAGTATAGAATGATATAAAATATATTAATAGGATAATATAAAATGGAATATAATAATAACAGAATAATAATATAATAGTATGAAAATATAATAGAATAATAATATAATGATATAATAATAATAGAAAAATATAATATAATGATATAAAATATATTAATAGGATAATATAATAATGGGATATAATAATAGTAACAGAATATGATGATAATAATATGGTAATAGAATAATAGTATAAAATAATAAGTTTCATGGCATAGGATAGGAATAAAGATGAGAGAAGAATCCCAATACGTCCTGTACCTTTAAGAAGCAGAAGGAGCAGGACGAGTGGAAAGGGTGTTCAAGCCCTCTTCCTTCCCTCCCACCCTCCCTTGCCCTGGCTCCAGGAGCCAATCAGAAGCCTTGGGGGCGAAGGGAGCATGGCCAGGATGGAGCCTTGTCTCGGAAGGAAGAAATGGCAGCGCAGCAGCAGCCACGGAAGGTTCTTCAAGCTGGGCTTGACAGGCAAGGCAAGGCCAGCCAGGGAGGCACAGAAAGCAAGCACTTTCTCTCCCTCCCTCCGGTGTGTATGAGTGCTGCTTTAGCCCTCCAGCCATGCTTCACAATGGAACTCTGCTGCAGCCTTAGTTGCTAGGTCTTACTTTCAGGGGAGGCCTTATATTTGGCAATCCCCCCTAACCCCTACTAGGTCTTATTTTTTGGGGAGGTCTTATTTTAGGGGAAACACGGTAGCAGCATGGTGCTTCTGGGAGCTTGTTGATATGCTGATATATGCAGTGAGTATATCACAGAATGATAAAATCAGAGACTTTGTTCTTCAATAATTAAATGTTTAACCTTTAAAAATTACACAAACTATAAATGGTTTGGTTGAGTTGTATACATATTTTGGTAATCAGATTACCAAATGAGGGTTTTCTCTTTGTTATTTAATAATTTAAATTAGTCCACACTGTAGTAGCAGAGGAAACTTTCTCCTCTTTTTAAGAAGCTATTAGTGTCATGGAAATTGGGATCTTGACCTTCTAAAGCTGCAGAAGCACTATAGCTATAAAACTACTGTATTAATTGGGCTTTATTTCTAACTGTGCGCCTCTCCAAAACTTGGGAACCAAAAACTGACATACACTGCTGTTATAAAATAATACTTCGTGCTAGTAAATGAGGCAGCAGGTGATCTACTGGAGAAGAAAGCATCCCAGTCATTTACTTGATGGTTACAAGCATCTCTTAGAGCAGATGGTGCAGTTGGGCCCCACAACAAGGAGGTGAGGACCAACACGACTGAAGTGATTGGATAGCAAGTGCTCCTGTTGCCCGAGGACAGTGGTTCTCAACCTGTGGGTCCCTGGGTGTTTTGGCCTACAACTCCTAGAAATCCCAGCCAGTTTACTAGCTGTTAGGATTTCTGGGAGTTGAAGGCCAAAACATCAGGGGACCCACAGGTTGAGAACCACTGCTCTAGGAGGAGGTAGCTGGAAGATGGGTCTCTGAGGATATATGGGAGATCAAGGTAAGGGAAATGACCTTTGCAAGCATGACTCATTTGCCATCCTATGGGAATAGTCCAGGCACATTGAAAAGTTTACTCCCTGGACTGTTCCCAGCCTTTGAATGTCAGGCCAATATGAAACTGTTAACCAGGGACTGTTGTACACAAAATAACTACAGTAGAATCTCGCTTATACAAGCCTCGCTTATACAAGTTTCTGGATTATCCAAGCCATTTTTGTAGTCAATGTTTTCAATATATCATATTTTGGTGCTAAATTTGTAAATACAGTAATTACAACAACATTATTGTGTATTGAACTGCTTTTTCTGTCAAATTTGTTGTAAAACATGATGTTTTGGTGCTTAATTTGTAAAATCATAACCTAATTTGATGTTTAATAGGCTTTTCCTTAATCCCTCCTTATTATCCAAGATATTCGCTTATCCAAGCTTCTGCCGGCCCGTTTAGCTTGGATAAGTGAGACTCTACTGTATTTTCAATGCCATTGCTCAGCTCTTAACGTTAGGTCAGTATTCTCATAAGAATTCCAAACCACTTCTGCTTTTTGGCAGAGCCACACCCACTGCGCATGGGTCTTAGATCTAAAATTTAGGCAGTACTTCATTGCAGGGCTTATTTGTATTGGTGCTATGCATCTATTTCCCAATCCATATGGTTCATGGTTATTCAAACTGGGGAAAATGTCAAAAAGCTGTGTGATATTGGTTTGCTCTCCAAAATACATAAACTCACCCTTGAAAACCGTGTGTTTATTTGATGTATACAAAACATTTCCCTGAGGATATTTCTAACTTGTCTTCCCGTGTTTCTTTATTCTTTCTCACTTTTTTTTCCTTTCCAAGATTACACTTGGTTTACAAGGCAAATTCAAATTTTTGCTTTATGGTAAGAAACTTGTTTGAGAGAAAACTTTGTGGTTGCATAACAGTTGCAACTGGAAGATATCAAGTAAATTGCTTAGACAAAAAGACTGAAGTGTTCCAACAACTACTATACAATTGAAGTAGAGAGCAGAAGACTGACTTGAAAGGGCTAGTAAACAATATTATGTAGGCCTAATTCACTTTACTATTCAAATTTGGCAGTTGATAGAGTATTGAGAAATTATTTTTCTCTTCCTAGATAAATAAGCACCCATTCAATTGTGTATTACCCTTCCTAAGGATACCTGTCTAGTATGTATATTGTCCTTTAGGTCCAAAATAAAGCACAACTCGCTGACTAAAAAGTGATTATTTGCAGCACAAGCTGTCTTGAAATCAGAATGGATTAGAAAAGCTTTAAGGGTGCTTTAAATAGACTGATGAACTGATACAAAAGCAAAAGAAAGAATTGGTGTATTGGATTAATAAATAAAAGGTTAGGTAAAGGTTTTCCCCTGATGTTAAATCCAGTCGTGACCAACTCTGAGGGTTGGTGCACATCTCCATTTCTAAGCTGAAAAGCCGGCGTTGTCCGTAGACACCTCCAAGGTCATGTGGCCAGCATGACTGCATGGAGCGCCGTTACCTTCACACCAGAGCGGTACCTATTTATCTACTCACATTTGCATGTTTTCAAACTGCTAGGTTGGCAGGAGCTGAGGCTAACAGCAGGCGCTCATTCCGCTCCCAGGATTTGAACCTGGGACCTTTCGGTCTGCAAGTTCAGCAGCTAAGTGCTTTAACACACTGCGCCACCACCAGGGGCCGGATTAATAAATAGGAAACTTTAAATACCCACATTTGACTTTGCACTTGTGATTAGTTTGATGCATCAACACCTTGAAACAAAGTTAGACAACTGTCCGAATCAGATAAATCTATCCCATCTGAGTCAGGCTTTAGCCATTGTGTGCCTAGAGAAGTCCCTATGGGGAGAAAGGCAGGATATAAATAAATTTTAAAAAAACCCCAAGGCCCTTGCCACAGTACACTCTTCCAGTCCCTGAAGTCTGTCCATTCCATGTCTGTGTGGAAGAACTGCCAATAGCTCAATTCCTCATTACCCACACCCAATTTCAAATCGTGGCCACTGCATTAATTAGAAGCATCTTCTACCTAGTATTGGACAATGGTACTGTTCTGCCCCCCCCCCCCCCAAGCTAATTTTTGAGTGCCCAATTCTTGGTGGGAACAGAGTTAGAAACTTACTAAAATGTGTAATAATAAACAAAAATAATGTAATTGTAAGAAAGATCAGTACCTAACTTCTCCCAGGTACTGTGATCTCAAACTCACGTATTTCCTTACATTAAAAGGATTGCTTTCTTTAAAAAAAAACAAAATTATTTGTTTGAAGGGTTTTGGGTTGATGTTGAACATTTTATTGAAAATCTTAGCATGCATTGCAAGTAAAGCTTTCCTGAAAAGTGCCCACCTAGCTTTTATTCATTGATCCCCAAAGAAAGAATCCATCACTTTCCAAGGCAGTATGTTTCACTGTCGGAACAGCTCTTAACAATCAAGAATATTCCTAACATATAGGTGAAATCTCTCTTCTTGCTACATATACTACATTTTCTGAAACACATCCCTTCAGATAAAGATAGATATGTCACATTTCAGTCTTCTCCAAGCTAAATATATCCAGCTCCTTTATCTCATCCATCATAAGCCTTGAATTCCAGACTATTGAGCATCTTGGTTGCCCTTCTCTGGATATATTCCAGCTTGTCAATACTTTCCTTGAATCGAGATACCTAAAATTAGACACAGTATTCCAGGTGAGGTCTGAGCAAAGCAGAATTGGGTGTCACTCCTGTGTTCTTTTGGATAGCATGGTGTAATGGTTTGAGTGTTAGACTGTGAATGGAGATCACCGTTTGAATCTCTGTGCAGAGATGGAAACCCACTAGGTGACTTTGGACAAGTCACATACACTGCCTCAGAGGAAGACAAAGGCAGACCTCTTCTGAAAAAATCTTGCCAAGAAAACACCAGGATGTGGTTGAGTGTAGAGGAAAGAGAAATAACGAAACAATGGGGAAAGGAAGAGAGGGATGACATGGAAGAGCAAAATTATCAAGTTGGGAAGTATTCCAAGATTTGCCATTTTCCTGGATTTGATCATTTTGGGACCTCCTGTAATGCAAAATGTGAGCTTTTCCACCTTTGCTGTGTTCTTTGGACTAGTGACCAGGTGTTGTAGGAGGATACACATGTTTGATTATATTATGGGTGCCTTCTGTTTCTGGTTTTGCCCCTAGCCTGTTAAGTCCCCATCCCAGGCATGGAAAGGGGAGTGGAGTCAGGTGGGTTGGATGTTCTTACTTTAAATTTGCTGCCTAGAGAATGGTATTATATTTTCTTCCATTCCCATATGTGCATTTTGCTATAAAACAGTCATTGATATGAGCACAAAGAGATCCAGAGTCTTTTTTTGTAGAGATTCTTGGTGTTTGGGAAGACCATTACCAGCTGTGGAACACTGGAGCTAACAGAGTGGAATGCTGTGGTATTGGTGTATGTGTTGTATGTGATGTGTAGAAACAAATTCCCATCATGGGTTAATTGGCTGCCTCTGTATATGGGCAGTATGTGAATGCTATCATTGGCAGAATCTCAGTTAGAGGACACTGACAGAGTTTCTAGGCATGCTGGGTGTTTATGCTCTTATTTTACAATTTATGTTTTTCCCTACTCAAACTAATCAATGTAGTGAATAAGTCAGCTACTCTGCTAGTGCAGCAACACTGTATCTTCAGACCTTGAAAATAATAAGTGTAGGGTTACTTTGTTTGTTTTCCCCAGTAAATACCCTGTTTCCCCTAAAATAAGACATCCCCAGAAAATAAGACCTAGTAGAGGTTTTGCTGAATCGCTAAATATAAGGCCTCCCCTGAAAGTAAGACCTAGCAAAGTTTTTGTTTGGAAGCATGCCCATAGAACAGAACACCAGAGCAGATTGGTAAATGTACGTACCATAGAGTGTTGTACATGGAAATAATGGTAATAACAAGAAATTCTTGATAGGATTCACAGTTTGTCTGGTTATGCTGGTTTGTGATGACAACTACTGTCCAGTTTATAATAAATGTTCATTTTTTGTTCAACAATAAATGTGAATTCTTCTTCATGGAAAAATAAGACATCCCCTGAAAATAAGACCTAGAGCATCTTTGGGAGCAAAAATTAATATAAGACACTGTCTTATTTTCGGGGAAACACGGTATGTACATTATACTCCAGTTACTGTTGGACCCCCCTCTCAGTGAACAAACATCTTAGCTTGAGTTTTCATTTTGTTATGTGCTGAATTCTTGTGTGTTGTGCAAGAATAAATGAAATCCAGTATGTGTTCTGCTCAAAACTTGTTTTGACACTGGCTGAGAAAGTGGCACTCTGCTGCCCTCCTGGTGTGATTGACTATGTCTGATTAGTAGCAATACATATGCATACCTTTCTGAAGATGGGGATTGGGTTGGGTTTTCAATTTGGATAGTGTTTCCTCATTAAGAATAAAACAGATAGTCTGATGCCTATGCAGGTTGTTAGAATAATGTTCCAAGAAGACATCTCAGAAAAAAATGTAATTTGAAGTGGAGGGCAGAGTTGATATAAAGCAAAGAAAGAGTAATTTTAATGAATAGGAAGTGGTATTTCAAGCCATAATTTAAGTACCCAATCTCTTGAATTCCAAGATGCACCCCTCCCCATATAAACATCTCTAAAAACGGGTGCATCTTAGAATTGCAGGTGCTAAATACCTTTATTCTGCTGGTGGTACTGAAATTAGTGTGTGTTGTACAATCAATGGCATCTTAGAATTGAAGAAATACAGTATTTTGTCATTGGTTCTCAGGTTGTAACCCTTTGAACATAGTTGGGTTTGCTTATGAATCAACCTATATAAAATGGACATGTGAGGCTAATGCAGGCATGGGGAAACTTCGGCCCTCCAGTTGCTTTGGACAGCTGGTAGGCTGTTAGAAATTGTGGGAGTTGAAATCCAAACACCTGGAGGGCTGAAGTTTGCCCATACCTGAGCTAATGGAAGTTTTCCCCAATCTTCCTCATTCACACTCAATTTCACTCAATTTACATAATTACACTAAATATTATAACTTTCTGTGCTTTAGAGATTATAGCAAAGGCTTTGACTGTGTACATCATGAAAAAGTATTGATTAATTTTAAAAAAAATTAACAATATTTGATTTTTTAAATATGTAACCTGTGCACAGAACAAGGGGCCATGTTAGAAGAGAACATAGAGAAACAGAGTGGTTTCTAACTTATGGGATCAGATAAGTCTACGTTTATTACCCTATCTCTTTAGCTTGAATACCAAATGTATAGTACACAAAACTGGATTAGATTCTGATGAAAGGAATGTAAAAATTGGAGGAGGGAACGTAAACAAAATAAGATGGACATATGACACCATAATGCTAGCAGCATTATGGAACAACTGTTGAAAAAAGCCAAGGAAGAATGTGAAAAAGCAGGTTCATAGTTGAACATTAAGAACATGAAAACAATAACCACAGATAATTTACATAACTTTAAAGTAGACAATGGAGACATTGAAATATTGAAGGCTTTCCTGTACCTTGGCACAGTCACTTGTCAAAATGAGGACTGTACTCAAGAAATTAGAAGACTAGGGCTCGGGAGGGCAACTATAAAGGAACTAGACAAGATTCTGAATTGTAAAGATATAGAGTATAATAGCAAATTCAGGATTGTCCATGCTGTTGTATTTTTAGTTTCCATGTATGGTTCTGAAAGTTTCACAGCAAAGAAAACTGATATGAATAGAATTAACAAATTTGAAAAGTGGTACTGGATGAGAGTTCTATGGATATACATTAGAGTCTCACTTATCCGACATAAACTGTCTGGCAGAACATTGGATAAGCGAAAATGTTGGTTAATAAGGAGGGATTAAGGAAAAGCCTATTAAACATAAAATTATGTAATGATTTTACAAATTAAGCACCAAAACATCATGTTTTACAACAAGTCTGCCACTTTTTTGGGAGTGTGGTTGCACTTGTGTTAATGTTGGGTGTGTTGGCCCACTGCGTGGTGATGCCTAGAGAAACAGCTGTGGATCCGGGCAGGAGGCAGACTGCATTGGATAATACTTGGATAAGCAAAGGTTGGATGAGACTCTACTGTAACGGATTGCCAAAACTTCCTAGAAACTAATATGACTAAACTAAGGGTGCTTTGAGACAGTGCCCAAATCCACTTTTTTAAAAGTGGGTTTAAAAATCCTGGGACCTGGTAGTAGGTCCACACACAGACCTACTACGGGATATGGTCCCCTGCCATCCTCACAGTCTTCTTTGGAAGCGGATCAAGATGGAGGGTGGATGGGAGACATCTGGCAAAGTTCTTTTTTTAAAAAAATCACTCCGTTTTGAACTGAACTATACGCATATGCAAATATCTTAATATAAATGCGCATATGAGGTCCAGCACATAACAAAGGGAATTAAAAAAAAAACTTCCATGGGATCTCTCTCTTCCATCAGTTGCTAAATTCAACCTCTGTTTAAGATTATAAAGTGTAAAAGAAAGTGTTTCAGGGAGTTCTAATTACTTTCCATTGTGCTTCCTTTGAACTACCTGTATGTCCGTTTTACAGCCCGATTAGCTGTTTCGGGCTTTTTAAAAGCACATATGTGCTGGAACAGTCTACACAAGGGGGAGGGAAGGAATGCACGTGTTTTGCATGACTGTAGGATATACAGTTATGCAAAGGTGCACATTTTTCAGCCGGAATCAAATTATAAGTGCATCTTTTTAACATGTCCTTTTTGCCTCATAACCTGATTCCTCGTGCACTTTGGCTAAATGTTATTTAGCGACACACACACCCTTTAACCCGGTTACTTCTGGGGTTTTAAAGAATGTATAGAAGGGCCCTTAGACTGTCATACTTTGGATATATCATTAGAAGGCATGGCTCGCTAGAAAAGACAATGATGTTTGTCAAGATGGAAGTAGTAGTAGCAAAATAGGAATAGGTGGATTGATTCATTCAAGGAAACCATGGTCCTAGGTTTACAAGACCTGAGCAGGGCTGTTAACTGGGTGACACAAGGGTCCCTCATTCATAAAGTCATTATAACCTGAAGTTGACTTGATGGAGATTAACAAAAATGAGTTAATTCTCATCATTACAATTCAGTAGCCAGCAAAGGGAGACTTTAAAATGCCCGAAATATTCCATTCTTCTTCATTTCATTCTGCTGACTGGGTGGATTAGTACTATAATATACTGTATTCTATTCTTTTGCTATACTAAGTAGTAGTCGCTGGTCAAATCTGGCATTAAGTGTTCAGTGCTGAAGAAACAAATAGCTGCCTCACCTGGATTGTAGAAAGGAGCCAAATGTAGTTCAATAAAACAAGTTTTGGAATTATATCCTTTTTTCTACATGTTACAAGAAAACATTTTGATGTTGAACTTTCCATAGCTTTAAGCTGAATATGAGAAAGAATTTATAATGAGGTGTGTTTAAGTTCTTGTAAATAGTAATTCTTTTGGTTTTGCTTTGTATATTTAAATATTTTATGCTTCTTAATGATACAAATAAAAATCCATGAAATGTTACGTGTCATACATGCATATCTCAAGTGAATTTTGTGTTTGATTTTTCAGTATTATAGTGGACTAGCTGTGCCCGGCCACGCGTTGCTGTGGCTTAGTCTGGTGGTGTTGGTCAGTCTACATTAGGTTGTATTTATGCTGTGACCTCCACCCTTCTTTATACTCACATTAGTAGTAGTATTTGAAGTCTGTTACCTTCTTCAATTTTTGTGTTGATTGATAATTGCTTGAGATCCCTGTTGTCTTTGGTTTGTTGTTAGTTGTAATGTCTGATTCTGCTGAGTGCGGTTTATATTTTTATTGTGGTACAATAGTCTTTTTTTTTGTTTTGCCTGTGTAGGTGTTTATTATTATTGTTGTTGTAGTGGTCATGAAGGTTGGATAAGTTAGATGCTTCTGTATTGTTTATTGGAGGCCCAGTGTAGCACTGACTGGCCTCTCAGCCTCAGTGCCTGGCTGTTTCTTGCCTGTGATGGTGTTGATTCTTATTGTTGTTGTTGTTGTTGTCATTGTTATTATTGAAATTGTTTTTTTGGAGGCCAAGTGTGAATGTAGGGATTGGGGAGGTGGATGAGTTGTGTTGTCAAATTTTGTATTTGTTATAGTCACAATACATTGTTGTGAGTTTTGTGGGTCTGGATTGTGGTTTTGTGGTGTGGTTGTGTTGTTACAACTGAGAGGCAAGGTTTTTGTGTTGTGTTGCCAAGTTTTGTATGTCTGGGGCATTTAGTTGTGTGCCAAGTTTTGTATTTCTGGGGTGTTTAGTTGTGTTGTTATAGTCACGATGCATTGTTGTGAGTTTTGTGGGTCCGGATTGTGGTTTTGTGGTGTGGTTGTGTTGTTACAATCGGGAGGGAATGCTTTTGTGTTGTGTTGCCAAGTTTCGTATTTCTGGGGCATTTAGTTGTGTTGTTATAGTCATGATGCATTGTTGTGAGTTTTGTGGGTCCGGTGTGGTTTTGTGGTGTAGTTGTGTTGTTACAACCGGGAGGCAAGGCTTTTGCATTGTTTTGCCAAGTTTTGTATTTCTGGAGCGTTTAGTTGTGTTGTTATAGTCATGATGCGTTATTGTAAGTTTTGTGGGTCCGGATTGTGGTTTTGTGTTGTGGTTGTGTTCTTACAACTGGGAGGCAAGGCTTTTGCGTTGTGTTGTCAAATTTTGTATTTCTGGGATGTTTAGTTGTGTTATAGTCACAATGCGTTGTTGCGAGTTTTGTGGGTCTGGATTGTGGTTTTGTGGTGTAGTTGTGTTGTTACAACCGGGAGAAAGGGCTTTTGTGTTGTGTTGTCAAGTTTTGTATTTCTGGGGCGTTTAGTTGTGTGCCAAGTTTCGTATTTCTGGGGCATTTAGTTGTGTTGTTATAGTCACGATGCATTGTTGTGAGTTTTGTGGGTCCAGATTGTGGTTTTGTGGTGTGATTGTGTTGTTACAACTGGGAGGCAAGGTTTTTGCGTTGTGTTGTCAAGTTTTATATTTCTGGGGCGTTTAGTTGTGTGCCAAGTTTCATATTTCTGGGACGTTTAGTTGTGTTGTTATAGTCACGATGCATTGTTGTGAGTTTTGTGGGTCCGGATTGTGATTTTGTGGTGTGGTTGTGTTGTTACAACCGGGAGGCAAGGCTTTTGCGTTGTGTTGTTAAGTTTTATATTTCTGGGGCGTTTAGTTGTGTGCCAAGTTTCGTATTTCTGGGGCGTTTAGTTGTGTTGTTATAGTCATGATGTGTTGTTGTGAGTTTTATGGGTCCAGATTGTAGTTTTGTGGTGTGGTTGTGTTGTTACAACCTGGAAGGAAGGCTTTTGCATTGTGTTGCCAAGTTTCGTATTTCTGGGGCGTTTAGTTGTGTTGTTATAGTCACGATGCGTTGTTGTGAGTTTTGTGGGTCCTGTGTGGTTTTGTGCTGTGGTTGTGTTGTTACAACTGGTAGGCAAGGCTTTTGCATTGTGTTGCCAAGTTTTGTATTTCTGGGGCGTTTAGTTGTGTTGTTATCGCATGATGCGTTGTTGTGAGTTTTGTGAGTCTGGATTGTGGTTTTGTGGTGTGGTTGTGTTGTTGTAACCTGGAGGCAAGGCTTTTGCATTGTGTTGCCAAGTTTTGTATTTCTGGGATGTTTAGTTTTGTTGTTATAGTCACTGCGCCCGCAACTTTATCCTTTTATATATATAGATTTGTTGACTGTATACTCGTCCTCATCAGTCCAATGTAGATATCTGTGTATGATATTAGGCCTAGAATTATGTGCTTTTGCCTTGCTTAGCATAGCCAGACATTAGACAGTAGGTGCCTTGATGATACTTAGGCAGTAAATTTTAAATGTCCTGAAAGTGCACAGATGTTTTGTTCTCCAGTTTGATATTGTATTTCTACTGCCAGGGTTTTGGAGACACCGCTTTGGGATTTTCTGCTCTATGTACTAAAATAACTTCCTTCGCATGGGGTGCAATGCATCTTTATGTGGGTGGATAAGGAGCACTACTTGTTGCTCTACCAGAGACAGCAAATCTCTTAGACTAGTTTATTCTTGTCTCTGTGTGCAGTTTTGCTAAGCCATGACTTTTTCATTCCTTTGTTAACCCATTTTAAACAATGTTCCTCATTCTTGGTTTATAAGTCCATGCCAGGATACAAACAACAGTGCAAATTCTTCCAAGGTACCAAAGTGACTTTACGTTTATGTTTTTCCCCAAATCAGCCTCTCTTCTCTTGTAAAGCTTCATATTAAACCACTTTTAAAACTGTAGAAAATTAAAAAAAAAGAAAAGAAAGAAAAGAGTTTTCTGTTGGGAAGGGGGAGGGGAGGAAAACTACTTTTCAGCATGTTTAGAGCAGCTGATACCTGCTATAATAATCTAATATTTTACATCGTTAACTGTGTAGTGAGAGTCAGACAAACTCCAAAGACTGACTGTGTGGGAGGTAAAACTTGCCTCTTTGATATTTTTTCCTAAACTTGTATAATTCTTAGCAAGCCATATTTTAAATGTTTTAAAACAGTAGCTTCATGTTATAGTGCAAGTGCTCTAGATTTCATAAAGTGTATTTGAGCATATTAGTGGATACATTAGCTCACTGAAAGAAAGAAGTCTATTCAAATGGGAGATAAGGGCTTAACTCCCATAACAGGAAAAGTAGGTCAATAGGACACTAGGCTATCAGGCCAAGAAGATACAAGCAGGTTTTCTGAGTCACGTTGTGGTTAGTGCTCCTCCCTACCTCCACCCTCTAGGCTGATTCCTTTTCTTTGTATTTAGTTCCTACTTTTTAACATGTGTTTCAAAAATAAGTTTGGATAGTGAAAGTGCCGGGAGCCTATATTAAATGAAGGTTAAACATACCTTTTGTAATTGTCTCAGGATGGAATTGAAAATAAAGATTTCAGTGATTGGACAGAAATCATTCTTACAATAGTTTGTTTTTAAAAGGATTGTTGTTAGTAGTAACAAAAAAGAACTGAACAAGGACAGTATTGCATTTCCCCCCTGCAGTAATATAATAGAATGTAGCAGCATTTATTCCCCTGCCCCAAAGATTTTGAACTGTGAACCTTTCACACAACAAAGTTGTATAGCACTCTGGTGATTTTTTTTCCTGTCAGACTGGATTGTATTGTATTTTGGGGATTTTTGGAGTATGGTGCTTGGTATTGTGTTTTGGAAACTGAAGTTGCCATAAAAATAATTTAGCAAAAGAAAAAAGAACGTCAGGAGAGAATACTTCTGGAACATGGCCACACAGCCCGAAAGACATACAACAACCCCAAAGAAAAAAGAATCAGCATATTTTGAGGCATTGCTAAAAAAAGGAATAATGTAAATGTAGAGACAAGCAAAGGAATGGAAATTATTAATATATATAATGTCATCCAAACAACGGATAGATGCCAAAGAGCAGAAACCAGCTTGCACAACTAATTTATATCCTCCCTTGGAAAAATCTTCTGGATAGAAGCCCTTTCTGAACTGCCATGTTCAGTATATCAGGAAATAGTGGTGTGGTTAGAGGAATCTATGAAGATCAGAAAGTGAGAACTTTATTTAAAATATTTACAATCAAATTACATTGATTATAATGAAACTGAAATGCAAACTGCCTCAAATAATATGATTCAAACTGCGTTATATGGCAGTATAGATGGGGTCTTTCTTCCTCTCACATAGTAATAGTAAATTGAGTTATCCAGGAAGGCCAAATAAATACCATGAAATTTAGGACAGGCAAAAAGAAGTACTCTACAGGACACACAGCCAATTCTGGAATTTGCTTTCACAGCTTGTGGATCTCCAGGAAATAAGACATGACTGCTATATCTCTGTTATCAGAGGCAGTTCACATTTCAGTATTGGTTGCTGGAAAACATCAATTGGAGTTTTCATGACCTACCTATGTGGTTTCCATAGATGTATTGTCCCCAGTGGGAAAATGGTGTTGGACTAGGGTTATATCCAGCAGGTATTTTCTTGCTTTCTTACACTCTTAAACGTGTTTCTTTGTTCCTAAAATGAGGGATTATGTTATGTAGAAATATACATTTTGTATAGAATGCTAATAACATGATCTGTTTTTCTTTTTCTGTTAAAAGAATTGAATTGGAGCTCCATGATATTATCTTGGAAATATAGTTTACGATACTCATATTCTACAGTTGGCTTCTTCAGGAATTGATCATTCTTGATCCTCACCATTCATCATCCAGAAAAGTGTAAACGGTAAAATGTCAAAAGATTACATTTAGATTATTAAGAAGCAGTATCAGCATCAAGAGAAACTACTGAAAAATGTTGGCAAGGATTTAGAGAGTTTTCAGTAGGTTTTTAAAAATATATCTGGCTGTCATATAATACCATACCACAATCTGCTTTTGAAATTCTAATCAGTTTACATTTTATCATGTAGCTTAGTTGGGATGGGCATCCAGTTTTAAGAGATAAAAGTTTGAGATTGAAGGCTGGAATAATTTTCTGGAAAATGTCCATAATGCTTTCTTTTGGGCAGCATGGCCAAAAGAGCTGTTAATTGAGAAATCATTTTTTCCCCATTATCTCATAGGACAGAAATACAAATGTCTACCACAAGACTAAAGTGTGATGTGTTATGTCCTTTACCATAAGTACCCATAAAATGAGCTCCATTGCAGACAGGTAAGTTATATTTTAGTGTTGTTAATGATTTTACACACTCACTGTTAATAGTTATTCATGATTTAGAATTGCAATGTGCTCTGCAGATCATGGAAATGTGTGCTGAGAAGATACAGTGAGCTGTATCATTTGCTACTCCTCTCCTTGCCCATTTTTGTTTACTTACCTTTTGTGGCGTAATATGAAATATTTTGCATCTTCACAGTTTTGAGTATATTATATAGAGCAAGTGTTAACAGTGCAATTTAAATCCATCTCAGTTCCAGGTTGTCACAAAACAAAATGTGAAATAGTCATCAAGTTGTATGTGTGAGTGCTTCTGCAAGGAAGTGTATATATAGTATTATCAGTGTACATAGTGCTGAACAGAAAAAAAAGGAAGATCATGGCTTTTCCACTTTTGTAGGAGTCCTGTACCCCTAACCCCTGCAAAAGTGGCAGACTATAATTAAATCTCATCATCAATATGGGATCAAATAAAGATAACATATCAAGAGAAACCGAGCCTCTGGTGGCTCAGTGTGTTAAAACGCTGAGCTGCTGAACTTGCAGACCGAAAGGTCCCAGGTTCAAATCCGGGGAGCAGAGTGAGCACCCACTGTTAACTCCAGCTTCTGCCAACCTAGCAGTTGGAAAACATGCAAAGGTAATGGCATTCCATGCAGTCATGCCGGCCACATGACCTTGGAGGTGTCTACGGACAACGCCAGCTCTTTGGCTTAGAAATGGAGATGAGCACCAACCCCCAGAGTTGCTCAGATCAAATAGTTTCAATTTGTGTATTGAAAAGGAAATAAAGTCATCAGCAGAAGGGGAAGTAGTGAAATAGGTGTTAAAAGAAGATTACAAGTAGAAAAGAGATATGGCGGAGGCCTTGCTTTTGGGTGATGTATAATACTTCTGTGTAGTGAAAAAATACTGCTGTTTAAGGAAAAGGGAATACATTTGTAATCAATTTAATCTACCTGTGCCTTCTCCTCCAGAGGTGTTCAATTGGTTGAACTCAGGAATGAAGACAGGGCTCGGTTTAAAAACCAATACATATTAGCAAAGGCAAAGTTATTAAAAACTGAAGCAGAGAAAAGTCCAAGCAACTTACAGAAGTCAGTGAAAAGAGGGAAATAAGGCAATACTTGTGAAAGAAACTCACTGTTATTGCTTAAAGAGTGAACAATAGAATTCCAAAGAGTCAAATTATGAGCAAGTACAAAAGAATCAAGATGAGGGTCAGAGAAAGGAAATTCAGTAGACAGAAAGCCAGAAACAGAATAAATGAAACAAGAATAGTGCAGTGAACGTAGAAATATGTAGCTGAATCAGAATAAGGGCTATGATATACAGAAGATGAAGAGAAAATGTAATTCAGTAGAGTCCACGGGATTATCCACATGAATGTTAAAAATGCCCATGTTAAAGTTAAATAGAAGGAAGGAAGGCAGACAGGCAACTGTGAATTAAAATCCAAGGTAAATGTTAACAATGAATTAGATGGGTGCAGCCTAGAAACAAATGTCTCACTGTGTTGATCAGACAATCTTTTATGTATCTGGGTTCTGAGCTATTTGGTAAAGCCTAGCACCTTGAATTAGGTCTTTGGCACCAACGTCAAGTTTCCAGAATTGGTGTTACTATGCTCGTTCTTTGCTGCTCCTTTAACCACTTGGTATTTAGTAGGAGGAGGGAATTGCAAAGATTGAATTAAAGTATTCCACCCCTCCCCCTATCTTTGGCTGGAATAGAAAAAGTAATGGTCAGTTGAAACATGCTTTGTTCACTATAAACAATTTAAATTTTTTTTCTTTTGTAACTGGAAGTCTCTTCTGACAGACTTCTCTATTGTGTTGGATTGGGGGACTTGTGTACCATGTGATTGCTTTCTGATCCTTGTTTGGCTTTTGTAGGGATGATGGTAGCATTTTTGATGGTCTCGTGGAAGAAGATGACAAGGACAAAGCAAAGAGGTTTGTTATAGTTTGTTATATGAGAGAGGTAGCACTAAACATTTTATTGTGAGCAGAAAATATATGGGGTAAATTTCTTCTTGATATACTGTATTGTAGATAGTGTTGAAGCATGTCTAGCAATAAGAAGCCAGTGCAAAGTACTCTTGCCCTTTTATATGCATTGCCAAATAGGTGGTCAGCTATCAGCTATAACAATGCTAATAACTTAGATTGGTAGTGGGGAGAAAGGAAGGGAGGCTGAATATAAGATATTTCTTTCCCTCTTACCATCTCAACTGTAGACCAAGTTGACACTCTGGCATCACATCAGAGGAGGTGATGGTCGAAAGTAGTCTGCAGTTGTGTGCTAAGCTATTGGGTTGGCAACTATGGGTTTTGTGTGTGCATTTGACTTGCTGATAACATGAAAAGATTGCAAATGAAAGATTAACATGAGTATATATTGTAAAAGCATATGTTATCCCTTTAGAATGCTTTCTTTCAGGCTCTGCTGCCAGCAGATATAGTATCAGTGATAATTTGGTATCTGCTGTGTTTTTCATGGGAATGCTTGAGGGCATATGGCACAGAACCGCTGTGCTGCTCACAGGGCTCCTTTTCACCAGCAGAATAGCACTTGTGCCACAGCAAACTTTTAGGTGGCATTTGGCAGACCTTAAAATTATTCATGACTAACTTAAATCCTTGTAACTCAATGGGATATATGACTAACTCAGTGAGGAGCCAGCTAGTTAGCACAGAATCTGTATAAAATCTTTTTTCTTATAATTGTCCCAATTGGTTTTTTTTTTAAGAGTATCAAGAAACAAGTCTGAAAAGAAACGCAGAGATCAATTTAATGTACTCATCAAAGAGCTGGGATCCATGCTTCCGGGCAATGCTCGGAAGATGGACAAGTCTACTGTACTGCAAAAGAGCATTGACTTTTTACGGAAGCACAAAGGTAACTTTGGGATATGATGTGAAACTTACAGAATGTAAGCTGTTTTTCTTTTATATGCACCAAAATATTTAATAATTATATGCAGCTGATAACATTAAGGTGTATATAAATATGTGTTGCATTTTGCTTATATCTCCTTGAATATTTCAGTCATCCTCTCAACTAAGTTCTTGTAAGTTACATTTCTAAACAAGTAACTAATATAGAAAATAATCATTAAGAGAAAAGAATAGTGTTTCAGAAATGGAAAATAAATATGCCTCTCTCTCTCAAATCTGTTCTTTCTATGGAAATAACCAGTCTTATTTTAGCAAACAAGGGGTTGCTTCTGAAAATAATTGATTTTTTTTTGTGTATGCCTCTTTAGCAATCAGGAAAGATAGTTGAACGAAGAACTGCCATTTGTAGGCTGACTGAAGGAGCAAGCCACAACAAATCTCTGTTCACTGTTTAGTGTTAGATCAGAAACCCAGATGCAGTAGATGTTTTGGTTTAACTTCTGATTTAGGCATTAAAATAGATAAAAGAGCAAAAGGCCTTCATAGTAAGATTGACTGAATGTTGCTATGAGTACAGTATATGTTCCGCCCCTCTTTTTCCTTCTTTTTTAATGCTACCATCTTAAATTACTGGAATGGTACACAAAACAATTTAGTTGGAATGGAGAGGAGGACCAGTGACTTTTTTCTTTAGGGTAGCTTTTATTCCTTGTGCTATTAATTAGGTTGCAAAGATAGATGTGTGGATTAGAATAAATACATGTGCAGATAATTTGTTTATCTTTACAGAAATCACTGCCCAGTCAGATGCTAGTGAAATCCGACAAGACTGGAAACCCACATTCCTTAGTAATGAAGAGTTCACCCAGTTAATGTTAGAGGTAGTTTCTTTATTTTTTATTTTAAAAGCATGGGTATTGTCTTCTCATTTGTGTTATAAGATTAGAATTGGGTATAATTTCAGATTTATTTTAACCGGAACATAGTTATATTGATAATTAAAACATCTATAAAGAACAATGTTGCATCTTGTGAATGCTGCAGGCAGGTTGAAGTGGGTGTGTACTTGATTCAGATATCCGGATAAACATATTGGTATACTTTTTGAGCCTACGTAAAAATCCTTAGGGAAGGCTTTCTCTTGGGAATAACAAATGGGTGAACCTTCTTGGGGGCTTCTCTCAGGCTGTGGAATTCCCTATGCAGAATATAAATACATTGAAATAAATGCAGTTGATACTTTATTTATATCTTCATACTGTTACTTACATATTGATATTTAAGATATGTATGTACCTTCAGAATATTTGCCACAGAGTAGTTTATTTTTTATCTTTCTAAAATAAAGTACTTTTCAGCTGTCTTTCCGCTAACAAGAAGCATAAAATAAATCTCAGCATTATACAGCCTGCCTTTTCCTGTATTGAGCTCAGTCTAGAAACTGATAAAATTATGTTAAATATTGTCAACAATCTGCCTAGATTGGGAAAGCAGGATGGCTTTTTGTGATCATTTCAGTCAGTTTTGCTTCTCTGTCTACCAAGCTGTACAGCTATTTGGCTTTTTATAACTGTGCATTTTCATTTAATTCTAGGCTCTTGATGGTTTCTTTCTAGCAATTATGACAGATGGAAGTATAATATATGTATCAGAAAGTGTAACCCCCTTACTTGAACATTTGCCTGTAAGTATGAGTTCCCTTTAAGAAAATATGAGGCTTTCAATTAATATACATACCATTTACCATCTGCCATTTAAGATTCTACAGCTTAAAGAGTTTCTATGCCTTTCAAAATACAGTATATTGTATTTTCTCACTGCAGTTCTTGTTCTTTCTTATTTCATGAATTATGTATTGTCACCTCAACATATCACAACAGCAACAATATGTATTACTGTTCATAGACCCATCAGTGAACAAACAGTCATTAATAAATTCTCCCATCTCATTGTCTAAAGTGTGCATGTCTGTTGATGCTTCCATTAATGGCGTGCAAAAATAACAACTTGCCTGCATTATCTTCCTTCCATGGAGATGTGTGCATGCTATGCCCAGAAATATGTCTTTATTCTCACTAGCATTATGTGGCATTTTATTTGTGAAATCTTTATCCAGTTCATATTTGTACACGTTCGAGGTGCTGTTCATTGTTATGTTTTCATCCTCACAATAACGTTGTGAACAGGTTAGGCTAGTTTCATCTCTGATTGGACATTTGAACCCAGGTTGCTTGTCCAAAATACTAACCACTTTTACTACTGTTACTATGATTATGGAGAGAACACGACAGAAAGATTTGTGGTTATCTTAGCTGATAACACTATGTAACACAATTTTTGTTCCTGTGTTATAAATGTCATTTCCTAATTGGTTCTATCATAAAAACATGGAAAAGATTTATTAAACTGCAAAAACTCCTGCAGCACATTTTGCTATAGTTTTTCAATGAATATCTCATAGTCTCCCAACCAATTCAACATAGTTTGTAAGAGCCACAAAAACAAAGTTTCTGGAGTATAACAAGTACTTTCAAAGTAAGTATGATACAATTAAACAGAAAATAACACTTTCAAACCAGTAACAGAAAACAATTCAAATTTTGTTACATAGTGTAATGTATCTAAAGCTGTCAGGCATGGTTATCGCCATTTGCCTTACACATCACTCCTTTTTTTTTTTTTTTTTTTTTGCTTCTGCCTCTAAACTTCACTGTGCCACCACCACCACTTTGCACATTGTTATTTAAAATAATGAACTGGTGGAGAAAAACTAGAGTAGATCCAAGGTTATGCTAGAAAAATTAATATGGGATGGTATGCTGCTTCTGCTGCCTTTCTCCCTTATACCCTTTCCCAAAATCTCTGGGCAAGGGAGTTCTTCAGAAAATCTTTTGATGCCATAGGAGGCGGGGATGAATGCCTAAAGAATGCATGGCAGTAGGTTGTACAAGCAGAGATCCTGCCCATATGTATACTGTCTGCTCAATTTTTACTGGTTTCCCTTTCCACTTCAATCCCTGAGGGTCTTCAAACAATTAGGGAAGCTTTGAGAGATTATAAAGGAGCTTGTGGGGCTGGGTGAAAGATGGGAGCAGAAAGACCATTCTAGAAGTACTTTGTATTTTGACAAGTTCAGATACAGACCAATATAAAGAAGTTATTATAGCTAAGATAAGTGAAGCATTTCAAATGTTGCAGTGCATCCTCACCTCTTGCAAGGAGCTTCAGGGGGATATTTCACCCCCCTGTCCACATTTTCTGTAATTTCTGATTGATCCTCCACTACTCCCTCCTGAGTGAATTGGTCTTTGGAGGGCATTTTTTTAAAAGGGAAATTATTATTTCTCCAGGCCTCAAGATTTCCTGAAGTATAGTGAAGCCTTTCTTTTATTTCTCAAATGAATGGCTGCCTTTCTGTCAAGATTGCCCATTGTTTTTTTCCCCATTATATAAATTAATGCATTTTTTTCGTGTCAGGAGTGACTTGAAAAACTGCAAGTCGCTTCTAGTGTGAGATAATTGGCCGTCTGCAAGGACGTTGCCCAGGGGACGCCCAGATGTTTTTTGTGTTTTTACAATCCTTGTGGGAGGATTCTTTCATGTCCCCGCATGGAGCTGGAGCTGATAGAGGGAGCTCATCCGCACTCTCCCCGTGTTGAGTTTGAAGCAGCAATCTTCAAGTCAGAAAATCAAACCTTCAAGTCATCAGTCTTGCCGGCACAAGGGTTTAACCCACTGTGCTACCAGGGGCACCTAATTAATGCATTAATAGTAGATTACTGTACTTTAATTTTAGTTCGCAGTTTGCATGTGAGCTGGAAGTTGAAGATGAAAAATGTAATATTGCATGGATATTGATGAAGATCCATAGTATTCTACAATTAGTTCTTTTTTGTACAAAGAACTTTGTACTTCAAATTCTTGATCAGTGGTCTTCCAGTCCAGACTACAAATTCTTTTGGAACAGATACTCATCTGTAGTCTCAAAGGATACAGGTAAAACATTCCAGCTGAGCCTGCATCTATGCTTGGGAATACCTAAAGCTCTTATTTGAGCCCAACTTCTCTAAAAAGGTGTGCAGTAAAAATCTGTGTATTTAAAAAATGTATTTAAAATATTAGATGCTCTTAAGCAGTCCAGACCCGTGCTGGTAATTTAAATTGAAAGTGAATGGTTTTAAATAGAGACATCATCACAGAAAAGGACTTCTGATGGCCAAAAGAGAAGAGTGGTTCTGTGTTTTAGACAGAAGTGGTTGTTCACTGCATTTGAAATGGATCTGATCAGTATTTTTTAATGTAAAAATATTTTGCAGTGATGGAGTACTAACAATTATGTATTATAATTTTAAAGTTTTCTCTTTGACAGCTTTATCAGTTATTTTGCACTAAAAATAAAATTACACAAAGTAGAATTTTAGTTTTCATGTATTTATTTTCTCTCTTATAGTCTGACCTTGTGGATCAGAGCATATTTAATTTTGTCCCAGAGGGGGAACATTCAGAAGTTTATAAAATACTGTCTACTCATCTGTTAGAAAGTGATTCATTGACTCCAGAATATTTGAAATGTAAGTTACGTTGTTCAGTTATAGCTGAGAGATACATAGAATTCCTAAAGACTGCATTTAAAAATTTGTGGGCTATGAAAGTACTGACAATAGCTTATTCTACTGGGATAAGTATTTCCTGAAATCAGTTTGATACTCTAGATACATGAGTGGGACCTGCAACAGGGTGTTGCAGTCTGGAATGTTTCTATTTAATTATTGGCCAATGGTGAGATAGCCATTCCCTCTTCAATGATAGTCTAATTCCGCGTCTATCTCCCAACAGTAATTTAGCACAATAATTTCATTGAAGCTGCCTTTTTGTCTGAGGTTCTTTAATGTTTTTTTTTAAACTTGAGGTTTTCCCAGTGCCTGCTGATATTCCCTTTTCATGTGGGGATGGTGCCATTCTGGGTACAAAAGGATATCATTCACTTCAAAACTTTGGAATTGGAGGACATCCATTTAAAGCCTCTTTAAGAATGGCCTTTATCCACAATTTATTTATTAAGAGATTGGCTTTATCCTGTTTTATTTTATGTTGCTTGTAGTCTTGTTACTGAAAGGGAGATGTTCAGATAACAGCCTTTGAAGTAAAGTTACGCTCCTGTATATTCTTAACTTAAAATTACTGGGATGTACTTATGAATTTGTAAATCCATTACATGAAATCACTGGGATGAGTTCATTCCCTAGCATCATTATAGTAGCAGGTCTGGAAAAAATGAGATCTGAAATACTACTAAATATGCAGTGGGTAACATGACACATTGTTTCTTATGTCATTGCAATATTTTACTTCTGTTTGGTATTCATTTTGGTCTTCTGTTAAGCATTAATCTTTACTATTTTGTTGTTGCAGCAAAAAATCAGCTTGAGTTCTGTTGCCATATGCTCCGAGGGACAATAGATCCCAAAGAGCCACCTATATATGAATATGTCAAATGTATAGGAAACTTCAAATCCTTAAGTAACAGTAAGTTAATTATAGCATATATTATATTTTATAAGTAATCCCACTGCCCACCCAGGTTTTGAATTCCAACTCACATATGAAACATCAAATGAAGTATAAAATACATTTTTTTTAGAATTTAGTGATACTGAAAAGGCTAAGTAAATGAATGAATGAATGTAAAACATTTTATTTCTAAAACAGGAATCTAGGAATCTTCAGTTTAGTAGTTAATAGTCTAATACCACTTGGATTTCATTTCTTCTATTGTGTTTGATGCCATCCTTTATGGCAGTGCTTCTCAGGCTATGTGTAATGGAGACAGCAATTCGTTTTTTTCCAGCGTGCCAGGGACCAACACCATATTAGTTTGCATTGGCTGCAGCTAGTGCTTTCTTTCCTGGAAATTCTCCAGGGACTAGCAGACCTCAAACCACCATTTTGAGTAGCACAGCTTTAGTGCACTTGTTTGCTAGTGGCTGGAGGAGAATGCTTCCCCCAATTATATGCATTCATTTTATCTCTTCTTTTTTTCTTCTCCTTGTCCTTTCCTTCTGCCCCATTCTGAAGTTTCTTGTGATGCAAGCAGCCGCAGTACAAACCTGATTAAGCTGGCCCAGCTGTTGACTTTTTTCTTCTTGGATTAAGGTGCCTGTTGTACAACTTCAGTTCATGAGAAGAAAAAGCCACCTGCTGTTCTGGTCCATGCACTAATCACCAAGCCACTCCTCCAGGCTTGGTACTGTGTAGCTGGTGAGAATATTGCAAGTGGGCAGCAGGTGGAAATATTTGCTTTTTAAAGAGGCGAGTAAAGAAATCTCAGAAGCCCAAGCCAACTGGAAATGGGAATGGCAGACTACTGCAACAGGAAGCTTCTGATTTGACCTGTGGGGATGACACCAACCTTCAGCCTTGCTATGCCCAGTAGCGTGTGGGGCTGGAAGCTCCTTCATGCCTGATTTTGCATCTACCTCATAGGAGTTCTGCACCTAAAGAAGAACCAACTGAATAGCCTCCTAGGGCTAAGACAAACTCAATTGAATATTTTACTTCTTTAAATTGTGCACTTGAACAGCATTGCTAAAGTGTTCTACTTTTACATGATAGCTGTGATAATATATATATCATCACAGCAAATGTTTCCGCCTGCTGCCCACTTGCCAACATTCCCACCAACCACACTGCTACCCACTTCTCTGCTACTAATCTGTACACCTACTCAGTACCTACCAATATAGTCTGTTCCAATTTTAATATGAACTGTTTCTGAGGCTATACCCAAACAGAATAGAGTAGCCAAGTCATTTTATTTAATAATTTGAAGTTTATTTGCTATATCGGGTTTTTGGTTGATCATTCCACTACTAAATTTATGCATTGTCTTAGTTTCTTCCAAGTTAATGTTGTCTGATAACTTGGATTATTAATTATCTTAATTTATACATAGGTTTAAATGTTGGACCCACACCTCTTGAAACCAGGGTTCTGGTCCCCATCTGGCTGTGGAAACCCCCTGGGTGACCTTGGGCAAGTCACATTTTCTCAGCCTATGATGAAGCCAGAGCAAAACCTCTCTGTACAAATCTTGCCAAGAAAGCCCTATGATAGGTTTCATCAGAAGTCAAATGTGACTTGGAGGCATACAATAATATGCAACCATGATAATTTTGATCTTTCTTTATTCTTAGTGCCTAACTCTGCACATAATGGTTATGAAGAAACTATACAGCGGTCCCATAGACCTTCCTATGAAGACAGAGTTTGTTTTGTAGCCACAATTAGATTAGCTACACCTCAGTTTATTAAGGTATGTATTAATTCTCATCTCCTCAAAATTAGTTTTTTTCCTTTATTATATGTTGATTATGTTCACTGAATTATAATTTAAATACAGTAGAGTCCCACTTATCCAAGCTAAACAGGCCAGCAGAACCTTGGATAAGCAAATATCTTGGATAATAAGGAGAGATTAAGGAAAAGCCTATTAAACATCAAATTAGGTTATGATGTTACGAATTAAGCACCAAAACATCATGTTATACAACAAATTTGACAGAAAAAGTAGTTTGATACGCAGTGATGTTATGTAGTAATTACTGTATTTACGAATTTAGCACCAAAATATCACAATATATTGAAAACATTGACTACAAAAATGCATTGGATAATTCAGAACCCTGGATAAGCGAGTCTTGGATAAGTGAGACTCTACTGTAACTGTCCACCAGTACGGGGAGGCTAATCTCTTCCACAATATTGACTCTCGTCTATGAATTGCTCTTTGGATTGTTTGCTCTGTAGTTCAAAACACCAAGCATGTCATTGTATGGAGCTATAGCTCTATCAGATCTAAACATACAACAGGTGATTGATGCTGTTAAAACTGGCAACTATAACCATCTGTTATAGTGATACTCTATCCTTAGGAGCTAAGACACTCAAATGAGGGATTCTTCCTTTTCAAAGCTGCTCAGCCTCCCTCCATACAATAATCTCAAAACACATTATGTGACCTTCTATGTTGCAAAGTTACTTTTGCTGAAGGTTTGATTCAAATAGGTTTCCCCTTTTAGTTATAATGCAGATTGTTAATTGCTAGTGAAAATTGGGTAACAGGCTTCCACATTATCTGTCATATAACCAGATAATGTGGAATGTGAAGAGGTGGACAAAGTGCTAATGCACATCATGCTTGAAAAGGCTTCATATGCTCATGGATTCACCATTCTCATCCTGAAAAAAAAATAGGCATACCACACGCTTGCATTATTGTTCTCCCAAACAGCAATGAAACTGCAAAATAAAAAATGTATTTTGCATGTTACATTCATGTGAATTAAATGGTTTGGAAGTGTCAGTTGTAGATGAGTTTGAAAATTAGAGTAGTGCAGTTCTGAGAGACTTACAATTTTTTATTTTTTTAGGAAATGAGCACTGTTGAAGAACCCAATGAAGAGTTCACCTCTAGACATAGCTTAGAATGGAAGTTCCTTTTCTTGGATCACAGGTGCCATTTCTTACCATGTAGTATTGAACGGTAGCATTATGTTACCGTTAGTGGCAACGTATTGGCATTGGCTATTTATAGCAAGAAATTTATGTTATTTCTTTGCTGAATATGATTGCATGCATGTATATAATAAAGAGTGTGACTCATTTTTTCTGAGGAATAAAATAACTCCTATGTCATTATCTAGGGCGCCACCAATAATAGGTTATTTGCCATTTGAAGTGTTGGGGACTTCAGGCTATGATTATTATCATGTGGATGACCTAGAAAATCTGGCAAAATGTCATGAACATTGTAAGTAAATGTTATACTCTTTTATATAAAACTATATGCTAATTTAGATCTTGTACAGAAGATGGCAAACCTGTGTGGTAATATATACTCCAGTATGGGCCCCTGATGGTGGCACAGTGTGTTAAAGCACTGAGCTGCTGAACTTGCAGACTGAAAGGTCCTAGGTTCAAATCCCGGGAGCGGAATGAGCGCCCGCTGTTAGTCTCAGCTGCTGCCAACCTAGCAGTTTGAAAACATGCAAATGTGAGTAGATCAATAGGTACCGCTCCGGCGGGAAGGTAACGGCGCTCCATGCAGTCATGCCGGCCACATCACCTTGGAGGTGTCTATGGACAACGCCGGCTCTTCGGCTTAGAAATGGAGATGAGCACCAGCCCCCAGAGTCGGTCACGACTGGACTTAACGTCAGGGGAAAACCTTTACCTTTACCTATATTTGTAACAATAACAAAACCTACTCTTAGTTTATGGTCAAATGGAAGAAGACATATGCATGCAAAATCAACACTCCATTTGTATAAGGGATATTCCCGTTTCATGTTGTTTCCTCAGTAATTTGTATATCTTGCTTGTGATTTTCTATAAACCAACTATTGTGCATGGCAAATCATTTCAGTTTAAGAAAGTTTTTATATTTATGACAATATATTAGTATGAAAAGACTGTTTAAATAAATGTATCCTATTTTAATCGATATTCCTAAATTGGTGTATTTTGAAGCAAACTTTATTTTTTAATTCTTCAGTAATGCAGTATGGGAAAGGAAAGTCCTGCTATTACAGATTCCTCACAAAGGGGCAACAGTGGATTTGGTTGCAGACACATTATTATATCACTTACCATCAGTGGAATTCTAGACCAGAGTTCATCGTATGTACACACACAGTTGTAAGGTAACAAAATTCTGATTTATTTTTTAAATGCTGAAGATTTTTTTTACTGTTTTTGAT
This sequence comes from Anolis carolinensis, assembly GCF_035594765.1. Lineage (NCBI taxonomy): Eukaryota > Metazoa > Chordata > Lepidosauria > Squamata > Anolidae > Anolis > Anolis carolinensis. The sequence continues at coordinate 74,476,221 of NC_085845.1, forward strand.
AAGTTTATCAAGTATTTTGGGAAATAGCTAACAATCAAATAACTAAACTCAGTTCCTAGTCCCAAATAGAATAGATCAATTGAACAAATAGGATATTTTATGCCATTATGTGTGTTGAGAACCACTGCTTTAGTTGATCTATTATTTTAGTGTATAACCATTGGATTTCCACCAAAGTCTTCTGAATTAGTCAGAAATAAAGCACATGAATGCATTAAGCTAGACCCCTGAGCTATTTCAATCTTTAGAGCTATACTATACGAGGTCTATCTGCTTCGTATATTTCCATTGGCAAAAGCAACTCACTAGAAGCAATCAACTCCCTTGCTTAGAGCAGATTTTTTTAACAATGTAAAGTGGAAAGGGAAAAAAAACCACATTGTTAGTGTGACTGTGGATACAAAGAGATATGTTACTGTTTCGAAAGATAATGTGAGATGATAATATATTGACATTTGGTTTTTGATTTTACATTTGTAGTTATGCAGAAGTTCGAGCAGAAAGACGGCGTGAACTTGGAATTGAAGAGGCTCTGCCAGAGATAGCAGCAGATAAAGTATGTTTTACAACGTAATCTTCTATTGGTTCTTTTAATTCCTCTATCTTTTAAAAAAGCAATCCTGATTTCCAAAATTTGCTACTTTAATGCAACAGATGTGTGTCTATGTGTTTGAGACAGAAGTACTCTATCTGCCTTTGTTAATTCTCCCCATAAATTTCCAAAGAGTTGGAGAACCTGTAGAGCTAATCAGCAGTTGGGTGTCTCTCATGGTCTTCCACACTTCCTCATAGCCTGCATGGAGCTGCCTAGAGGGTTACTGAAGAAATAAGTATAAAAATGAGATGCTGTAGCCTTTGTCAGTATTTGTTTTCACAGTGGGGCTGTCTATCTTGTTCATTTGATTTTTTAAATGCCATCTCAGAGTAGGCAGGTTGCAGAAAGAGTGGCATTTTCAGTGTGGTAGGTCTCCTTGGCTGAGACAACATTTTAAAGCAATCTGTAGATTTAAAAAGCCTTTCAATGAAAAGGAAACATCATATATAAAAGGACATCTCTGGAGCAAATCCGCAATCTTTGCCATGAAACGTAGGCTAATCTGAAACACTGAAATAGGCACAGTATCTTACCCGTGTAAGACACCTAGTATCATGCTTTATGGCCTTGTGGTATGACTATTGCTGATCTGGCATATCTTACATTAGTTGTATAGTCCTTAATCACCTGTGGTCATTGTCTAGGTATAGCAGAATAATACCCAAATATATCTTGAGGATGTTAGGTAGCTTATGTTATGTTGTCTTGCTCTCTGATTTTCCTTTTTTCGCTTGTCCAGTTCATAAAATGTAGTATATTATGGGAAGTTGAGCCCAAATTGTTCTAACAACTTTGGATTGATTTAGATCACTGTTTCTTAAACTGTGGGTCCCAACCCTAAATGGGCCCCCCTTAGCACAATGTTGAGGTCAGAAAAAAATTGACAACAATAGAGGTTTTCTGGATGCCACCCCTTTACACAAATGTGTTAGCAACAACATGCAATGTTTATAGTGGACTATGCATAAAATGTTTAAACTATACTCTTCAAAAAGCAAAATCAGCTTGTTTAGCAAGCCTTGAAAGTGCTGATTTATTATCATTAATGTTTGATTTTTATACCTATTTAATATACCTATGTACCTGTGACCATGTAAAAAATCTCTTGGGTGGAAATGGGTTGCAAGTGGAAAAAAGTTTTAAGAAGCCCTGGTTATAATTCTATGTCTGATGGAGGTTTGAAAGAAAAACACAGAAACAGGACCCATAGATAGAACTAAGGCAAATTAGATACTTGGATTGGTGAGATGTCAGTTGGGGCTAGGATAAGTTAAATAAGGTGAAGCATATGAACATGAAAAAGAAAAGTAAAGGGAACAATCTTGAGCCTAAATATTTTTTAAATGCCTAACATCCCTACATGCATATTTCATAATATCTTTATTGTTTTAGGTTAATGTTTACGAAAATGTGCTAGCTTTTAATATCTGGGAGTAAGGTATCAGCAAAAATGTGATTACATTGTGAATATTTAAACATTTTAATATACACATGCATGAGTATTTATAAAGTTACAACCATTATTTGCCAAGTTACATCTTTGTGATTAGCCATACCATTTTTTAAAATTTATTCAGAGTCAGGACTCTGGTTCTGACAATCATATAAATACGGTGAGCCTCAAAGAAGCATTGGAGAGATTTGATCGCAGTCCGACACCTTCTGCCTCCTCCAGGAGTTCAAGGAAATCTTCTCACACTGCAGTCTCAGACCCTTCATGTGAGTGTTCAGCATGGAAATACGTCATATGGGAGGCTGTTTGTTTTATTGGTTTTATGTTGTGTCTTTCTCTTTGTGGTGTTGAAATGGTGAAAGCATGTGCTTGTAAAAGAAATTATAATTAATAGTAATTAATAGTTAATACAGTGGTATTACCTATTTTGTAATATTGACAAATTTACTTCTGTAAACTAGCCACGGAGCTATATGGGGTAGTAGTTTGAATGTTGGACTAGGACTTGCCTATATTTACTCAAATCTAGTGTGCCATCAAATCTAATAAGCACCTCAATTTTCAAAACCTTGAAACCAAAAAAAGTATTTGTTAGCAAATGTAAAGTGCAGTGACAAATAGTGCACTCTTTGTAATTTGGGCAGTCAGGGAAGCTGGTGCGCACTCCCACTGCCTCCCCTGTGCACGCACCCACCCGCTCACACTTTACCGTATTATGTGAATGTAATGTCCCCCCTATTTTGGCATGGCCATTTAGCCAAAAAAAGTTGTGCCTTACATTCATGTAAATACAGTAGCTTTGAATCCCTATTCAGCCCTTGAAAGCTACAAGGTGTTATTGGGCAAGTCACATTTCAAGTCAGTGGCAACCCTCTTCTGAATAAATCTTGCCAAGAAAGCCCTATTATAGGAATTTCATATGCCAGAGTCAATTTGAAGGCATATAACAATAACAAAGTAATTGCTTGACCAGGTATAATTATAAGTGAAAGCACATGATGGTGATGATAATGGCTAAAAGTGTCTCTTCAATTTTACATTTTAGCAACACCGACAAAGATCACAGTGGATACTAGCACTCCTCCACGGCAAAATTTATCCAATCACGAGAAGTCTGCACAAAGAAGGGCATCACTTGGTAATCAGGTAATTCTTCATTGTGCACACATATCTCATATATTTTTCATGTGTTCAGAGCTTGTATTTCACCAAACAAAAAAGCAGAATGTTAACATATCCAGTTTAGAGAGATGCTTTTTTAATCTCCTAGCTTGAGGAGCACATTGCTGCCTTGTGTATGTACTATAGCATCTCTTATCCAGAATTCCAAAATCCAAAGTATTTCAAAATCCGAAGTTGTTCTCACAGATGACTGCGATAGTGAGACCTTTGTGTCTGGATGGTTCAGTGCATACAAACTTTTTTTCATGCAGAAAATTTATTTGAAATATTGGATAAAAATTACCTTCATTCTATGTGTATATATATGAAAGATGGGATTATTAGCCGCCTTGAGTCCCCGGGGGGGAAAGGCAGAGTGTAAATAAAGTTAATAATAATAATAAATGAATTTCATATTTACACTTGGATCCCATGTCTAAGATATCTCATAATGTGTGTATATGGAAATACAAGTATTCCAGTATCCAAAAAATCCCAAATCTGGTGCCAGGCATTTGGGTTAAGGGATACTCATTTTGTATTTCATGTCTTTTCAGTATAATTATTAATCACTAGCTTAGGTATCCATCGATGCCTGGGTTAGGTCTTTTGTAATGCTGTTTTTTTATAATAGTCTTTGTTTGTTTTTGGATTTTATGAATAGTCAAATTAGAAAATGCATAAATATGTGGGTGAATTACAACTCCCATCATCCTCTGTCATTGCCCCCAAACCCAACCAGTAGTTAAAGCTGGTATGTGTGCCAAGTTTGGTCCAGATCCATCGTCAGTGGGAGTCACAGGGCTCTCTGCAAATGGGAGGCAACACATACAAACATAGATAGATAGATTGATTGATTGATTACTGGGGATTGGTGAGTTTGAAGATGTTTATAAAATGTCAACTTGTCCTGCATAAGAAAGAAAGGAGTAGAGAAAAAACATTTACACCGTTTATATATAAATAAATAATTTATCTTTACATCCCACTTTTCTCTTTCACAGGACCCAAAGCAGCTTATAACATATTAAAAACATGTAAAAGCAATCAGAATACACCAATAATAAATTCAAGCATCATAAAATAAACAAATTAAGAAAACAACTACAATGTACATTCACATTCATGTGAATATGTGGTTTCTTATGTAGGTAAATAAAAAGAAGAAACTAAACTGATGAAATTATTTAAAATGTCCCTAACTACTTCTTCCCATTTCATAATAGATGGATTTATTCCTACTCAGAGTTTTCAGAGGAAAGGAAAACTTCTTCTAACCTCTACCCCCACACTATATTTTGGGATTCTGTTTCCTTTTAAAGAAAAAAGTAATTAGCCATGGTGGTACCTGGACTTGCTATTTATTCTTATGTATATATCTTTTTAAACCCCAGTCTATAAATTCACAACCTATTGGACAGCCATTAGCACAGCCAATGATGCCTCAGCCTGCAACTTTGCAGATTCAGCAAGGAATGTCTCAGGTAGGAGTTTAATCTGAATTGCATATTTAAAATATGATTACATTTCCATGCAGGGAACCAGAAATGAATATTTATTTGATGTGGGATTTAATTGTTGCATTTGGACAGAATTGGAGTTAACTGAAACTGATGGTTTAATTTATATTGGTATCTTTAGAATGTCCTTGTGTGTTAATTACCTGATCAGAACAGAAGGTGTGATGGAAGACATATATGTATACAGTAGAGTCTCACTTATCCAAGCCTCGCTTATCCAAGCCTCTGGATTATCCAATGCATTTTTGTAGTCAATGTTTTCAATATATCGTGATATTTTGGTACTAAATTCATAAATACAGTAATTACAACATAACATTACTGCGTATTGAACTACTTTTTCGGTCAAATTTGTTGTATAACATGATGTTTTGGTGCTTAATTTGTAAAATCATAACCTAATTTGATGTTTAATAGGATTTTCCTTAATCCCTCCTTATTATCCAAGATATTCACTTATCCAAGGTTCTGCCAGCCCGTTTAGCTTGGATAAGTGGGACTCTACTGTATGTTGTTTGGTATAACCTGGCATTAACATCTGCTTCCCAGACTGCAGGAGAAATGGATTAATGACCTTTGCCACTAAGGTCAGGCAGGAGTTTCATGACCATATAGCTTTAACCTATTAAAGCCTCTGGTCCTAGTTCTTCCTTATGTGTCAGCCCAAATCAAACCATCTTTGCTCCCTCTTATCCTTATTAACCTTCAGTTCAGGTCTTCCTTCACTGTCTCTGCATTGCTTCTTATCTTTACATTTTCTGAAATTATTATAAGTTTTAGGTTTAAAAAAATTATTTCCCCTTTCTGTTATTGATTTTCCTCCCCATATCCTTGCAAACATGTTTTTAGCCTGTCCTGTGTATAAAATCATTCCAGTATTTTCTGCTTTTAATTGAATTGTGACCCTCAACCAAAACTAAGAATTTATATGATTCAGTCCTGAAAAAAAAAAACACATGGGTCACTTGGGGCCTATCACAGAACAGAAAGAAAAAGAAATCTGATGCATATTGCGGTTAAAACTATTAATCTGAACACTGACGATTATGGTTTTCAGTCTATTGCTTTTAGAACATCTTAATGCTGAATTAGTAATAATTTCCATATTGTGCTGTCAAATCCAAAATTGTATGATTTTAACTAGATCTCCATCCCATAGACAACGCTAGACAATTTGAAAGAATGTCTGTTCCTGGTTTGAAAATGTTAATTCCTGTTTAATTGTTTGGTACTTACAGACCAAAACAGTATAACTTACAGTAGTTTTTATACTCCAGAAACATTGTTTTTGTGGCTACCAAAAACTATATTAAATTGGTTGAGACTCTATTATGAGACATTCATTGAAAAACCATAGCAAAATGTGCTATAAATTTGCTATAAATGTGCAAAATATTTTTGCAGTTTATTAAACTTTTTCCCATGTTTTATGATAGAACCGATTAGGAAATGACATTTATAACCTAGGAACAAAAATCATGTTACATAATGTAATAGGTGGATGCATTTGCTTAAGCAAGGACACCTATTTTGGAATTCTATCCTACTATTGTATTGCTACGGATTTGTACAACTGTGATCTTGAAAAGAAGTCCCTTATATTATTTGATTTGTCTTCTCTTGGTTCAACAGTTCTAGTTTTAATTCTAAATTTAAATTGTTTTATTATGTAGTGTGTTATTAGCAGGATATTCGTATAGCAGATTATTATTTTTCTTACATCCTATTGGTTACAAAATCAAAACTTGTATTTTGCTTAAATGTTATTTTGCAGCCAATGCTTCAGTTTTCAGCTCAACTAGGAGCTATGCAACACTTAAAGGACCAACTGGAACAAAGAACACGGATGATAGAAGCAAACATTCATCGCCAACAGGAAGAGTTGCGTAAGATTCAGGAACAACTCCAAATGGTCCATGGTCAAGGCCTCCAGGTTGGTTAAAGCTTCGCAAATACCACCCAGACTAATAATTCTTTACTTAGTGCATATGTGTATACATGTGAGTGCAAGAGGAAATAAGAGCTTTAGTTTTAGCAAATGAAGCATACATGAAAACATTTTATGCTATACCATTTAATTCAGTAAACTTTAATAACATTCCATTGAAATACAGTCAGCCCTCCACATTTGCCATTGTTAGGGACAAGGGACCCCCATGCATGTGGAAAAAGCTGAGTAAAAAAGATATTTTTTTAACCTGAGAGAACACTTTTCTGGGAATCTCTAGTCCGTCCAACATGACTGTGCAGGGAACTTCCTGTGGAAATTGACTAGAGGACCTAGAGATTCATAGAGAAAAAAACCGATTAAATCCATGACTAATCAAATGTCAAACCAGCAAATGTGGAGAGCAGATTATATTTCATATTACTAACTAGTGTTGTATCTGTAAAATTAATATTGCAAATTCTGTCATTAACAGGATATGCAGTATGCTAAATCTAGAATTTCATGATTTTCTCCAGAATATCATAGGTGCCTATTACACCAGCCTCCGGTGGCCTAGGGGATAAAAGCCTTGTGACTTGAAGGTTGGGTTGCTGACCTGAAAGCTGCCAGGTTCAAATCCCACCCAGGGAGAGCGCGGATGAGCTCCCTCTATCAGCTCCAGCTCCATGCGGGGACATGAAAGAAGCCTCCCACAAGGATGCTAAAACATCAAAACATCTGGGCGTCCCCTGGGCAACGTCCTTGCAGACGGCCAATTCTCTCACTCCAGAAGCAACTCAGGTTGCTCCTGACATGAAAAAAAAATTATACCTGTCTCCTCAAGAGTAAGTCTCACTGAGTTCAGTGGAATTCACTTCCAAGTAAGCTTGATAAGGGTTGCAGCTTAAGATTCGTGTGTCCATTGGTGTACTAGAGATGTTTCAGACAAACAATATTATTAGACAGTTTAATAACATGTGTACGTCTTCTAGCCCTAAGAGTTCAGAGTTGTTGTTTTAAAAAAATTATATTCTCAGCGATTGGTAATATTTTAAACACTGGTATGTGTTTTGTTTTCCTCTGAAAGATGTTCTTGCCGCAGCCAACTCCTGGATTAAACTTTGGTTCTGTGCAGCTGACCTCTGGAAACCCATCAAATATTCAACAGATTACACCAATAAACATGCAAGGTCAAGTTGTTCAAACTAATCAGATCCAAGGTGGCCTAAACACTGGGCATATTGGTAGTCAGCACATGATTCAACAACAGCCTCTTCAGAATACTGCTGCACAGGTAACTAAGCTGGTTGAGCTGTCTGTCTGACTATCTATATCTCTATATAATATAGGCCAATGGATACTAAATGTCTCCTGGGAGGCTGGTGTGGAGCCTTGCCTTTGAGAGTTTCCCGTTCTGTAAAGAAAATGCAAGTGTGTGATGCATGTGCCAAAGCTTAACTATTGGGTTGCTGTGAGTTTTCCAGGGTGCATGGCCATATTCTTTCCTGAAGCATTATTTCCTGACGTTTCACCTGCATCTATGGCAGGCATTCTCAGAGGTTGTGAGGTCTGTTGAAAACTGGGCAAGAGGGGTTTATGTATCTGTGGAAAGTCCAGGGTGGGAGAAAGAACTTGTCTGGTTGAGGCAAGTGTTAATGTAGCAACTGGCCACCTTGATTAGCATTGAATGGCTTTGCAGCTTCAAGGACTGGCTGCTTATTGCCTGGGGGAATCCTTTGTTAGGCGGTGTTAGCTGGCCCTAATTGTTTTCTGCCTGGAATTCTCTTGTTTTCTGAGTGTTGTTCTTTATTTACTCTCCTGATTTTAGAGTTTTTGAATACTGGTAGCCAGATTTTGTTCATTTTCATGGTTTCCTCCTTTCTGTTGAAATTGTTCACATGCATGTGGATTTCAGTGGCTTCTCTGCGTAGTCTGACATGGTGGTTGTGAGAGTGGTCCAGCATTTCTATGTTCTCAAATAATATGCTGTGTCCAGGTTGGTTCATCAAGTGCTGTGCTATGGCTGACGTTTCTGGTTAAATTAGCCTGCACAGTGCCTTTCATGTTCCTTGATTTGTATTTGGGCATTGCTGCATTTGATGGTCCCTATGTAGACTTGTTCATAGCTGTATGGTATATGGCAGACTCCTGCATACGTGAGAGGATCCCTCTTGTCCTTTGCTGAACGTAGCATTTGTTGGATTTTCTTAGTGAGTCTGGTTTCTTTGGAAACTGGGTGGATTTTGCTTGTTATAGAAAATCAGCTTGGTGGTTAGGCAAATACAAGACAGAGTCTAGAAAAACCCAAATACTGATGAGACAAAGTTCCTCAGAAGTAAACAAGCTTCTGTTCTGGGGAAGAATTGACAGGGAGCCTTTAGGTATACCATAATCTGTAGTGATACAGTGCTGTTGGCATGGTACAAACATTAATTGAGGGGTCAGTGCTTAGGATAATATTTTGTGACATGTAATGCCATACAAGAGAAGTTCTTGTTTCGGTAAGCTGTTAAAAACTTGTATTAGAAAGTGAATAATGTGTTCCTTTTTTCTTCTTGTCTTTTATATTTTTGAAAGCTAGAGGTGATTTTTTCACATGTAGAAACGATAATTTTGATTAAACAACAACTATTACGAATAGTTTTCAATTAAATTTTTCTTTAGAACTGTTCTTGTGTTGCAGTTGTAAATAACAAATGCCAAACTTTGACAGTGTGAGCTTTTCAGAATAAAAAAAAGATTTAAGCTTTCTTATTGTTAAGATAACATAAAGACAAACAATTCAGTTGTTAATACCTGTTTCAGGAATGTTTCTCTCTGTGGTTATGCTGATTGGAGGATTATGCTGATTGGAGGATTCTGGGAGTTATTATTTATGGTTTGTGGTATGTCTGCATATGTACGAATGTATTCATACTGATTCATTCAACTTGTTGATCAAAATATTTTCTTTCTGCAGCATAGTCAACAAGCCATTCTCAGTGGGCACAGCCAACAGACTTCTCTTGCTACTCAATCTCAGAACGCGCTATCAACCCCATTGTATAATACTATGGTGATTTCCCAGCCAGCTCCAAGCAACGTAGTCCAGATTCCTTCGACTTTACAACAGACTAATAACCAGAATACTGCTATTACTACATTTGGCCAAGATAGACAAATCAGGTGGGCGTTGAGAGACAAACGGGATCTGCAACAAAAAGTGCTGAGAGTAGAGCACTCCTGTTCATTGTGCCAGTCTGCTCTGTCTTCTCATTACCTTGTCTTTCCCTGTGATTTCTTTCTTCCTAATTATATAATTTTCTATGTATGTAATTTTTATGTTTCTTCCAAGTATGTAGATACTGCTAGCTTCTTGCAAGTTTGGTATTGACAATTTAGGTGTCATAATTCTGCAACAGAATCACTCAGCAACTGAGTGCACTGCTGCTGTATATAATGGCTCCTTTTAGAATAATATTACTAGATATTCTTTCTTTTACACTTAAGTTTATGTTCTGAGTGTCTTTCACTTGTAAACAAACTAGAAGAAGAAGGGCGAGAATAATGGGAGTAGTCAATGCAATGGCTAAGTGAACTCTCCCAAGTAGACAATACATCTGTATATGCTAGTTGCTGGGTAAAACATGTAATAATTGGCTGTTACCTTAAAAGTCTTGCTTGTGAATTTCTAAGAGAAGAAGCTTTTTGAATTGCAGAGTTTTGCAATCCAAACAGCTTCTTCTCTTAGAAATTCACTAACAAGACCTTCGAGGCATCCAATCTTTGAGATGCTCTCTCCAAGGAAGCTTGGTTATCACATACTGTCACAACTTTCTTGTGCCAGGTAAAGATCTTATTTTTTCTGTCTTTTAAACTTCTGATTATAGAGGTGCTGCAGATTGATTTGTTATATTTTAAATATTTTACAGCTTTTTAAATTTGTCATATTCATTGCGATGAAAATACTTCTGTTCATACATAAACTTGCAAAATAAATACAAACAGGCCGAATGATATTGGGAAGAAGGTGCCAGGATAATGGAGCCCAGGACATGGAATGAAGCCTGAATGAATTTTTATTGACCTTGTTTAATGTACCTGGAGGGTAGAACTGATGCACCTTTCTGTTCACAGATTTTCTCAAGGTCAGCAGCTTGTAACAAAATTAGTCACTGCCCCTGTAGCTTGTGGAGCAGTAATGGTACCAAGTACTATGTTTATGGGTCAGGTGGTGACTGCCTATCCCACTTTCGCTGCTCAGCAACAGCAGCAACAGCCACAGACATTATCAATAACACAGCAGCAGCAAAGCCAGCAGGAGCAGCAGCAGCAACAACAGCAGCAGCAGCAGCAACAACAACAACAACAACAACAGCAGCAGCAGCAACAACAACAACAGCAACAACAGCAACAACAACAGCAACAACTTACTGTTCAGCAACCAGCTCAGACACAGTTGGGTCAGCATCCACAACAATTCTTGCAGGTAAAGCCACATGTTTGTCCCATACAATGAGCTTATTGAATGTGCTGATTGACTGCTTACCAGAAAACATACATAGGAAGATATCTCTTGTGACAGATGCTGTCATACAAGTTTTGCTTTGCAATGGTCCAAAGTGATATCTAAGTGACAGCACAGATGTGTTGGAATACTATAAGACCTATAAGCAAATGACTTCGATATTTTTGGATGGCAGAAAATGCTTTTGACAATTTGCCTTCATCTTTTTTATATAGGTCATTTTGGAGACGAAATTTGAAACAAACTTTCACAAATTAATCAGACAGATTTGGTCAATGGAGAATTGATTAGACCATAAAAAGTACAGAAAGTACAGATTGATGAAATGAGAAAAACAAAAATGAAATATAAATATGAATTTACAGGAATTGAATTTTGACAAATTGTTTAAACTGCTGATAGCAATATAATCTGTGAGCAAGTGGGACATTTGAGATGAAGGAGGGAATATAACAAGATATTATGTTGGAATACAATAAAATTATTCTAGTTTAGAAGTAAAATTGGGAGGATAATATAAGATAGGATTAATCTGAATTCATTTAAATTGAAAAGGAATAAACTTTGGGGAAATATTAAAGCAATCTAAAGATGAGTTTACAAAAAAATATAAGAATTGTAATGCTAGTTAAAATTGATAAATTGTTGATACAAATATTACTTGTGATTATATATTAATCTTAAATATTTTAGTTTATATTTAGCAGAATCTGAAATGCAATTACGTAGAACAAGAAATGTATGTAATATTTTGGCAGTTACCTTTGCTTGAATAGGGGAAAGTCAATTATATTGTTAATATGTGTGGGTTTTAAAAATTAATATTTTCCAGTTTTTCTTAGTTTACTATAAAAAATAAAATTTCCCCTGAAGGACAGTCCCAAAAAATACAAGAAAAATACAGAAAGTTATCAGACAGGGATGTCCTCTTTCACCATTGCTCTTTTGAATGGTGATAGAAGTATTAAATAGAGCAATTAAAACAAAAAGGATACTAAAATAGTATATATAAAGGGACAAAGTTTTAAATTGAAAGCATTTGCTGATGATTTTTTTTCTTGAAGACCTTCTGCATATTGGTGAGATCTTGAACTTTATCCTGAGGTAGTATAGAGAACTGGTAGGATTTAAAATTAACAAGGAGAAAACTCGTTCTAAGAATATGACCAAAGAGAAACATAAAAATCAAAATGAGAAATGAGGTGTCCAGGTTGCTTGAAAAGTTAAATATTTGGGAGTAAATACCTCTTCCAAGAATTCCAATTTATTCAACGATAATTATGGTAAAATATGGAATGAATCCAAAGACTTGCAAGGGTAGAATGGGCTAAAACTGTCACTTATGGGTAGGATTTCAATAAGATGAATGTTCTGCCAAAAATTATGTTCTTATTTCAGTCTTTACCAACCACACTAAATGTTCAGAGGAGGAATTTCTTTACAACAAAACTGGCTGACCTAGAAAGATTTGCTACCATTAGATAGTGTGATCAATTTAGGTTAAAAATGATAGAACAGTTAATGATGGAGGCTTGTTCCATTCTGTGGTTTGCTTATAGACATTACTGAACGATTTAAGATGGATAAAAATGTAACCACATTTGGAACAATTAAATCAGAGTTTAACAAATTCTATAACTGAAATGAATTCTAAACACCTTGTTCAAAAACCTTCATATGTGATTTTCCAGCTTTTGTGCATTATTTATGGTGAGAGATGTTTCAAAAAGCTACCTCTTTTCCTTGTTTTTTGCCACATGAAGTTTCCTGTTTAGGTCTACATAGAGCACACGTGTCAAACGCAAGGCCTGCAGGCAACATAGATACATTTATACAGTCTTACAATTACAAATGACCCTGTGAAGGCAACCGTAAGACTGATGTAGCCCTCAGTGAAAATGACTTTTACAGCCTGCACAACTTGGCAGTAGTAAGGGGCCAAAATTAAAATAGGCCAAACTTCTTTGGGCCATTCCTCTTCTCCCTCCACACTCAATCTTGATTGACTCAACTCCTCACATGACCACCAGTTTATCCCTTCCCTTTCCATCTTGTCTCCCTTTTGGTTCTCCTAACTTTTCCTCTTTGTCTTTCAATGCTTTGCCAGCACCTGTGGCTCCCATGGCCCCAATAGCCCCCAGCTGGCCCTAAGAGGCCTCTCAGCATGGCTCCGGCCTCCAGAGGGCACTTATCAACCAAAGCAGCCCATAGAGTGTTCCCATCCCACATTTTTGTCAAAAGCCCCTTCCCACTTTCCCCACTCACCCCTGCTACTTTGGAAGCACTCCAGCCAAGTAGCAGCAATGCACCAAGTTATTGAATGGAGCCACTAAGCCAATGGCAGCACAGCCCAGGAGAACTCAAGATAGACGAAAGAAAGAGAGGAGGGAGGGATGAAGTGAGAAGGTGCCTGCCTTGGTGAGGGTGGTAGCTTCTTTTGACTGCCCATGGCCATATGCTGTACAGATCTGACATAGAGTTGTCTCTGCTACCTACAGCAAGTGGGACATTCAAACAGTTCCTGCTCCAAGATTTTGGCAACATGAACTGATTTCTTTGAGTTTGTAGCACCAGTGTTTACAATGAATTCAGGGGGATATATTGATTGCAACAATAAACACAGTTACAAAAAGTAGTGAATGTCTGAGTGGGTTAAAGGATATTTTTGACCCTCAGCTGTTTGCTTTGTCTCCTTTTCTTGACACGTATGCTTGTTCTCAACTTTTGAGTTCTTTGGCAAGGCTTTGTGCTTAAACAGGAGAGTGGAGAGGGGGAGTAAACAGAAATAGCATAAAATTATGTGATTCCTGTCTTTGAAGCTGGTGCAAGGATACGATCCTCAATACAATGGTTCTCTCCTCTGCACCTCCAAGAATGAACATCCATGGTGAGTAACTATACCTCATTCTTCCTTGTGTGTGTTTTAGACATCCAGGTTGCTTCATGGGAATCAGTCGACTCAGCTTATTCTTTCTGCTGCTTTTCCTCTACAACAAAGCACTTTTACACAGTCACACCACCAGCAACATCAGTCACAGCAGCAACAACAGCAGCAGCAGCAGCAGATTTCAAGGCACAGAAGTGACAGCATGAGTGAGGCTTCCAAAGTCCAACCACAGTAGCAAGAAGGTAGCCTTCTGGGAGGAAACCCAAGGTTCTCCCACTAGAAATTGCACTGGTGTGTATGAGAGAGACGTCTACAGACTTTGCAGAAGCCCCTTATTTAGTATTATCTTTACAGCTCGAAAAGTGTCTGCTGAGGAATATAATGCAAAATGCTGTTGGAGGTACAGTAGATATAAATGCAGAAAAATGTTGGAGACAAGGATGTGGCTTCCTTTGCTCCAGCGTCTGTATTTCACTTTCCTTCAAAAGTCATGTACTGCCATGTATTAATTTGTCCTGATCAAGTCTCAAAATATTCAGTGGACTAAACAGAGCACTTAAAATATTATGATGTTTCAAACACTTCTCAGATTAAGTGTTACAATGGACATGCTGTTGCTACGACAGCTTATTGGGGATTTTTTTTAGTTTGCCTGCAATTATGCTCCAAAAAAGTCAGAGTTAATTTTTTCATATTATGGGACAGTAAATATTTTCAAAATATTGTGTGGAATCAATCTTTATTGTACAGATACTGTAAAATACTGTGTATATGTCTGGATAAAAAGCAAAGAGCAGAATATTTTATAAGATGCATGAAACTGTTGGGTTTGAGTATGTTTTCCCCCTAATTTTCACACAATGCTCAGATTGCTGTTTTCATCTGTTATTCCTGTTTGTCTTCAACAACATGCGCCATCATTTATTCTCACCTATAATGTGGGCACAATTCTCCTTTGTGGTTTATGTGTGATGTCATGGTTTGTTCAATGGGGTTATAGTGTGCTGGTTTGTGGAATTTTTGAAGTTAAATTATTGATGAAACTCTTTGAACTGTGGAGGGTTCAAGGCATTCAGTTTCACAAATATCATATGTCATTTCATAAATAACTATAATTTTTTTCCTTGGAAAAAAAATAGGAATTTGCACTGCTCTGTTGTAGATGGTTTGGAATTTTGCTTCTCCAAAGCTATCTTTTGATATGATACATAGTTGGAAATATTTATGTAAAAAATAAGGTTTAAAAATATAAAAGTACTTTACAAGAATGTCTCAAATGTAGGAGTAATTTGCACAATAATATATTTGAATTTAATAATTGTAGGCACTTTTTAACCTTCTCTGTGATGAGAGACATAACTTCAGAATTTGTTGGAATCTTTTTATTTTCCTTTGAAAATTATGACCTTCATTTAATCGGAAAATGATTCAGGGTCATTTGAAACAAAACAAAACAAAACCCCATAGTGCCTTGATTTTGATTCAGGTGATCACATCATATTGAATTTATGACTATTTTTGAAGTCTTAGTACATTGTTGACACAACATTCTATATAGCTGTATCTCTACTGTATTTGTATGTGCATGTATTTTTATGCTCATAGAACTTTTTTAAGTTTGACATTTTGCTTCTCAACCATTAAGTTTGCAGATATGCATAATGTCATGACTTTTTTATATATTCATCTAATAAGAAATTAAGTTCTTTTAAACGGTGAAAAGAGAAGCGAATAGTAATTAATATAACCACTTTGTAAAGCAGCTCACATTTTACAGACATTTAATGGAAACTATAAGTAAGAGATAATTAGGACTGCAGCTTCTGTGACGCTGAGACTTCAGATAGCAAATTCTTTTCATAAAGATAATAAAAAGATCCAACAGAAATTCTGTACATTAAAAAATAAACATTGAGTAGCTTTATGGTACTAGTTTTAAAAATCACATCTGCAAAGCAAAATGGATTTTAATACAGAGATAGATTAGAAATAAGAATATGATTATGAAGAAGAAATGTCCAAGTCAAGAAAGACAGAATATTATAGAGGAGCTTTATTAACATAACCAAAGTACAGTGAGATGCTAAGAATGTAGTGCTGGGTGAACAAAGCTTGCAATGAAGGGAATGCCATGGTAGCAAATGATAGGAGCAGTTCTCTCTGAGTTTATTTTCTAGTGGGTTCCAAATTGAGTACATCCATACCTGTTGACTTAACAAGTCCCATTCTGGTTGGGGACTGACAGTTGCTACACACTTGCATGTTTCCCTTCTCCCCTGAAAACACATGGACACAATAATCACCACCAGAAAAAAGACAAGAGGTTTTAAGAAGTGAAAAACCAAAGAGTTGGACTATTTTCCAAGGCCAGAAAATAGTAGGCATGAGTAGTATCTAGAACCCCTTGTAGTTATAACCTTGAAAGGGACTTTGTGGCATTCCCTAAATTAGTCCAAAGTGTAGGAAGCACATACTGTGAGGAAATACCTACATTAAATAGCTTTGTCCTACCATGCCATTCTGCTTGTTCCAAATTACATTGTGTAGATAGAACAAAGATTTGTGCTTTAGTGATACTGTTGTACTTAACTGTTGTAGGATTTGATTCACCACCATAACAGTATAGCACTTAGTAAAACATTGGGAGAGCTTTAATAGGATTTATAGGCAAGGATGGCAAAGCTTTAGTATTTATAAGAGGAAATATAGAGTACAGCTGACATATATTGGTTACAATAACCTTTGTGGCTGTTTATTGAGGAGCTGTGATTTATTTGTAGTAAAAACTTTATGGGTGATTACTACGAAGGCAGAGAAGCAGTGACAAAGTGAAAAATAATGGGTAAGGTCTTAAAAAAACATTTCTACTGAAGCTCAATATGTGAAAGAGGCCAAACCAAAAAACAAAACAAAACAACAACACCCCTTTGATATTAAAATTATGTTGGCACTGATGTTCTCAGCATGGTGTTTCTAATGATTGGTATATTTAAAGAGAATCTGCTGCTTCTGTTGTATTTAATGTCCACTAAAATAAGATGTAAGATTCGACTCTGGTGTGCTGTCAACATGATCGTAGTTTCTGTAGGACTGTTGTCTTATCCAGGTAGTGCTGAAGGAATTAATATATTCCACCTTTCAGAATTTAATAGAGTCAAATCTCTGTGCCTGATTTTGGGGAAGGGAGGGAGGAGATTTGTTAGTTAATATTGTAGTAAAGCACTAGTGCTAAAAAAAAAACCAACAAGGCCAACAGGATGTATGACAAGGTGCTGCTGAAGAAAAGAATTGTGGGTTAGGTGTGCTTTAATATTGGGAAGGGAAAATAAATCTCAGAGATGAGCCTTGGGAAATGTTAGAGGGAATTGTATAAATATTTTTATATTATATTTAATATATATATATACATATACTATATTTGTACACATATTAAAAGATTCTAGTCAGAGCTCTCCATATGCCTTCCATTTTTTTAAATTTAAAGTTTACTTGCTGGTGTTACGGCTCCAGCGTGTCACAATTGTGTAGGCTGCCCACTTGCTGCCAACCAGTAACAAAATTTCCCGGCATCCATACAAGTGCAAAGCTGCTGGTCCTAATTCAGCTAGATGCTTAAGGACAGGACTGATCAGTACCAAGAATCACTGGAATTACTAATAGTTAGGGTAACCACATTTTGGGGCAGGACAGGAAACTGATTTAAAATGCAGTAGAAAGAAGAATCTGCTCTGATCCTTGGCTTCATCAAGAGGCCAACCCCCAAAATGTATGTTGTTGGCTGTGGAAAGACTGGCAAGTCAAGCCTGTTTCTCAAAAGTGCCATGTTTTTGTCCCTCCACAGTAGTCATCCATCGTACTTGAGCATCATATTAATTTGGGGTAGAGGAAAAGATGTGTGTAAATGTAAGCACTTTATGATGATGGGAGGCGAATATTCATTTGGAGGGTTTTTTGTTTTTAGACAAGGGAACTGTTCATATAGAGGGTCCAAAGGAATCAGAATGTAGACTTATTGTCAAAAAGAGGCATTGCTGGGAAATGTTTCTCAATGTGGTGATCCTTTGAGGCTAAATATGCAGGCATTCAGTGTTGGTTGGCTTGGTATCTAATGAATAAATTCACACATCCTAGCATTTTAGATCTTTTTTTGTGTTGCACAGTTGTCAGAGAGATATCATCCTGAGGCTTGTGACGATTCTTAAAGACATGATTCAAGTGGTCCTTAGGATTAAATGTGTAGAGGGTTTACAGATGTGGCCTTGAGTAGACTGCTTCAGTCACAATGATAGTCGTCTGCTTAGAGAACGCTCATTTTGTTGTATGTATGCACGCATGTGTTTTCTGTTATGGTGTCATGTGATTTAGCATGTCAGATTCATACATTGTCTCCCAGGGAAGTATGTTGCTAAAACATATGTGGTGGGGAGGACTGGAAGGAGATGTACTTTAAAAGGGAGGAAGAGAGGGTCCATTCTCCCTCCCCTCCCCCAGTAAAAACAGTTGGAAATCTTTTTTTAATAAATCAAGTGGTATACATTTTTCTGAAGTTGAATGTTTAACAGTAAATGAGAAAGGTGTTGAGAAATTTTTAAAAAGTAATTTGGATGCTTATGAAACTGGGTAGTTTGTCAATATTTATATATATTTTTAACACTACATTCCTCTGTCTTTTAATAAACAAGTACTTTACAGTCTGTGTTGCTATGCTTCATGCTTTCTCATCCGCATGGATGTTAGCCAGCCAGCATGATTTTGCTAATGTATCTCTACCAGTAACACAAAAAGCAAAATGAAACACTGTGTATGAACAAAATACTGTGTTGCCTGATACACAGATCCCAGCTCTAAGGAGAGGTGCTGCACTAGTAGACAATCAAAATCTATGGACGACTTTGGGGGGGGGGGGGGTTCTTAAAGATACAGCTGCTTTGAAACTGTTTTTTATTCTTAAAAAGTATTTATTTTTTAAATTGTCTAATTGGATACTTTTCAGTGTTGATTTCACATCGTCTTGGTTTTGCATTTTTAAAATTTGGCATTAGATTTGTATATGTAGAAAACCTGCGCAATTTTCATGATCTGACATCAGGAAACTGTAGATATGGTTCCCTAGTGTTCATGTGATCATTACCAAGTGTCAGTTTTTAATTGAATAAATATATCATTTGAAATTTCTGCTTCTTGTAGCTTTACAGTGATGGTAATGTTTCTGGCTTGGGTATCTTTGTGTCTTATTCTGTCTGATGCTACAGTCCCTCAAAAAAAGTAGCATGGGGAGGGATGGGGTTTGATTACTCAAGGTGGGAGTTGCTTATGCAACTGATACCAAGGTAAACACACTGAATCCACATGATGATGTTGGTGTATTATATTCACAAAATAAAGCTGTTTCCCATTCATTCATTCCCATTCAACACAAGATCAGAAGTACCTTAGAGCCCTTCCTCACTACATAACTAGAGTACAGTAATTCCGTGTTAACTGCCATGGTTGCATCCTATGGAATCCTGTAGTTTGGCAAGGCACCAGAGTTGTCTGTAGAAGTTAAATTTTAGTAAAAAAAAAAAAACTCTCTAAACCTGGGTTATCTACAAGTCAGTGAGTACTGTACCTTGACACTTACCAAACAAAGGAACCACCTTCTCTCGAGTAGAGTGTCAGAAGGAAAGATCTTAATCTACTCTGGGGGAACCTATAAGGAGGCCCAACTCCCTCTACTCTCTGCCTGGATGGGAAAATGGTGGCACTGGCCACAGCGGCTTGCTACCTGAAGCAGTACTGGTGCTTTCCCCTATCCAGAAATGACTCTTGATTTCCCAAAGGGTCATATTGAAATCTATCATTTTGGCCCTACCTCAACTTACACATGAATATATACATAAGTGCTTAATCATAGAGACCAAATGGTTAAGAATATTGGGACATCATAAAACAAGCAGGTTTCACACTTGCCTTCTGTGTGAAATCTCCATAATTAAACCAGGACAGGAAACACTTGCACATTTCATGGTAAAAGGTAAAGGGAAAGGTTTCCCCTGACGTTAAGTCCAGTTGTGACCGACTCTGGAGGTTGGTGCTCATCTCCATTTCTAAGCCGAAGAGCCGGCGTTGTCTGTAGACACCTCCAAGGTCATGTGGCCGGCATGACTGCATGGAAAGCCGTTACCTTCCCACCAGAGCGGTACCTATTGATCTACTCACATTGGCATGTTTTCGAACTGCTAGGTTGGCAGAAGCTGGAGCTAACGGCGGGCGCTCACTCTGCTCCCCAAGTTTGAACCTGGGACCTTTTGGTCTCCAAGTTCAGCAGCTCAGTGCTTTTAACACACTGAGCCACTGGAGGCACACTTCATGACCTCAGTGCAAAGTCAGAATCCCAGGACGTGTCACTATATACATTAATTATTGAAGAGCACTTGTCACAGCCCTGAAATATACTGTGACTCCTTGAAAACTAAGGATGTTCCTCATAAGGAGTCAACTCAGGTAGAAAAACCAGTCTTTCAGGGAACTTTGCTTTTATTTGTCCTAGATTAACCCAGTCATCTAGAGGATTAGTCTCCAATGATGCTGAAAGCTAATGTCACCGGCTCCATAATCTTACATTCCAAATCATAGCTGGCCTTTTGTACTTTGTGAGAACAATTATGAGTTACACAAAATGTGTATTTGTATCTTCAAAAGTCTATTCAGTTATCCTTCGATTGCTTGGCAGCAATCATTTCCCCCTTATCCAATGCTCAGAGCCAAATGCTATTTCTTATTCAAAGGGGCACACACCATGCACAAGAAGCGAGGCATCAGCAAGAAACTACACAGGTGTATAGGAATATAAAAAAGCATTTATGGAAAAAATGAGGGGAGACACCTAAAAACAGTTTACAAACCAGCTCAGTGGTTATGTAAATGTGTTGGAGGGAGGAATGTAATTGAGTATTGTAAAGCAAGGTTTGGCTTACAGGACAGAATGATCAATGGACACATAACATACCAAATTCTTGTTTTCTCGGTAATAAAAGAATGAGGTCAGCTTTACAAAGTTTTTTTATTTTTCAAGTAATCACTCCATCCTGATGAATTATACATACAGTAATATTCGCTCTTTGGCTATTTAATCCGGTTTTTAAACTACGAGTTGTACAATGTGTGTTTACACCCCTGTTTTGGAAAGGTGTTTTGTTTCCTACTGCTGCTATACTGTTCATATTGAATATGCATACACTAATTCTAGCATTTGAACTACTGCAATTACAGTACTCAGAAATGTTTGTTTTAGACTATTTAGAAAAGGACAGTTCAACTGTCAAACTGAAGTCATGATAGAATTGACTTAAATAGGTGGAATAGCAACCTTTCCCAAAAAAGAAATCACAGAAAAATGAGCTCAGAAACACTGCAGGTAGTCAAAAGGTAATGTTTTATACAGTAAAACATCCTGATAATAAATTTACTACCCAATATTTTCCCCTGAATTAAGCTGTTATTACATCTGATGACATCTAGTTTATTCGTGTTCTTAAATATTATTATAGTTTAGTACTAAAAGGAAAACTCAACAAGTACATTAACCTAGAAATGCAACCAATGTTTAGCATAAATACAAAAAGATTTTATCTGGTAAATACCTAGATGGACTGTGTATTTGAATACATTTAAGTTCTGAATAGCACATTCCATACCAAAATAACCTGATTCACCACATAGACATTGGTTACAAATTTAGGCATTTACAAATTCTTGTGTAGGAGAGCTTAGCCTGAAGAGCAGCTCTTCATTCCCCTACTTTCGGTTTTGATCGTGGAATAATGTGCTTGGATTGCAAGATCAGAGGCAAAAGGTTCTCCTTGATATTTAGTATTAGACACTTTATAAGGCATGACTGCTAGCCATGGGCAGCAGTAATTCGTCCAAATGGGATCTTTAGGCAATGGCTAGTGGCAATCTTTAGGTAAAGTAGCAAAATCCCATTTCAGGAGGTGGACCTCAGTTCACCTGAGAAAACATTATTCACATCCCAAATATTTAGAGGAAACAGATCTGCAGCACACGCTGTGTCCATGAAGTGTTACTATAAAAATTACAGCATCTCAACTTCAGTGCTTCTTTGACTAAGTATCTGTACATTATATACAGGCAGAAAGGACAGAATTGTTGCTCTGAATTCTCAGTCTTTCCAGTAACAGGAAAAGCACCTCATTAAAAACC
This sequence comes from Anolis carolinensis, assembly GCF_035594765.1. Classification (NCBI taxonomy): domain Eukaryota; kingdom Metazoa; phylum Chordata; class Lepidosauria; order Squamata; family Anolidae; genus Anolis; species Anolis carolinensis. Next base: position 74,498,479 of record NC_085845.1, read on the forward strand.
AGCATCTGGGCTTATAAATAGTGCAGAGAATGCAAATGCTAAGAAAACAATGCCTCCTATGATTGTCACTGCAAGAAAAAACAAGAAAACAGTTAAAATTGTAAGTAAAGGACAAACATTACAATGCACCCTAGGATATTACCTTAGAAAACCCCCATACCTACAAAGTAATGCTCAACATGTAAAAGAGCTTGTGACTTTTGCATATAATTTATTTTTCCCCATAGCCATGAAGTCGCAAAGGCAGAATCAAATGTATCCTCACTGTTTAAGCATTGTGTATTTGTAAGAAAAGTCAGTGCGGCTCACACTTAGAAAGGTCTGGCAAACAGATACGAAGAAAATGGATGTAAGCAACAGAGGCTTTTATAAAATGCCATTCTTCACTTCCCCTCCTGCAATTTATCATGCAAAGTGGATCATTCACGATCAGTAGTTAACATAAGAAAGATTAATTTGTGAGGAATTCACTCATCAAGGTGGAACTGACTGACTGAAAATATAGGAAACACTGGAAGCTGACTGATAATAGCTTTATTCCATAAATCCATCTAGTTTATAGTACTGTCTGCACTAGTGTTACTAAAAAATGCTGGTTCATGGACCAGGGCCAGTCAATTAGCCATCAACTGCCAGTCCTTGGAGAGTTTCCAGGAAAAAAATAATTGTAGTCAGTCAATGGTTACAAATATACGAGGGCTATCCACAAAGTAGGTTACATTTTGGATTTTAAAAAGGACAAAGTATAGGAGAAATCATTTACCATATGCAGCTGAAAGACACATTCCAATACTACAATCTCATGTAATCCCCACTGAAATCTAGGCATGTCTCATATAGATAAATGAGTTTGAAAAGTACTGCTCCAGTAAATTCCCCGCTTGTGTCCTCAGCTTTTCCCCCTTCTCCCTTCCTGCAGCGTAGCCAAAACGCTGCGCTGCCAGCCACGCCCCCATTGTTGGAAACGTAGAAGAGGCGGCAAATTTACTGGGGCAGACCTTTTCAAACTCATTTATCTATATGAGATGTGCCTAGATTTCAGTGGGGATTACGTGAGATTGTAATATTTGAATGTGTCTTTCAGCTGCATATGGTAAATGATTTCTCCTATACTTTGTCCTTTTTAAAATCCAAAACGTAACCTACTTTGTGGATAGCCCTCGTAGTATGAGTCCTTACATCAGGCTGCTTAAAAAGCATTGGTCCATGCTGTTTAGGGAAGAGTTTCTCAACTGGAGTTTCCTGGAACCCAAGGATTTTGTGAAAGATCATGATTGGAAAAAAAGAACCATTTAAAGTTGTAGATGGTGTTTATGTAAGGTCCCCGAGACCTGAACAAACTTAAAAGGGTAAAAATGACTGAACCATAGAATAATTGAATAATACAGTTGGAAGAGACTACATGGCCATCTAATTCAACCCCCTGCCATGCAGGAAAAGCACAAAGTACCCCGACAGATGGCCATCCAGCCTCCGTTTAAAAACTTCCACCATACTCCGAGGCAGAGAGTTCCACTGCTGAAGAGCCCTTAGTCAAGAAATTCTTCCTAATGTTCAGGTGGAAATCATTAATAGAGATGCAGTATTTCTGGAAGTTTTCAATTCACGGAAAAACATGAACATTGGGAAAATTTAAAATATGTGCAATACTTATTTCATACCAAACATAAAACATGTTCATGATTTCCATGACATAAAATACTGCATCAATTTAGCATGCAGTGGAATCTTCATATCCACTGGGATTTGTTTCCATGAAATATGAAACCTTAAACTGTATATGAGTAAACACATGAATATGTTAGATAGTACTCCAAACTGGTGCATACGTACCCTATTTTTTACCATCAGAACAGGGGGAAATGAAAAACTACGATTTTGTAATAAATCTTTAAAAATAGAACAGATTTACGCTATCACAACATTAAGAACTAGATTTGCACATATCTTGATAAACACTTTAATGAACATACACATTTTGTCATTGGAATAAATGATGGAGGACAATTGTATTCTTGAGTTTCATACCAAACATAAAACTTGAGTGTTCATTCGGGGGAAAGTTCCTTCCCCATATACTTTCCATTAGTTGATACACTACACTTTCTAGGTCTGCACTCAATATCATTTCTAAAAAGTTCATGGGGGCCTCATTGGTTTTTAGGCTTTGCTCCTTTTATCTCAGGAATCATACCAGCATAAGTCTCTGATTTCCTCAACTTTTTAAAACCTTAGGAATCTTGGAGAAGTTCCCCATCCTTCTCCGGTTTGGCTCTGCATTTGTAAAACGTTCTCAGAAATCTGTGCAGCAATGAGTTATAGCAAGCTACTTTTTCACTGCCAGCATGCCCTCCCATTGGGCCGAATTTCAACTTGAAACTGCAATCTGGACCATAGTCAAGACACTGAAATGTTGAAGCTGCCAACATGATGTCTCAATGGGTTATGGCTACCAAAGACACTTGGGCAGTCTTTTATTATTGAAGATACATTGTAGGGACATTCTTACGAGTTCATGCATGCACAGATAGCTTTAAGCTGCAAAGCAGTCTCTAAACTTGAATATTCCGCATGTTCATGAACTTTTCCAATAAAGGGCACACTTACCAGTCCGGACAGAAATTTTTTGTGCTATCATTCGCCCTCCAATCACTGCGAGGCCAGTACACAAACTATGTCCAACTGTTCCCCCCACTGCCACGCCATAGGGATCCTGCACAAATACATAGAGTTGACTTTAAGTTCCAAAAGGTATGCACTGGGAAAAAACATAGAGAATACTATTAACTAAATCAAAGTAGGGGCTAATCACAAGTTTGATGTCATTGTGAAATCATTCCAATGGTGACAAATACCACATATGGTTAAACATTAAAGCAGGGAAATAATGGAAAGAAGTGCGTTTCCAGCTCATTTTATATACACACTTGACTTCAGTAACAGAAAGACAATCAAAATATTGGATTAGTTGCTTAACAGGGCCCAAGTTACATAGCAACCTGTGTGGCAGCCAGGTGATTGCAGCAGCAGAAGTCATTAGCCAAGAGCATTAGGAGAAGCTAGGAAAAGGATCTATGTAGGTGGCTGTACCTGACAGCTGTTGCTCTAATCACTTGGGGTACAGAGAGAAGAAAATAAGGTCTTCAGACCCAGAAGCAAGCGAGTAAATGAGTGTGCAGGCAACATTATTCATGTTGTCCTATTGCTCTGTTACACTATGTAACAAAATCTGAAAACTTTTCTGTTTCTGGTTCGAAAGTGTCATTTCCTGTTTAATTGTGCAGTACTTTGAAAGTAATTGATATAATCCAAAAACTTTTTGTGGCACAAACAATGTTGAGTTGGTTGAGACTATATGAGATATTCATTGAAAAACGATAGCAAAACGTGTTGCAGGATGTCTTGCAAAAACAAAGTTTTTGCAGTTCAATACACTTTCTCATGTTATTATGAAAGAACCAATTAGGAAATGACATTGATAACCCAGGAACAAAAATCATGTTACATAATGTTATCAGGTGGAGCCCCGGTGGCGGTGTTAAAGCACTGAGCTGCTGAACTTGCAGACCGAAAGGTCCCAGGTTCAAATCCCGAGAGCAGAGTGAGCACCCGCTGTTGCTCCAGCTTCTGCCAACCTAGCAGTTCGAAAACATGCCAATGTGAGTAGGTCAATAGGTACCGCTCCGGCGGGAAGGTAACGGCGCTCCATGCAGTCATGCCGGCCACATGACCTTGGAGGTGTCGGCTTAGAAATGGAGATGAGCACCAACTCCCAGAGTCAGATATGACTGGACTTAACGTCAGGGGAAACCTTTACCTTTTTAATGTTATCAGTCAAATTCTGTTATGTTGAGAGGATGTTCAACTGAGGTAATAGTTTGTTAACAGCAGTTTCCACTATTATTCAGCAAGGAATTTAAAAACACACGCAAAGCCCCTTTCCAGAGAACTGACCACATGATATTTACTATTAATATGGATGATAAATATGACTAAAAGTATAAGCCAGGAAGAACCCAGGGGAAAAAAACTATATTTAAGCTTTGTCCCTTAATAAGGTCATAGCATTAAACTATCTACAGCTAACCAGATCTTGGGAATTCAGTTTCTGCGGTTTGACAGTTGACATCTCTTACACGATGCACTCACCTCTCTTGCTGCCAGAACTATTGTTGTTAACTGGGAGCGGTCCCCCCATTCTGCTAAGAACGTCAAAGTAAAAGCTTGCACAAAAATTGGAGAAATAAAATGCAGCCATTTCCTCTGAGGCATAGCTGGACCAGTTCCTGTTTCCACATCTCCAGGCCCATTTAACAGTTTTGTTCTCTGCAGCTAAACAGAAGATAAGATATTAGAAAACAATACATTACACTAGAGGCACCATATCTTGATTTTTGAAAGCTAAGTAAGGTAAGTCCTGATTAGTACTTGGATGGGAGATCATAAAGGAGTACCAATCGCTGTAGGCTAAATTTCAGAGGAAGGAACTGGCAAAACCACCTCTGGTTATTCCTAAGAAATTAATGACATTAATGTATGGAAATAGTAACAGAAAGGCACACATATTGACACACATCAATGCCACTAATATTTGACTATTACTCCAGTCCCAGCTGTTTTACTTTTCTTTACTTGCCAATACTGTTGGAAACACATAGTGATTTATTGTATTAACACTTCTGAGTTACTACTTCTGGAATTTTATCTATAACTTAAATGTTCCTCCTTTTACCATTCCAAGTGGAAAACAGAACGTATCTAAATGAGAGTGGCAATATATGGACTTCCACTATTTTTGCAGCCATCTAAGACTTACCCACCCATGTTCAGACTAATAGTGGTGACATTCAAAATTGTGCAGAGGTGGTCATCCCAACATAAAAGATAAAAAAATGCATATTTTGTTCCTTCTTGCAACACCTTTGTGATACAGAAATTGTTCCGTTAATGTAGTACTACATGTTAGATACCTCTCTTAGCTGGTATGATTATTTTGTTAACTACTGCACCAACCTTAACCAGAGAAAAAAGAACGAATAAATGTGTTTAAGAAGACACTGGCACTCTGTTAACTTTTTGATTTGACCAAGGTCTTCCGCCATGCATTCACCTACATACTTTTAACTTACTTCTTCATCTTTCTTCTTGAGTTCTGCTTGAACTTCCTCAAGCTCTTCCTGACCCTCATCTGCACTCATCTTCAGGCCTTCCCGAAGCATTCGGATGCCAAAAATGGCAAACAGGGCTGTTGACACATAGTAGGTGTATACTCGGGGGATCACAGTGGTGGCATAGCCAAATAAAACTAAGGAAAGAAAAGCAAATACCAGGTAAATTGAAAAACACAACTTGCTCATTTCCTTTGCCTATGAAAATTCAGCTTGCAAACTGGGTAACTGAACATTACACATTCTGGGTTATTTAGGAAATGTTAATCTCTTCCAGAAAAGGGCAACCAAGTAGGTCCTTCTAAAACATACTTGCTTTCAGTTCTTGCTAGCTCTTCTGACTGTTGCAATGCACCAGTCTCTTAAGAGATCCACAATCTATTTTGAAATTTATTTTGCTGCATTTATCTGAGCTTAGAAAAGTAAGTTTTTGGACTACCAGAATTCCCTAGTTCTTTTATCGTTACATCGCCAAAATTGAGCAGCAGTTCTGGATGCTTAACTGTCTACATATTTTTGGTTCGTTATCTTATATTTTAACTGCACAAAGACCATTTTTCTTAGTTTAGAGCAGTGCTACACAAAGCATGCAAACATTCACTCTAGTCATCAGCAAGACAAATTACCACTTTGTCCTTAGATCCATTATGTCATACAATGTATCAGGAAGTTAATATTTTCAGCTTTGTACTGAGGGAACATGTTTTTCTTGTTTCGCAAATTGGACATGACTTATTTTTATATCTTCATTTGTTAAAAACAAAAAAAAATCAAACTTACAAAATTAGTACCTTGCAAATTTTTGTTGTTCAACAGACAATTTTCTGCTGAATGTTTGAAACTGCCTGGTGAAATGTATTCCCTGGGCTACAGTCTAATCTTTCTAAGACAATCATTCAGCAGATCAAGTTTACTATTTGGATACAAAATGTTTAATCAAAGAAAGTCAGTTTTATGTGTCATTTTTTAAATGGCTACTGTTATCCCAATTATTAATAAATCCATTGCTGACCTGACTCTGAAAGAGCATCACCTGTCTTTTAAATACAGTACCAGCCTCACAGTAAACTAAACAATCTAGCAACATGCAAAATGCTGACACTTTGTAGATTTCTTCTGTGAACGGTTGTGACCATTGTTTTCTGAAGCAGAAATGGCTGTAACAGACAAAACAACAAAAGCATGCTTTGGCTGTGTGCCACTCTCCTCCTCAAGTAAGTACCATCCTCAAAGAGTTTGACTTTTATTCATACATTTTGGGACAGAGTTACCACAGTACTAACCTGATAAACAAGTCATCAGCCCTAAGGCAAGCATAGCCCCAGCTAGCACTGTTAAGCGATTGTAACGCATTGCCATGATGGCTGCAATAAAGAAAGTCTTATCACCAAGTTCAGAGACAATGATGACAGAAATGGCAGCTACAAATGCATGGATGAATCCCAAGTTAGTCTTCTCTGTAGAATCTTCACTGACAGGATGAACGGGAGCAACAGGGGTGGGCACTTTCTGAAAAGGAAAAAAAAAGAGCTGCTTTCTTTCAAGTCGTTTTACATTTTTAAGTACATACATTTCCTTGTATTCTCTGCAGAGCAAAATGAGCACAATACCCAGATGAACTTTATTTGTACATTAGCAACATTCTCCGAGCTCCCGTCTCTCTCACACCTATGGCATTTAAACAATGACATTTATTTGCCTGAAATGAGACTCGCTTCCAGATAAAAACCCAGCTATAAATTAAAATGAGAAGGAAATAGCATAATTCCACTGACATATAAAAACAAAACAGCAATTAAGTCTGGTGGAAAAGATGCCTTGTTACAAAGCAACTCTGTTTATTCATCATTTAAATGGCTAATTTTAGCTAATCAGATTGGAGCATTTCAAACATAGTCTTTTTTTCATATTCTGCTACAAACACCCTCAAGCAAATCACAAACATTAACTCCAGATCTGATCCCAAGCCTTCTAACTACTTCAGCATATTTTCCTTTTACCCTAGGATTCTTGTTAGCAATTAATGGCTTTTTAAAAAACTAAGCTGTAATGATATTATCTTGGAAGGTAAAACATTGAACACTCAAGTATGAAAATACTTTGCACTTCAGACTTTGAGTCAACTGCACTCTGGTAATTTTCACATTATACTTTTGTGACCTCTTATGTAAATTGCAATTACTCCAGAGAGAGCTGCTCACTTCTAAGGCTGGTGGGTCCATGATCACAGCCAGTCCTCCTGTAGATGCTCTGCACTTGACAGGAACTCAGTACCAAACCTCTATCAGCACTTGATAGCTCCTGGATAACCTGAGGCAACTGCAGGAGCTTTGGTAAAACTAATGGTGGATTGGTGACTCTTGTGGGAGAACAGTGCCTGCTGCCTCTGCCTTTAAGTCAAAGTCATCTCGGCCATAATCTGACTATGTTGGCAATCCTTTATTTGTCAATCTGTTTAAAAATTCTATAGCATCCTTTTGTCATAAGACACTAGTGTGGTATATAACAAGAGGCAAAAATATTCAACAAAAACATGGAGAGAAATGAATTTGAAGCATACATTTTCATGGATTCAATCTACTTCCATCAAATGCACTAAAATGTTGCATAGATGCACAGTCCTGGAAACTGTAACATTGTTCAAATATATGTACATTGCCCTTGATTATACCTTATGAAAATAATAGATACCCAGATAGGTTTTGGTAAATAACCATAAGGTTTTAAAAATAGTGAAAATATTTAATTACAAGTCAGGTTTGCCATTTTAAGACATTCACTTGCACTCAACTGACATATAGAACATTTTTCACCCTGCTAATCCTGTCACTGATGACTCAAAATGTCAGTTAAAAATGGGAGATTAGAAACAAGAAAAGTTGGTTTGTGTGTAACAATTACAGCAACATCTCCGGTACACTTAGATTGCCTGCCCTGATTTTTCCAGTCAGATCAGTTAAGTCATGTTGTAACTGTTAAAGAGTTTGAATTCCTATACACTTTGAACAAGAAGCATGTTTACAGCCATGTGGCTTCTGATCTTTTAAGCCCTCATTAATTACTATATCAGAAAAAGGCAAGAATGTTAAAGATCAGTATAGCTATATATTAGCAGTATTGCCAAAAAAAATCTTGAGTGAAGTGGTCTATCAGTATACTAATGATCTGATATGCTCACAAAAAGGAAAATATTACTACTAGATCCTCTGATATTGTCAAACATATTAAAGAGAAGATTGATGAGTAAGTTGTCAACAGAAACATGAACAAAAATGTTTACATCGCTAGAATCTGAAGTGCCACAATTTACCTACTAGCAGCAACATTTCTACAAGTTTGCGAAGAAGACACAGTGCCCTGAGACACCTGGTTTGGGTCAGGACCTTCGTTACACTGGAACACTATTCTAAAAATGCTAATCTCCAGCTGGGCTATACATAAGCCATGCATCTCATTCAGTCCTACAAGTACCTTTCATATGTGTAAGAATTGCTTCACATTTTATGCAGCAACTGTATTTGCTGTGGCTACAGCAGTATTTGTTACAACATGCATAGAAATCTGCATAGTAAGTCACAAGAATCCAAGCTGAAACACATGCACCAGGTAGAATGCAATAAGGGGTGGAGGGGTGGAGAGAGACTGAGAGAAAGCTCTTTGAGTCCTACCAAGATGTCCAGATCCCAGGCAGGGCTTTTTGCATTTTGCAACTCCTAAAGCAACAGAAATTCTGCAGGAAAGGTTTTTCACATCAGCACATCTTACTGGGAGAGTTATCCATGCTGATTTATTATTACAATGCAAAAGTTAAGAGAGACAAGAGCCCCTCCAGGAAGACAGTTAGCAAAAGCCTGAAATAGTCAAAGAAGGTAATCCCTCTGCTGCCCTCCATAATGATGTGAAAGAGATGCCAGCCACAATCCTGCACACTTTCAATAATGACAACCAGTTCTCAATCAATGGAGCCCCGGGGGCAAAGTGCGTTAAAGCACTGAGTTGCAGACCGAAAGGTCCCAGGTTCAAGCCCCGGGAGCGGCGGGAGCGGCCGCTGTTAGCTCCAGCTCCTGCCAACCTAGCAGTTCGAAAACATGCCAATGTGAGTAGATCAATAGGTACCGCTCCAGTGGGAAGTTAACGGCGCTCCATGCAGTCATGCTGGCCACATGACCTTGGAGGTGTCTATGGACACGCCGGCTCTTCGGCTTAGAAATGGAGATGAGCACCACACTCCAGAGTCAGACATGACTGGACTTAACCTTTACCTTTTTTAGTTCTCAATCAAGCATAATGCAAAGTCAGTTATAATGAATACATTCGCTCATTTTAATTATTAATCCTACCTCCTTAATTATCCGTCCTGTTCACAGGTCAATTTAAAAATGCTATAAGAATGTCTTCAACATGAAATCCATAGGGAAGAGTTCTTATACATAATGGATATTAAGTAAGGTTACAAACAAGGATTTTGATGCATAATTACACACACCACACCATTAGTATGTTTAGAGTCATACTTTTCTCCTGTCCATCCCTTATCTTAGTACTTTCAGTGTTGGACAGAAACAAAAATCTTTTCCATATAATTCTTGGCCTTCTACTTTGAAACTATGATTACTTAAAACCACTCAATCCACTCTATGATCATATTCCTTGTTTACACTGTATGTAAGAAATAAAACTTTCTATAGGTATGTTAAAAACCACTTCTCTTCAAGTGCAGAATTACATCATACACTTCTCTTTTTTCAAAGGGTACATCATACACGTTTCTTGGAGTGGTTCATCCTATGTAGGAATCCAATAAAAAGGTAGGGCTTGGCACTTTTCTCTTCACATCAAAACACTGTTCCCTTAACTCCCTTATCAGGATAACAGGATAATACTCTTAACAGTGCTTTTCTACTGTTCATTCTGTTTTATTGTTTATACTGTATGCTTGTTTTATATGTTCTTGTTTTAAATGTATTGTTACTGTATTTTATGATGTACCGGGCTTCATTCCCATGTGAGCCTCCCTGAGTCCCTCCGGGGAGATGGGGCGGGATACAAAAATAAAGTTGTTGTTATCATTATTATAATATACTGGTAGTGCATTAGTTATATTGTGGTATAATAATATAGTCCAATATAATGGTGTCTAGAGTTGGTTTAAACAGCTGATTTTAAATTGGATATAATTGATCTTAATGTTTGTGTATATTTACAGTTATTTTATGTCTCAGCATGAAATGCTTGCCGTATATATGCTGTGCTCTGCCTTAAGTCCCCTTTGGGATGAGAAGGGCGGAATATAAATGTTTTAAATAAATAAATAAATACTATATAATACTCTATAATAATATAGTAATTGTATAATACATATTACGTATAATATTACTAATAATATTGCCGTATAGTGGCATAGTACAATATAATAATAATAATATATAATACTAATATTTTTCTGTGCTAATAATATATTATAAATACATATATTAATAATATTATATTGTAATACAATATAATAATACTAAATAATATATATTATATTGTAATATAGTAATACTATTATATTAAATATTGGAACCCTCAATGGCACAGCAGGTTAAACCACTGAGCTGCTGAACTTGCTGACCGAAAGATCGGCAGTTCAAATCCAGAGCGCTCCATGCAGTCATGCTGGCTACATGACCTTGGAGGTGTCTACGGACAATGCTGGCTCTTTGGCTTAGAAATGGAGATGAACACCAAGCCCCAGAGTCGGACTTGATATCAGGGGAAAACCTTTACCTAATATATAAAATATAATTACTTCTGATAATATAAAATACATAATGATAATTGTATATTTTAACAATAATAATAATTTATTTGTAAACCACCCTATCTCCCCAAGGAAAATAGGGCAGTTTCCAGCAAAACAACAAAATTGCAAACATTCAATGCCAAAACAGACAAATAATAAATCAAATCAAATACAGTAAATAAGAGAACTTCCATATAAACTTGTAAGACTATGTAAGACTAACCAAAAATAACAAAAATTAAGACATGGATAAACGTAACATATCTCACTGAATTAAACGCATGATAAACTTTTACAAGTTAAAATTAAGAAGGTGTTAAAAACATAAGGTAGGTTTCCAGTATCAAAGTGAGGGTCTATATGGAGATCTACTAGTCCTCCTCCTCTCCATAAGCTAAGGTGCATAAATAAGTTTTAAAAAGCTTTTTAAACATTACATTAAGTGGTAATGTTTTTAATTGTGACCCGCTTTGAGTCTCCGTATGGCGATAAAGCAGAATATAAATATAGAAACATAATCCAGTTCAATATAGATTTTGTACAGCTGTGTGGAAGGGGCCTCAGATTAACCAGTTCAAAGCAGATATTGCGGATCACGTACTTTGATATTCTGGGGGCCCTTCCACACAGCTGAATAAAATCCTACGTTACCTGCTTTGAGCTGGAATATATGACAGCCTGGACTCAGGGCCCTTCCACACAGCCCTATATCCCAGAACATCAAGGCAGAAAATCCCACAACATCTGCTTAGAACTGGGTTATCTGAATCAACACTCAAGATATTGTGGGATTTTCTGCCTTGCTATTCTGGATTATATGACTGTGTGGAAAGGCCCCAACTGTCTCTCCCCCCCCCCCCCACACCCCACCCCCACCAGCAGCATCTAAAATGGATTCAAATTGCAGGAGAAAGAAAAAAAATCAATTTGAACATTAGGAAGAACTTCCTGGCAGGAAGAGCTTTGTGGCAAAAGGGACTGTGATGGAGGCTCCTTCTCTGGAGGTTTTCAAGCAAAGGCTGGGTGGTCATCTGCCGGGGGTGCTTTTATTTTGCCTTTCCTGCAAGGCAGGGGGTTGGACTAGGTGGCCCATGTGGTGTCTTCCAACTCTTTGACCCTTTAGGTCAGGCATGGGCAAACTTGGGCCTACCGGCTGTTAGGAATTGTGAGAGTTGAAGTCCAAAACACCCGGACGGCCCAAGTTTGCCCATGTCTGCTTTATCTCACCTGATAAAAGGCGAGGTAGGTAACGAGGCCTTGCGCAGGTCCCTGGACTACAATTCCCATCATCCCACTGGGCGCTGTCGCCTAGCAACAGAAGGCCTGTTAGGAATTGTGGGAGTTGAAGTCCAAAACACCTGGAGGTCCGAAGTGTGTGGATTAATAGCGCCATATGCTTTGGGGAAAGGGCGAGGGGGTCCCTCACCTCAGCCCGGGCGACTTCCAGCCCTTGCGCCGCCGCCTGCTGTGGCTCCTGCTGCTGAGGCGGAGGGGGCTTCTGCTGCTCCTGCTGAGGCGGCGGCTCTCGCTCGTTGCCGGCCTCTGGCTCCGCCGCGGACCACAGCGGTCCGGCGGCCAAGAAGACCAGGAGCAGAAGCCGCGGAAGGCCCGCCATGGCCGGCCCGGAACCCGAGCGGCCTCCCCGGCTAGGAAGCGGAGCGCGGGCGCCCAGAGCGGAGGACGAGGCGGAACCGTCGTCCCGCCACCATCGCTGCTTCCTTCTTCCCGCGCCCTCAACCAACCCTGGCTTCCCTCTTCGCCACGCCGACGGAGCCTTGGAGACGCCCCGCCCTCGCTCCGGGACCGCCTCTCCCATTGGTCGCCTCGCCTTTCGCTCAGCCGCTGGGTTTGGAAGAACCCCGCTTCCTCCAACTTTAAAGGGAAGGAAAGCGACAGGCGGCAGCGAGTGGGCGGAGCCTAGCGACCGGGGTCACGTGCTTCTACCTCGCGCTCCTTTTCTCCCCCGCCCACTTGGGGAGCCTGCGCAGTGTGTGCGTGGGTAGGTATCAAGACTATTGTTGTCCTATCTATTTACAGGCCTGTTAGGTTGAAGGCTGGACTGGCCTGCTATACCTCAATGTCTGTGTAAGGTAAAGGTAAAGGTTTTCCCCTGTGTCCGACTCTGGGGGCTGGTGCTCATCTCCATTTCTAAAGCGAATAGCCGGCGTTGCCCATAGACACCTCCTAGGTCATGTGGCCGACATGACTGCATGGAGCGCCGTTACCTTCCCGCAGAAGCGGTACCTACTCCGGGCCCTTCCACACAGCCATATAACTCAAAATATCAAGGCAGAAAATCCCACAAGATTTGCTTTGAACTGGGTTATCTGAATCCACACTGCCATATATTCCAGTTCAAAGCAGATAATGTGGCATTTGATTCAGCTGTGTGGAGGGGGCCTCAGATAACCCAGTTCAAAGCAGATATTGTGTGATTTTCTGCCTTGATATTCTGGGTTATATGCCTGTGTGGAAGGGCCCATCATCTCATGATAGGGTTACTGGATCTCAGGTCCCTTCCTCACAGGCTTGTAAATTCCACATTGAACTGGATTATATGGCAGTGTGGACTCGGGGCCCTTCCAGACAGCCCTCTATCCCAGGATCTGATCCCAGGTTTTCTGCTTTAAACTTTTTTTTTTTCGTGTCAGGAGCTACCGGAGTTGCTTCTGGAGTGAGAGAATTGGCCGTCTGCAAGGACGTTGCCCAGGGGACGCCCGGATGTTTTGATGTTTTTATCATCCTTGTGGGAGGCTTCTCTCATGTCCCCGCATGGAGCTGGAGCTGATAGAGGGAGCTCATCCACACTCTCCCCAGGTGGGATTCGAACCTGGCAGCTTTCAGGTCAGCAACCCAATCTTCAAGTCACTTAGTCCACTACGCCATCTGGGGGCTTGCTTTAAACTGGATTATATGAGTCCTCACTGCCAGATAATCCAAGATAAATAGAAAATCTTGGATCAGATCCTAGATACAGGTCCTGTCTGGAAAGGGCCCTCAGATAACCCTATTCAAAGTAGATACTGTAGATTATCTGCTTTGATATCCTAGGTTATATGGCGGTGTGGAAGGGATCTGAGTCCACACTGCCATATAATCTAGCTCAAAGCACATAATCTGGATTTTATATGGCAATGTAGAAGGGGCCTTGCGGCAAAAAGTGTATCAATTTGTTAGGCATAGAGCTTCACATATCATAATCATAGAGTTGGAAGAGACCTCACGGGCCATCCAGTCCAACCCTCTGCCAAGAAACAGGAAAATGATATTCAAAGGACCCCCAACAGATGGACATCCAGCCTCTGCTTAAAAGCCTCCAAAGAAGAAGCCTCAACCACACTCTGGGGCAGAGATTTCCACTGGTGAACAGCTCTCACAGTGAGGAAGTTCTTCGTAATGTTCAGGTGGAATCTCCTTTCCTGTAGTTTGAAGCCATTGTTCTGCATCCTAGTCTAGTGCATCAGAAAACAAGCTTTCTCCCTCCTCCCTATGACTTCCTCTGAGAGCCCTTCCACATAACCCTATATCCCAGATTGTCGAGACAGAAAATTCCACAATATCTGCTTTGAACTGGGTTATCTGAGTCCACACTGCCATACATTCCAGTCCAAAGCAGATATTGTGGGATTTTCTGCCTTGATATTCTGAGATATAGGGCTATGTGGAAGGGCCCTGTATAATCCAGATTTTCTGCTTTGAACTGGATCATCTGGCAGTGTAGACTCAGATAATCCAGTTCAAAGCAGATAATGTGGATTATCTGCCGTTGATAATCTGGATTTATGGCAACATGGAATGGGCCTAAGGCTTTCAAAATGGATTTTGGAGTTACAAACCTGTTGTGCTTGAGATCTGGAGCACAGTTGGATAGGACTTCTTAAAACTTTGGGCCTGAGAAACTTTGGCTCTTTCTACACTGCCATATGAAATCCAAATAATCTGCTTTGAATTGGATTATATGGCACTGTAGACTCATATAATCTAGTTTGAAGCACATGATGTGGATTATCTGCTTTGATAATCAGGATTATATAGCCATATAGACCCCAGTATAGTATGAGCTTTTCCAATTCTGTTTATTTAGCAAGGGGGAGGTGTACTTTTGATTGACAAACTTTGCTTAGGAATGCACGAACATGCCCAAGCTGAAACTCTGGCAAAACGGATGAAGAAACTTGTTATCAGTAAGGAAAGAGTCAAGTAGGGAAATTACTATCAGTGCCAGGAATTGCACTGCATTGTTATATGTTTTTTTTTTAAAGGAAGTGAACGCAAAACACTAAAGATATGGCCTTGCGACCGGCTTGCCAGAAATTGAATGGTATCAGTTTAGGGACAGGGAAGAGGTTGAAGTTAATAACACCCCCCCCCCCCAACAATAATATATCAAAGTTCTTAAACTCACCGCTGAAATTATTGGGGGTTTATCACACACTTGAAAACACTTTGGACACCAATTCAAAGCACTTCCAGCTATCTAAAAGTGGGTTTAGTGCAAAACACTGCTTCAAAAGGCATTGAAAACTGGTTTGCTCCAAGTTTCAAATGACCTTGTGACTATGGAGCTTTAAAATGTACTGCAAGCCTCATACGATAATCTCCATAGGGTTTTTCATCTTTTGAATGTGTACTTGTGTTTGCTGTCAACATGACATCACCAGGGACTATTTTTACATCACAAGGGATCACCTATATTGTTCCTTACAAGTAAATAATAATAATAATAATAATAATAATAATAATAATAATACATTGGGTGCCATGCTAAAAGATCTCAGCCGGCATTTGGAAACAATAGACATTGACAAAATTACGATCTGCCAACTGCAAAAGGCCACCCTACTGGGATCTGCGCGCATCATCCGAAAATACATCACACAGTCCTAGACACTTGGGAAGTGTTCGACTTGTGATTTTGTGATACGAAATCCAGCATATCTATCTTGTTTGCTGTGTCATAAAATATAATAATAATCTGATCACCAGACCTCACGTTTTGGCCTTAAAAATTTAAAATTGGGATTTTTCCGTATCAATTTCTTGTGGCAATATCTTGGACAGTCAAACTTTCCATGTCAGGACTTAAAGGTCTTCAGTAGTGTGATTTTAGATGCTGTGCTTATTAACCATTGATAGATTGGTCTGCTTTAAATATGCTCACCAAAGCAACTTTACATTTAGCTGATGAAGTGTCCTTTAGCCCAGAAAGTTTTTGGCTAAATAAAAAACATTAATCTGTGCTGCATGTTTGATTTTGTCAAAAAGCTTGTCTCACATGTATGCCGATAAAACCATTGCCACAAAATGTATATATCTATTCCATAGGCCATCCACATCCTCCCATTGTTTTGATTATTTTTACAAGGAGTAAAATAATTGAAAACCTGGTGCTTTGGTGCAACAGAGTTGCCTCCTCAAATGCTTATTTGGCTTAGTGATGAATGTGTGTGTTTAAATCCATATATCCAAGATTATTCCAGAATGGAGTATTTAATTGTATTCATTTCTAATGTTTTCAATGAAAAATTCGGGGAAACTATTTTTCGAAAAACTACCACTATCCCAGAGGCCACACTGGCTAACTTATGGTCCAAAAAGGAACATATCAAAATATGGCTTAAATGATAAAATTGTTCAAATGCTTAAGGTATTTTAATTCTGCCTTCTTATTCTAATGAGTTATGCCTTCAGATGCTTCTATGAGAATGTGGTCCATCACTTGGTATGGAATGAATTACGTAGTCTGCTCTGATGTTTTTTTTTATGTTTCCACCCAGTTACCAGCTCATATACCTGTCAATAAGATCTGTTTAGACTGATGGACATGCTAGGATGTTTCTGTAGTTGAATTCTTTATAGAATTGCCTTCTTCTGTTTCTCTGCACTTTTATAAGGTCTTAAGTTTCCTCTGTCAAAGAGTGTTGGTGCGTCAGTAAAATGCAAATTCCAGGAATCTAGCATTGTGTCTTGGCAGTTAAAATGATGTCAAACTGCATTAATTCTACAGTGTAGATGCACTCTAAGACATGGAACAATGAATTCAAACTAAAGAAAAACATTCCATCAAAACATTAGGAATAACTTCTTGATTGTAAGAGCTGTTTGACAGTGGAATACACTGCCCTAAGTGTGGTGGTCTCCTTCTTTGCTGGTCTTTAAACAGATATTGGATGGCCATCTCTCAGGAGTGCTTTGATTGTACACCTGAATGGCAGAGGGTTTGACTGGATGGCATTTGTGGTCTCTTCAACTCTGTGATTCTACGTTGTTTTATAGAACTCTGTGTTATATTGAACTGTCCTTAACCCATGAACCCCATTGTAAAAAATGTGCCCACAAAAGCAGTATAGAAAAAGGAAGGAGAATAAATGTTAGCAGTGCAATTACTGAAGAGATTTACATCCATGTGGAAACAGGCTGGACTGGAAGCTTAGTGGTAGGTATTCAGTCCAAATAGCAAGTGTTACTTCATTTACTCCACAGCAATCTGCTGATTCCATTATCTATTCATTGCCATGAATTAAGTTGAAAAGAGTCTGCAACCTTAGCAGCCTTGACATTATTGACTATGGAGTACAAATTTGTTGTGTTGACATAAGCGCTGTTCACTTCAGCAGCTTTTACTGACAGTGTATTTGAGAGATCTGAAGTCAGAGTGACATTATGATAATCCTACCATATGTCTCCAATTTTTTTAAGTGGATTTGGGGAGGTACAGGAGCAAGCATATTGGCTAAGGCTCTTTTGATCCACCTGCTCTTGCTGACCTTTGCCAAGCAAATTGACAAGAATTGGCCATTTTTGTCTTGTTAACAAGTCTGTTGATCACAACCAGAATGTTGCCAATGTTTAAAAGCTTTGAAGAAAAGTCAGGCGCTTGCTTGGGAACAAAGCCCAATTTCTGTCGAAGAAGCATGCATTGAAGGAAGGAATTAAGTAAAGAGTTCCACTAAGACTGGAATTTTTAAACTAAGATCATTATCACACAAGACTATAAATACAGATAACCCATCTCGGGTTAGTTGGAGCATGCCAGGATTGCCATGAGGAAAGGCAGGTAACAAATAAAACTATTATTATTATCACACCCATCAGTTCCCCAAGCGCTTGAAGAAGCAAGCACATTTAGGTGACCATGCCTGTTGGGACTTATCTTCTTCCAATCCATGCATTCATTCCTTGTTCATTCATGTCATCACCCTTTTTAACCAGAGGAATTGCACAACAGTGTAAGTTCAAAATCTCCCGAGAATGAAACTTCATAATTAAATACTTCCATAAGGTCACAAACACAGTCTCTTTTTAAGTACTTTAAATATAAATAAAAGGGAGGTATGCATTTTACATTCTCTATTCATTTTGTGTATTCTGCAAGGGAGACAGTTACTTCTTATTGAAACCACTCATCAAGGTTTAGCTGTTGTTTTGCTAAACCTACCTGTGTTACAAAACAGAGAATTTTAACAATAAATGAAAGATGCATTTTACAATTAGAAGCCTTTCCCTAATTTGTAAATTATACAAGGGAGAGGACTGTTTCTTATTGCCAAACCAACATAGGCTGCAGTTTCCAATTTATTCTGTGCAAAAGAACAAAGGAAAGTTAGCAAACAGTATGCAAATCTCTAATCAAGAGGGTAAATTCCTATAAATGCTTGGAAGGAGCTTTAGAAGTGTGCAGTTTCCATTTTTTTTAAAGGGGAAGTTATGGCTTTATAATCAGGGCTTCTCTTTTTCTGATGGCCAAAATGAACATGACAACATTATGGCTATGGGGAAATAGCCCCTAAAACACCCACAACCACACGTCAACCCCCAAACTTACTACTGAAGTACTTTTGGATTTAGCGCACAGCTGAATAACAGGTTTTCTAAAAATCCAATTAAAACATTCATTCACAACAATTATATATTACCAAAAAACATTCCAATAATAATAATAATAATAATAATAATAATAATAATAATAATAATAATAATAATAATAATTTATTTGTAACCCGCCCTATCTCCCTAGGGGGAATCTTTCGACCGTTGCACATCTTTCTGCCACAACCAGTTAAAGGCTGATGGTTTATTTAAATAAAAGCCTTTGCTTGACAGTGGAGAAAAAATCAGAGTGAGGTTCAAATTGAATCTCTCTTGGGACAGAGTTCTATAGGACAGTGGTTCTCTTTTTTTAAAAAAAATATTTACATACATTAACAACTTACAGTGAAACAGAACACAAAACAATGAACATTTTACAAACACATAACCCCGCCACCAAGGCCTGAACAAGTATCATTTCCTTTAACATAAAATTTTTAAGTCAACCATTCTACAAATGTCATATCCAAAATTCCTGACCAACAAGGTTATATTGTTTTACCTTTTCACTCTCTAAAACATATGTAATAAAAACTGACCAACAGGAATCAAAATCTGATCTATTAGTTTTTCCCCTGTACACTCTCATTTCCATTGATAGTTTATCATTTAAGGCTACATTCCATACCTCCCCATACCATGGAAGATAGTAAGCAACATCACGTTGGAAGCATGGTATAGGAAAGTGGTGCTCAACCTGGGGTCCCCAGATATTTTTTGGACTACAACTCCTTGAAATCCCAGCTAGTTTACCATCTGTTAGGATTTCTGGGTGTTGAAGGCCAAAAACATCTGGGGACCCCCAGATTGAGAACCACATTGATAATATGCCTCCGTTTCCACCAAACTACTGCATTTGTTAGGATTTTATGTGTGACATCAGTTTCAAATATCCACCTGAAACCATGTGATACTTGATAGGGTTCTAGAAAACAATAGGTCATGGAAACTAGAGGCTCTGCCAGAAACTTTACAGAAAATACAGTAGAGTCTCACTTATCCAACACTCGCTTATCCAACGTTCTGGATTATCCAATGCATTTTTGTAGTCAATGTTTTCAAAACATCGTGATATTTTGGTGCTAAATTCGTAAATACAATAATTACTACATAACATTATTGTGTATTGAACTACTTTTTCTGTAAAATTTGTTGTATAACATGATGTTTTGGTGCTTAATTTGTAAAATCATTACCTAATTTGATGTTTAATAGGCTTTTCCTTAATCCCTCCTTATTATCCAACATATTCACTTATCCAACGTTCTGCCAGCCCATTTATGTTGGATAAGTGAGACTCTACTGTAGGTGTTTTAAGATGGGATTGGAATTGAATAGGAAAGTTGGAAAGTGAGATCATACAGCTGTTCTGAGAGGCAATTTCCAATAGAGAATTGCTTACATTGGATTTTAAGTCACTCTTTTAAAATAAGATTCCAATTTCAATCTAAAATAAGAGCTTTGAAAATGTATGGACTGTGTAAAAGAGCAGAACTTTCAGAGGAAGAGAAATTGCATGGCACATTGGTTTTCCTGGACTGAGAGAGCAGGGCTTGATGTCCCCTATAATTCTTTGCTCTTGCCCCCAACTAGCCAAGATGCCATTTTAAAATTTATGTACAAATGATGCAATTACATGTTACAACATTCAGCTTTTTTAATCCAGCAATTTGTTTTTCTAACTATGTGAATAGACTCCCCAGGCTTTTGCAGTTTTCTACTTTAAAACTGCTTTGTAAAGAATCTAGCTTGTTTCTGCTGCAAACAAAATAATCTGTACACTTTATACTTTACTCATCCCTAATAAATAGCTGGTTAAAGCTTTTAGAATCACAGAATCATAGAGTTGGAAGAGACCTCATGGGCCATCCAGTCCAACCCCCTGCCAAGAAGCAGGAAATAGTTATTAAAGATGTCTTTTATTAAAAATGTGTAAATATTACATTCATATTCTCTATACAATAGATGGAAAATAGTTTCATAAAAACAGCACCATTTGACCATATGAAATATTCATAGATAGAAAATGTACAGTGCAAATTAGTAATATTTTGCACACCATGTAATCTTTTTGTACTCGTATATCATACAAAAACTGTAAACCCATTTTCACAGGTTTAGTCCCATTAACACTTTTGTGGGAATAATCCACTCAGCTCAGTGGGATCTACTTCTGCAGAAACATGCCTTATGAATATGGCGTGCTTCTCCTTAACACCATGAGTATTTGCTATTTTCATATGCATCAGAGCACTGCCTATTTACATTCAATTATCTAAGCATTTCAGATCCACCTGTGACAATCTGATTTCATCCAAAGCCATCCATTGCACACCAAATACTTCAGATTTCCATTCCCTTTTGGATGAGGGTTTCAAATCTCAAATGAGCTGGCTATAAAAGGAAAGGTATGTATGCTTTCCGATACATGGGGTAGTGCTTAAAGTTGTTCTGGTAGTATTCGTGGCACAAAATAGCACTCACTGCCTGATTAAAAAACACATACATCACTACCAGCCACCAAGTTAAATTTTTACATCCAAATGTGATAGCCATTGATACGTATATCAAGAGCTCAGCAAAGTAATGAGGACAGGACACCATTTCAAACCAGTCGCCAAATGGAATGTCATGGTTCAAGTTCACAACTTTTCCTGGAAATGGACAAAAAAACAAGACAATACAATAGTTAGCTTTGTCAAAATGTCCTGAGTTTATGCTACTACTGTGGTGTCTGGATACTAGAACTATGGCCAAAGCATTACATTATGCTGGTTATGACGTCTAAAGCTATACAAATTAGGGCAAAATTATCTGAAAGTTGGCAGTCTCTCATAAAAGGCTGATCAGGTTTAAGATTTTCAGAGAAGAACTTTGATCCATGGTGGCTAAAGCGGCTTCAAACTACATTAATTCTACAATATAGATGTACTCTATATACAGATTGGTAACAGGAACATCTAGGAGTGTGCATATCACACCTATCTTAAAGTCACCCCACTGGCTGCCAGTTAGTTTCTGGGCAAAGTACAAGGTGTTGGTTTTGGCTTTTAAAGCCCTACATGTTTTGGGTCCAGGTTACCTAAAGGATCGGCTTCTCCCATACAATCCACCCTGCACATTTTAATCTTCTGGGAGGTGTCTGCTCCAACCAGCTAGAACCTGACTGGCAACTACCACTCAGAGGACCTTTTTATCAGCCGGCCCATGACTGTGGAGCAACCTGCCGGAAGAACTCTGACAGCTAAATGAGCTGTTGGAATTTTAAAACCATGTAAAGACCTATCTCTTCCAGCAGGCCTACCCAGACCGTCTTTAAACATGAATTTTAAGTTTCATTTGAGCTCTGTTTTGTGTGTTTTAGTATGTATTTTGTAGAGATATGCTTTGGTGTGTAACTTTTATGGAGGTACGTTTTGGTGTGTGTATTTGTAGTGTTTTTGCTGTGCTTATGTATTTTAATTGTTTTGTAAATTTTAATTTTTAATTAAATTAATTAATTAATTAATTAATTAAGTTTTAATTTAATTGTCAAGCCATGAGGAGAAGTGGTAGGAAATAAGATTATTATTGCTATTTTTATTATTATTACTACTTATAATCTGGACACCATACACCAGTTAGCAGTTTAGCTAATCTGTGTTGCTGCAATGCTCCTGAGCATGTATGCATACACAGGGTACATTGCAGTAATCATGATACAACGTGACCTAGGCATAGATAACTGTTGTGTAGATAAACTAAAATAAAAACAATAACTTTTTATCACTAAGAGGCTTCCAAATTTAAGGTCTTAGAACCTTGCTGGATTTACATTAGCCAAAAGGTGGGATAGAAATCTAATGAATCTACAGTACTGGTGCTGTTTTCAGCTAACCTGACTGCCAATTCTTGAACTACCATATTCTGTGTATCCTCTTACGTTGACACAGCCAATTGCATTGCTCACTTTCCACAGCAACAGATAGTCCCACTGGGAGCTTAATATGAACAATAGAACATCAGTTTTAGAGACTGCCTGCCTCAAACCATATGAAGCAATAAATTGTGACTATACACGGAAAATTCACTCCTCAGGGAGACTGTGAATTCACAGCTCCATCTAAATGTTGTTCCCCACAGTATGTTTGTCACATAACAGCTCTTGCCTACACTTACTTAAGTACTCAAGTGGGGAAGTGTGCACGTAAAAGAGGCTATTTTGGGGAGGGGGCAGAAAACTGTGTGTGGAAAAGAGGGTTAAGCACCCCTTAACCACACACTCAATTTGGCTCTTTGAACTGAATCTTCCTCTCCATTTACACATGGTTGGGATATACCTGCATTTTAAAAGACCTCAGCCTGCTATTACATCCTATGTACACTTTGAGTTTAAATATTTCCAGGTCTACCAGGAAGACAGTTGATATGCTATTGATGTAAACTTTTTTACACAAAAGGATCCAAATGAATATGACAAAGCAGCAAAATATCTTACCTGACTTATTTTTTCTCAGATTAGCTAGAATCACATGGCATCTATGTTGATGAATAGAGGCCCAAATAAACATCAACGATCCAAGGGCATGACACCAATGGACTGCCAGATGAGGATCTTTCCCTAGATTAGAGAGAAATGGGATAGATTTATTTATCATACCATCATGAAATCCAGAATTCAGGGTGGCATAGACTAAAAACTCAATAGATTAGAGAAAGCATATAGGCAATACAGAAGGATATAAGCCTCAGTAAAAAGGAACGCCTTGGCATGGTTTTAAGAGGGAAGAGGTTGGGATTACACTTGCTGAAATGCCTCTCTGTAATAGCTACATAAACACATTTATGTGGTTAGAGTGTTGAACTATGGCTCCTTGTACATTGCTATGCAAAATCCAGATGATCTGCTTTGAACTAGATTATATGGCAGTGCAGACTCATATAATCCAGTTCAAAGTAGATAATTTAGATTATTTGATTTGATAATCTGGATTATATGGCAGTGTAGAAGGGTCCCGAGATTTCAGTTACCAAATTTCAAGTCTCCTCTTGGCTAAGAAATACATCAGTCTTGGGCAGCTGCATTCTCCTACTTAAACATAAAGAACAGGTGGTTGTGAAGATACAGTGGGGAGACACTTGAATTTGTTGATGGAAAGTTGGGATATAAATGCACCAAATAAATAACTAAAACATAGTTATACCTCAATTAACAAAGCAGATGTGTACTTGGGCATTGCTTCTTTTATAGAAAACTATCTTGGATACCCGGCATTGCCTGGGTTATTTGAAAAAGTCATTTTTTTTTAAACTGTACAAAATGTATACGGTTTGGATTGACTAAACTGATATCATGCCAGGTTAACCCTGAGAAACTCCCATCAGTATTTAAAGTTTATTATGTTGGGCAAATTTGCTCTAGATGCATCACTGGTAGGGTTCAGTATACTCTCTGGCTGTAGGGTTAACTATAACTTCCACTATGGTGAGTCAGTCCCCTCACACCCCTAGTTATGGGGGTTCTGTGTGCTATGTTTGGTACAGGTCCATCATCGGTGGAGGACAGTTTCTCTGGTTGTAGGTGAACCACAACTCCCAGAAAGGAGGGTGAGTACTCCCCAAACCTTCCCAAGTAATCATATCTCGGCATATCAGGTATGTGTGCCAAGTTTGGTCCAGATCCATCTGTGTTTCTGGATGTAGGTGAACTACAACTTCTATAAATCCCTCCAAAGACCTCCAGTATTTTTGTTGGTCATGGTGATTCTGTGTACTAATTCCAGGTCCACTGTTGATGCCGTTCAGAGTGTTCTTAGACTGCAGGTGAACTATACATCCCATTACCTACAACTCCTATAAATCATGGTGAATTCTCCCCAAACCTCTCTAGCGTGTTCAGTTGCTGATCAATTCCTCCGTTTGCTGTGTGCCATAGAAAAGGACAGGAAAGAGTTATGGGAAAAGCAGTGAGTGGGATCATGCAAATTCCACACCAATGGACAGAGTAAGAAACACTGGGATGTCTGTGGTGGAAGAAAAACAACATCTAGGATGAAATTGTTCCCGCATAGAAGTCTTCACTTGGGTGGTGGGCAGTATGGTGTTTGTGGAGGACATTGGCAGGGCTCTTGGTCATGTTCACGGTGCTCTCTATAACCTGCAGTGTCACTGGAAGGTGAGCCGTTGGTGTATCCTGAGCTGTCGGAGCTATAGCTGTTTGCGGAAGTGGGAGCTTGTCTGTGTAAGTGGACACCCCAGCCACACACATTACATACATCTTTTCACTTTTATTATGTGTATAGATTTAGTACCAGGGCAGAAATAACACAGAAAGAACAGGAATCAAACAAGTTTGGGTGGACTTTTTGTTAAAAAAGGAAGAAATCAACTAGGTAGATAACTTCCGCATAAGTAGCCAAACATTTCCAACTTTTTAGAGACTACTGGAAGGTTTCTTGAAAAATGAATACGAAGAAGAGCTTTCCTTTTATCAGCCTCAATTTTTCTTCTGATGTCTGTGCTGGAGGCCTAATTTATAGTTCTCTTCTTTTTTAACCTGGGGATAGTTGGTAGGCTGACTTATAGCATTTCAACTTTCCCCTTTGTTTTGCTTTCTGTTTCACACATATTCAGTAAAAATTCTGGAATTAGCTGCTGCTTATCTCGTCTACTGCATGCAAATTCACACAGCAAAATATAAAATGAAATCTAAAGGGACTTGGGAAAACAGCTTCTTTGTCAAAGGCTTTGTTAAATGATGTATGCCTTTAAAGAAATATATTCTCTAAAAGCCATCCTACCCAATTACACCTTGGAAAAGGCTGAGGACCCTTCCAGATAGGCCCTATATCTCAGGTTTTCCCAGGATCTGATCCCCGGTTTTTTGCTTTAAACTGAATTATATGAGTCCTCACTGCCAGTTAATCTGGGATAAACAGAAAACCTGGGATCAGATCCTGGGATATAGGGCCTGTCTGGAAGGGTCCTGACAGGTTCAAGAAGGAAGTACTGTATTATATTTTGGATAATGGCTATCAGATTCCTCCATGCTGCCTAAGGAAATACTGGAGTCGCAGTGCAATGGAAGGTAAGTGAAGGCGAACAATTAGACAGTATATAAATGAAAAAGCGTTGGCAGACCAACACTGTATTACAAAAGTATGAAAGACTGCACCTACCTTCCCTGACGTTGGCTGGGACTTGGCATAAAACTGTCAAGCCCAACAGGACATAGTAGCAGAGTCCAAAGCAGTACTGTACAATATGAATGACACCTCCAGAGAATACGCTGATGTGAAGACACTCAAATAATCGCCGACAGCTGCTTAAACAGACAAAAAGGCACACCAGGAGAGCAGACAGGGACTCTCCTCCTAGAAATCCAAAAGAGACCTTTGTGTAAACAACATATCTCTTCACTAGACTTCACTAAAAAGCTGGTAAATAGTAGAATTGAAAGATAGAAGTCATATATCCAACTGAGTCATTGCACTGAGCAAGAAATGCGCATGCAGAATTCTATGTAGTTTGAAATATCAATGAAGCAGATAAGACATATTACAAGTTATTCATTTCCTGCACATTTATTCTATACCATCTTGTTGCTTGAGTCACGTATTTTCTAATGCTATTATTAGAAAGACTCATTGCCATCTTTACAATTTTATGAATGGCCCCATTAGGAAATGGGATGCCTATGTAATGGGACCTTTTATAAAATCATACACCTGATAGTCTACAACTCCCATCAGCCCTAGATCTGCGTGATTTGGAAGTGGCAATGACACTGCTTTCTCGATGTGGCTTGACTACACCTCCTATCATCTTTTATCAGTATTGGATCATGTAAATTGGATCATTAAGGGCATGTGTACCAATCATCGGTGGGAATCACCAATGTGACTGAGCTACAACACCTATCATCCTCTATCAGCCCCCCCCCCCCTAATTCCACCAGTATTTTAAGCTGGATCATGAAGGGTATGTGTGCCAGGTTTGGTCCAGATCCATCATGCCATGTAGGAGCCATAGTGGATCAAACATACACACATATAAACATAGATACATACATACTTCACGGTTCACTTTTTGCGGTTCCCTCACTATTTCACGGTTCACTTTTTACTGTTTTTGAATAAACTCTAAAATACTATTAATAAATCATACAAAATATACAATTTACAGCCTGAGGAAGGAAGGAGGAGCCCAAGCGGCAACAGGAGGAGAAGGAGACAATTTATCAACAAACGATTGGTTGATAAAGACTTAAAATAGTGTATAACTACTAAAATAATGTATAAATATTAAAATAAATATAGCGTTCCTACTTTGCAGATTTTCACTTATTGCAGGTGGTCCTGGAACCTAACCCTAGCGATAAGTGAGGAAACGCTGTATATAGAGGAAAGATCTTCATCATTTCATTACAATAGTGATATTTCTCCAAAATACATAATTTATTCTCATCTACAGGATGTTGAACTGCAACTCCCAGCAGTCTTGGACAGCACAGACCAAGATAGGAAATTCTGGGAGATGCAGTTCAATAATGTCTGGAGTGCCACATAATACTCATGCCTGGTGTAAGACAGATGTATTCTGCTCTTGGGCAAAAAATACATGCTAAACCAAAGTTCCTACCATTCGCAGAAGCATGCATGGCTCCATCCGGGTTCTGCAATGCGCCATCCAGAATACTTAGCAAGTCCTGGAGCCAGATGGGGAAAGGCCATGACACCAGCAAGCTTTGGAGAAGCACCAGGAGCAGGAAACCGTTCCAAATTACGGATACTATATAGAAGTGATAGAACCATCTGCAAAAGAATCATCAATGTACTGTATTAATTTACAAAGAACCACCTAGGCCCCTTCTACACTGCCATATAATCCAGATGATCAAAGCAGATAATCCACAATATGGGCTTTGAACTGCGTTATGTGAGTCCACACTACCATATAATCCAGTTCAAAGCAGATAATCTGGATCTGTCGAAGGGGTCCTAATTTCCTCAAATCCTTATAATCTACAAATTTTCCAACACCTAGCCCAGCTTCAGCAGAATCAGAAAGTTCGGAATATGATTTCTCATCTTTGCTTTGGAAACACTACAGGTTAAGCAGCCCTCCTTATCTGGAATTCCAAAATACTCACAAAATCTGTTTACATGAGTGGCTGAGATAGTGACACATTGGTTTTTTGATGGTTCGATGGACACAAATGATTTCATTACAGAAGAAAACAGGGCAAGTCTCTACCTAAATGTGCTCCTCCTGATAGTTTTTTCTCCTGGAGGGAATTGAAGACTTGGATATTTAGACAAGCCTTTGAAAACATCTAGCCCAGTGATTCCCAAAGTGGGCCCTACCGCCCCCTGGTGGACGCTGCAGCGATCCAGGGGGGCGGTGATGGCCACAGGTGCATTTGCCATATGCATTAATACATATATCTTTCTGTTTAATTGCTATTAAAATTTAAAAAAAATAATTTCCAGGGGGCGCTGAGTAATATTTTTTCTGGAAAGGGGGCAATAGGCCAAATAAGTTTGGGAACCACTGGTCTAGCCCAATGGTCTGCAATTATGATACAGGACAGCACTTTCATCCCATTCCTTTGCTCCTTAGCTACAACTTTCCTTTCTTCGTGTTTACAGTTGGCCATGTTTTTACGACAGATTACACTATAGGTTATTGGGTGCTGTTCTAAGTTCAAATTGTTGTTTTACATGATAGTGGCTTTATTTTGTATATTGAAGTGTGTGTTTATTTTATGTGTTGTTTTAGGCACCTTGTGCCATAATGTAAGCCACCCCGAGTCACTTCGGGGAGATGGAGACGGG
The DNA here is from genome assembly GCF_035594765.1 of Anolis carolinensis. Taxonomy (NCBI): domain Eukaryota; kingdom Metazoa; phylum Chordata; class Lepidosauria; order Squamata; family Anolidae; genus Anolis; species Anolis carolinensis. The sequence goes on from NC_085845.1 coordinate 74,527,116, forward strand.
GAACAAAAATAAAGTTATTATTATTATTGTACAAAAGGGCCCTCAGTCTACATTGCCATATATCCCAGTTCAAAGCAGATAATGTGGGATTTTATTCAGCTGTGTGGAAGGGGCCCGTTCTCATATTTATAGCACAACAGTGGACTGTTTATAGAACTACAGGTTAGGCACCCAAAGAAAAGGAGCAGAAATTTAAAGGAACAGGAACATAGTAAATACAGCAGAGTCTCACTTATCCAACACTCGCTTATCCAATATTCTGGATTATCCAACGCATTTTTGTAATCAATGTTTTCAATACATCGTGATATTTTGGTGCTAAATTCATAAATACAGTAATTACTACATAGCATTACTGCGTATTGAACTACTTTTTCTGTCAAATTTGTTGTTAAACATGATGTTTTGGTGCTTAATTTGTAAAATCATAACCTAATTTGATGTGTAATAGGCTTTTCCTTAATCCCTCCTTATTATCCAACATATTCGCTTATCCAACGTTCTGCTGGCCCATTTATGTTGGATAAGTGAGACTCTACTGTATGAGATTTGGATGTGAATGATTTTCTCCAGCCCAATTTCTGACTCATTCTACACTGCCATATACAGTATTATCCAGATATGAACTGGATTATCTGACAGTTCAAAAATGATAATCTGGATTTTATATGGCAGTGTGGAAGGGACTTGAGTGCATCCAAGGGTCCTTCCACAGAGACATATAACCCAGACCATCAAGGCAGGAAATCCCTCAATATCTGCTTTGAACTGGGATATATGGCAGTGTGGACTCAGATAACCCAGTTCAAAGTAGATATTGAGGGATTTCCTGCCTTGATATTCCGGGTTATGTGACTGTGTGGAAGGGCCCCAAACTGTAGCTTCAATGCGGCTTGATGCAAACATGGCTCAAGGCTATGGAATCATGAGAGTTGGGAGTCCTGCAAGGAAGGCTGCTGCCCCACTAAACTACAACTCCCAGAATTCCACAGCATTGAGCAGTTAAAGTGGTACGAAACTGCCTTAATTCTACAGTGTGGATACGTCTATGCATGCATTCATTCATTCGTTCACCTCTTGGGGAGATCGAGGTGCTGCAGCCGGGCGGGACGCTGCCCGCAGCCGCCCTTGGTCTTCCCATAACGGAGCAGGTCCTGGAAAAGCAGCGCCGCCGGGCTGAGCGAGGCGGAACCGGAACCGGGAGGAGAAAGAGGAAGCTTCAGTGGCGGGAAACGCAGTGCCAGCAGCGCCGCCAAGAAACAGCCCGCCAGCCCCAGCCAGAGCAGCGCCATCATTGGGGGAGGAGGAGACGGGCAGCGAGAACCACCATTTGCCCCTTCCCCGCTCTTGGGGACACTGGCGCTGGAGCAAGGGAAATGAGCCCGGGACTTGTCAGCCAGCCAATGGGAATGGGGACTAGCGGCCGTGGGCGGGCCCTCGCCTCGGAATGGCCCAATCGTCTTCAACTAAGCAGGCCTCTCCAATCTAAAGCTTTACATAGGTCTAGATGCATTTTGATTATGCTTTCTCTTTTCCCATTGGGTGGTTTCTTTGTCACTCTGAAACCAACAGGGAATTCCTGTGCCTTGACTATAGATAAGGTAAAGGTTTTCCCCTGACGTTAAGTCCAGTCGTGACCGACTCTGGGGGTTGGTGCTCATCTCCATTTCTAAGCCGAAGAGCCGGCGTTGTCCGTAGACACCTCCAAGGTCATGTGGCCGGCATGACTGCATGGAGCGCCGTTACCTTCCCGCCGGAGCGGTACCTATTGATCTACTCACATTGGCATGTTTTCGAACTGCTAGGTTGGCAGAAGCTGGAGCTAACTGGACTGGACCTAACGTCAGGGGAAACCTTTACTTTACCTATGTACACGATATATGATATTATTGCCATAGCACAATATTAGTAAATGAAAGAACAATAAAATATTTAAAAATAAAAACAATTTTAACCTACATAATCCTACCAGGATTTCAATGGGAAGTGTGGGCCTGCTTCTGGCCAATGAGATAAATTAATTAGGATTCTTGTTGTTGTGTGCCTTCAAGTCATTTCAGACTTTGGTCGAGCCCAAGTCTAAAACTGAGGGCGAGTGCCAGGTAAATGATCTTCGAGGGCCTCATCCGGCCCCCGGGCCTTAGTTTGGGGACCCCTGCTATAGAGGTTATTTATTTATCATGCCAGAAGCGACATTACAAGTTGCAATGTATTTGAAAACACAAACACAAAGTTTTTTTTTTTAACTTGGCATGATACTTAATGTCCTTTGCCCTGTAGCTGGCCACTTGGAGTGCCTCTGGTGTTGTTATATGCATGTGGCAGGGCTCACTGCATTGTAATAGGTGGTCTGTGGTTTGCTCTTCTCCACACTCAGATGTCATGGTCTCCACTTTGTGGCCCCATTTTTAAATGTTGGCTCTGCATCTCGTGGTGCCAGAGCGCAGTCTGTTCAGCGTCTTCCAAGTCACCCAGTCTTCTGTGTGCCCAGAAGCGAGTCTCTCATCAGACGGCAGTTGCTGATTGAGGTTCCGGGTTTTAACCTGCCACTTTTGGGCTCTCGCTTGCTGGGGTGTTCATGCGAGTATCGCTGTAGATCTTAGAAAGCTATTCCTTGATTTAAGGCATTGGCATGCTGGCTGATACCTGAACAGGGTATGGGCCAGAGATGTCAATGCTTTGATCCTTTCATTGCTAGCTGCTACTTCCTAGCGAATGTCAGGTGTGTCATGGTTTGCAAAGGCACTGTGCTGTGTGTGTTAACTGGAAAATGAAGTGCATGAATGCGATTGGCTGAGCCTGCAAAGACCTGGGGATTGATTTTGGATACTGTTTCTGTTCTGCTAGTGCAGAACCATTTTGGACAAGTTTTTCAGTGCTGACTGAGTATTACTGGGAAGGGAACAGTGTACTCAGAGAGGCCTTGCTATTTTTGAGGCCTGTTTGTTGCTGAGAATAGAGGGAGCGGAACCAGGACTGTTTTCTTCTCAGAAGCAGATTTGTGGACTGAGCAAGTACTATTTATGACTGTGGACTTCTGTAAGTGATCAGAGGAACCATTGTAAATGCAGTAGAGTCTCACTTATCCAACATAAACGGGCCGGCAGAATGTTGGATAAGCGAATATGTTGGATAATAAGGAGGGATTAAGGAAAAGCCTATTAAACATCAAATTAGGTTATGATTTTACAAATTAAGCACAAAAACATCATGTTAAACAACAAATTTGACAGAAAAAGTAGTTCAATACGCAATAATGCTATGTAGTAATTACTGTATTTACGAATTTAGCACCAAAATATCAAGATGTATTGAAAACATTGACTACAAAAATGCGTTGGATAATCCAGAACGTTGGATAAATGAGACTACCTGTTTTCGATCTCTTGGAATCAGTAAAGTTCTTGTATTTTTATTCTGCAAGCCTGAGTGGCATGCTATTGTTCTGTTGGTGACTCTGAATCGCGGGCACACGTAAGAGCTTCCATTTATCATCATCAATCCGTAATAAGGTGGTGCAATGCTGGCTAAACAGTATAATTTCTCCAGTGGTGTAGGGCGTAGACATCCTGTGATGATGTGGCATGCCTCATTAAGAGCCACATCCACTGTTTTAACGTGGTGAGATGTATTCCACACTGGGCATGCGTATTCAGCAGCAAAGTAGCAAAACGCAAGGGCAGATGTCTTCACTGTGTCTGGTTGTGATCCCCAGGTTGTGCCAGTCAGCTATCGTACAATGTTTAGCCTTGGAGTTTCGGTTTCATGTACCGTAAGTATGTGTGTATGTATATAATATGTATATGTATATACAGTAGAGTCTCACTTATCCAACATAAATGGGCCGGCAGAACGTTGGATAAGCGAATATGTTGTATAATAAGGAGAGATTAAGAAAAAGCCTACAAAAATGCGTTGGATAATCCAGAACGTTGGGTAAGTGAGACTCTACTGTACATATATATGTTTATACATATATACACACACATATCCTGAAGGCTCCAAATCCTACTTGATCTTGGAAGCCAAAATTGTATTGCTTGGTTAGTACTAGGATTAATGAATCCCAGGTGCCGTAGACCATATTTCAGAGGAAGGAAATGGCAAAACTACCTCTGAGGCCCCTTCTACACTGCTATATAATCCAGTTCAAAGCAGGTAATATGGATTTTCTATGGCAATGTAGAAGGGGTCTATGATGAATCACAAATTTATCTAGAGAGCAAGAACTGTATCATGATTAATTTCATGTGCATGGAAAAGCAAATCAAATTGTAAATTAGAGCAGACAGGAATGCGGCATTTTGACAGACGGTGAAACCTACACTTGAAGTTGTATTTTGTATGAGCATTTTTGCAACATGCAGTTTTCTGAGGGAAGAAGGACATAGTTCAATTTTCTGAAACATCTATGTACAACGGGTCGATCCAGTGTCAATCACAGTATTTGAAATTTGCTTGTTTTTCTTCACCTCCAGTACTAGAGGGTGCATCTACACCAGGCATGGGTAAACTTCAGCCAGTAGGCTGTTAGGAATTGTGGGAGTTGAAGTCCAAAACACATGGAGGGCCAACATTTGCCCATGCCTGATCTACACTGTAGAATGAATTTAGCTTGACAACACTTTAATTACCATGGGTTAATGTTATGAAATCCTTGTCATTGTAGTTTGGCGAGGTATCAGCACTATTTGGCAGAGAAGGCTACAGACCTTATAAAACAACAGCTGGATCTACACTGCCATATAACCCAGATTATCAAAGCAGATAATCCACATTATCTGCTTTGAACAGGATTATAAGAGTCCACACTGCCATATAATCCAGTTCAAAGCAGATAATTTGGATTTTATATGGCAGTGTAGAAGAGACAGTTTCCATGATTCCATAGCACTGAGCCGTGATTGTTAAAGTGGTGCCAAACTGCATTAATTCTACCTTGTAGATGCACTCTTGATCTGGTTGTTTCATTTCTGATACCGGTATGTATGTTAGTTTTGAATAAAACATTACATGAAATATATTGAACTACTCTAGAGTCTCACTTATCCAAGCTAAATGAGCCGGCAGAACATTGGATAAGCAAATATCTTGGATAATAAGGAGGGGTTAAGGAAAAGCCTATTAAACATCAAATTAGGTTGTGATTTTACAAATTAAGTACCAAAACATCATGTTATACAACAAATTTGACAGAAAAAGTAGTTCAATAGGCAGTAATGTTATGTTGTAATTACTGTATTTACGAATTTAGCACCAAAATATCACGATATATTGAAAACATTGACTACAAAAATGCATTGGATAATCCAGAACCTTGGATATGTGAGTCTTGGATAAGTGAGACTCTACTGCAGGGGTCCCCAAACTTTTTAAGCAGAGGGCCGGTTCACGGTCCCCGAGTGTTGGGGGGGCTGGACTATAGTTTAAAAACAAATATGAATAAATTCCTATGCACACTGCATATGTCTTAGTTGTAGTGCAAAAAAAACAAAAAAGCCAACGAAATGTTATGCTTTGCAAAGGCACTGTGCTATATTTGTGTGTTAACTGGAACAGCCGATTGGCTGAACCTGCAAATACCTGTAATTTGATTTGAAACTGTTTCTGTTCTGCTGCTGGAGAACCAGTTTGAACAAGTTTTTGTTCAGTGTGAGTCTGTGTGGTGACTGAGTACTGCCTGGCAAAGATGGCTCTGTACTCTGAGAGTCCTTGCTATTTCTGAGGCCTTGTTTGCTACTGGGAAAAGAGGATGAAGAACCAGGACTGTATTCTTCACTGAAACAGATTTATGGACTGAAAAAGGACTGTTTGTGACTGCTGGGTTTCTGTAAGCAATCAGAGGGACTGTTGTGAATACCATTGTTCTTTGGATCTCTTGGAATTAGTAAAGTTCTTGTATTATTTGTTCTGCAAATCTGAGTGGTGCATCATTGTTTTGCAGGGTGACTCTGGGCTCACAGGCACACGTAAGAGTTTCTGTTTACCATCTACAATCCGCAACACAAAAGAACAATACAATATTTAAAAATAAGAACAATTTTAACCCACATAAACCTACCAGGATTTCAATGGGAAGTGTGGGCCTGCTTCTTGCTGATGGGATAGTCAAGTTAATTAGGATTGTTGTTGTTGTTAATGTTGTTGTTGTGTGCCTTCAAGTCATTTCAGACTTAGGGCGAGGCTAAGTCTAAAACCGAGGGCGGGGGCCGGATAAATGACCTTGGAGGGCCGCATGTGGCCCCCGGGCCTTAGTTTGGGGACGCCTGCTCTACTGTATACGTTTTATAGCTCAATCCTTGTTCTTTCCATGTTATTTATACCACTGATACCAACATGTCTGTTAGGCTTCTACATTGCCATATAATACAGAATATCAAAGCAGATAATCCACATTATCTGCTTTGAACTGGCTCATGTGAGTCTACAGTGCCATATAATCCAGTTCAGACCAGATACCCTGGTTTTTATATGGCAGTGTAGAAGGGGCTTTAGTAAAGCACATCTGCTTCATGTACTGAGGCATACCTGTATTTGTAATAGAAGAGAATACACATGGCCTTTCACCACTAGATGGCACCAAATCCCTATTTTTGGGTTTTGAAAAACAGGAAGGCTCTTGCAGCCTGTCAATTCATCATATCTCTAGGTCTAGGATAATATTGCCCAAGGAACGCCCAGAGTATAAAGACCTGATGTAGGCCTTTTGACTTGGTCTAAAGTAGATAATCTGTGATTTTTGCAAGAACTGTCTCTGTGGAACAGAGTTCTATTGCAAAAATATGAGAAAGAAAGTTGGGGCAACATACAGAAACATTACATTCCTAAATATTTTGAGAATGTGATCATAAGAAGGAGTGATAATTTGAAAAAGAAGATGGATCAAATGAAGGTTTCTGAAGAATTGGAGAAACAGTAGACTGTTTAAACTCAGAAGGAAATGGATGACTAGAAAAGGACAGATTAATAATATAGCGAAGAGTAGGGAGAATGGCAAGAGAAATAGTAATTAAGAAGTGAGAAGGAACAGGATCAAGAGAGCATGCAGAAGTATTCAAAGACTTCGGCAATTTGGATAATTCATTGAACAAGAAAGGTGGAAGGAGAAAACATGGGGGGGGGGGGGGGAAACCAGACGTTTGATAGGTTCGGGAGCAGCAAGATCAGAATGGATAGTTTCAATATTAGTATTAACGAAAACTTGCAGAATTGGAGGGAACCAACAATCGGGGCCTGACATTGCAGCCTTATGGGCAGATATGTGAACATAGTCTCAGGTGATTGTAAGATGTCTTTCAATTTTTTTCTTGTCAAGAACGACTAGATAAACTGCAAGTTGCTTCTGGTGTGAGAGAATTGGCTGTCTACAAGGACATGTGTTTGCTGTGAAAAATAACCCCTTTAATCTATATGATAATGACAGAGCAGTCCCAAGGAGCCATTCAGTGGCATGATGGAAAGTTAGTGCATCACTATATAGAATAGAACTTGGAAAAGTTACTTTTTTGCACTATGAGCTGTGGGATTCTAGGAATTGTGCATGTATGTTTTATTTATATTCCATCTGGCATGGAACCCAAGGTACTATACCACAGTCCAAAATACACAGAGAGCCTTCAAGCTCATGTATAGATTGACTCCTACTATAAAATGGAAACAAGTATGTATTTGGGGAAGTTATTGGTGATACACATATGAAATATAAAGCAGGACAGATCACTTTTTTACATCTTGGAATGACTATTATAAATTACAGTAGCTACTTCTACTTTGTTTCATTTTTCCTTCAATTGAGGCGTAATTGCATTACTGAATGAAGGATATCTTAATTTCTGTGTAGCTATAACTTTTAAGATATGTTAAGATGAACATGGGCTCATTAATGTTGGAGGAATATTACATGATTTGGATGTTTGATTTGTGTTTCAGGGTGCTACTTCACACAGTTGTAGGAAATGAGCTGGGTGAGGGGAATATGTTTTGTTGTATAGGTCAGAAGATGAGCAGTCATATGTGAATTTAAAAATAAAAAAGTGATGTACAGTAGAGTCTCACTTATCCAACATAAACGGGCTGGCAGAATGTTGGATAAGCGAATATGTTGGATAATAAGGAGAGATTAAGGAAAAGCCTATTAAACATCAAATTAGGTTATGATTTTACAAATTAAGCACCAAAACATCATGTTATACAACAAATTTGACAGAAAAAGTAGTTCATTACACATTAATGCTATGTAGTAATTACTGTATTTACGAATTTAGCACCAAAATATCACAATGCATTGAAAACATTGAATATAAAATGGCTTGGATAATCCAGAACGTTAGATAAGTGAGTGTTGGATAAGTGAGACTCTACTGTAGTTACTTTTATTTATTTATTTATTTATTTATCGTGTCAGAAGCGTCTTGAGAACGTACTGCAAGTGGCTTCTGGTGTGAGAGAATTGACCGTGTACAGAGATGTTGCCCACAGGATACCTGGATGTATTACCATCCTGCTGGGAGGCCTTTCTCTTGTCCTCTCAAGCTAGAGCTGACAGACGGGAGCTCACCCCATCTCATGGATTCGAACCAGCAACTTTCAGGTCAGCAACCCAAACTTTAGGTCAACAGTTGAGCCTGCACAAGGGTTTAACCCATTGCGCCACCACGACTCTGTTGTTGTTGTTGTTGTTGTTGTTGTTGTTTATTTACACCCCACTTTTTCTCTTTACCAAGAGACTCAAAACAGCTTACATTAAAAACATTTTCTTACAATTCAAAATCAACAAATATACAAACATTAAAACAGAATTAAATATTGGTGGTATTTTTAAAAAATCAGTTAAAATCCCTAAAAACTTATTCAAAACTAAAAAACACAGTGGGGGGAAACCAAAATACTCCTGTTGTTTTTTTAAAATAATTCTGCTGTAATGCTAAACAATTACTTTTTGGAGTCTTATAAATGTAATAGTGATTAATTGCTTTTTAAAGACATCTTTCCAAACTCTGCCTTTTGCTGCCCTTCAGCAGTGTTTTCTAGAGATGTGAGTAATGTCCATGACATTTTTATTATCAAAAACTGAGAAAAAGACTACAAGTGTGCAGAAGAGTAAGAACTGCACACTCCTAATATTTTTTTCCTTGGTTAAAAGGAGTTGCAACAAGCATCACATCTTTCTTCCATGCTTTGAGTGAAGAGGAAACTGTTCTGAATTATTAGTCTCACAAGCACAGATATGCCTGCGGATGTGCACTCATGTCCCTGTGTAAAACGAAAACTCATGTGTGTAACAGCTGTATACTTGTAGGCTGTTCCATAGAATTCATAAGCCTGAATAGATGTGATTGGTTTTTAAAACTATGTACAGCAAAAAAAGTTATGAAAGTTTACCTCTGATCCCACTGTGCCTGTCAAAACGTCTGATTCAATTTCACTGTCTCTCCAAATCTAACCAACATTTTCTCCTTTCATATTAGAGTGGGGTGGGAGTGGACAACCTGATGATAATGGTAATAATAATAATAATAATAATAATAATAATAATAATAATAATAATAATAATAATAATGCATTTCAATGTCTTCTTCCCAATTTGCACATTTATGCATATTATCTAAATGGTGCATTCATCATCCTTACTGAGAGCATGTTTGTGCCCATTTTTTCAATTGTAAGGATTGTTCATATTTTAGACAATGGGATTATGTGCATTTTAATTTCTCCAAAATACAAACTCACCTTGAATGGAAGGCTGACTATCTTCATGATGCACAGGGCACACCTACTTCCAGTGAATATTCTGGGTGGTTAAAACAGACTTTGCCCCACTTCGAATAAATTTTGGGGATACTCTAGTGTTTGCTGGAATACTGTGGCTTTGTGACAGTTTGGATAGCTGGACTGAATTTGATTCAGCTCAGTCCACTGTCTAAATGAGATACTGGTACCCAGGGCCAAAGCCAGAAAAAAAAAATGGCGTGGGGGGCAGTATTGAAACTTTTTAGCAATTCATGAAGAGTAGTTCCATAATGCAAAATAATTTAGAAATTGGGCTCCATTGATAAACTTCAGTGGACACTCAATAGAGATAAACTTCAATGGACACTCATGGGGATTTGGTTAATCAGTTAAAATTCATGAGTAAACCAGGTTTTTTTTTAAAACCTGAAAAAAAATTGGAGGGGGGGGGGTTGAACCCCTACCCCACCCCCCTGGTTACAGCCTTGTTGGTACCATAACACTTTGACCTCATCATATGGGGCTAGATTTGGCAGCAAATGAGGATTTAGCTCTGGTCACCCACAGAGCCGGCTGGCTCCGATCACATGACGTTGTGCTGGCTCTGTAGATGAAGGAGAAAGGAACTGCTCTGGCAACAAGGGAGGCTTCCTGTGTTTCCATTCCTTCATCTACAGAGCCGACATGACATCATGTGCTCGGCACAGAGCTGCCAGAGGAGCCTGGCAAAGCGGGCCGTGTGGCGGTGGCTTCCCGACATCCGGTGACGAATCAGAGCACTGCCGAGAACCACCGCTGAAGGTATGATGAGGTCATTTGCTCAGAGAAGGAGCATGTAGAATCATAGAATCATAGAATAGTAGAGTTGGAAGAGACCTCATGGGCCATCCAGTCCAACCCCCTGCCAAGAAGCAGGAAATCGCATTCAAAGCACCCCCGACAGATGGCCATCCAGCCTCTGCTTAAAAGCCTCCAAAGAAGGAGCCTCCACCACAGTCCGGGGAAGAGAGTTCCACTGCCAAACAGCCCTCAGAAATTCTTCCTGATTCCACCTGATTCCACAGTTGCTCCTAGCTAGCTAACAAGCTCCAAGCAAGCTCTGTGGCTTGAGAAGTTGGGACATGTCCGGAAAAGGTCACAAAAATAATCAAAGGTTTGAAAGCCAAGCTTATGAGGAGCAGCTTAGGGAACTGGATATGTTTAGCTTGAAGAAAAGAGGGCTGAGAGGGGACACGATAGCCATATTAAAATATTTGAAAGGCTGTTACATTGAAAAGGGGGCAAGCTTGTTTTCTTCTGTTTTAGAGGCTGGGGAAATTATCACATTAACCTATGGATTCGCCATCCATTGCGGCAAGTCTTGGGTGCCCAGCAGAGGGCATGGGGAACCCGTTGCCCCATGCCCTGCATCCTCGGCCCAGCTTCCCTCCATTATTGTAAATGCAACACAGAAAACCTCTTGTATTGCCAAGGCATTGCCATAAGCTGCTTACTCTTCCCTTTTGCCACAGAGCTCCACTGGAAGTAGATGTGTGTCGTGAGATGGACTCCATGGCAAAAGGGGAGGAACTCGCATACGATGGGCAAATTAGCCCATATGATGAGGTCGTAGGATACAGAGCAATGGATTGAAATTGCAGGAAAAGAGATTTCACCTAAACATTAGGAAGAACATCTGATGGTAAAAGCTCTTCGGCAGTGGAATATTCTGCCTCGAGATGTGGTGGAGTTTCCTTCTCTGGAGGATTTTGAGCAAAGGTTGGATGGCCATTTGTCAGGGTTGTCTTGATGTACATTTCTACTTGGCAGGGGGTTGAATTGGGTGTCCTTTATGGTGACTTCAAACTCAATGATTCTCTCATGGGTGCCTTTGCTGACATCAAAACTGGGCCAGTATAGATGGACTGGCTGTGCAGCTTATAGGTCCAACAGACTGACTTACAACCTCATCACACTCACCTAAAAAGGCGTCCTAGGACACTTTCACCCTGTCTTTTGGAGAGAGCCTCACGGCGGCCATCACACAACATTGTGTGACTTCTAGTGGGGGTCCCACCCTCAAATGGGGTGAATGTGTCACTCGAGGCTTCCTCCACAACATAGGAGACTTCTCGTTTTGTGCTGGCTCATTGAAGCTAGCATGGGTCTTCTGCGGAAGAGCAACACTTCCCCTATGTGATGGGAAAAGTGTGATTTGCGTATGGGGTAACAGTTTTGCCCCGCTACCCCTCTCTTTTCTCCCTAAAGCTAGGCAAAGCTAGATGCCTCACCTGATCTTTGTGATGAGGCCCTCAGTATGGCCTCTTATATTCTTAGACCTATAGGGTTGACCTATGGGTGGAGTTAACACAGTTCCACAGTCTTAATTTTGCAAGACCTGTGCAGGGCTGTTGAGGATAAGGTGACTTGAAGATCTCATTCATAGTGCTGTCATAACTTGTTGGCAGTCCACAACAAACACACTTCTACCACCTTTAGCCTCCTGCTCTCCTGAACTTTTGTTCTTCGGCTGCTTTGTCTGCAGCTGATCTAGAGATAGGAGGTTTGCACTCTTAAGTCACACTTCCCTTTCTGGCACGTGCTTAATGTTTTCAACCTGTGTCTGCCAAGGCTTGCTTGGGAGTTTATTTTTGTAGTCATGGGGTGGCTTTTCTCTTCTGTTTTTCAAGTTTTTTTTAAAGTCCACACATTTCCTTTCCCTGAAATGGCTTTGTAAATATTTATTACAAATGTGTTTGGGAGTAATGCTATGACCCATAAATATGTGCTCACATTTGCCCTTGCTAATCTTAGAAGACCTATGATAATATTAATCTCAGGCTACAGGAAATAAGCCAGCCATAAGCATGTCACGAGCTTTGAGTGTTTAAGAATAAAGGTGTGAAGAGCTGAAATATTTGAAAGAGTCAATGTTAATGGTTATTACACTTTAGGGACATGCCCCCCTCCCCCGCATCCCACAACACCTTGAGCAATTCAGTAATGGATGGGGCAAAATGAGTGCCTGGAATAATTACTTTTTGGACTGCAACTGTCAGATTCCCCAGCAAGTTGGTGTCCAACTCATTTTCCTTGAGAGCCACATCAGCCATAAAAGAAAAAGATGAATTTGGGAATTATCCCTTGCATACTTCTTAGAGATAGATAGATACAGAATAAGATACAACCACATTGTTTATAGATGGTATGAAAATTGATGTAGCAGCCATGCGGACCAAATTCTGGCAAGCTTTGTATCAGTGGGAGTATTCCAGAGGACCGTGTGTCATGTAAATCACATTTCAGTGATCTGATTTTCAGTGCTTTCAAAACAAATCATTCTGAAAGGCAGGGTCTGCTTGGAGAGAGTTTCTGGCGAAACAAATGATCTCTAGATTATTTTGTTAGATGCTGCCAGCAACACTAAATAATACTGCAGCCAATTTGGCTGTGCACAGCTGGAACATGAAAGTGTCTTCTAGGATAATATTTAATCAAATTACTTTCTGCTCAGGTGCAAAACAAGGACATACTTCATGTCAGTGAAGTTGCCCAAAAAGCCTGACAATATAGTCCATTTAAAGGATAGACTAAAACCTTGATTGAAATTACCACCTAACTAACACAGAAATTGTAGTGGATAACTAGAACTGCGGATAAGAGGATCCATGTCCGGTGAGTGTATGGACCAGGAAAGAAAAACAGCTCACCAGGTTGAAGACAGGTCACAGAGGTTTAATGCAATTTGATCAAAAGGGATGCAAGTTCAAGAAGTATTCTTCAAAAGGTACAAGCATAAACATACAGAGAAAGAATGACATCTTATACAGTTTGACAGCTATTCAAAACTCCCACTCCCGCCCCCAATTGGTCTAAAGGGGGGCCAGTCTGGATCAATGCCCTGATGGGCCAAGAGTTCCACAGATGTCATTGCTTCCAGGTGGAAATTTCCTTTCGCAGGGAAATGACAGCTAGGGATTGGCCAGTCGGGAAACTAATCAGCTAGTGAGACACCACCCGGGAAGGCACAGTCAGGGGAAAACAAATGGTAAAAATATGTTGGTGGGCTTTTGATTAGTTCAAATGTCCAGTTCTTTGCCAAACAAGGATATGGATCTTAGGAAACAAAGATGCAAAACTCAAGGGACGAAGGTGCTGATCTTGGGTAATCAAAGGCTTGCCTGTCAATATAGAAGTTTAACAAATATACATAATGCGAGCTTCTGTTTCCAGAGTCAGCAATCTCTCAGCCTAGTAAACCACTTACTATATAAACAATTCTGAGCTTATCTGGGCTGACATGGGAAACTACCTTTCTCTGCATCTATATGAACAATGGAGTTTGATTATTACCTGGCTTGGGAAACAGCCAGAGGGATTCAGCCCAACTTTTTTGGTCTCACAGAACTGCCTCGGCAGGTTTATGGAAAAGTGACTGTCTCTGGGCTACATCTTGTTACATTTTATAAAGACGTTTATATATTTTATATATAAGTAATAGATACAGTACACGGAAAGATACATGTTATACACAAAGAAAGGAAGCAGATACAATTGATTAAAGGGTTAGACATGATAAAGTCTTGGGAGGGGGCAGGTTAAACTGCCGCTGGTGCGCTCCCAATCTCCAGTGCTTCAAACATATAATAGTTTTGTCATGAAAACATGGCAGAACAGCCTTGAAAAATGCTGAGAGAAAAGGGTGGAGCATGTCATTTTTCATGTAAGTCCAACTGAACATTGGGAAAAAAATGCGGGGTAAATATCCGTTAAAATGTAAAGTAAGGCTGCAAGTTTTTGTATGGGAGGAAACCCTACCAGTCAGTAGGAGAATTGGCTTCATGGTAAACACAGATAGGATGCTTTGTAAATACTTTGGCAATTCTTAGGTAAACCTATATTTTTCATGGGGTTGACTTGGCCAGGGTCTCCAAATGGGTTTTTAAGGCCAAGTGGGGAGTCAAACTCTGGTCTCCAGAGTGGTAGTCAAATACTATGCAACTGGTTCTTACATTTCAAAAACTGTTTTCAAATTTCACAAATTGTTTGGTAAGTATGTGGAAACAGCACACATCCCTTTGTGTAATAAAACACTGATTTGCTGGAGACGGGCTGGTCTCTTCATCCTTCCCAGAGAATCTTTTCCTCCATAAACTCTTCTTTATTTTCAAAAACCATTCAGGCTGGCAGAGAATCCTTTCAAATCAATAGCTACCTCTATGTATTTAATTCAAAAGCATTTATTGAAGACACTGTCTAGTGTCTACAGAGCACAAAACATGACTACTGCGTTAGCCCAAAAGGCAAAACATCTCAGTGGGCTTAACTGACCTCCGTGTTGGCAGGGGATAAATCAAGGCTATGATTAAGTCTTTGGGCTCACCTCACTCTGTACAGCTGTCAGCCCTAATTGTTCATACTGCTGATCCAATTGATATGTTATGGGGCACAACCGTTTCCCCTGCATACTGGAGTGAACCGCGTAATGCAAATTATTTGGCTGGGAATTCAAACAATATGTTGTGTCTTGTTATATCAGTTTGCTCCCCTGGGAAATGAGAGATATGGGGGGGAAAGAAACAAAAGCCAACAATTTTAACCAGTTTCCTACGACTGTGGCATGTCATGTGACTTTCTATTTTAGTGTTAACTGGTGAAATCTCTTCTACTGTAGTTTTATTCGTTATGTATAGATTAGTGAGAGATATGGAAGTAGAGAAGAAATATTTGTGGCCCTGGATTTATTTTATTTAATATCTATGAAAAAATAGTAGCCAACAATTAACAGATTAGACTGTACATGGGTTGAAATGTCAATGAAATCACAGGCATTTTTGTGACTTAATTTTACCAACAGTTTCTGTTGCAAGTTACACGGATATAGTATTTTCCTTGCAATTAGCACAGCTAATTGGGTACCTTAAATTATAGAAATCACATATTAATGACTCTGGTTTATTGGCCTTTATTTGACTGGTCAATTTGTCCATGAGGGTCAGCCACATAGTCTTTTCAACAACATGTTCCATCAACATTTTAAGAGTTGATATCCAAACTGTTTCTACCTTAAGCCAGGCTACTATTCAACAGAAGGCGTGTAGATTACACTATGCAACACAAATACAAATACAGTAGAATCTCACTTATCCAACACTCGCTTATCCAACGTTCTGGATTATCCAACGCATTTTTGTAGTCAATGTTTTCAATACATCGTGATATTTTGGTGCTAAATTAGTAAATACAGTAATTACTACATAGCATTACTGCGTATTGAACTACTTTTTGTGTCAAATTTGTTGTATAACATGATGTTTTGGTGCTTAATTGGTAAAATCATAACCTAATACCTCACAACCTCTGAGGATGCCTGCCATAGATGTGGGCGAAACGTCAGGAGAGAATGCTTCTGGAACATGGCCACACAGCCCGAAAGACACACAACAACCCTGTGATCCTGGCCATGAAAGTCTTCGACAACACGATAACCTAATTTGATGTTTAATAGGCTTTTCCTTAATCCCTCCTTATTATCCAACATATTCGCTTATCCAACATTCTGCTGGCCCATTTATGTTGGATAAGTAAGATTCTACTGTACATTTTATTGATTAGCCTATTTGCCATATCAAAACATTTGACAAACACATTTAACATGTACAGCATACAACCCACATTACAACCAGAGTTAAAATAAACAAGCTATGCAACACAATTTTGGTTCCTTGATGATAAATGTCATTTCCTAATTGGTTCTATCATAAAAAAATATGGAAAGAGTTTATTAAACTGCAAAAACTTTGTTTTTGCAGGACATCCTGCAGCACATTTTGCTATAGTTTTTCAATGAATGTATCATTGAGTATCAACCAATTCAACATAGTTTGTGGCAGCCACATAAACGAAATTTCTGCAGTATAACAGCTACTTTCAAAGTAAGCATCGTACAGTCAAACAGGGAAAAACACTGTCAAACCAGGAGCAGATTTTTTTCCAGATGTTATATAGTGTTATGCTATCAAAATCTGCTTAACTTCTGTTGAATAATAGCTAGACGTGAGATAGCAATAGCTTGGATATCAATATTTCATTTCTCTTGAGAATCAGGATAACATAGGCCTGCAATGAAAACACTTTCCCCCCAACATTTTCTGTTTTTAATGTGTTTGGGGTTATCGAATTCATTAAAAAAACCAAAATAAAATATGCCATGCCAAGGACTCACTATAGTAATTTCAATCTAATTTCATTCAGTCACATGTTACAACACAGAAACATCAAAGCAAGTTGTGAAAAAACTGTATGTGATAAAGCAAATCTTGGGCCATTTTTGAATTTAAAGAAGTTTTTGACCATCATTTTTGCAATTCTTGCCCAACATTTTTATTTGCAGACAACCACCTTTACACTGATGCTAACTGATTTTGGGTATTTGTATAAATGGGTTCCCTTCATCTGGAAACTGTGGCTGAGTGGCTTTAACTTTGTTTTAGAACAAACAAGTGGAATATACCTGTCTAAGTAAATGGGCCTGTAGTTTGCTGACTGTCCACATACCTGTAGCACTTCTGTTATGGGCAGATAAGAGAACCTAATCTTTTAAATTAACATCTCAAATGGTGAGCTACATATCAAGACCTGTTCCTGATTTTCTCTCCCCTCCTGCTGAAGATACATTTTTAATTTAGATATCAGATAATGACCCCCAATACATGTTGCAACTGTTTTTTTTCTAAATTGCTAGTGGTAATTTATCATACAAAGGAATAAGTGGTGGGCCAAAGGTTCCCCATCCTGTTGCACATGAAGCAGAATAAAGCAGCATGCAAAGTTACAAATAAGTCCACATTTGTACGTGTAACAAGATAGAAATAATAAGTCCAGGAGCTTCCAAGTGACATATTCACAACTGTTGTCAGTAAGGAAACTATTAGAGTCAACAAGTACGAAGAGAATTGCTAAAGAAGTTTAACTAGAATATTCCCAGTAGAAATTTTTGCCACCTTCACAGTAATTTCATTTAATGGAGTCTGAAAGTATAAGAATAGAAGAAAAATGGTCAGGTCTAATTGGAAAAGCTTCTACAATTGGAGTATTATATAAAATATGTATAATACAGTATGCCGAAGAGGAATACATTCCTGGACTTCATGTGGATATATGAAGCCATGGAAAATAGCAAACCCTATGGAAATGAAGGACTTCTGGCCAAGAATACTATAGGCTTTCACTGGAAGACCGAGGCCCCTTCTACACTCTATATAATCCAGATTATCAAAGCAGGTAATTACATTATCTGCTTTGAACTGTATTATATCGGAATACACTGCCATATAATCCAGTTCAAAGCAGATAATTTGGATTTTTTATGGCACTGTAGAAGGGGCCTTAGAAAATGCCAAGAGAGGAAATATGTTGTGTATCAACTAAACCACAAATACTAGTTCCGTGGATATGGGGGCTTGTAGTGTGTATAAAAAGTATATGTTCTTATAGCAGAACAGGCAGCAGAGAGGCCAACATGTTTCAGCCGATTGACCAGAGCAGACATACTGTGAGTAGATTTTAATCCATCATAGTCCCTACCTAGCAGGCTGCCATGGAAGGTACATTTCCCCCCCAGAGGTCCAAACACTGTATATAAGGTAAAGGTTTTCCCCTGGCATTAAATCTAGTTGTGTCCGACTCTGTGGGTTGGTGCTCATCTCCATTTCTAAGATGAAGAGCCTGCGTTGTCCGTAGACACCTCCAAGGTCATGTGGCTGGCATGACTTCATGAAGCACCGTTACCTTCCCGCCGGAGCGATACCTATTGATCTACTCACATTTGCATGTTTTCCAACTGCTAAGTTGGCACAAGCTGGGGCTAACAGCAGGAGCTCACCTCACTCAGAACATTGTATGGGGCTTTAAAAATTAGGCTGATGGCTACAAATTGTCTATCCCAAATTTATTGTATATCCTTATGTAGCACATGAATACTGGTGGGTTTTAAATATATATATTACACACAGAGCAATGGATGAAAGAAAATTGTTTTGTTGCTTTCTGCTCCATAAAATACCAAAAACAATTTTTAGGAGCTTTAGGAACATTTGGAAGGAGTACAAGCATGAAAGATAATACACCTTCAAAAATCATTTGATCACCATAGACTTGGTGCAGTTGATATTCCCAATCTAGTGTGCAGCAGGGAAGCGATTTTCATTCGATCACGCTGACTTCCCATTAACAGCCTGATGTTGACAGAAAGAAAGAAAGAACCCTCTAAAGCCGCCTTTAAGATTTTGTTAACATGTCATAACAAAACTAAAACTTAACAGGTTCGTGAAGGATTGACTTTCAGGCAGGAAATTGTTTTTTTTTTAAAAAAAAAAAACATTAAGCTAACAACATGGTCACTGTTTCCCCTGAGTGATAAGGTTGATAGATCCGTGCCAGTTGTATGTGGCTTAATCCTTTTGATCCAGTTCTGTGCCCTTCGTTTATGCCATTAGAGCCTCAGTGCCATTAGGGCAATCAACACCTTTCAGGCTGGCGCTGTGGCAACGTCCAGCACTTCCTCTGATATCTCTTTTAACATAAGTTTCTTCTCATGCTGTTATCCCAGGAAAAGTTTTGTGGATAATCCACTTGGTCATGACTTTTTCATGTTTAACTGCATATATACTTTCTAATAACACTGCATGAATGCAAGCAGGGTGCATTCAAACTTGCAGTATATGTGTGATATATATTTGCTCTAAAAGGTACAGCACTTACGAAATTATATGTAAAGTTAGGTAGAGAGATTTTAGAAATGCTAGTGAGAAACCTGATTCAATAAAGAAAAAGCACAAATAGGACATAATAATTCAAGGAGAATTATTGAATTATGATTACTCTTTTTCATTTGATTTCATTCCATATAGGAGCCGCGGTGGTGCAATGGGTTAAACTCTTGTGCTGGCTGAACTGCCCACTTGAAGGCTGGGTTGCTGACCTGAAGGTTGCTGGTTCAAATCTGCGAGATGGGATGAGCTCCCATCTGTCAGCTCTAGCTTGCAGGGACATGAGAGAAGCAGGATGGCAACACATCCAAGCATCCCTTGGGCGATGTGTCTGTAGATGGTCAATTTTCTAACACCAGAAGTAACTTGCAGCATATTCTCAAGTTGCTTCTGGCATGATTTAAAAAAATTCCACTTAATTTCATCAACACACCTACCTAGATTGTAAATTCAATTAAGTTCAAAGGATTTACTTGTAGAAATAACCCACTCCCCAATACAACACATTTGAATCTGTTTTTGAGTAAAATAGCTTTCTATTCTTATTATGACATGTTCTTGTTTATCCTATTAATTTGTTCATTATAAGATGTTTATTTATGAACATACATCCAGAACACATGAGACTCCTGTTGCATAAGCTCTCACTTAAAAATCTGGTTTCATGGACGCATCAGACTGGAGAGCAGGGAGATCAGTAGAGATTTAGTCAGCTGCTTTCATATAGCTGGACATGATGCAACCAATAGGCATCTATAGGAATCTCCTGGGAGAGTGTTTTTAGGAGGTCCCTGCAATACATCTGTGACCAGAAAATCACTGGAGGCATCTCTGCTGATCATCTGGCTATCCAACAACATAGAAATGTGTTGAGAAAGGGGGCTGTGTCACTTAAAAATAGGTTTGGGAGAGGTTTTAGTTGTTGCACAGTCGGTACAGATTTCTGATCACTACAGTGCCCAAAAACATGGTTTATGATAGCACAAATTGGACTAATAGAGAGCCAGGGTGGTGTGATGGTTTGAGCATTGTATTACAGCATGGATCCACTTTAAATCCGGTTTCTGCCTCCTGCAGAATTCTGGGCCTTGTAGTTTAGGGAGGGGCCTTTAAACTGCTCAGCCAGAGAGGTTCTGGAGCTCACTACACTACAAACCCCAGAATTCTGCAGAAGGCAGAAACCGGATTTAAAGTGGATCCATACTTTAGTGTGATGAAGCTGTATAACTGAAATCCCTGTTCAGCCATGAAAATCCACTGGGAGACCTTGCGCAAGTACACTCAACCTGAGATTACACACTCTCAATCCCAACCAGCTGGGAACAAATCTTGCCAAGAAAACTCAATAATGGGTTCACATTAGGCCTACAATAAGTTGGAAATGACTTGAAGGCAGAAAACTACCAAGTTGGACTATGGACCACATCACACGAGGTCTGGGCTCTGTCCTAGAATGCTTCCAGGACGGAGCCCACTGGAGCCCATCACATGAAGCGTCCTAGGACTGAGCCCTGAGAACATGGGAGGCTTCTCGTGTTCTCATGAGGTAAGCTGTGGGAAGCACGGGGGGAAGCTGGGCAGTGATGGTTTCCCCCATGGGATGGGAAAGGGGGCAATGCGGGGTGCTGGCCGACAGTTTCTCCCACTGCCCATAGGATTTGCCTTGCTACCCCACAGAACCCCCACTTTCCCCAGCTTGAGGACCTCACTGTGATGAGGTCCGAACTCTCTAAACAGTGGTTCTCAACCTGTGGGGCCCCACGTGTTTTGGCATACAACTCCCAGAAATCCCAGACAGTTACCAGCTGTTAGGATTTCTGGGAGTTGAAGGCCAAAACATCTGGGGACCCACACGTTGAGAACCACTGCTCTAACAGGTCACCAGTCATTATTGAAGATGCAGCTGAGCATGATACCATTGCTGAAACTGCCAGCTGTTTGTTGAATTTCTACTTTGTTAAGTTCTACAGTAAACTGCATGGTGCACAGGCATCCTGCCATCAAGAGTGGAGAAATGTATATTACCAAGTCCAGCTATTCTCACAAGTTGTCATGTGGGAAGGAGGGGACGCTGGCATTCATTTTCAATGGGAATTCCATGTGGATGATTAGGTATATCTCCATCTTTTGACTCCTGTCATATAAATGCATGTTGGCTGGAAAACAACCACCACTGTGGCCTTTGCTATGCTCATAAATCATTGCAGCAAGTACATTGTTAAGAACATCATTGGACTACAGGTCTTCTAAACTGTTGTTGTTTGACCTCCTTATGCATTTTGATATGCTTGCAATTGATTGCCAGCAGGTTCTCATTAAAAGAGGAGGAATCAGCAATAAAAACATGATTTTTACCATCTCCTGACACGTCTCAAAGGTCAGCAGGACAGATAAACAACTTCCTGCAGCTGTGGCTACATCTGGCACACGACTCACTGCAGAGAGCATGCTCTGGAAAGATAAACATATCTGCTTGTGTCTCCTTGGTCTCCCTATACATTTCAATGAGGCCAAAGGGTTGAACTTGACCATAGAGTTTTATCAGTAATTACTATTATTTTAAAATAAGTCAGGATGTGAATGAATAAAGAAAAAAGCTTTAATACAGGCATCTGGGACTTAAAGGGTAATTTCCCATGATCTTCTTGTATCTGGTTGTGGGTTTTGGACGCTCCCCAGGACACCATGGTGCCATTGTCCTTGGGCCTGTGTAGACAACAGCCTGGAAAATGCCCAGCTTTTCTGTGATGTTGGGAGTTCTTTCAGTATAAGGAAACAGTATTTTCAGAATGAGAAAACAGAACTGCCTTTAGCTTGAATGGTACAGAGACATGGAACACACAGCTTCTTTGTGGGAAATGCATATGCATGCACAAGTCAATTCCGTGTTCACTCAGATTCATTGGAAAGATGCAGAAAATGGAAGACTACCACCTGCATTGTAGTAGAAAAGAAATAGTCTACAAATGGCTTTATTTATTTATTGTGTCAGAAGCAAATTGAGAATACAGTAATAATATATTTTTAAAAACCACAAAGTTAAAAACTTGGCATTATGCTAAATTTCCTTTGACCGGAAACTGGCCACTTGGCGTATCTCTGGTGTCGCTGTAAGAAGGTCCTCCATTGTGCATGTGGAGGGCTCAGATCGCATTGTAGTAAGTGGTCTGTGGTTTGCTCTTTTCCACACTTGCATGTCGTGGACTCCACTTTGTAGCCCTATTTCTTAAGGTTGGCTCTGCATCTCGTGGTGCCACAGCGCAGTGCGTTCAGTGCCTTACAAGTTGCCCAGTATTCTGTGTGCCCAGGAGGGAGTTTCTCATCCAGCCTCAGCCACCGACTGAGGTTCTGGGTTTTAACCTGCCACTTTTGGACTCTTGCTTGCTGAGGTGTTCCTGAGAGTACCTCTGTAGATCATAGGAAGCTATTTCTCGATGTAAGGCATTGACTTGCCGAACAGAGGATAGGCCAGAGTTGTCCATGCCTTGGTCCTTTCATTATTCACTGCTACTTTCCAACTGATGTCAGGTCATGCAATACTGGCTAAACAGTATAATTTCTCCAGCGGTGTTGGTGTAGACAACCTGTCTCATTAAGAGCCACATCCATTGTTTTAATGTGGTGAGATGTATTCCATACTGGGCATGCATATTCGGCAGCAGAGCAGCAAAGCACAAGGGCAGGTGTCTTCACTATATCTGGTTGTGATCCCCAGGTTGTGCCAGTCAGCTTTTGAATGATATTGTTTCTAACACCCATTTTTGGCTTGATATTCAAACAGTGCTTCTTGTAGGTCAGAGCATGTTCCAGAGTGACTCCCAGGAATTTTGGTGTGCTGCAATGCTCCAGTCAGAGCCGGTCCAACAATGAGGCAAATTAAGCGGTCACTTTGGGCACAAAACATACGGGGGCGCAGTCGAGACTGCTTTTTCTGTTGATTTGTTGGAAAACATGATGTTTTGGTGCTTAATTTGTAAAATCTTAATGTAATTTGATGTTTAATAGGCCTTTCCTTAATCCCTCCTTATTATCCAACATTTTCACTTATCCAATGCTTTTATTTTTCAGTGATTGGTTGGGGGGGGGCAAAATTCTGTTCACCTACACTTGAAAAATACCTAGGGCCGGCTCTGGCTCCAGTGGTACTCCTTCCCAGGTAAGCCTCAGAGCTCAAGATGTTTGTCTGTTCTTAAGGTGAAAAGCACACGTCTGCATTTTAGATGGATTAGGAATCAGCTGGTTTTCTCTGTAATAGGCAGTAAGAGAACTTAAAGCAGTGATTCTCAACCTGGGGTCCCCAGATGTTTTTTTTTGTCTTCAACTCCCAGAAAGCCTAACAGTTGGTAAACTGGCTAGAATTTCTGGGAGTTGTAGGCCAAAAACATCTGGGGACCCCAGGTTGAGAACCACTGACCTAAAGCTTCGGAGAGCTTCTGTTCAACTATTTCAAAGTTGCCTGATTGAGCAGTGATGGCACAATCATTAGCATTGATGAAACTCTCTGTCCCTTTTGGCAGTGGCTGATCATTCATGTAAATGTTAAACATTGATGGAGCAAGCATGCTCCCCTGAGGCAGGCTGTTCTTCTGCTTTTGCTGTCTGCTTCTTTGACCCTGGAACACAACAAAAAAAAGTCCTGTTTAGTAGCAGATTTCCAATGAAGCGGGTGAGGTGGTAATCCTTTGTGATATTATAGATTTTTTTCAGGAGGAGGCAATGGTTTACAGTATCATAAGCTGCTGACAGATCTGTGAAGACAGTGCCTGTAATCTGAAAATGGCTGAAAACATTTGCATATCTATTGATCATATATCCCTATCTCAGGCTTCTTCAACCTGCCGCCCTAAAGCTAGAACTCCCATCATTCTCAGATAGCATGGATGGATTGTCTGGGGTTGGTGGGACTTAGACTTCAAAAGGACTTGATTGGGAAAGGCTTCCCCAGGATATGGGTGGAATAGAGCTTGGAAAAGTTTTTTTTTGTACTGCAATTTTTAGGATCTCCTAGCCAGCATGACTCTCAAAGTAGCATTTCCAAGAACTAAGCTTGAATAATTGCTAAGGACTGGGATGATTTTACAGAGCAAAAGTATATGAGGAGGTTAAAAAGCCCCAAAGCAATTCTGTGATGCTTTGGGGCTTTTTAACCTCCTCATATACTTTTGCAAGGAGCCCCGGTGGCGAAGTGCGTTAAAGCACTGAGCTGGAGACCGAAAGGTCCCAGGTTCAAACCCCAGGAGCGGCATGAGCAGCCGCTGTTATCCCTAGCTTCTGCCAACCTAGCAGTTCGAAAAAAATGCCAATGTGAATAGATCAATAGGTACCGCTCCGGTGGGAAGGTAACGGCGCTCCATGCAGTCATGCCGGCCACATGACCTTGGAGGTGTCTACGGACAACGCCGGCTCTTCAGCTTAGAAATGGAGATGAGCACCAACCCCCAGAGTCAGACATGACTGGACTTAACATCAGGGGAAACCTTTACCTTTTACCTATATCCCCAAATATATGCTGAAGGCTGTATATTTCAGAGGAAGGAACAAGCAAAACCACTGCTGAGTATTCCCTACCTAAGAAAACCCTATGAGATTCATGGGGTCACCATAAGTAAACGGGCAACTTGAAGGCACATACGTGTACATATATAGCTTGAATGGCTTAATTATTCTATGCATAATAATAGTTAGATTGTGAGATAATTATAATGACAGAGACTGGTAGCATTTTGTTGTTACATACTGACTGTCATTTCCCAGCCAGGAAGGATGTATTTGGTAGAATGTTTATGTGTTGTCGAAGGCATAGATGTGGGTGAAACGTCAGGAGAGAATACTTGTGGAACATGGCCAAACACACAACAATCCCAGAATGTTTATGCTCTGGTGTTTCTCGCTAAACTGCTGGTCAAACATTTGGTAAGATCACAGAAAGTTCCATATCTCTTGATTAGCATTTAAAGAGCTTAGATAATTAGGAAGAACCCAGAGGGGCCTGAAAGAGTTCATCAGTGGCTGATAAGCCTCAAGAGTGATAAATCGCAATCTTCCCATGCACCCTGTCGTGATTCTCTACATCAGATTAGGTATTGTCTTTAAAAATTGATCTGTGCAGATCACTTTGAGGAAGGGGAAACAAGAGGTGCCTGGCAATTGTTTGAGCTTTGCTAGAAGAGAAGTGTATGCTGGTTTCATTAAAATAGATCAATCTCACCCAACCTGGCATCCTTCAGATATTTTGAACAATACATCCCATAATATATGGCAAGCAAACACCGATCAGCAATAATGATTTTAATAGTACAAAAGGAGCCAGCATGGTGTTGTGGTTTAAACATTGATTTTAGAAACCAGGATTTGAATCCCTGCTCAACCATAAAAACCCACTGGGTGACTTTGGGGAAGTTGTACTCTCTGCCTCAGAAGAAGGCAATGGCAAATCAGCTCTGAATTTGTCAACAAAACCCCATTATAGGTTCACCTTAGAGTTGCTATACATTGGAAATGATTTGAAGGCACACAACAATAGTACAAAACTTACGGGAAAGGCACCAATTTGGGGAAAGGTTCAATATATCTTCAGGTACTGGGAAAGACTTTCTTAGGCCCCTTCTACACTGACATATAAAATCCAGATTATTTGCTTTGGATTATATGGCAGTGTAGAAGGGGCCTTAGTGGCTCATCTCAAATTTTAGTGGGAGACACTCCCTTTCTGCTGGCCACCAGTTAAGGCCTCTTCTAAACTGCCATATAAAATCCAGGTTATTTGATTTGAACTGGATTATATGGCAATGTAGACTCAGATAATCCAGATCAAAACTTTTGGCTTTAATATGATGTGGCGGACCAAGGTTTTAATGCAGGGAGGAGTGTCTTTTCTGATTTATTATGTGGTTTTATTTGGTGTTTTTGGAACATACATTTCATTTAATTGAGTTTTACCAAAACACAATTATTATTATTACGTTTATTCAATATGTAAAAGTAAAGGTTTTCCCCTGACAGCAAGTCTAGTTGTGTCTGACTCTGGGGGTCGGTGCTCATCTCCATTTCTAAGACGAAGAGCCGGCGTTGTCCATAGACACCTCCAAGGTCATGTGGCCAGCATGACTGCATGGAGTGCCGTTCCCTTCCTGCCATAGGTAACCTATTGAGTTACTCACATTTGCATATTTTTGAACTGTTAGGTTGGCAGAAGCTGGGGCTAACAGTGGGAGCTCATCCCGCTCCCTGGATTCGAACTGCCAACCTTTCAGCCAATAAGTTCAGCAGCTATCCAATGATCTGAAATTGTATTGTGTTTTGAAAAGGTTATATATTGCTTTGGATCCCATATTGAGAGAAAGACAGGATGTAAATTAGATCAATCAATCAATTAATACACACAACTCTATCTCGTTTCCAACTGATTCCAAGGAAGCTCGTTTTGTACTAAGCCAGCATCTGCTGTCAATAATGGACCGGATGGGGTTGAACAAATTGAAACTTAATCCAAATAACTCACAGGTGCTTTTGGTCAGCCAGAATCAGGGAATAGGGATTTTTCCCATGCTGGATGGGGTTACACTTCCCCTGAAATCTTAGGGTGAGGTGCTCCTGTACTCAGATTTGATTCTAATGCTCAGGCTTTGACTAAGCTCAGAAGAGCATTTGCACAGTTAAAACTAGTGTGCCAGCTGTACCTGTTCGTTGAGAACTTAAATCTGGCTGCAGTAAGAAATGCCTTGATTGCATTCCATTTGGACTCCCGTGGCATACTCTATGTGGGGATGCTTTTGGCAAGTTTACAGAAACTTCAGCTGATCCAAATTGCATAGCCAGGAAACAGCTAACCAATACTTATTACAGAGATCATGTGTTTTTACAGTTGCAACACCTTTACTGGCTGTCTTTTTCCGGGCAGAATCCAAAGTGCTGGTTCTGATCTTTAAAATTCTAAACAGCTTGCATCCAGACTTTCTGGAAGACCTTATCTCCTTACCTATCTCCCAAACACTATGAGACTGCCTTCCTTGGGAAGCCTGCTTGGCTCCCTCCCTGCTTGCTTTTTGAGATTTGAATAGTATAGTGTGAGAGGAATCTATCTTGAAATGGTACATCAAATCAACATGTGAGTAGATTGTTGATGGCTGGAATCATGCACTGCAATCTCAGGCCTTTCTTATAGGTACCCACAAAGATATCCTCAATGGCCAAAGTCTACGAGTTTTTCCCTGGCTGTCTCATGAGCGGAGTGTGTAAAAGTTACTTTTTGATCTGTAACTTCCCCATTACCCCAACCAGTATAGTTAATATAAGCCTTGTGCATTTAGGCTGAACCTCGATCCATTTATACTGGGCGGATACTGACAGACACCCATAGCTGTTTTCGTGCACCTCCGAAAAACGAGTGGGTAGCCAGATAGCCGTTTTCTGTCTGTAGCTGGAAAATGCAGCTAGATCCGGCCCATTGGTGGTAATGGGGAACTTACGAGGCTCCCCTTTCTGTTCCTGGGAGCCTTTCCTTTGTTCCTTTAAGGAAGCCTGGGTGTCAGCAACGGGGTTAAGAAAGCACCCTATCCGGTCCATTATGGGGGGGGGGGGGGGACGACTTCTCACAGGCTTCCCTTTCATATCCAGAAAGTGCCTAAATATTTACTCTATGTGTATTTATGAATGTTTTTTTAATGTAATTTAATTTTAATTTGAGATGTAATATTATTGTAATTGTTATTTATGTGTTTTACATTGTAAGCCGCCCTGAGTTCTCGTATTGGGTGTGAAGGGCGGGGTAGAAATGCTGTAATAATAAATAAACAAATAAATAACCTTCATTAAGACCTGGATTAAAAGCATCAAAATTAAGATACCACTCGTTCTGCTATCCTTTCCCTTCTGTCTGTAAAGAAGACTAGGTCTAATATTGTTTCTACTTTCTACTACAGAGGTGAGGTAACTAGGTGGTAGTAGTTTTCAGAGAATGAGGGTTTTCTTTTTGGTTGCTGGGATTAATAATAATTATTTTTATCTTTTAGAAGAATTTGAAAGAGAGAAAGGGAAGGAGGAAAAAAAAGCTTAAAGGGTGACTCTCCCAACCCCCCAAATGTGCGTGCACCCCACTCATCTGGTCTCGCACGTCCCCAACTCCCAGTCAGTCCCACTAAATAAAAAGAATTAGGAAAATAAAGTAAAATCAAAAGATTAAACTGTGGTGCCGAATAGGGGAGGAGGGGCCGAGATCGGCTGCCACGTGGTCCCGTTATGGACAGGAATCCATGATGGCTGGGCCCTTCTGTTTTGGGCACCTGAACAAATAGAAGAAGCTGAATTGGCCGAAGGAAATGGCTAAAAACGGATCCACACTCAAGATTATTTAATATCCATCCTGGCTGGGGGATCCTGGCTGCTGTGGTCCCAGAAGGATCCTTTCCAAGTGCTATCCTTTCAAAAAGGGTCTGTGAAAGGGTAAGACTAGAAGAATGACTAGGATCTGAGTCCCGCTACTAATTAGTTTTCAGATGTCAAATTAAATCTTTCGTCTTCTTCTTCCTTTCTGTTACCCTTGTCTTGTAACAGTTAAACAGACAAACAAAATTCACCATTCTGCAAAGCAAGCTATTTCACATTTTTGATTGCAATCTAAACTTTCAAGGAGCTAACAAGCTGAAATCTCCCCTCACAGCTTGAGGTTCTTAATGCATTTTTCTCAGTCATTCTTCAGCACAGCAAGAGAAAACAAACAACAACATCACCTGTTTCCCCATTATTAGCCAGGTTCCTTCTTTACCTCCTGCTTCCTCAGATCTCCCAGGAGGGGAGATGAACCTTTGCCTGAAATGCTGCTATCAGTTCTAAAAAGCTTGGAAAAGTTATTATTATTTTTTTACCAACAACTCATAGAATTCCCTTGTCAACAAGGACATTATTATTATTATTATTATTATTATTATTATTATTATTATTATTATTATTATTATTTTAAAAAAATACACATTGAGAGTCTGTGCACCCATAGCTAGTAATACACAATACAAGCTGAGTTTCATTTATCTAAAATGCTTGGGACCAGAAGTGTTTGGTACTTTAAATTTCTTTTTGGAATACCTGTATTAGCAGAGACATACATAATGAGATATCTCTTGGAAAAGGGAACCCAAGTCTGAACATGAAATTTATGTTTCCTATACATCTTATACATATAGCCTGAAGGTACTTTTATACAATATTTATAATTTTTTTTTACTTGAAGAAAAATTAGTGTACATTGAACCATCAAAAAGCAAAGGTGTCACTTTCTCAGATTTTGGAATTCCAGGTATGTGGTGCTCAATGTTTACATCTACAGGTAAACAACTATAACTGCATTCCCAATAGAAGTAAAACAGTTACAGTTATATCGCAAAAGAAGTGAAGTTATTCCTTATTAGTTTGCAATTGCAAAATAATAATAATAATAATAATAATAATAACAACAACTCTATTTTTCTATCCTGCCTCCATCTCCCTGAAGGAACTAGAGGCGGCTAACACAGGGCCAAGCCCAAAGAGCAAATAATGAGCAAAGTAAAATACACGTGAAAACAGCATCTTCAAGCAGATAAAAACATGTTAAAACCAAGGTAATACAATATAATATCGATTAAAAAACCACTAAGAAATAAAATGGAATATGAAAGTACCATGACTTTGTTTTGCCTTACTTATTGAAAAAAAAATCATCCTGAGTAACTTGTGTATTTGTAGTGAATGACTGTCATGCTATGGAAAGATGTGTCTGTAAATTACAGTCGGGATTTTAGCAGCTAGAAAAATGTGTCTTTGCATAAGGGAAGGCCAACTGTAGTGTTAATGAGAGAAGTTGGAATGGAGGTTACACCATATGGCAGGAAGCCATTTATCTGACTTGGTTGCTGGTGGGAGTGAAAACTGACAGGACAATGCTATCTGCTGGGCTCATGGACAGCTAGTTCCTGCTCATCTCACTGCCTTGAAGGCTCACATTGATCTCTGCGTGACAACCAGCGTGGATAAGGTGACCAAGCTTTGTTATTTCAATAATAAAGCTTCCATAATGGTTTGTTCTGGTGAGATCTGTTTAACTGCAAACTGGAAAACTACTTACAGTTTTATTCTATAAAATAATCAACAGCAGAAGATGGGCTCACTGATGTCAAATTAAACAGAGACAATAGTACTTCTTAGTCTAATTAAAAATGAGATATTTAGAGGGCTTTTAAAGCAGTGCTTTAGTATGAGACACAGCCAACCTTCCTGAATGCTAAACCCATTCCTCAATGTTTTTGCTCCGAAGTCCCACTGAGTTCAGTAGCATGATCTGCCATGTAAGTATGCATAAATTAATTTTACTCATGATCTTATGAATTGTTACTTTTACTATTCAGTAAACACAGTCATTTACTTATATACCATATGCAAAATGTACAGTCTCATCATACACAGTCTTCCCTGCATCTTCTTTCTGCCCCTCTATGCTGCCAAAATGGAGTCCCTTAGAGTCCATTAGGCTTGTTCATGCATCTGTTTTAGCCATTTTCTTTTGGCCAATCGAGCTTCTTCTGCTTAATCAGATGGCTGTAACGGCAAGGGCCTAGCCGTCACAGTTTCCTGTGGTAGCCAATCATAGCTCCTCCTTCTCTTTTTGGGAGCATGCAGCATGCAAAGAGGCTGCCGCATGCTCCTCCTCACACAGGATTTCCCTGTGAGTCCTGTCTGTTGGGCCAATTGGAGTAGAAGAACGGTGTGATGTGTCTTACACAAGCTGTGTCTGCTGAAACCCAGGCTCCCTTGAAGGAAAAAAAGGACAGGGTCCTAGTACGGGTGCTTCCTTAACCTCATTGCTGAACCCCAGGCTCCCTTTAAGGAAAGAAAAGAAATGGTCCCAGGAACAGAAAGGAGAACCTCATAAGTTCCCCATTGCCACCAATGGGCCAGATCTAACCGTATTTTTCGGCTGAAAACAAAAATGGCTATCCAGCTACCTGACTGTTTTCGGGAGGCATGTAAGAACACATATGGGGGTCTATTAGAATCCAGTCAGCAGAAGCGGATTGAGGTTCAGCCAAAATGCACAAGCCTAGAGTCTATCACATGACACAAGGCAACTTCCATTGTGGTACTGTGGGGATTCAATTCAGCAGCATAGAAAAACAGAGCCCAGAGTACCTGCCAGCAAATAGCTGTGTTGAAGAACATGAAAAGAAAGCAGGGAAAGGATAGGAAAGGACTGGGAACAATGTTGGATGGGAGGCCATTCCAGAAGACAGGGAAAGGTGGCAGGGAATTAATGAGGATGGTTCCCTCCACTTTCCCCCTGCTCGTCTGATGAGGTCCCTGATCTCTATTTCCAGAAAATGACCGTCATTTGGTTAGTAATTTACAACACAGTAGATCCAAGTAATACCTGCAATTATTTCTTTTGGTCGTTACAGAGGTTGGAACTTCCTACTTGACCGCACAAAGGTCAACACATCCAAAATAACTTTTAAGCTGCTGTGGCCCCCATAATATGGCCATTTATACACCCATGGAAAGCAGGGGAAACTGGTAAAACAAGTATCCTACGTTGTTCCTGAAGGTGGACATAAAACAATGACATCTCACTGAGGTCCTAGAACAGTGTTCTCAACTTGTGGGTTCCCAAGTGTTTTGGCCTTCAAATCCCAGAAATCCCAGCCACTTTACCAGCTGTTAGGATTTCTGGGAGTTGAAGGCCAAAACATCTGGGGATCCACAGGTTGAGAACAACTATCCTAGAGAATGTATGTCACTGTGTGTCCAACTATAGAATCAGTGTCTTCTCCATTCCTTCCTCGCCCTCCGATCTGCCAGTAAATGACAGTGTTGTGGAGTGACTGAACAATTTGAAATATGAATTTGATTTAGCAATATTTTCATTTGATAACTAGTTGTTGGTCAGCAAAGGAGAATCACTTTCAGAAGAAAACAGAGGTTAATAAATAGTGCCCTCTTCTCCTTTCTCCAAAACACCTGGGTTGCCAGGTGTTTTGGCCTTCAACTCCCAGAAATCCCAGCTAGTTTACCAGCTGTTGGGATTTCTGCGAGTTGAAGGCCAACACATCTGGGGACCCACAGGCTGAGAATCAAAGCTCCAAAGCAATCTTCCTTTGGTAGCCATGGTTCCTAAAACATGTAATTTCACTCTGCTGTATTGGGTAGCTGGAAGTCATGTTTGGCTCGCTGAAATGGTTGACACAGCAGTGAGTGAAAGAGTAGGAATGCATTACATTGTCACTTTGGCACCACTGCTATGGCTCAGTGCAATGAGATCCTAGTATTAGTATTGTGATGAGTCACTAACACTCTTTGACAGAAAAAGTTAAAGGTCTTGTAAAAGTACAACTCCCATGATTCCATTGTGTTGAACCATGGAAGTTAAAGTGGTGTCAAATCTTATAAAGTCTACAATATAGATCAGTGGTTCTCAACCTGTGGGTCCCCAGGTGTTTTGGCCTACAACTCCTAGAAACCCCAGTTAGTTTACCAGCTGTTAAGCTTTCTGGGAGTTGAAGGCCAAAACATCTGGGATTGCACAGATTGAGAACCACTGATATAGATGCATCCTTTGAATAATATGGAACTGGACAGGGGTGGGTAGCACCATCTGCTTTTTCTATGGCTTGATATCATGGACCACCTTTGTGACTGGGGCTCATGAGTTGTTCACAAAGTTCTGTTTTTTCAGAAAACCACAGCAGTACTACATTATCCAGATCCAGCAGTGATACTCCCTTATTGTTGCCTATGGTAACCACGATGGAGATTGACTTTGGAAAAAATATTTCAGGGGATTTGGTATAGTTTAACTTGCCAGGAATAACTACCCACCCGGCCACCTACTGATTAGATTCGTGGTAAGATATACATTTTACTGATTGTATCCTTCCTTAAAATATTTTTGAGATATTTTAAAAAGAGAAATAAAGATAGCTAGCTATTGGCTTCCTGGTCCCACTCCCAGTTATTATTTTAACAGTATAATTTCATAGAAAGTCTTACAATAGATTGTTATTTTTCCTTTAAGAACTGATATGATTAATTAAAGAAAAATGTATCTGAAGTGATGAGATATTTGCAGTATGCTTTCTGGTGTTTTTATTGCGACTTCTTGCACTTTGAAAAAGAAGCCCTATTGTTTTGTGTTATCAAGTAATTCAATAGGAATTCCCCAGAGAATTGTGTAATTGGTTGAAACCATTATTCATTTCAAGGGCTTGGAAAGAAATAACTGCAGATGGGGTAAAATTATAGGGTTAGGAGGAAACAATAAAAAGTGTCCAATGTACTGGAATGGTTGGTTCATTTCTTCATATCCCTTTAAACTGTTTGTTTCATATTATTTTAATATCACGCTTCATATTTCTTTCAGACATCACAGTTGTTTTAATGTTCTCGAGGACTTTTTGTGTCTTTCTTGTGCACTATGTTTCCATATAAATATATGTATAATATGTCTACAGTTTTACAATACTGGAACATTCATCATATTGGATTTGGTCTTCACAACACAGAGGTACACAGAATATATCTATTCATATCTAAAATAAAATTCAAAGCTGCTCAGGCACAGGAACAAGGGTGACACAACATCTGTGTAAAAATATCCTCTGTGGTTGCAATCCAAAACACACTTCCTAAGATTACATCTAATAGAAAACAGTGGGACTCAGTTCCAAGTAAACATGCAAGACAAGGCATTGCATGTGTATATATATTTTCTTATTTCAGACACATAGATGAGACTGAAAACAGTGTTGTACATCTTGACTGCAAGAAGTGTTGCATGACATCTTCATTTGAATTGCGGCATTGATAAGATGGCTCATTCACAGCCACTGTATTAGGTTCAATGGAAAAATCTGTCCGTTTCATTTTCTCAAATGTTTCATTTTTAAAAACGTCTAATGGATTTTAGAATGTTCAGATCAAAACCAAACAAAATTAAATCTACACTAACCAAATTTAATTTTTTTGTTTTGTTTTTACATATCATGAAGTCATTTTCAATTTTCTTGTCTGGACTACTGCAACACTCTCTAAGTGCCTTTGAAAATAGTTTGGAAGCTACAACTAGTTTACATATAGGCAGCCAGGTTACTAACTGGAGCGCCATACAGGGGGAGAACTACTACCATGTTACAACAGCTCCATTGGCTGCTGGTCTGCTTCCGGGCTAAATATAAAGTGCTGGTTATTACCTATAAAGCCCTAGATGACTCAGGCCTGGACTATTTGAAAAACCGAATTTCTGCATACAGACCAACATGAGCACGATGGCCTTCAGAGGAGGCCCTGCGCTCGATCCCACCCCAGTCTCAAGCGTGGTTGATGGGAACAAGAGAGGGGGACTTCTCTATGGCTTCTCCCTGCCTCTTGAACTCCCTCTCTAAAGAACTAAGAATGGCCCCTTCTCTCCTCTCCTTTAAAAAACTCTTAAAGACCTATGTGTGTAATCTACCTTATGAAGAGGAGGATTAGCATGTCTTTTACATATCCTCGTCTCATCATCGGATACTCACCCTAGCCTGCTGATGCGATATATTGTAATATGCTTTTAATGTTTTTGTGTTTTAATTGGTATGACTCTTTGCATTTGTTACGTTTATTTAGTTTAGCACTCAGTTTCGGTTGTTTATCGATTATATTGAGTTTATTTTATTTCATGTTTTGCCTTGATTTGATTGTTGTTTATTTGTTATCTGTTTTTGGGCATTGAATGTTTGCCATTTTTTGTTATTTTTGCAAACCGCCCTGAGTACCCTTGGAGAGAGAGGATGGGTTATAAATATAGTTATTTTTTATTATATTATGATTATGATTATTATTATTATTATTGTATGATACAGCAAACAAGATAGACATGCTGGATTTCATATCACGAAATCACAAGTTGAACACTTCCCAAGTATCTAGGCCTGTGTGATGTATTTCGGGATGATGCGTGCAGATCCCAGTAGGGTGGCCTTTTGCAGTTGGCAGATCGTAATTTTGTCAATGTCTATTGTTTCCAAATGCCAGCTGAGATCTTTTGGCACGGCACCCAGTGTGCCCATCACCACTGGGACCACCTGCACTGGTTTCTGCCAGAGTCTTTGAAGTTCAATCTTGAGGTCCTGATAGTGGCTGAGTTTTTCCTGTTGTTTTTCATCAATACGACTGACACCTGGGATGGCGACATCAATGATCCAAACCTTTTTCTTTTCCACAACTGTGATGTCTGGTGTGTTGTGTTCCAGAACTTTGTCAATCTGGATTTGGAAGTCCCACAGTATCTTTGTGTGTTCATTTTCCACAACCTTTGCAGGTTTGTTTAAGGAGCTCCACTGGCTACCGTTCATTTTCCGATCCCAATTCAAGGTGCAGACCATCATATATAAAGCCCTAAATGGTTTGGGACCCACCTACCTTCGTGATCGTATCTCCTACCATAAACCTGCCCGATCTCTGCGATCGTCAGGGGAGGCCCTCCTGTCGCCACTGCCTTTATCCCAGACCCGCCTTTTCTGCTGTGGCCCCCCGTTTGTGGAACTCATTGCCCATTGAAATCAGGCAAGCCCCCACTCTTTTAGCCTTTAGGAAAGATTTAAAAACATGGCTCTTCCGATGTGCTTTCGGAGAGTAACTGTTACACGCTTTTTTGTTACGCCCCCCATCATTTATCCCCTAGACTGTTTGCTATCTTATGTCCCTGTTCCCTGTGGTTTTATTCTTATCCTTTTCTCACCCCGAGTTTTAACTGAGTGTTCATGCGGCCCGCCCTGTTATATTGCTTTTTTGATTTTGTGTTGTACTGTATACGATCATTTATTGTATTGTTATAATTGTATTATGATATGTTGTTTTTGTATTTTGCTATATTGTATTTGTCCCGGGCATGGCCCCATGTAAGCCACCCCAAGTCCCCATTGGGGAGATGGTGGCGGGGTATAAATAAAGTATTATTATTATTATTATTATTATTATTATTATTATTATTATTATTATCCCACCAGTTCTTTACTGCAGGGAGGTGGTACTTGAGGCATAAGTTTCAATGAATCATTTGGGCCACATAGTTGTGCCTCTGTTTGTAGTCTGTCTGTGCAATTTTCTTACAGCAGCTGAGGATATAATCAATGGTTTCGTCGCCTTGACGTGGTGGGGGGGGGGGTGCTTAACCACTCCAATGGCGGTAGTGTAACTACCGGCAGGTCCAACCAAGCCAGAGAGGCCTCAGCTGAGGAGTGGAACTAAGAGCACCTAACCCATTAGCATTATGGAGAATCAAACCAAAATGAAGTCTATACTGGCTCGATCGTCTCCCAGGATAAAAAGGACCGCGGTGGATGCTGCTGATTCTGGACATCCATCGACAAGTGAGCTACGGAATCAAAATACAAATGAACAGTCACAGAAGCGGCAAAAATATACAGTGCCAGAAAACCGCATTATTATTATTATTATTATTATTATTATTATTATTATTGGTGATTATAAGTCTGAGGAGCATTTAAGAGATGCCATAACTAACAGCATTGCTCGGGTTTTCTAAACCTAGGGCCTTAGCCTCCTTGGTTGCAAAATGGTACAGCACTATAATGCTAAATGTTAAATGCGAAAAAGGCTGAACAAATGCACGTGCATGTGTCTCTATAGAATAAAAGGAAAAATTGTGAGGGATGTAGTGGTCACTTTCTCTTCCTGTAACACCTATCAGGGGAAAACATCTCGGCAGTTACAGAGGACTTTGTAAATGCTGTTTCCTAGCAGTTGCTAATGATGTTGTGACATTATTGCATCATTGCGTTATTATGAACCGATCATACAGGTGATGGCAATTTTGGCTTTAATGCAGAGGAGAAAACCATGTAAATGCCGATACTAAAGTGAAACCATGGCAATGGCATGAAAGAGAGCATCCGTAATCAAGTACTCTCATGAAAATGGTTGGAACAGATTTCAAATGAAATAATGCAGCATAACTGAGCCGTGTGATAAAACCCTGAACTTGTCTACCAATAATGTAATTTTCTTCTTTACCTACTGCCTCCCACTTTATCGTGCATTGCCATACTGTCTAATGAATCATGTTGTCTCATGTGTCCAAGATATGATACTCAAATTAATCATTTTGGTTTCTAAGGGCTAAACTGCTAGCTGCAGTCGGGGTGAGCACTCACCGGCAGCCCCAGCTCACCTGCTCACCTAGCAGATCAAAAGCAGAAATGTGAGTAGATAAATAGCTACCACTTTTAGCGGGGAGGTAATAAGAAGGCACCCTTAAGGATATCAATCAAGAGGACATCTATGGACAACAGAGCTCTTTAGCATGGAAGATGGAGTGACAGCACCCCTCCCCCCCAAGGCCGGAGTCGAGCACAGTCTCCAAGATGCTGGAAATAAGATGGGAAATGCCTTTTCCTCTGTTTGTGTATTATCAGTCCTTGTTAGTTGTATAACGGCATTGAATGCTTGCTATATGTGTGTTCTGTAATCTGCTCTGAGTTCCCTCGAGGAGATAGAGCGGAATATAAATATAAATAATGTTTTAAAGAGATTTCAGGCTTAATTTGCTCTAGCTCACATTGAGACAAAGATGTTGTACCTTCTTGCCATGTAGATGTGGAAGATGAGATGTCTACCAGGAAAGAAAGGTTAATAACTTTAATCCATTGTCACAGAAATGGTCAAATATATGCCAAGTTAGGCTTTTAAGAGCTACAAAGTCAAAACCCTCTCCCTGGATTGTGAGTTTTGCTGTCTCACACACAATTTTTTTTTTAAAAAAAAACTCAGCTGGCATCCTGGTCAGCAGCTATGATTACAAGTGCTAGGGATTATCATGAAGGCTTGAATGTGACCCTCAAACCTGCCTTTGCAGCCTAGCAGTGCGCCAACCAAAGCTGCTGGAGATTGGAGCATTGGGAAATGCACCCTGTGTATGTGTGTGTGAGTGTTTACACATTTTGCTGGCTTGTTTTAGCTGGGGCTGTTAATACTTTCAATAAAAGCAGAAGCAATGTGCCAAAAATATAGAGGCGACACTGAAAGAAATAGTGTTTTTTTCTTGAGTTAAGTCAACATACGGCTTGACGCTTGTCTACACACTGATTTAAAAAATCATGATCACTTCATAAATGTCTTAATCCTGACATACGATGTAGGATCCTTTTAGCAGTGAATGTGCTTTTTTAAAGGCTCTAATGCGATATACCAAAACTCACTTCTTGCTCTGCAGCTTCCAGGAAAATCTGGTCTGTTACTATGTTTTGCTATGTGTGTACAATTTTGATCAGGGTAGCTTTGAGGAAGGTTTTTGGGTTGGTAAACATAACCATTAAAAAAATGTCCAGTGCTACCTGCTGGAGGGATATGTTTATAACATTACAGATTGATTTTTTTTTGGTAAATACCAGAGTCCTTGTCCAAAGGAGAAGAACATGCCAGTGAGTGAGAAAGGGACCCAGCGTAAGCAAGTGGTAAAGGAAAAGTGATTATTTGGTTACTCCTACGTTATTGCTGTTCCTGAGTAAACAACTTGCTCCCAAGTAAATTTCCTGCTTCTGCATAAACTACTTACTTTAGCACAGTGGTTCCCAACCTGGCCAGGGTTCTGACCAGGGACCACTGTGACCATGGATCACTCTCCAACAGTAGTACCAAAAGGGTACTACTGAGGAGGAGGAGAAGCAGCAGTCAGGAGGCTTGTTGTCGCACCTTTCGTGGGTAGTCAGCCTTTCCCCTCCTGACATCCCCATTGCCTCTGCACTATAAGATGGTTTCGCGAGACAAGTCGCACTCATTGTAACAATGCAGTAATTATGAGGCCGTGGACAATATTTTAGTTCTTGGAGACCACTGGTGGTCCACAGATTACACTGCTCTAGTACAAGGGAAGACAATAGGCCAGTCATTTCAGAAGAAAACAAGAAATAGAAATAGGGCTGATTTGAATTTAGGGTGGAAATGACAATACAGTTTCGATGTGGTATGTTACAGGTGGGTGTAGTGCTAACAGGGTGAATCCAGGGCACTTTCCGGGTTGAATAATCTGGATTACAGATGCGTTCCTTTGGTGGTATAGACGAGGTGTGAAGGTACGTAATACACAACATTGGATCAAAAAGGGAAGAAATGAAAAGTAAACACACTTTTATGTTGCTTCAGATTACATACTTGTCATACAGCACTTAAAATACAAACTATTTGATATCAAATTATTCATTTTGAGCTTTTTAAACCACAAATCCAACATTTTGATCACATAAAAGAAGGTTCTGTGAATGGGAGGCAGGTTTGCCTGTGACCTGTGGCTGTTTGAGGTCTTCAGAAATCTCACCGAAATCCTAATGCTATTGGTGACATCAAAAGAACGGTCCCCTGAGCCTTATTAAATCATGGCTTGACCCTTTTTGGTGTAAATTACATTTCCCCCTCCTAATTTGAGTCTTGAAAAGGTCCCTTTCCTCCCCTACTTTTCAACAATGGGAAAAACCCACAGATTTTTAGAGTGCCGAGTTTCGCTTTCGGTCTCTTCTAAAAGAAAATAAGAGATCAAGGGTCAGTTGTAAGCAACAACTTTTTAAAAGCATGTTTTCTTTTAGTAAGTGGAGTCTTGACTTGATCTTCAGTCAGTGATTTCAGTCATTATTGGCCCCTGAAGAGGCTTTGGTTTCAGGGTCAAAGAGGGCCTCCCTTGGAGATGGCCATCAAAACATGACAGGAAAATCATCAACTGAATTACTGTATGTTTTCAAAAGAAGGCAGGAAAAGAAAGGCACAAGGATCATTGGAAGAAAAGAAAGCCATAATCTATCCTCAATTACTGTGGAAGTGAGACTGCAATAAAATATTTAACTGTGAGAAGAAGACAAGAACAACAGGAAGAGGAGCCCAGACATTTTCATTGGAAAGATTGAAGAACTTCACCTGTAACACTATCTTCTTCCCTCTCTTTGCTTGTGTAACTAACCATTCCCATATGAGCAAACATCCCCCGTGATACTCCTCTTTTTGTGTGTCTCTCATTTGTGTTTTCAGTTGATCTCCAGGGATTTAATACTAATTGATTCTACCTTAGTTTTCATTCTGAGCTGGCCCCAGAGGTATTGCTGTCTGAAGAAAATGCAAAAAGACACCACCAATTTCTCCAGTTCATAAACAGAAGTGAACTATTGTAAAAGCTGTATTTTATTTCAACACCAGCAATGCAATAATGTTCCTCGCTCAGCCGTTATATGAAAATTTTTGTTACTTGAGCAGCATGATACCCACCGGAGCTTTTCTTTGCAACATCCCCAACTGCTGTGACACCCACTTCCACTCAAAATCTGCTTTCTGTCACCATTTCCTCAACCCCACATATCGTGGTCAGAGCCAGGTGTTATGGACAGGTGTTTCTCAGAAGATAATGTCTCTCAGGATACTCAAGAATGGTCACAATACTTGGCTATGAGTAAGGCCTCTGAGATCCAGTGGGCTCTGGAGAATCATGTGCCACCCACTCCTGTATTGTAGTATTGCTTTTCTTTCAAGAATTCACCACTTCTGAGCCCCAGTATTTGCTACTAGTGTTGTGCTTTTGTATGGAATTGCTGTTCGTTTTGTGTAGTTTCATTTGTGTCACCTCATTTTTATATTTGTGTCCTGCTAACAAAAATGGGCCACCTATATTACACGAATTTTCATCTCGCTAACAACCCCACCCCTATAATTT
The DNA here is from genome assembly GCF_035594765.1 of Anolis carolinensis. NCBI lineage: Eukaryota > Metazoa > Chordata > Lepidosauria > Squamata > Anolidae > Anolis > Anolis carolinensis. Next base: position 74,568,303 of record NC_085845.1, read on the forward strand.
ATGGACCATTGGCTGCAATGGGAGGGCTTCCGAGGCTCATTCCCCCCTCAGTTTTTGGGCTAGAGGGGTGAAAATCACCACAGATGGAGGTCATTTCAACCCCTTTTAGCCCACCAACTTTTAAAATGTTTGGGTATTCCCCAGAGTACTATTGTTGTTATTATTATTATTATTATTATTATTATTATTATTATTATTATTATTAACACCCATTGGTCCACATCGGATGTCATGGGGAAGGACTCCTTTCCCACACTCAATTTAGGGTCCGAGAATAACTATTTTTATTAATACAGTAGAATCTCACTTATCCAACATAAACGGGCCGGCAGAACGTTGACTAAGCGAATATGTTGGATAATAAGGAGGGATTAAGGAAAAGCCTATTACACATCAAATTAGGTTATAATTTTACAAATTAAGCACCAAAACATCATGTTTAACAACAAATTTGACAGAAAAAGTAGTTCAATACGCAGTAATGCTATGTAGTAATGACTGTATTTACGAATTTAGCAGCAAAATATCACGATGTATTTAAAACATTGACTACAAAAATGCGTTGGATAATCCAGAATGTTGGATAAACATTCTCTTCCTGATCTCTAGATCCACCAACTACAGTTTATAAGACTGAAATGTGCCTGAAAAGCAAGAAGTTCAAGAAATGATTGCTGATAAGAACGTGAGCCAGTTTAATGTAGTAGTTTCAGTGTTTGACTAAGATTGCAAAGGTTCTTTCATACTACACTGTTGTAGTGGTTTAACTTCACTTTAATTGCCACAGCTGTTTTCTGTGGAATCCTATAGAATGCATCTTTGGCCCCATCTACTCTGACTGTTAAACACAGTTCCAAACCGGTATTGAAGAAAGTGTTTTCACTGTGCAGAAGATTACATAGGAAATCATGGAACCAGTTTGGGGCGTAGATGGTGACTCCAAAAACTACAGAGCACTGATGCTCATCAAGGGTGTTCTTTTGCATGCCTTTGTGAGAACAAGCTTCGAACTGCATTAAATGATAATTCTATTGATTACTTAAAATAGCACCCAGGAGTGCTGCCACCTAGTGGCTAAGAAAATATAGAAATGTTTTTGCAAGTGTCAATGTGTCATCAGGATACAAAATAAAGTTGTACTCCATTTTGGATAAACATTTGAATTAGAGCATTTTTCCCAAGAAAAATGTTCCACATCAATAAGGATTTAAAGTAGTCAATCTTATAGATTTTGCTGAATGTTCTTGGTTAATGAATTGTGTGGATCCCTCCCCTAGTTTAGAAAAAGAATGATAAACAAATTAGTACAAGAAAAAAAAAACCAACACTTCTTTGTTGATCCATTTTGGGAAACTCCGGGAAACATTGTCACAAGCAGGAAGACATTTCGGAAACTGCAGTCATAACAATTGCCTTGACGAGCATCCAGTTTTGTTCATTGTGCATACACAACACTGTATCACATAAATGAAGGGCCAAACAGCATCTCTCTGTTTGGCGGTGCTTACTGAGTTCATACATTGTTATTATAATGGAGCAATATGTTCGTGTCAGGTCTCAGAAGAGATACCTTTTTGGATTGCAATTTCCAGAATTCTCATTTAGAATGGGAATGCTAGGAAGTATAGTCCAAAAGTGTTTCCAAATTCCCAAGTTCCCAAGTAATGTTATTGATATAAAGAGGCTTAGTGCAAACTATTTACATAGAGGATTTAGGCCTGGAAAATGCTGGTTTCCAAAATTTGCATGCATGAAACTCAAGAATGTGATCTTTGGCCCCATACTTGTTGCCAAGATTTAAATGAATTTGCAAGGTTACTTATAGGAGGCCTGGTTCAGATTGTACTCTGAATATTGCAAAATCACATACAAACATAAGTACATGTGCAAATGCATGCACACCTGGTATAGTAAATTCAACCAGTGTTATGACTGGAGGGTTTACGTCCTGTCCTTGACTCTTTTCCCCAACCTCCTATTTCATATTCTGACTCTTAATTGTAGTTTACTACAGGAAGTAGTAGACTTATCAGACTGTAAAAGCAGCCAGAAGGAGATGGTGAATCCTGCCACAGACTGGAGCAGATAAGGTCCACGCCTCACTCAACAAGAGACATAAAAACAATGTGTTTTCTGTGTTGTCAAAGGGTTTCATGGCCGGAAGCACAAATGTGTTTTCTTCCTCATTATCTTAATGTCTCCAAGAGATGCACATCTGGACCCCTTTCTCTTGTTAATGTATATGCATCCCAAAAATTGTGATGTCATGGCCAAACTTCACTTAGCTTCCCACACATAAATGTAAAAAAGAAGGGATCATTATGCAGCCAATCTGTCTGTGGCTGCTTCTATACCACTTTAACTACATGGCTCAATGCTATGTAATCCAGGGATTTTGTAGTTTGGTGAGACACAAGCACTCTTTGGCAGAGAAGACTAAAGAGATTGCAAAACTACAAATCTCATGATTGCATAGCATTGAGCCATGGCAGTTAAAGTGGTGTCAAACTGCATTAATTCTACAGCGTAGGTGTATCCTTTGTAGACCATGTCAGTCTCACTTTCCAAGAAGGAGGGGTGGTTTGAGCATTGGACTCTGAATCTTGAACCAAGGTTTGATTGAAAAACCTACTGGATGATCTTGAGCGAGTTTCACACTCTGAAACCTTCATTATAAGTTTGCCTTCAGCTCACCACAGAATTGAAGATACACAACAATAACAAAGATTACACTATGTAACACGATTTTTGCTCCTGGGTTGTAAATGTCATTTCCTAATTGGTTCTATCATAAAAACATGGAAAAAGTTTATTAAACTGCAAAAACTTTGTTTTTGTGAGATGTCCTGCAGCACATTTTGCTATAGTTTTTCAATGAATATTGCAACCAATTCAACCTAGTATGTGGCAGCCACAAAAATGAAGCTTTTGGAATATAACAATTACTTTAAAGTAAGTACCGCATAATTAAACAGAAAATAACATTTTTAAAGCGGGAACAGAAAATCTTTCAAATTTTATTACATAGATCTTATCACACAAGCCCCCCTCTGTGCCATTTCACCATCACATTGGGGAGGCATCATCCAACTGGGGCAGAAGTGTGCTGGCTCTATTAGAGCCTACACAACATGGGAGTCTTCTTGTGTTGACAAGGAAGCATCCTAGGATGCTTCCACATCCGTTGGGGGAGGTCTTCTGCCAGAAGCTGAGGGACGTAGTGTGATGAGCTGCATGCCCATCTGTTCCTCAACTGGCTGACAAGTGTCCTAGGATGCTTAAATTGGTATGATGAGATCCCTTGTTTATCCAGCAAAAAGCAGAACAACATACATGGCCAACAAAACAGAATGACGGTTGATAGCAAAAAGTTATTCTTGATTTGGGAGAAAGTACATTATTCATTGTATGCAACAATGGTAAAGAACCACTTTTAAATTGTGGTTCAACATTGAGGGAAGTGCCAAGAATAGCTAAGAATAGGACCAATGGTTTCTGGCCTGCGGACAAGAGTGGCCATGCCCTAAGACAGTAGTTCTCAACCTGCGGGTCTCCAGGTGTTTTGGCCTACAACTCCCAGAAATCCCAACCAGTTTACCAGCTGTTAGGATTTCTGGGAGTTGAAGGCCAAAACATCTGGGGACCCACAGGTTGAGAACCACCACCACCACCACAACAACAACACTTTATTTATATACCTCTCTATCTCCGATAAGGACTCAGGGCGGTTTACACATCATAAAAAACCACTGCTCTAAGAGAAGTCTTCAGAGTGCTTTGTTTTACTCTTCATCAACATTGTCATTAAAAGTTTGCTTGGGAAGGAGTGTTGCATTTATTCTGCAAGTGGTAATCACAGTCTTCAGGCTCAGTCTTCATGCCTCACTCTGCTTCACTTTGAGGTCCAGACTCTGGTCCAAAATAGGCATCAGATTCCACCCTTCACCCCTGGACTGGTAGCACTAGAAGTTCAGCCAGAAACAAAGTCATAGAATCATAGAGTTGGAAGAGACCTTGTGGGCCATCTAGTCCAACCCCATGCCAAGAAGCAAGAAAATTGCATTCAAAGCACCCTTGGCAGATGGCCATCCAGCTTCTGTTTAAAAGCCTCCAAAGAAGAAGTCTCGACCACACTCCAGGGCAGAGAGTTCCACTGCTGAACAGCTCTCACAGTGAGGAAGTTCTTCCTGATGTTCAGGTGGAATCTCCTTTCCTGTAATGTGAAGCAATTGTTCCGCATCCTAATCTCCAGGGCAGCAGAAAACAAGCTTGCTCCCCCTTCCCTTTGGCTTCCCCTCACGTATTTATACATGGCTATCATGTCTCCTCTCAGCTTCTCTTCTGCAGTGTAAACATGCCCAGCTCTTTAAGCAGCTCCTCATAGGGCTTAAGGTCCCCCAGTTCTTCTCGCTGCTTTCTGTAAAAGACATTCTTGGAAAGCAAAGTTGTCAAATTTTGTTGTGCCAAAGGTCTTCAAAATCACATATTGCCATGTAATATTCTACATACTGTTTTTATCAACTGAAGGTTTAAACTCCCACGAACAATAGAATTCAAAATGATGGTAGTCAAAGGGCAGCGCATAGCTCAGGAGCCCTGCGGCTGTTGCAATCTTCTGTAAAAAGGTCTTTGTCGACTTCTGAAAACTTGCCAAAGTCACCTAAAGTTCAGTTAATAAGACAGGAAAATTCTGCGTCATCATCTTCTCTTCCTCCATTCAAATATATATCTAAAGGTTGCGCTGTGGTTTGGTCGGAAAAAAACAAAAACAAAACAAAACAAGGAACATTTTGTACTTTAACTTCAGAATCTGAAATCAGATCAATATAATTTATAGTAGCATGGCCATTTTTTCAGTTCAAATTTTAGGTTCTTCTTCATCATGCACCCAGACAGGATCATCAGATTGTATTTTGCTGCAAAATCCACAGGAAAATATGTAAATATTCTGTAACGCAATTATCCGAAGAGTTGTAAACAATCTCTTCATATGTGAACCACTTGTAATGGGTAGATTTTGCATTTTTTATTTAGTTTACTTTATTTTTATCTCTCATTTTTATGATACAGGGATTCAAGATGATTGTGCTGTTTGAACTAGAATGTTGAATGTATCCATAAGTCACAGTCATGTGGTGACACAATGGATTCAACCGTTGTGAACTTCTGACCTGAAGGCTGGGTTGCTGACCTGAAGGTTGCCGATTTGAATCTGTGAGACGGGGTGAGCTTCCGTCTGTCAGCCCTAGCTTACGGGGACATGAATGAAGTCCCCCAGTAACACATCCAGGCGTCTCCTGGGCAACGTCTCTGTAGACAGCTAATTCTCTCAAACCAGGAAAAATTTGTAATATGTTCTCAAGTCGCTTCTGACGTGATTTTTAAAAAGTCATGACTTGTTTTGTCTACATCTCACTGAAGTGCCTTTAATATGAGAATATTATCACATTTTAACTGGCCTCAGTTCAGAATAACTAAGATGTATTTTGAAACACTGAGAGAAAAGGTGGTATAGTGGTTTGAGTGTTGGACTATGATTCAGGTTCAAATCAGGGCTTCTTGAACTTTTCTACTTGCAGCCACTTTCGGCCTGAGAAATGTTTATGTGAACTCAGGCATACAGAATAGAATAAGTATAAAATTCAAACTCCCTCTGAATAGATCTTACCAAACCCCATGATAAGTTCAGCTTAGGATCACCATAAATCAGAAACTACTCGAAGGCACACAACAACAAAATTTGAATCATTAGTATTTTGAGTAAGAAGCACTGTATATTTATTTCCAATCTTTCCAAGAGGCAGTTTGAAGAAGCTAAACCATATTTGATTTGGGGGAAAGGCTTTAAAATCCAGGTGAAATTTTTAAAAGCTTGCAATAGTTCTGTCTGAGGTTGGTCAGTTCATGAAAAATAATGACGTGGCATATGTTGAATAGGACCTTATTTTTTAAACAGCAAAATAATTTAGTAATCTGACATTTTTAGGCTGAGATCACTATGCAGTTTCCTACTAGTTTTTACTATAACTGAAATGCATGTTTATTCAGATTCTGATCATTTCTCATTAAAAATAGGAATAGAAAGCAAGAAAAGGAGAATCAGGAAACAGAGTAAAACATAAATGTCTTCTGATAAGCAGAACGGTGTAAGATCCCTTTGTTGCCAGATTTCTTTCAAGTGTGTGATGTATTTCTTAGGTCCAGCTTGCTCATGATGTGAAGGAACATCTGAACTGCTTTGTCTGTAGGGAAATCAAAAAGAGAGAAGAAATGTTTACTATGGAGCTAGTGCTTAATCTCTGGGAATGACAGGAAAAGATTATGCAAGCTGGAGATAACTCACCATATCGTAAAAAAGTAAACACACTGAATGCAATGTAAAATAAATACACAGTTGTCATTTGAGCACAGTCTACATCAAAGTCCCTTTTCTTAACATCTCCAGTGACAGAAACGTAGTTTTTAGTTCTATCCTGTGGCTGATTTCATTGTTGTTGTTGATGAGAAAAATGCTAGTTCCAGGCCAAAGCCTCAGACCTAGAGACAGTGTGCACTAATGTCATTAAGTGTAATATATAAGTGCTAACCACACTTTGTCATTCAAACATACACAAAGAGAATCAACATATACGAGGATTGAATGAAAAGTAATGCCTCCACCTTAGTTACTTGGGTTTGGATGGGAATATTTTAATAAATCAAACACAGAAATAATCCTTAGAATGTGCTCTTTAACTACCACTATTCACTTTCCCACATAATCACCAGACAATTGGATACATTTCTGCCAACAATGAACAAGTTTTCTGATGCTGTTACGGAAGAAGCCGACACTCTGTTTCTGCAACGAGCATCTCACAGTACCCATCGTGCACAGATCTTCCGATAGCCAAGCAAAGCAATAATGAGACCCACACATTCTTGTGAAATGCCAATTATGCTTGAAATTTCTCTCTGAGTGATACGACAATCATCCTGAATCAATCTGTCAACCTTTTGCTTGTGAAACTCAGTGGTTGCTGTCACAGAATGTTCAACTCTTTGTCACACAAATCAGATGTTCCCATGCAACATCTTTAAACTTACTCATCCAACGACGCACAGTACTCACATCAACACAATCACCATGAACAGCTTACATTCTCTGATGAATCTCCTTTGAGGTGACACCTGCTGTCAAGAATTCAATGACTGCACATTGACTGACCGTCTGCGCAGGGTTCCATACTATGCACTTTAAAAACACAACCATTCAATGCTAAGGCTTCCCGCCAAGTGGAACTGTAGAGGAGAGTCTACTGAACAAGCCAGTACCTGCCGCATACCAGTACTGCCATCTGCTGAGGAGTTACGAAGGTGGAGGCATTACTTTTCATTCAACCCTTGCAGTTGGAGAAAACAGCCAAAAAAAAAAAAAAAACCATGGGATGGGAGATGCCAGATTTGCCAGTATTATTGAATCACTTCAGTGATATGGAATAATAGGCAGTCCCCTACCAAGCATTGACATTTCCCTCCCACATCCTGCATCATGAGCCTGGCATGGTAATTTTTTAAATTAATTTAATTATTCATAATACCGAAGTTTCAAAATAGATTTGCTTTTTCTGCCTGTACTGCTAGCTGTTAGTTTTGGACTTCCACAATGGAGAGTACTGAGATTGGGAGGAAAGCCCAGTATTCCCAACATGATCTCTTCAAGATCAGTGCCTCAGTTCTACTCCAGAGCAGTAGGATTGGACAAAACGGACAAACATTGGACAAAAATGACAAACGGAACTATGTGCTTTGTAATGCTATAGGACTAAATGCCACAGTAATATGATACTCTCTGCCATCCCAAATAGGATAACGTCCATACACAAACACATCTGGGAGTCTTTGTAAATTGCATCAACAAATAGAACCTTGCAGATTGTAGCAGGCTGCTGTTTTTCTGTTAGAGCCGTAGACTTGCACACAGTCCTTTATTCTTGCATGGAACTGAAAAACTGGAGAACTTGCACACTTGTTTCCTGCTTGGAGGTGACCCATGAAAACTGGAATTCAGGGCCAACCCTACCTAAAATGACAATGATGCATATGTTGTGTTTGTTCTGGGCTGAACCCAAGTTGTATGTGTCCGGTCAGATAACTAAACACATATCCTCCCACTCTGAAGTGAGTAAAATCTTCAATGCTATTCCAAAATAGAGGAATAGCGTTGAAGATTTTACTCACTTCAGAGTGGGACCTGTTAGTGGGACCTGTTAGTGTATGTGTTGCGACCTGTTAGTGTGTTGGCTGCAATGTGTTGCACAAGCATAATGAGGCTAAGTGAAATAAATAACAATTCATATAATTTTAGAATATATATATGTTGTGTCCCCATAGATTTCACTTTTACACTTTATGTATGTGCAGTAGAGCATGAATGCATGTGCATATGATTGTGTGAGTGTGTGTCACATGTATAGACACTATACAAACACAAGATATTCTATGTACAAAGAAAATGTGTCCAAATAATATATATTATTAAAGTTCCCCGTACAAAGCTCAATTTGGCCGTACCAGACAAAATGAAAAGGAGCAACAGCTCTAACACAAAAGTTATCCAAGTCTGGTATTGGTTCCAATATATATAGGCTTCAGGGATACATAGTCAATGAAAATATCTTCCAAACAAATTAAACAGATGGTTGGTCGTGTTGCTGTATACTGGAATGAAGAAAATAATGATGGAACACTGCTCTCAGTAAAGTCCAAATAAAGTCCCAAGTCTACAGGGGTCCCGGGTATTTTTGTACCCTGTCTCAGGGAGAAAATCCCCTTCTTCAGGAGTTGTTATATTCAGCAACAATGAATTTATATCTAAAACAAAACATAGAGTAACAAGTATTTTACCGGTAGGACACAATGAGCATTTTGCGTTTTGTTGAGCTTGCCAAAATTTTGGCACCAACAAAAAAAAAAAATCTCCCTACTACTGTATTTCCCCTTTGTAAACCAATCACAGAGTGGAAGTGGCCCATCTGATGGTTTAAAACTTGTGCGCCAGCTGCACCCATACCTTGAGAAGTTGGATTTGGCCATGGTGGTCCAACCTCTTGTTGCATCCTGTATGTGGGGTTGCCTTTGAAGACTGTTTGGAAGCTTCAAGTAGTACAACGGGCGGCAGCCAGGTTGCTAACTGGAATGGCATACAGGGAGCACACAACCCTCCCATTATGTCAGTTCCACTGGCTGCCATTTTCTTCCGAGCACAATTCAAAGTGCTGGTTTTAGCCTATAAAGCCCTGAACGGTTCTGGCCCAGCTTACCTGTCTGAACACATCTCCTCCTTATGAACCAGGATGGATGTTAAGATCTTCTGGGTGGGCCCTGCTCTTGGTTCCACCACCTTCGCGGGTGCAGCTGGTGGAGACAAGAGACAGGGTTTTCTCAGTGGTGGCCCCTCAACTGTGGAACTCCCTTCCTAGTGATGTGAGATTAATCTCCTCCCTCCTGGCATTCAGAAAACAAGTAAAATCCTGGCTTTGGAACCAAGCATTCGGAGACTTGCTACAATGCAATAGACAGCTGTAAATTAATGTGACTGTAACTGGAATGGATTATGTGGTTGTTTTAATTGTTGTTTTAAATCCTGTTTTAATTGTATTTATATGTCATTGTTTTATGTTTAATAGTTTAATGTTTGATGTATTTATAATCTGTTATGTGTATGTTTTGATGTGGCATCAAATTGTGCCAAGCTGTAAGCTGCTCTGAGTCCCCTTTGGGGTGAGGTAGGGCTGGATAGAAATTCGGTTAATTAATTAATTAATTAATTATGTTTTAAAACTTGTGCAATAAGGCAGCACCTACCATAGTTAATTATATGCAATTTGCACAAGAAAACTCTTTCTTTTCTTTTCTTTTCTTTCTTTCTTTCTTTCTTTCTTTCTTTCTTTCTTTCTTTCTTTCTTTCTTTTTTTTTGCAAATTGGACTATTTTTTTCAATCCTGGTGGAAAATGGCTTGCTGTTTCCAGGCAAGGAGAAACTTTCCGTGCTTTTCCATTTTTGTGCACAGAGAATAAGAAAGTGAGGATTTACATTCTGTGAGAGGTGGGGGAGACGTCGGTTTGCTCGGGAAGGAGATTTGGAGCTTTCTTGGACTTTAAACTGGTCTCTTAGATGTGATAAGAGCAAGACTTTTAAGATCTTCACATTTTTCTGAATGTTTATACCTCTATGAAGGTCCATCACAGATATATCATTTAGGGAGGAGGTTAAACTGAAGAGCCAATAAGCCACACTGATTAGGTGTTTCTCAGAGTAGGTCCTTGAATTGCAATGTGTCACAAAAGAAAACATACCAGTGAAAATATTTGCAGGACTGAGGTCATCCTATGGAGGTAGTTCACACAAGGTTAACCATTCTTTGTTAGAGATATATCTAGCTGGGAATTACAATTCCAGCGATTTCTTAGGTGGGAATTAGATTGCGCAAGTGGGTGGGTGGCTTTCAAAATTGATAAGATTGCAGTGAAGTCATAACACATTCTTCAATATTGTCTTTTTTATTGCTCAGAAAGGCAGAATTGACTATTTTCAGCCTTAGGAACAGTTAAAAAAAATTGATGTGTGGGAGGGACGGTTCTTATGTTCATTGTTTGACAGTGGTTCACAATTTCTCACATTTTCAAACATGTTTGGTGTCCAGCAGTTGATCTCAATCTGAGTTCCCTAGATGTTGCTAGCCATCATGCCCAAATTCCAAATCTGTATGGCCAATGATCAGGGATCCTGAGGGCTGTAGACCAACATCAGGAGATCCCAGGTTTTGAACCATTGCAGTAGAAGATGTAACTTTCATATCCTCCAAAATTTCTCTGGGACGTGTTTGGCCAAGTAATATATAATGTTAGCTTTGGAATGAAAATGGTTTAAAAAATCAGAGTAGGATCAAAATGGCAAAAGTTATTAGTATGAATGCACAATTTAGGGACAGTTTACTTTTGCCTGAGAACTTTATCGCATGAGCCAGGTAAATCAGCACTGCAGCTAGACTGCCACCCTGGTTTACCCTATCACATGGACCCTGCTATCAGTCTGCCTACCCCCTGTAATTCTCCTGTGTCTCGCTATTAATGAGGAAAACCTGTCAATAGCTCCCAATGTTGCATTGTTTCCATTACCTTCTTTGGATGCAATTAATGTCTTCTGTGTTGGCATGCTGACAGTAAAGTGATCTCAGAGGGTGGGATTCTCCACCTCCTTCTGTTCCCCCTCAGTATTCCCAAGCTGGCTACTTTTCTTTTACTTGTCTTTTTTATTTTAAACTAGCTTGGGTACCCGGCGTTACCCAGATTATTTGAAAAAGTCAATTTTTAATTGTACTAAATGCATAATGTTGTGGTTGAACTATAACTGACATCATGCCAGATTAACCCCGAAAAATTCAATGAGTACATAAAGTTGGTTATGTTGGGCAAGTTTGCTCTAGATGCATCATGGGTGGGTTCAGTGTGCTCTCTGATTGTCGGGTTAACTACAACTCCCACTATGGTGAGTCAGTCCCCTCAAACCCCTCCAGTAGGTTGAGTTAGTCATGGGGGTTCTGTGTACCAAGTTTGGTGCAGGTTCATTATTGGTAGAGATCACAGTTTCCCTGACTGTAGGCGAACTATAACTCCCAGAAAGGAAGGTCAGTTTCCCACAAATCCCTCCAGTAATCAAATTTTGGCATATCAGGTATGTGTGCCATGTTTGGTCCAGATCCTTTGGTGTTTGGGTTCACAGTGCTCTCTGGATGTAGGTGAACTACAACTCCCCCAAATCAAGGTGAATTTCCCTCAAAGACGTCGGTATTTTTTGCTGGTCATGGGGGCTCTGTGTGCCAAGTTTGGTCCACTTCCATCTTTGGTGGAGTTCAGAGTCCTCATTGAGTGCAGGTGATCTATAAATCCCAGTACCTAATACTACAAAATCGCCAAACCAATTCCCCTCAAAACTCACCAATATTCAAATTTGGGAATATCAGGTATGCATGCCAAGTTTGGTCCAGATCCATCATTGTTTGGGTTCATAGTGCGGTCTGGCTGTAGGTGAACCACAACTCCTATAAATCCCTCCAAAGACCTCTAGTATTTTGTGTGGGTCATGGGGGTTCTGTGTGCCAAGTTAGTTCCAGGTCCATTGTTGGTGGAGTTCAGAGTGCTCTTGGATGGCAGGGGAACTATACATCCCAATAGCTATAACTCCTATAAATCATGGCGAATTCTCCCCAAACCTCTCTAGTATGTTCAGTTGCTGATCAATTCCACTCTTTGTTGTGCCCCGCAGAAAAGAATAGAAAATGGTTATGGAAGAGGCAGTGGGCGGGATCATGCAAATCCCACAGCAATGGAGGGAGTCAGAAACACTGGGAGGTCTATGGTGGAGGAAAAACATAAAATCTAGGATGAAATTGTCCCAGTATGAGAGCCTTCACTTGGGTGGTGGGCAGTATAGTGTTTGTGGAAGATATTGGCAGGGCTCTTGGACATGTTCATGGCGGTCGCGATAACCTACAATGTCATTGGAGGGAGGGCCATTGGTGTCTCCTGCGTAGTGGGAGCTATAGCTGTTTGTGGAAGTAGGAGCCTGTCTGTGTAAGTGGACAACCCAGCCACATATACACATACATTTTTTCATTTTTATTATGTGTATAGATGCCGGAATTGCGAAATTCCATTAAAAATAAAAAATAATATTAAACAAGAAACAGCAGTCGTGCAGGAAGGCAGGATTACAAAGGCGTGAGGAACTACGATCGCAGGATCATGGAATGGCTAATTAGCACAACTGCTTTACTGAAGAGAGGTGAAACATCAAAGGTGCTCAATGCAGTATGTACACGTATCAGTAGCACAACTATAGTGGTATAGTGGGTTCATGTGATCAAGTCCTCAGTCTATAGGGAAGGGCAAGATTCCTCCCATCCTTTCCTCTCATGCTTGTGACTTCCCCCCCAAACATTCATTTAAAGTCATGTGGAGATCCCACTTTGAAACAGAGAACTAGTCATTGTGAAGTTGGATATAAAGTAGAGTCTCACTTATCCAAGCTAAAAGGGCCTGCAGAACCTTGGATAAGCGAATATCTTGGATAATAAGGAGGGATTAAGGAAAAGCCTAATAAACATCAAATTAGGTTATGATTTTACAAATTAAGCACCAAAACATCATGTTATACAACAAATTTGACAGAAAAAGTAGTTCAATATGCAGTAATGTTATGTTGTAATTACTGTATTTACGAATTTAGCGCCAAAATATCACGATATATTGAAAACATTGACTACAAAAATGCATTGGATAATCCAGAAGCTTGGATAAGCGAGTCTTGGATAAGTGAGACTCTACTGTATTATATTGTGTGCATATCAGTCTCATACATTTGAGGTTATGATACATTTTAAAAAATGAGTCAAGTTTGTATGTACTGTATAATAAAGGCAAGGAACGCCAGGGAAATATTAGTAGCTTTGAAGAAAGGAAACTGATCTCCTTTTAAGTCACTGAACTTTCAGTCCAACTGTTTCAATTCCTTGAGCTCTTAAACTGATAGCACTTAGATAGCAGTTTTCATATTTTCAGTTCAGTCACATCAGCTAAGCATGTGCAAAGTCTGACCGGACAGTAAGACGTGAGATTCTGGTAAGAATAATTGCCAGACATTACACTATAAAGTCCAAGTCTATGATTTGTGAAGTGGCCATCTCCCTCCTGCTTCTAGGCCTGCAGATTAAAGCTAATCCACTCTCTGGCCTGCTTATCTTAAACCTCAAATTTCTGCTACTGCTCCCTCTCTTTGTAAACACAATTAGGGTTTCCCAGATTATCATTTCAAAAATAAAGGAGTGAAATTGGAGTGTTGTTGAAGCCTAGGCCGGGCATCCCTTGAAATACAGGATGTCTGGCCAACCTAATCATAATGAGCTTCTACCTATCAGACTGTGCATATTGTACTTTGCAAGCAATGCATCAGTGTCAGTCTTCAAAGAGGGTTTTACTATGATTTTCAGAGGATTTATCTGTTGTCAGCTAAGGAGTCGTGAGACAGGCTTCCCACCAGATATGCATTTACCCCATGGCTACGGGGCTGGAGGGCACCTAGTTTGGCCCAGTTCTCACGTGCAAGTTGCAATATGATCATGGCACTTGAAAACTGCTGCCAGGAGTTTAGAAAGCACAGTAGGTTCAGCTGCCAGCATGTATGCCGCTTTCCTCACAGTTGACACTACTCTGGTTTATCTCTCCCAACTCAAGACATTTACCATATATATCTCTGTATAAGTAAACATCATTTATACATTGAGGGCAGATTTAGGATCCGATTTGGATGTAAGCAATGAATACATTGATGCATTCTATGGGGGAGAGAAAGGGCCAAGCTGCCCCTGGATGACACTGCCATTTTCCCACTTAGCAATTTAAAAAGGGCAGAGATGCCATGTTGGATATGGTAGGGTTGGTAGATTCATCTTCAGATTCTCTTGGTATGGACCAGGGGTCCCCAAACTAAGGCCCAGGGACCGGATGCGGCCCTCCAAGGTCATTTACCTGGCCCCCGCCCTCAGGTTTATAATATAATATTTTTGTATTAGTTTTAATAATATAATATATTGTATATACATATAATATTGATAATAATATTATGTTATACAATATAATACTAATAATAATACCATATAATAATATTAATTATATGTTATATATTACATAACATATAATAGTATAGTGGTATAGTTCAATATAGAATTATATAATGCTAATATTGTGCTATGCTAATAATATAATATATTGTATGTACATATACCTGCTCTGAGTCCACTTCGGGGTGAGAAGGGTGGGATATAAATGTAGTAAATAAATGCAGTAAATAAATAATTAATTTTAGACTTACGCTCGGCCAAAGTCTGAAATGACTTGAAGGCACATAACAACAACAACAACAACAACAACAACAACAACAACAACAATCCTAATTACCTTGACTATTTCATTGGCCAGTAGCAGGCCCACACTTTCCATTGAAATCCTGATAGGTTTATGTTGGTTAAAATAGTTTTCATTTTTAAATATTGTATTGTTTTTTCATTGTTGTTGTTTCACTACAAATAAGACATGTGCAGTATGCATAGGAATTTGTATTTTTTTTCAAATGATAATTTGGCCCCACAACAGTCTGAAGGATTGTGGACCGGCCCTCTGCTTCAAAAGTTTGAGGACCCCTGGTATGGACTATGCTCTCACTTTTCACCACTCTGTTCAAAGAAGGTGATGGTTCCCCCTTCCTTTTTAAGTAAGAGTTAAGATACAATACTTAAATTAACCTGAGGATAAGTTAACCCAGTTTTTGGGGGGTTTTTATTACTAAAAAATGTTTCAACTTAATGACTTCATCAGACAGGCTGATTTGCCCATTGTGTCAGAAATATTAAAAAATTAGTTAGGTATTTTTAATTACAAAAATGTGAGTCAAGCACTGAAAGGGTTAAATAAGCTAGCGTTGCCCTGAGGAGAGTGAGTAGGCCGAAGCTTGTTAGCGTTAGTGGGCCCTGAGGAGGGTGTTAGTCAGCCTCTGTGAGAGAATGCCACTGTGTGAGTAGGTCTCAGTATGAGGTAGGCCTCACTGTGAGAGAAGGCCTGGTGTGCAGGCCTGTAGCGAGGGGTGGTGGTGGTGGTGGTTAGGGGTTCAACCCCTCCCCCCCGAAATTTTTCAGGTTATAAAAAAAACCCTGGTTTACTCATGAATTTTAACTGGTTAACCAAATCCCCATGCTAAATCTATGAGACGCAAAACATTAAGAGTCCCTCCAGGCACTATCTCAAGCAGATATTGACAGGTTTGTAGCGGGGGTGGGGGGTGCTAGGGGTTCAACCCATGCCCCTGAAATTTTCACCCCCCCCCCAAATTTTTTTCTGGCTATGGCCCTGCTGGTGTGAGAAGTTTCGGTGAGAAAAGCTCCAACCTGAAGGCTGCTGTGTGTAAAGCTAGTGTGAGAGAAGCCCCAGGTTGATGGCCTCGTGAGTGAAGCTCCTGTGTAACTTCCAGACTCTGTGAGAGTGAAGCTGTTTATCCACATGAGAAAGAAGCCCAACATGGAAGCAAAGAAGGAAGTATTAAGAACTTTATTTGTGTTATGGAAACCTTTTTCTTTGTAAATAGTGCAACCATATTATTTTGCTATAAAGAAAAGCCTCCTAAGGAAGAGATAATATTGCTCTGTGTGTTTTTGTTCTTTTTATCCCTTTTGGCTACTGGTGCTGGGTCATGCTGCTGCTAATAAGTTACTCTGCTGTACATTTATGGGGAGGGTCTTATGTTAATAAGACCACATGCCCAACATGTTATACAGTAGAGTCTCACCAAGCTAAACGGGCCGGCAGAAGCTTGGATAAGCGAATATCTTGGATAATAAGGAGGGATTAAGGAAAAGCCTATTAAACATCAAATTAGGTTATGATTTTACAAATTAAGCACCAAAACATCATGTTAGACAACAAATTTGACAGAAAAAGTAGTTCAGTACACAGTAATGCTATGTTGTAATTACTGTATTTACAAATTTAGCACCAAAATATCATGATATATTGAAAACATTGACTACAAAAATGGCTTGGATTATCCAGAGGCTTGGATAAGCGGGGCTTGGATAAGTGAGACTCTGTACATTGCTTGTTCTCCCCTTT
Source organism: Anolis carolinensis (assembly GCF_035594765.1). Lineage (NCBI taxonomy): Eukaryota > Metazoa > Chordata > Lepidosauria > Squamata > Anolidae > Anolis > Anolis carolinensis. The sequence continues at coordinate 74,585,004 of NC_085845.1, forward strand.
CAGCACAGAGCCCATTACATGGTGCACGTGTACTTCCGGCCAAGCTCTGTGCCAAAAGAGGAGAGCAAGCAGCATACGCTGCTGAGGCGGCAACAAGGGAGGCTTCTTGTGTTGCCTAAGGAGCAATGGGGTAAAGCCGGGTAGTTGCGCTTCCCTCCATGCAATGGGGGTCAAAGTAAGGCAGGCGATACAAGACATGGAGCAACGGGTTCTCCACACACACACACACACACACACACACACCACTAGGACCCCATGGATTCACAATGATGCATGACAAATCCAATGGCCTTTGTGATGAGGTCCTTATCCATGAGTATATAGGGCAGTATCTGAAGGAGAATAGCAAATAATTTTATCTATTCCACAAGTCAAAGTACATGGTACCATAAATCAGCAGAGTTATTCTGGTACATGAGGCAAAAACAATAAATGTTCTTTCATGACACTGGAAATCTGCCACCTGAACTGGCCACCTAACATTTTTTTAAATGGAAAGGGAAGTCCTGTGCTAGCTCTTGGAGAGATGAAAACTGTCCAAACTCCATAGGAAGTCATATAATATAAAAGTCTAATGGATGGAACCTCAGCACCCGTCTATATAACGTGTTCCATTATCACATTATGTCTACAGAGATTTCATTCTTTCCAACATTTCACGGATCTAGTTTGGGATATACAATTGTATGTGATATCAGATTATGATCAACGGCAGATTATGATCAATTATGACTGTATGTGATATAAGATCATGATCAATATGGGAAAAGATATTAATGAGGACGAACACACAAGCTGGGCATGACAGCAATAGCTTGTTTTTGCATGAACATATTGGCAAGGATATCCTCTCCTCTCTACTGAGTTAATTTGTGCAAACTGCTTTCACACTTTGAACTCAAATTGCAGCAATTGAAGTAAACTAAGGACAAAGAAGGAAAGTGGGGGAGAAAAGATAAAAATTGGACATTTGAAAAGTGGTTGAAAAGGGAAAGATTTAATCTGCAAATTCATTATCTACAGTAACCGACTCTTGTACCTTAAGACCATCAGATCTAATTTACAAGGAAGTTTTGGTGAGGAGTTTTTGTGTAAATGCCCTCTGGGTATTTGGTGAGTGCTATCACGTCCAACTCCACCACCCTTTCTGTCTCTCTTTTCTCCAGGCTAAATATAATCAGTTCCTTCTACATTTTTTCATAGGACTTGTTTTCCATCCCATTGATCATTTTCATCACCCCTTAGCTCTAGGGTTGAATAGTGAAATGATGTAGTGTTACACTATAACACAGTTTTTGTTCCTGGGTTATAAATGTTATTTCCTAATCGATTCTATCATAAAAACATGGAAAAAGTTGATTAAACTACAAAAAAAAAGTTGTTTTTGCGGGACATCCTGTAGCACAATTTGCTATAGTTTTTCAATGAAAAGAGTCTCAATCAATTCAACATAGTTTGTGACAGCCGCAAAAATGACGTTTCTGGAGTATAACAACTACTTTCAAAGAAAGTACTGTACAATTAAACAAGAAATAACACTCCAAAACCAGGAATAGAATTTGCTTTTTTATCTGCTTTGAAGTGGATTATATGAATCTACATTACCATGTACTCCAGTTCAAAGCAGATAATCTGATTTTTTTTTATGGCTGTGTAGATGGGGCCTTTGTCTCACATTCATTTTATTTTATTGAATAATTTTTTTAAAAAAGTATTTATCAGTTAAGCTTTTTTCCAACTCTTTTCATATATTTCTACTATTTCATGGCCTGAAAGCAAACACAACCAACCTGAAAGTGACTTCAATAAGGTGTTTGGGATTGATAAAAGGAGAAGACAGCCACCAAACAATGCAAACATCAAGCCAGGATGCAGTAACTAAAAACCTAGCAAATCTCTATCTTCTGAATAATGGAGTAGTCAGTGGGATCCCTTTTGTTCAAATAACCATTTCTGGACATGTGAGGGGTATAGGATGTTAGGGTGCTGACAGATCTAAGGCACAGGTGGCAATCCTCCCTGCTGCAAAAGCCAACAGGTCAGGAAACATGTGGACCTCATGGGGAGGAAGTGAAAGCAGTGATTCTCCACTAATTTTCCTGATGACCGGCCTATTCAAAAGGAAAGTAGGCGGTTTGGAAAGGAACTTTCACTTATTCTTCTACTCTCCTCTGACACGAGTTTTTGGCTGAATAGCATAACTGAGACCAGAAATTGTGTTTTTAAAATTCTGCCTCAATCTCTCCTCCAGAAACAGCAGATTTCACTTCCATAAATGTTAAATCTTAAAGCAGAAATCTGTTAATGGTTTTCAATATTCCTTTTATTCATTAACACATATGATAAACCAACACTTAACAGACAACAAACGAAGACACATACAGTGGAACTTCGATTAAGAGCGTCCCAACCTAAGAGCGTTTTGAATTTAAAGCCGCCACAGTTAAACCCATGTACCGGCAGGACGGATGACTTGAAGGTTGGCTTGCTGACTTGAAGCTTGCCGGTTCAAATCCAACCTGGGGAGAGCACGGATGAGCTCCCTCTGTCAGCTCCAGCTCCATGTGGGGACATGAGAGAAACCTCCCACAAGGATGGCAAAAACATTAAAACATTCGGGTGTCTCCTGGGCAACATCCTTGCAGTCAGCCAATTCTCTCACATCAGAAGTGACTTGCAGTTTCTCAAGTCGCTCCTACATGGAAAATAAACTTGGCCCAGGTTTCGCTTTGATATATGAGCAGCATTTTGAGTTAAGAGCTAGAGCAAGAGGGAGCGCTAGTGCAAGAGTACAGGGTTTAGGGCTTCAAGGCTGCAGCGTCCGTGCTTCATGCTCTTGTCTACTTTGAGAGATGGCTGTCTGTTTTGCTCTTGTCTGTTTTGGGAGATTGCTGTCTGCTTTGGTCTTGTTTGCTTTGAGGAACTTTGGGCGTGTTAATTTTGTGTGCTTTTTATTCCTGGTATGCTTGGCTTCATGATGAGAGAAGGAGAGAGAGCAAGAGAGGGAGGGAGGCTGGAATGAGTTGAGTATGAAAAAAATGATGTTTCTGTTGCTTTGCTTTGTGCTTCCTTGCCACATTTTGTGCTGCTACCATTTTAAAGTTGATATTTCTTTTTTATTGCTCCATGTGAATGTGCATTTACACAATATTTGTTATTTATAAAATATATTTTCCTATTTAAAAATATTCAACAAAAATGGGAGGGGAGTTTTGGGGGGCCCGATACAGATTGAGAGCATTTCAATGTGAAAATTCAATGTAAGAGTGATTTGAGTTAAGAGCACAGTCGCGGAATGGATTAAACATTTAACTCAAGGTATCATTGTATATAAAATACAATACACATATAAAATAATTGTAACTCTACTAACCAAATAACAGTACCAGACTAAACAGACAACTTCAGGTACATCTACATTGTCAAACTAATTTGTTTATTATTTATTTGCCATATTTATATTACTCCCTTCTCACCCCAAAGGGGACTCAGAGCAGTGTACATAAAGGCACAATTCAATGCCATACAACACGTAACCGGGAAATGAAACATATACATTAAAACAACCTCTAAAAACATTTCAACATAAAAATTATAAAATCACATAATCCAACATTGTAGTCCAGGCCATTTCAGTTATCATGGTACAATTTCACATTCATATATTGCACTAATAAATTAACCAAAAGCTTGGTTCCACATTCACATCTTCAAATTTTCCTAAAGGTCAGGAGGGAGAGGGCTGATCTAATGTCACTGGGGAGGGAGTTCCACAACCGAGGGGCCACCTCTGAGAAGGCCCTGTCTCCCGTCCCCACCAACCGAACCTGTAAAGGCGGTGGGATTGAGAGCAGGGCCTCTCCAGATGATCTTAATTTCTGAGATGGTTCATAGAGGGAGTTACATTCGGATAGGAAACTAATTCAGTTTGCCACCACTTTCAACTGTCATGACTCAATGTTATGGAATCCTGTGAGCTGTAATTTCATGAGGCACCAGCATTCTTTGGCACAGAAGGCTAAGGAGATAGTAAAACTACGGCTCCCAGGATTCCATATCATTGAGCCATAGCAGTCAGAGTGGTTACAAACTGCATCAATTCTACAGTGTAAATGCACCCCAATTAAAAGATACTACCAGGTCCTTCAAAATCCAACTAGGCCTTGGATACTCAATAAAGAGCGGGTTCTACATAGGTTTGGAATGAGCGTGAAAAATTCCAGTTCCGGACCTCATTACAGCCTTAGCAGTGGGATACTGGCCTGACAGCCCCGCCATGCTAAAACCTGTTTGGCAACACTGGGCATGGACTTGGTTTCTACATTCCCTGCTTTCCTTAGGAAAAGAAAATGGTATGCAGTCTCCTCTTTCTGGTTCTATGCCATGTGACTGGCTAAGGAACCTGGGAAGAGAGATGCCCCCCCCCCCCCAACTCTCCCCAAAGATCTCAATAGTAACTGAGATATATTCTTGGTAGAAGTAGCTCTAACTCTAAACATGTCTTGGTTCATTACTTCATTGAGTGGTGGCACTCTACCATTCAGTTCCTGCCTCCATAAATATTTGTTTTCGTATCTGTTGTAGTGTGCTTCCTTGAGCATTTTGCCTTCAACCCTTGAATTCAGGGGGCCTTTTTTTGGCACCTAGTACGTCAACAGATGTCAGAAAAGGAGAGATGCAATGCCACCCTTCAGAGGGCTGGCACATGGAAGATATACCCTGTGGTAGAAATGCTAATTGCAGCATTGCATGGATAAATTCAAAATTTGGGTCTGATACTTTGGACACTAATGAAGGAAGACATGTTACAGGTTTGGTTTTGCTTTTTGAGCATACAGAGTTGCCCTTTATATAGTTGCCCTGACATCGGCAGCCCTTTTATATCTTGGCAGTGGCACAGTCACCAGGATTGCCCATGATGTGTCATTTTCCATGTGCTGTTATTCATTTAGCAATCATGTCTCTTTTTCCCTTGCTGCCTCATTTTCTAGCTACTATATATTGTACATCTTCACATTCTTCACTTTCTCAACATTTCATAGGATTGGGTTAGAAATTATTATTTACTCTTTGCCAAAGTTAAAAGGAAATTACATGGTTTGGAGCACTGCACTATCTGTATAGGAAAAGGAAGTCTGCTCCAGCTTCCTGTAAGTGTCTCTTGGGTGATGACTTTCATGGATGCTTCCATTTAGAGACAATTTTCCAAGGCAGAAAAAGACCATTTTGGGGCCCAGATGCGGGGACAGAGGGAAGGGGAATATATGCTGCCCTTTCCCTGCTATAACCCAAAATTCAAGGGCCTCTCATTGACTCTTTAGGTGTCAGATCAATGTACTGGACACTTACAAGATTGGCTTGCATTTAATGTCTCAAAATGCTGTGGGAGCTCAAGGCCTTTAATTTAGTTAGATAATTTACTTTCAAAAATTAATGTCCTCTGTTTGGTGTCATTGTGTTTTTATTGTTTAGTATGAGGTTGGGGTGAACTAATTGTGGTGTTTATGAACTACTAATATGTTACAAAATGTAGAGGAAATACAATATTTCTTAAAGGAAGGAGACTAGTCAGGACTAAGGCCCCTTCTTCGCTGTCATATAATCCAGATTATCAAAGCAGACAATCCACATTATCTGCCTTGAACTGGATTATATGAGTCTACACTGTTCAAAGGAGATAATCTAGATTTTATTTGGCCAATTAGGATATGGGAGAGATTTGTCCCTCCTTTTAAGCAGAGGCTGGATGGCCATCTGTCGGGGGTGCTTTGAATGTGCCTTTCCTGCTTCTTGGCAGGGAGGTGGACTGGATGGCCTGTGAGGTCTCTTCCAACTCTATGATTCTATGATTGTATCCTAGCATCAGACAGAGTTCCAATAAATCATTGAATCTGCAGAGAGGAGGATTAATAGATACTTTGGAAGTAGTAAGTAAACATGTGCTGGCCTGGGAAGAAATCCCTAAATTGAAATTTCCAAAAATCAGTAGATGTATAAATATTTTTGCAACTTGGGGAGTGATCCCCTGTTATCTTGTGCCACTGTATAGAAAATTAAAGGAGATAGATTTTGTAATTTTTAAAAAATGTTGTTTTTAAAAACTTTGAAAATTCCCCAAAACGAAGTGGATGAGTAAAATGTTCTGAAACTTGGTGGGCTAACAGTGGTCAATGTGTTTTATAATCGTTGCAAGTTTCATGCTAATAGCTCTAACAATGAGGGAGAAAGGAGCCCCTGAAATTTCCCCATTAGCACAATTACTTAACAAAAAGTAACGAAAAAGTAAACTCATTATAGTTACGATACAAACCCTGTCCAATTTTGGAAACACTTTAGAAACAGTTTTCCCCTCACCCACTAATTTCATAATGAGGATTGAAACATTTTTTTTCATTGATCACACAGGTCTGTCCAGATATGGCAATTCACCTGTAACATAATCTTTCAAGGGGCATCAATTTTACTAGCATTTTCTTCTGGCAAATAACAACAAATTTAAACCAATCCTCCCTGTAACTAAATACACTTTAAAATAAAACCCAGAAAGGTAGCCACCCTAGCGCTCCCTAGGAACCAAGATGACTAAACTGTGACTGTTGTCCTTTGGCGATATTATGAGAGGATAAGACTCAATAGAAACAAAAAGAATCAAGAAAGACACAGCCTTGAGTCTGCAAGACTTGAGCAAGGTTGTTGATGATCGGGTGGCTTGGACATCTCTCATTCATGAGTTCCCCGTAAGTTGAAGTTGATGACAGTTCACAACAACAATAACAAAGGAAGATCAATAGCACAGTATATGAAAAAGGGAACTGTTGTCCTTGAGTACTCAAGATCGTATTTTAAAAAATCAGCGGACTCATCAGTTGTAAATGAGAAGCCATTTATATTGCCTTCCTCTTGCAGAAATTATAAGGTTGTCTATCAGAGGGGCACTTCTGCTCCAAGAGATCTTCCCAGCCTGTTGTTATTTCTAACCATTAAGGAAACAAAAGGCAGCTTGTGGCTGGGGTCTGCTCTTGCCGGTGCCTCCTGCCTGCTCCGGCCAGACTCCTTCAGCCAGACTCTGTCTGTCGGTGAGGTGCCAGCAGCAGGTCTGGGGAGAGAAGTCATGACTGACTCCGGAGGTGCTGCAGGAGGGGGAGAGGTGCCCTGGGAAATGACTGGGAGATATCAGCCTTTTTCTCAGAGGCTTCAGATCGATTTCCATGAGTTCTGATATTGCCTTAAGATTTTGTCGAGGAAAGGAAGGAGCAGAAGAAGGTGAACTTCCATTGTAGTTAACATTTCCAGCATGGCTCATAGCAGAAGTGCAGGTCCTTTCTTTGTATTATTATTATTATTTCATTTTTAATCCAGTAGAACTCAATTTTGTTCTCTCGGAAATGAATCCTTTGATGTCATTTTTTGGTGCTACCATACGAAGATGCAAGAAGTCATTATGAGACAACTGTCTCAAAAGATGTTGCAGGCCAAGAATCAGTAACGACATATTTCAAGACAAAGTTGTCCACATGTCACGTGGAATTCCTTTTGTCCCATAATCTTGCCTCCTGCCCCAGGTGCACTGAAAAATGCTATCCTATCAATACTGTTCAATTAATGGGAGGTCTGGCCAGCCTCTGTACAGTGGAGCTTTGACTTTGAGTGTCCCAAATTGAGCATTTTGAGTTAAGAACTGTCGCTCAGCCTGGGTTTTGCTTTGACATATGAGCAGCATTTTGAGTTAAGAGCTAGCACCAGAGGGGGAGCTAGTGCCAGTGTACAGGGCTTTAGGGCCTTCGTGTCTTATGCTCTTGTCCGCTTTGGGAGGTTGCGATCTGCTTTGTTCTTGGCTGCTTTAAGGAACTTTGGGTTAGTTGATTTTGTGTGATTTTTATTCCTGGTATGTTTGGCTTCATGAAGAGAGAGAGGGAAAGAGAGCAAGAGAGGAAAGGAGGCTGGAATGAGTACAGTGTGAAGAAAATGGTGCTTCTAGCTCTTCACCTTGTGACTTCTACCGTTTTAAAGCTGGCCTTTCTTTCTTTTTTATGTGAATGTGCAGGTTTTGCTTTGCTGTTACACTGGCCAACACACATTTTGTTGCCTCAAATGTGCTTCCTTGCCACAACTTTGTGCTTATGCCATTTTAAACTTGGCCTTTCTTTCTTTCTTTTTTAAAAAAAATAATTTTATTAGTGCATTTTCTTAATTGTGATAGGTGTGGGAATAAACATAAAAATAAAAGACACATTGTGACTATACACAGTGACAAAAACAATGACATCTAAGATAAGAAGAAAAGAAAAGGGACAAGAGGAAAGATTTTAAAAAAATAAAAGTAAAATAAAAAGTAAAAAAATAAAATAAGATAAAATAAAAATTATAAAAGACAAAAAAAAGTATATACATAAAATTTAGAAAAGGAATCCAAAAAATCTTTAAAGACACCATGTAACTGATGGAAGTCAATTTTATGCATACATTTTTTTGGCCTTTCTTTTTTATTGTTCCATATGAATATGTATTTATGCATTAATTGTTATTTATAAGGTACATTTTCTTATTTGAAAAGACGTAACCAAAAATGGGGGAGTTTTCGGGGAGTGGGCGGAATGGCATTTCAATAGAAAAAAATCACTTTGAAATAAGAGTGATTTGAGTTAAGAGCTCAATCACAGAACAAATTAATCTCTTAAATCAAAGTATCACTGTATATGGAAATAGAGAGACAGTTCTGTCTGATCTCCCCCACACACCCACCTCAAAACCACATTTCCAACTCAAGGGAAGGGACATGAAACAAGATAACATAGCCAATAGAGAGACACACTGAGCGTTGCAGTCCAACAACATATCTAGGGGTTTCTGATCCCGGCTTTTGCATTTGGCAGAGAGGTGGCTTTTTCAAGTAGAACAGTGGTCCTCAACCTTCCTAATGCCATGACCCCTTAATGCAGTTCCTAATGTTGTGGTGACCCCCAACCATACAATTATTTTTGTTGCTACTTCATAACTATAATTTTGCTACTGTTATGAATTGTAATGTAAATATCTGCACAAATATCCGATACACCCAAATTTGAATACTAGTGGGGTTGGGGGGGGGATTGATTTTGTCATTTGGAAGTTGTAGTTGCTGGGATTTATAGTTCACCTACAATCAAAGAGCATTCTGAACTCCACCAACGATGGAATTGAACCAAACATGGCAAATAGAACTCCCATGACCAACAGAAAATACTGGAAGGGTTTGGTGGGCACTGACCTTGAGTTTTGGATTTGTAGTTCACCTACATCCAGAGAGCACTGGATCTGGACCAAACTTGGCACAATACGCAATATGCCCAAATGTGAACACTGGTGGAGTTTGGGAAAATTAGACCTTGACATTTGGAGTTGTAGTATTTTCTGATGGTCTTTGGTGACACCTACGACACCCCCCACGCAGCCCCCCCCCAGGGATCCCGACCCCCAGGTTGAAAAACACTGAACTAGAAGATCATTAAAGGGACGGAAATAGTGCTCATTTAGCTGGTTATTTCTTTAATTTCAAGTTTAAAAAGATGTGTTTAATCTCTCCTTGAAATTGAGGACTGAACATGCACACATACACATGTATACCTCTTTTCAGAGTATGAAGATAACCAAACAGGAGAACCAAAACATACAATGCCTTAAGAGCTTTAAGCCTAAAATTTCACCCGATCAGTTTGAAAAAAGTTATTTTTGGGTGACATAAAAGAAGAAAGTTTTGTGAGAGGTTTAGGAGCTCTGTTCTGATACAGGGATCCCAACTGTCCCTGTAAAGCTCCCCAGTTGTGTCCCTTTCTTTGACTCTTTCAGCCACTAGTGGCAGCTCCTCCTGCTGATATCAATTGAGCCCTCCATTTGCTCTGGCTCTTACCTTGAATGGATCTGTCCAAGGTTCTGAACCATACCCACAAATCGGTGAACATCTTGCATGGCTCCTTTAAAGTTTGGACTAAAGCACAGAGCAGATAACCCTAAAGTGAACCTATTGTGGGGCTTTCTTGAGTTTCAAGAGTTTCCTATTGCTTTCTTCTGAATCTGAGCGAGTGTGACTGTGGGTTTCCCTTGCTGTGCAAGGATTTGAACCCTGCCTCTTAGGTCCCTTCTACCATGTCCTTATATCCCAGGATCTGATCCCAGGTTATCTGCCTTGAACTGAATTATATGAGTCTCCACTGCCAGATGTTCTTGGATAAGCAGATAATCTGGGACCAGATCCTGGGATATCGTGCAGTGTAGAAGGGGCCTTAAAGTCCTAGGCCCCTTCCACACAGCTGTATAAAATCCACATTGAACTGGATTATATGACAGTGTGGACTCAGATAAGCCAGTTCAATGCAGATATTGTGGATTATCAGCTTTGGTATTCTGGGTTATATGGCTATGTGGAAGAGCCCTTTGTCCAAAGCTCAAACTACTACACCATGATGGCTCTTCAGAAATGTCTATGTTGAAAGAGAAATAAAAGATTGGAAATGTGATACAACATGCAGACATATATACTTCATGGGCACATTAAAAGAGAGGACTCCGGGTGTGTCTACACTGTAAAATTAATGCAGTTAATGAGTTGTTGAAGGCTTTCATGGCCGGAATCACTGGGTTGCTGTATATATAAACCCCAGTTGTCTCGTTTCCAACAGACCTCACAACCTCTGAGGATGCCTGCCATAGATGCAGGTGAAACATCAGGAAAGAATGCTTCTGGAACATGGCCATACAGCCTGGAAAACTCACAGCAACCCTTAATGCAGTTAGACACCATTTTGTCATGGTTCAATGATACAGAATCATGGGAATTGCAATTTTACAGGGTCTTTCACCTTCTCTGCCAAATAATGTTGGTGCCTCAACAAACTACAAATCCCAGGATTGTATAACATGAACCATGGCAGTTAAAGTGTCGCCAAACTGCATTAAAGTGTACATGAATCCTTTGTTTAATTTCTTTTTGTGAGACTTATTTTACTAGAACAGCATTTCTTAGCCTGGGGGCCAGGACCCCTGAGAAGCCAATGACCTTTTGGTCATAGGGGTTCTGTGTGGGAAGTTTGGCCCAATTCTATCATTGGTGGGGTTCAAGGGACTCTTTGCTTGTAGGTGAACTATAAATCCCAGCAATTACAACTCCCAAATGCCAAGGACTATTTCTCCCAAACTCCACCAGTATTTACATTTGGGCATATTGAGTATTTGTGTCAAGTTTGGTCCAGATCCATCATTGTTGGAGTTCACAGTGCTCTCTGGATGTAGGTGAACTACAACTCCCAAACCCAAGGTCAATGCCCACCAAACTCTTCCAGTATTTTCTGTTGGTCATGGGAGTTCTGTGTGCCAAGTTTCGTTCAATTCCATCGTTGGTAGAGTTCAGAATGCTCTTTGAGTGTTGGTGAACTGTAAATCCTAGTAACTACAACTCCCAAATGACAAAATCACCCCCCCCAACCCCATCAGGATTCAAATTTGCGTGTATCGGGTATTTGTGCCAAATGTGGTCTAGTGAATGAAAAAACATCCTGCATATCAGATATTTATATTACGATTCATAACAGTAGCAAAATGACAGTTATGAAGTGGCAACAAAAATAATTGTATGGTTGGGGGTCACCACAACATGAGGAACTATATTAAGGGGTTGCGGCAATAGGAAGGTTGAGAATCACTGTACTAGAAGGAAGAAGGACAACTGTTTCCCCTTTTGAAAAAAAACCCCAATGTGTTCCTTAATGGGTTGCATTTTCTCTTTTGCTCCACTCTATTCCTTTGCAGCAGGATCTGGACAATGTCACATCTCATTGCACTAGAATCCAGCTCAGTCCCTCCTTCAAGGTGATGACTTCCTTGGATTTGTACAAATTCTATTTGGACTGAACAAAGAGGGGAAAAACCGTTAGTGTGTCCTATTTGTTATGATCTTTTTGACCGTTATTTCTTCATGTTTGGTGTGCTGGGCAGAAAAGTGGACAAATTAAAGAATTGCCTCACCTTCCAGTAAAAAGATATACATAAATCTCAGGGTTACAATCTGGCACCCTTACACTGAACTAAGCAGGTTCTGGCAAGATGAAAAGACTGGAGGCACTTATGCCCGCAAAGATGTCTCCTGACATTTTAATAATGCATGCCTCAATGATGTTTTCAATATTTGTCACCGCCAACCTTTGTGCTATAGTTTTGTGAAGCAAGAGGAAGAGGGCTGAACATGGGAATTTTTCTTCTGAACATGGGAAGTTAAAACTTTGAAATCCTTCCGCCATCCAGGTGAACATTTTTGGAACTTGGAGCATGTTTTATTTTGCAATTGCCAGATAAATGATGCTCAGGATGTATTATGTAAGAAGGATTTACAAGGAGCATGTTTGCATGCATTGAGCACTATGACCGGGGACTATTTTCTGTCCCTTTGTGATGCGCAATGGCTGGTGGAAGGATCCAGCCCATTCAAGTGAGTAAGGCTGTCCCATCGGTTCCATACTGTTTTTTTCCCCCACTCCCTCTACTGCCAGAACCTTGGGAGGATGAGGGAGAGAGACTGGGGTACAAATAGGCCAATAACATTAAATACCCCCCCCCCCCAAAAAAGTGACGAGAGGAACAATTGGGCAATCTGGTGAAACCGCAGTAAAGCTCAGGTTTTTAAAAGCATCGATGAGGCAGCCCCTCATGCAATATTTTGAAAGACCATTGATGAAATCTTCACTTACAAAAACAAGTCTCCTTGTTAGAGAACAGTTAGTTAAAGGTGGGAAGGAGAGACAGTTATTTTAAACTACAAAGAAGCTGGTGGAAAGTAGGGGAATAGACCCTAATGACACAGGTAGGGAGGGTAAGAAATGGCAGGATTTTTATCCAGTGATGAAAAGATTTTTAAAATCACAGGGTGTTTTCTGTAATATTGACTATATATTATAACACACAAATATAGGTATACAACAGAAGAGTTGTTCATGTGGATTTTTCTGTGAAATTGTGAAGCTCTCCTGTATCTACTCCCCTTTGGACACCTTCAGCAGACACATCTTTGAAGATCTGCGCAGTGAGTTGTTTTGACACATGGCATAGCCATGGCTATTTGGATCAATTTGACTAGATTAAGTTTCCAGTCCTCGCTTTGTTTATTTTATTCTTCCTTTTCTAATATTGCATGAGGGGCTGCCTTAATTTTAAAGAAATAACTGATGCTCTTGTTTTGTTTGTGAATAGTTCTGGCTGGAGTGGAGGGCATTGGTCTCATTCTTTCAGATGCACTCCTTTGGCCTTGTAGATGCAGCATTAGTTTGGATTTCTGTTGATTTTCTTTGGGGGAACTGGGCAAGGCTGGGGAAACACTGGTATTGGGATTGCTTATCATAGATCAGCGGAGGAACCCAAGAAGTTACAATTTCAGTGGACAAAAATACAGGTTGGCTATGTATAAAATGAGGATTTTTGTGAGAGGATTTCATTTTTTGTATTTAAATGTGCTCGAATAACCTAATATTTACCATCAGCTGCAGAAGTCATGCAGTAAGTAAATTTCATGCATCTTGCTCTTCATAGAAATGTATGTTTATCTCTATGGGGTTCCTTTTTTATGTTTCAAACAATTGTGCTCTAATAACCTGATATTTATCCTCAGCCACAGAAGTTACATTGGTAAGTACATTTGATTTCTTTTGCTCTACATAGTTTTTTAAAATTTCTATGGGGTTCCTTTTCTATGTTTTAAACAGTGGTGCTCTAATAACTTGATATTTATCCTCAGCAAAAGAAGTCAGGTAAGTACAATTAATTACTCTTGTTCTACATAGAAATGTATTCTTCTGATTATTTTGATGAGATTCCAGATTTGAGGTTGAAGAAGGGGTGTTTTGAGAGTATTTTTCACCAAACAGACAAGAAACTCCCAGACCAGTGAAAATATCTGTTTACTGCGAAATTCCCAAAAACAGGAAGGGAAAATACCATTTCATGATCCAGCAGCTGGAAGTTCTGTTTACGTTTTGGGAAGATCAGGCCCACTGGCGACAATGAGGAAACTTGTGAGGATCTTTTTTCCATCGTTTCTACGGCTATCAGGATAAAAATGGCCAACTTGGAGGTGGCTTAAGAAAGGTGTCTTAACTCTGCTTCAGTGAAAGGGTCCTGAAAGCAAACGACGCCAGAGAGGGTGGTGCCAAAAGAAAGGTGCCTTAACTCTACTTCGGTGGATGGGTCTTGAAAGCAAACAACCCCAGAGAAAGTGGTGCCTAAAGAAAGGTGCCTTATTCTGATTCAGTGGAAGGGTCTTGTGAAAGTGTCTTGAGGGCAAATGACCCCAGGTCTGAAAGGTTTTCTTTTACTGAGAGAACACTCTTGTGTTCTCTCAGGTTTTGCTTTTCCCCTTGTCACATTGCCAGAAAAAAGCAAAAGACGCTGGTGGTTGGTGTTTCTAGGACGGGGTTCAAGTCCCTGCGGCGTCCTCGCTGACTTCTCAATGTGACTGGGACTTCTTTTTCCAGGGGATTCAGTATCAAGGTGGTGGTGAACCCACTCCACCATTTAGTCTAAACTTGGAAGAAATTGTTCTAGGTGCTGGACCTAGTTTTAGAATAGGCTTCAGCACCTTGGATCTCACCGGTTATTTGAAGTAATACTAGAGATGCTTATTTTCCATTCTCATACTGGTATTATTGTTTTATTTTCTCCTTTAATTATTTTCTTTGTTTTGTAGAAACAGAAATGTTCTATGTCCAGAGGAAATCAATGAACAAAGTACTACGATGAAAAGCAAGAGGAAAGATTCTGTTGTCCAAAATCCCAGCGTGCCAAGCTCCGATCGATCCAACAAAGATACACAGAGTTTGAGGGAAGAGTCAGAGATCGCTTTATTGCTTCGTTTGGTCAAAGAAGGGTGTCGGGGGAATTCTCCCAGATCTGAGCTTTACGTTCACAGACCTGGACATTTTATAGACACTTGTAAACAACAGAGATTACTTTGATTGGTACAAATTACGACTCAGTTATTTCATTGGTTCCAAGTATATTCATTGTTTTCATGTTTATGTTTGTGATTAGTGGGATATTCAATAAAGATTTTTTATTGGAAGAATTCTGGGGTCCATTTTCTATATCCGTGCCTGTGCAAGCTCATTAGCAGAGGAAGTGATTACTTCTGGGGAAACAATGTTTGCTGATGGAAAAGAGAAGGTTCCTCGATTAAACAATGGATAGCAATCCTGGGATGATGAGTTTGAGTCTTCTTTGGGATGAATTCATTGTATCTTCATGGGATCAGAAGACACCTGCATTCCAATCTCTGCCCTGTTCCAAGGCTTGGTCGAAGCTTCATTTTGTGGTGGGGAAAGGAAAATGAGAAATTATCAGTGCTACTCAGCCGGGGATTAATTTCCAATGTTGGGCAGGGTAACTATAGAACATTCCTAAATCTCAACCTTTTTTGGGGGGTCCCAGCTTCAGACAACGCATCTTTATTGGATGTTGATGAGATATATTTTTAAAAATGATAAAACATTTGAGGTTTCTGTAGTTCTTTCTACTCAGAGATGGGGATGGTTTTCTCATGAGGGTGAGGAATTTATTATGTAAAGATACAATATGGAATATCAGAGTCAGAATTGCCTATGCCATTGTGTTTTCAATGTCTGTGTGGTTATGAAAGTTAGATAGGGAAAAAGCTGTTAAGAAGAGAATCCACTTACCTTATTTGACATTATAGTACCTAGAGCTGGAAGGGGGTTCATGGGTAATAAAATCCCACAAGCTGTTCAGTGTAAGATCTCCAGCTAAAGCAGTGGTTCTCAACCTGGGGTCCCCAGATGTTTTGGGCCTACAACTCCCAGAAATCCGAGTCATCACAGAATAAGTCTGCAAGACCTGAGCAGAGCTATTGGGGACAGGAGGACTTGGGGGTCTCTCATTTCCAAGATAGACATAAGTTTAAGTCAATTCAATGCTTATAAAAAGGTAAAGGTTTCTCCTGACATTAAGTCCAGTAGTGTCTGACTCTGGGGGTTGGTGTTCATCTCCATTTCTAAGCCAAAGAATCGGCTTTGTCCGTAGACACCTCCAAGGTCATGTGGCCGGCATGACTGCATGGAACGTTGTTACCTTCCCTATTGATCTACTCACATTTGCATGTTTTTGAACTGCTAGGTTTGCAGAAGCTGGGGGTAATAGCGGGAGCTCACTCCACTCCCCGGATTCAACCCGCCAACCTTTCTGTCAGCAAGTTCAGCAGGTCAGCAGCTTAATCTGCTGTGCCACCGGGGTTATTAACAACCAAATCTATGTTCATGTTGTTGTATGCCTTCAAGTAATTTCCGACCTAAGATTAACCTATCTCAGGGTTTTTTGGGGTTGAGGGAGGGTGACTTGCCCAATGTGGGCTTCCATGCCCAAAGGGCTAATCAAACCCTGGCCTCCAGAGTCATAGTGTAGTGCTTAAACCAGTGCATGGATAGAGATCAAAGATTGAAGGCAGAAGTTCCCAAATGGTGTTCTGTGGAAGCCTAAAAGGTAAAGGTAAAGGTTGTCCCCTGACATTAAGTCTAGTTGTGTCCGACTCTGGGGGTTGGTTCTCATCTCCATTTCTAAGCCGAAGAGCCGGCATTGTCCTTAGACACCTCCAAGGTCATGTTGCTGGCATGACTACATTGAGCACCGTTATCTTCCTGCCAGAGCAGTACCTATTGATCTACTCACATTTGCATGTTTTCAAACTGCTAGGTTGGCAGAAGCTGGGGCCAGTAGCGGGTGCTCATCCCGCTCCCCGGATTCGAACCACCGACCTTTCAGTCCGCAAGTTCAGCAGCTCAGCACTTTAACATGCTGTGCTACCAGGGGCTCCCTAGTGTTCTGAAAACATATCATAGGGATTGCATGAAAATCTTTAAAATCACATTTAAAACAGATTTTAAAATAAAACCACATGAGACCAGCTATTTGATTTATAGTCTCCGTAATAACTATTTTGTACGACGTGTTAAAGCGCTGAGCTGCTGAACTTGCGGACAAAAGATCACAGGTTTGAATCTAGGGAGCGGAGTGAGCGTGCGCTGTTAGCCCCGGCTTCTGCCAACCTAACAGTTCGAAAACATACAAATGTGAGTAGATTAATAGGTACCGCTCCAGTGGGAAGGTAACAGTGCGCCATGCAGTCATGCCGGCCACATGACCTTGGTGGTGTCTACGGACAACGCTGGCTCTTCAGTTTAGAAATGGAGATGAGCACCAAACCCCAGAGTTGGACACGACTAGACTTAATGTCAGGGGAAAACCTTTATCTTTACTAAGACAGTTATTGCTATCACTGATGGTCAGACAGGGCCATGACAGCTAAGCAGAGGGAGCTCTCAAGGGGCGGGGCCTCCGTATCGTAGAAAAAGCGCTGCGCCCTGTGATTGGTCCTCCCGGATTTGGAAAGCCCCGCCCTCCAATCGCCTCTGGTTTGGCTGCGGGAAGGCGCCGCAGTTTTCCAGCTGCCTGCACTTCTGCTCGGACTGAGCAGCGCTTGGATCCAAAGGCAGAGGGAGAGAAGCTGATGCCAGGGCGCTGAGACTGGGCTTCTCTTGAGCAGGATCCCTCCCTTCCTGGATTTCTTGGGTGCTGCTCCGGGGAGAGATGGAGCTGACTGCCCCACTGGGGCTATTCTTCTTGCTGTTGCTTCTTGCAGAGCCTCGGAGGGTCCATTCGGGTAAGATCAGCACGGGCAACCTGTTGTTGTTGTTGTTTTGTGTTGGGAGGCATTTATAAATACCCTAAAGGCAGCAGATACCCTAAACGCAGCAGATCCCCTCTGAGATTGGATGCTAAGCAGGGTCGACCCTGGATAGCACTTGGATGGGAGACCGCCAACCCATATCAAAGATTCCAAGTGTCAATGTTTCTACCTTAAGGGTTGTTGTATGTCTTTCGGGCTGTGTGGCCATGTTCCAGAAGCATTCTCTCCTGACGTTTCACCCACATCTATGGCAGGCAGGAGAGAATGCTTCTGGAACATGGCCACACAGACCGAAAGACATACAACAACCCTGTGATCCCGGCCATGAAAGCCTTCGACAACACATTTCTACCTTAAGTTCTACAGTTTCTACCTTAAGTCAGGCTACTATCAACAGAAGGTATATAAATTACACTAGAATAGAGTCTCACTTACCCAACATAAACGGGCCCGCAGAACGTTGGATAAGTGAAAATGTTGGATAATCAGGAGGGATTAAAGAAAAGCCTATTAAACATTAAATTACATTATGATTTTACAAATTAAGCACCAAAACATCATGTTTTACAACAAATCAACAGAAAAAGCAGTTCAATACACAGTAGCGTAATGTAGTACAGTAGAGTCTCACTTATCCAACACTCGCTTATCCAACGTTCTGGATTATCCAACGCATTTTTGTAGTCAATGTTTGCAATACATTGTGATATTTTGGTGCTAAATTCATAAATACAGTAATTACTACATAGCATTACTGTCTATTAAACTACTTTTTCTGTCAAATTTGTAGTTAAACATGATGTTTTGGTGCTTAATTTGTAAAATCATTACCTAATTTGATGTGTAATAGACTTTTCCTTAATCCCTCCTTATTATCCAATATATTTGCATATCCAGTGTTCTGCCTGCCTGTTTATGTTGGATGAGTGAGACTCTACTGTAATTACTGTATTTACGAATTTAGCACCAAAGTATTGAAAACATTGACTATTAAAAGGCCGACTGTGTTGGATAATACAGAACATTGGATAAGTGGAGGTTGGATAAGCGAGACTCTACTGTATAACACGATTTATGTTCCTGGGTTATCAATGTCATTCCCTAATTACAGTAGTTCTATTATAAAAACATGGAGAAAGTTGACTAAACTGCAAAAACTTTGTTTCTGTGGACATCCCACAGCACATTTTGCTATAGTTTTTCAGTGAATATCACACAGAGTCTCAACCAATTCAACATTGTTTGTGGCAGCCACAAAAATGAAGTTTCTGGATAATAATAATAATAATAATACATCACACAGTCCTAAACGCTTGGGAAGGGTTCGACTTACGATTCTGTGATACGAAATCCAGCATATATATCTCGTTTGCTGTGTCATACTCTGTCTTTGTGTCAATAATAATAACAATAATAATAATAGGTGTTGTCGAAGGCTTTCATGGCTGGAATCACTGGGTTGCTGTGAGTTTTCTGGGCTGTATGGAATGCACCTGGAACATGGCCATACAGCCCGGAAAACTCACAGCAACCCAGTAATAATAATACTTTATTTATAATCTGCCCTATCTCCCCAAGGGGACTCAGGGCGGTTTCCACACAAAAGGTGGCAAACATTCAATGCCATTGGGTTGCTCTGAGTTTTCTGGGCTGTATGGGCATATTCCAGAAGCATTCTCTCCTAACGTTTCGCCCACATCTACAGCAGGCATCCTCAGAGGTTGTGAGGTGTCGGAAATTAGGCAAGTGGGATTTATAATATCTGTGGAAGGTCCAGGGTGGGAGAAAGACCTCTTGTCTGCATGAGGCAAGTGTGAATGTTTCAATTGGCCACCTTGATTTGCATTGAATAGCCTTGCAGCTTCAAAGCCTGGCTGTTTCCTACCTGGGGGAATCCTTTGTTGGGAAATGTTAACTGACCCTGATTGTTTCCTGTCTGGAATTCCCCTGTTTTTGAATGTTGTTCTTTATTTACTGTCCTGATTTTAGATTTTTTTTAATACTGGTAGCCAGATTTTGTACATTTGCATGGTTTCTTCCTTTCTGAAATTATCCACATGCTTATGGATTTCAATGGCTTCAATTCCCCCAGGTAGGAAACAGCCAGGCTTTGAAGCTGCCAGGCAATTCATTGCTAACCAACCTGGCCAATTGAAACATTCACACTTGCCTCCAACAGACAAGTTCCTTCTCCCACCCTGGATCTTCCACAGATATATAAACCTCCCTTGCCTAGTTTCCAATAGACCTCACAACCTCTCAGGATGCCTGCCATAGATGTGGGCAAAACGTCAGGAGAGAACGCTTTTGGAACATGGCCATACAGCCCAGAAAACTCACAGCAACCCAGTGATTCCGGCCATGAAAGCCTTCGACAATTAATAAAAACACACAAACCAAATCAAACCAATAATACAACCACATCAATATAACTTATAATAACTAACCCAAGTAAATACATTAAAACAATGTAAAGTAATTATAATATCTCATCTAGTATATTTACATCATAGTAAAAATCTGACTGCTACAGTGCATTAAAATTATGGGAGTAGAACAACTTACTTTCACAGTATTGCAGAATTAAAAAGGAAATAAGATGTTCACATCAGGAACAGAACATTTTTCAAATTTTGTTACCTTTACATAGTGCAGTCAGTGTCTCTACAAAAAATAGAATTGTGAGGAGTGAGAACAATTTCATTGGATGGGGCGGAATTCTCTTCCTACGACTTCTGTTTATTTAGACCCCACTTTTTAATCTTCATAAGGAGACTCAAAGCATTTCAGTACAACTGAAAATCTACAAAAACACAAACATCAAAAACAGAATTAAATATCAACAGTATTTTTTTAAAAATGAACAATTAAAATTGATTAAAAACATAGTCAAAGCTAAAAACCCACAAGGACATGTGCTCCTTTTCCACCCGACCTGTACAGGAAAGTATCTTATTCAGATCCACTGGCAGAGAACTTGAGGGAGGAACTTGGTGAGAAGTCTAGGAGTTTCTTGACGTCTTCTCTTGGGGGATCCAGGGATCGGGTGGGAAAGGATCCGTCCTAGCCTTCCTTCACAATCCTTCCAGGGACAAGAGTGCCTTTATCCCTTGCAAGGGGTTCAGAGGGTTAGAAAAAATGATTCCTTGTCTTGCATAGCCCTTAGCCCAAGGCACATGAGCAACATCGCCATTTGGGTGAGGGGCTTCAGGCAGAAAAAAGTCAGTGTTGACACTTAGGGGACTAAGAGGGGCCTAATTTTGGAAGCCATAGAGTGCTCTACTCTGGATGGACAGTGCCAGTTCTTTAGTCACAGGTAAAGAGAGTGGGGGGGGGGGGAAGAAATTTGATATGCGTGGTGATTTGGGAAAAGTCTCCTTCTCCAACCGATGTTAGTATTGTGACAAACTTCCTGCTGGAGTTTTGCAAGGGTGGGATTGAGGGAAAGAAGGGAGATGACTCACCTCTGTATCAGAGGGAACAATGTGGCCGAGGTTTAGATTACACTACGTAACCTGATTTTTGTTCATGGGTTATAAATGACATTTCTTAATTGGTTCTGTCATTAAAAAACATAGAAAAAGTTGATTAAACTGCAAAAATGTTGTTTCTCCAGGACATCCTGCAGCACATTTTGCTCTAGTTTTTCCATGAATATATCTTAGAGTCTCAACCAATTCAATATAGTTTCTGGCAGCCACAAAAATGAAGTTTCTGGAGTATAACAACTACTTTCAAAGTCAGTACCGCACAATTAAACAGGAAATAACACTTTCAAATCAGGAACAGATTTTTTTTTCCAAATTTTGTTACGTAGTGTTATTAAGCTTCTTTTGAAGGGGGAGTCTGTGAAGCCCAATGAAGTGAGGGCTGTGGATCGATAACAATACCCCACCCTTGGCAAAATATGCCGGTTTCTTCATCCTATTGCAGCTATGATCCAGAATTTAGTCTTTTTTTTTTTTGGACTGCCAGCAGGCAGATGTTGGGAGTTGTAGCTCAAAAAAGTAATGCTCCAGCTCTAGATTATGGACAGAAGAATATCAGGGGAAGGCATTGCCAGTTGTCAAGGGAAAGCGGAATGGGCACAGATAATCTCATAATGTCCACAACATCAACACCATCGCAGAAGACATTTTATTAGATGTTGTGGTGTGCCTTTTTGATTTATGGTGATGCCAAGGCAGTGTTTTCACTGGATTTTTAGAGCAAGATTTGTTCCGAACAGTTTGGGGCTGAGAAGAAAAAGTTGAGAGGAGACCTGATAGCCCCATATGTGAGGGGAAGTCATAGGGAGGAGGGAGCAAGCTTGTTTTCTGCTGCCCTGGAGACTAGGACTCGGAACAATGGGTTCAAATTACAGGAAAGGAGATTCCACCTGAACATTAGGAAGAATTTTCTGGCTGTAAGAGCTGTTCAGCAGTGGAACTCTCTGCCCAGAGTGTGGTGGAGGCTCCTTCTTTGGAGACTTTTAAACAGAAGCTGGATAGCCATCTGTTGGGTGTTCTTTGATTGTGTTTTTCCTACATATCAGGGGGTTGGGCTAGATGGTCCATGTGGTATCTTCCAACTCCACGATTCTATGATTCTATGAGTGTGACCCTATGAGGTTGAGTGTGACTTGCCCAAGGTCCCTACCGTAGTAGGTTTCTGTGGCTGACCAGGGATTTGAACTCATGGTTCTAGTTGTTGTCCAGTGCTTAAACCAGTGGTTCTCAGCCTCTGGGTCCCCTGATGTTTCTGCTGGAGGTAGTATGTCTTTGTAACCCACTTTACAGTGAACTATGTTAAAAATGCCCGGGCTGTGGCGCAGGCGGGAGAGCAAGCCAGCTGCAATTAACTGCAATGAATCACTCTGACCAGGAGGTCATGAGTTCGAGGCCGCTCGGAGCCTATGTTTGTTTGTCTTTGTTCTATGTTAAAAGGCATTGAATGTTTGCCTATATGTGTAATGTGATCCGCCCTGAGTCCCCTTCGGGGTGAGAAGGGCGGAATATAAATGCTGTAAATAAATAATAATAATAATAATAATAAATGCAGTGAACTATGTTTAAAATGCTCTAAGACAGTGGTTCTCAACCTGGGGTCCCCAGATGTTTTTGGCCTTCAACTCCCAGATTTCCTAACAGCTGGTAAACTGGTTGGGATTTCTGGGACTTGTAGGCCAAAACATCTGGGGACTCACAGGTTGAGAACCACTGGCTTAAACCATCACTTTCCACTGGCCTTCTATAAATCCAGTTTATGCTACATGAACCAGGTTTTTGGACTCTGCAGTGATTAGAAATCTGCTGAGAAAGTGTGACTTGTTCAGGATCCCTTAATACAGTGATTCTCAACCTATGGATCCCAAGATGTTTTGGCCTTCAACTCCCAGAAATCCTAACAGCTGGTAAACTGGCTGGGATTTCTGGGAGTTGTAGGCCAAAACACCTGGGGACCCACAGGTTGAGAACCACTGACTTAGTGGGTTTCAATGGGAAAATAAGGATTTGAACTCTGGCTTCCCAGAGTCTTACACTACTCTGGCTCAATCTTTTTGTGCTTGATGCTTTCGCTACCCAGTAAGGAAGCATATGGAAGAAACATAAATTGTATGACATAAGGCTCAAGAGTTCAGCTAAATATCACCCAACTTTATCCAAGCATGAGCTCCCAGAAGTATTGACTATATCCTTAGCAATATGGGAATAGTGGGACTTATAAGACGATATACTTGGAGGGCACAGAGTTGAAGAAGTCTGACTGACTCTGTTGTATGTTTGTGTATGCCAAATCATTCTCACCATACTCCATGACTGATAAAAAACCAACAAAGCACAAATGTAATGCAGACGACAAACAACCAAAAATAAATCTATTAAACCAAATAAATCCCATTCTAACAAACATTCACTTGCTTGCAGAAAAAGTTAATTGAGCGATAATTAGGAACACTATCAGATATGTACCGTGCTAAAGAAAATCAACAAAATCAAAGCAGTATATTTAACTCTTAGGTAGGGATCTCTGTGGCATAGCTTCTGGGGCAACTGGGGTAGACCAATTCATCAATGGGAATTTGGCAAATCAACTTTGAATGTAAATTCCACTGATTCAGTAGGTCTCCTCCCGTTAGGATGAGCAAAAGCATTTCAGACACTATCTGTGCTAATGAGGGGGCAGGCATTGTATGGAAATAGTGGGCTATTCATGCTGCCAGTGGCTTGAAGGGCGAAAAGATTCTTTCAGTCTGTTTCTGCAGCTTTATTGTTAAAGATGAATAACCAGTGTTTTTCTATTGACACTGTCCTCTGTGTTAGCTAATAATGAAATAAGCTCAGCATTGTGTGCGAAAAGAAAACAGCTCCTCGTTTTGGTGAGTGAAAGATCAAGAGTCCGTGAAGATCTAGTCTGAAAAAGCCAAATATATTTATTTGTCTCTCTTTTTGGTCTTCACCCCAAAGTTTCCCAGTTGCAAAGTGCAATGTAAGGGTTCAAGAAGTCAGGCCTAGGAGGATAAACTTGTTTTATCAATCAGATCCTTGAGATCCACTAACCAGAGCCTGGTATAACAGGCATATTCTTAGAATGGAATAATTCAGAGCCCAGGAAGTTGTTTGAGTAGCAGAACTGAGCAAAACTAACAGGAAAATAATCATTCTTGGTTGCCCCAAGATTTAGAGTACTAGGATACTAGAAGACTTGTTTTGATGCTGCTGTTGTTAAACTATTAGAAAACACCAATCCTTTCTGGATGTTCTGAAATCACAGAGAGAGATCTACAGTGGATCTAGATCTATTTTTGGCCATTATTACTTTCCTAATTTTTACAGAAATATGACCAGATAGGAAGAACGACTTTTTCAGGGCTTTTTGATTTACCCCTTTGGTGAAAAACTCCAGTATTGTATCTACTGTGCTTTTTAACATTACCAGTGTTTTTATTTGCCAAGGCTTTCATTTGTACTTATTTATCAAAGCTTTTAATTATTTGTGTTATGTAGATGGTGTCACTCCCCTGGGAACATCAATATATGTCCCTGGTAGTGCAGCGTGTTAAAGTTCTGAGCTGCTGAATTTACAGACCAAAAGGTCACAGGTTCGAATCCGGGGAGCAAAGTGAGCACTCGCTGTTAGCCCTGGCTTTTGCCAACCTAGCAGTTCAAAAACATGTAAATGTGAGTAGATCATAAGTACTGCTCCGGCGGGAAGGTAATGGTGCTCCATGCAGTCATGATGGCCACATGATCTTGGAGGTGTCTACGGACAACGCCGGCTCTTCGGCTTAGAAATTGAGATGAGCCCCCACGGTTGGACATGGCTAGACCTAATGTCAGGGGGAAAACCTTTACCTTTAACCTATGTGTACATGACTTTCAGAAGCGTGATAACTTATGACAACTCTTTGGATTTCACAGGGTTTTTCAGACTAGGAATACTCAGACCTCTTCTACACCACCCTATATCCCTCCCATACAGCCATATAACCCAGAATGCCAAGGCAGAAAATCCCACAATATCTGCTTTGTACTGGATTATCTGAGTCCACACTGCCATATATTCCAGTTCAAAGCAGAAAATGTGGGATTTTATTCAGCTGTGTGGAAAGGGCCCCAGGATATGAACCTGGATTATCAGATTATCTCAGGTTATCTGGCAGTGAAGACTCATATAATGCATTCACAGCAGATAATCTGGTATCAGATCCTGGGATATAGTGCATTGTAGATCCAACCTCAGAGGTGGTTTTATCAATTCTTCCCCTCCCCTGTAATACAGCCTACAAGATTAGGTATTTGTTGGGATCTCCCATCCAAGGACCAGCCAGGGCTGACCCTGCTTAGCTTCCCAGATCTGATGCCCTTTGAGTATTTTAGCTAGGCCAAAATGTATACTTGGCACAATTTTAACTTTGTGTGATCTATGAGATGGGTTGATGTATGAAAGGGCTCATCTATACTCCCATACAGTTTATTAAACTGCAAAAACTTTGTTTTTGCGGGATATTCCGCATCATGTTTTGCTATAGTTTTTCAGTGAATATTTCACAGAGTCTCAACCAATTCAACAAAGAGCCCTTCCACACAGCCATATAACCCAGACGGTCAAGGCAGAAAATCCCACAATATCTGCTTTGAACTGGGTTATCGGAGTCCACGCTGCTATATTCCAATTCAAAGTAGATGATGTGGGATTTTCTGCCTTGATATTCCTAGTTATATGGCTGTGTGAACAGGCCCATAGTCTGTGGCAGCCACAAAAAGTTTCTGGAGTATAACAACTACTTTCAAAGTAATTACTGCACAATTAAACAGAAAACAACACTTTCAAGCCAGGAACAGATTTTTTTTCAATTTATTTTACACTATTTGGATGAGCCATGAATAAAAATGTATTACATGCCTTCACAAACACCCTAACCTGACATCTTCCTTGAAGAGCTCATCTCCTTCTCAATGTACTTGTTTATCTGAGCATCTCATATCTGCAACTAGTGCATTTTTCTTCTGAAAGGCCAAGAAAAATTCAATATAAAATTGCAGTCATATCTGCAACACATTCAGAACCACTAAAGACTTTCAGTTCATCTTTCGTGAAATGACTTTAGGCTGTGCGGACTTACCCACAACCGTACAAACATATTTTAATATAGTATTCACTATTATTCTGAGCCAAAACTGCACTTACTGAAATGTTGGGGGAAATGACAGCACGGATCTGGATTTGAAGAATGCTATTAATTTTGGCTCAGGCTACCTTTGACTTCCCATTTTCTTTCCATTTATTCCCACCTATACCATGTATTTTGTGATTATCTTGTTAATGCTCTTCCTCTTAATGTGTCTCTCTTCTCTTGGATTGTCCATTGCACGTTCATTTCCCCAAGCTCTCATTTTCTACAGATGGTTTCCTTTCCCCCATTTTCCTTTGCAACACGAGGAAAGGTACCACAGGGTTTCTCTTCCTGTTCCCCCTTTCCTACTGTTCTTTCATGACTGTCAACATGTTGCTCATTGCTGCATGCCACAAAGTGGAAAACTTCAGTAAGGATAGTAGGGAGGTGGTGGAAGGCTACGAACAATGTAACAAACACATGATTCCTGGGGGAAATACCCTAAAAACTGCATTCAATTTAATTGAGGGAAAGTGTACTTTTAACAACAACAACAACAACAACAACAACAATAACAATAATTTTATTTCTTAACTGCCTTTCCTCGTGGCTTGAGGTGGGGTTGAAGTCTTGTTTTAAAAAGCATTAGTGTTAGTATAATTAAATTATATGTAATGTAATTGCTGAGTTCACTAGCATCTGCACCAGGATTGGAGACCATTGACCCTACTCCAACAAAAATAGAAAGATCTAAGGGCCGTTTCAGACAATTCCTATATCCCACGATCTGATCCCAGGTTTTCTGCTTTAAACTGGATTATATGCATCTGTTCTGCCAGATAATTTGGGATAAACAGAAAACCTGGGATTAGATCCTGGGATATAGGGTTAGTCTGGAAGGCCTTCTACTTTTAACTTCATTCAATACATGTATTTTTCTAGAGTCTGCCTTTTGTTGTATAATATCATCCTTCACATCTTTCGTGCATAATGCTTAAGTTGGGCTAGGTAACACATGAGTACCAGGCAACTCTCCAAAGCTATTTTATAACATCTATTGTATTACATTGCACTTCTGTCACTAAAATCAGACTATTGTTTTGCAAAAAATTCACTTTCCTGTTGCTTTCTTCTTTGCTTCCTTACTCCCTTACATCACAGAGAGCCACCACTATAGAGAGTCCTTGTAGGGCCCTTCCACAAAGCCATATAACCCAGAATATCAAGGAAGATAATCCACAATATCTGCTTTGAGCTGGGTTTTGAGCTGGCTCTATGGCTATGTCCCAGAAGCATTCTCTCCTGACGTTTCACCCACATCTATGTCAGGCATCCTCAGAGGTTGTGAGGTCTGTTGGAAACTAGGCAAGTGGGGTTTATATATCTGTGGCATAATGTCTAGGGTGAGAGAAAGAACTCTTGTCTGTTTGAGGCAAGTGTGAATGCTGCAGTTAGCCATTCAATGTTTATCAAGGTGGCCAGTTGCAACATTCACACCTGCCTCAAACAGTCAAGAGTTATTTCTCCCACCCTGGACATTCCATGACTATATAAACCCCACTTGCCTAGTTTCCAACAGACCTCACAACCTCTGAGGATGCCTGCCATAGATGTGGGCGAAATGTCAGGAGAGAATGCTTCTGGTCATACAGTGCAGAAAATTCACAGCAAACTAGTGATTTATTATTTTCTTTCACTCTATGCAAATGTAGTTGTTTTGCAAAAAAAAAAAAGGAATCTATAACATAGATAGTGTAGTATATGGTATGTGTATGTGTGTTCTTGTGTGCTTTTAAGTCATTTCTGACTTATGACAACTAGTTTTCTGAGGCTAAGAGTGTCACCCAGTCAGTTTTCATGGCTGAATGGGGATTCAAACCTTGTTCTTCAGTGGCCCCTTCTGCACTGCCCTATATGCCAGGATCTCATCCCAGGTTATCTGTTTATCCCAGATTATATGTTGGAGACTCATATAATCCAGTTCAAAGCAGATAACCTGGGATCAGATCCTGGGATATAAGGACAGTAAGGAAGGGGTCCTGATTTAACATTCAAACCACTGTGTATAAAAGGAGGCACACACAAATAATTCTGAGTAATTTTGAGAAAAGGTAGTGAAGCACAGTTGTGTTAAAAAGGCGTTTAGAAACAAAAACCAGAAAAGATTTCAGTTGTTCTGTGTGCATGAGATCATCATATGAAGTTGAGTTCACTTCATTTCAATGACCCATATCCTTTAGCTAGACCTTGAAGTTTGCAATGCAACAAAACAGGAACTCCACCCTAGCTTTTTGAATTGTACAACTGGGTTGCTAGCTTCTGACCATCTGCCCATTCTTCCTGTTATGACACAGCTCACAATTTCTAGCATGATATGTGAAAGGACATGTTTTGTCCTTCATAATTTAACCCATAAATGGCACAACTCCTGTGCCAGAGTAGTGCACAGTAGAATTCCACTTTACGTGCATCATGGATGTATGTATATGCCCACTTAAATGTACAAGTTATGTGTACTCTGCTGTAATCCTCTCTGTTGAGCAAGTTTCCGTTAACATATTTACTGACTGATCTTTCATATTTTGCAGACTCCCCTGTTTCTTTGGATCCACCATTACTCAGCACCCAGAAATCTCTCATTACCGTCACTGAAAACGATACACTACAAATTACTTGCAGGTAAGGAAAAAGCACGGAAATGATAGTACAGTAGAGTCTCACTTATCCAACTTTCATTTATCCAACACTCTGGATTATCCAACGCAGTTTACCTCCAACCTCGATACACAGCTGTTTCTCTAGGCAGCAAGAATTGAACTTTTTGTGGATTTAATTTCCAACAGTGTTGCTACTGTAAGTTCATTTTATGCAATTCTATCTTTATTTGTAGTCAGTTTGTTAGTAGCCATTTTTTTAGTCAATGTTTTCAATATATTGTGATGTTTTTGTGCTAAATTCATAAATACAGTAATTACAGTGTTCCCTCACTTACTGCGGGGGTTAGGTTCCAGGACCACCCACAATAAATGAAAATCTGCAAAGTAGGAGCGCTATATTTATTTTAATATTTATCCATTATTTTAGTAGTTATACACTATTTTAAGTCTTTATCAACCAATCGTGTGTTGATAAATCACCTCCTTCTTCTCCTGTTGCCGCTTGGGCTCCTTTTCTCTCCCTTTGGCTTCTCCTTCCTCCCTTCCTTAGGCTGTAAATTATAATTTTTATGATTTACAATAGTCTTTTAGAGTTTATAGAAAAACTGCAAAACAGCGAATCTGCAAAAAGTGAACCGCGAAGTAGTGAGGGAACACTGTACTATATAACATTACCATGTTTTGAACTGCTTTATTCTGTTGATTTGTTGTAAAACATGATGTTTGTGGTGCTTAATTTGTAAAATCATAACGTAATTTGACATTTAATAGGCTTTTCCTTAATCCCTCCTTATTATCCAACATTTTTGCTTATCCAGTGTTCTGCTGGCCCATTTATGTTGGAAAAGTGAGACTCTACTGTACTTTCAAATAAAGGTTTTTACTTAGTTTATTTCCTTTCTGTGACTTTCTTGGCTAGTGTAGGCATACACTAGATGGTTACATGGAAATCTAAAAATGTCAAATTGAGAATCTAGAAAAGAAAAAATGGGACTGTTCCTTTATTGGGGCAAAGGCCACTAGGGGACGGTAGAGAGAGAAAGATAGTTCATTTTATGGGGGTTGAAGGAGGAAAACCATTTCCCCCCTGTTTTCCTGTTATTCCCCCCATTCATATCCCCGTCCTGGAAACAACACTAGTTTATGATATGGGAAGGGGGAAAGGGAAAATAACCAGCAAAAACCGTGGAAGTAGTTTTCTTCCTTTGACTCCCCCTCCTCATAAAATGGACTACTCTTCACTCTAGCGGCCCCTAGTGGCCTCTGCCCTGATAATGGAACAGTACCAAAAAATCACATTGTGTTTGGGCTCTTGCCAATGTTGAAAGAATGGGATACTTCATTGAATCCACATATGCATATAATGCACACTTACAGCAGCATTTCTCAACCTGGGGCTCAGAACCCCTGGGGGGTCTTGAGGGGGGTTTCAGAAGGGACGACAAAGACCATAAGAAACCACATATTTCTGATGGTCTTAGGAACCCAAATCTCTCCAGAATTTTCTGTTTCTGGGGGATCTGTGTGGGAAGTTTAGCCCAATTCTATCGTTGGTGGGGTTCAAGGGGCTCTTTGATTGTAGGTGAACTGAAAATCCCAGCAACTACAACTCCCAAATGTCAAGGTCTGTTTTCCCCAAACTCAACCAATGTTCACATTTAGGCATGTTGAGTATTTGTGCCATGTTTGGTCCAGAGCCATCATTGTTTGGAATCCACAGTGCTCTCTGGATGTAGGTGAACTACAACTCCAAGACTCAAGGTCAATGCCCACCAAACCCTTCCAGTATTTTCTTTTGATCATGGGAGTTTTGTGTGCCAGGTTTGGTTCAACTCCATCATTGGTGGTGTTCAGAACACTCTTTGATTGTAGCTGAACTATAAATCCCAGCAAGTACAACTCCCAAATGATAAAATTACCCCCCCCCCCCCACCAACCCCACCATTATTCAAATTTGGGCATATTGGGTATTTGTGCTAAATTTGGTCCAGTGAATGAAAATATATCCTGCATATCAGATATTTACGTTACGATTCATGACAGTAGCAAAATTACAGTTATCAAGTAGCAATGGAAATAATTTTATGGTTGGTATGAGGAACTGTATTAAGGGGTTGCGGCATTAGGAAGGTTGAGAACCACTGACGTAGAGCATTTTATACAACCCTATCATAGGATTTTCTTGGCAAGGTTTGTTCAGAGGGGGGTTGTCCTATATGTCCCTTGAAGCTGAGAGAGTTTGACTTTTCCAAGGTCACTCAGTAGGTTTTTATGGTGAAATGGGGATTCGAACCCTGGTTTCCAGATTCATAGTCCAGCACTCAAACCATACACCTCACTGGTTCACTTACAATGCTTTATATATCTGCCAGATTATATATAGTTATGTATGAGACCTGGTTTAAATATCAATTCAGTTGTATCTCCCTTGAATGCTTTCATGATGGAAGCGTCTGAAGAATTAAAAAGTTAGCTCTTCCTCACAGGACCAGCTATAATTTGGAGTAACCCCACCTGCACAATCCATTTGCCCCCCCAAATTAGTTTTGCTACATCAATAGCCAATTATATAACTTCTGATTGTTTGCCAGTATTTTGCAATGTTTCCACTCCACTTCAAACAAGCCTTCTTTTTGCTTTGATATGAGCAAATGCATCAGTGATTTTTGCAATATCCATTTGATCTGCTTGCTCATTCTCTATTGAAAGAACAGCTAGTCCTAAAAATCAGTCTTGTACTATAAAATTCCTAGTATGTCTTGATCATGTCAAGTTCAAACATTCTATTTCTCCTGTGGCAACAGAGTCAAATAACGACGGCATGGAGCCATAGGAGTTAAGGTCATCAGGCCCCATCTGTGCTGCCATATAACCCAGTTTCTGCATTCAGATTATCTAATTTGAACTGGATGATATGGCAATGTAGACTCATATAATCCACTTCAAAGCAAATAATCTGGATTCAGAAATTGGATTATATGGGATTGTAGATCCAGCCTTAGTCTGGGAGTTGTAATTCACCAACACTCAGAGATCACTCTGTATGAAACTGGTGACAGAACTAGTAAACTTGCCACAGATACTCAACATGCCAAACTTTGAATACTGGTGGGGTTTGAGGGGACTGATCTCAGAGGTTGGGAGTTATAGTTCACCCACATCGACAGAACAATGTGCACCCAACTGATGGATCTGGACCAAACTTGGCACAAATATCCAATATGACCAACTTTGAATACTGGTGGGGTTTGGAGGGGGAACTGACCCATCATGATGGTAATTGTAGTTTCCGATGGTCTTTGACGACCCCTCTGACACCCCCTCACCCACAGGGGTCCCAACCCCCAGGTTGAGAAATGCTGTTCCAGATGAATGGCAGCTGTCTAAATGAACACTCTATTGAATGCTACTTTATTTGAGGTCATTTTATACGAAATGCTGTTGGTTTGTGATGGCTTATTCAAAAACTGATGAGTGGTCTATCAGTGAATGAACACAGCTCTGTGTACCTTTCATTAACAATGGGGGGGATGTCCAGTTATAACCTGTGTGTTGTAACTGGAGGTCAGCTGTTTCCAACAGTGCTGTGGATTTCGAAGAGGCACAAATACAGGGTGAAAGGAAGAAATGTGCCAAGAAGAAGGCACATGAAGTAAATCCTTGTTGTGACTGCCTCCCATCTGGAAATCTATGTCTTCAGTATAACTTAAGGTGTTCCTTTTGTTTATTTGGAGCCCCCGGTGGTGCAGCATGTTAAAGCGCTGAGGTGGTGAACTTGCAGACTGAAAGGTCGCAGGTTCTAATCTAGGAAGCGGAGTGAGCACCCACTGTTAGCCCCAGGTTCTCCAACCTAGCAGTTCGAAAACATGTAAATGTGAGTAGATCAATAGGTACTGTTCCGGCGGGAAGGTAACGACACTCCATGCAGTCATGTTGGCCACATGACCTTGGAGGTGTCTATGGACAACGCTGGCTCTTAGGCTTAGAAATGGAGATAAGTACCAACCCCCAGAGTCGGACACGACTGGACTTCATGTCAGGGGAAAACCTTTGTTTCTTTACACCTCTGTGTTTGTTTCTTAGTGGTGAAAGAGCCTTGGAATGGTTTTGGCCGAACAATCAGACAAGTTCTGAAAACCGTGTGGCAGTGACGGACTGTACGGAAAATGCCTACTGTAAGCTCCTCACACTTAGCAAAGTAAAAGGCAATGACACCGGAGCCTACAAATGTTTTTATCAGGACAACCATACAGCAGCAAGTGTTTATATATATGTACAAGGTAAGATGTTTACTGATGTAATTCCCTTTACTTGATAATAAATGAGGAAACAAAAGATTAGCACAGCAATTCTATACACACTTTCTTCTATAGAACAAAATAGAAGTTATTTCTAACTTTGAAAATGAGTTCTTTTCAGGCTGTAAGATGGTGCCGTAAAGGGCCTATGCATACCTGTTATCTTTTGCGAGAGAAGAAATTTCCTTGCTCATATTGATATGGACATTTATCTCTTATAGTGGGTACTTGAAGCTTTAGGTAGTAAAATGCCAGGGTAGCGCAGCAGGTTAAACCGTTGAACTGTTGAATCTGCCGACCTGAAGATTGGCAGTTCGAAGCTGCGGGTCGGGGTGAGCTCCCACTGTTAGCCCTAGCTCCTGCCAACCAAGCAGTTCTAAAACATGCAAATGTGAGTAGATCAATAGGTACCACTTTGGCGGGAAGGTGATAAAGGCAGCCATGCCAGCAACATGACCAGGAGGTGTCTAAGGACAACAGGCTCCTTGGCTTGGAAATGGGACAAGAGAACCTCCTCATAGCTAGAGTTGAGCACTGCTTCCAGAAAGCCGGAGATGAAAGGGGAAGCCTTTACCTTTGTTCTGTGTAATTGTATGTAATTGTTATTCCACTATATTAAAGGCATTGAATGTTTCCCTATCTGTGTATGTTGCGATCCGCTGTGAGTCCCTTCGAGGAGATACAATGGAATATAAATAAAGTGTTATTATTATTATTACTGTTATTATTAGCTATTAGAGCAACTCTCACATTCTTGTCCTTTAGGAAAGAGCTGAAGACATTACTGTTTGAAATAGCTTTTAACTGAATGGCACAGAAGCCTAGTATTTTATTGCCTCATGGAAATTTTAGACTACTTTTCATTCAATCTTAATTTAATTTAAATTGTCTACAAGGTAGTGTCCATGGAACCCTTTTGGGCTGTTTTAATCAATGGGTTTATGTTATATTGTATGTTTAATGTTGCTTGTACTTATTTGGTGGTGGATCAGCCTTGGGTCCATTGGGAGAAAGGCAACATAGAAATGCCCGAAATATAAATAAATAAATAAATAAATAAATAAATAAATAAATAAATAAATGTGTTGACTTCTTTGGTATCTAACACCAGAAATCAACAAAGTGGGAAGAAATGCAGCTGAATAAAATGCTTGTGTTGAGATGTGTTGCAAATTATGTATATGTTCCCTTTTTCTACAGAGGGCCCTTCCACACAGCCCTATATCCCAGAATATCAAGGCAGAAAATCCCACAATATCTGGTTTGAACTGGGTTATCTGAGTCCACACTGCCATATATTCCAGTTTGAAGGAGAAAATGTGGGATTTTATTCAGCTGTGTGGAAGGGATCTAAGAGAAAATAATGATAAGATAGATGGTGAAAGTTTTCAGTCTTTGATGTATATTTTGTGATGTAGCACTTAGCAAAAAGTTCATGCAAACTAGTGGCGTTTATTTAAATCTTGCAGATTTTACAGACCTTCCAGATTATAGATCTCCGTTTTTGAAATCAGCCAGTGAAAAACCAGATGCAATCTACATAACTGGAAATAAAACTGTGGTGATTCCCTGCCTTGGGTCTACATCAAATTTGAATGTTTCACTCCATACGGTAAGATTGACCAGACTGTTATTTTTGATAGTGTTTCAGTTGTACTCATGGACACATATTGTCATATTTCCTGCTTCCCTACCTACCATCTTTTAGAAAATATGATAAGTTTAACTGATTGTTATTGTGATGTTCATGCAGAAGTATCCAGACAAAGTGTTTGTTCCTGACGGCAAAGCCAAAACCTGGGAGAGTCAGAAAGGGTTCACCATTCCCACCAGCTTGATCAGTGATGTTGGCATCGTCTTCTGCAAAGCTAAGATAGATGGTGAAAGTTATCAGTCCCTGATGTACATCGTGGTGGTTTTAGGTAAGATATATACTACTATATGTGAGCATTTTCTTTGTTGTTGCTGTTTTGTTTCACACAGTGTAAGAAAGGGCATTGTAACAGTATGGAGCCACATTGATTGAGATGACTATGAGAAGTAACAATTGAATCAAAGACTATTTCTTCTGTCTAATCGTTTAAAACATTTTTGGATATAGGTTCATCAGCTTCATATTATTTGGTCATGTACATATTTGGTCGTGGGTCAGGGCAGCCATATAATCCAGAATATCCAGGCAGATCATCCACAATATCTGCTTTGAAATGGGTTATCCTAGTCCACACTGCCATATAGTCCAGTTCAAAGCAGATGATGTCGGATTTTACACAACTGTGTGGAAGGGGCCTCTGCCTTCATGTACAACACAATTAAAAATACAAAGTGACACATTTTTTGGGCAAATGCCAAAGATTGAAATACGTTATGCAAGCTTTTGAAGCTTCGTGTGGAAGGGCCTGCAGATATCTCATTCATCCCTAATGTATGGCCTGCCCAGTGCTGATGCTTTCCAGCTGCAAAGTCACTAAGGTGATAGCAACTGAAATCCAAGAAACAATAGGTGCAAGAAGGATGTTGAACACTTCCCCTGAATCCACATCCTCCAGCTGCTTTGCTTATAGCTGGGCTTGAAGAGAGAGGTAACCAGGACAGACAGAAAAAGCACAAGCAAAGAAGTGGGGTGGTGAGTGAAGGGCAGCAGCAGGACTCTCACATGTAGAAACAAATATTCCAATATACAGGTTTGCAGAGCATGGAGAAGTTTCTCTTTATGGGTTTCAACTCCCACAATCCTTCATAAAGTAATAGTCATCCTGATTGGAAAATTATAGGAGTTACAACCTGCCCCCCAAATAAAAGAAATCAAACATTGCAAGAGTTGTTGCTCTTAAAACAGAATTTTAGAGAATTTTGAAAGCAGAACCACAGACAAAGGGGCCCTTCTACACTGCCATATAATCCATATTATCAAAGCAGGTAACCCAGATTATCTGCTTTGAACTGGATTATACGAGTCTATACTGCCATATAATCTGGTTCAAAGCAGATATTTTGGATTTTATATGGCAGTGTAGAAAGGACCCAAACCTAGGCTCCTATTGCATCAGCTGGCATCTATCTTCCTTGAAGCCTCATATACACTGGCATATAAGATCCAGATTATCTGCTTTGAACTGGATTATATGTCAGTGTAGATCCAGCCCAAGTCATCCCAGTTAGAGACACACTTGCTGGATTAACACTGACATATAAATCAGATTATCAAACAAGATAATTCACATTATGGTGAGTCCCCCTGCGGAGATAGGGCGGGATATAAATAAAGTTTATTATTTATTACTGGATTATATGAGTTTACACTCATATGGATTATATGGGTCTACATTGCCATATAATCCAGTTCAAAGCAAATAATCTGGATTTTCTATCGCAGTGTAGATCCAGCTACTGTCAGCTCATTCTCGTTCTAGATCGTTTTCTTGTTACCTTCAGTTTTTCAATCCTGAAGAAAAGGTTTTGTGGTATGAACAAAGTAAAATATGCCAAATCAATCCTCAGGTAGCTTTACAGTTTGAGTTTTATTTAATCTGAAATTCTTAAGACCAGAAGTGTTATAAATATAAAATTTTGGAATACTTAAACTTGTATGTACTGTACATACTAATGAGCTATCTTTGGGATGGAACCTAAATCTAAACATGAAATTCATTTTGCTTTGATATATGCCTTATAGCGTTATGGAGGATTTATACACAATATTTTCAATATTTTTATGCATGAAGGAAAGTTTGTGTACATTGAGCTATCTGAGAGCAAAGTGTCATTTATCAGCTACCCCTGCAGGCAAGTGTTGGGATCTTTCAGAATTCCAGGCAAGAGATGCTCAACCTTTATATACTTTGGAAGTGCTTTGTTTATAAAGTTTCTTATAGAACTACCTCTGTGTGAGTGTCCTGAATAATTGTACAAATTCTTCCTGTTTTCCCCACCTAGGATACAGAATCCATGATCTTGCAATGAGCCCTCCACACAATGTTGCGCTGGCAGCAGGAGAGAAACTTGCTCTAAACTGTACTGCAAGGACTGAGCTGAATATGGGGATTGTGTTTGAATGGGACTATCCATCAAAGAAGGCAGCAGCAAACAAGGTAGCATTTCATTAAAAAAAATACAACCAATTACAGGTCTTTTAATATTACCTAATTGAATTATTTTTCTCTTTTCTGTCTCTAGCTTTTAGTTGCCTTTTGCTTTAACCTTATGTAAGTCTTGTTGGGAGAAAGGTTGGATATAAATAAAATGACCCTCAACAAACCCATGATTCATAATTTTGGTCCCAAAATGTCTTGACTTATACATGCGGCTGGTTTATAGAAGAGTATTTATTTGAAGTATTTATATTCTGCCCTTCTCACCCTGAAGAGGACTCAGGGCGGATCACAATGCTCATATACATGGCAAGCATTCAATGCCATTAGACATATGACATATAGACACACACAGAGGCAATTTAATATTTTCCGGCTTCCAGCTTCATGAGGGTACGCTCGATTCCAGCCACAGGGGGAGATGACGCTTCATTGTCCACTTGTGACACCAAGTCCTTGGAGTACTTCTCCATTCCTTTCTGCACCCTGCTGGAAGTTTTTATGTTGTCATAAATTAGTTAAATTAGCCTCCCCACATAAAGCGGTACCTAAATTTTCTACTCGACAGATGCAACTGTCTTTCCAGCTGCTTAGGTCAACAGCAAGCTAGGCTATTAATGATCAGGACCTTAATCTAACCCGGGCTTCCATCTCATGGCCTCTCAGTCAGTAGTGATATATTGCAGCTGGCTACTAATCAGCTGCGCCACACTTGGAGAGATGTCCTGTCTTTTGTTCTCTGAGGGCCCTTCCATACAGCCCTATATCCAAGAAAATCAAGGCAGAAAATCCCACAATATCTGCTTTGAACTATCTGAGTCCACACTGCCATATAACCCAGTTCAAAGCAAATAATGTGGGATTTTATTCAGCTGTGTGGAAGGGGCCTGAGATCAACCTAGACTAGATCTATACTGCCCAGTATCCCAGGACCTAATCCCAGATTATCTGCTTTGAACTGGGTTATATGAGTCTGCACTGACATAATCTGGGATAAACAGATGATCTGGGATCAGATCTTGGGATATAGGGCAGAGTAGCCTTAGAAAACAAATCCTACTGAATTTCATATATGTAGTGACAGGGAAGCTGAAAGGGTGAAGTGGGAATGAATTGTTTTTATTTCTGTTACAGAACAACAAGCACGTTATAATCCGGGATGGGGTGACGTCGCCCAGCAATGAAGAGAAGAAGTTTGTCAGCAGTCTCACCATCGATCATGTGGACTTAAAGGATGGAGGTCAATACAGGTGCACCGCCTCCAGCAGCCAAATGACTCGGAAAAGCAGCATCAATGTTATCATTTACGGTAAGGCACATCTCAGGATTTACTTCTGTTGGATACCTGTGATGAGGCAACAATATTAAGATGGTTACTAGATCGAACCCCAAGGGTTCCCTCAGTCTTTTAAACATAAGTTCATAGAATATAGGGTTGTGCAGATCCTCTCCACATTATTATATCAGATCTGCTTTGAACTGTATTATATGAGTCTACACTGCCATATAATCCAGTTCAAGACAATATGGATTATATATGGCAGAGTAGATGTGGCCTGAGACACCAATACTCTTTGGCAAAGAAGGCTAAACAGAGCTCTTCATGACCTCATAGACCAGCCCACGGCAGAGCTCCCTGTCGGCCGTGGCCACTCCCAGCTCCTTCAAGGTCAAGCCAGTCCCTTCAAGGATACCATCCATCCATCTTGCCCTTGGTTGGCCCCTTATTCTTTTTCCTTCCATTTTCCCCAGCATCATTATCTTCTCCAAGCTTTCCTGTCTTCTCATTATGTGGCCAAAGTACTTCATCTTTGCCTTTAATATCCATCAAAGTGGTATCATCTGCATATCTGAGGTTGTTAATGTTTCTTCCAGCAATTTTAACTCCAGTCATATAACCCAGAATATCAAGGTAGATAATGCGCAATATCTGCTTTGAAGTGGATTATCTGAAGTGCCTCATACTGCCATATAATCTAGTTCAATATGGATTTTATACAGCTGTGTGAAAAGAGCCTTAGCTAAAATGCTGGGACGCTACATCTGATAGTTCAGAGTAAAGCATAGCCTGATGATATCACCTAATTGCTTTAAAAAATCAACATATTTCAGCAGTCACTATTATTTTGGGATGGGATGCCCATTGTCTTTGCTTAAAATAAACGAGCCACATGAAAGCATGAATTTCTGGAAAAAAATTAAATATTCTGAAATGTTTGTTTTCTTTCAAATCTTAACAGAAAAACCTTTCATCCTTTTGGGAAAAATGCCATCCCTGGTGGAGGCAAAAGTGGGCGAACTTGTTAAAGTTCCTGTGCAGTTCAGAGCTTACCCATCGCCAGATGTAAAATGGTAAGAATCAGAAAAGGTTTTCCTTTTAAAAGTGATTTTAATTCTTTCTTTTGCTAACATTTCCTTGCCCTCGTGAGATAATTTATTTTATTTAAAACCTTGATATTTGGGAGTTTTGGTTGCTGGGATTTATAGTTCACCTACAAACAAAGAGCATTCTGAACTCTACCAACAATGGAACTGAACCAAACTTGACACACAGAATTCCCATGACCAACAGAAAATACTGGAAGGGTTTGGCAGGCGGAGAAATCTTCAGCCTTCTCTGCCAAAAGGGTTCCTATGACCATCAGAAATACAGCATGTGTTTTCTGATGGTCCTTGTTGACCCCTCTGACACACCTCTCATGGCCTCCTTCACAGGGGTCCCAACCCCCAGATTGAGAAACGCTGCTCTAAGCTCTTCAGGTTGGATATAGGTTAGGTACAAATGGGATCCTTTATGTGTGTTGTATAAATGTGTTATCATTCAGTCTTTACAAATGACCAATTGTTTTTTTCTGCAGGTTTAAAAATGGAAACCCCATTGCTTCAAATCGTACTATTAAACTTGGTGGTTACTCCTTGACAATTACTGAAACAAATGAAAGAGATGCTGGGAATTATACTGTTGTGCTGACCAATCCCATAAGCAAGATGCAGAAAAAGCATACGTTTCATCTGTTTGTGAATGGTAAAATCCCAGAATACTTGGTTTAATCAGAATAAAATTCTGGTTATGCATGTTTTTAAAAATGATGATGGTGATGATGATGCTTTCAGTTTACCCAGCATTTGTGTTTGTCTTTGTGTCCTGCTCTTTTCCTGTCTTCAGGGTGCTTTTTGACCAAACCCTTCTCTGATGTCCTTGTATGCCTCTCCCATCCTTCCTGCCCTCCCTTCACTGTCCTGTCTAGCTTCTCGCTTCATGTTTCTCCTCCATTTGGCTGCTGGGGAAATTATTGTTTGCGGCTTCTACAAAAATAGCTTGTTTGAGGGACAACAATATCTCTTTGGTTGTATGGGAGGGTGAAGTTAGCTTCATAGGAAAAGCAGGATATTAGCCTGAACAGGATTATATGAGTCTACATTACCATATGAGCCCCCGATGGCACAGCGGGTTAAAGCACTCAGCTGCTGAACTTGCTGACCGAAAGGTTGCCAGTTTGAATCTGGGAGCGGGGTGAGCTCCCACTTTTAGCCCCAATGAACAACCCCCCCCCCCCCCCAAATACACTATCCTATAATCTAGTTATGGGAGCATGGTGGTGCATCTTAAAATGCTAAGCTGTAGAACTTTTTGACTGAAAGGTCAGCAGTTCAGATCTGCGGGATGGGGTGAGCTCCCATTGTTAGCCCCGGCTTCTGCCAACCTAGCAGTTCGAAAACATACAAATGTGAGTAGATCAATAGGTATCGTTCCATCAGGAAGGTAATGACACTCCATGCAGTCATGCTGGCCACATGGCCTTGGAGGCAGCTACCAACAACACTGGCTCTTCGGCTTAGAAATGGAGATGAGCACAAACTCCCAGAGTCTGGTCTAGTCGAGTCCGATTCTGGGGGTCATCTCCATTTCTAAGACGAAGAGCCAGCATTTTCTGCAGACACCTCCTAGACCATGTGGCCAGCATGACCACTGGAGTGATACCTATTGATCTACTCACATTTGCATGTTTTCAAACTGCTAGGTTGGCAGAAGCTGGGGCTAACAATGGGAGATCACCCCATCCCGCACATCTGAACTGGCAACCTTTCAGTCCTTGTGAAGAGAAAAGACAAGGTATAAATAAACAACAACAACAAAGTTCCAATATTCAGACCTAAGGGATGAAAACAGACCACCCCTGTATGAAAAGGAAGTTATGACAAGCCCGGGGAAAATCCCAAGGCATGCAAAAATCTTTAGGAAAAACCTATGATGGTCAACATATACTGAGAAATTATTGGGGCAACTACTTTCCCCTCTCTAAAACTAAGGCTCCATCTACACTGCCATACAGAATCCAGATTATCATCTGAACTGGATTATGTGGCAGTGTAGATCCAACCTAAGACCCCAT
The DNA here is from genome assembly GCF_035594765.1 of Anolis carolinensis. NCBI lineage: Eukaryota > Metazoa > Chordata > Lepidosauria > Squamata > Anolidae > Anolis > Anolis carolinensis. Next base: position 74,626,753 of record NC_085845.1, read on the forward strand.
CTACACAGCTATACAATCCAGTTACTGATTCCAGATGCTTTGAACTGGATGATATGGCAGTGTAGGGTCATATCATTGAGTTCAAAGCAGATAATCTGGATTCAAAAACTGGATTGTATGGCAGTGTAGATAGGGTCTGATAGGGCTCTGGAAAACTCACAGCAACCCAGTGATTCTGGCCATTAAAACCTTCAACAACACATAGAGCCACATTTTGTTGCAAGTCCCATTTTTCTTTACTAAATGTGGGTTAATAATAAGATTCCATTAATAAAGACATTTCTTTATCTTTTTTCCCACCTGTAGTTCCTCCTCAGATTGGAGAGAATGCTCTTTTGGCTCCTGTGGATTCCTATAAATATGGCTCGACTCAAATGCTAACATGTACAGTCTATGCTGTTCCAGCATCGGTCAAGATTCAGTGGTCCTGGCAGCTGGAAGAAGAATGCACTTTCAACCCTCAGTAAGTACAACATGATGTATTTGCTCATTGTTCTGGATATATCTCCAATCTTCTTTTTTGAGGATTGCTGTTTTAGTATCCAATAGCCATCATTTTTCTTGTTTGAGCCCAATAATTAAAAGAAGTGGACTTTTTTGGCCACATTTGTTTGTTAAAATTGCTTTTTATTATCCAACAAAGCAGAATAATAAACCTGGTCATAGGACAAAGGAAGAGCAATGTCTGTATAAAAATATTTATTTCCACCCTTTCCTGGCTGTAGACAAAACTTCCTCTAAATCTGTTGTTAATGCGAAAACGCTAGGGATTTAGTTTCAGCAAAACAGATCGGTACACACACACAAATGTTGCAGATGATTTCCTTTGTATCCCCCGCAGCAAACCCCTCCACACCAATTTTAATAGCAAAACTCTCATATAATCATAGGCATGTCCAGTTTAGATCATCTGACTAAATATTGCCAACAAAGGCATGTGATAGGGCCACTTGAATACACGTGACAACAATATATTTCTCTGAGGCTTCATCTACACTGCCATATAAAATCCAGATTATTTTATTTGAACTGGATTACATGGTAATGTAGGTAAAAGTAAAGGTTTTCCCCTGACATTAAGGCTAGTCGTGTCTGACCCTAGGGGTTGGTGCTCATCTCCATTTCTAAGCCAAAGAGCTGGCGTTGTCCGTAGACACCTCCAGGGTCATGTGGCTGGCATGACTGCACGGAGCGTTGTTACCTTCTCGCTCCGTGCAGATACCGATTTTCTGGATCCGGCACAGTCTGGCTTCAGGCCGGGGCATGGTACCGAGACAGCCTTGGTCGCCTTAGTCGATGATCTACGCCGGGAACTGGACAGGGGGAGTGTGTCCCTGCTGGTTCTGCTGGACCTCTCAGCGGCCTTCGATACCGTCGATCACGGTATCCTTCTGGGGTGCCTCGCTGGGATGGGGCTCGGAGGTACTGTTCTGCAGTGGCTCCGGTCCTTCCTGGAGGGCCGTTCCCAGATGGTGTCATTGGGGGACGCCTGCTCGGCCCCACAACCATTGTCTTGTGGGGTCCCGCAGGGTTCAGTACTGTCCCCCATGTTGTTCAACATCTACATGAAGCCACTGGGAGAGATCATCCGGAGTTTCGGGGTCCGGGGTCATCTGCACGCAGATGATGTCCAGCTCTGTCACTCCTTCCCACCTGTCACTAAGGAGGCTGTCCAGGTCCTGAACCGGTGTCTGGCTGCTGTGTCGGACTGGATGAGGGTGAACAAATTGAAACTGAATCCAGACAAGACAGAGGTCCTCCTGGTCAGTCGTAGGGCCGAACAGGGAATAGGGTTACAGCCTGTGCTGGACGGGGTCGCACTCCCCCTGAAGACACAGGTTCGCAGTCTGGGGGTCCTCCTGGACTCATCGCTGAGCCTGGAGCCCCAGGTCTCGGCAGTGGCCAGGGGAGCCTTCGCACAACTAAGACTTGTGCGCCAGCTGCGCCCGTTCCTTGGGAGGTCTGACTTGGCCACGGTGCTCCACGCTCTGGTTACAGCTCGTTTGGACTACTGCAACGCTCTCTACGTGGGGTTGCCTTTGAAAATGGCCTGGAAGCTCCAACTAGTACAACAGGCGGCAGCCAGATTAATAACTGGGGCAGCTTACAGGGAGCATACCACCCCCTTGTTAAGACAGCTCCACTGGCTGCCGATATGCTACCGAGCCCAATTCAAAGTGCTGGTCTTGACCTATAAAGCCCTTAACGGTTCTGGCCCAATCTACTTGTCCGAACGTATCTCCTCCTATGAGCCAGGAAGATCCCTAAGGTCATCTGGAGAGGCCCTGCTCTCGGTCCCGCCTGCCTCACAGGCACGGCTGGTGGGGACGAGGGACAGGGCCTTCTCGGTGGTGGCTCCCCGGCTGTGGAACACCCTCCCCAGAGAAACACGGCACGCTCCAACCCTTCTGAGTTTTAGAAAAGCCCTGAAAACATGGCTATGTGCCCAGGCTTTCAAAGATTAAATGATAAAAGACGACCCCGGACTGATTTACGGCTACAGCACAAGGATTTTGGAGGAATGGATTTTAATCATATGTTTTATATTTTTCTATTGTTTTAATTGTTTTATTGGATTTTCATTGCTGTTTTAATTATGTGCAGGCATTGAATTGTTGCCAATTTGTATGCTGCCCTGAGTCCCTTCGGGTGAGAAGGGCGGGATATAAATGTTGTAAATAAATAAATAAATAAATACTTATTGATTTACTCACATTTGCATGTTTTGAACTGCTAAGTTGACATAAGCTGGGGCTAACAGCGGGAGCTCACCTTGCTCCCTGGATTCGAACCTGTGACCTTTTGGTCAGTATGTTCAGCAGCTCAGTGGTTTAACTCGATGTTCCATTGGGGGCTCATATGGTAATGTAGACTCATATAATCCAGTTCAAAGCAAATTATCTGTAGATCCAGTTTGAGGAAGTGAAATGTTTTCTGAATGCATGAGGATTTAAACTGGGATGCATACATTTTTTCATTTTGGGGTAGTGGTTTGTTCTGAAAGCTGTTGTTGTCTATACTTGCAACAGTTTGTTTGTTGCTTTCTTGCGTCAACCCACCTCCGCATTCGACACCGTCCCTTATCTATGTATCTTGGAGGAAGTGCCATGATTGATGCCAGGGAATGATAGAATGAGCTTCCCAATGACAGTCCCTCCTCTTTCCTTATCTTCGTTTTGCATATGGCCAGACTTCCTTTTAGGATTTTCTTTTTCAAAAAGAAAAATAAGGAAGCCAAAAAGGAGCCAGCCTTCCTGTTGTTGTTTTAAAATAACTTCCTCTATCTTCTTCCTTTGGGGAAGGGGGGGTGGGGGGAGGTTGATGCTGCCTGGACACTTCCTACCTAAATTCCAGTATCCTAGAGAATCCCATTAGGGACCTCAATGATTTTTACGTCCCTCTCTGTCTTCCTCTCAAACCAAATTAACTCAAATTGTCCATTTTATGAATGGAGGTTTGTTCTCAGAATAGCTGCTGATACCCCCTACCCCACCATGAATATCCTGATTGAGTTGCCTTATTCAGAATAATAAGGAAGGAATTTCCCTCTAGGGCCTGGGAATTTCTATTTTTATGTAGTGACAAAGTCTTGGAAAGCTGGGCATGATTGATTTCATTTTTTACTTGCTTGTGTCCCTGGTGTTGCCCAGGTTATTTGAAAAAGTCATGTTTTTTTAGTTGTACAAAATGCATAAGGTTTCAATTAATGACAACTAGCATCATGCCAGGTCAACCCCAAGAAACTCCAGAGTGTTCATTGATTGTAGGTGTACTATAAATCCCAATACTTACAGTGCCAAAATGTCCAGGCCAATTCCCCTCAAAACCCACCAGTATTCAAATTTAGGCATATTGGGGATGCATGCCAAGTTTGGTCCAGATCCATCATTGTTTGGATTCATAGTGTGCTCTGGATGTAGGTAATCTCTACCTCCTATTAATCCCACCAAAGACCTCCAGTATTTTTTTTCTTGATCATGGGGGTTCTGTGTGCCAGTTTAGTTCCAGGTCCATCATTGGTGGAGTTCAGAGTGCTCTTAGATTGCAGGTGAACTTTATATCTCAGTACCTACAACTTCAAAATGTCCAAACCAATTCCCCTCAAAACCCACCAGTATTCAAATTTGGGCATATCGGGTATGCATGCCAAGTTTGGTCCAGATCCATCATTATTTGGGTTCATAGTGCGCTCTGGATGTAGGGAACTACAACTCCTATAAATCCTTCCAAAGACCTCCAGTATTTTGTGTGGGTCATGGGGGTTCTGTGTACCATGTTAGTTCCAGGTCAATCATTGGCAGAGTTCAGAGTGCTCTTAGATTGCAGGTGAACTATATATCCCAGTAGCTACAACTCCTATAAATCATGATGAATTCATCCCAAACCTCTCCAGTATGTTTAGTTGCTGATCAATTCCTCTGTCTGCTATGTGCCATAGAAAATATAGTAGAGTTCCGCTTATCCAACCTTCGCTTATCCAACGTTCTGGATTATCCAATGCAGTCTGCCTCCTGCCTGGATCCACAGCTGTTTCTCCCAAACAAATGGCACACTTGTTTTAAAACATTATGTTTTGGTGCTTGATTTGTAAAATCATAATGTAATATGACGTTTAATAGGCTTTTACTTAATCCTTCCTTATTATCCAACATTTTTGCTTATCCAACTTTTTGCCAGCCCATTTTGTGTTGGATAAGCGAGACTCTACGGTAATATGAAAGGGTTATGGGAGAGGCAGATCATGCAAATTCCACACCAATGGAGAGAGTAAGAAACATTGGGATGTTTGTGGTGGAGGAAAAACATAAAATCTAGGATGAAATTGTCCCAGTATAAAAGCCTTCACTTAGGTGGTGAACAGCATGGTGATTGTGGAGGACATTGGCAGGAGTCTTGGACAAGTTTACGGTGTTCTCTATAACCTGCAATGTCATTGGGGGGTGGGCCATTGATGTCTCCTGAGTAGCGGGAGCTTGTCTGTGTGAGTTGACACCCCAGCCACACACATACATACATATTTTTACTTTCATTATGTGTATAGATAAGAACGCCCTGCAGCTAAATCTTGTATTGTGCCCTCATCCACGGAATGCACTGCCACTGGAGAAAATTCCAATAAACCATGTCATTTTCCAAGATACTATAAATTGTAAGGGATTTTTTGGAGTTCCTTTCTCTGTCAATCCCCTCCCGTGACACTTTGAGTCCTCACTGGGTTCTCTTGTTCAAAATTTTGTATTTTCTGCTCCTTTAGGTTAATCCATCCAAGCTGATAGTATTCTCCCCCCCCCCCCCCCCCAGTGGCCTAGTTTTGTGGACTATCACTACAGTGGACTCAAGCTCCCTTGCAGAGCTTGGAATGTTCCTTTTGAAAGGCATTATTGTTTTGAAGTCCTTCGTTGCTTTTACTTGTCTGTTACCATTAGAAGACTAAAGCATTACAAATATGTTATCTCTTTATTATTCATTTTAAATTAAAAAAATTCTCCTAATCCCCATGCCTTGTAAAAATATTATCCAAACTGACCCTAGGAAAAATAACATTTCAGGACTCACCAGTAAGTATTACTACTTACACTCCAAGACTGATTGTGTAACCAGTCCTTAAATTACTTGCACTGGCCTAATTAGGCTGTAGAAATGTAAACTGTTTATTTTTATATGCAAATGTTATTAATTTAAAAAAGCATTACATTGTTTTAAAAATTAGACCATATGAAATGGCTTACTGTTGTTTTGGTCTCTATTCTTCACTCTGAGAATGCTTAAATGTACCTCAGTCTGAGTATATTTAAATGTTTACGTTTCTGCGAGTTTTCTGGGCTGTATGGCCATGTTCCAGAAGCATTCTCTCCTGACATTTTGCTCACATCTATGGCAGGCATCCTCAGAGGTTGTGAGGTCTGTTGGAAACTATGCAAATGGGGTTTATATATCTGTGGAAGGTCTAGGGTGGGAGAAAGAACTCTTGTCTGTTTTAGGCAAGTGTGAATGTTACAATTGGCATTGAATTAGCATTGAATTTTCAACAGACCTCACAACTGCTGAGGATGTCTGCCATATATGTGGGCAAAACGTCAGGAAAGAATGCTTCTGGAACATGGCCATACAGCCCAGAACACTCACAGCAACCTAGTGATTCTAGCCATTAAAGCCTCGGACAACATATTTAAATGTTTTTTTCCCCAACCCAAGAGGACAAGAAATAAACATTTAATAGAAGACTTTCATAAAGCACTTATTTACAGGTAATTTTGTTATTGAGAATGCATTGTTTTTTAGCTGTGTTCCTCTACATCCATTTACACAGGGATTCCAACAGCATTCATCCAGGTTTTGGAATTGTTTCAATACTTCATGGCATCAGATGTTCCCACACTAATTTCTCTTATTAAAGTTTACAGGCACACTTTTGTCCTGTGCGCATAATTATTTAGTCATTTACTATGACATACAAACATACAAAAACTTGAAGTGTCATTTTGTGGTCATTATTTCTCTTACAGCCAAGCTGGACTAGGAAACAATCCTTATTCCTGTAAGAAATGGAAAGATATAACTGACAGAAGAGGTGGGAATCAGATTGAAATCATGAAACCTCAGTCTGCTTTTATTGCTGGGAAAAGGAAGGTGAGCTTGACATCTGCTTTCTGTCTTTGCAATGTTTTTTGAAGGACTCAAAGGAGATCTAAGTTAGTGGCTTACCTGGCATTACTATGCTATTGTATATATTGGGATTTTGGTATCCTTGGGGTCCTGGAGCCAAACCAGAGTGATAGGCATTTCTAATGGTTTAGTACAGTCCTCGTACCTATGCGGGATATGTTCTTGAATTTATCATTGGCAATATGAAATTGTGGATAACAGCAAACCTTGTTGAAATGAATGAACTCTACCGGGAGTTACAATAAAGTCACTGTGGACACTACTCTGTAGTAGCTTTTGGTGGAAACATATTTTAGAATCAACTGGAGGACCTAGACCAGTGGTTCTCAGCCTGTGGCTCCCCAGATGTTTGGGCCTTCAACTCCCCAGAAATCCTAACAGCTGGTAAACTGGCTGTGATTTCTGGGAGCTGTAGGTCAAAACACTTGGGGACCTACAGGTTGAGAACCATTGACCTGGAAGATTTCTAGAGAGGACATATTTTGTCAGATGGGGATAGGCAAAACCGTGGATCCTTGGCTCCATATGGATGATGATGGTACTAACCCTCTTGCATAATGGCAGATGTCATTTAAGCATGTATGAGAACAGAATCTATGCAAATTCGTTGAGAGTTAAGTCTCACTTTGTGTTTGGTAGGATTTGCTGTGCTTTGGATTGCAGCTGAAGGCCGAATTCCTGACTGAATTATTAGAATGTAAATCATGTAGCACACCATGAGACACACTTTTGTATAAACATGCTTCAAGTTGGCCAAAAGGAATGTGGTAGAAAGTGTTCTATTTTGGGTTTAACTAAAAATGTTAAGATCTCGGTTGGCCAAAGTCAGATCTCTATTGACAATTGTAGCAAGATAGTTTAGGAAAGTTAAACAATTTCACTTTTGTTTGCCAGAATGGGTAAAGCAGCAGGTCATGTAAGATGCAGATGCAAACAGGATACTCAAACAATGGTAGGTTGTATTGGGCTGAATTTAAAATAGCCTGAGTAGCTACAGCTGACTTATTGTGTGGGATTTGGAGAAGCCCTGCAGCACCAGCGTGGCCTGACTTTGCTTTTCCTCTCTTTCTTGTAGACCGTAAGCACTCTTGTCATTCAAGCTGCAAATGTATCTGCTCTGTATAGATGTGTGGCTAGCAATAAAGCTGGAGAAGGCGAGAGGGTGATCTCCTTTCATGTTTCCAGTAAGTACTTCAAGGGGGTTTACAAATAATATCTCAACCAATTTCATTAAATGCATTAGAGTCCTTATCGGATTGTATTGGAGTGGGAATAATGTGGCCTTCCGGAATCATAATAATAGTCATCATCACAATCCTCCTTCTCCTCCTCTTTTTTTGATTTCAGTAATGGCATGTCCCAATTTTGAAAAAATAATAATATAATTACATCATATATGAAAAGGTAATGGAAGTAGCAATCCATCAGTATCTAGACAGAAATCCCTTCTGCACTGCAATGTACAATCCAGATTAACTGCTTGGAACTGGATTATATGGCAGTGTAGACTCATATCATCCAGTTCAAAGCAGATAATGTGAATTATCTGTTTTGATAATCTGGATTATGTGACAGTTTAGAATAGGCCAAAATCTGCCCGTTGCCTGCTCTTTGTTCAGTACCACCAGGAGTAGAGAACTGTGTAAGGACTAGGTGCCAATATCATCCCAGAAAGGCCAGATATTTTCCTTTACATCCCCTCTCAGCAACAGAACATGAGATCTAGGTTTTCTGCATAATTTGGTGGTAGTAAACACTCCAGAATTGGGCCATTTTGTAAAACAAACAAACAAACATTGGAGCCCAGAACAACACCCAAAGTCAAACCAATAGAGGTTTGCCAGAAGCACTGATATAGTGAGCTATTTGTTGCAACTGCTTTGGGCACTGCAATATTTCTTAATAATTTTAATAGGCCATAGTGTGCCAAACAGTTTGATTATTTTATTTATTTATTATGTTTATTTATATTCCACTTAAAATATACAAATATTAAAACAGTATTAAGCATCATTAATATTACAAACGATCCAGGTTAAAATCATAAAAGCACATAAAACCATATTAAATAATCTTTCCACGAATAACTCTCCATATGTATGCTGTTTGTATAATTTGTGTGTTTCTTAGTAGTCACATTGATTCATTGGTATTTTGTGCAGCAAACACAAAGCACACAAAATAGTAAACAGAGTCTGCAACAATTACTTCTTTGGACTAGAACTTCCAGAATCCTACAACCAGAAGTGACCATGCGATCTGGCAATTCTGGGTGTTGTAGTCTCAGGCCCCTTCTACACTGCTGTATAAAATCCAGATTATCTGCTTGTGGTAATGTAGACTCATATAATCAAGTTCAAAGCAGATTATGTGAATGATCTGCTTTGATAATCTGGATTATATAGCAGTGTAGGAGGGGCCTCAAATAATATATTTTCCAAGCTCTAAGATGATAATATACCCTGTTTCCTCCCAAAATAAGATCTATCCCGAAAATAAGACCTATCATGATTTTTCAGCATTTCTGAAAATGCTCGAAATATAAGCCCCTTTAAAAAAAATAAGCCCTAGATATAGTTCATTTCAAAAGTCATTTTGGAAAAATAAGACTGCCCCTGAAAACAAGCACTAAAGCATCTTTTGGAGCCAAAATTAATATAAGACCCAGTCATATTTTGGGGGAAACAAGGTAGTGACATATAAGGATTGAAATTCATATATTTTCAAAATGATTACATTACATGAACATTTCCATAAGAAAACTACTGGAGGTGTGGAAGTCTCTGGGCATGATGGATGATCTCTCTATCTGAGTAATTCCATTTTTGTCATCATAGGAGGCCTTGAAATTAATCTTCAGCCCCAAGGCCAGCCTACTGAGAAGCACAATGTCTCCTTGCGCTGCACGGCAGACAGACTCACTTTTGAGAACCTGACTTGGTTTAAGCTGAACCCTCGGGCCTCCATGACGAAACTTGGCAGACTTCCCATGCCCGTTTGCAAGAACCTGGAGGCTCTTCAGCGGCTGAGCGCCACGACTTCAAGCGCCAACGGGGAAAATGTCACCATGGAGCTCCTTCTCCAAAACATCTCCCTACAAGATAGCGGGGATTATGTGTGCATCGCGCAAGACAAAAAGACCAAATTGAGACACTGCCTTGTCAAACATCTCACTGTTCAAGGTATGCTCTTGCTGTTCATTGAGAAGAGAAGCTTTGTCACATCATGATTAAGAATTGATAGGGTTTGTATTTCCTTTTTAACCACAGCTCCCATATTTCTCGGCCAGCAATGGACAATTTCCAAAGTAGCAGGGGTTTCTGGAAGTTGTCATGGAAAAATGTAACTTTTCAGGCTTCAGGGATGGATTGCCCTGTCTACTTATGGCCATTTTAACTTTTCCTTACTTCATTGCATCTTATTCATCAATACAGTGTTTGGTTATTTTTTTTAAAATTACAAAAATTGTCATTTTCGAATGCATATTTTAAAATATTTCCTTTTTAAATAGGCACTTTAAATACATATTTTTGAGTCAATAATTTTTGGAATATTTGGGAAGAGTAGAAGTAGTGAATTCCTGCTGTTTTAACCAGTGCACTTCTGATACGTTAAGGATCACTCTGTAATTGGGCTGTACGTGAGTTTATTTCATCTGAGGGCCTTTCCATATAGCCATATAACCCAGAATATCAAGGCAGAAAATCCCACAATATCTGCTTTGAACTGGGTTATCTGAGTCCACACTGCCATATATTCCAATTCAAAGCTGATAATGTGGGATTTTATTCAGCTGTGTGAAAGGGGCCTGAGTTTCCAGTCCAATTGGTTTGTAGATGGCATGAGAATACTGAAGCAAAATAAAGAATGAAGAAAATAATGAAAAAAGCACTTCTACATTATAATGACATTATGGAATTTATTGTGTAGATGTTGTGTAGCTTCCCTAACTTTTGAAATTGGTTCCAACAATGCTTTATATGGTAGATAGGTAAAGGTTTTCCCCTGACGTTAAGTCCAGTCATGTCTGACTCTGGGGGTTGGTGCTCATCTCCATTTCTAAGCCGAAGAGCCGGCGTTGTCCGTAGACACCTCCAAGGTCATGTGGCTGGCATGACTGCATGGAGCGCCGTTACCTTCCTGCCGGAGTGGTACCTATTGATCTACTCACATTGGCATGTTTTCTAACTGCTAGGTTGGCAGGAGCTGGTGCTAACTGCGGCCGCTCCCGCCGCTCCTGGGGATTGAACCTGGGACCTTTCGGTCTCCAGCTCAGTGCTTTAACGCACTTCGCCACCGGGGCTCCTAATGTGGTAGATAGTTGCTGCTATTCACGATACTGAAAATATGCCATGCCCCCTTCCGCACTGCTGAATAAAATCCCACATTTTCTGTTTTGAACTGGAATATATGGCCGTGTGGACTTAGATAACCCAGTTCAAAGCAGATATTGTTGGATTTTCTTCCTTGATATTCTGGGATATAGAGCTGTATGGAAGGGCCCTGAGTTAGTTAATTCCATATCGTAGGTGGAATCTGATAACTTAATGACTTAGGATTGTGATTCCAAAATTGCTATTTGAAAAATATTTGATAATTAATTTTCTCTTTTCCGAACAGAACCAGTGGCACCTACAATTATGGGAAACCTTGAGAATCAAACGACAAATATTGGAGAAACAATACAAGTATCATGTGTAGCAAATGGAATTCCTTCACCACTCATTACCTGGTTTAAAAACAACGAAACTCTTGTTGAAGATTCAGGTGAGATTGAATATAGTGTCTGGCAGGTTCACTTGCCAAGTTGCTTATGTTGTTGTTTTTGTTGTTGTTGTTGTTTGTTGTTATAAATATCCCGCTACCATCTCCCAGAGAGACTCGGGGCGGCTCCCCATTGATTTTTATTACGCTTTAGGTATTTCTTGTGCAGGAAGCATCTTTCACATTACATTATTTTTCCTGCCTGATCATAGCTGTAGAATGAGATCAGTCCTTATTGTGTGTTAGCTGTTGCTCCACTGCTTGTTTAAGGAATATGGGAGCAGGTGAGCAACTCCAGTCTCTGCCCAGTCTGAACAGTATATGCTGTAAGCAGTGGATCCTATATTGGGAACACTATAGTGGTCGCACGTATAACACTATGTAACAAAATTTGAAAACACTTCTGTTCCTGCCTTGAAAGTGTTATTTCCTGTTTCATTGTGTGGTACCTACTTTGAACGTAGTTTTTATACTCCAGAAACTTAGCTTTTGTGGCTTCCACAAAATGTTGAATTGGTTGAGACTCAATGAGACATTTATGGAAAAACGATGGCAAAATGTGCTGCAGAATTTCCTGCAACCCCCCCCCCCCTTTTTTTGCAGTTAATAAACTTTTCCATATTTTTATGATAGAACCAATTAGGAAATGACATTTATAACCCAGGAACAAAAATAGTGTAATTTTGAGAACAGAGCCTATAACATTTAGTTCCTGGTGTATACACCCAGTTAACACATTAATATTATGCCTCGAATTTACCAATCTCATTCTTCTTATGATTTACTCACTATTAATATAATAATGTAAAAGGATCTTTAAAAGGAAAATTCGATGGATTCCTGGAAGATTCCTGATGGTTGCTATTCTGTTGTTGCTTTGTACTTTTAAGTCAGCTGTGACTTATGGCAACCGTATCACCAAATTTGCTTGGCATATGTGACTTGGGTTTTGCATAAGTATAATGGTTTGCACAAAATATTGTGTGTGACAGTGTGCAAGATTGCTGGCTTTTTCATAAAAATCCTGAATGCACATAGTTGTACCTATCTGGAAGGTGTTTATACAATCCTTCACAATTGTTGCATAAAGAAACCATATCTTTTGGTGCAGAATAATTTCCTCAAGAATACCAGGATGTGTTAATATTAGGTAAAATCTGCACAAAATGCTGTTCACTGTGCCATTTTTCCATTTGCAGCCAAAAAGAAATAGCAAATATTAGTTCAGTTCCAAATATGATCCGGGACAAGCTATTTTGGACAACAGCTCCCAGAATCCCCCAATGATTGGGGTGAAGCGGGACCTGGGAGTTCAATAAAGTAACTTTTTAAAGTTGCCCATGATAGATTCTCAGCCTTGATAGCAAGTTTGGGAGCTTGATCCTGGCTCAGTCTAAGATCTGCATCCATTTCCCATTTTCTGCTATTTGAACAAAAGATATGGAGTAGAGTTTCTTGAATGTGCCTTACCATATTTCATACGCATTTGGAGATTTAAAAAGAAAGCATACAAAATGTATATGCTTCAATGTCTCCTGCTCAGCCACAAAATCTAATCCACACAGACAATAGCAGCAGAAGAGTAATTGTGGTGTTTCTCTTCTCTGTAAGGCATTATTTTGAAAGATGGGAACAGGAATCTAACCATCCGAAGGGTAAGGAAGGAGGATGAAGGGATCTACACCTGCCGTGCCTGCAATGTTCTAGGCTGCACAAAAGCAGCAGCAGTTTTTGAAGTGGAAGGTTAGTATCACTGTGCAATGGGAAAGATTTCCTCTGTCTTAGGTTTTTATCTTCACTTCACTTCACTTTATTTCTTAATTAGTCGTCTCCACCAGGGTGCTCTGAGCGACTTACAATTTAAAATATCATTCCATAATATAAAAACATTCAACATAAAAACATTCAACAGTGACTATTTGGCAAATTAGATCTGATTTACTTAAATGCACAACCAAACAGCCAATATTTGATTTGATCCATGTTTACACTGAGGCCCCTTGCACACTGCCATGTAATCCAGATTACCAAAGCAGATAATCCACATTATCTGCTTTGAACTGGATTATACGAGAATACACTGTCAGCAAAGGTAAAAACCTTAGGTTGCAGAGTATCAAAAGAAAAATATAATAAGGCTGCAGCAGAAACAAAGCCCCGAAGTAAGAAGCTACATTGTAGCATAAAGTCATCTTACTTTATTGCTGTAACAGAAGCATAATACAGGAACAAAAAACTCAGAGAGAGAATACAGGCAGAATGCAGAGAATATATAAATGAAAAACATAGCTCCACCTGTATCTGATTGATAAAGCTCAAAATACAAGCATACTACCAGTTAAAGGTACAGACCTACTGACTAAACATGAACTATATAATTTTGCAAACATTATAATACTTTCAACATACACTGCCACATAATCTAGTTAAAGCAGATAATCTGGATTTTATATGGCAGTGTAGAAGGTGCCTGAATACCCAGTCTGTTAAACCCTTGTGCCAGCTGAACTGCTGACCTGAAGGTTGGATTGTTGACCTAAAATTGGCTATTCGAATTCATGGATGGGGTGAGCTCCCATCTGTCAGCTCTAGCTTGCGGGGACATGAGAGAAGCCTCCCAGCATGATGATAACACATTCGGGTGTACCCTGGGCAACATCTCTGTAGACAGTCAATTGTCTCACACCAGAAGCATATTGCAGTATGTTCTCAACTTTCTTCTAACACAATAAAAAAACATCTCTCTGGTGGATAGATTATGCTTAAGTGACTAAATGGAATTGGGGTAGATGGAAACCAAAGTTGCAAAAATAGGGTATGCAGAAGCTTTGTTGCAAGAAACAGGGGCCAGGGAGTGCCAAGTCCAAAAAGAAGACAGAACGGAAAAGGCTAGGAAGATGCAAAGTATACAGAGAGCAATGCTATAAGAGCGGCATTCCATGGACGCCGATATTAAAAAACAAGGGAGTTAAGGATGGATGGGAGTTTTTCAAAAGTGAAATACTCAAGGCGCAAATGCAAACAGTGCCAACAAAGAAGAAAAATAAGACAAGTGCAAAGAAGCCAGAATGGATGTCCAAAGAACTTCTAACCGAGCTAAAGCTCAAAAGTGACATGCACAAGAAGTGGAAAAGGGGAGAAATCACCAAAGAAGAATTCAAACATATAGCCAACACCTGTAGGGAAAAGGTTCGCAAGGCTAAAGCGCAAAATGAGCTCAGGCTTGCCAGGGACATAAAAAACAACAAAAAAGGCTTTTTTGCTTACGTTGGTAGAAAAAGGAAGAAAAAGGAGGCGATAGGGCCATTGCAAGGAGAAGATGGGGTGATGGCGACAGGGGACAGGGAAAAGGCAGAACTACTTAATGCCTTCTTTGCCTCAGTCTTCTCACAAAAAGAAAGCCATCTTCAACCTCAAAAACATGGAATGGACGAAGGATTGGGGGAAATCCAACCTCAAATAGGGAAACAAGTTGTCCAGGAACACCTGGCCACTCTAAACGAATTCAAGTCCCCAGGGCCAGATCAGCTACATCCAAGAGTACTGAAGGAACTAGCGGAAGTTATTTCAGAACCACTGGCAATTATCTTCGAGAGTTCTTGGAGAACGGGAGAAGTCCCAGCAGATTGGAGGAGGGCGAATGTGGTCCCTATCTTCAAGAAGGGAAAAAAGAACGACCCAAACAATTACCGTCCGGTCAGCCTCACATCAATACCAGGCAAAATTCTGGAAAAGATCATTAAGGAAGTGGTCTGCAAACACTTAGAAACAAATGCGGTCATTGCTAATAGTCAACACGGATTTACTAATCTGATCTCTTTTTTCGATAGAGTTACGAGTTGGGTCGATACAGGGAATGCTGTGGATGTAGCGTACCTGGATTTCAGTAAGGCCTTCGACAAAGTCCCCCACGACCTTCTGGCAAACAAACTAGTAAAATGTGGGCTAGACAAAACTACGGTTAGGTGGATCTGTAATTGGCTAAGCGAACGAACCCAAAGGGTGCTCACCAATGCGTCGTCTTCATCATGGAAAGAAGTGACAAGTGGAGTGCCGCAGGGCTCCGTCCTGGGCCCGGTTCTGTTCAACATCTTTATTAACGACTTAGACGAAGGGTTAGAAGGCACGATCATCAAGTTTGCAGACGACACAAAACTGGGAGGGATAGCTAACACTCCAGAAGACAGGAGCAGAATTCAAAACGATCTTGACAGACTAGAGAGATGGGCCAAAACTAACAAAATGAAGTTCAACAGGGACAAATGCAAGATACTTCACTTCGGCAGAAAAAATGGAAATCAAAGATACAGAATGGGGGACGCCTGGCTTGACAGCAGTGTGTGCGAAAAAGACCTTGGAGTCCTCGTGGACAACAAGTTAAACATGAGCCAACAATGTGATGCGGCTGCTAAAAAAGCCAATGGGATTCTGGCCTGCATCAATAGGGGAATAGCGTCTAGATTCAGGGAAGTTATGCTCCCCCTCTATTCTGCCTTGGTCAGACCACACCTGGAATACTGTGTCCAATTTTGGGCACCACAGTTGAAGGGAGATGTTGACAAGCTGGAAAGCGTCCAGAGGAGGGCGACTAAAATGATTAAGGGTCTGGAGAACAAGCCCTATGAAGAGCAGCTTAAAGAGCTGGGCATGTTTAGCCTGCAGAAGAGAAGGCTGAGAGGAGATATGATAGCCATGTACAAATACGTGAAGGGAAGTCATAGGGAGGAGGGAGCAAGATTGTTTTCTGCTGCCCTGCAGACTAGGACACGGAACAATGGCTTCAAACTACAGGAAAGGAGATTCCACCTGAACATCAGGAAGAACTTCCTCACTGTGAGGGCTGTTCGACAGTGGAACTCTCTCCCCGGGGCCGTGGTGGAGGCTCCTTCTTTGGAGGCTTTTAAGCAGAGGCTGGATGGCCATCTGTCGGGGGTGCTTTGAATGCGATTTCCTGCTTCTTAGCAGGGGGTTGGACTGGATGGCCCATGTGGTCTCTTCCAACTCTACTATTCTATGATTCTATGATTCTAGATCTACTTTGAGTAATGTCTTTTCAATCAAAACTCTTTGGTGCCTAAGTTATAGTACCAATAGTGACCCCCCCTTATCCTTGCTGTCCCCAATCCAGACCAACCAAGGTATTTGGCACCTGGGGCAGGAAAGCACACACAAATAAGTCCGAGTGAATAAGTTGTTGTTGTTGTTGTTGTTGTTGTTGTTGTTATTATATAGTGTTTATATTTATAATTCTATAACTCTTTCTTCTTTTTCCAAAAGAGACTCAAAGTGGTAAACAGTGGGAAAAACCCTAAAGACTATAAACATTAAAATAGAATTAAATCTAGTACTCTTTATTTAAAATGAATGATTAAAATCATTAAAAGCAATGTAAAATATACGAGTACCATTCAAGACCCCCTGAAACTTTCTTCTACAATGAAAATAATTTATTAACATAGGGCCCTTCCACACAGCTGAATAAAATCCCACATTATCTGCTTTGAACTGGGATATATGGCAGTGTGGACTCAGATAACCAGTTCAAAGCAGATATTGTGGGATTGTCTGCCTTGATATTCTGGGTTATATGGCTGTGTGGAAGGAGCCTTAGACCAAAATCCACTTGTCAGTCCCAGTGAGAACAGACATACTGAATCAGTTGCTCAGTGGTAAATCTATTCTTGCATAAATCTCATTGATTTAATGGAATCTAGAAAAAATCCTATCAATTACAACACTAGATTTTTCTATTCGAGGTGATTTCTGCCTAATGATGCAGAAATGTTGTTCTATTATATTTTGTTATATTGTATTGTTCTGGGCATGGCCCCATGTAAGCCGCCCCGAGTCCCCGTTGAGGAGATGGTGGCGGGGTATAAATAAAGTATTATTATTATTATTATTATTATTATTATTATTATTATTATTATTATTATTATTAATGATGGGGCTGGTCTTGTTTACATTCTCCTTACTGAAGAAGTCTTTTGCATAACAAAGGCCCTACGTTAATTGAAAGCTCTCATCCTCTTGTCAAATAACTACGATCAGATTTTTTGTTGTAAATATTGTTGTCCTCTCACTTGATATAATTTTAAGTACTGTTCAAATAGTGAGAAAAACCTTGGCCTGGTGTGATAAATCACTGGTTTTTAAATTATTATGATCAAACAAGCCAAAGTTATATCCTGTTATTCTTATAAATCCCCAGCAAGATACTAAAGTGAGGTGCGTGTAACATATTTAAGTTGGCTGGAAAGTGTCTGTAAATAGTCCTCTATGTAAATATATGTGTTCAGTTATCTAACAAATGTGACTTGTTTAAATATAATCTAGCATACTTTGATTTTTTTAAAAATGAAATGTTTTAATTTTATGTAAGCCATCTTGGGTCCTGTGTCATGAGAAAGGTGATATCTAAATGAAATGTTTAAGAAGTAATAAATGCAAGCGAAATGGTTTCACTTTTGAGAATTGATGACTTGTTTTATCAGGAGCTGTGTAATAATGCAGAAATAATATCCCATAATAAGATACTGGCTACATGATACAAGATAAGAACCTCTGGTTGCTAATATAGAGCAGATGTGGTGATCGTGAAGGACAACAGGTTCTCCACTTCTGCTCTGCTTTATCAGCCAGAGGTTCTTTAGGATTTCAGACAAGAATATTTCCCAGCGCAATCTGGAGATGGTGGGTTTGAACCTGGGATCTTCCCTATACAAGTATTCTGCTCCTGAGATATTCCTCTCGCTATCTGATAGATAGTTAGATCATGTGTGAATTTGATGGTTCCCCTTCATTAAATAAAGTCTGCAGGTTCTGGTGTTCTTAGGCTAAGAACTTTTTATAACTGTCCTGCCTGGTGAGATAGTGTCCTTCTAAGTTATGAAGACAGTCTTCTTTGTCTTCAACTGGAGAAATGGAAGCATTTTTTAGATCTACGAATTTTAGTGGAAAGGTTTGAACATGTAGTGAAACCAAAAGTTAATGTGATTGAACCTTGCTTGCTTGTTTAGTCCTCACTGAAAGGTTAGAAGTGCTGTCAGCCCCTTGCGTATAACTTGATTTCAATCATATATCTCAACAGAAAAGAGCAATCTGAGAATATATTGGCTAATCAGGTGAACAATCTTGGCTTTATTTACCTTGATGGTGTTATGTTGCTGTCATGGGTCTTCAAGTTCTTTCCAACTTGTGTCAACCCTAAAGTGACCTTTCCACAAGTTTTTCTGGGGTTGAAACCCCCTTTACACTTCCATATAATCCAGATTATCAAAGCAGATGATCTACATTATCTTTTTGAACAGTATTTTATGAATTTACACTGCCATATTACCTTACTTACTTAGGAAATCTCTCATTGTCCAAGTATGATGGCCTTCCAAGCATAGTGTCTCTGCTGTGGATATGTAGGTGACTGTAGAGCCCTATTCTTGACCCGCACGTTTTTCCACAGTGAGGACATCAGTTTCTAGGTGGAAGGCAATAATCCAGTTCAAAGCAGATAATCTGCAGTGTTGAAGGGCTTGAGAGTGTGTGACTTGCTTTCATGGCTGGGCTTTGAACCTTCGTCTCCTGAATTGTAGTCCAGCACCCAAACTACTGTGTCATGCTGGCTCTCCGGTGATATAGTAATTGTTACATACTGATAATATTTTCCCCTTGACATGCTTTTGTCTCAATTGACTGCAATATATGAGGCTTCTCAGATTGTCTTTCCTGAACAAGTAACTCTTTTCAGAGCTTCAACTAGTGACCTTCCTCAACCAGACTCTCATCTCCTCCTAGTGAACTGTTCAATTGTTTCTTCCCAGGGACTGATGAGAAAACGAACCTCGAGCTCATTATTCTGGTTGGAACTGCCGTAATTGCCATGTTCTTCTGGTTGCTCCTCGTCATCATTCTACGGACCGTGAAGCGGGTAACGAAACCCCTTCTCCCACTGTCCCTGTCAGCCTCAATCTTGCATGACAAATGAAAAGTGATGGGCTCTCTTTTGTGTTGTTTCTTGCATTGTCTTTAAATCAACAGCCACATTTTTTTCTTCTCTTGGTACCATCACATTCTTGCTGGGAAATGAGGACATAGAAAGGCTTGCCGTTTAATTGACTGGGCACTTGGTGGACAGAAAAATATCCCCGTTTTTCACATATTACTAAAGCAAGTCATTAGTAATGATTTGTAGGCACATGCCCTGCAGTGCAGCTGGTGGAGGGAATAACATGCTGGCATTTCTGGGAACTAAATAACAAGAATGTTCCAGACCTCAGTTTAACCATTAAATGTGGTCAACTGCATGTTGCACATCCAGTAAGGGTATTTTTTATTTAATTAGCCATGATCCTAATTTTTTCCAGGCCAATGGTGGAGAACTAAAGACCGGTTACCTGTCCATCATCATGGATCCAGATGAAGTCCCTCTAGATGAGCAGAGTGAACGTCTTCCTTATGATGCAAACAAGTGGGAGTTTCCTAGGGAGAGGCTCAAACTAGGTATGCTTACTGTCCCCTGTCCCTGAAAGTAGAGGCTGCTTTGTTGAATATTGGCTTGAAAACTATGTGATACATAGTAATGTAAAAAAAATGAATGAAAATTCTTTTCGTGGTTTGAAAGTGTTATTTCTTGTTTAGTTGTGTGGTACTGTACTTATTTTGAAAGTAGTTGTTATACTCCAGGAACCTCATTTTTGTGTCTGCCACAAACTATATCGAATTTTGTTGAGACTGTGAGATATTCATTGAAAAGCTATAACAAAATGTGCTGCAGGATGTCCCACAAAATCAAGGTTTTTGCAGTTTAATAAACTTTTTTCATATTTTTATGATAGAACCAATTAGAAAATCACATTTATAACCCAGGAACAAAAATTGTGTTACAAAGTGCATTCAATTCCCAGTGCATTCTCCTCTGGAAAACAAACCTCAATATATATATGTTGGCACTCCAGAATTTTTAAGAAGTTCCTAGATCCAACTATTTTGTAGAGACTGAAAAAAGGTATCAAATAAATACATAAGTTTGGCTTAAACTGCGTGCGACTGGATTAGTTTAGCCAATTAGTTGTCTCTCAGAGAGTTTTAAATTCAAATTTACCAGTCTAAATGCAGTTGCTATGTCCATAAACCAAACTTACTGAATGAATGGGATATTATTAGTGTTCATTTTTGTTGTTGTTGGGTGCATTCAAGTCATTTTTAACTTACTGCAACTCATAGGCAGACCACCCACAGGGTTTTCTTGGAAGGGTTGTTCAGAGAAGACTTGCCTTTGTCTTCTCCTAAAGCTTGGAGAATATACCTTAGCAATGGTCATGCAGTGGGCTTCCATGACCAACAGCAATTTGAACCTTCATCTGCTGGATCACTTGTCCAACACTTAAACCACTACACCATACTGGCTCTCATAACTATTGAGGTTGTTATGGTGTGCCTTAAAGTCATTTTTGACTTAGGGTGACCTTAAGGCAAATCTGTGGGCCTTTTTTTCTTGGCAAGATTTGTTTAGGGCAGTACTTCTCAACTTGTGGATCCCCAGGTTTTTGGCCTACAAGTCCCAGAAATCCCAGCCAGTTAACCAGTTGTTAGGATTTATGGAAGTTGAAAGCCAAAGCTTTTGGAGACTCCCAGGTTGAGAACCACTGGTTACGGGGATGATTTGCTTTTGCCTCCCTCTTTCATTTTTGCTCTGTTCCATTGAGACAGAGAAACTTATGTAATACAAACCTTACCCATCTTTCATAATCACTACTTACTTTCCCATAAAACAGATATATCGTAAGGATCACATATCAGCTGTTATAACAAAGGGCAGAAGTGGTCAACTATGGCTAGTATAAAGACCAATGTTATGTCCCCAGGACCCTCCAAAGATTAAAAAATTGGGATTTTAAACCCAGATGTATACAGAAGTCTGCTTCAGATTTTTAAGGGTACAAAAGTAGGATGTAAAGATATGGATCTATTAGTCAGGAATATCAGTTTACAGAAGGATCTTGCAGCAAATCTGAGATAAAGAAGTTGGAGGCAAGTCACCAAGGAAAAAGGTAGTCTATGGGGTCTCTGATTCCATGAAAAAGGGGCACAATACTAGTGTCAGTGGAAGCCTGGCCATATGTACCTGTGCAGATGTTGTCATCCAGAGGATGATGTGGTAGGGCTCTGCTTTGTTGGTGGCTCTCCAGCTAGCTCCAAACTGATCTTTCACACATTCAACAGTAGACCTATGGAAAGGTGTAATGTTGCAAGCCATCGTTTGAGCATTCTGACCAAGTTTTCCTTTGTTGTAGTCTACTGTTTATATCCTGTTTATTGAGTGGTTATTTGGATCACAGAAATATAAAAAATTACCCAGTTCTTTTCTTTTCCCTTTGCATTCAGGTAAGCCACTTGGACGGGGAGCATTTGGCCAAGTCATTGAAGCCGATGCCTTTGGAATTGACAAGGCTTCTACTTGCCGAACGGTTGCTGTCAAAATGCTTAAAGGTGAGAATCAAGTCTTATTAGCACACACTAATGACTACAACAGCTAACTAGATGGTACAGGTATCATATCCCTTATCCAAAGTGCTTAGAATGAGAAATGTTTGGGATTTTGGTTCCCCCCCCCCCAGATTTTTGAATATTTACATATAATTAATGAGATATCTTGGAAATGGGATCCAAGTCTAAACATGTAATTCAGTTGCTTTTCATAGCTTGAAGGTAGCTCTATACACAATATTTCTTATAATTTTGTGCATGAACCAATGTAAAGGTGCCACTATCTCTGCCACTCATGGGAACAATTTTGGAATTTGAAATATTTTGGATTGCAGATTTATGGAAAAGGGGCATGCAGCCTATAGTAATAGGGTAAGAGAAAGCATTATGGTCATGGCTGTCTTGTAACTTCAAAGATTGTAGATTTCTTTGCATTCTTCTATATGGGACTGTTACCCTTCTTGAAGCTAAAACTGCCAGACATGTACAAATATTAACAACTGTGCACATTTTAATGAAAATGTGAAAAGGTGCATAAACCAACTTCATCAACATAATATTTTCCAGTCAGTATGGATAATTAATGACATTATACATTAGCCATTTCAATATTGACTAATTATTCTATGTATTTCCAGAACAACAGGCATGGTTGAAACATAAAGGATGTATTTGTTGACTGACCAGTGTAGACATAGTTGATTATCGTCAACTTATTGTTTGTAGACTCTCTTGGCAATAATGAAAGTTAGCTCTGCAGTGTATGAATCTCCTCCTCGTGGTGCTAACTTGTACACATTTATCATACTGCCCTTATGGGAATAAGTATATTAACTGGCTATTGCAGGTTTTCTATTGAGTTTATAGATATAGCCTTCGAGAAAATACTGCTCCCTCTTGTGGTTTGCTTCAGAGAAGAAGCAGGCCGTTCTGACTTACGGAAATGAGAAACACAGCTATTCTAGGAAAAAGTAAGGTTGGATTTACACTGCTCTATAGCCCAGGATCAGATCCAAGATTATCTGTTTATCCCAGATTATCTGACAGTGGAGACTCAGGCCCCTTCCACACAGCTGTATAAAATCCGACATAATCTGCTTTGAACTGGGTTATATGGCAGTTTAGACTCAGATCACCGAGTTCCAAGCAGATCTTGTGGATTATTCTGGGTTATATGGCTGTGTGGAAGGGCCCTCATGTAATCCAGGTCAAAACTAATAATCTGGGACCAGATCCCGGGATATAGGGCAGTGTAGATCCAGCCTAAATGAACATGACATGTAGCTTATTTGCTTTAAGTCAACCCCATGAGATGCCTTGATGAAGTGATTGTCTTTGCAACGAGAGAGTCAAAGAGAGGATCAAGCAAAGGATTGAAGGGTTACTTTCTGGATGCCAACTCTCAACATATACCATTTTACTGTTTTGGAAATTCTGGGAGTCGCAGTCCCAAAAGTAACTTCCCATAGTTTCAGGATTCTGTTTTAGGATGATCCTCCAAGTGCCATACAATAAGATTATGTTTACTATTATTGCATTACTATGATTATATGTTCTTTCTCCTCTTCCTTTGATGAAAAGTGGCAGATGAAACTTTATTTCTACTCTCTGTATCTAGCAAAAACAATATACATGTTTATTTTCCTTTAACAGAGGGAGCAACACACAGTGAGCACAGGGCACTAATGTCTGAGCTGAAAATCCTCATTCATATCGGTCATCATCTCAATGTGGTTAATATACTCGGAGCCTGCACAAAACCAGGAGGTATGTGTTGGAAGACACTGGCCGTTTTGTCGAGAAAGAGCAGCTAGCTGGTAGAGAACAAGCATCATGCTTTGGTTCTGAGCATCTGCTGTTAATTGATTTCCAAAAGCTTGGCTTGCAGATATTTGTGTCTACAGTCTGGAGATTAGCAATGAAGATAGCAAAAAGTACAAAAACACCATTTCAAAGCTGAACAGCAAAATAAACAAAAGATTTAAAACTGGACATTTCCCAGCATGGGTAGAGTATCTAAGCTAACTCCAAAATTTAAAGGACTGGGTTTTTTTTCAGACTAGAGTTTCAAATATCCTTCAGCCAAGCTGAGGATCCTACATAGGACATTTTGACAGTTATAGTTCAAAAAATAATTTTTCCAAGCTCTGTTGACATTGTGTTATGTGACAAAATGGCCTCAAAATATCACTATTTTATTTTATACTATACTATTGTATTTTACCAAAATTGGCTGTTGAAATTGTGAGGTCATTGAAAAGATAACGAGAATTCAATTTCTTTTCCTCCATATACATGTTTTTGATTGGATCTTTACAAAATATTTCAAGGGGAAAGTAAAAGAGAAATTGTAAAATAAAACATCCCTAAAGACAATGGTGTGATGCAGTCCCATGCAACCTCTGATTTACAGAACAAAGCCAAAGCCTGGAAAAGTTGCTTGTTTTATCCGCCGTTCTCAGAATTCCTCAGATAGTATGACTAGGATTATTGTTTTTGTTGCTATTGCATTTCTTCAAGTTATTTCCAATTTATAGCAATCCTAAGGGGAAGTATCCCAGGATTCATGGGCTGAGAATGTGTGACTGTCCCAAAGTCTCCCAGTGGGTTTCCATGACTGAACTGGGAATTAAACCTTGTTCTCCAGAGCTGTTCAAACCACTATACCACGCTGGCTCTTGGCTATGACTGTGGTCTCTGTGAAATCTGAGAACTGTAATCCAAATCCCGACCAAAACAGGGAACCTAGCAATATCTTCCTGGGCTTCATGAATTGTAAGTTGGGTTGCCTTAAGTCTTTGCAAGTGTGGTAGACATTTGTTCCTGATTTTTTTGAACAGTTTTTTTAAAATCCGCCTTGTTCATATGTTGTTTAGGTCCACTTATGGTGATTGTGGAATACTGCAAATTTGGAAATTTGTCAGTGTATTTAAGAAGCAAACGAAATGATTTTATTCCATACAAGGTGAGATCTCTGGAAAGATATTTTTTTTGCAAATCATTTTTATTGTGACGTTTATAGGCAACTTTGATATATTTCTTGTTACAATAAAGTTTGTCTTTTCTCAATACAATAAAAGCACATAAATAAAAACAATACAACCAATATACCAGAAGTGGTGTGGGGAGAATGGAGGGTATCGGGGGTAGGAAAAAGAGGGGGATAAGGAAACATCAACACACAAAGGAAGAAGAAAAAAAACGTTTTACAAAAAACAGTTGCTATAATATTCCTATTACAGTAGAGTCTCACTTATCCAACATAAACGGGCCAGCAGAACGTTGGATAAGCGAAAATGTTGGATAATAAGGAGGGATTAAGGAAAAGCTTATTAAACGTCAAATTACCTTATGATTTTACAAATTAAGCACCAAAATGTCATGTTTTACAACAAATCAACAGAAAAAAGCAGTTCAATACACAGTAACATTATTCAGTAATTACTGTATTTATGAATTTAGCAACAAAACATCGCAATGTATTGAAAACAATTAACTACAAAAACACTGACTACTAAAAGGCAGACTGTGTTGGATAATACAGAACATTGAGATGGCAAAATGTCCTGACAGGTTCTCAGTCTTTGGCTTAAGTTCAATTACATTTGTCATGGCTGAAGTTACAATCCTACAAGTACACACCTTGGACATGAACTCACATTTCTAAGTGGGCATTCATTGGACTGTTTCGCAAGTCTCACTGGAATTATGGGACAAATTAGTCACTGCCAACTTGTTCTATTAGTGGCATGTGGATTTAGTCACAGTTTACTGGACTGGATTGGAATTTTAGACAGGAAATGATGCAAGTGAGATCAACATTATTCCCAATTATAGCAATGATAGCAAGAGGGAGAAAGTGGGGTTTATCATATTTATTAATTGTTACATCTATATGCTGCCTTTCCTCCAGCGAGATCAAGGCACTATAAAGGCTCTTCTCCATTCCACTTTATTCCACACTAATGGATCACTGGTGAAGAAACAAGTCATTGGTCTGCTTGAGTTATTTTCTACATAAGGAAATCACAGGAATAGTGTTAGATCAGTGGTTCTCAACCTGTGGGTCCCCAGATGTTTTGGCCTTCAACTCCCAGAAATCCTAACAGCTGGTAAACTGGCTGGGATTTCTGGGACTTGTAGGCCAAAAACATCTGGAGACCCCAGGTTGAGAACCACTGCCTTAAGGTGTGTGGATAGCCTCAAGACAGATCTTTGAAATTATTTCAATTGTGTACTGCTTTGCCTCTTGCCAATTGAAATTCTGTTTGCTTTCACAGACTAAAAATGTGAGGTTTAGGCATGAAAACGGAGAGGAATTGAAGAAACGCTTGGACAGTATCACGAGTAGCCAAAGTTCAGCAAGTTCTGGGTTTGGAGAAGAGAGATCCCTCACTGATGTGGAAGAAGGAGAAGGTAGGGTTTCTCTTTATTTATCAGTTATATGTGTACCACACCCTCCCTCCTATGACCTCAAGGCAGTAAAATAGCTCTCCTTATTTTATTCCCAGAGCAATGGTTCACTAATGAGATTTGTGTTTAGATTTGCATTGGCTTTTTAATACCTCTTGGAGTCAATCCCAAACAACCTCAATTATATATAACAAGTTAATATCTGGTAAAAGGCCAAGGCTCCAGATATCTGCCCTGGTTGTCTTTTTCGAACATCTTATCCTTTGAGATACTGCTGGCTTTAAAGCCGACTTCAACTTATGGTGACCCTATGATGTGTTTCTCTTGGTAAGATTTGTTAGAAGAGGTTTGCCATTGGTTTCCTCCGACTATAACCTACAGTATCTGGTATTCCCTGGCAATCTCACTTTCCAGTACTAACAGTGTCTACTCAGATAAAAATGCATTGCATTTAGATAAGCAGATCCAGGGCTGAAGCTTAAATCCCTAGTGATCTATAAAATCCTAGGAGCAAGATCTTAATATAGTGAGTTGGAAGATGGGATTTGCTGGTACTACAGAATGAACTATGTTAACCAGGACGTGTATCATCATTGGGCATTGTTTATGAATTAATATTTCCCTTTACAGCAACATCAGAAGATCCCTACAAAAATGCTCTAACCTTGGAGGATCTCATCTGCTACAGCTTCCAGGTGGCCCGAGGGATGGAATTCCTGGCCTCGCGGAAAGTAAGGCATTTCTCTCAAGGGAAATTACATTCATCAAATGACTCCATGCTTCAGGAAACGATAGTGATAAGGATGGTGCTGAATAGCAGGAAACTGTAATGCTTATGTCCGGATCTCACTCAACGTTTCTGAACATACTGAGTCTAAGCGGTCAATATTACCCAGGGCTTTGATAAGAATGTCAGCACTTGTAAATTCATCTTCAGGCATGTGGGGAGCTGGCTGCTCATTTAATCTGGAGCTCGCAGAAGTAACTTTTGGGGAGTACATTTTCTAGAAATCCCCCAGTAGTATGCTGAGGAGCTTGTCCAAAAAGTGGCTTTTCCAAGGTCTGGATATTTAGTGAAGCATGTTTTAACAGATTTGTAGAATCATAGCAATGGAAGGGATGGCAAGGTCCATTTAGCCCATCTCCTTTCTATGCAGGTCTGCACAATTTAAGCATTCTTGAAAGATTCCCATCCAACCTCTGTTTTAAGAGGTTTTAAGATTCTCCAGAGAAGGAGAATCCAGTACCTTCTGAGGTTGTCTAGGGCCCCTTTTACATTGCCATATAAAATCCAGATTATTTGTTTTGAACTGGACTATATGGCAGTGTAGTCTCATATAATCCAGTTCAAAGCAGATAATGTATATTATCTGCTTTGATGATTTAGATAATATGGCAGTATAGATCCAGCCTAGGTGGCAATCTTGTGTATGCTTAGCAGGGGTATAAGCTCTGTTGAAATAAATAGTACTTTCTTTTGAGAAACTGCTATATGCTTTTGCTATTAGTAGGTTTTTACCAATTATTGAAAAAAACATTCATGAAATACATTGGATACCTCAGGGAAAAAATGTAATTGAGGTAGCCATATTGGCCTTGTAACAAAATACAACAAAGTAGTGTCACCTTTATTGAGCCAACTCCTAACGATAAAATAGGTTATACAATCCTCTGAAGATGCCATCCACAGATGCAGGTGAAACGTCAGGAAAAAAGGCTGCTAGAACATGGTCATACAGCCTGGAAACCACACAACACTCCAGTGATTCTGGCCATGAAAGCCTTTGACAGTAAATTATACAAGTTTTTGAAGCTTCATTTGCTTCTTCACCAGGCAGTAGTGTTTTAAAAATCATACAAAAAAGATATAACAACAACAACAACAACACTTTATTTATATTCTGCCCTATCTTCCCAGGGGGACCTCAGGGCAGATTTATGTTAAGAGTCACAGACCTACATTGTGTCTGAGGTGTTATCAGTTTAGATAGTATTGAAAGATTTCAGTGTAGACAGAGAACATTTTTCTTACTGGCCACATGAAGCCTAGAGACAAAGAGCAATAAAAGACAGGGAATAAGCTTTCAACTCCTTTACCAACAGAAAAATAAATCCCCATGAGATCCAGATGTCCCTGTCCTGTCTGAAGCTAATTGTTCCTTTCTTAGACAGGGAACACTGAATTTCACAAGGAGACTCTGTACTGTTATGTCTGGAAAAACTTTGAGGTGTTGTATAGATAAAACTTACCAACTTGGTGGCACAAAACAACAACAACATGTAACTGACAGCTTGATTACATTGCAATGCTAATCTTTGATGTTGTTTTAACTCTATCAAGTTTATTTTACTTGGAGTCCTGGAAGAGAAAGCCGGGATATAAAGTTATGGTGATGGCAGAACTGATATACTGTTTATTTTCTTGTAGTGCATCCACCGAGACTTAGCAGCTCGGAATATCCTCTTATCAGAGAACAACGTTGTCAAAATTTGTGATTTTGGATTGGCTCGGGATATCTACAAAGATCCTGACTATGTCAGGAAAGGAGATGTAAGTTTCTGTGCCTGAAATCTGGAAACATTTGCTGGGAATTGTTGCTAATACTGGCATCACAGCATATTATTTAATGGTTCCTTTTGCTTACTCACCTTTTTGATACCGAGCCGCGGTGGCACAATGGGTTAAACCCTTGTGCCGGCTGAACTGCTGACCTGAAGGTTGGATTGTTGACCTGAAGGTTGCTGGTTTAAATCTGCGAGATGGGGTGAGCTCCTGTCTGTCAGCTCTAGTTTGCAGGGACATGAGACAAGCCTCCCAGCAGAATCGTAACACATATGGACAACATCTCTGTAGACAGCCAATTTTTTCATACCAGAAGTGACTTGCAGTATGTTGGCAAATCGCTTCTGACAGGAATAAAAAAACCTTTTTGATATTCTGTAATTGCTTCATTTGTGTGCTTTATGGTTTTAATTTTTATTGTAAACATCTCAGATAATGTTTTGTTATTGGGTGGTATTGAAATGATGTAAAAGAAGCAGATGAAAAAAATAATGACCTATTGTGTTTTCAAACATTTAGGCTAGGCTACCCCTGAAATGGATGGCACCAGAAACCATTTTTGACAGAGTATACACAATTCAAAGTGATGTGTGGTCCTTTGGTGTATTGCTGTGGGAGATATTTTCCTTAGGTGAGTTAAAGATGAATCCATGCAAAAATACTCACATAGGATGCAAATAACTTTTTCTTCCTTACTGAAAAATACATGCCCAGCTGATCAAATACATACTATAAAGACATTTTAGGGAAAAAATAATGTTGCCCATGAAAGCAGAGTTGTTCTCTATTGTGCCATTCTGATATACTTGATTTTCTATGGGTCCAGCATATATTATTTGTATTATTTTGTCCTGAATCCATCAAATGCTTGTTAGAATTATCTTTAAAAAAAATTCTAGATCCTTCTAGAAGACCATTATTCATGTTATTACATGAATTGAAGACAACTCTGACCTAGGTTTTTTTTGTTAGATTTATTTAGAGGTGGTTTGCCATCGCCTTCCTCTGAGTCTGAAAATGTGTGAAGTGCCCAGTATCATCCAGTAGGTTCTCATGGCTAACTAGGGATTTGAACTCTGGTCTTGGAGAGTTTTATTCCAACACTGAAATTACTACAACAACAACAATAATAATAATAATAATAATAATAATAATAATAATAATAATAATAATAATAATAATAATAATTTTATTTCTTACCCACCTTGCCTCATAGCTCGATGTGGGTTGCAACATAAATAAAAACACATAATCAACTTAAACATTTTATAAAATACACATATTAAAACATATTTCTATAAAATACATATTAAAATATTTATTTCCAATATTTCTATCCCGCCCTTCTCACCCGAAGGAATTCAGGGTGGTGTACAATTGGCAACAATTTGATACACAGAACAAAGATTAAAACACAAGACATGAGTTTAAAATTCATGATTAAAACTGGCTGCATAGGCCTGCCAGAAAAAATAGATCTTCAAATGTGTTTTAAATTCCAACACCTCATTTAGCTTTTGGATCTCTTCCAGCAGGTCATTCTATAAATCCCAGGATTCTATGATAGTTCAGGTACTAGGAAACTACTCTAACTCTGCAGTGCAGATACCATTCTCAGTGATCTGCAGCAATTTTAGCTCATTCTCATATCAACAAATGGTGATAAAGCTGAATGTAATTGTTCAGCACTTTACTAAAAGGAAATTTGCAATTTCAGGAGCTTCACCATATCCTGGCGTCAAAATTGATGAGGAATTCTGTAGAAGACTGAAAGAGGGGACACGAATGCGGCCTCCAGATTATACAACACCTGAAATGTAAGAGTGTTTTCTGATATAAATAAACTTTGTTGCATGAATTGCTGACTCGTTTAGAAATGAGCCAGGAGAAAGATGCTATGTACAGGTAGAACACTGGTAGTAATGAGTAGAGGGAGAAACCACAAGAATACACATCTGTCTAGCTGTTTTATTTTCTTTCTTTCCTTCCTCCTGGCAAAATGGTTTTGATTACTGCTCATTGTTTTGTTCTAATAATAGCTATGAATAATAAGTGGAGGGACACTTTATTTATAGCAGAGGTGGGAGATCACACGACTCTCCAGCTATTATTGGATTACATGTCCCAGCAGCTCTACCAAATGAAACCAGTAGTGAAGAATGCTTGGAAGTGTTTTCCATCAGTACCACATTTCCTATCTCTGATTACTCCAAATGCCTTTGTTTCTCTAGGTATCAGACCATGTTGGACTGCTGGCTTGGAGAACCCAAGCAAAGGCCAACTTTTTCAGATTTGGTGGAACACTTGGGAAACCTACTGCAAGCAAGCGTACGTCAGGTGCGTTTTTGCTACTAAAAATGCCATGAATTTCCCCTCCACAAGAAAAAAAATATTTGGGAATGTAAAATTATTTTGGGCTTGTCTTTTACATCAGGATGGAAAGGACTACGTTGACCTTCCCCAAACTGCGTTGCTGAATATTGAGGAAGATTCCGGACTCTCTGTGCCAACTTCACCTATTTCTTGCAGAGAAGAAGAAGTAGTCTGTAATCCTCTATCTCATTATGACAGCACACTGGAAATGAGGTTAGTAACACAATAGGTATGTTAAGCACTTCCAGTTCAATTTGTGTGTGTGAGTGAGATGGTGGTGAGATTCAGGAAGGCTTTAATGTTGTTCTTTATGTGTGTCAAACAAGGCCACAATATTCTTTAAGATGTCCTACACTTATCTTACTGGTGATACACACTAGGGTTGTGCACAATTTTGTTTTTGTGTACCAGATTTGGATGATTCAGTGGATTCAGTTGCCGAATCCATGAAAACATATCTGGCGCAGGGCAGCTGAAGCCGTAGCTGGTACAGATTGCAGCAGTTGGATCTTTTTGGCTAATGGGGGCTAAGAATGGGGATCAATGAGGCTGAGAGGCACTCAGTGGTGACGTGTGGGGAGGGCAGCCTCGCAAATCAGAAAAGCTGCAGCTCCTCCTTTGCTTTCTTCCCCAGCAGCCTCCTCCATCCCTTCCCAAAGACCCTCCCCCTCCCCGCACCCACTTGATGCAAATGGGAACTCACTTTCCCAGCAGCACTTTGTGCAGCGCAAGCATTGAAGAAGCCTCTGTGCTCCCCCCTGGGGCATTATGGGATTTGAGGTTTCTCTCTGTCTGTGTTTCTCACTTTCTTTCTCAGCCAATCAGAGGCCTGTTTGATTGTGTCCAATTCATTCTCCTCCCCTCTTGTGGCGTGTGCTTAGGACTTCAATTCCCAGAACCCCCTCTTGTGAATTTTTTTTAAAAAAATGTTATAATAAAAACTAAAAAAAAAATCCAAAAAATTAGTGGAGTGGTGAAACATTCTGAAATGTGGCCGGCTTGCAGTAGAAGATGTGTCCTATAAGTGAGGCGTGTTTCGTGCTGATAGGTCTAAAATGTCAGAGAAATGAGCCTCTAAAGATTCCTCATTGGCGCCAATGAACCAAATCTTTCCAACACGAAAACAGAAATCCCTCCTGAATTCGGGAAGTTCCCTAAAAATGGGATGGGGGCAGCCGAAAACTGGACACCAATACAGAATGTTTTTTTGCTGAATTACACACAGTAGAACAAGAACCATGTTCAGCATGTGCACAGAAGGGTAAGGGAATAATGCATAAAATAAGATACAAATACAAAGAGCATAAAGCCATGCCTTCTGCAAATTATAAATTCCCTCATTCTGGGAGTTGCTGTTCAAAATTAGAATGATTCCAAACTCTATGTTTTACCTCGTACTCTTGAGAAAATAAAGATGATGTTTTTCTTTCTTTTTGTTTCATCATGTGGTTTAAATTCCTGGGATCCCTGTGAGAATACTATGATAGTAACGTTTGCAACATGAACAAATTTGGTAAATGAAATTTTGGCAGCATTTTGCCACTTGTAGTCTCCTGCTAGTTTCGCTCTCCAGCCTACGTTTTCTTGTTATTTAATGATAATGAAAAAAGGAAGAGAAAGCCATCTAGTGCTTTACTTTTTCTAAATAAAGCTTAGACTTTTTTTTAAATAGGAGAAATAGTCAATAGAAGAAGCAACTGCAGGCCATCTTAATTTATTTCTAAAGCAACTAAAATACTAATTGTTCTTTATTCAAATATTTAGTCATTGTCTTTATTCAAATATTTAGCCATTTAGCAGGAGTTTTCTGGTTCACCTGCTAGAGGGGAGTAATTCTCAGATCCCACCAGCTATACTATGGCAACTTCAATTTTTGTTTTGTTGTCAGAAGCAGTTTTCAATTCCTGATTGTCGCTGATGGTGGTAGATTCTCTTTTGGGTCATCTGTGATGATCAAAAGATATTGTCACAGAGTTAGGAAATGTTCCAGCTCAGATGGTTTTCTTTGGAGAAAAGCCTTTGGGAATGAGAGTTATGAAACAGTCTGTAACAGTTCCAACACATTAACTGGGAGTGAAGTTTGCTGAGCTGGCGGTTGCTGTTGCCAGTCCAGCAAGGGGTCTCAGAAGTAGAGTCCAGAAGAAAAAAACTCATGATCCTGGCTTCTTTGTTTGTTGTACTTTAAGAAACAGTTTGCAAAATAATAATAATACAAAAATGGAACAACACACTCAACCCAGAAACCAACCCAATTGTGTGTTTGTGTTTTTGCATAAAATGTTCTCTCTTGGGTTTCCTTCAGGAAAATAAAATTCTTTTAGCATTAAGAGCTACTTATTTTTAAACACCATCTCTTATGGTGTGCCACTTTGTTGCAGCCTGGATTAGAACATGCTGATCACCTTAGTGTCCTCGCACGAAGACAAGCCAAAATTGTGCAAGCCATAGCTCAGAGTATATTTACAAGCAGTGTGAAAATATTTGGTTCTCTGTTTACTGCATACCCAGCTATGCCATTAAACAAATTTAAGCATCTGCCTCACACAGCAGACAAATGGGGGCAGCATTTCCCCTGAGATTCTCACTCAGCCATTTTCTATGTTCCAAACTGTTTTGCTGGCAAACGGAACCCTTGCCTGATGCCAGCCCCGAATGGCTGTATGTCCTTCTCATGAATACCAGTAACAGGAGAGTCAGTTTTGGTGTAGTGTTTTGAGCATTAGAATATCACTCTGGAAACCAAGATTCAATTATTTGCTTGGCCGTGGAAACCCACTGGGTGACCTTGTGCAAGTCATACACTTTCAGTACCATGATACAGTACAGTCTCACTTATCCAACACTCGCTTATCCAGTGTTCTGGATTATCCAACGCATTTTTGTAGTCAATGTTTTCAATATATCATGATATTTTGGTGCTAAATTCGTAAATACAGTAATTACAACATAGCATTACTGCGTATTGAATTACTTTTTCTGTAAAATTTGTTGTATAACATGATGTTCTGGTGCTTAATTTGTAAAATCATAACCTAATTTGATGTTTAATAGGCTTTTCCTTAATCTCTCCTTATTATCCAACATATTCACTTCTCCAACGTTCTGTCGACCCGTTTACATTGGATAAGCGAGACTCTACTGTAGTTTCACTTTAGGGTCACTCTTCTGTCTTCTGAGCTAACTTCCAGGTGCCTAATTCTCTGCAAGAACAGAGTGGGAAACTCACAACAAAATATGTAACTATAAAAAGGAATGTAACTTTATTAAAGATTAGTAACCTAGCTCCTCCCAGGGTCTGACTAACAAATGATTACTTGAAGGAACAGACAGAAGCTCAGACCTTAATTGGGTTTGTCTTGATTACTTCCGAAGAGATCTTCTTTCTGGCCTCTTTTCTGTGTCCATTATCTGGCATTGTCTTCTGTTAACACCTCCTGTTAAATCTCTTTTCTTCTTTAAACTGTAGACTTGGTTCCTTAACACCTGCTTCTCCAAGTCTTGAACTTCGTTTCTTCAATCTTTGACTTAGTTTCCTAAACTTTAGACTTAAACCTTTGACTGAGTTAACTTAAACATTGAAGGTATTGCAGCCTCTAGACTCCTAGGCACCCTTAGAATAACTAACTGTTTGCAAAGGGGCTGCTGAGGAGGATGACAATTTTCACTAGGGGTGGGGTTATTCAAGGGACATGGTCTAATTAAGGTTCTCCCCCCACGGTACAAAAAGGAATCATTCTAACTAAGGGGATAACAGGCTTGACTAAGAAAACAATTTAAGCTATGTGGGGGCATAACAGTCATCATAAGCTGGAAATGACTTGAAAGCACACAACAACAATTTCAACAACAACAAACAGGAAGGGACTCTGACAAAGTAATAGACAAGTAGATAGTCATCTCAGGCCATGCACTTATGACAGAGCACGTGTGGCTGTTGGACACTCATAGCATAAACTTACTAATGTGGGAAGTACACGTCTAGCTGGTTTTCTTGATGAGATGTTTCCTATGAAATTCACAGATATTTTGACGCTGAGGTCAGCAAGGCTGGTTATCCACCCAATACAATTATAACACATACTGTATTTGTAGTCCAATGTAGGCGGCATATTTTAAACAATAGCTTCTAATCTTTCCTTAGCATTCAGATAAATTTACATTAGTCCTCACAAAGAAAATATTTTTATTTTCTAGTCAGCACAGAAAAGGCAGTAAAAGAAAAAGCCGTCCTGTGAGCGTAAAGACCTTTGAATCTGTGCCTGTCGAACCAGCAGTAAAAGTGGTTCAAGAGGTAAGACCATACTTTATTTTATATCCCTTGTGCTCTTTGACTTTTCTTGTGATATTCTTCAGTGAGACATGACTTTTTTGGGTTCTTTCAGGATAATCAGACAGACAGTGGGATGATTCTTGCTTCTGAGGAGCTAAAGACACTAGAAGAGAAATCTAAGCAACTGATGTTGCCATTTAGGTAAGTTGGGACAAGTAGAGATCATGTGCTGTTTCACTTTCAAGAGGTCTTAGGACAAGGATGACTATTTGAACCAAGATAGAGACATTTGTCGACTTCTTTCTTGACCATTCGGTCTTCTATGCCTGTAATGCAGCTATTGTGGTCAGCCTGCACTCAACTTCCCACAGTAACTGTACATATAAATTGGATGGGTTTTGGGCTGTCAATAACTGCCAACATTTCCAATAACTTTAGGGTTGTGTCAGATTGTTGACTTGTTTGAGAGTGTTGGTCTTTAAAAACGATCATTTTTATCAATGTTAAGTGTAGTTAGAAAAGAATTCTAAAAACATAAATAATAATGCTGGCCTTATATTACTCTCTGATGCTACCATTCTTGTATACTATGGTCAGTTCTAGACACAAGGCAGCAGAGCTGAAAAAGGCATAGCAAATTTAATAAGCAACTAGAACAACTCTTTGAGGAAAGACTAAGGCATTTTTGACTTTTTAGTTTGATAAAAAGCAAATAAGAGGAAATACGAAACATGCCTGGTGCAGAGAAATTAGACGGCTTTAAAAGTAACTAGTAGGCTTTAAAAGTAACTGGACAAATTAATGGAGGATGTAGTGCTTAGCTACATCCTCTATTCCATTCAAAACTGGAGGCAACATATTTTTGCATATGAGTGGCTAGAGAGCATGAGCTATTGCATTCATGCCCTACTTGTCGGTTGCCCAAACACAACTGGTGGCCCACTTCATAAATGATAAAAGGATGGCAGTTAACTACAGCCTATTATGTCTACTAATGTCTACACCAGGGGTCCCCAAACTAAGGCCCGGGGGCCGGATGCGGCCCTCCAAGGTCATTTACCTGGCCCCTGCCCTCAGTTTTAGACTTAGGTTCGCCCAAAGTCTGAAATTACTTGAAGGCATAACAACAACAATCCTGATTAACTTGACTATTTCATTGGCCAGAAGCAGGCCCATACTTCCCATTGAAATCCTGAAAGGTTTACAGTATGTTGGTTAAAACTGTTTTTATTTTTAAATATTGTATTGTTCTTTCATTTACTAATATTGTGCTATGGTAATAATATAATATATTGTGTATACATATAATCTTCATAATAATATTATAATGTAATACAATGTAATATTTATTTATTAGAGTATTTCTACCCCGCCCTTCTCACCCAGTAGGGGACTCAGGGCAGCTAATAATAATAATAATAATAATAATAATAATAATAATAATAATAATAATACATTTTATATATTGTATAATATAATTAATATAATAATATTAATTATATATTATATATTAAATGTAATATTACTAATAATATTACAGTATAGTGGTATAGGTAATGTAAAGGTTTTCCCCTGACATAAAGTCCAGTCGTGACCGACTCTGGAGGTTGGTGCTCATCTCCATTTCTAAGCCAAAGGGCTGGTGTTGTCCGTAGACACCTCCAAGGTCATGTAGCCGGCATGACTGCATGGAGCACTGTTACCTTCCCACCAGAGTGGTACCTATTTATCTACTCACGTTTGCATGTTTTCAAACTGCTAGGTTGGCAGGAGCTGGGGCTAGCAGCAGGTGCTCATTCCGCTCCCGGGATTTGGACCTGGGACCTTTCGGTCTGCAAGTTCAGCAGCTCAGCGCTTTAACACACTGCGCCACCACCAGGGGCCATAAGTGTGGTATAGTACAATATATTAATATATAATGCTAATATTGTACTATGCTAATAATATAATATATTGTATGTATGTACATACAACTTGTAAGCCACTCTGAGTCCCCTTCGGGGTGAGAGAGGGTGGGGTATAAATGTAGTAAATGAATAAATAAATAATTGTTGTTGGGGGGAGGGTTGCACTACAAATAAGATATGTGCAGTGTGCATAGG
Organism: Anolis carolinensis; assembly: GCF_035594765.1. Taxonomy (NCBI): domain Eukaryota; kingdom Metazoa; phylum Chordata; class Lepidosauria; order Squamata; family Anolidae; genus Anolis; species Anolis carolinensis. The sequence goes on from NC_085845.1 coordinate 74,664,386, forward strand.
AATTTTTTTTCTTCAAATGATAATTCAGCACCCCAACAATCTGAGGGACCATGAACCGGCCCTCCACTTAAAAAGTTTGAGGACCCCTGGTCTACACTATGTCTACAGAGTTAATTTTAGCACACCAAGGTATAATGGCATCATCCAGTCTGGGGGTAATTTGTGGTTCTTCTGGCCAGCATGGCCCCAGACCTGCACACAATTTTCCATTCTGATGTTGCCATTGAGCTTGAGTGGAAACATGTTTTGGATGGAAGGACCAAAAGGTAGCAAGTATTTCAACAGAGCAAATTGTGTGACCTTAGCTTCCCCTTTCTCCTTCTGCTATGGAACAGTTATCTGTGTTTTTTTCTGCCTGTTATAGAGTGGTCAGATTGTTAGTGCTCAGAAGATGAGGAAAGAGATGGTGGGATAGATTCAAAGGGCCCAGAGGAGGATAGAAGTGGCCTGGAGATAGTTGTTTTGGAATCTCCTGGCAGTTCCCATGAGACTGGAGAAAGTACTATCAGTTATGAGAATCTGCCAGAAGTGCAGGCTGAAAGAAATGTGGGAGATGAATGTTTGTCCAGGTAAAGGTGCTTGGAATTTCAGAGGCAGAGCATGCAATAAAGGCAGACTTGCTTTTCCCAGAGGCTTAGAGATAAGGAGAGGAAAAGCAGGTGTGTAAGAAATGATGTCATGGGAGGGATTGAGGCCTTTTAAAGTACAATCTTTTGTGAGAGCAAAGCTATATTTAGGTGAACAGCTCTTGGTTCTTGGTTCTATGTTTTTGGAATTCATGTATTCAAGTTCTAATGTTCCTGGATCCATGTTTAGTTCCTGTGTGACATTGGATGCCTGCCCTGGATCCATACTATCATGTTTATGGATATTTCTGTGGATTGACTCTTGAGACTGTGTTTTGAAAGGATTCTGGACTCTCAGCTATCTTGAAAATAACTTTTTGAACTTAGATTTTTCTTTTTAGATTTGCTTATTTTTATATACTCTTCTTTAAATAAACTTTTATTTACTGGATTATCTGGACAGTGTGTAGTTTGTGGTAAAAAGGTGTTTCAGGGCTCTAGTGCAACACTGCAACCAGAAGCGTGAATAAAAGGAAACATTCAAGCCATGGTGTGATGTAATTAATGTTTACTTTTATTTTGCAGTGGACTTGTCTCCAGTAAAAGTAAGGAGTCTGTCATGTCTGAAGCTTCAAATCCAACAAGTGGCTACCAGTCGGGCTATCACTCAGATGACATGGACACTACCATTTATTCTGCTGAAGAAATGGAACTTTTACCTCTCAGGGAAGATGTTTCTCAGACTTGCTGCTCTCTGGCACATGGCCCTGCGGTCCCTCTCAGCTCACGCTCTGTTTAAGACATCTCACATGTCGGTCAAAACTGGAACTTGCGCCAACCACTGCCTTTATTTAAAAACTAGCTGCATCCAATGGCTAGGACACCCATATTCCTGGGATTGGGAAAAATATTTGTTCCCCTACATCTTTGACAAGATGGACCCAAAATGCAAAGTGGAATATTGGATCCAGCATCCTAGTTTAAAAGGAATAGAAAACCTATCGAACATTCTCCAGCACTGTTCACAGGAATGTGACTATGACTACTGATGTGGTTTGATGACGAAGAGAGTGTTACAGACTTAAGAGACATACATGAAATGTTATGCTGACAATCTATTTCTGTTGTATGAAGTTGGAAGAGTGTTCAGTGAGATGTCTTTGGCCTTTTCAGTTTTGTCAGCAGTTGAGTTACAACAGTGCCTTTGTAGTCCCTGGGCATCACTTTTCCAAAAGATGCTGTCAGTATATTTTGCAGGACATGCAGAGTTCCCTGTCATATAAATCTCTTCCATGAAAGGAACATTTTGGTCTCATTTGCCAGATGAAGCAAGTGGATGAATCATGTTGAACTATGCATATAAATACTGGTGAAAAGCAGAGTGACTTATCCCTCTTTTGAAAAGAGGTTGTGTTTTGGATGTGTGAATTTCAATCAGGTGAGGTTCTACCTTCAATGTATATTTTCTCACTGAAATGAATAAATAAGTCTTGGTTTGGTCCATACACATGCAATCAGCTGAAGGCTCCAGAATTACACTCTGTTTTCAGTGATCTTCCTTTACATGATGCTCATTTTAAGGTTTGCAGCTTCTTAGAACTTGGAACTTCTCAGAGCTTGGAACTAGTTACAAACAACTTGTACTGAACTGCTTCTAACAGGTTACATTTTCACTGTAACTAAGGCCTCTCTAAGTTACATTATGGCTGTAACATAAGGGTAATTTTACTACTTTAAATTGTAATTTTGTTTTTGTTTCTTTTATAATTATTGAAGTATATGGCCTCACTATTTAGGTATGTTTTTACTACAGGCCATGCTTGTGGTATTTAGATTTTAAAAGCAACTAAAAGTAGCTACTTTAGTTACTTTTAAATAACAGACAATTATTTCTAAAAATGTTTGCATAATGTAACTAACTTTCCCTGTCTTCAGCTTGTATGTAGTTACTTATAAAAAGTGACGATACAAATCCTGACTTCTCTGGAAATCCAAGTGTCTTCGTAAAAAAAAAAAAACTACCCAGACATACTGTTTATATATAAACTTACAATGTTGTCCATTAACTTCGTGACATAATTGTATCAAAAGCTGCTGAGATTTTATGGCTGATGTTTTAAGTGTAGGAATTGTGAGGCCATTTTCTCTAGTTTTTTTGCTCAAACGTCTAACAATTTATAATGTATATTCCAAGATTTTTTTAAACAAAAGATTGTAGAATTATTTTGATGACCATTCCTTTTGTATTTTTGTGGGTTTTTTATTCATTGTTTTGTATTTTGTATACTACATTAAGAACTGGGGAACTGATGAATTAACAAAAATGGCACATATAGTATTTATAGTGTGGTTGTGTAGAATAAATGTAATATATTATTACAAATAAATAAATAAATATATATATTATATATAAAGAAAACACAGTGGGATTTCCAAGTGAATCAACATGTGTGGACTCGCATCTTTTTAATGGTTATTCAATAAAATATGGGGGAGAGAGGAGAAAGGATAGGCTCAAAACCTCAGGCTGAAACTTTTTCAACATATGGCAATTTTACGGTTGGCAAGTAAATGTTTTTGTTTATACTTTCCATTAGAGCAGTCATATTCCCTGAGCTATGTTGCCAGTGAATTTCCAATATCCCTCCAAAATGAGTCAATAAATCAATTTTGCATCATTTCAAATGATTTAAGATATTCTGATTTTATTGAGCAATCTATTTTCCTCCAAAATATTTTAAAAGTAATTCAGATCTGCCAATAGACAACTTCACAGCTGGTTTTGAAAGGAAGTTTTATTTACTACCCTACCGCCCCCCCCCCCCCCCCCTTTAGTATATATTTATTTTAGGAATAAGTCAGAAATCTGTTACTCCATTTAGCACTCAACTACAGTTCTTATTTTCCACGGAAATGCACCTGGTCTTTCAAAACATATATTCTCAGTGCTCTATTCTTGGCAATGCACCAGCTGGAAAACATCTGGCTTGGCAGATGTCAGACTGTGCAATATTTTAATTAATAGATGCATTTTAACTAAAACTCAATTCAAAGTTATATGTCTCTCTCTCTCTGTCACTTAATTTATATGTGGAAGCTCTGGGGTTATGAATGGTACCATGCACTTGCTTTGTTCAGCTGTTTTAGAACATGGGTTGTGAATTATTGTTGATTTACTTTTCGTATAGATTTTAATGGGAAGCAGATCCTACAGATTTCAGTATCAGTTAGTACAAAAGAATTGTGCAAGTTGTAGTTTACCCTACTGCCAGAGAGCAGTAGGGTAGCATCTATAGCAAACTTGCCCAACATAACAAACTTTAAGTACTGATGGAGTTTTTCGGGGTTACTTGGCATGATGTGAGTTGTAGTTAACCCACAGCCTTATGCATTTTGTACAATTAAAAACTGACTTTTTCAAATAACCCTGGAAACGCTGGGTACCCAAGCTAGTATTTAATAAAAACACAAAATAAAAAAAGTAGATGTAACTACTATCCACTACCCACCTAATATTAAATTGAACTGAACAACACAGGTAAAATATAACTTTCAGTTTACCAGATTCTGATTAAAGTTAGTAAACTAATTCTTCCTTCTCTGCTAGAACAACAAAAAGCTGTAATTGATATTTGAACTAATATTCTACTTTATTACTTCTATATATACATAAGGTAAGGTAAAGATTTCCTCTGACGTTAAGTCCAGTTGTGACCGACTGGGGGTTAGTGCTCATCTCCATTTCTAAGCCAAAGAACCAGCGTTGTCCATAGACACCTCCAAGGTCATGTGGCTGGCATGACTGCATGGAGCGCTGTTACCTTCCCGCCGGAGCGGTACCTATTGATCTACTCACATTTGCATGTTTTCTAACTGCTAGGTTGGCAGGAGCTGGAGCTAACAGCGGGCGCTCATTTTGCTCCCAGGATTTGAACCTGGGACCTTTTGGTCCACAAGTTCAGCAGCTCAGCGCTTTAACACACTGTGTCACCAGGAGCCCCAATGTACATACATTCTACTTATATTTTTAAAACTAGTTGGTTCTGCCCTCCCTTAATGCCATATAATCAATCTCTAAACTTCATTCTTCTTCTTCTTTGAATTTTTCTATAATTTTCCCAGTAATTGGGGTTGTTAATTTGTCCATTTCAACAAAAACTTGGATTTTCATAACTTCCTTACTCCATGTTGGGGTTTTGAATGTTTTCCATTTTGTGCCCACAGCACCCTGCCTACAGTTATGATATATTCTTCTGTGTTTCCTTTCATTCTAGCTCTTCAGCAGTAGTTTAACCATAACTGCAGCATTCTAAGACAGCAATGGAAATATCCTTGCAAGACTCCCTGTTCTTATCTAAGGCATGCATCCTAACCCTCACCCATTCCATTGTTCCATGATGTTGAAGACTTTTAAATCTCAGTGCATGAATACTTATTTTCATGTATTTTGCAGTGCCTCCCAGTCCTCATGGTTATAATCACCAACTTTTCTTTTAAATTAGAGATTTCGACAATAGAATCATATTATAATTCAGAATCCAAAGTATACCTCCTGACAACTGCAATATTGAAAAGGAGTGCTTTCTTTGTATGATACTTTTGTGTTCAGCCAAAGACACCTTTAGATTGGTGTACATTGGAGACAAGATTTTTTTATTATGTCAGAAGTGAATTGAGAACTTACAGTAGAGTCTCACTTATCCAACACTTGTTTATCCAACGTTCTGGATTATCCAACGCATTTTTGTAGTCAATGTTTTCAATATATCCTGATATTTTGGTGCTAAATTCATAAATACAGTAATTACTACATAGCATTACTGCGTACTGAACTACTTTTTCTGCCAAATTTGTTGTCTAACATGATGTTTTGGTGCTTCATTTATAAAATCATAACCTAATTCAATGTTTAATAGGCTTTTCCTTAATGCCTCCTTATTATCCAACATATTCGCTTATCCAACATTCTGCCAGCCCGTTTATGTTGGATAAGTGAGAATCTACTGTATTACAAGTCGCTGCTGGTTTGAGAGAATTGGCCGTCTACAAAGATGTTGCCCAGGGAGTGCTCAGTTGTGTTACAATCCTGTGGGAAGCTTTTATCATGTCTCTGCATGGGAAGCAGGGGCTGACAGATGGGAGCTCACCCCGTCTCGCAGATTTGAATTGCCAACCTTCAGGTCAGCAGTTCAACCGGCCCAAGGGTTTAACCCAGTGGTTCTCAACCTGTGGGTCCTTGGGTGTTTTGGCCTACAATTCCCAGAAATCCCAGCTGTTAGTATTTCTGGGAGTTGAAGGCCAAAACCTGTGGGAACCCACAGGTTGAGAACCACTGGTTCAAGCCATTGCACCACTGCGGCTCTGGAGACAAGATGAAGGCACTGCATCTGGACTCAGTACTTTGATCTAAAACAACATTCCCAAACCTAGCATTCTCTAGGGAGCAGGACAACAACTTCCATCATCTTCAGACAGCAAGGCTATATATACTGTTGGTAAACGGAAACTGATTCAACACATTCAAAGTGGCAAAACTGAAGAAAACTGCACTAAAGCCCACAAACCATAAGTCACCATCCTCCTCATAAAGGATTTGGATCCAAAGAATCGACATTTCATCCGTCTGCTCTATTTAAAAACATGCTCCATTTGAAGAGTGCTTGGATGATGCCAAGAATAAAGGATCTTTTGTGTAGGCAATGTCAACAAGCAACGAGCAACTATATCTTTTAACTTGGGAAGATGTGAAAGAATCCACAGTACCACTAAATGTGTATCTACTGTTGTGAAAAGAAAGTGTTAGCAACAACAGCTTAGTGTTGAACCTGGAAACTTTGCACACCTCCAGTCTTATTTATGTGCACAGTTGGTTACAGATAAGCTGTGATAGCACTTCCTCGCCATGCTGAGCCTTTTAGGCCTGGATGTTCACTGGGCTCGGAACTGTGACTTTAATTCACACTCTTCTCTCTTAGCATTTCAGACTGATTAAATTCTTAGAAAACCTCTATGGGGTCCTTTGGGAAAGAGCAGGAGCCCTTTCACATATGGTGCCGATATGCATCTCAGCATTTGAGATAAGAAGTAGTTTAATAAGATTTGGGAAAGCTTGGCTTTTGTTACTATAAAGTTATGCAGTACAAAAGCATAATCCTTTTAACAAACCTAATTAGATGCTAACCCAGTGGTTCTCAATCTTCCTAATGCCGCAACCCCTTAATGCAGTTCCTCATGTTGTGGTGACCCCCAACTATAAAATTATTTTCGTTGCAACTTCATAACTGTAATGTTGCTACTGTTATGAATCATAATGTAAATATCTAATATGCAGGATGTATTTTCATTCACTGAACCAAATTTGGCACAACTACCCAATACGCCCAAATTTGAATGTTGGCAGGGTTGGTATTGTCATTTGGGAACTGTAGTTTTAGACAGTATTTATATTCCACCCTTCTCACCCCGAAGGGGACTCAGGGCGGATCACATTATATACATATAGGGCAAACATTCAATGCCCATATACACATAGAACCGAGTCAGAGACAGACGCAGAGGCAATTTAACCTTCTCCTGAGGGGATGTTCGATTCTGGCCACAGGGGGGAGCAGCTTCTTCATCATCCACTGTGACGGCACTTCCTCATTCCAACGTCGTACATTAGTTAAATTTGCCTCCCCACTTTATAAGTGGTACCTTATTTCCTACTTGATAGATGCAACTATCTTTTGGTCAGCAACGAACAGGGGCTATTTTTTTTTATTTTTTTATTGATGGGTGCTCACCCCACCATGGGCTGGCCTCGAACTCATGACCTCATGGTCAGAGTGATTTATTGCAGCAGGCTGCTCACCAGCCTGCGCCACAGCCTGGCTGGTGAGCATATCGGCAGATGCTGGGATTTATAGTTTACCTACAATCAATGAGCATTCTGAACTCCATCAATGATGGAATTGAGCCAATCTTAGCACACAGAACTCCCAGGACCAACATAAAATACTGGAAGGGTTTGGTGAGCATTGACTTTGAGTTTGGAGTTATAGTTCACCTACATCCAGAGAGCACTGTGGACTCAAACAATGATGGATCTGGACCAAACTTGGCACGAATACGCAATATGCCCATATGTGAACACTGGTGGAGTTTGAGGAAAATAGACCTTGACATTTGGGAGTTGTAGTTGCTGGGATTTATAGCTCATTATTTATTTATTTATTTATTTATTTATTTCCGATATTTCTACCCCGCCCTTCTCCCCGATGGGACTCAGGGCGGCTTACACAACTGGCAGGATTACAACAATTAAAATAGTTAAATAACATAGGAAAATACAATATATAAAAGTTTTAACACAGTGCAACGCCGAATATATATGCCAGTCATCCATCAGACCTTGTGCAAAAGCCTTAATCCAATCCATGTCAACGCTAACTGAGTTCATTCATTAAACGCTTGCGCACATAGCCAGGTCTTCAATTTCTTTCTAAACCCCAGAAGGGATGGAGCCTGCCGGATGTCACTGGGGAGGGAGTTCCACAGCCGAGGAGCCACCACCAAGAAGGCCCTGTCTCTCGCCCCTACCAGTCATGTTGTGAGGCAGGTGGGATCGAGAGCAGGGCCTCCCCCGGATTATCTTAAGGTTCTCGTGGGCTGATAGGAGGAGATGCGTTCGGACAGGTAAGTTGAACCAGAGCCGTTTAGGGCGTTGTAGGTCAAAACCAGCACTTTAAATTGGGCTCGGTAGCATATCAGCAGCCAGTGGAGCTGGCTTAACAGGGGGGTGGTACGCTGGCGCACAAGTCTGAGTTGTGCGAAGGCTCCCCTGGCCACCGCTGAGACCTGGGGCTCCAGGCTCAATGATGAGTCCAGGAGAACCCCCAGACTGCGAACCTGTGTCTTCAGGGGGAGTGCGACCCCGTCCAACACAGGCTGTAACCCTATTCCCTGTTCAGCCTTACAACTGACCAGGAGGACCTCTGTCTTGTCTGGATTCAATTTCAATTTGTTGGCCCTCATCCAGTCCGACACAGCGGCCAGACACCAGTTCAGGACCTGAACAGCCTCCTTAGTGACAGGTGGGAAGGAGTGACAGAGCTGGACATCATCTGCATACAGATGACACCGCACTCTGAAACTCCGGATGATCTCTCCCAGCGGCTTAATGTAGATGTTAAACAACATGGGGGACAGTACTGAACCCTGCGGGACCCCACAAGTCAATGGTTGTGGGGCCGAGCAGGCGTCCCCCAATGTACAATCAAAGAGCATTCTGAACTCCACTAACAATAGAATTGGGCCAAACTTCCCACACAGGACCCCCAAGACCAACAAAAAATACTAGAGGGATTTGGGAGGAATTGAGAGTGATTTAAGGGAGATGTAGTTCACCTACATCTGGAGAGCACTGTGAACCCAAACAACGATTGATCTGGACCAAATTTTATACAAATACCTGATATGTCAAAATTTGACTACTGGGGGTTTTTTTTTGGTTTTTTTTTTTGGGGGGGGGGGTGATTTTGTCAACTTCTAACTCATAAAATTGGAGCCTATTATTTTCTCTAATGGGTATAGCAGAAGATTACAAACTGGCAACTTACTTGCAGCGCAATGTTGTACACAAGGGAAGGAGATTTAAGTGGCAGACTGAAGTTGTTTGAATGAATATTCATTGCTCATTGACATTGGTGTCATGGCGCCACAACTCATAGGGTCATGGCACTGTTTGATTAAAAATGATGTTGTCAACTGTCACCAGCACAACACTGCCTTCTCTGAGGCTGGATTACACTGCCATGTAATCCAATTCAATGAAGCTGATCTACATTTTTAAACTGCATTATATGACAGTGTAGATTCAGCCTGAGTTTAACTGCAATCTTAAATGAAATAAGGGGCAGGGTTCCTTAAGTGTGGTGTAGCAGATGACATTTCAGCAGGCGTTGCTTCTTGTGTGAGCAGTACCTCTTCTGGTCTTCTATGCTAACATTAAAGGTACAGCAGCTCTGTCCCTTGTTTCACCTGGTAACTTTATTCTTCAGAGTATTGGAAATGGGGTGACTTTCTCCCATCAACAATATTGTGTTGTGCATTGTCTTTACTGTAATGTAAAGTAATTGGAGGTAGCTTTATGGAATGGCCATCTGCTTTGCAAAAGACTGCAGTGAAAATGGTTCATGGAGCTTGTGAGTTGTTTATGGACAATGTACTATTCTTCTGGTATATATGTAAGCTATGAATAATAATAATATAAGGTAAAGGTTTCCCCTGACGTTAAGTCCAGTTATGTTGGTGCTCATCTCCATTTCTAAGCCGAAGAGCCAGCAAGGTCATGTGGCCAGTATGTTACCTTCCTACCGGAGCGGTACCTATTGATTTACTCACATTTGCATGTTTTCGAACTACTAGGTTGGCAGAAGCTGGAGCTAACAGTGGCCGCTCACTCCGCTCCCTGGATTAGAACCTGTGACTTTTCGGTCTGCAAGTTCAGCAGTTCAATGCTTCAACACACTGCGCTACCCAGGGCTCCAATAATAATATACTTTACTTATATTCCACTTCTATCTCTCAGGGAGGAGACTGAGCGGATTATAGGTATATATATGGCAAACATTCAATGTCGTTATACAATTGACAAAGAAAGAACAGTGCTTAAATAGAGGCAGGCTCCCTTCTTTTTTCTATCTCCGGCGTCTGGATGCAGTGCTTGACTCAGCCATGGGGAGGTGCTGTTACTCCATTCTTCCATTCCAAGGAGCTTTGTCATTCATAGACACTTTCCTGATCAGACTGCCGGCATGTTTTTAAGGACACCCTTTTCCTCCCCACTAAAAGCGATACCTATTTATCTACTCACATAGCTGTTTTCGAACTACCAGCTATGCAGAAGCCAGGCGGACGGGGGGAGCTCACGCCACCTATGGCTTAAATTGCTGATTTTCTGGTCAGCAAGATCTTCTGTAGCGGGTGGTTAACTGCTGTGCTATGCCGCGGCTCTGGAATTGAATTTGATTCCCATCAATCTTCAACAACAAAGATCATTCTGGGGGGGGGGGGGGGAGGAGGGAAACAGTTCCAGAACATCATCCTGAAATACTTTTATTTGACTGTTGGACTATGTAGTTAGCGCTAAATAGTTTAATCCCATGCTATTTGATATGTACAATCAGAGATCTGGAATTCAATGCCAATCAGTCTTCAGATAATACTCGGCTCGTCTTCTTGCAATCTCTTTCCAGCGAGACTGCAATAGTCCTGAAACAATGTTTTGGGACAGTAGTGAACTAGATATGAACACTGAAGCTAAATGCAGAAGTTTTCTTGGTTGAAAACACTATGGCAGGATAAGTGTTAAGTCAGTGTTCTGTGAGATTATACAGGTTTCTTTTCTTCGGTTTTATGATACATTGTTCACTATTACGAGGGTTGAATGAAAAGTAATGCCTCCACCTTCATAACTCCTCAACAGATGGCAATACTGGTATGTGGCAGGGACTGGTTTGTTCAGTAGACTCTCCTCTATAGTTCCATTTGGTGGGAAGCCTTAGCATTGAATGGTTGTGTTGTTAAAGTGCGAAGTATGGAACCCTGCACAGATGGTCGGGCACAGACAATGCAACTTAAGCAACGTGCAGTCATTGAATTCTTGACAGCAGGTGTCACCCCAAAGGAGATTCATCAGAGAATGCAAGCGGTTTATGGTGATTGCGTTGATGTGAGTACTGTGCGTCGTTGGGTGAATAAGTTTAAATATGTTGAGGTGGGAACATCTGACTTGTGTGACAAGCAAAGAGTTGGACATCGTGTGACAGCAACTACCAAGTTTCACAAGCAAAAGGTTGACAGATTGATTCAGGACGGTCGTCATATCACTCAGCGAGAAATTTCAAGCATAATCGGCACCTCACAAGAATGTGTGGGTCATATTATTGCTTTGCTTGGCTATCGGAAGATCTGTGCACAGTGGGTACTGTGAGACGCTGGCTGCGGAAACAGAGCGTTGACTTCTTCCGTGACGGCTTCAGAAAACTTGTTCATTGTTGGCAGAAATGTATCCAATTGTCTGGTGATTATGTGGAAAAGTGAATAGTGGTAGTTAAATAACACATTCTAAGGATTATTTCTGCGTTTGATTTATTAAAATATTCTCATCCTAACCCAAGTAACGAAGGTGGAAGCATTACTTTTAATTCAACCCTCGTACAAAAGCACTAGAAAGGACTTATAGTTTTGCCTACAGTGTAACAATAGCCTACTGCAAAATTGACCTCATAATGGGCCACAATTGGGAAGTAGAAACCATTAGGATGGTGAAATATAGCCAGTAGGTTGCATTGCGGATTATTTAATCAGGTTTGCTTGATGGCATAAAATGTAATGCGTTGGCTACATGGGAGCCTTCAGGAGATAATTTTACAATAATAGCTTAAATGTTTAGTTTTAAATTATAGCCACCTAGACTTCTATAGTTTTTCTGATAAACCTATTAAACTGCCAATGGCAGTTTAGTGTCACAGCTTGGTTAAGTACTAAACCAGCATGGCTCATGAAGATAAGGCAAATGCAATTATAAACACAAAGACCGGTCGTATTATTAAATCAATTGCCTTTTCAACCACGTCTTCACATTAACTCTGCTATTTCCTTGATGAAGATAATTAGGTCTTATTAGCAATTTCCAGTTTACATTAATTTTATGGATATTGTAGATAGCACTGCTGTATAATAATGGTTGGTGATTTGTCCCAATGATTATAGCCTTTGTTGACGCCATCTTACACATGTAGACTGATGCAGGAATATTGGTGCCCTGCCAGAGAAGAATCTGTGCCTTATCAAGTTATACACAAAGTTGCATTGCTTCTGCTAGTGAAGAGAATATATGCCCATCTTGGCTCATAGCTACTGACAACAAGCGAATTCTACATCAATATCTCAAATTCCCTTTTGGAAGCTCTCATTACCACCACATTTCACAAATGAAAACTTGAACATACATGGCCAAACATCATCAGAGCGTGGTCAGGTGGTCAAATTTATGAATGAAGAAGAAAACAGCACCTAGTATAGAGTGTAGCCGTTTGCTTTTGCTTCATCCTACAGGGAAGTGCAGGATTCTGTCCTCTCTATTAGAAATGCTTCTCAGATGTGGCCCCAAAACAGTCTCATAAGCCAAATATGAAGAACAAGCAAGATTAGAACACTCTTACCATAAAGCAATTCCAAATTATGACACACATAACATGAACATATAAAGCATTGCTCAGCCACCTCTCTGTTGCATGATAATGCCATGATGATGACTTAACAATTCTAATCTATAAATGGAACAGCCTTGGCTCTGTAGTTCTGCTTTCAATCAAGTAACATCTTTTGTTTTTCAGTAGAGGCTGCAACTGAAGTAAAAATAGATTAAAAAATAAATCAGGTCTTTTTTTGGGGGGGGGGAATACCTTCAAACCATGGATGGTGGAATCCATAGATGTGGTGGAGTACAATGAAATGCCATGAAATGGTCATTGCAAAAGAATCAATTAATTTACTTCTCTCATACTGTGATGTCTCAGGGACCTTTGGCCCATGACCCCGCAGCCATCATAGATCAATCTGAAGAGGATATGGGTTTTTTCCCATCTCAGCAAGATTCTGTTCCATTCCAGATGTCCCCTGTTGACATTTTCGTGCCCACGCCAATTACAGACGCCCTTGAAACAGAGCCTGGTTCCCCGGAAAGTGTTGTGTTTGATAGGAAGTCCTTTCTCAAAACACATCACTCCCATAAGCAGTTTCTGAGACGAAGCACGAGATTAGCGGAGAGAGACAATTGTAATTAAACCGTTTCCCTTGGGAAGTTTCGGGGAGGCAGGCATGTTGAAACAGCTACTTTCTCTGGGAACAATTGGGGAGTTAAACACCTGTTGGGGGAAGCTCTTGAACTTCCATAAAAGTTCTGCACTGAGTTCTCCCTATCGCGGTGTCAACGTGACTAATCAAAGAAGAACATCGTCCCTTGTTTCCGAGCTCCTAAGCGGCCCTTCAGTGCGCTTACTCACGAGTAGACTGGGAGTTGTGTTTTCACTCCTGTTCAAGTTTGGACTGCGTTTCAGATCCACCACGAATTACCTTGCCTAGCCTCGAATCCTTGTCTGGACTTTACTTCAAGAATCTCCCGGTGAATCCTTGCTCTTTCCCCACTCAAACTTCCAAAGAGTTTGAGTGTGTTTCGGTTATTGGATTGTAGACTTTGGACTCTAATACTGGACATATAACTTCATTTATTTGGACTATTTTTGATCTTTCCTAAAAGGACAATTGCTTGCCTATATACTCTGCATACTTTTGTTTTATTCTTTTATTGCATTAATAAAGATATTAGATTGTTTATTGGCCTCCATGTTGGTTTCCAGTGCTCACGCAGTCTAGGGGTGTTACACACTCAATAACTCAATATCTCTTCAAAGCCATGTATAATTGATATAATAGAGAGGGGAGGATGAAGGAGGTCTTCTGGTGTTGAGGAGAGAGGAGATGGACCAGATTTCAACCTCAGCAAACATTTTCTCTGCCTAAGTAGGATATACTACCTTAATCAGAAAACAAATCCATGTCAAAAAGCATCCCTGAAGGAAGGAAATTTGTCTACTTCCTCAGATATTTAGACGAAGTTCTTAGGAACAGACTTTTATAGTGCGTAAATAGCTATAGAAATGCAAGACTTGTGAGTATGGTGATGAGGTGACGTTTGCTGGGGGACAAAAGCAGCAGGAAAGACGCCACCTAATGGCAAGTTGAGTAGGTAATCATATGAATGGCTGAGGGAGTATTGGAATGTAATGTGGTTTCTAGCTTTCCACAACATCTTCCATCTGTCTCACACCCTCTGCTCCATTCCATAACATAGAGGTATAAATCAATCAACGAAGAATGAAAAGTCATCCAGATACATGGTAATCATTTTCCTCAATTCCTTCTGCCTCTCTGTTGGCCTATGAGCCTGTCTCTCTTTGACTGGGGCATGCCTATTAAATCTGGTAAAAGGATTTAACAGTCTTTTAGCTGGGATGAACAATGCATTCTTAACATTTCAAAGATGCAGCATGGACGTCAAGACATCAGCAACCTTCAACAAGTGGTGTAAACGGAAGCCTACTAAAGATTCAGGAACCACTAAGTTCCCCATGGACTATAAACAAGCTGATTCTAATTATAGATATCCTGTAAATGTCTACAATTTTGGTAGGGCTATCTATGAGAAAGGGGGAGAAAGATAGAGGGAAGGTTGCTGAGCAAAGCACTAATGTGATTTTCATGGGTAGATTTCAAACATAAAAAAATGCACAAATCCTTTTAAGGGAATTATGTTATTGCTATGAAAAGTAGTTTTGTGTTAAGGCTGGCCTTCCAGAGACAGATTCCTTCTTTAGACTGGAAAAAAACCATAATAGGATCTTATAATTTTACATCTTAGATGATACATATGGATGGTATAACAGATAGAAAATACTGTGGATATATCCATATTATTCTATTGTTGTTTATTCGTTCAGTCGCTTCCGAGTCTTTGTGATGTCATGAACCAGCCCAGAGCTACCTGTCACGCGTGGCCACCCCCATCTCCTTCAAGGTCAAGACAGTTACTTTAAAGATACCATCCATCCATCTTGCCCTTGGTCAGCCCCTCTTCCTTTTTCATTCCATTTTCCCCAGCATCACTGTCTTCTCCAAGCTTTCCTGTCTTCTCATAATGTGGCTAAAGTATTTAATCTTTGCCTATAATACCCTTCCCTCCAGTGAGCAGTCAGGCTTTATTTCCTGGAATGTGGATTGGTTCGATCTTCTTGCAGTCCAAGGGACTCTCAGGATTTTCCTCCAACACCACAGTCTATCTTCCTTTGCTCAGCCTTATTGTCCAGCTTTCACATCCATAGGTTACTACAGGGAATACTATTGTTTTAACTATGCGGACCTTCGTTGCCAGGGTGATGTCTCTACTCTTCACTATTTTATCAAGATTGGTCAGTGCTCTCCTTCCAAGAAGTAAACATCTTCCTGGTTGCAGTCTGCATCTGCAGTAATCTTCACACCTAGAAATATAAAATGTGTCACTTCCTCCACATTTTCTCCCTCTATTTGCCAGTTATCAATCAGTCTGGTTGCCATAATCTTGGGTTTTTTTTTATGTTTTACTGCAACCCACCTTTTGTACTTTCTTCTTACTTTGGTTATAAGGCTCCTCAGTTCCTCCTCGCTTTTAGCCATCAAAGTGGTATTGTGCTGTTACAGCTGTACCAGAAACTTCAACTTTATTTTATTGCTGCAAATGTTTGCAATCATAGGACAGGCCACCTGTCAATCACCATTAAGTTTGGTTCCACCCCTTGTTCAGGGCTCTGGGAGGAAAGGAGCCATTTTTAAGTTAGTCTCACTTATGAAGCTCAGCTATAGGACGTAGACCAGCTCGTCCTGTAAAAAGCTTCATATTTCAAGAGCACCAGGGTTAAAGAGTACCAGGGTTAAAGAACACCAGGGATAAAGACCGTCTGGGGATACAGAACACCAGGGATAAAGACCGTCCGGGGATACAGAACAACAGCACAGAAACAGCACTTGGCTGGTAGGTCCACTCAACAACCAGACGCACTTGGAGTTGGCAGTGGGTCCCAGACCAGCTAGGCCCAGATAACAGATAGCCTGGGAGGGGTTATAAGAGGGTTTTTACAGTTATTCAAAGCCAATCGCCTGTCCTGTGGGGACAAGACTCCTTGAAGATTTATTATTTGTTCGTCAATAAAGACTTTGTTATTTCTTTAAAGACTTCAAGGCCATCTTTTCAGGGAAATTCCTCAACAACCTTTCTTTAGGCACCCTGGCTTCCCACTGGGCGTAAAGTGTACGTCCTATATAATAGACAATCAGTTACAGGCCCAGCGCATGACAGAACAGGTATCATCTGCATATCTAAGATTGTTAATGTTTCTTCTAGCAATTTTAATTCCAACCTTGGATATGTCAAGCCCTGCACGTCGTGTGATGTGTTCTGCATACACGTTGAATAGGTAGGGGGAGAGGATACAGCCCTGCCATATTCTATACAAAGTTCCAGTAAAAAGATAGTCATCTGAGAGAAATCTGGAGAGCAGCTGCCACATAGTGCTGACAATATGAGATTATGTGGATTAACAACATGACTCTGCATATGAGAGTTTTATATCATGTAAAGCTTCATTGACTTTCTATTCAGAAGGGCTCAAGTGGTTTCTCAGCCTCCAGTTCAAAGTATCATATGATAAATGAAGAGTGTCCAGGAAGAAGGGAGGACACCCAGAGACCTTGAAAATGTCTACCCATCATCAAAGAAGACCCCGGGCTACATCCAGAGTTTGAAAAGCATGAAAGTTGTAATTCATGAAAGAAATGTTTTCAAGGAGCCCCCAATGGCACAGCGGGTTAAGCCGCTGAGCTGCTGAACTTGCTGACTGAAAGGTTAGTGGATCAAATCCGAGGAGTGGGGTGAGCGCCGGCTGTTAGACCCAGCTTCTGCCAGCCTAGCAATTCGAAAACATGCAAATGTGAATAGAGCAATAGATAATCGTGCTCCATCCAGTCATGCCAGCCACATGACCTTGGAGATGTCTATGGAAAACGCAGGTTCTTTGGCTTAGAAATAGAGATGAGCACCAACCCCCAGAGTTGGACACGACTAGACTTAATGTTAGGGGAAAACCTTTACTAATGTTTCCAAACTGTGCAGTTAGACAAATACGAAGTGTCCTATGTGTGCATACAAGACAGCTTCCCATGTGTAAATCATCCTTTTGGAAAGCCTATAACCCTCTCTCTTATTTGAACATCAGGGAAAGGATATTACTTTGACGTCCTTTTCAGACCATGTTCTTATGTCATTATACTGCTGAAAATCTACTTCAGCTGTACTTGTAATGATAGCTGACTTAATCACATACATTAATGTCATCATCATTCCCACATTTGCCCCTGCTACTGTTTCATGATCAGTCTTTTCGTCCATCTATCCATAATAATGCAATTATGGCACAGCATCATTATGGCATACTCATCACTACTCAAATCTCTCATCATGAGAGGTAGCACAGAAAGAATAACAGATCATAATATTTCCTGCTATTTTTGGTATCTCTCTCTTGTAGAAAACAAACTGTCACCATAGGTTATTGGAGCCCCTGGTGGCATAGTGTTAAAGCCTTGTGACTTGAAGGTTGGGTTGCTGACCTGAAGGCTGCCAGGTTTGAATCCAACTCGGGGAGAGCGCGGATGAGCTCCCTCTATCAGCTTCAGCTCCATGCGGGGACGAGAGAAACCTCCCACAAGGATGGTAAAAACATCAAAACATCTGGGCGTCCCCTGGGCAACGTCCTTGCAGACGGACAATTCTCTCACACCAGAAGCAACTTGCAGTTTCTCAAGTTGCTCCTGACACAAAAAAAAACCCCAAACCCCATAGGTTATTGGGCACTGTTCTGAGTTTAAATTGTTGTTTTATATGCTATTTGTTTTACTTTTTGTATTGTACTGTGTGTTTATTTTATGCATTGTTTTAGACACTTTGTGTCATATGTAAGCTGCTCCGAGTCCCTTTGGGAAGATGGAGGCGGGGTACAAAAATAAAATCATCATCATCATCATCATCATCATCATCATCATCATCATCATCATCATCATCATCATCATCATGCGATTATACCAAAAGATGGTATAACGGCTTAGTGTGATCAAGACCCAAGTTTGAAACATGGTTACAGAATCTGCAGAGTTCAGTTGTTTTTGTTTTCTTTTCTTTTTTGTTTGCAACCAAATCCCTCAAGACATTAAAACCAACAATGAGGGCCGGAAAACAATACCTCTCATTTGTTGGCAACAAAACAGCACTGCACTTCCCTATCTTGTTAAAGGAAGTTACAGGCAAGATGAAGAAGGTAAACTTAGGAGAGAAAGGAAGAAGACTTCTGGTATTTATAAAAGACTGCTGTTCACACGGAAACCAAAGCATTACACTATTGAAAGATGCATAGCAACCTGTCAGTTTTCACGTAGCAGATTTATCCTGAGGCGGTTTGGTAATATCCTTTGGCACCTTTATAATTTATTTTTTTTAAATGGTCACCAATGACCACTTCATTCATCTTAAGCACAAATGAGAAAAACATATGGAGCTGCTTTTTCTAACGAGTCCCTTTTTACATTCAAAAGTGATATTTATATGATAGACAATGACTGCGATGTTCTGAGTGACTCTTGCTTTCTGATGGTTTAATGCACACAACTTTGTCCATGCATAAAATTATAAGAAATAATCTGCACAAAACCACTGTCTGACTTTGTGAATAAGAAAAATAAATGAATTTCATATTTATACTGTGGTCCTATTTCAGAGAGATTTCATTAAGTAGGTAAAAGTTTTCCCTTGACATTAAGCCTAGTTGTGTCCGACTATGGGGGGAAGGTGCTGATCTCCATTTCTAAACTGAAGAGCTGGCATTGTCCATAGACACCTCCAAGGTCGTGTGACCGACATGACTGCATGGAGTGCCGTTATTGTGTGTGTGTGTGTGTGTGTGTGTGTGTGTGTGTGTGTGTGTGTATATATATATATATATATATATATATATATATATATATATATATTCATTATGTACATATATAAAAATATTGATATTTTATAATCCCCCGAAAAACAGAACATTTCTAGTCCCAAACATTTTGGAGGAGGAATGCTTAACCTGTAAGTAATGCTGCCCTGATTCACCTCCAAATGTCTTAACTAAAGTGATTGTTTCTATATTCACTTCTAATAATACAATCATTGCATGGGAAAATATTCGCTGAAAAGATCCAATGTATCCTTCTAGCTATACGGATTTCTCCTAGCCTGCAAGAGTATGTTGAACCTGTGGGCAATGGTTACGTTCATCCATCAACTTCGTAAGAAAGAGAGGCTATAGGGATTACTGTGCAGTAAGTCTTAGTTCATTTGGGAGTTTTAGCCTCTGTCCCGCACAGGTCTCAAGAGACTTCATTTTGGCCTGTTTCGTGATCCCTGGTTGTTTGTTTAGAAAACAAACTTGTCAGGATCAGCTCTTCAACAATAAAGCTGTATAAATTAATTGTGGTGTTATGTGGTCACTTGATATTACAACCCAAATGGGTAAGCTTGTTGGTGTTAACCGAGGTCAGCTTGAAATGTGTTTTATAGGTTTCAGGTCACGATCATTACAGCTGCTTCTACTGCTGCTGAATGGATACTGCAACCTTGCCATTGCAATTCTTTAATTTATTCTGATATTCTTTGTTAGGAACTAAGATATGCAAATGCACAATCTATATAGCAGTGTTATTTAGGTTGCACAAAAATATATCTACTCTCCTATAAAATATATTACTTTTAAATCATGTTCTCTGGAGACCAAAAAATGAGTAGTCTTTGTTAAAAGTTAATATAGTTGATTTACATACAAATTTCATGTATTTACCATATAGGTACATTTCTTATTGTTTTCATGTTAACTGAATAATATATCAACTTCTGTACTATACTGTACTATACATCTACTGCAAACAGACTCATATATTAACTGAACATCTCACTGCAGCATATTGACTATACTGCTGCTCTAACTGACATCAACTGCCTCAACTGACTTCTAACTCAAACTGACTCAAGCCGCAACGGACTTCTAATTGACTTAACTGATTTCAACTGACTCCGATTCAAACACATTCTAAAATGGAGTCTCACTCTGACCATTTTAAGATCTGGATCACATGGTCTGTAGTTCCGCCCTAACAACATAGAGTTAAGGGAAAACTGCATACCAATATATAATACAATATAGTAAGCAATCACAATTATGTACATAATAAATAACTAGTATAGGAGGCTTGCACTTTAATAGACTATGACAGCTGGGAAATCCCTCCTCCCTGACGATTTTGACACATTTTGCACCTTGACCCAGATCCTTGGGATTTTAAGATTTTATCATTGTATGTGACTTTTTATGACTGTTTTATCGTTGTTTGATGTTTTATTGTTGATTGATTTATTGTATTGTTTGCGTTTGCTTTTATATTGTTGTTCCGGGCTTGGCCCCATGTAAGCCACCCCAAGTCCCTTCGGGGAGATGGAGCGGGGTGTAAGAATAAAGTTATTATTATTATTATTATTATTATTATTATTATTATTATTATTATTATTATTGTAGAAGGTTGCTATTTCCAATACTAATTAGTTACAATATATGTTGTCGAAGGCTTTCATGGCCGAGATCACAGGGTTGTTGTATGTCTTTCGGGCTCTGTGGCCATGTTCCAGAAGTATTCTCTCCTGACGTTTCGCCCACATCTATGGCAGGCAACCTCTGAGGATGTGGGCGAAACATCAGGCGAGAATACTTCTGGAACATGGCCACACAGCCCGAAAGACATACAACAACCCAGTTACAATATAGCTCCCATATACACAGTGGATACACTCCTAAACAGAAAACTGTGGATAATAGCAAGCCCTGTTAAAATGAATGATTTCAATGGAAATTACTGTAGAGCCATGCTGGAGAATCTAGAAATTTGCTAGGTTCTCCAGGGTGACTCTATGGTAACTTTAGGCAGAAGCATAGCATAGAATTGTCAAGAAAGGACATATTTTGTTGGATGTGGTCAGTGAAGACATGGGTACCACCTTTATGAGTATGGGGGTTATGCTGTTCTTCTGTCACTTGTGGTCTGAAGTAAGATTATGTAAGTTTGTCCCAATAATTGCCTTAGCAACAGTGCAATGTTTGTGCTATCAACAATGTTTGGGAAAGTACCTCCATAATCATTTTGTGTATATTGAATATTTAGTATTACTCTTCAAGGAGCCAAAAAACTCTTTACTTTTGTTTTCTACAACCAATTGGACCACGTACCACCCTGAAAATGTATCCACCACACACAAGATCCTGTGCATATTTCCTCACAAGTAAGTTTCTCTAGTATATTTGTGTAGCAGTTTTTTGTGTGTGTCAAGAGTGACTTGAGAAACTGCAAATCGTTTCTGGTGTGAGAGAATTGGCCGTCTGCAAGGTCGTTGCCCAGGAGATGCCCAAATGTTTGATGTTTTACCATCCTGTGGGAGGCTTCTCTCATGTCCCTATATGGGAAGGTAGAGTTGACAGATGGGAGCTCCCCCCTCCCCCACAGATTCAAACCACCAACCTTTCGGTCAGCAGTCCTGCCGACACAAGGGCTTAACTCACTGTGCCACCAGGAGTGCTTGTATTGCAATGAGCAATTGCCAGAGATCTGGAAGGAGTGTCTAGCCTTTCATTTACAGTTTCTCTAGCCCAGTAGTTCTCAACTTGGGGTCCCCAGATATTTTTGGCCTACAACTCCCAGAAATCCCAGCTAGTTTACCAGATGTTAGGATTTCTGGGAGTTGAAGGCCAAAAACATCTGGGGACTCACAGGTTGAGAACCACTGCTCTAGCCCATTTTAGCCTTTCCCCCAAATAAGAAAACTTGGAAGTGATCTCTTTGTAGGTAGGGTTGTGTAAATGCATCATGCAAGCGGAGGAAATGCAGTGATATGACCAGTTTATAAGGCACAATTGGCTCTGTTAGGGCAAAATTTGGGGGAACAATCCTGGGGCATGGGAGGGTTGGTTGGAATGGAGATGAAGCTGTAATCCTATTCACTTACCCTAGTGATAGGATTACAATCTTAATTAAATTGGGCTTTATTCTGAGTAAATACGCTTTGGATTGCTGCATGCATGCCCCCTTCCATTGTTTCCAGTGTGTCCACTGCCAACTGATTTTGGCTGAGTTGAACTTTGTGATTGTCTTCAGACACTTCAAAAGTAACTTTAGAAGCAAACTCCCACCCTGTGGGTGCCTAAGCCATTTTTTTGTTGTGTACATACTTAAGAAAAATAACGGATTGTGTTCTGACATCTGCTTGTGTGACAAATAATATTTTCTGAGAAAATATTTTGACTTTGGAAAGGGTGAACTAATGGCAACCGACCAATGATTCTTCTGCAAAGCTAAGCTTGAAATGTTTAAGAGCTGTTCCTTTAACCTCAACGTGTTGAAAGGCCCTTTTAAAAGAAGATCACTTTTTGTCTTTAATGTTGCCCTTCTGTTGACTGGGGTTACTTTAAGGATTGTCTTTCTGTAGATAAACAGTTGTAACTTATGAACTGCTCTAGTTGGTGTTTATCCAGACTAAAGCGTGAGGGTCACAGTTTAGGTAATGATCAGCAGCCGATTTCATGGGATATTAGCCTGTGGTTCCATAAACTAACAAAGTAGTAAGTACTACGTATTTCAAGCTGCCACAGAAACTTGGGCTAGTAGCAGGAATTCTATGGCATGATAAACACAAGGGACCTTGCAATGCTAAATAATGTTTGATTTACTTTCCTAGACAAATAGCAGTGTATTAGAAGCCCAAGGCAATCTTATTTAAACTGTATCTTATCATTACATCATTTGAAGGGGGTTACACATAGGCGAAATTGGCAGAAGATACCTCTCTTCACCTGGAATCAGGCAGCCCTTTGCGCTGTGTTCATAGCAGACTGGTATGCTTCCCATCCTCTTGCTTCCAATGGGATTCATTTAGATGGAATCATCACTGAATGTTCAGAAGTCTTAAGTGTTGGAGGTTGTAGATGTGAATAAATAGAAGCTTTACCACTGTTTCTGAACCAAAATATACCCTGCAGTGTAATAAAGTGTAACTCAGGTTTGTGTAACAAGCAACAGTAACTTTACTTCAGTTCAAAAGATCAAACAGAGCAACAATATATACAGCAGTTTCTCTGAATTCCTACAGAGAACAGAGGGAATAAGCAGTCCTTTTAAACAGTCTTTAAATATACTTCATTTGCCTCAGAAACAATCAGGCTTCAGAGAGTTGGCAGGCATTTCATGCCTGGCTGTTTCCAGTGAGCACTCTCTTCACTCTCTGAGGTGAAATGGCAGTTAAAACCATTTCTGTCAGCAGCAAGCCAGAGACAGTAGTCAATCAGAATTCTGGCTCCTGGCATACTCAGCCAATCAGCTGCCGACACATCCCATTTCATCATGATGCCTTTTACAAATCCCCACATTAAGTCCCTTTTATGATTTTCATACTGCAGTGCTTTGGCTTTACCTTTATAATCAATCTATCTGCCCATCAAGCGACTGTTAACCACAGAGATAATAATAATAATAATAATAATAATAATAATAATAATAATAATAATAATAATAACAATAATACAGTAGAGTCTCACTTATTCAACCCTCGCTTATCCAACGTTCTGGATTATCCAACGCATTTTTGTAGTCAATGTTTTCAATGCATCGTAATATTTTGGTGCTAAATTCGTAAATACAGTAATTACTACATAGCATTACTGCGTATTGAACTACTTTTTCTGTCAAATTTGTTTTATAACATGATGTTTTGCTGCTTAATTTGTAAAATCATAACCTAATTTGATGTTTAATAGGCTTTTCCTTAATCCCTCCTTATTATCCAACATATTCACTTATCCAATGTTCTGCCAGCCAGTTTATGTTGGATAAGTGAGACTCTACTGTAACTTTATTCTTCTATCCAACCCCATTTCCCCAAAGGGACTCAAGGCAGCTTACATGGGGATCAAATCCTAAAAACACAATGATACATAGCATAAAATTACATTCCAAAGTCAGTACATAAAATATATAAAAATATGGAACACCATAATTCAATAATCCAAAAACTGACCAGTGCCCTGGACATATTCAGATTTGGGGCGAGGGATAAAATCTGTGTATAGTAGGAATAAAGGCCGTTCATAAAAAGAGGCATACATCAGTGCAAAGCTATAGGTGAGGTAGAGATATGCCGATTTAATCGAAAGCACATTGAAATAGCCAGGTTTTCAAGTTTTTCCGAAAAGAGTCCAATGTGGGGATTAATCTGATTTCTTTGTGGAGGGAGTTCCAGAGCCGGGGGGCCACCACTGAGAAGACCCATTCTAGAGTAGTTTTAATGAATGTGTTTTAGGTTTAGATTTGTATCCCATCTAATTATGTATGCATCTACAAATACAGGTATTCCAAAATATAAAATTCAAAACATGTCTGGTCCCAAAAAATTAAGAAAAGAGATACTCAAACTGTATTTTATTCCTGACTAGAGGCTGGGTTTTTTTTGTAGTCTAGGATATTTTACAACAACAACAATAACAGAAAAGTTTTTTGGATATGGATACGTAACATCTCTTTACTAGAGCTACAGGGTCTTTATGTTAGAACGGTCAGTTTTTTGGAACATTGTACCTTCAAAAAAATAATGAAAGCATGTCGATTTAGGGTTCCAGATTACAGTGAGTAAAGACACAAAAGTAATCTAACTGTGCAATTTCTCTTTCTCTCTAGTCACGTGGACACCATTGCTGCTCTCCACCACATCACAATAGAGCAGTGGTTCCCAATCTTTGGTCCTCCAGCTTTTTCAGACTTCAACTCCCAAGAATCCTAGCCAGCTTACCAGCTATTAGGAAGTGTGGGAGCTGAAGTCCAAAACATCTGGAGGACCAAAGGTTGGGAACCACTGCACTAGAATATCTAAATCCTGTGGCTGCCTCCTGCCTTCTGGGGTTTGTAGTTTAGGGAGGGAACCTATAAACTGCTCAACCAGAGAGATCCTAGGCCTCACTAAACTACAAACCCTGGAATTCGGCAGGAGACAGCCACAGGATATTTAATGGATAGGCACTCTAATGTGAGGAGGTCAGTGCAAGTACAGGGTGCCCACATTGGCCAGGAGCTCTGCTGCTGTCTGTCTGGCAGGGAAGGGAAGCTGTTGGTCTACTGCAGTGGTTCTCAACCTGTGGGTCTTCAAATGTTTTTGGCCTACAACTCCCAGAAATCCCAGTTTACCAGCTGTTAGGATTTCTGGGAGTTTAACGCCAATATCTGGGGGCCCTAGGTTGAGAACCACTGCTCTACTGGGACTGAAGCAGTTTTGATTCAGTTAGTCAGGCACAGATTGTGTGGCCACCACTGAATAGTCTGAAGTATTACTGCTCTGGACTGGACTAAGCAACCGATGTAGATAAAGCCCCAAGGGGAACTGACTGCAAGAAAAGTCTAGAATTCAAACTTCCCACTGCACACATTTCCAATTATAGAGCAAGAATCAGTTTTGACAAACTTATGGACATTTCTAATAATATGAACCTGGCTCTACAGATTATGTACCAGCACTAGCTCTGTTTCAGAAGTCTCAGACATATTCCCATAGGCAACCATGATCATGGGAATATTATTGATTTGCAGTTAGAGCCAGAAAGACATAGTGGTCATGTTTTGGATTAGGGACCTCTTCACACTAATTCCCCACCCCCCACCCCTCCATTTTGCCCCATTTTGCTCCATGTCACTGTGGCACCCTGTGCACCCACCCCCTTCCCCATTTGGAGAATGGAACAAGGTGTGTTAGTGCCCTTTCTCCATCAGATGGGGGCAGGGCCGGTCGGAGATAAATTTAAATATTAAGCGGGGGCGCTGAAAAGCGCCCCCCGCCGGCCCCGCCTCCTGCGCCCTGGCCCCGCCTCCCAACCAGCGTGCCCTGGCCCTGCCTCCCGCGCTGCGTGGGAGGCGGGGCCAGGGCACGCTGGGTGGAAGGCGGGGCCAGGGTTGGCCCCGCCTCCCATGCTATTCGCCCTGGCCCCGCCTCCCACGCAGCGTGGGAGGCGCGGCCAGGGTTGGAAAGAGGGAGGCTTCGCCGCCCGGGGAGGGAAGGAGCGATCTCCTCCTCCCCTCCCCGGGCGGCGAAGGAACCAGGCTTCGCCGCCCGGGGAGGGAAGGGGGGATCGCCTCCTCCCCTCCCCGGGCGGCGAAGGAACCAGGCTTCGCCGCCCGGGGAGGGAAGGAGCGATCTCCTCCTCCCCTCCCCGGGCGGCGAAGGAACCAGGCTTCGCCGCCCGGGGAGGGAAGGAGCGATCTCCTCCTCCCCTCCCCGGGCGGCGAAGGAACCAGGCTTCGCCGCCCGGGGAGGGAAGGAGCGATCTCCTCCTCCCCTCCCCGGGCGGCGAAGGAACCAGGCTTCGCCGCCCGGGGAGGGAAGGAGCGATCTCCTCCTCCCCTCCGCGGGCGGCGAAGGAACCAGGCTTCGCCGCCCGGTGTCACGACCCAGGCTACAGAGCACCAATAACCATACGCAGAGGCCAGATTCTATCTAATATCTTTATTAAGGAAATATATAAGATTAATAAAAATAAATGTAAAAGTTAGTTCAGAAGCAGACCTTTCAGGAAAGGTCAAAATTAGTGCAAAAAAGCAATGTCCAATATGAAATATTATGTTCCAAAGTTATAATCCAATAACCGAAACACTCACTTTGCCAGGCAAAGTGAGGGGAGATGACAAGGTCCTTTAGTCCATAAACTTGAGCAAGGCTAGGAAATAACTTGATACTTGAAGCAAGGCTTAAAACGTGAAACAAGGTAACAAGGAACAAGAACAAGGTCCGTGAAATAACTTGGTAAAATCCGTGATACAAGGCAAGGTATAGTCCTGGAAAACAAGCAAGGTCCGTAGGTAAACAAAGGCTGGAAACTGAAGCGAAGGCTGGAAAGCAGGGCAAGGCTTGAGCAGGAACGAGGCTTGAAACGGAGCGCGCTGTCCAGACACAACTCGCTCCGGAGGCTGACGAATTGACTCCGCGAAGTTACTACGCGGGTAAAACACCTATATAGAGTCTAACTTTCTCACCGAAGCAGTTCTCTGGGAACCAGAAACGAAAGCTAAACTCTGGGACCAGATGTTTGACTCCCTAAAGATTCTCACGGAAAGCAGACTTAATTGGGTACATTCTTAGCTGCTATCCTCGCACTCCTGCGCGAAGCTGCTTCCAAACCCCTCTGTTGTTTACAAAACTCACGGCGCAAGAACACGGGAGATGTGGGCTCTGGGTTTGTTTGACATACTTCTGGGACACAACTTTCTTGCAGGTGCAAGGTTCCCAGATCTGCCTGGGAAAGATCTGGCTGAGAAGATTCCAGTTCTGACTGGGAAGGTAAAAACCCCAAGTTTTCTTCTTCATCAGGGATTACAATGTCCTGAGCAGGACTACAAGGCCCATGGGTCATCACACTATCCCCCTCCTCAAGGCCCCTCCCAAACTGGGGCCCTCTCCCCGAGGCGCGAGGTCGCGGCTTGGCGGGATAGGTCTGATGAAAGCGACGGGTTAGATCAGGAGCATGGACTGTGGAGGCGTCTTCCCAAGAGCGTTCCTCAGGGCCAAAACCCACCCAGTCAATGAGATATTGCAGGCGGCGGCGGTGAAAGCGAGAATCCAAAATGTCCTCAACCTCGAACTCCTCCTCCCCATTCATCAAAGCAGGAGGGGGGGCCGGTTGGACTGTATCAGGACGCACACCATCCGCCGGAAGGAGCAGGGAACGGTGAAACACTGGGTGGATGCGCATTGAACGCGGAAGTTGGAGTTTGAAAGTCACGGGGTTTAATTGCGCCACCACTGGATAGGGGCCAATGAAACGGGCATCTAACTTCCGGCAAGGGCGGTGGGAGTGCAGAAAGCGAGTGGACAGAAAAACCCGATCTCCTACCTTGATTTCGGGGCCCGGCTGGCGGTGTTTGTCAGCGTGGCGTTTATAGTCCTCCTTGGCTTGGTCTAGTTGCTGGAGCAAAAGTTGTTGTACCGCTGTGAGTTCCTGCAGCCAATCCTCTGCTGCGGGAACTTCTGAAGTTTCAATGACAGGGGGAAAGAAACGTGGATGGAAGCCGTAGTTTGCAAAGAACGGCGTTTCTTTTGTAGAAGCTTGAACTCCATTGTTATAGGCAAACTCTGACAGTGGTAACAGAGAAGCCCAATTGTCCTGTTGGTAGTTTACATAACAGCGAAGATACTGCTCCAAAGTGGCATTGGTGCGCTCCGTTTGCCCATCTGTTTGGGGATGATGAGCTGAAGATAAGCGAGAGTCTATGCCCAATAGTTTTTGTAGTGCCTTCCAAAAACGAGAGGTGAATTGAGATCCACGGTCTGTGACTAAACTCTTGGGCAATCCATGTAGTCTGAAAACATGTTGAAGGAATAGATCTGCAGTCTCTTTGGCCGTGGGAAGACCTTCACAGGGAATGAAATGGGCTAACTTGGTGAAAAGGTCCACCACCACTAGAATCGTGGTGAATCCACAGGAAGGTGGTAGGTCAGTGATGAAATCCGCAGAAATTATTTCCCATAGCCGAGATGGGGTAGGAAGGGGATGCAGAAGCCCTGAGGGCTTCTCCCTTCTTATCTTGGAGCGCTGGCATACTGGGCAGGTGTTGACATATTTTTCCACATCCTTGCGGATCTTGGGCCACCAAAAATCCCTTAGGATCAGATGCATGGTTTTAAATAGTCCGAAATGCCCTGCTGGTTTGCAGTCATGACACAGACGAAGCGCTTTCTCCCTGCCCGGTCCGGGTGGGATATAAACATGATTTCTATAGCATAGCAGTCCATCTTTAAGCGAAAAGGGAAAATGCAGACCTTGACGAAGTTGGTTCTGCGCCCAGGCATCTGCTTGCTGACTAGCCCTGATTTCTTGAGCACAGATGGGTCCTGGAGTAGAGGAAGTTGAACCAATGGGAGTGGATTTGGTGTTCCCCACTGTGAGCGTGGCAAAGTTCTCGGGTTGTAGTAATTGGGATTCAAAGGTCTCCTTGCGTCCTGCAGCGTATTCCGGTTTACGTGACAGGGCGTCTGCTTGCTTGGTTTGGGCCGGGGTCACATAATGAATCTGGAAGTTAAAACGTTCAAAGAACAAAGCCCAACGTTGCTGCCTCTGATTTAGTTTGCGGGCAGTTCTTAGATGTTCTAGATTTCGATGATCAGTGTGGACTTCAATGGGAAATTTGGCCCCTTCTAGCCAATGTCTCCAAGTTTCAAAGGCTGCCTTTATGGCCAGTAGTTCCTTTTCCCAAATGGTGTAATTTCTCTCTGGTGTGGTTAGTTGACGGGAGTAAAAGGCACAGGGATAAAGGTGGTCTCCCACCGGTTGTAAGAGTACAGCCCCAATTGCCACATCAGAGGCGTCCGCTTGCACAACAAAAGGGGTTCCAGGATCTGGGTGCTGTAGAATTGGCTGGGACGTGAATAATTTCTTTAGTTGCTGGAACCCTTTCTCTGCTTGATCAGTCCAGCGGAAGGGCTGTTTTCCACGGATGCAGCTAGTGATTGGGTCAGACCAGCGGGCAAAATCTGGAATGAACTTGCGGTAATAGTTCGCGAACCCCAAGAATCGCTGCACCTCCTTCTTGTTAGTTGGCGCCCGCCATTCCAATACTGCTGAAACCTTGGCTGGATCCATGGAGAGCCCTAGAGGCAAGATACGGTAACCAAGGAAATCTACCTCTTGTAGATCAAAAGCGCATTTTTCCAACTTGGCATAAAGTCCATGATCCCGCAATCGTTGTAACACCATTTTGACGTGGTTCTCATGTTCTGATTGTGATCTAGAAAACACCAAAAAATCGTCCAGGTAGATTATCAAGAACCTATCTAGATAGTCCTGAAAAATGTCATTGACAAAATGCTGGAACGTTGCGGGAGCTCCGCATAATCCATAATTCATAACTCGGGACTCGAATAATCCGAATTTGGTCTGGAAGGCGGTCTTCCACTCGTCCCCTTCTCTGATGCGAACTAAGTTGTAAGCCCCCCGAAGATCCAGCTTGGTGTAAACCTTGGCTCCTCGAAGCCGATCCAGTAGATCCGAGATTAAGGGCAGGGGATAGCTGTTCCGCTTGGTGATATTGTTCAATGCTCTGTAGTCCACCACCAAGCGTAGTTCCCCTGACTTCTTCTTCACAAACATCACTGGGGAGGCGGCTGGGGATTGAGAGGGTCTAATGAATCCCTTACGAAGGTTTGTCTCTATGAATTCCCTGAGAGCTTCTTGCTCTGGTTCAGTCAGGGAGTATAGGTGCCCTCGCGGGATCGGGGCCCCCTCCACCAGGTCAATGGCACAGTCATAAGGTCTATGTGGGGGTAATTTCTCGGCTTCTTTTTCATTGAATACATCCCAATACTCGGAGTACTTCTTGGGCAGGGTGATGATGGGCTCGGTGTCTGTGGCATGGCAGACCTTGGCTACAAGGCAATGGTTTTGGCAGTACTGTGAAGCAAACTGCAGTTCTCTGTTGGACCAGGAGATGCTTGGGTCGTGGAGAGTCAGCCATGGAATTCCCAAAATCACAGGGAAATAGGGAACCTCGGTAACAAAGAAGGAAATCTCTTCCATATGTTCCCTTATCCACATCCTGGTGGGTTCCGACCACTGACTTACGGGGCCCGTCTTGAGGGGGCGGCCGTCTATGGCTTGCACCACACGGGCATTCTTGAAATCATGATATTGTAATCCCAGAGAGTCGGCATACTCTCTATCAATGAAATTGTTGGTGGCTCCGGAGTCTATCATGGCGTGGATCATGACGGGTCCCCTTTTTGCTGACCATAAGGTGACCACGAGAAGGAACAGGACCCCGGTTGGCGGCTCTTGAACGGGTTTTTTGACCGGGTTGGCGAGCCTCTCTACGCCCGGTCGTTGGCTTCCCCCGCCGGCTGTGTGCCAGCCGGCTCAGACGCCTTCGTCTCCGTGGAGGATGCCGCCGCAAGATGGGCGGCGGGCTTCCCTTTGGCTGGGCACTCTCTGGCGAAGTGGCCCCCGTTCCCGCAGTACCAACAGAGGTTTAAGCGTTGACGACGGGCCTTCTCGGCGGCATCTAATCTGGGGCGCACGTTGCCCAACTGCATCGGCACCTCCTCGCTTCCTCTGGGGTATGGGGTTGGTGGTGGGGGTCTCCACACTGGACGTGGCTGAACGCTGGCGGGAGCGGGGGGTTTTGCCCCAGCTCTACCGCTCTGGCCTCGAACCCACTGTTTCCTGTTGGCAATCATGACTTCAGCCCGTAAACATTGATCAATGAGTGCTTCGAGGGTCTGGGGAGGATCCACCTTGGAGATTTCCTCCAGCATTTCGATGTTGAGACCCTCCCGGAATTGTCCTCTGAGGGCTACATCATTCCAGCCGGTGTTGTGGGCCAGCACTCGGAACTCGGCTATGTACTGAGACATTGGTCTGTCTCCTTGGAAGAGGCGACGGAGTTTGTGACCGGCTGCCTCCAAATTGTCCTCGATTCCCCAAGTCTCTTTAAGGTGGTCCAAGAAGCGTTGCGCGGATCTTAGGTGTGGAGAGGCTTGGTCGAACAGTGCCGTCGCCCAGTTGGCCGCTGGCCCGTCTAGAAGACTGTAAACCCATGCCACCTTGATGTCTTCTTGGGGAAATTCGGCAGCACGGGCCTCTAGATAAGCTTGGCATTGGCGACGGAAAACATGAACCTTAGAAGCTTCTCCAGTAAACTTGGTTGGCAACGCCATGGCCGGTAGACGGATTCCGCGTTCCTTCAAACCTTTTATTTCTCCATCCTGGGCATTGAGCTTATCACGGATTCGATCCACCTCATCCTTGTCGATGGTGTAGGTAATCGGCTGGCCGCTCGGCCCAGGTACGGTTCCGGTAGACATTCTGGCCGAGGTTAATTGGTGCTTAGGGTGGCGGAGTCAAACTGTCACGACCCAGGCTACAGAGCACCAATAACCATACGCAGAGGCCAGATTCTATCTAATATCTTTATTAAGGAAATATATAAGATTAATAAAAATAAATGTAAAAGTTAGTTCAGAAGCAGACCTTTCAGGAAAGGTCAAAATTAGTGCAAAAAAGCAATGTCCAATATGAAATATTATGTTCCAAAGTTATAATCCAATAACCGAAACACTCACTTTGCCAGGCAAAGTGAGGGGAGATGACAAGGTCCTTTAGTCCATAAACTTGAGCAAGGCTAGGAAATAACTTGATACTTGAAGCAAGGCTTAAAACGTGAAACAAGGTAACAAGGAACAAGAACAAGGTCCGTGAAATAACTTGGTAAAATCCGTGATACAAGGCAAGGTATAGTCCTGGAAAACAAGCAAGGTCCGTAGGTAAACAAAGGCTGGAAACTGAAGCGAAGGCTGGAAAGCAGGGCAAGGCTTGAGCAGGAACGAGGCTTGAAACGGAGCGCGCTGTCCAGACACAACTCGCTCCGGAGGCTGACGAATTGACTCCGCGAAGTTACTACGCGGGTAAAACACCTATATAGAGTCTAACTTTCTCACCGAAGCAGTTCTCTGGGAACCAGAAACGAAAGCTAAACTCTGGGACCAGATGTTTGACTCCCTAAAGATTCTCACGGAAAGCAGACTTAATTGGGTACATTCTTAGCTGCTATCCTCGCACTCCTGCGCGAAGCTGCTTCCAAACCCCTCTGTTGTTTACAAAACTCACGGCGCAAGAACACGGGAGATGTGGGCTCTGGGTTTGTTTGACATACTTCTGGGACACAACTTTCTTGCAGGTGCAAGGTTCCCAGATCTGCCTGGGAAAGATCTGGCTGAGAAGATTCCAGTTCTGACTGGGAAGGTAAAAACCCCAAGTTTTCTTCTTCATCAGGGATTACAATGTCCTGAGCAGGACTACAAGGCCCATGGGTCATCACACCCGGGGAGGGAAGGGGGGATCGCCTCCTCCCCTCCCCGGGCGGCGAAGGAACCAGGCTTCGCCGCCCGGGGAGGGAAGGAGCGATCTCCTCCTCCCCTCCCCGGGCGGCGAAGGAACCAGGCTTCGCCGCCCGGGGAGGGAAGGAGCGATCTCCTCCTCCCCTCCGCGGGCGGCGAAGGAACCAGGCTTCGCCGCCCGGGGAGGGAAGGAGCGATCTCCTCCTCCCCTCCGCGGGCGGCGAAGGAACCAGGCTTCGCCGCCCGGGGAGGGAAGGAGCGATCTCCTCCTCCCCTCCCCGGGCGGCGAAGGAACCAGGCTTCGCCGCCCGGGGAGGGAAGGAGCGATCTCCTCCTCCCCTCCGCGGGCGGTGAAGGAACCAGGCTTCGCCGCCCGGGGAGGGAAGGGGGGATCTCCTCCTCCCCTCCCCGGGCGGCGAAGGAACCAGGCTTCGCCGCCCGGGGAGGGAAGAGGGCGAAAGAGGGAGCCACAAGGCCAGGGCGCACTGGTCGGGCGGCGGGGCACCGTCAGAGCGGTGCCCCGCCTCCCTCCCAGCCTGACGGCGCCCCCCGGGACCTGCGCCCGAGGCGGCGGCGTCACTGGCCTTTATGGTGGGGCCGGCCCTGGATGGGGGAAAGGGTGGCAACACACATTGCCATGTTGCCCATTCCCCATCAAATGGGGAAAAGGGAAGAAAAATGTTGGAGCTACCCCAAACACAATGTACCTTGCATTGTTGGCAAGGAAGCGTCTTGTGATGCTTCCTCTCCACTTCGGGGATCAATGGGGCAAGGCCAAGCCAGCATCATCTGATAGCACTTGACAGACCCCGTCCTCAAAGAGGAGAAAGGGACCAAAAGCCCCAAGTGTAATAAGGTTCTACCCTATTTTCCCCAAAATAAGACAGGGTCTTATATTAATTTTTGCTCCAAAAGATGCTTGTTTTCAGGGGCAGTGTTGTTTTCCCAAATTGACTTTTTAAATTAACTATATCTAGGGCTTAATTTTGAAATAGGGCTTATATTTCAAGCATCATCATCATGCTGAAAAATCAGTATAGGTCTTATTTTTGAGATAGGTCTTATTTTGGGTAAAACAGGGTAGGGCACTCAGAAACTATCGCCTGAATTTAAACTCAGTCATGGAAATCTACTAAGTGATCCCGTACAAGTCACACTCTGTTAGCTTCAGAGGAAGGCAACGGTAAACCCCCTTTAAATAAATCTTGCCAGGAAAACTCTATGACAGGATGGACATAGATTGGGATGAGTTACTGCATATAACAACAACACCCCTTTCACAGTAAGGCATTATGTTTACATGTTTATTTGTGTGTACAGTTTCATGGAGGCATTGAGCCATGTAAACTGATGTGTCACACAGCCTGTCTTTGTGCTTCTGCCATATTATATTCTTTGTAAGTGAATTCCTTGAGTACTTCGATTTTTTTTTCATAAAAATACCCCCTCAACCTTGGCTACCTTCATACAATAAACTGCCCATGGCCTTGCATGCCTTTCATTTTGTCCTAAGCGCTAGCCTTAATTGCATTTTTCTGCTTTACTTCACTCTGATGAACGGCATCAAAGCTATTTTTAATTAAACTTCTTTTACTTAACTGTAAGAACTAGCTAAACTACAGCAAAAAGTAGCTCTGCTAGGGTAGAGCTTTTGACAATAATTAATTATGTGTATCATAAATGGAATATTTCCCCCATTCAGTAAGTTCTTGGTCCTCAGATGCAAGTAACCATGACAGACCGGGGGGGGGGGGGCAGGGCAGTGGACCTCAATTACAAACCATAGTTTCAGAGAAAAACTATTCTCCTCCTATTTTTTTTTTTTTACATTCTAAGCTTTCCAGCAAAAGAACTTCTTTGGGAAAAGAGCAGATATTCCCTCTGGACCAGAGATGGACAAAGTGTGATTCTGGGGCTATAGAGAGCCTGTCACTATTTCTTTCTTTTTCTTTTTGGGCCTTTGATTCTTCCAGATTCCATAGACAATTCTATTTTCTTGTCAAAAATGGGTAAATTGCCTGTCCTAAAAGACTCCGCAAATAACTTGTCTCCTTTTAATTAGGCCTCTAGTTCTCTCTGCATTGTTTTTTTTTAATCAGAAGCATGCTTGTTTGTCAGAATGTCTAAACACTCCCATTTGTTTTTAGAAATATAATTAAAATAAGGAAGTAGAGAAAGCACACTAGGGACCGCATTACATGTACCAGTTTAACTGTCCTAGGACCCATCACATGCAGCCCATCACATGACGTTCCTCAACCTCCAACTGGTGTGGAAGCCTCCTAGGATGTCAACACAGGATACTCTTCTGCCCACTTCTGTCCCAGTTAGGGGGAAGTGTTGCCGTGCAGAGCCACCCCATACACCTGCTGTTTTGCCAACTTGCTGGCGAAATGGTACCATGGGGGTGGGTGATAAGGTCCTTACTATGTTTATGTTGAATTGCTATTTACTGTATGTGCTCATGAATAAGTCTAGACGTTTTAGTAAAAATAATGACTCTTAAAACCTGGGTTGACTTATCCACTTACTGTACCTTGACTCTTATAAAAAAGGAACCATCCTATTCTCTGAGTAGAGTGGTGAAAAGAAAGAGCTTAGTCTGTCTGGGGAGAACCCAAAAGAAGTACCGACCTTCTTAACTTTCTCCCTCACAATGCCTTTTTAAATGACTGGGTGGGAAATGGCAGTGGACTTTAGGGACAAAATAATAATAATAATAATAATAATAATAATAATAATAATAATACTTTATTTATACCCCGCCACCATCTCCCCGTGGGGACTCGGGGCGGCTCACAACGTTACAAAAGTAACAGCGTAAATACATTAAACAATATACACAGTTTAAAACACAAGAAGATGATAAAACAGAAGTTAAAACAAAGGTTTATATAACAGTAATAATATCAAACAAGGAATGAGGCTTGAGTTATCCATAACTTTGGCCTCCAAAATTGCCCTCGATTAATACATGAGGTCAGCTTAAACAGAGGCATATACAATAAGGTTAAATTAAAAACCTGATGAGAAGAAATCTACCACATTAAGTCTGAAAATCCCATTTTTCATTCACCCCACCAAAAACCCTACTCTTGTTTACCTTTTTTCTGTCCCATATCTTATTTCATTGCTTTAGCTGCCCCGTTTCTTTAAGATACTAATTTTTCTGTGGATCCCAACAAAACTTTAAAATTTTATTTCTAGAACAGAACAAGTGCATCCATGTAGTTTGGTGCAGAACTCACGTTCACCACCTGGATACGAAGACCACCACCACTTCCAAGTTGGAAATCTTTTGCCTCTGTAATAATCTAAATTGTAATATTGAGCAAAAAATAATGAAGGATCCCTTTAGCCATTTGCATTGAATAAAGAGCAATCTGAAATGAAAAATGTGTAGTCTTGTAGCAATCTCTCGTTTAAAAATTAATAACTGAATTATCCACTTATTTCTGGAATTAAGTTGATGAGAAAAGTCCAACAAAACTGGTGAATCAATTACAATTTGCATTTTCTTTTGGGATTATAATGGTGAAATCCTACATATCTGGACAGTTTTGCTTTTAAAGTAATGAAGTGCTGGGATGGATGTGGCAGAAGACCTTACCAGAATCTCTGCATTCAATGAGTAGGGGTTTCCTTATTTTTTCTTGTTTGATATATCAGCTGTTTGATAGTATAAAAATATTATTTTGCTGCTTTCAGTTTGCTTCCTGCTCCTGCTGGTAGTCATTGCTATTTTAATGCAAGACATGTTGCTGTTTATTCATTCAGTTGTTTCTGACCTCATGGACCAGCCCATGCCAGAGCTCCCTGTCGGCTGTCGCCACCCCCAGCTCCTTCAAGGTCAAGACAGTTACTTCAAGGACACCATCAATTCACTTTGCCCTTGGTCGGCCCTTCTTCCTTTTTCCTTCCATTTTCCCCAGCATCATTCTCTTCTCCAAGCTTTCCTGTCTTCTCATTATGTGGCCAAAGTACTTCATCTTTGCCTCTAATATTCTTCCTTCCAGTGAGCAGTTGGGCACTATCTCCTGGAGGATGGACTGGTTGGATCTTCTTGTAGTCCAAGGTACTCTCAGAAGTTTCCTCCAACACCACAGTTCAAAAGCATCTATCTTCCTTCGCTCAGCCTTCGTTATGGTCTAGTTCTCGCATCCATAGGTTACTACAGGGAATACCATTGCTTTAACTATGCAGACCTTCATTACCAGTGTGATGTCTCTACTCTTCACTATTTTATCAAGATTGGTCATCACTCTCCTCCCAAGAAGTAAATGTCTTCTGATTTTCTGGCTGCAGTTTGCGTCTGAAATAATCTTTGCACCTAGAAATACCAAGTCTGCCACTGTCTCCATGTTTTCTCCTTCTATTTGCCAGTTAACAATCAGTCTGGTTGTTATCATTTTGGTTTTTTGATGTTTAAGTGCAACCCAGTTTTTGCATTTTCTCCCTTTACCTTGCTTATAAGGTTCCTCAGCTCTTCCTCACCTTCAGCCATCAAAGTGTTATCATCTGCATGTCTAAGGTTGTTAATGTTTCTTCCAGCAATTTTAACTCCAGCCTTGGATTCATCAAGCCCCGCACATCGCATGATGTGTTCTGCATACAAGTTGAATAGGTAGGGTGAGAGTATAAAGGCCTGCCATACTCCTTTCCAAATCTTGAACCAGTTTGTTGTTCTGTGGTCTGTTCTTATTGTTGCTATTTGGTCATTATACAGATTTCTCAGGAGACAGACAAGGTGACTTGGTATCCCCATACCACCAAGAACATGCCACAGTTTATTATGATCCACGCAGTCGAAGGCTTTGGAATAGTCAATAAAGCAGAAGTAGATGTTTTTCTGAAACTCCCTGCCTTCCTCCATTATCCAGCGGATATTGGCAATCTGGTCTCTCATTCCCCTGCCTTTTCTAAATCCAGCTGGTACATCTGGAAATTCACACTCCATGTATTGCTGGAGTCTACCTTGCAGGATCTTGAGCATTACCTTACTGGCATGTGAAATAAGTACCACTGTATAAAAGTTTGAGCATTCTTTAGCATTTCCCTTTTTTCGTATGGGGATATAAGTTGATTTTTTTCAGTTTTTGTAAAACTTATTTTAAAAACCCACTAGAAGTGAGCAAAATTGATACCAGTAGAGCCTGCCAATATTGAGACTCACCTTAAAATTGTTCTGGAGTTAATTCAAGGGGTCTTGGATGGATGTTTTGGGGGAAGACAGCTTGAGGCACAATTGCAAGTGTTACAAGGAACATAAGTTAATCTGGGACACATTCCTAACTTTGTACTTGTTAACGTGAAAGAAAAGGTGAGAAGGGAGACTTTTTAGAAATTGATGTAAGAGTCTTACTTTCTCCGATAAAATTAATAATGTAGAGCTTTTGCAGCCCACTGGAACATATTTACAGAGAGAAAAACAGAATTCAGTGGGATGTAGGGGAAAGTGTCATACTCACAATATGGGAGTATGGGCAAGATTAGAGCCCAGGAGACTCAACTCAACTCTGGGATAATAGAGACCTCTAGTGTTTGGGAAAAAAATAGTTGAATTCCACAGCACCAAACTCGCCAGTCCATCCCAGTTTGATGTATGGCTGCAGTGTTAGGTGATCAAATAAATCAAGTGTGCCTGTTGTGGATTACTTTGTGGATCCATTAGAATGTGTGTTACAATAAGGTTTCAGGTTTCCGTTAGGGTTTGAGGCACACTTCTTGCATTTGGGTTTGAAGCATACTTCTTGCGTTTCAACATCTCCAATATGGAAGAAATTTCAACATATTGACAACAAAAGCTGCCACTTCTGCTTTCCTACATCATAGTGCATGTAGGCACAGCATGGGGGAATTTTTGTTCTTCATTGTCTATACATCATCTTTGTCATTGTTGTCATCCCCTAAAAACAAAATACAGCACAGTGTTGTTGTGTGACTGCTGGACTAGAATTCTGTGACATTAGTGTTTGAATGAGCTAAGGGAGATGTTGACAAGCTGGAATGTGTCCAGAGGAGGGTGACTAAATGATCAAGGGTCTGGAGAACAAGCCCTATGAGGAGCGGCTTAAAAAGCTGGGCATGTTTAGCCTGCAGAAGAGAAGGCTGAGAGGAGACATGATGAGGTCATGTATAAATATGTGAGGGGATGTCATAGGGAGGAGGGAGCAAGATTGTTTTCTGCTGCCCTGGAGACTAGGAGGTGGAACAATGGCTTCAAACTACAGGAAAGGAGATTCCACCTGAACATTAAGAAGAACTTCCTAACTGTGAGAGCTGTTCAGCAGTGGAACTCTCTGCCCCAGATTGTGGTGGAAGCTCCTTCTTTGGAGTCTTTTAAGCAGAAGCTGGATGGCCATCTATCAGGAGTGCTTTGAATGCGATTTTCCTGCTTCTTGGCAGGGAGTTGGACTAGATGACCTAAGAGATCTCATCCAACTCTATGATTCTATGAATCCTAACTCAGCCATGGAAACCTACTTGAGCAAGTCACACTCTTTCGGCCTCAGAGGAAGGCAACAACAAACCTCCTTTGAAGAAATCTTGCTGAGAATACTTTATAGGAGGATCACCATCCTGACTTAACAGTAACAGCAAAAATGCAACATTGTTGGAACATCCTCCCTTCCCTATTAGTTGTCAAAACAAACTTTTACAAAGTAATTGTTTACAACGTGTGCAGCTGTACAATGCCATAGAATGTTATACTGTAGGGTTGGTTCTGTATAGATTCAAGAAATATGGCTCTTGGGGAGGCAATGAATACTGAAATCTGAATTCATTGTCCCCCATTTCTATTCTACTATTATGGTAGTGGCTCAGTGTGTTAAAGCGCTGAGCTGCTGAACTTGCAGACCGAAAGGTCCCAGGTTCAAATCCTGGGAGCGGAATGAGCGCCCGCTGTTAGCCCCAGCTCCTGCCAACCTAGCAGTTCGAAAACATGCAAACGTGAGTAGATCAATAGGTACCACTCCGGCGGGAAGGTAACGGTGCTCCATGCAGTCATGCCACATGACCTTGGAGGTGTCTATGGACAACGCCGGCTCTTCGGCTTAGAAATGGAGATGAGCACCAACCCCCAGAGTCAGACATGACTGGACTTAACGTCAGGGGAAACCTTTACCTTTACCTATCTCTCACCAACCCCCAGCATTGGCCCCTTGCATGTTTTCGAACTGCTAGGTTGGCAGATGGTGGGCTAACAATGGGAGCTCACCTCACTCCATCCTACGGATTCGAACCGCCAAACATCCGGTCAGCAAGTTCTGCAGCTTAGCGATTTAACCTGCTGTGCCCTATATATATATATATATGCAAGCTTTGGATAGCATAGGGAAGGATAACATAGTTTGTTTTCCTGCCCGTGCCCCTATTCAGACAATTTCACCTCACTTTCTGTCCCTGTGATAACTGGATTTTGAAAAAAAAATGGCTTGCTGTGGAGGCAAGCATTGGCGATAAAATTTCAGCTGAGACTTTCTTTTCCCATGATAACTCTTCCAGGAGGGCATTTCCCTTCCAAGGAGTAGATTTTCCCCATCTTTTGTTGTCCCACCCCAGTTCTTAACTATGAGTCATTGTAAGTCAGATATTTGTAAATAGTTTACTGCCTGTATACCGTAAACAGATAGCCTAAGGGTAATATTATATAATATAATATTGTGAATCACAGAATCATAGAATAATAGAGTTGGAAGAGACCACAGGAACCATCCAGTCCAACATCCTGCCATGCAGGAAAAGCACAATCAAAGCACCCCCAACAGATGTCCCATGTGGTCTCTTTCAACTCTTTTAATTTTATGACTCTAATAATTTTGGGGTGCTGTGTGGTTTTGGACTGTGTAGCTGTGTTCCAGCAGCATTTTTTCTTGACATTTTTCCTGCATCAATGGTTGGCATCTTTCTAGCAGAAAATGCTGCTAGAACACAGCACAGAAACCACACAACCCCCCAATGATTCCAGTAGATAATACATCTAATAATTTTATGCATGAAACAAAGTTTGTGTAAATTGAACTATCAGAAAGGAAAAGTGTCACTAATAGCCAGCCAAGGATATTTTTGGATTTTGGAAGATTGTGGATTTTGGAATTCCAGATAAAGGCTACTGATTCTGTAGTATTACAGTCGAGTTTTCCTGAACTAAGTTACAGAATTCTTTGTTTTTGCCATTTGTGTCCACTGGAGGGCTCTGTTTGCTGTCCAAACCAAAGGAAAATTTGGCAACCTACACACACAGCATCCAAATTTCCTTACTGTATCTCTCAATAGAAATTCTCCCAAGAGAAGTTTGTCTGAACTCTTTATAACACACATTTTTCCACATCTTTGCTATTTTCTCCATATTTATTGCCCATATATGTGGGATTTCCTTGCAATAGTGAATATAAATACACACACATGGGCCATGGCTATACTGACCTTCTATTTATTTATTATCACTTCGTTACTTTCAGCCTGCCTTTGAGCCAGCATGCTCAAGGATCTTCTTTTTCCACATTTTGTTCTGACAACAAGCCAGAGGAATAGACCAGGCTGATAGAAAGGGTCCAGTGAGTTTTATAAATAAGTAGGGGCTAAACCCTCACTCCATTACTGTAACCACTGGGCCATATTAACTTTCTATTAAGAAGGCAACCTATTTAGGAAATCTAGCATCAGCTGCTGAACATACAAATGTTCCTCCTACAGAGTAACGCCAAAGGTCAGTCTAACTCAGCACAATTGATCCGACTACCTGTGGATCTCAGTGGGTCTTTTCCACTAATGCCTTTTTAACAGGAGATGTCAATGGATATAAAAGGATGTGGCCAAAAGGAGCAAGTAGTGATCACACATTGTTTGTGGAATCCCCCTAAATATGAATGTCAAGGCCAAGGGATTTCAAGATAACCCCCACCAGAACTTGGGGAAGACTTTTTGTGATGACATATGTGTGCTGTGGAATTGTTACAAGGGGAGTTCCTGGAAATGTGGTTAAATACGATGCATTAAGCAACAACCCTACTTCCACAGCATATGCCATTCAAATCAAAAACACCAAGTCTTACAAATGAGGACAATATATATATTTTTAACAGTTTCTACGGCAACACTCTTGCTCTGACATTCTTCCCTTTTGTCTTGATGACTGGAGAAGAGGAGTCAAGCCTGAGCTCTTGCAACCCTAAACATATTTTTTATTGCTTCTTAGACCAGTGGTTCTCAACCTGTGGGTCCCCAGGTGTTTTGGCCTACAACTCCCAGAAATCCCAGCTAATTTACCAGCGGTTAGTATTTCTGGGAGCTGAAGACCAAAACATCTGGGGATCCACAGGTTGAGAACCACTGTCTTAGACCATACCAATTGCTAGTATAGCATACCTTCATTGTCCTCAGCCATGGCTTTCTACAACTCTCAGAAATCCATTCTGGCTGGGGTTGGTGGGACATGTAGTCCAAACTATCAAAAGCATATCAGGTTGGAGGAGACTAGCTATTGATCTCTTCCCTAAGGGGTGCAATGTTTTGGGTACAAAGGTTATCAGGGTTTATCTTCTTTTGGAAGAGACGTCATTTGGAAGAAAAGACCAGTGTTTGGTGAGGAGATACTTAAACACATCAGCAATAGCAAATCTAGCAAATAGTGTTAGTTATGGGGCTGACAAAGAAATTATTGGGTTGTTGTGTGTTTTCTGGGCTGTA
The DNA here is from genome assembly GCF_035594765.1 of Anolis carolinensis. Lineage (NCBI taxonomy): Eukaryota > Metazoa > Chordata > Lepidosauria > Squamata > Anolidae > Anolis > Anolis carolinensis. Next base: position 74,707,268 of record NC_085845.1, read on the forward strand.
TGGCCAGGTTCCAGAACTATTCTCTCCTGATGTTTCGCCCACATCTATGGCAGGCATCCTCAGAGGTTGTGAGGCTATACAGCCCAGAAAACACACAACCACCCTGTGATTCCGGCCATGAAAGCCTTTGACAACACAAAGAAATAATTCACTTTTGTCAAATGGGTTCTCAGTCCCACAGATATCTCTGGTTTTCTAGATATTTTTGGACTGTATATTTTAGCCCCGGTGGCAAAGTGTGTTAAAGCACTGAGCTGCTGAACTTGCAGACCGAAAGGTCCCAGGTTCAAATCCCAGGAGCGGAGTGAGCGCCTGCTGTTAGCTCCAGCTTCTGCCAACCTAGCAGTTTGAAAACATGCCAATGTAAGTAGATCAATAGGTAATGCTCCAGCGGGAAGGTAACGGCGCTCCATGCAGTCATGCTGGTCACATGACCTTGGAGGTGTCTACGGACAACACCAGCTCTTCGGCTTAGAAATGGAGATGAGCACCAACCCCCAGAGTCAGACATGACTGGACTTAACGTCAGGGGAAACCTTTACCTTTACCTATCTCACACCAACCCCCAGCATTGGCCCCGCTAGTTAGGGCTGAAGGGAGCTGTCAGTATTCTTGTTCTGACAGTCATATTGTCTAAGCAATTCATAGTAAGAATAGCTCATCCTACTGAATATGAAAACCTTTGCTTTCTAACAAAGTCAACAGCTAATGCATATGAATTAAGGGGATATTATCAATTCCAAACCACGCTGCAAAAACCGTTCATTCAGTTCTCAGCACCAGAGAGCTCTGATTGTTCCAAAATAAGGGCAAGCAATCAGAACCTTGCATTGCTCTGAATTAATAGAGGTGATCATCAGCAGCAATGACTTTTCTGTTCTTCTGAAATATTGTGTTCTTGAGCCTTGGAAAAAACCGACCAATTTCTACCCTTCCAAAATGCACTGATCTTCCTAACTAGGTTATTCACAATCAGTATATTTCATCTGTATAACAGCAAAGTTTAGAGGGGTGACTCTAAGCCAGATAGCTTTTAAATATTAAGGCTCAGCCTTGAATTAACTACTTTTTATTGACCCCCTGTTCTTTAAGAGCAGTTCAGTTGATGGATATTAACCAGTTACAATGCTTTTCACTGCATTCACAGAGCCTTGGCTTTCAATCTGGAAATGAAGCTGATGTTAACAGCTTGCACATGTGTGAGTCTGCTTAGGCAACTACCTCACCTGGGGATTTGTAAATGCTAGAATAAATTTAATTTCATTAACAAATAGGACTGCCAGATTGAAAACTGGCAGCTTAGTGGCAATAAAAAAAAAACACCACTTGTTGAAATTCGTTCTTCTACAATCATCAAATGTTCAGGAGTTCTCTCTGGTTTTTGCTCTGGCAACCCTAGCAAGGTTTATAGACCATGTTGCGGTATATAAATCATTAATGAAAAACCATCAGGAACAATAAACAAGTGAAACACAACATTTACATTATCCATGAAAAAGAGATGGCAAATTTGGATGCTTAGGGAAAGTTTGGAAAAATAGGTATGCTTACACCACAGGTTAGGTACTGCAGGGTTGAAGCCATAAGATTTCCTAAGAAAAAAGTCAGAATAATTTATTCACCTACCAACACTTCCCCAGTGTGGGTTTAAGATGCTGATCTTCACCAGAGCCGGCCCTAGTATTTTTCAAGTGTAGGCAAACAGAATTTTGGCACCCCCCCCCCAAACCAAAGCGTTGGATAAGCGAAAATGTTGGATAATAAGGAGGGATTAAGGAAAAGCGTATTAAACATCAAATTACATTAAATTTTACAAATTAAGCACCAAAACATCATGTTTTACAAGAAATCAACAGAAAAAGCAGTCTTGACTGCGCCCCCGTATGTTTTGCGCCCGAAGCGATCGCTTAATTCGCCTCATTGTTGGACCGGCTCTGATCTTCACAATAGTTGGAGTTAGGAATTAGATTACGTTTCCCCAACAACTGGGATAACTGCAGCCAATTATACTAGTTTCAATGCCTAGCAGTTTGGGCTGGATTTGAATAAATCATTAAGATTCCTTAACTTTATCATGTTTAGAATGTGACCTGATAGAAGTGGTTTGTTGATAAAGATCAACACGAGCCCCTTCATTTTGGACTCTTCTTCAAGTGAGGCTTAAGGGGGTGTCATGAAGATGAGTGCCTATAACCTTTCCGCATCCTTCCTAACTCATCTGGGTTTTGACATGGCTCTCAAATTAATCAAAGTCTGTGGGACACTGCCTTTTGTGAGCTGTGCTCTTGTTCTTATGTATCTTGCTCCCCTAGTGCCCTGTCCATACATTATATTAGGCCTTTCCATGCAGCAAACTATCTAAAGAACTTGATGTTGGCCAGATACTGTTGTCTATTTTCCAAAGCAAGGTATAATGTGTTCCCGTCTGAATTGCTGCATGGGAGATTTGCAGGTACCTCATATAATGAATATCTCATACTCCATGAAATAAAGCCCAACTGCTCACTGGAGGGAAGGATATTGGAGGCAAAGATGAAGTACTTTGGTCACATAACAAGATGACAGGAAAGCTTGGAGAAGATAATGATGCTGTGGGAAAAGGAAGGAAAAGGGAAGAGGGGCCGACCAAGGGCAAGATGGATGGATGGTATCCTTGAAGTGACTGGCTTGACCTTGAAGGAGCTGGGGGTGGCCACGGCCCACAGGGAGCTCTGGCATGGGATCACGAAGAGTCAGAAGTGACTGAATGAATAAACAACAACATATAATGAAAGACTCTGCCTATGTAACAAGCAGGGAGTAGAATGCATCTACCACATTCTACTGTCATGCAGATTCTATGAACAGGCCCGAGCACATATAATCAACCCCCTACTAATAAACTTATCAGCTAATCCAGTGAAATTTTATGTGAAATTTCTACTAGGTGATGGCCTTCCCCACGTGACCTTGGTGGTTGCCAAGTTTCTGAGCCAGCCAGGATTAGACAATTTCTAATTTTAGACACAGGTGGAAACATGCTGGCACTTCTTTTAGTCTTTTACCTATATTTTTAGCCAACATGTATTTTAAGCAGATTTTAACTGTTGTAAATTTTACCCATTTGTGTGTTTAATTAATCGGATGTTGTTAATCTCATTAACCTGCATACCTTGTACACCTACGGTGCAATAAAGATCTTTGGACTATAATAAAATGTTGTTGTTGCGTGCCTATACATTAACAAGTCTCATAACCACAACCATTGGTTTGATCCTGAGTGAACTTGGTCATTTCCAGAAAGTCTTTGCATGTAGTAATATTTGATTGTGATTTTTTTGGTAATTTTTTTGTATCAGGAGCAACTTGTAAAACTTGAAAAAAGTCGCTTCTGGTGTGAGAGAATTGGCCGTCTGCAAGGATGTTGTCCAGGGGATGCCTGGATATTTTGATATTTTTGCCATCCTTGTGGGAGGCTTCTCTCATGTCCCCACATGGAGCTGGAGCTGATAGAGGGAGCTCATCCTCACTCTCCCCGGGTTGGATTCGAACCGGCAATCTTCAGGTCAGCAACCCAACCTTCAAGTCATCAGTCCTGCTGGCACAGGACTGCACCACCGGGGGCTCCTGTATATGATGACATCTGAGGCATTATAAGAACAGCCTCAAAATATAAACAGAGGGTCCTTTTCATTATAAAAATGGAAGCAACACTTATTCCTGCATCTTTGAAATTAGAAAAATGTTGCTTTTCCAAATCAGATTACGGATTTCAAAGCACGTTGGAACCCCCTCCTTTTCCTTTTAATGTTAAAAATTAAACACTAGATGAGAAAACATGAAGAGAGGTAGTAGCAGGACTGCCAGTGACTAGATCACCAATTAGCTAATTAAAGTAATTATAAAGTTGAGTTGAACGTTGTTTTTGTTGTTGTTATCAAGGCTTCAGCTTCAAGTGCATATAATTATACCTATTTATATTCCTGCTATTTCCTTTTAATACTCCCCGGGGGATATTAGTGAAAGCTTAGGAGTTCTGTCAGTCCCATTCTGACACAAGGTTGCTGTATTTAATGGACAGAGGGTCCTCTTAATAGCGGAACAGGAAGCTAAAATTAAAAGATAAATGCTTCTATAACTGCATATCCCTGCTATGCAAGCTTCACCTGCTGAATTTCTGTCTGCCAGGCATTTGTTAAAGATACAGCAGGAGTCGCAATGAAACAAAGAATGCACAGAATATAGCAGGTATAAAACAAAAGGACATTCCCTCCCTGTTCCTGCAAGCTGCAGTTTTTTTAAAAAAGAAAAAAGCCCATACAGACTTCATTTGCAAGTAATTTAATTGAGTTTTAAAAGGTCTAGAGAAATTGAACAAGGGCAAAACTATGGCAAATGTTAATTGCTACTAGCTAAGGTAGTTGGGTGGATATGCAAAGATGAGACATCTTTAATTTTAAAAACTTTAAAAAAAGTTTTATAAGAGTTCATTAAAGCATAGCATATTCATTCGAAGGAAGGGGGAAGTATATTCCAATATCAAATCTATCCCCTGGATAAGATCAGCATTACTCAGTGTTGGGAAATGCTTCCCAAGCAAGCATTGTCTTTAACCCCTTTCACTCCTTTTCTATTAGAACAATGATGCTTTAGACAGTAAGGGTTTTCTGCATATCTTTGCCCCATGCATGCTGTCTCTTAAACCTTTTCCATTTGCTCAGTTACCCATTGTGGGGATGTGTCTATGCAACAAGACCAGAGAACCTTCCAGGTGTGTTATCAAATACATAAAGGTCTCCTAGCGTTCTCTCTTGTTATCTTCCCTCAAATGGTGACAACAGACTCTGCTGAGCTACTCCTTTTCTTGAAACTTAAGCACTGTATGTAGAGTAGAGCTTTCACAGGGGTTTAGGGGTGCAGAACTCCCTTCCCCAGAAAGAGAAAAAAACATACATTTATAAAATGCTATTTTTTAAAACCTGAGATAACACAACTTTGAAAATCTGTAGGTCTTCTAGGGTGATTCTATCAACCTTGTCACGTGGCCTGCTCTGTGTTGTCAGGGAGTGTGGGGAACCCAGTGCCCCATGCCTCGCATCGCCCAACTCCTCTCCCAGATGATCCTATGGGGGAAGTGTGGAGCATGCGTGGAGTGTGTGACTTCCCCCCATTGCTTATAATGGCAACGGGGAGCCTCCTATGTCGGCATGCACTGGTTCAGTCCTCCGTCATCCACAAAGCCACATCAGTGTCATTTGTTGGGAGCTGGCAAGCTTTGTGGGTGACCTGGGCTAAACTGGTGCATGTTACTGAATTTAGCCTTTTACGATGAGGTTGAAAGAGATTCATATATATTTATCACATCCATGAATAATCAAATCTGCAAATGTTAAATGGAGGACAGACTGTATATGTTTAAATGTAATTAGCAACGTTTTTACATATGAAATGTGCATACCATCTGTTTGCTTTAGTTTGAGGCCTCTTCTACACTGTCCTCATATCCCAGGATCTTTTCCCAGGTTATCTGCTTTGAACTGGAGTATATGAGTCTCCACTGCCATATAATCTGGGATAAGCAGATAATATGGGATCAGATCTTGGGATATAAGGACAGTGTAGAAGAGGCCTAAGGGACACCTAAGAGAGTTAATGCTTCTACTTGGGAATTCTGCCAAAGAAGGCTGAGGGCGCTTCCACACAGCCATATAACCCAGAATATCAAGGGAGAAAATCCCACGATATCTGCTTTGAACTTAATTACCTGAGTCCACACTGCCATATATTCCAGTTCAAAGCAGAAAATGTGGGATTTTATCCAGCTGTGTGGAAGGAGCCTTAGTCTTACTTGAACAAGTTTTCATTTTTCCCAGGAAAGAGGCTGACATCCCATGGAAACTTCTTCTAATCCAACACTCAGTGTTAAAAATGGAGTAAAGGGCTTAATGCATATTGGTTAGTTCCACTAGAGTGGAGTTACTGAATCAATTTTTAAATGTGAGTGAACTTACAGCAAAGCCCATGAATCCAATGGGTCTGCTCCGACTATGACAAACATCAACATTTAGGCCAGCATATTTTAAAATGATTGTACAACATGATGGAGGTAGGAACCTCCTCAATAGTCCCCATTTGTGAGTTGTTTCTTATATGTAGCTTGTTGAAACACCAACATGCAACTTTCTTAATCTTATAGGTCACCAAAGTATAGTTAGATTAAATCATTGGACAAAATCAGGGGAAGCTAGACTTAAGACTTAAATGCAACATAATGTTAAAGAAAAAAGAACTTAGGTACTCATCAGAGACATCACACTGGCAACGAAGGTCCGCATAGTGAAAGCAATGGTATTCCCCATAGTAACCTATGGATGCAAGAGCTGGACCATAAGGAAGGCTGAGCGAAGGAAGATACATGCTTTTGAACTTTGGTGCTGGAGGAAAATCCTGAGAGTGCCTTGGACAGCAAGAAGATCCAACCAGTCCATCCTCCAGGAAATAATGCCCAACTGCTCACTGGAGGGAAGGATATTAGAGGCAAAGTTGAAGTATTTTGGCCACATCATGAGAAGAAAGGAAAGCTTGGAAAAGAGAATGATGCTGGGGAAAATGGAAGGAAAAAGGAAGAGAGGCCGACCAAGGGCGAGATGGATGGACGGTATTCTTGAAGTGACTGGCTCGACCTTGAAGGAACTGGGGACAGTGACAGCCGACAGGGAGCTCTGGCGTGGACTGGTCCATGAGGTCACGAAGAGTCGAAAACGACTGAACGAGTGAGACGACGACAACTCATCAGAAAGGCCAGGCGAAGCGTCCTGCTTTGCCTGGCCTCCGTGACAAAAGAGAGGAGCAGCAGGATAAATCCATTGCCCTGCACGAGGCTTCCTCTCAGTGATGCTTTCCCCATCACATCAGAGAAGCTTCGTTCTCCTGGAGAGGCTCCGTGGTGACTCCAATGACAGTTCTACTCAAATCGGGAGCGGAGCCTCCACCAGAGGTTGCATTACGTTGTGTGATTGCCAGCGTGGGGCTTTGTCCTGAAGATGGTGTGGAAGTGTCATACCATGCTTATTTCAATAAGTATGATAAGGTCCCTAGTCTAGTCAGTTGTATAAGTAGCCTGCACTGGATCCCGATCTTCCATTGATTCTGAAATTTGCTACTTCTAGTGAAACCAACCTAGTACTATAGGTCTTAATGAACAGGAGAACAAGGAAACATGATTAGAAACCTATGAACCTCTAAATGTTGATGAACTCTAATCCTCATCTTCAGAAAACCTGTGCAACAATGAGGCCTGATGGGAATAACCATTCATTAATATGTGCAAACCTTCCAACATTTCACAGATGACGATGTGAACATGTGAGGCCAGGTCAAAGTGTGGACCTTGTCATAAAGGTCACTGAAATTGCCATGGATTATGGCAAATCCAGTGGTGACTGTCAGAGGGTGTGAGTAACCCATCGCTCAATGTCCTACATTGCCCAGCTTACCAACATGCCGATCCCATGGGGGAAACATTGATCACACAACTTCCCTCCATTAATTCTGGTGCAACACGAAAGCCTCTCGTGTTGCCACTGAGGTGCCATAGACCAGTTCTGCTATAGTTTACCCACAGAGCCCTGCCGGAAATTCCTCTGTATCGTGGGATGAGAGCCGATGGGCTCTGTGGGTAAGCTATAGCTGAACTGGCATATGCCGCTGAAGTAAGACCGGTCTGATGAAGTTGCATGATGGCCAAAGTTAAGAGGAAGAACACAAAAACTAGGAGAGGTTGCAGCGGTTTCTACCAGAGTCTATATAGTAGAACATGATTCCACACTCTCCTAAACTCTTATGCTTTCTGAGTTAATTGGGTACAAATGACTTTTGCATTTTCAACTTATTACCTATACATTTACACACATTTTACCCCAATTTCTCTAACAAAATACAAAGACAACATCATCACAGTCCATAATGTCCCAGGTACGTAAGAATATTTATAGCCATGCAAAGAGGCCTCTCTCCACACATCACGGAACATTCCACTTTCATCTGTTGACTTTGAAATTTATTACTGTTTTTAAAACATAATTTAGTTACAATCCCAATATATGTACCTGAGAGAAAGTTCCTTATTTTGGTTCGCCGACTCCTTTGAATATTTGATGAAGGTTATGGACCTTCTCTCTAGAAAAGAAAATTAAATAAAATGTTGCAAGCAACAGGAAGAAAATTAAAATAACTTAAAAAAAAAAGGATACCCAGTTCACAATGGAGTCCATTCATAGACAACATAGGAATCCACAGACCACAGGTTATAAAACTCTGCTCTAAATATAATGTATTTTATTCTATGAAAATCCACATGCATCTGGAGTTTTAATATTTTTATTTCAGGGGGTCCATAGTTGAAGGTCTTTCCTTCAATCATAAATTTGTCTAGATATAGATTTTGACACACACTTGTCTGAAGCAAGAGAGATGAAAACAAAAACATTCCCATCTCTTATATCTTTAATAGTCTGTCAAAGAAGCTATTTCTCTTTCCATCTCCCTCATATCTTTAATCATCTGGAGAGGAGAGGATTTTAGCAGGAGAAAAATCTCATACGGCAGTTTTTGAAAGCTTCTGTGAAAGACACAGGAATCTTTTCTCTCTTTGTATCTGGTTACCCCAAATCACCTTTCTGAATGTATAATAGTATCTGATGGCTGCCTTCACAATATCTTTATCCACTTTTTTGCCCAGGCAAAAGATTAATACCAGTGGCAAAATCTAGTTCTGAAGTGTCAGTGCTGAATCTTGAGATCAAACTTCAAGGCAGCTGTTTCAAGCTGCAAGTCGTCTTCTATATTAAATATCCACATAACATGAAAATAGGAGTTTTCAGTGGGCCCTGATTCAGTTCACAGCCTCGTTCAGTGATTCAGGCCTAAACCTGAGTCTCAGAGGCTCCTTTTACACTGCCATATAAAATACAGATTACCTGCTTTGAACTGGATTATATGGCAATGTAGACTGGTATAATCCAGTTCAAAACAAATAATGAGGATTATCTGCTTTGATAATCTGGATTATATGGCAGTGTAGAAGGAGCCTGGGATGATACCTTATGTCACAGGAGGTAGGAACTGCCACTGTTACAAGAGTGGCACTATCAATCAAATGTGCACAGATCATACCATTAAAATAAAAAATACCGGGTCTAACAAATGCGGGAAACCTGCACACACTTTTCAAGGAACTGCTCTTGTCCTGAGATTCCTTCCCTAGCTTTGAGAATTGGGAAAGGGTTGCCTGTCCCCTCAGATCAGTAAATAGATCCTAAAGAATGGGTTAGACCAGGCAGATTTCAGATACCGTGTTTCCCCGAAAATAAGACAGTGTCTTATATTAATTTTTGCTCCCAAAGATGCTCTAGGTCTTATTTTCAGGGGATGTCTTAGTTTTCCATGAAGAAGAATTCACATTTATTGTTGAACAAAAAAAAATGAACATTTATTATATACTGTACAGTAGTTGTCATCACAAACCAGCATAACCAGACAAACTGAATCCTTTCAAGAATTTCTTTCTACTACCATTATTTCCATGTACAATACTCTATGGCACATACATTTACTGATCCTGCATGCTCTGGTGTTGTGTTCGTTGGGCATGCTTCCAAACAAAAACTTTGCTAGGTCTTACTTTCGGGGGAGGCCTTATATTGAGCAATTCAGCAAAACCTCTACTAGGTCTTATTTTCTGGGGATGTCTTATTTTAGGGGAAACAGGGTAGTAATTTTCAAGTTACAGTAGAGTCTCACTTATCCAACATAAACGGGCCACCAGAACGTTGGATAAGCAAATATGTTGGACAATAAGGAGGGATTAAGGAAAAGCCTATTAAACATCAAATTAGGTTATGATTTTACAAATTAAGCACCAAAACATTGTTTTATACAACAAATTTGACAGAAAAAGTAGTTCAATATCCAGTAATGCTATGTAGTAATTACTGTATTTATGAATTTAGTACCAAAATATCACGATGTATTGAAAACATTGACTACAAAAATGCGTTGGATAATCCAGAACATTGGATAAGTGAGTGTTGGATATGTGAGACTCTACTGTACTCTTCTACGAACGGACAAGATGTGTTTGTCTGTTTAATTCGTGTTGCTCTTGTCATTGTCCATTGAGAGCATCAGTCAAGCAAATCGGTTATAGATCGATTAAGATACATGATAATGGTATGATATTGGATTGATGTTTTACTAAGGATGGAGTTCATGGAGAATTTCTGCTTACCCAAAGTCTGTATCCAGGAGGACAGAAATTCCCCTTTTGCCAGAAATGTGTCACCCTAGGTTTTCACACTATCATTTTTGCCCCTGATGCCTCACTCTGTCCTGAGTGTGATCTCGGTACTGTGTATTAAGGTTTTGGAGCAGGCTGTTTTTGTTTTAATATCCTGATAATTTAGGGGCTGCAATAGTGCGGCGAGTTAAGCCGCTAACTGCAGGAAAATCTGTCGACTGGAGGGTTGGCAATTCAAAGTCAGGAGCTGGAGTGAGCTCCCAGCTGCCAGCTACAGCTTCTGCCAACCTAACAGTTTGAAAGCATGCAATGCAAGTAGATTAATAGGTACTGCATCGGCGGGAAGGTAAAAAGGCGCCCCATGTAGATATGCAAAACATGTCAGCAACAGATTGGAGAATCTATGGATAACAAGCTCCTAGGCATGGGAAAATCAAACAAGAGCACCTCCCCATGGCTGGAAGTTGAGTATCGCCTCCAGGCGAAGGAGATGAAAAAGTGGGGAAGACCTTTTTACCTTTTTACCTTTAGTTCAGTCTGTATATTGTATGTCATCGTGTAAAAAGGCATTGAATGTTTGCCTCATATGTGTTCTGTAATCTGCTCTGAGTCCCACCGGGGAGATAGAGCGGAATATAAAGTGCATTATTAGCATTATTATTATTATTATTATTATTATTATTATTATTATTATTATTATGTTTTGTTTTGTTTTTGCTGCCAACAGTGAATGCAGACAGCATTCTTGGGGTCTACCTTAAAGTGATCCAGATTGAAAATACAATGTTCTACTTTTTCATGATTATTCAAATTGGCTGCTTTACATCTAACACTTTGCAAAACAAATTTAAATGCAGCTGAGCAAAGGAGTGGAGAATAAACACAGACATATTCATGAACAGAAAAATAAAACAAAGAACAAGAAAGAAAAATAGGCAAATGAGTAAGATTTTTCAACAAAACCATACTGGGGCTGATTCACCACTGCGGATTTGCCCTGGGATAAAGGGTCCGTGTTGAGTCACCCTTTATTCTGTTAGTTTGGTTGGATCATGGCTGTCAAATATCTTATATTGAATCCTTGTTTGGAAAAGAGCAGGTGCTCAATAGATTTAAATTTCTGCAATGGATATCAATTAAGGGGCTTGGTCCATGTGCTGCTTATATCACATAGATATTTATTTTTATTATGTCATTTATATGTTACCCTTCTTCCTAAGTGAGAATGGATTTCAACTGGAACTGCATTGACTCCTTGCTGGAAAAGTACTCACCAGATCAGTAATACGAGCTCAGTTTCATACGCATTGATCCAATAACAAGGGTCAGAGAGTCCCAACAGGAATGTATTGACTTCACCCCACTTGTCTTAGGTAGGATGGCACCACAAGGAGGCAGCCTCTACCAGTGTTAAAGAAAAAGAAACCAAGTTCAAGAGGAAGAAGGGGAAGAGAGAGCATTGGAAGTTTCTTTAAACAAAAGCTTCTCTTATATCTGTGGGAAGTTCCTGTGACTGTTTAAACAGATTTCATGTGGTTTATTTAAGCACATTTATCTAATCTGTCTTGGAAGTTTATGTACATCTCTCCCCACCAGTCAAAATCACTATATAATCAACAAGTGTAGATGTCATAGAGAAATCAACATCCTCACCCCCTTCTAGGTATATTTACATGGAAGTAAGTTCCACTATTTCCTAGAGACCTAATTTCATGGTGGTCGTGATGGAGAATCTAAAGATTAGTGCTCAGCCAAATAACACCTCCAATTCCCCCTAACCCATCCCATTCCAAATTCAAGCTCTTTCTTTTACATGCCAGAGTGAAGGGAAAATAAATTTAATCCATATTATTTTTCCAGTTATCTTTATTATTTATTTATTTATTTATTTACAGCATTTATATTCCGCCCCTCTCACCCCGAAGGGGACTCAGGGCGGATCACATTACACATATAGGCAAACATTCAATGCCTTTTAACATAGAACAAAGACAAGACAAACATAGGCTCCGAGCGGGCCTCGAACTCATGACCTCCTGGTCAGAGTGATTCATTGCAGCTGGTTGCAGCTGGCTTGCTCTCCAGCCTGTTCATGTTGCTCTCCAGCCTGCGCCACAGCCCGGGCCCTTTCTAATTGCTGTTGTGTGTTTTGCCACTCAGATTGAGATTTAGGGATAATTCAACTGAGTGGCGTGGGAGAAAGGATGGTACGAATCAGTAGGTGAGTAGACTGAGTTGGGTCATTTATAGATCATCTAGTCATTTCTACAAGGTGAGATGTGTCCCCATTTGGAGTCGACAGCAGCAATGATTCATACAATTTGTGTTTGTATGTGTGTGTTGACTTCAAACCTCCATGTATTCATGGGTGCAAATTTGTAATCTCAATGAATTCAGAATTTATAGGCTGTGCGATCAACATTGCTCACTTGTTTCTAATTTTAATATTTGTCCAACCCTGCAGATATGCACATGCATAATAGGAAACAAAACAAATTGCAATTGTCTCAAGGAAGATGACTATACATCCCTGAAGTCACAAGTTCGCAGCTTGGGGATTCTCCTGGATTCATCGTTGAGGCAGGAACCCCAGGTTTCAGCAGTGGCCAGGGAAGCTTTTGCACATTTAAAACTTATGCACCAGTTGTGCCCATTCCTTGGTCATGATAAGACTGTTTGGAAGCGTCAAGTGATCCAATGAGTGGCAGCCAGGCTCCTTACTGGAGCGGCGTACAGTAAGCATACAACTTTCCTGTTATGTCAGCTCCACTTGCTGCCAGTCTGCTACCGTGCACAATTCAAACAGCTGAATTTAGCCTATAAAGCCCTACTGGTAAATAGTTCTGGTCCAGCTTACCTCTCCGAACGTATCTCCCTCTATGAATCATCTTGGAGGTTAAGGTTGTCTAAGGAGACCCTGCTCTCAGTCCCAACCTCTTCGCAGGCACAGTTGGTGGGGACGAGAGACAGGGTCTTCTCCGTGGTGGCCCCTTGGCTGTGGATGTCCCTCTCCAGTGATATTCAATCAGCTCCTTCCCTTCTATGTTGATGTTGGTTGATTATGTTTTTGCTTTTCTCATTTTAATTGTTTTAATTGTACTGTTTATTTGTTATATGTTTTTAATTGTATTTTACCTTGTAATCCTTGTTTATGCTGGGCTTAGTCCCACTTGAAAGCCACCCCGAGTCTCTTTGGAGAGATGGTGGTGGGATATAAGAATAAAGTTGTTGTTGTTGTTATTGCCACAACGCCGTTGTATGACACAGCAAACAAGATAGATATGCTGGATGTCGTATCACAAAATCACAAGTCAAACACTTCCCAAATGTTTAGGACTGTGTGATGATGATGATGATGATGATGATGATGATTATTATTATTATTCTAGCATTCAGAAATAAAGTTAAAACATGGTTATGGGACCAAGCTTTTGAAGAATAACTGCAGTGCAATAAATAAACATAGAATCTGTGCAATGACAATTGGAATGGCCCTGGATTATGACTCTTAATTATGTGATTTTTAATAATTGATGTAGTTGTTTTTAGATGTTTTAATTCTCTGGTTTTTAATCTAGATGTTTACTAATTGTGTGTTATTTTAAGGCATTGATTGTTGCTGATATGCCGATATGTGAGGTTGAGAAGGGCGGGTACAAATATGTTAAATAAATAAATAAATAAATAAATAAAGCCCAACCATATTGCCCATCAGCTAAGTCTAAGGTGGGAAAATATAGTTTAGAAATAGATATTCATATATAAATATCAAAGATTTTTCCTCTTACATTTGGTATACATCTAGCCATTAGGCCTGCCCACATCACATTCCACAAAGAAGAATGATTTACATGTAGTTGAAGTGGCCAATTCCTTTCTAAAAAGACATCAAAAAACATCTCATATCTATGTTTGTTATTGGTTAATTTACATTAGCAGTTGACACCAATATTTGTGTTTCCCAGTAACTGCTTGTAAATTACATTTGTTGGCTTCTGTTTCTTGGAGTATGACATCCTCCTCTTTTTCATGGCTTATCTTTTTATGTTCTGCTGTTTTGACAAATCTAAATTATAGTCATGTTGCACACTTTCAATCCCTAATCTGCTGTTTCGACTACTGTTGCAGCTTTATTGACACATCGTTTTTCCCCCTTTCAGTCAATTAAGTGCCATCTAAAATTTTTAATTTTATTGTAATTTTTAATCTTGATGGATTTTTGAATTTGATGACAACTGTTTTTAATGTGTATGTTTATATTGTAAGCCGCCCTGAGTCCCCTGATGGGTGAGAAGGGCGGGGTAGAAGTGATGTAATAAATAAATAAATAAATCTACAACCTCATCCCATGATAGGCTGCAAGTGTCCCAGGATGCTTGCAACACAGCTGATTGACAGAGCCCCACGCCGCCCATCACACGATGTAGGCTAACTTCAAGCAGGGCTCCGTAGATGAATAGGGATGCTTCACCCAGAACACGGGAGGCCTTCCATGTTCCATAAGGAACCATGGGATGAGCGTGGGGGAGATCCACATGGTGACGCTTCCACACATGTGATGGAGAAGTGTCACTGCAGGCAAGGTTGGAGTGTAGGGTGCTGGGATTGCCCTGCTGCCTCGTCAATTCACCACAGAGGATGCTGAATCACCGATGGGGACCTCATCGATGTGATGAGGTCCCTAGTGCTTAGTCTTGCATTTGTAAGCTAAAGAGCCTGGGTTCCACTTTTCAACCAATTCTATTTTCTCACAGTGGTTCAGTCCCTAACCCAGTGATTCTCAACCTGTGGGTCCCCAGATGTTTTGGCCTTCTACTCCCAGAAATCCTAACAGTTGGTAAACTGGCTGGTATTTCTGGGAGTTGTAGGCCAAAACACCTGGGGACCCACAGGTTGAGAACCACTGCCTTAACCCATGGCCTTCTTGTACACATTTACACTCTCAACCCATGAGCAGCAGAAAAGCAGAGGAAAGCTGAGGGAATTGTCTTATCCCATTCCCTCCCGTCTTTTCTAATTTTCTGGGATGGCCAGCCATCCCATGTACTTTCCATGGGGAGGTCCATCTTTCTCTTGCTTTCTGATGCTTTCTGCCATTTGAAGTTGGTAACACTTGACTCCTGAAGATGGTTTCAGGGCTCAGTTTCCATGTGCTGTGGAAACAGAGCCCCACAGAGTCCCACTGGAAGTGTTCTTAGGTCATATGATGGCCTCCATGGGACTCCCGTGTGTGTCCGTTTCCGAAATGCATGGAAACTGAGCTGTAAAGCCATTGGAAGAAGTCCTTAGAGCTTCCAATATAGCCTTAATGCTTGAAGCAATCAGATCCAGTGACCCTTACATGGATTGGTTACTAGCTGTCCTAGCTGAGACGTTGGGGGAGCTGTCATTCAAAAAAGTAATGTTTCAAGCTCTCAGCATATGTGTGGGTCTCCAGAATCATGGAATTATTCCTACCTATATCCTAAAGTATGATTTAACATTAAAAATCAGGGGCTATGCTTTATTTTATTATTCTTAATATTTCAAAACAAAGCCCAGGAAGAATACCATAATTGTTTTTGTTACTAGTGATATTGTTTTTAATGATTAAACACATGGAGTCATGCTTAAAACAAATAATATGGGAACAAACTGGTATTCATGAAGATAAAGGCCTGCGATTTCCACCTGCAAATCAAGGATGTTTTTTTCTATGTACTTAATTGTATCAATTACGCTTATTCATTGTTTTAAAATGAACAAGGAATGGTGAGCCTGCTGATGTCCACTGATTAAAAAAAGTGGGGGGAGAGACCTGAGTAAATAAATTCACATACAAATGATCCCTCTCCGCAAACACCAGCTGCACAGGAAAAGGAAAACCTTTAGCCATCTCTCCTTGTGCAGGTTCAGTTGATGCCTCTTAAGGACTAGATTGCAGTTGAAAACCAGGCTCTTGACCCACCACAGGAAAAGGCTACAGAGGAAAACAAAGCAGACAAAACAATGGTGTGAATTTGAGCTGTTCTTAATACTGGCAACATCTGGCCTCCCAAAGTTTCATTCATAAACTTATTTATTCCTCCCCCCTCAAAATTTGCCAACATGCAAAAAAAATCCCAATAGAAGGAAGGGAAACGTGGATTTCACCTGAGGTTCTTCTTCTTAAAGATATCTAGCATTCTGTGATCCACTTCAAGCACAATAAAAACATGAACTGATCCCCCCTCCATACTTGGATGATTACTTTTTACGTTGAGGCCCCTTCTACACAGCTGTATAAAATCCAGACTATTTGCTTTGAACTAGAATATATTGCAATGTAGACTCAGATAATCCAGTTCAAAGCAGATAATGTGGATTTGTCTGCCTTGATATTCTGGATTATATGGCAGTGTAGAAGGGACCTCAGTTTTCTTTCTTGTTGCAAAGAAAAAGACTTAACACTATATAAACACAACAATATGATTGACAATTATTGTATTCATTTATATCTTGACTTTTTCCTAGTGCAGGATTCACAACACTTTAAAAAGCTATAAAGCTGCATTAATTCTACGGTGTTGATGCACCCTTGGTCTTTGCGAGAATTTTTGAAATCAAAACACCAAACTGCAGGAAATGTTTTTCCAATCTTTATATATTATTGGATAATAATCATAACGACCATCTCAAGTACTAGGAGGTGAAATCCAGGAAAAAGACCTGTAGTTCAGAATTGAGATTAGTCATATACTAACTATGATGATGCAGGGAGGAAAACACTGACAGCATGGTTTATCAATTTCCTGTGTTTTAACAGCAACCCCATCTCCAGAAATGAGCAGGTGAAACTTTTCATGGCATAGAGATAACCACTACTGACTGTTTGTGTTTCCCTTCTTCTTATGTACATAACTGTATGAATGAAGTCCATTAATTGCTTCAAAACAGAGCAAGGCACAATTAGCACACTGATATTCATGGATGCTTTCCCCTCCTTGAAAGAAACCATAGAAGTTTTAAATCATGGTTTAGAAGCCATTGCCCCTCATATTTTGGGTTAAAGACCATTTGAAAAACAGGATTTACTAAAAAAACCCCACAACAATGTGAAACTCCAATGGTGTTCTATCCTATCCCAGCTACAGCTAGGCTAACGTGGGAAAGGAGTGAGGCTTGGCTATAACTTTTTAAAAATAAAAGTAACTTGTTGGAAATTACAACCTTCCTAAAGCCTCCTCTAGTAATTTGTTAATCTATGATCCTGTTTTCTTATTGTTTTATATGTATGTTCTGGTATGCAGCTGCTTTTGCTCTATGTTTCCTGAGAGGATGTGGGAGGGGCTGCAGACCACATGATCTGATCTGAGACTGCTCAGACCTCAGACTCCATTTTAGATTCTTCTTAGACTTTGCACTGCTCAGACCAACACTTGCTTGATGTTTGTAAGAAAGATGCCCTGTGTTATCTGCATAGAAAAACTATCTCAAACATATCTGAAACTGGATTGATAAGCTATGTACCTGTGTTATGCTGAACACATGAAGTTGTGAGTAAAACAAAATATGTTATTTTACCAAAGTCTACTTCATTTTTGTCTCTTGAGTGCATGATACAAAACAACTTGTTTTATGGGAGAGTAGATATATTTTTGGGCGCTGAAAAACAGTTCTAAAATTCTGCCGTTTTGTGTATTGGCATATTCTCTGTTTTCCCAATAGATCAGAGACAATAGGTTTGGTCTAACAGCTGGAGACACTGCCTTGCATATTACACCTGGTTGTATACCATATGAGATGATTCTACTCAAATGGGTTTGGCTCTTCTCTGAAAGATTATGATCTCCAAATGGTTGTGAATTCCATTTTTCCAAAAAAACTTTCCACACTCTTACTTGATGTCAGTTTTGGAAGGGATGAAGATGAACTAGCTCAACTTTAATTTAGACAGAATGGAAATACCATTGACTGGGATTCTAGCAATCTTGGAGTAGACATTCAGCTTGATGGCATCGTTGACAGAAGCATATGGAACATATTTTCAGGAAGTCCCTGATCAATGTACAATTTGTCATCAGCTCCTGTTTTCCTCCAAATGTCTGGGAGCTCATGTCACCAACATGATTAAGTATTTTTCAGCAAGCTTTCCCACCCACTTCACAAATTCTTCTGTGTAACTGGAAAGCCTGATCATTCGAACACCAGTCATGTAAAGCAGTGTTTCTCAAACTGTGATCCTCCAGGTGTTTTGGACTTCCAGCTGTTAGGAATTGTGGGAGCTAAAGTCCAAAACATCTGGAGCACAGTTTGAGAAACACAGATTTTACCTATTCACCTATTAAAAAGGTAAAGGTTTCCCCTGATGTTAAATCCAGTCGTTTCCGACTCTGGGGGTTGATGCTCATCTCCATTTCTAAGCCGAAGAGCCGGCATTGTCCGTAGACACCTCCAAAGTCATGTGGCCGGCATGACTGCATGGAGCGCCATTACCTTCCTGCCAGAGCGGTACCTATTGATCTACTCACATTGGCATGTTTTCAGACTGCTAGGTTGACAGAAGCTGGGGCTAACAGCGGGCGCTTATTCCGCTCCCCGGATTCGAACCTGTGACCTTTTGGTCCGCAAGTTCAGCAGCTCAGTGCTTTAACACACTGTGCCATTGGAGGCCCCAATTACATGCCTCAAAACATCTTTGGGATGGCATCAACTTATTTTTCTGGCATGACCATTTGTAACAATTTGACAATTTGTAACTTTGAAAGCTGGCAAAAGTGATTGCATTTCACACTGTGCAATTGTTGTATTACAGTTCTTTCTTACCTGCCATGCCAACATCTCATGCAATTCTGGGATCTACAGTTTAGGAAGGAGTATTAAGAATTCTCAGCCAAAGAGCTCCAACGCTTTATCAAATAACAAATTACAGTTCCATATAATAGCACTAAGAACCTCATCACATTGAGGTCAAAAAAGCAGGTGACAGCAGGGAGATTCAGCAGGCAGTGTGGTGAATCTGTCAGGCAGCAGGGAAATCCATCACCCCACACCCCGCATAGCCAGCACGGCCACCTTCCCCATTCTACAGGGGAAAGTGTCACTGTCCAGCTTCCCCCCGTGCTCACCCTGGCTTACCAAATGAGAACATGGGAAGCTCCCCATGTACTTAGGACTCCATCCTGGAAGCATCCTAGAAGTAGCCCTGTATCATTTGATGGGATCCATCCTGGCTTCATCCAGAAAGCGTCCTAGGAGCCAAGGCCTTGTTTGATGAGGTCCTAAGGTGGTTAAAATGAAAGCATTGTGCTGTAATTGTGGTGTGGAAGGGCCTAACACAAGTTATTTCTAAGCCTATCAAAGTCTACAGAAGACAGAAACAGATTAGAGAGCTGAGCCAAAACTAACAAAATAAAGTTCAACAGGGACAAATGCAAGATACTCCACTTAGGCTGAAAAAATGAAATGCAAAGATACAGAATGGGGAACGTGTGGCTCGACTGTAGTACATGTGAAAAAGATCTTGGAGTCCCCGTGGATGAGTTAAATATGAGCCAACAATGCGATGCAGCAGATTAAAGGCCAATGGGAATTTGGCCTGCATAAATAGAAATAGAGTGTCTAGAGCCAGGAAAGTCATGCTACCCCTCTATTCTGCCTTGGTCAGACCACACCTGGAATACTGTGTCCCATTCTGGGCACCTCAATTGAAGGGAGATGTTGACAAGCTGGAATGTGTCCAGAGGAGGGGACTAAAATGATCAAGGGCCTGGAGAACAAGCCCCATGAGGAGTGGCTTAAAGAACTCGGCATGTGTAGCCTTCAGAAGAGCAGAGATATGATGGCCATGTATAAATATGTGAGGGAAAGTCATGGGGAGGAAGGAGCAAGCATGTTTTCTGGTGCCCTCGAGACTAGGACGTGGAACAATAGCTTCAAATTACATAAAAGGAGATTCCACCTGAATATTAGGAATACCTTCCTAACTGTTCAGCAGTGGATCTCTCTGCCCTGGAGTGTGATGGAGGCTCCTTCTTTGGAGGCTATTAAACAGAAGCTGGATGGCCATTTGTTGGGGGTGCTTTGAATGCAATTTTCCTGTTTTGTGGCAGGGGTTTGGACAGAATGGCCCATGAGGTCCCTTCCAACTCTATGATTCTATCTATTGTTACAAATGTATAGCAACCTGATACTATCCTAGATCCTTTCCTACCTCTTTCCCAAGAAACTGGAAAGTATCTTAAAGTGTCTCTGTGTGAATCCTGTCCCATGAAACACAGGGGTTGTGGGGTGGGGTGTCTGCACCCTCCTCTGACCATTGCCTGGGGCTATAGTTTCCTCACCCCTGAACAGACTCAACCACAGTATCCAAAGTTAGAGGGCCCAGGAGTGGAAAATACTGTTAAATCCATTTATCACATAGATATGCTTCTTATCTTAAGGATGTGAGAAATTCGGTAATTCAGAAGATGTCTAAACAGCTTTGTGAAACTGGGCATTCCTCCTTGAAATGTGTTCTTACTGACAGACATATGCAAAAAGCTTTCTTGGCTGAAGGGTTAATCAGCTGACTTCCCTAAGAAAGACTGATTCATTTTCTGGAGATAACATAACAAAGCCTGGAAATGCAACCATATTCAGATTTTTTTAAAAAAAATCCTTTGACTGAAAACTTTTCTGAAAGCGATTACGTTACTGAAGCTTAAGAAAATCCCATGCTGTTTATTGTAAAGTGTTTATTGGCACAGATGTCAATGAAAGGCTGAAAAGTTTATTTTAAAGATTCCGGACGGGGACGGTACGTTTTCCCAGTTGTTGCTTCTCCTGCTCAGTTGCTTCCTCTCCGCAAAAAGAAAGGATTTAGAGTTATGAATTTCAGAGCGTGCGGTGAGTTAACCCCTGGCCAGCAGTGGTTAGGAAACTGATATTGGTCTGCAGAAATTAATTTGACAGCTCATAAATATCAAAGCCAATTGGCTCCCATTGTATTCCATTTTCCTAGCTTTAAGGAGACATTCAGGTTAAGTAGGCAAGCCAAACAGTGTTGAATTTCAGAGGGCTTTTTGTGAAGGTTATTCCTATGTTTACAGAGTCCCTTAGATTTAATACAACCTTCACTTCTGTTCTACTGTATCTGAAACCATTGCTTTTACCTGCAAGATCTCTAATAAAGAGATTTTTAAAAGCCATTTCAGGATCACGAAAACTTCTACAGTGATTCTTTATAATAGTGAGTGTTGTGTTTCTGAGTGAAAGCCAATAAATCGACTATTTTTCCATTACACTTGGCCCATGTATTATGAGAGTATTCCATGTTGGGATCATTTACATCAAGAGCCCTCAGACTTTTTAAGGAGAAGGCCAGTTCATGGTCCCTCAGATTGTTGAGGAACCAGATTATAGATGATAAAAAATACGAACAAATTTCTATGCACACTGCACATATCTTATTTGTAGTGCAAACAAAACAAAACATGAAAGAGCAATACAATATTTAAAATGAAGAACATTTTTAAACAACATAAACTTACCAGTGTTTCAATGGGAAGTGTGGGCCTGCTTTTGGCTGATGAGATAATTAAGTTAATTAGAGTTGTTGTTGTTGTTGTTGTTGTTGTTGTTGTTGTTGTGTACCTTCAAGACGTTCAGACTTAGGGCAACCCTAAGTCTCAAGTTTAGGGTAAGGGCTGGGTAAATTACCTTCATGGGCCTCATCCGGCCCTTGAGCCTTAGTTTGGGGACCTCTGCTTTGCATAACATGGTTATCATGTAAAATCTGGAAAACTTTTTCCAGGGAAAAATTTTGCCAGTTGAAACTTATCCACAGCTGACATGACACTGAAAGCTGAAAATGTCATAAAGTTCAAATATTCCCTTTCACCTCTTGCATGTGCTTACTTACTTTCTAGAGAAGAGAGCAGCCAAAGGGAAGGCAAATAGTGAAGGATGCCCACACTGATTTCCTGAAGGCAGTGTGTCAAATCTAGGAGGAGACCCAGCTGCATGAAGCCATACACCTCTTTCAACTGAAGAAGGAATCCTTCCTCAGCCAAGAGAGGTGCATGGATCCACACAGTTGGGCATTTGTCATCTTTCTCCACAGAAGTGGAGTTTGACTCCTTCCTCTGTTGGGAGAAGTACAACTGGATTTCTTTCACTGCTCTCTGCTGAGAAAGGAGTCGGTCTCCTTCCTCTGCCAAGAGAGGAGTATGGCTTTGTGCAGTTGGGCTTTTCACTGGATTACCATCCAGAGAGGAGGTTGCTTTCAAGAGCTTACCATAGACAATACAGTCCCCTGCTGTTCTTATGGTAATTCTTGCAGGGGGTGTTCATTTACAGCTGAACCACTGTACATTTGTAATGGTCCTTAGTCATTTGTATAAATCAGGGATGGGCAACCTCTAATATTTGGATGTACTTCACTGCCTGCCTCACAAACATTATTATAGCTTCCAGAATATCCCAACCAATGCATTCAATGGCTCCAGTCTCCTGCGTACAAATATATGATCCTTCTGTTGTTGTAGACTGTAAGTCCACACACAGGATGAAAAAGTACCAAGATTATGTTGGATTCCAAGCTGGAAAGCATCCAGAGGAGGGTGACTAAAATGATCAAGGGTCTGGAGAACAAACCCTATGAGGAGTGGCTTAAAGAGCTGGGTATGTTTAGCCTACAGAAGAGAAGGCTGAAAAGAGACATGATAAGGGCCATATACAAATATGTGAGGGGAAGTCATAGGGAGGAGGGAGCAAGCTTGTTTGCTGCTGCCCTGCACACTAGGAAGTGGAACAATGGCTTCAAACTACAGGAAAGGAGATTCCACCTGAACATCAGGAAGAACTTCCTGACTGTGAGAGCTGTTCGGCACTGGAACTCTCTGCCCCGGCGTGTGGTGGAGGCTCCTTCTTTGGAGTCTTTTAAGCAGAGGCTGGATGGCCATCTGTCAGGGGTGCTTTGAATGAGATTTTCCTGCTTCTTGCAGGGGGTTGGACTAGATGGCCCGTGAGGTCTCTTCCATCTCTACGATTCTATGATTCTATGATTCTTCATTCCATCCAGCATACTCCAAGGTCAGTGGTGATGAGAGATGTAGTTGCACAAGATCTAGATTAGAGATGGGCAAACTTCAGCCCTCCAGGTGTTTTAGACTTCAACTCCCACAATTCCTAATAGCCAGTAGGAGGTCTGAAGAGGGTTGTAACTTCTCCACACATGAACTACACTTACTGATAGCATTTCTCCAAGCTTTCAGATAAGAACCTTTCCCAGCTCAGGTAATGGATCCAGGGCCTTTTACATGCAAAGCATCTGCTATCTCACAGGCTCAAATGGATAATATTATGTATCATAATGAAGAACTAAGTCCCCTTTATTTGTTTCTATCTAGGATGTATGAAGGGCATCTAGTATGTAGAAAGTGCACAGCACAAAATTATCCTGGGAATCTTAGCTAAGTAGAGTTACAGGGCACTTCTGCATGTATATTTACTAAGGATCTTGTTGACGTGAGGAGGGATGCTGTCCAATTATTTCAAAATAGATTATTAAGCATATTTGACTATAGCCTTGCTACGTCCCTTCATAACAAACACGAATGACTAAACGAATGCATCTTTTTAATGACACCCTTTCCCCTTCCAGCAATTTGTTTAAATGGTAACAAAGTCACTGCCTCAGTAATATTTTTGAGCCCAATCCACTGGAAGGTTCTTCTTTGAAAGTGACATTAAATCGAATGCTTGAATGTTATGAAAGAAAACAATGATCTTCTCCTAGTCTTTTCAATGAGAGCATGAAGGAAAATGTAAAAATGAACCTCTGTTTTCATGTTTACTGAAGTTTTTTCCTCCTACTTCAGACTGGATTCTGAATTGGGACGAATCTGCAATTCTGAGTGATATTTGTGATTCCATATAACCCTCTTCAGGTATGCAGATGCCTAATATGAGGACATAGCCCTACAAAGTGGTTAATAAATACAGTAGAGTCTCATTTAACCAACATTCGTTTATCCAACATTCTGATTTATCCAATGCATTTTTGTAGTCAATGTTTTCAATACATTGTGATATTTTGGTGCTAAATTTGTAAATACAGTAATTACTACATAGCATTACTGTGTATTGAACTACTTTTTCTGTCAATTTTGTTCTATAACATGATGTTTTGATGCTTAATTTGTAAAATCATAACCTAATTTGATGTTTAATAGGCTTTTTCTTAATCTCTCCTTATTATCCAACATATTCGCTTATCCAACATTCTGCCAGCCCATTTATGTTGGATAAGTGAGACTCTACTGTAGTTGAAGAGAAAATGGAACCCCTCCTCCAAAGTATTAATGGTACAGCCCTGTGCTGCAACAAATTCTCCCTTAAAAAGCTTTGAGAAAATACCCTATATATTTTTTTACATGAACTGATACATTTTATTCAAAAAATCAACCCAACAAACATGAATTGATGTGTTGTCAAAGGCTTTCATGGCCGAAATCACTGGGTTGTTGTGCATTTCCGAGTTGTATGGTCATGTTCCAGAAGCCCATGCCATACAGCCCAGAAAATGCACAACAACGCAAGCATGGATCAACTTATTCATGGATCGATTTGTGTACTATAAGTAAGGGTAAAGGTTTCCCCTGACATTAAGTTTAATCGTGTCTGACTCTGGGGTTTGGTGCTCATCTCCATTTCTACGTCAAAGAGCCGGCATTGCCCGTAGACACCTCCTAGGTCATTTGGCCAGGATGACTGCATGGAAAGCCATTGCCTTCCCGCAGAAGTGGTACTTATTGATCTACTCACATTTGTATGTTTTCGTACTGCTTAGGTTGGCAGAAGCTGGGGCTAATAGTGGAAGCTCACCCCACTCCCTAGATTTGAAACAGCAACCTTTCAGTCAGCAAGTTCAGCAGCTCAGTGTGCCACCGGGGGCTCCCACACATCATATTTATCACATTTATATTATTTTCATACTGCTAGGTTGCCAGAAGCTGGGGCTAATAGCAGGAGCTCACTCCACTCCCCGGATTCGAACACCAACAAGTTCAGTAGCTCAGTGGTTTTTGTACTATACCTCTCATGTCTTATATCCAAAAGGGAACTGTTTCTGTACTTTCTGCATTTTGGACCTTATTACACTTACCAATTTAAGCATTCTAGGATGCTTTGCCAGTCAGTTGAGGGACAGATGGGCCCACAGCCCATCACAAGACATCCCTCAATTTCCGGAAGAGGCTCCACCCTCAACCTGTATGGAAGCATTCCTCATTAACACAGGAAGGCCCACGTTTGGGCAATGCTTCTCCCGTTTGATGGGGGAAGAGTTGCCGCATCTGCCATTTCACCATGCTTGATGGCGAAATGGCATGGTGGGGTTGTGTGATAAGGTTCTTAAGAGTGGTCAAAGGAGGGAACTTATTCCGTATGGGGAGAATGTAACAGAAGTACTGACCCTCTCTACTCTCCCTGCCTTTTTGAATGCCTAGGTAGGGAAATGGCAGCACCTGACCCCTTAAGGTGGCATTAGGTGTTTATTTATTATTATTTATTTACAGCATTTATATTCCGCCCTTCTCACCCCGAAGGGGACTCAGGGCGGATCACATTACACATATAGGCAAACATTCAATGCCTTTTAACAAAGAACAAAGACAAGACAAACATAGGCTCCGAGCGGGCCTCGAACTCATGACTTCTTGGTCAGAGTGATTCATTGCAGTGATTCATTGCAGCTGCTCTCCAGCCTGCGCCACACCCCTCTCCACAGGAAGATTGATGCACGGGTCATATCAAAATCCATAATTTTGTCCCCCAAAAGTGCCCTACGATTTATACGAGGTCAGTTAGTTGAGAACTAGTGTGAATTGTCCCAAATCATTAATTCCTATACTGGTCATGGGTCCCAATACTTGTTATCTCTTGAGAATCTTGTTGAGCACTAGTCAGAGCACACAAACATTGGGAAACCTTTGGAGCTGTTCTACTGAACATGTTTCAAATGACATAATTAGAACATGTCTATTCTCTCCTCCCAAGAGCCATTTTTTGGCAATACAGAGAGCTGACGTAACTCCTGCTCAGGAGGATTTGGATTGGACCTAAAGTGAGCGATTACCACTTGGGCACCAAAGAGGATTCTGTGTGCCAAGCCAAGTCAGGCTAGAAAACAAATACTTGATGTCAGTCTTGGAGTACAATTCTCCTGTAATGCATATCCCTGAAGGAATAGCTTCTTTCCACAGTGGTAAGTGAATGCCAGTGCACTTAAGACTATGAAATTACATTTATGTTCAAACATGAAAGTGAGCTGTAACTGCTTGCCACCATGGACTAAAGTGGTTGCGCAAAAGGGATTAGCTGCCAGATGTCATTTTTCACAATACAGTGCAGGAGAATATTGACAGGAAAAAGAAGCACAAATGTAGAAGTCCAGCAACCTTGTCTAACAACTCCTCTTTGTTTTTTAATGTCTGGCAGTTCTCTCAGGGTGTGTGTGTGTGGGTGCAATTTCAGGTTTATAGGTTAGGATCCTTTGCAATTTCAACAATCCAATTTTAGTCCCAACTAGACTACCATAATTGAACTAAATTAGTCAACATAACATAACATAATTGGTCAACATAACATAACATAACATAACATAACATAGGAACATAATCTCCATTCAGTTCAGTGGGTATAAACTAGTTAGGACTAAAAGAGAATTTAACACCCCTTATTGTTGTTTTTAAAAATTCAAATTTGTATTTTATCAATTAATTCACATTAATTACAATATGATTTGAAAATTGTGTGCCTAAGCGTCATTTTCAGCGGATGGTGGCCCTGTGGCAAACTGATCATGGGTTTTTCTTTGCAAGTTTCTTTGCTGAGAAAGTTTGACTTGCCCAAGTTCACCAAGTGGTTTTCCATGACAGAGATTTCAAAACCAGGTGTACTCAGGACAAAATGAGAAATAGAATAGCTTCCAATTGACAAAAGTCAAGCCAGGCAGCAATTGATCACTTCATCTGTGTAACTTACATGTTCAATATATCATATATAAAGCAGGATTAGACCCAAAGGAAGTAGGTGTGAAAACTGGATGAAGAAACACAACAATTTATGATATGTAGAGGACAGTATACTAATAGTGGAAAATTAGCAAAGATTTTGAAACATTACTGAAGAAAGGCAAAAAGGAAAAGTGCAAAAACACATTCTTAGTTGAACATTATAAAAGAAAAATAATGACCAGAGATTATTTACAGAACTGGAGCCCCGGTGGCACAATGGGTTAAACCCTTGTGCCGGCAGGACTGCTGACGTGATGGTTAGGTTGCTGACCTGAAGGTTGCCTGTTTGAATTCGGAGAGAGTGTGGATGAGCTCCCTCTGTCAGCTCCAGCACCCCATGCGGGAACATGAGAGAAGCCTCCACAAGGATGGTAAAACATCAAAACATCCGGGTGACGCCTAGGCAATGCTCTTGCAGATGGCCTATTCTCTCACACCAGAAGTGACTTGCAGTTTCTCAAATTGCTCCTGACATGAATTTTTTAAACAGAACTTTAAAGTAGATTATGAAGACATTGAATTAGTTCAAGATTTTCCTTTTCTTAGTCATCAATCAGAATCAGATTGCAGTCAAGAAATCAGAAGACTAAGGATATGTCTATATGAGGCAGGTTAACCCAAGGCATTTGTGTCCCGGAGCTAGTTTGCATCTAGCACATCCCTGCTGAATTTGAGGTCATGTGTGCAGATGGTTCATCGCACCTTCTTGCTGGCCCAGCCCCTTTTTTTCCTATCACAGCCGCTGCTTCCCACCAGCCCCAGAGCTCCCTGCAACAGCCAACCCATTGTCTGCAGCATCAGAATGGGGTGCTCATGTGATCAGCATGGGGGGAGTAGAGCAAGCACCTCCTTCTTGCTGGTCATACAGGACCCACATTCTGACTTCAGTATATAATAATAATAATAATAATAATAATAATAATAATAATAATAATACTTTATTTATACCCCGCCACCATCTCCCCAACGGGGACTCGGGGCGGCTTACATGGGGCCATGCCCAAAACAATACAATGTAAACAGCATATAAAAGAACAGCACAATAATACAATACAATAAGCAATACAGTAAATAATATCCATTACAAAATAAAACAAGGAGACAATAAAAACAAGGGCAGACCACATGAACATTAAGTTAAAATTCGGGGTGAGAAAGACATAAAAATAAAAACCACAGCGAACAGGGTCATAAGGGAATGGGGTATTCTGGAGGATATATATTAGGGGGAGCAACGGAAAAGAAATATAAAATGGTTACTCTCCAAAAGCACAGCGAAAGAGCCATGTTTTCAAGTCTTTCTTGAAGGCTGCTAGTGTGGGGGCTTGCCTAATCTCCGCGGGCAGAGAATTCCACAATCGGGGGGCCACAGCAGAAAAGGCCCTCTCCCTTGTTCCCACAAGGCGGGTCTGGGATATCGGGAGTGGGGACAGGAGAGCTTCCCCTGATGAACGAAGGGATTGTGTAGGCTTGTGATAGGAGATACGGTCATGAAGGTAGGTGGGTCCCAAACCGTTTAGGGCTTTATATGTGATGGTATACACCTTGAATTGGGACCGGAACATAAAAGGCAGCCAGTGGAGCTCCTTGAACAGGGGAGTAGATCTCTCCCTGTAACTCGCCCCCGTAATTAACCTGGCAGCCGAGCGCTGGACCAATTGTAGTTTCCGGACCATCTTCAAGGGAAGCCCCACGTAGAGCGCATTACAGTAGTCCAGTCTAGAGGTAACTAAGGCAAGCACCACCGTGGTCAAGTCAGACTTCACGAGGTATGGTCGCAGTTGGCGCACAAGCTTGAGTTGTGCGAAGGCCCTCCCGGCCACCGCCGACACCTGCGCCTCAAGCGTCAGCGCTGAGTCCAGGAGGACCCCTAAACTGCGGACCTGTGATTTCAGGGGGAGTGCGACCCCGTCCAGCACAGGTTGCCACCCAATACCCCGATCTGACACGCGACTGACCAGGAGGGTCTCTGTCTTGTCAGGATTGATCCTCAGCTTGTTCCTCCTCATCCAGTCCGCCACAGCGGCCAGGCACTGGTTCAGCATCCGAGGGGCTTCCTTGGAGTCAGATGGGAACGAGTAGTGGATTTGCGTGTCATCTGCGTAGAGACGCCCTCCAAAACTCCGGATGACCTCTCCCAGTGGTTTCATGTAGATGTTGAATAGCATGGGGGATAGAATAGACCCTTGCGGGACCCCACAGGTCAATGGTCAGGTATCCGAGCAGGTGTCCCCCAGCTTCACCAACTGGGAACGGCCCTCCAGGAAGGACTGGAGCCACAGCAGAACCGTGCCACCGAGCCCCATCCCAGAGAGCCTCCCCAGAAGGATACCATGGTCGATGGTATTGAAAGCCGCTGAGATGTCCAAGAGAACCAGCAGGGTCACACTCCCCCTGTCCAGCTCCCTGCGGAGGTCATCCACCAAGGCGACCAAAGCCGTCTCAGTACTGTGCCCAGGCCTGAAGCCAGACTGCGAGCGGTCCAGAAAATCAGTGTCATCGAGGAACTCCTGGAGCTACGTGGCAACCACCCGCTCCAGAACCTTGCCCAAAAATGGGAGGTTGCAAATTGGTCTGTAGTTGTTACATACAGATGGGTCTAAAGAGGTCTTTTTTAGTAATGGTTTTACTACCGCCTGCTTAAAGCAGGATGGAACTGACCCCTGACCCAAGGAGGCATTTATAATAGCCACAAACCAATCCAACAACCCATCTTTGGCCAGCTTAACCAGCCAAGAAGGAGAAGGATCCAGAGCGCAAGTGGTCACCCTCACAGACCCAAGAATCCCCTCCACGTCATCAGGAAGAACAAGCCGGAAAGAATCCCACAAGATCGGACAGACAGGTACCTCGGTTACCTCCGCTGGAACTACAGTTAAGCTGGAGTCCAACTCACGGCGTATCTGAGCAACTTTGCCTGCAAAATGGTGTGCGAAATCGCTGCACCGAGTTGCCAAGTCATCAGGAAGGCCCTGGGTCTCAGGAGGCCGCAGGAGCTCCCCAACAACTCGGAACAACTCCGATAGCCTGTTGGCTGCAGACGCTATGCGGGCAGTCGTGAAAGCTTTCCTGGCTGCTCGCAGAGCCACGGAGTAAGCCTTAATAGCGGCTTTAGCCCGTGCTTGGTCAGACACATCCTGAGATTTCCTCCAGATGCACTCTAGTCCCCTCCTCGCACGCTTCATCACAGCCAGCTCCTCAGTGAACCAAGGAGTCGACGTGACTCTACGCAGCGAGAGGGAACGATTCGGGAGCGATCGTATCAAGTGCCCTTGTCAGCTCACTATTATAGCGATCAGCCAGGACATTGACAGGATCGCCAGTGACCATGTGACCATGACAGTCAGGTGCTCACAGGGAGCTCTGTAGCCAGCAGAGAAGAGGTGACATGGGGTTAACCCACCCCCTTCCCTTGTGCTAAACAGATCACCAGCGAATAAGAAGAAAGTAAACTCTTTTGCATTTTTTGCATGTGCTGGAGAAGAGTTTGGCAGATACCTTGGATTGCAAAAAAGACAAATAAATGGGTCCTAGAACAAATCAAGCCTGAATTCTCCCTAGAAGCCAATATGACTAAACTGGGACCGTCAAACTTAGGACATATCTTGAGAAGACATGACTCACTAGAAAAGATAATGCTTGATAAGGTAGAAGGAAGTAAGAAAAAAGGGAAAATAGAATTACAGGTGGATAGATTCAATCAAGCATGCTATACATTAGGGACCTCAACTCATTGAAGTCCCCAATCCAGGTGATAGCAGGGGGATTTGCCATGGATCATGGCAAATCTGGTAGGCCATGGTGTGAGGTGTGGGGAATCCATTGTCCCCCATCCTGCATTGCCCCTCATTTTATCCCATGGGGGGAAGCATCACCACCTGGCTTCCCTCCATTGTTTTCTATGCAACACAGGAAACCTCCTATGTTGCCGGCACTGCCTCCTGTGACACTTGGACCTCTCTTCAGGGACGGAGCCCTGCTGCAAGTAAATCTGCGTTGTGTGGTGGATGGCTGAAGAGAGGTCCAAGTGTTGTAGGATGGATAATTTTGCCCGTCTGATGAAGTCCTAAATCTAAAAGACCTGATCAGACCTGCTGAGGAAAGGTGGCTTAGAGGTCTTCATAGGGTCACCATAAATTGAAGTCAACTTGAAAGCAGTTAACAGCAACTATGCATAATTTAAAGGATTAACAAAACAATCTTAGGCAGGTGACTCAGAAGTGAGTACCACTGGGATCAATGAAACTTTAAAGTAATATGACAGCCTTAAATATAATGGCAATAATAACAATGATAGAAATGATGATGATGATGATGACGACGACGACAACGATGATGATGATGATGATGATGATGATGATGATGATGATGATGATGATGGAAAACTCCCTGTAACATATGAAACAAGATTACATATAAAACATAACTGGCTGATTCAACTCTGCTGTACAAAATGGAATTTTGAAAGTTCTCTGGATACAGTTTGATTTGAACTGTGATATATTTTCTTCTAAAATATGCAACAGATTCAAGGAAAGAGACCCAGGGGAAGGTTTCAAGGGCAGGCAAGTAGGAAGCATAAAGCATAATATCCAAAGATGAAGAGAATACCCACTTCTCTTCCTATTTTGAAAAACATTACAAGATTTTCCTGCTTGACAGTACAAGGTAGCCTAAAGTTTCCTAATCATTCTTAGCCACACAAGAGTCTTTTGACAAGGTCATACAAATAGCCTGCAGAGAGGGAGGATAACAAGGCAGGAAAACTAGTGATGTTTGGGGGAGAATTGTGGGTTCAAAAACAAAACCAACTTTCAAAGAATCAGATTTGTTTTTGAATGCACAAAAAGGAGTACATTTATTGAAAGCCTTTACATCCTCCCCACCCCCCAGGACAAACATGAAATTACAAATACCTGTCTCACCATCATCATAAGACTGTCCTTTTCAAAACATACATCAGTTGTTGAAAAGTACTGAGTGCATAATACCGAGCACTGAGCCAGAACAATGAACTGAGGACCAAGCTTTGTCTATTGGATTTGTATGATATTAATTAGTCACATTAACTTTATCATGTGAAGTTGTTAAATCACAATTACGGCAGAACAATAGCATGCTTGACTGGTACTTATTAGATAATGACATCTCACTAGACCAGTGGTTCTCAACCTGGGTTCCCCAGATGTTTTTGGCCTACAACTCCCAGAAATCCCAGCCAGTTTACTAGCTAATAGAATTTCTGGGAGTTGAAGGCCAAAAACATCTGGGAACCCCAGGTTGAGAACTACTGCTTAAGCTGCTTTGCATTTCATTTGTTAGTAGAGTGCCTCATTTCATTGATGGAGAAAAACAGTCATTGGGTTTCTGTGAGTTTTCGAGGCTGTATGGCCATGTTGCATAAGCATTCTCTCTTGACGTTTCACCTGCATCTATGGCAGGCATCCTCAGAGGTTGTGAGGTCTATCTATGGGAGGCACTCCTGGACCTCAGAACATCTGAGGATGCCTGCCATAGATGCAGGTGAAATGTCAGGAGAAAATGCTTATAGAACATGGCCATACAGCCTGGAAAACTCACAGAAACCTAGTGATTCTGGCCATGAAAGCCTTTGACAACACATTGAACCTGTCAATGGCTCACAATATTATTGCTGTTCCAATGCTTCCTCTGGTGTAATGGGTTCCTTCCACTGCAATTGCAATATTTCAGCAGTCACATGCATGAATGGACATGATTCTCCTTGTTATTCCTAAACAGGGTATGGTTGCTTTTATTCAATTTTTCTTTTATTGTTTTGCTATAATTGCACAATGAAACAGGGGTGTTTCATGATGTCAGAGTGATTTATTTTGCTACCATAATCTTCAAACACATTTCATTTTTTTCATGTATTTACTATTCTGCCTTCTTTCTTATTCCTGTAATTAACAGTTTCCTCCAATTGTCCATCGAGCAAGGAGAGATTGTTGCATGTCAGTTAGTAGCATGTAGTCCAATTTCATGTATGATTTTCTTGGATAGAAACAGACATCTAAAATAATTGGGTATAATTCAGTTACAAGGGTGTAAGCAGAGGGAGAAGTGTCAAGAGCCATAAAAAGACTCTAAAGAGATAGATGCTTGCAGGAAAACACTACAATCTTAAAACAGTCCATTATCAGTTTCCAGCAACATGGGAAAAATTTAAAGTTTTTTTTAAACAGACTATTTTGCAGATATTAAGCAGGTCTAAATTAGAGAAAAGTGGTCTTATTGAAAAAATAAATTTAGAACTAGAAATTTAAATCTTTGCTTATTCCATGATTGCACATAACAATGAATAATTTCCATTTTCTTCTCAAATGCAAGCACACCAAGAGTACTTTGTGTAAAAAACGCTAACGAGTATTAAGAAAAATACATTATGTTGTGAAATGAGAGAAATCCTAGTTCTTGCTAACTTATTTCATTGAAGATACAAGGAACAATTTTTCTCTTCAAAGGTTGAGAGAAATTGGAGAAGTGTGAAATGTGATGTCAGCAACCTTAAGAGTATTAGGACTTCATCCCATGGGATAAATAAAAAGTTTGGGATAGTTGTTTTCCCCTTAAGCTTCACAATGCCCCATTTTGAAATTAAATTGATGATTTTCCTATCCCCATCACATTGTTTCCCTCTTTCTGCTTTGTTTTCTAATTATCCATTTGCCTTCTCATCACCTGGGAGACATATTATTCCTCCCACTGTCTCTTTGCCCCTTTTCTTTGGATATTACAATTTCTCTTTATAAGTACAGATATCTCAATTTAAAAGGTAAGTCTATGTATTTTATGTTTAAAAAGAGATATAAATTATTGTTCTTTTCTCCTCAGTCCCCAAATGGTAATGGCGGAAGAAAGAAATCAATATTGCCCATTTTAGCTCCTCCATGATGACATTATCATTTTGTTTACAAGCAGACAAGGGGAATTCCCATCACATGGTAATTTGGTTTTTTTTTTTGCATTTCTCTATGTGAGGAATTGAAAAATAAGTTAATTGCCAATCGACATAGGAAGCATAGGAAAAAAACCACACTTTGGAAATGATGAAATGCGTGGTACCCACTGTATGTGCTTGAGTCATGTGATAGGCTCCATAGGAAGCCATTCCTTAAATGTGTAGAAGAACAAATTTTATTGCATGTGATGAAGTCTCTAGTCAGAAGGATAGTCAAGATATGGTGAGTAAAGGTCAATGTTGCAACTTGAGCTCTATATATCTATTCCTACTCAAGCAAATGCATGGATATGAATTACATATCTCTAACTTTCAACATTTTATTTCCCATGGGAGGAAAGTGCTAGGGTTGCATTTGGTTAAAAACAACTTGGCGGAAAATGACATGGAACTCCATGTAACATTTAGATTGGCTTGCAGTATGGTACTATAACATACAAAACTGCTTTTGGCTATACTTTGCAAAGCTCAAATTCATTCTATTTTGATTCATAAAGTAGCAGCAGAGTTGACTTTTTTCTAGTTTAAAGGAATATTACCAGAAAATTCATTCTGCACAGGATATAATGGCAGCAGCAAAGGTTGTCAAATTTTAAAACATTAACAAAAAAAACCTGGTTGTGTTCAGGGGTTTCAGTAGGTGTTCCACGCACAAGCAACATCTCCTGACATTCTCTCTTCTGCGCAGCCATTAAAGATAGAAGAACCACTTCCAGTTTTCACTCTAGGTGAGACATAAGAGGAAACACTACTCAAAGTTAGAGACAAATGGTGGAATGACGAGGTTCTAAGCTGTAGGCTTTTTAAGTGTCCTGTTTGAATTACTTATTTTGTTAAAAATATTTATAGTCCCTTTCTATCTTTAACTACAGAAATTATTCTATGTGAAGGAAACAGCAGCATTTTTGTTAAGTAGGTCAACCTGAACAAAACAAACAAAGCCAAACCCCAAGCTTTCCCATTTGCTTGTTCAACCATGCTGTGTTGGGACAAAAGACCCACTTGCTCATTTCTCACTTAAAGATTTTGACAAGTCTCCCATCACAACATTAAATTACTCTCTCCTCAATCCATTGAACAAAATCACTCCCATCCCTCTCTGGATCTCCTCTGGTGTCATCTGAGAAGAACAACAGAGATATGGAAGAAGGATGAAAAGGATGAATGAAAGATTAAGAGCTTGCCCTGAAGGCTTCCAAGGCATGCTTTTTCTTTGAGCCTTTGAAACTGTCCTGTGAATCAGTGCACGTTACTATTTAGATTGGGTAGCAGAACAGCACATCACACCCTGATAGATGGTCTTGGAAAACAGGGCTTGGCAAGTGAAAAGGCATCCATGGAAAACTTATGAGAGATTTCATACTTGGCCAGCTCACCTCCCCGAGCTTTGCTAGGTCAATATGACAAAAAGGGAATAAACCGCAAGTCGTTTTTGAGCCTGCCACATGCTTGTTTGGCAAGAATTGTACAGGTGAGCTGTCTGACTTGGCAGGTGTTTTGGTCATACGGAAGTGTGTGTGTGTCCGTGTGTGTGTGACACGCATATAGTTCTTTATGACAGTAGAGCCTAATCTGATACTCTGATACTCACAGATTTGTAAAGAGAAACCAAGACATATTTGAAGACCGCTAAGGGTTTATAAAGAAATGGATAGAGAGTGCAACAGACAGGTTATTCAAATGGTCAGATGTTCCGTTCCACAAACTTGCACACACAATTCAGCTATGAGAAAAAGATATTAACCCAATGGTTACTCTATTTTTTCTTGTGTGGAACTGTTAATGATGTGGAAGACTGTTACTCAGTGATTTAAAAAAACATATGTTTGGCAAGCAGAAGGTTCCAGATTCCAGCCATGGTTCCTCCAGGCAGATCTGGGAAGACTCCTGACTGAAATGCAAGGGAATCACTGCTAATAGGAGAAGACCAAGATGGGCAACATCAGGGAGCCACTTTTGTGCCGTCGCGCCTGGGGCTGTACTCTTAGTGAAAGAGGCATGGACGTGACATCTTTCCCCAGGGGATTGCTTCTTGCCCTCCTTTAGGGAAACTGGAACTCCCAAGGACCAAAACACTGAAGTTAACTCAAAAACTGGGTTTATTGTTCACAAAGGGGGTAAAAGAAAATATACATTACAGTCTTTGATTGTTTAAGTCCATGAAGCTTGTCCAGATCCCTCTTTCTCTGGCTGTGAATGCCGGAGCAAACTCAGCCTCAGTCCAATGACCTATATCTGAAGACAAGAGTCTTCCTCTGTTGCCAAAGGACTGATGTGAAGGCGCTTGAGACTCCTCAATGTTGTTCAGGTTGGCCCTGAACATGAAGCGTGAGTCCCAAGGGTAAGAACCTCAGAATTGGTGCTGAGAGGTAACTTTTGAAGGGCTTTTTGAGCCAAGCCTCTCTTTCACGTCCATCCGATAGAGTGGAATGAAAAGGAGGAAACACAGTCCTACTCCAGGAAGAGGTGGAGCCAAACAGTTTTGCTGAGTGAGCAATGTAACAGGTACAAACAACATTGATTGACAGATATAAATAACCAATCCAACTACATTTACAGGGTAAGGGCAAAATCAGGCATGATACAACAATTCAAATCTTGAAACTTATAGTTTGACATATAGATGGCGCCACTCGCGCCGTCACACTCCCGGCCTAGATTTCCGGACTTTCGGAAATCTAAACAAAATGGAGTTAAATACCTTTAACTCTAATAACTTTAGACTGTATGTCTTCTGAAAATAACACAACCATGCCGCTAATAGGCCTGTCAAACAAAGAAACCTTTTCGTTAGAGACGACCTTAACCTGGGCCTTATGCACTCTATTGTCAGAGCTAGGATATAATTTTGACACAATACCCTTAGCCCATTGGTGTCTAGGAGCATCCTTTTGTTCAAGTAACATCAAATCCCCAACCTTTACTAGCATTAACAAACCAAAATCCATTGTTTCTTAGGGCAGACTCAGTAAATGACCTTCCTTGGTGTTTGACCTTTGCGTGGAAATGCTGTGTCAACAGCAGAGCTATGTGGCTATGGTGTGGCAAAATAACAGGATTTTAAACACAGGATCTAATCTTTGCTCTCTTTAGTCTACCTCCAACCCTAAGGAGACCCTCATTGTCCAGGAAGGGGTTCAAGTCCTTTAAACAACTATTTTTGGGCAAGGATGCTTTTCTTTCTAGACAAGCTATTTCTTCTGAAAAACACTGTCTTTGAGTGGATCTCAGGATGACTGTTGAGGCTTTTGAAAGATCTTGGGGCTGAATTGCACCACTGTTTTTTGTAGTGATGTAATGTATGAGCCTGGCAATGGCTGCCTGAAGTCTAGTCCATTTTGAAAATCTTTCAAACTTGGCTGGATTTAAACCTTGCCTTGATAAGTCTTGGCCATCTGCACTAGCGTCAAAAACAATACGGACTTTGTCAGGTTTCTGAGGATGAGTCACTTTGTGGTACGGCAGGAACCACTGCTCTTCTCTCTTCACACACATGCTGGCTGGTTCAGCGTAGTTGCTTTTGAAGAGGTCTTCCACAAACTGGGTGATCTGGGTCTTTACCTTCAGATCCTTTAGCATCCTTCTTCTTAAGGACAGGAGACGATGAAGGGCAACATCTCTGTTGTTGGGTAGAGATGGTCTTTCCGGCTTGAAAGGTAAAGGTGCTATCCAATTACCTTCAGGGTCTTGAGTGACTTGGTTGTTCATCATCTCAAGGAACTTCTGTTCATTTTTAGAGAAGGCTGTTTGCTCATCTCTCTCTGTGACTTCGATGATGGGAGAGTAATCGGGCATTACTCCCTGGCAGCAAACTGAGATGTGGCTGGCACATCCTTGCATTAGTGAAGGCCTTTTAGTGACAGGCTGGAACATCTTGTTCAGGCAGACTGGGCCTAACACCGTCCATCCTAAAGGCAACTGCTGGGCCATGGGTGAACCCTTAGGACCTTCAATCTGGTTGCTAACACGGAACAGTGTGGGACAATCTGCACCAATAAGCATGACGATGTCTGTTTCCAAGTCCAAAGCTGGAACTAGATCTTGAATACCTTTGAGATGAGGATGGGCTTGTACCACCTCTTTCGTGGCAATCTGTTCTTTGTTCCTGGGAATCAGGCTGCATTCTATAAGGTCAGGAAGATCGTACCTGACCTTTTGTCCGACAGGTGAGATTTTGAACTTTGTTGCAACTCTGCCATTCATCTTATTCTTTCCAGAACAAGTGGATATGGTGTAATCTATTGTCTCGGTATGAAGGTTGAACATGTTGAAGAACTCTGGGGTTGCAAGAGATGCGTCACTTTGGGCATCCAAGGCGACGTAGACCCTTTTCTTATTCCACGGCTGCTTGTCTGGATACACCTCTGCCAGGCAGATTGGGTGGCAAATCCTGGGCTTGTGGCTATTTTGACAAAGCTTGGTGCAGGCAACCGCAGGAGCCTTGAGGGCTACCTGAGGTTCTGTAGGCTTTTGGTCTTCTTTGGTTTCTTCTTTGGTAGGAGAATTTGACTTTGCTTTGAATTGAGGGGAATTGAAGTTGTGCATTGCAGAGCAATGCTTGATGCTGTTGCAGTGTTGGCATTTAACCTTTTCTTTGCAGTCTTTGGAGAAGTGAATAGTGGCGCCGCAGCATCTAAAGCACACCTTGGCCTTTTGAATTATTTGGAGTTGTTCTTTGTAAGGCTTCTTTGCGAACTCTCTGCATTCAGCTAGGCTGTGTGGCCTTTGATGAATGGGACAGGATATGGTGTTGTTGCTGACTGGTTGAGCAGAAGTTGCAGGAGTTGCGTCTGTCATCTTGACACTCAGGTTCCTTCTAAGATCTTTGCCCTGGGCTTTGTCTTCTTTGGAGGTCTTTTCAGGCTTTAGGTCTTGGTACAAAGCGGGAAGACCTGTTTGAGGGTCATTCCTCTCACGGGCTGCTCTAGTGACGAAATCCACCAAAAAGGTGAAGGGCGGGTATACATTTGCATTCTCCTCTTTGTACTTGAACACCTGTTTCCCCCAAGCTTCTCGAAGAGGAAAAGGAAGTTTGCAGAGGATGGCACTCTGAGACGTGTGCTGGTCCAGACATGCTAAACCTGGCAGCTCTGGATTTCCTTTGGCTGAAGCTAGCTCTAGTAAAAGATCACTAAAGTCCCAAAGCTGTTTGCAATCTTTCATCTTCAGTGATGGGAACCTGTTGAGTCGATCCATGAGGGATGCTTCTATCTCAGTGCTCGCACCGAAGCGCTGGTCCAAGCGAGACCACGCTGTGGACAAAGCTCTTCGGGGGTCTGCTACATGAGCAGCATAAAGTCTTTTTACTTGCTCGGCTGAGCTGGGTCCAAGCCACGCCATAAGAAGGGACAGTTCTTCATCTGCTTCTAGCTTGAAATCTCGAATGGCCCTCATGAAGGTGATTTTCCACAGAAGGTAGTCATCCGGTCGGTCAGTGAATTTCTGGACGCCTTTGTCTCTGATGTCTCTTCTTGGATTTCTCAAGAGGGAACCCAATTGAGACTCCAGTGTGTAAGGGTACATCTGAGGAGTGTGATGTGGCCCGACGAAGTCAATGTTCTTCGGTTGAACACATCTTGTCGCGATGGTAGGCGATGCTGGGTTCAGCAGATTGCTGGCAGGCAGCACCTCTGAAGCCTTCATCTTCAGCGATGGGAGAATTGACTTGGTATGCAGGGATGAATGTGGTGGTTCACTCCCGGCCATGCCTTGCCAATCTGAATGGACATCTGGATGTTGTTGAAGAACGTCATCCTTTCGTTCCCAAGTAGACAAGTGGTATCTCTGAGGCCTAAGTACAGGGATGGACTCTGACAGAGATGATGGCACTCTCCCGGCTGTGCTTTGCTGTACTTCTGAGGAATGGGCTGGCCTTGAAGTTGCGCACACTGGAACAGGTGAGTGATCTTCAAGGTGGTGAAAGGAGATATGACTCTGCACTACAGGTGGTGCCAGTTGCAGGTGTGCTGAAACCTTTGCTGTAGGCTCTTGTGTTGGCAGGAAACTAAGGTTTTCTTGGGTTAGTTCCTGTGATAGGGCTTTGGCTAGAACGTTAGCTCTGACTATCTTTTGTGCTGTGTCTCTTTTTACTTGAAGCAGATCTAGATCCCGTTGCAGCTCATCTTGCTTGGCTTCAGCCATTGCAAGCTCTATTTCTCTCTGGGCCCTGGCCTGTGCTAGGTCAGCTTCTTGTTGGGCCCTAGCCTGCGCTAGATCAGCTTCTTGCTGGGCCCTAGCCTGAGCTAGAAGCAGTTTCTGCTTGGCTTTAGCCTGTTGAAGGAGGAGTTCCTCTTCATTGAAGGCAAAGTCTTGCCTAGCCATTTCTGCAGACGCCTCTGCTTCTAAAACCTCTTTTCTAATTTTCAAACGGACAGCCTCTCTGTTATAGTGGGCTGCTTTGGAAGAAGTACTGATGAATGAATGTGTGGATTGGGAGGAACTGCTATGCCTAGATGAATGCTTGGATTTAAGGCTAGCATCATTAGATGGAATCTTGAGCAGACTGGATTTAAGGCTTACACATGGGGAGCCTTGAACCCTTTCTTCTGCACCTTTGAATAAGGAACTGGGCTCTGGTTCAATTAGAACTGCGCTGTAGCGCCTCCTCTCTTCTTGTAGGCTGAAAGAAATTTCCTTAGCCCTATCTAAAGACTCTGGAGTGTTAATTTTGTTCAGTACATAGATTATTTCTTCTGCAATAGCACTCCCATTATTGAAGGCCTTTACAAATTCTTGCCTGAGAATTTCCTTTTCCTTTGGGCAAAGGGATGCCCTTATTGCATCAGCTATGGTCGGCAGGTTTTGCCAAGCTCTGTTAAACCTCTGCCTAAGCTGGCCTTCCTGCTGCAAAAGGCAGAGCATTGTTTTCTCTGTGGGGTGCCTTTCTCTGACAGGGCGGGGGGATTTGACCCTTGTTTGCAAAATCTCATTGCTATGACTTGACATTCTGTGAAATTCAAAAGGAAACTTATCCCAAGTTTCAAACAGTACAAAATGCAATACTATATAACTATACAACTAAAGGCACACAAAAGGGCAATGCAATACTTTAAACAAGACAATTAAAACAGCTGCTTAACTGAGGAGTTAAGCCTGGGCTTTCATAAACTTGCAGCAGGCTCTGAAGAAATGGCAGGAACTGCAGAAGGTTGGAAATTATTGCTTTGCAAACTGGTTTCTGGAAGAGGCTTGGTTGCTGTAAAGGCTGGCTTCTGGAGAAATGTATCTACTTTGCAGAAACCTGGATTTTGCTGCAGTTGCAAGAGCTGGATGTATCAATTTGCTGGTGGCTTGAGATGCAAAAGAGCGGGAAAGCTTGTAAATGTCTCAATTTTGCAAAGGCTAGGCTTCTAGCAAATGTATCCACTTTGCAGAAGGCTTGAACTTGATGCAGCTACAAGAGCTGAATGTAGCAATTTGCTGGTGGCTTGAGATGCAAAAAGAGCGGAAAAGCTTGCAAATGTCTCAATTTTTTGAAGGCTGGGCTTCCTTTGACTTCTTTATCTTTAGGAGACTATGGGCTTGGCAAATTTAAGGCCCTTCCACTCCTTCTTTCCCCTTCTTAGCACTTCTGGAAGGCTTCTTTCAGCAGTTCTGGAAAAGAAGGCTCCTCTCTCAGTACTTCTGGAAAAGAAGGCTTCTCTCAGCACTGCTGGAAAAGAAGGGTCCTCTCAGCACTGTGCCGTCGCGCCTGGGGCTGTACTCTTAGTGAAAGAGGCATGGACGTGACATCTTTCCCCAGGGGATTGCTTCTTGCCCTCCTTTAGGGAAACTGGAACTCCCAAGGACCAAAACACTGAAGTTAACTCAAAAACTGGGTTTATTGTTCACAAAGGGGGTAAAAGAAAATATACATTACAGTCTTTGATTGTTTAAGTCCATGAAGCTTGTCCAGATCCCTCTTTCTCTGGCTGTGAATGCCGGAGCAAACTCAGCCTCAGTCCAATGACCTATATCTGAAGACAAGAGTCTTCCTCTGTTGCCAAAGGACTGATGTGAAGGCGCTTGAGACTCCTCAACGTTGTTCAGGTTGGCCCTGAACATGAAGCGTGAGTCCCAAGGGTAAGAACCTCAGAATTGGTGCTGAGAGGTAACTTTTGAAGGGCTTTTTGAGCCAAGCCTCTCTTTCAGGTCCATCTGATAGAGTGGAATGAAAAGGAGGAAACACAGTCCTACTCCAGGAAGAGGTGGAGCCAAACAGTTTTGCTGAGTGAGCAATGTAACAGGTACAAACAACATTGATTGACAGATATAAATAACCAATCCAACTACATTTACAGGGTAAGGGCAAAATCAGGCATGATACAACAATTCAAATCTTGAAACTTATAGTTTGACATATAGATGGCGCCACTCGCGCCGTCACAACTTTTATGCCCTTGAATCACACTGATGGCTACATGCTCTATTGCCACTGCCATCTCCAACTGAAATGGTGGTG
Source organism: Anolis carolinensis (assembly GCF_035594765.1). Taxonomy (NCBI): domain Eukaryota; kingdom Metazoa; phylum Chordata; class Lepidosauria; order Squamata; family Anolidae; genus Anolis; species Anolis carolinensis. Next base: position 74,749,984 of record NC_085845.1, read on the forward strand.
CATTAGCGAGATGAAATGTAAAAATCTCACTTTTGGCTTGCTTGAATGATATAATGATAAAACTGAGACTGTGAACACCTTGTTGAAATGAAGAATTAAATTTCCAGAAGTTAACAGGAAGCATTAGTTTCATCTCAAACAGCACACCCACTTCTACAGTACCGTGTTCTAGTAGGAAATGTGCTTTTTTATTTATAGCACAGCACTGCCATGCTGCTGAAATTCAGTGGCATGTTGCTGACTTTGGAGAAAAGGTAGGAGCTGCAACAATCATTGAAATTCTCTTGCAGATTGCTTACATTCCATGAACCACAGCTTACCCACCCAACGCAGATAATACTGAATTAGATGATAGACATAGGAATATTGCCAGCTCTTACTATAACCAAAGAATTTTTTCTTTTCTCTTGAGGTCAGGGGCATTTCTAAATTAAACAGTGGAATTACCTTTGCCACTGAATTGCTCATAAAGCAATTTTTCAAGGTGAATTTGGTTCAAGTGAAACATCTGAGGAATCTCGAGGGACGGACAGTATAGATTAGACAACACATGCCTGAGCCGGGGAATGGGGTGAGATCCCATACATCCCTAAATTGTCATTGAGCTAGCTAAAGGGGATACTTCAAGGCAACTTTGAAGGCTCTTCATTGAAAGCAAAAGTATTTGATGGAAGCAAAAGATGTTTTCGTTTTCCAGGAAGGAAATGCCTAGAGAGTAGAATATTGAAACAAAAGTGAAGAAGAAACAGAATGATAATACAGGCCCTTATCCAAAAATCATGGGACCAGAAGTGTTTTGGATTTGGGATTTTTTTGGATATCTTGGAGATGGAACCTAAACTGAAACAGAAAATAATATAAACCTTATACACTTAGCCTGAAAAAAATTTTATACAATATTTTAAATAATTTTGTGCATGAAACAGAACATGTGTACACTGAGCTTTGAGTAAGTAAGCGAAGTTCTCAGTTTACTCTTCTGTGAAATTTTGGAGTACTTGAGATTTCAGAATTCTGGATAAAGGATGCTCAACCTGCAATAGTTGCCGACTAAGGAGGATAATGGAGATAATGCTATTGTTGGCATACCACCTAAACAGTATGGGTCTTTCCCAATGTATGGCAACCCTAAGATGGAGTTATCATGGAATTTTCTTGACAAGATTTATTCAGAAGAGGTTTGCCATTGTTTTCCTCAGATGTTGAGATACTTTCTAAAGTCATCCAAAGGGTTTCCATGGCTGAGCAGGCTGCTGAACCATAGTCTGGTAGAATTCTAGCCCAACACTGAAACCACCACACCCCATTGATTTATAGTTACTTTGTGAATTTTTATCTCACTGTTCTCCCAATGGAATCAAGGTAACATATATGTCTCTCCTCCATCCCACTCCATTCTCAAAGCGGCTCCCTATGCCACTGCTTGACTGAGGGGACGTGAGTCTTCTCCTCTCCCCTTGCTATTCTCAAGGAGGTTGAGGTTGGTTTTACTTATGTAAAAATGAGTCTCCACCCTGAGGAAACACCCCTTCCTTAATCTTCACTTTGGGCCAATCACTCAGCAGCACAACCATCATGATCACCAGTAGAGTTGTCCTCTCCAATAGAATGAAGTATATCCACATAAACAAAATAGAGAGAAAGGGACTTATGCCTGTTTCGTGTCACTTTTTTAAATGGGGATGAGGGTGGAAAGACTCATTTTTCAAAGCTTTAGGGAAGCAGGGAGTAGATGATAAGAGATAAGAAAGGAAAAGATAGGACCAGGAAAAGAGAGGAGAACACAAGGACACTACAGAGAAGAGGTTCTCAACCTGTGGGTCCCCAGATGTTTTGGCCTTCAACTCCCAGAAATCCTAACAGCTGGTAGAACCCTGGGGAACATCTGGGGAACCCAGGTTGAGAACCACCGACCTAGAGAGATGTCATTATCTAATAAGTACCAGTCAAACTATTATTCTGCCGTAATTGTGATGTAACAACTGCATGTGATAAAGTTAATATGACTAATTAATATCATACAAATCCAACATCTGGGCCCGGGCTGTGGCACAGGCTGGTGAGCAGCCAGCCAGCTGCAGCCAGCTGCAACAAATCACTCTGACCAAGAGGTCATGAGTTCGAGGCCAGCTCGGAGCCTATGTTTGTCTTGTCTTTGTTCTATGTTAAAGGCATTGAATGTTTGCCTTATATGTGTAATGTGATCCACCCTGAGTTCCCTTCGGGGTGAGAAAGGCGGAATATAAATACTGTAAATAATAATAAATAAATAATAATAAAAATTGCTTACAAGTGTGAAATATGTATTGTTTTCAAACATGTATGTTTCTGGTATGTTCCCAAATGCTTTAATAATGTAATTGCTATGAAACAACAGGCCAATATGATAAAGTCTTCAGTGATGGCCAGAATGTGAATATCCCAAGCCCACACCATCTCTCTTAACTATTACATCATTTACAGCAGAATCAACAAAAATCTTTCCTTGCCCTGTGAGTGACAGCATCAGCATGAGGTTTGATAGAACCATGGGCAAATGGACCCATTCTCTGTTGGTAGGTTGTGTGTAGCTTCTCAGGTAATTGGTGAACGCTGAAAAAGTGTTAGAAGTAGAACTGGGTGGCAGGTAAGCTACCCTTTTTATTTCCAGTATTGTTTCAATGCCAGACCCTGTAAAAGGGTGAGGGGGGTGGGCTGGTGGACACAAACTCTCAGTTGTAGTTATCATAAAAAATAGTAGCGATGTTTCCAAGCTCTGTTCAGAGTGATATTGCATTGGGAACATTCTGGGAAAGTGAAATGGCAGCTGGACTTTGAGCACCAGGCTAGAAAGAAAAAGACGTGGGGAGAGGAAGTCCAAGAGCAGATGTCATCTATGGGCTTACCAAGGCATTGGGACCCTGGCAGCTGCCCAAGGATGCCAGGTGCCATTTCTGTACTGGAGTTTAAGAGGGTCAGGAAGTGATGAATGCAATGACATCACCCCATCTTTCTTCTCCTATAAATTACCGGAGAACACATGGAGGGGGCTCAGGTTGGAAGCAGCCATGTGTCCCTCATAGTGTCTACTTAGACCTTCATTGTTTCACTTGCTTCCTAGCAACATATTGGAGGGTGTACAACAAAAAAGGAGACAACTATTTGCCAAATTGAGAAGGAATTTTGCAGTTTAAGAAGCATACATCCTTTTTGTGTATGACAGGCTTAACCACATGGATCCTATCTGGCTGCAGAACACACTTTCATTTTAAGGACTACAGTTCCCAGTATCCTGCACTAAGATGGAGGAATCTGGAAGTACTGGTCCACAAAAAAATGCCTCCAAGCTCTGGGAGCTTTGCCTAGCAATCTGATAGAAAGTGACAAGTGACATGGCTTTCCACAAATTGGCAGGCCGGCCATATGCTCCGAAATCTGGTACTTTCAGCACAAACAGTACATTTTGAAAAAAAGACAAGGTTTTGGCATTCAGCAATTTCTCTCACTGATGGCAACATTTGTCACCTTAGAAAAAAGAATCGCTTTGATCGGATTTTGCTCTTGCATCAACAGAAATTTGGAGGAAGTTGAACAGGAAGAAACAGTTGTTTCTAAATGAAAAGAGTGGTATGCAGGAAAAAAATTCATTTCGGGTGTTTAATTGGACAGCTAATCACTCTGCTCCCATCTGAATAGAATAAAATAGAATAACTTTGTTGTCATTGTACATTGTACAGTGAAATTAAATGCTTTCCCCAGCACACATCACAAACAACACACCCAACCCTCCACACTTTCACTGCCACCGCACAGCCCCCAATGCCACATCAATGCAAAGTCATTGAGTTCAGTATAGATACAGCTCTAGGATAAAAGCTGCCGGAGATGGAACAATGACTATTACTGCTATATTATTAGAATTCATATTGGAGCCATAGTTCCTGGCAACATACCTGGAGATCAAGAAAGCTAGAGAGCTAGAGAGAAAGAGATCACATCAAAGTACATTAATAAAGTTTCAAAATTTACATGCCAAATGCTTTCTCAGGTTTTCAAAACTAGTGGCACATGGCATCTATTTTCTGGGATGTCTATGGCTCCTAAAGCACATTTTAATGGTATTTGATTCTGTTCAGATCTATTGCCTTCTATCTCTTCTCTTCTACTATACTCTATTCCACATGGTTGTAAAAAGGTAGTGTTTAAAAATGTTAGAACAATGTTGTGTAATGATTTTTTTAAAAAATGGACAGGGTGGGGGTTAAAATGGAGCCACCCTTGCAGATTACACAAAGTAATCCAGATCTCATCATTTTCCTGAAGATGATAAAAATACTTCTGGAAAAGTATCTTACTTTTTCTGAGTATGGAGTGCACCCATCACAGAAAGTTAACTTGGGGTCCAGGCATTGTCGCCTTCCACTTGTAGCTTCTCAATGTTGTCTCATTTTTCCTTCCATCTGTCTGTTAAGCAAAGAAAAAGGAATTGCTGCAGTGTTTTAATGGAGAGAAATCTCTGTTGATAAAACCTCAAATAGAAACATGGTGCAGAAAAGTAGTTGCAAGAAGACTTGAAACAGTTTATGAGGTTCCTAAGGAAACTCACTTGCTAATTATCCTCTGAAACCTGATGTTTCCCCTCTAAATTCCTATTCCAGTCTTGGATCAGTTATTTACAAACCATGGAGACTCAAGAGATGATCATCTAAGGCTTGTAGAAGCTCCCCAGCCACAAATGGAAATGTTCTCAATAAATGGAAGACTCCAATTTTTAGGCAACAGAAAATGCTTTCAGATTGTGTTCAGATGGTGCAATAGGTCAAAAATGTTGATCCAGTGAGTTTAAGACAAATACATGCCTTGAATACTTTTTAAACATTAAAAAGGTTCTTTTATTCCATTTACAGTGAAACAGAGTATATCAGGCACTTTACAGAGAAATAAGGTAGACACGCAGGCTATACCCTGTTTCCCCTAAAATAAGACATCCCCAGAAAATAAGACCCAGTAAAGGTTTTACTGAATTGCTAAATATAAGGCCTCCCCCGAAAGTAAGACCTAGCCAAGTTTTTGTTTGGAAGCATGCCCATCGAACAGAACACCAGAGCATGCAGGATCGGTAAATGTACATACCATAGATTGTTGTACATGGAAATAATGGTAGTAACAAGAAATTTTTGAGGGGATTCACAGTTTGTCTGGTTATGCTGGTTTGTGATGACAACTACTGTACGTATATAATAAATGTTCAAATTTTTTGTTCAACAATAAATGTGAATTTTTCTTCATGGAAAAATAAGACATCCCCTGAAAATAAGACCCAGAGCATCTTTCAGAGCAAAAATTAATATAAGACACTGTCTTATTTTCGGGGAAACACGGTAGCTACATTGGTTGCACAAAGGGGATATTTCAGTTTACTATGCAATCACACACACATATAAACATTCATTCTCCATGCATACACTACCATTCATTCCTTCTTCCTTCTCCTGGGCTAGATCGTGTTCCCTGCAGATCTGCCATTCTGTAGATACACCAATTTTCTCCGTCCCTTGGAGAAAGAGGTGGGTGACCAGACCCTGCTGTCTGCCACACTTTTGGAAAATAGGAACTCTGTTATATAGCATTTTTCTTGCTGTTGTTGTCTCACATAGTTGTAAATGTCTGACAGGTTGTTTTGCAGCTAAAACTTGCTCATAATTTCCCGAACAGATTTTGGCTTTTCTTCTTTAACTGATGTTGGTGTTCCTTCTTAACTTAAAGAATCATTGTCTTTGACTATGTAAACATGTTGTTTTCAACCAAAAGTTAATAATTGCCTCTAGCCATGTCAGCAGTTCAGCAGTTTAGCAGTTCATGAATTCTTCACCTCCTTTTTGCAGTTATCCACAATGCCATTCTTCTTAGGATGGTGCATTCAGTCTTGGTCAGACTCCAGTCATACACCTTTCATTCTATTTCATTTAATCCACACATCATAGTAAAGGTAAAGGTTTCCCCTGACATTAAGTCTAGTCGTGCCTGACTCTGGGGATTGGTGCTCATCTCCATTTCTAAGCCAAAGAGCCGGCATTGTCCATAGACGTCTCCAAGGTCATGTGGCTGGCATGACTGCATGGAGTGCCGTTACCTTCCCACCGGAGCGGTACCTATTTATTTACTCACATTTGCATATTTTCAAACTGCTAGGTTGGCAGAAGCTGGGGCTAGCAGCGGAAGCTCACCCCACTCTCCGGATTCGAAACAGCGACCTTTCAGTCAGCAAGTTCAGCAGCTCAGCATGCCACCGGGGGCTCCCACACATCATATTTATCACATTTATATTGTTGTGGGTGTGTAGCACTTTCCTAAGCTACTCAGCATTAGACTTCAAGTGAGCAGCCAGAGAGGAACCTCTGGCTGCAAAGCCATACCTTTCCATTTTCAATCTGATTGTTTCTTTATAAAAAAAAATTCAAGTAACTGCACAGTTTTGCAGTTGACTCAATGTTTCCTTACTGTTTGCAATATTTCCAAAGTCCATTTTGAAAAAGTCCAACTCAAAAGGTAGAACTGCAGCCCAAAATAAGGTTTGGCAATCATAAAAAACCTTCTCTTTGCAGTATAGGAAAATGCTTGTCATCTTTTCTTTATTAATGTATTTTGAGTGTTTGTGAGGACAGTGCATGTGTACTGAGAAAAAGCAAGAAGTAATTAACTGGAATTGCAAACACACCCAGAGACAAGGCCAAAGTCTCACAAGATCAAGGGACATCTTGGAGTTGTGTGATTTTTTGGGGGGATGGAGGATTAAAAGGGTGTATGGATGAAATGGGGAAATGCTTGGGTTGGGAAGAGTTACATCTGAGTCCGTGAAATAAGATGAAAGCAGTGTCATTTTATTGAAAGTACTTACAGCAAACAGTGGTGTGATAAGAGCAGCGGTATGCACCAGCTCTCAACAAGACAACTTTGCAATGCCAGGAGTTGTTTTCAGGATCTCATGTGATAAAGTCCTCAAAGAAGAAAGAGATTCTCTGAAGAAAATAGTTTTCTCTGAAGGTGAAGTGCTAAAATCCAATGCTCAATGGAAAATGTTCCTGTATCCACAACACCACTTCCGTTGCTGTCAGCATAATATGTCAATTGAGCTGTGTTAAATAATTGGTCTCATATGCTTAATCTGATTTATGCATTTGTGTACCACTTCTAACCATAATCACCAATAAATTAAATCATGTTTTCTGTGTAATTTTAAAAGGCATATCAATCTCTTAGACAGGATTGAACAGACTTCAGCTTTGTGGAGGTTACTTTGTTTATTTTAAACTAGATTGATTGAAAATTGCTTTCATGGACAGAGCTTTCCGTCTTTTCACACTCAAGAAAACAGTACCTCCATCCCAGGTTTTCTCCATTTTGGAGGCCAGAGAGATGGGGAAGAAGCAATAGTTGATGCTATCATGTGGCTGTTGGAAGCTAAACACTTATGTGGATGTGCTGCAAATCCCTCAGAGATCAACCAACCAGGACTATAGCTATGGGGAGTGGGAAGGAAAAATCAGGAAGTGCCCCATGAATTAGAAATACAGTGTAGACATCCAAAGTAAAAGATCAGGCAAACTTACCAAAGGAAAGTGAATATGGCAAATATAAGAATCCAACTCTAAATGATTCTCAAGCTCTTATATAGAAATTTGGGGATTTAAGGAAAATATCATTCAGGAGGTTGGATTAATTATTGAGGGCAATGTGTTCACCACCTACACTACAAGTGTACCATACATTACATACAATCGACACCCTGGCCCCAATTTCAGACCTTGAGAGATAAAGGACAAGGGATCTTCAAAAAAGAAAAGGCAATGTTACATTTCCCCTGCAGTGACAGCTATTATGTTAGGAAGTAAATTTGGGTGAGATGTGATTTTTATCACACACACACTCCTTGTTTTGGCTCCTTTCAAAGAACCGGATATTAGTTCTGACCATCCTGAGTGCAAGTTTCAGAAATGTATGTGCTATTAAATTAAAGCTTACATTTGTGGCCAGAAGAAAGCAATGAAAGCAGAACACTTCCAAACGAGACAGAAGAAACTGTGTAATCCACTTCTCCAAAAGGCAGCTTGTTCATCTCGACACTGTAGTTCTGTGACTTTCTCACCCAGAATGTACGTGCCACATTTCATGCTGCACAACCTCATAGTACAGCTGTTTACAGTCCAAACAGAGATCTTGAGAATCAACCCAGACTAGGACAGAGGAGCAGAGGAAGGTGAAAAGGGTTTCCCGTGTCCTCAAAAAATCTATTTGAGTATCATCTGTCAAGGTATAGAAATGGACACAGATTCCCAAGAAAGAAGAAACCAGTCATAAATGTTAAATGTCCTATATATCTCATGGATGACCATGATGCGAATGTTCATGTGTGCAAATGAGCAATGTACCATTATTGTAGCTGTGAGGAAATTGGCAGCTTTAATAATAATGATAATGATGATGATGATGATAATTTTATTTCTTACCGACTTCTCCTCGTGGCTCGAGGCCGGTTACAACATCGTTAAAAATACACAATAATCTAAAAACATTCTACAAAATACACATATTAAAATACATTTCTACAAAATACATATTGAAATACACGAAACAAAGATTAAACATAAGAGGCGAGTTTAAAATTCATGGTTAAAACAAGCTGGGTAGGCCAGCCAGAAAATACACAGTTTCCCCAAAAATAAGACAGGATCTTATATTAATTTTTGCTACAAAATATGTGTTAGGGCTTGTTTTTAGGGGCAGTCTTATTTTTCCAAATTGACCTTTTAAATGAACTATATCTAGGGCTTATGTTTGAAATAGGGCTTATATTTTGAGCATCCTCAGAAATGCTGAAAAATCATGATAGGTCTTATTTTTAGGGTAGGTCTTATTTTGGGGAAAACAGGGTAAGTCTTTAGATGGTTTTTAAATTCTAACACCTCCTTTAGCAGTCAGAACTCTTCTGGCAGGTTATTCTACAGTCTTGGAGCGGCCGATGAAAAGGTCCCCGGGACAGTTGCCAGTTGGGTTCTGGCAGGATGGAGTAGCCATTCCCAAAAGGATCTCAGTGTTTGGGGTGGATTGTACAGAATAAGGCAATTCTGGAGGTAAACTGGATCCAAACCATATAGGTAAAACCCAACATCTTATACTTTGCCCGAAAACTAATTGGCAGCCAATTGAGTGACTCTAAGATAGGTGTAATATGCTCACTCCTGAATGTTCCCATAACCAATCTGGCTGCCATATTTTGAACCAGCTGGAGTTTCTGAACTTAGTACAAAGATAGCCCAATGATAAGCACATTGTAGAAGTCCAACCTTGAGTTCTATCAGCTCATGTACTACCCTCTTTAGGTCCTGCAAATCTAGGAAGGAGCACAGCTGGCATATCAGTCGAAGCTGATAGTAAGCACTTCCAACTGTCACATTTACCTGAAGTGACATTTGAGGAGATGGATCCAGGAGCACTCCCAGGATGCAAACACAATCTTTCAGGGGGAGTATAATCCCATCCAGGACTTGTTGACACATCTCCAACCCCAAATTAGGACCCTTGATGTCAAGCACCCCTGTTTTGTCTAGATTCAGTTTCAATTTGTTTTTCCTCATCTCGCCCATTACCAGGCATTGTGTTATCGAAGGCTTTCATGGCCGGGATCACAGGGTTGTTGTATGTTTTCCGGGCCGTATGGCCATGTTCCAGAAGTATTCTCTCCTGACGTTTCACCCACGTTCATTCAGAGGAGACACTCTATCCTTACCGTGTTTTCCCCAAAATAAGACAGTGTCTTATATTAATTTTTGCTCCCAAAGATGCACTAGGTCTTATTTTCAGGGGATGTCTTATTTTTCCATGAAGAAGAATTCACATTTATTGTTGAACAAAAAAAAATGAACAGTAGTTGTCATCACAAACCAGCATAATCAGACAAACTGTGAATCCTATCAAGAATTTCTTGGTACTACCATTATTTCCATGTACAACAATCTATGGTATGTACATTTACCAAACCTGCATGCTCTGGTGTTCTGTTTGACGGGCATGCTTCCAAACAAAAACTTTGCTAGGTCTTACTTTCGGGGGAGGTCTTATATTTAACAATTCAGCAAAACCTCTACTAGGTCTTATTTTCAAGTGATGTCTTATTTTCAGGGAAACAGGGTAGCTTAAGCTGTTTTTGAAGGCATGGAGAAATATATTTGGGTTTCATCAGCATACTGATAACAACCCACCTCTGGATGATCTCTCCCAGCAGAAAATGACCATGATATTCAAGATTACAAGACTTACTTCATCCGACCCTGTGCCAGTCACCCAGAAAGATAATGGCTGAGTTCTCTATTTCTTATTTAGTTATGCAAATACTGTTTAGGTGAAACTCCAAGTTATCTCTGTAATTAAAGGCCTGAACAGGACTGATTGAAGACATTTTTTTCTGCCTGAGGCTATGAAAATGCTCCCCTCAATTCCATATAAAGAACTAAAGTAGATTGACAGTTGAATCTTAGGGCCCTTCCAGACAGGCCCTATATCTCAGGATCTGATCCCAAGTTTTCTTTTTATCTTAGATTATCTGGCAGTGCAGACTCATATAATTCAGTTTAAAGCAGAAAGCCTGGGATCAAATACTGAGATAAAGGGCCTGTCTGGAAGGGCCCTTACTTCAACTCTGAAGATTGCACAATGTTCTCTCACAGTCGATTAATTTTAATTGTGACGTAATTTGTTTTTATGTATGTCTTTATATTGTAAGCTGCCCTGAGTCCCCTGATGGGTGAGAAGGGTGGGGTAGAAATGATGCAACAAACAAACAAACAAACAAACAGGACAGGCATCTAGCCACACACAGCTCTGTCTTCCACCATGAAGGAACAGCCATTGTATGTGTTCAATCAATCAATCAATCAATCAATCAATCAATCAATCAATCAATCACAATGGGACTCTTTGACTTATGTCCTTGTCAGTTTTTATCAGAACTTGGAAGTAAGAAGTTCCAAGTAACTTTGTAAGTAGTTCCTTTTCTGGCAGCAACAAATGTCACAACAACAAATCATAGAATAGTAGAGTTGGAAGAGACCTCATGGGCCATCCAGTCCAACCCCCTGCTAAAAAGCAGGAAATCGCATTCAAAGCACCCCCGACAGATGGCCATCCAGCCTCTGCTTAAAAGTCTCCAAAGAAGGAGCCTCCACCACGGCCCGGGGGAGAGAGTTCCACTGTCGAACAGCTCTCACAGTGAGGAAGTTCTTCCTGATGTTCAGGTGGAATCTCCTTTCCTGTAGTTTGAAGCCATTGTTCCATGTCCTAGTCTGCAGGGGAGCAGAAAACAAGCTTGCTCCCTCCTCCCTTTGACTTCCCTTCACGTATTTGTACATGGCCATCATGTCTCCTCTCAGCCTTCTCTTCTGCAGGCTAAACATGCCCAGCTCCCTAAGCCGCTCCTCATAGGGCTTGTTCTCCAGATCATTTTAGTTGCCCTCCTCTGGACGCTTTCCAGCTTGTCAACATCTCCCTTCAACTGTGGTGCCCAAAATTGGACACAGTATTCCAAGTGTGGTCTGACCAAGGCAGAATAGAGGGGGAGCATGACTTCCCTGGATCTAGACGCTATTCCCCTATTGATGCAGGCCAGAATCCCATTGGCTTTTTTAGCAGCTGCATCACATTGTTGGCTCATGTTTAACTTGTTGTCCACAAGGACTCCAAGGTCTTTTTTGCACACACTGCTGACAAGCCAGGCGTCCCCCATTCTGTATCTTTGATTTCCATTTTTTCTGCCGAAGTGAAGTATCTTGCATTTGTCCCTGTTGAACTTCATTTTGTTAGTTTCGGCCCATCTCTCTAGTCTGTCAAGATCATTTTGAATTCTGCTCCTGTCTTCTGGAGTGTTAGCTATCCCTCCCAGTTTTGTGTTGTCTGCAAACTTGATGATCGTGCCTTCTAACCCTTCGTCTAAGTCGTTAATAAAGATGTTGAACAGAACCGGGCCCAGGACGGAGCCCTGCGGCACTCCACTTGTCACTTCTTTCCATGATGAAGACGATGCATTGGTGAGCACCCTTTGGGTTACTTTATTGATGTAATGGGGAACTGTTCCTAGCTATTTCCAGAAGGTACCTTTAAAAATATTTAAGAAACATTCTGAGAGCAATTTTTCAAGTTTTATTTTGCTCTCCTCTCCAAGGATATGTCTTCTTAGCAGAAAAGTAACAGAAAACAATAAATAGCAAGTAGTGTAATACTCAACTAATCTTTTCCAGTTATTGTAATGAGTAAGAACAACTTTATCACATGGTCAGTCCTGTAATGAGTTGCAGGATGGATTATTTTCAAAAAGTAATTTTCTTAAGTTCAAATTTCTGTGCTAGTTATGGCAGCCCACCAGAGATTTTGCAACAACTTTTGTAGAACCATCAATAAAACAATTTGCCATGATTCAGGTACTAGGTCACTTGGTTTTGAAAAGGATGGAAGGGGTTATCATTTCTTAGTTTGCCTCAGGAAATAACATATAACAATAATAATAATAATAATAATAATAATAATAATAATAATAATAATAATAATAATAATTTTATTTGCCTCTCCCTACTTCCTGGAAGGAGCATTTATTATAGACATTTAGTTTTTCAACTGTGGTTTTCAGGTGAACAACAAATATAAAAGTTTTTTAATAAGTTGAGCATCATGCCTCTATCAAGCTTTGAGGGTTTATTGTCCACAAATGATACATAATATCAGAATCAATTACCCAGGGATCAATGATGAAATGGTGGGGAGCAGATGACTCTGGAAGGCTTTAAAAGCTTTCCTAATATTACTGTAATTAAAGCCATCAAGCTCCTTTATGAAGCTGTACATGATTAGACGCAATGGGTTACTGGCAGCTGGCATAAGGCCCCCTCGCGTTGTCTCTTCTAACCCTGTTTTGCTCTTGGGTTTATCAAGGGATCTGAATCTCCTGGCGGAGGAGTGATTGCATATTCAGCCACAGGAGTGCTATGAAGGGTTTAGATGTGCAAGATTAGGGCCTTTGGCAATGTTTAACAAGCTACCGTAATGGAAATAGCCATTTGGTACCCTGGGCCAGAGTTTCTCAAAAGGCATTGTGCTTTCATTTTATATTTTTTTAAATGAAAGAATAGAGATTTTAAGAGAAGCAAGGGAAGATAGACAGCATCACCGCTATCTTCAGACTCTTCCATCCCATCCACCCTCCTCATTATGCATTAATGAAATTTCTTCTACAGGTTTTTAGCATGGTTCAGGGAAAAAAAACAATCCGTTTTATCCAGAGACAAGGGCAGACCTAACTGTTGTATATACAGCCTATTGTATATTGCATATACAGCCTATTGGACAACTTCCAATTGGCATCATAACAACCAGGCTACATATCAACAGCAGTTATATCCAGGTGTGTAGCTATGTGTTGTAGTTCAGTCTGTGATGTCAATGGGGATGCTGGGGTTTCTGGGCCTGTGTCTGATGACAATGGGGGTGATTTATTTATTTATTTGCAGTATTTATATTTCGCCCTTCTTACCCTGAAGGGGACTCAGGGCGGATCACATTGTACACATATAAGGCAAACATTCAATGCCATATAACATAGAATAGAGACAGAGATAAACACAGAGGCAATTTAAATCTTCTCCAGCTTCCAGCTTCCAGCTTTCCTGAAGGTATGCTTGATTCCGGCCACAGGGGGAGCAGCTGCTTCATCATCCACTGTGACGGCATTTCCTCATTCCAGCGGCGGCTGGATGATTTTTATGGTGTTGTAAATTAGCCTCCCCACATATAAGTGGTGCCTAAATTTCCTACTTGATAGATGCAACTATCTTTTGGGTTGGTTAGGTCAGCAACGAGCAGGGGCTATATTTTATTTTTAATTGTCGGGTGCTCACCCCAACATGGGCTGACCTCGAACTCATGACCTCTTGGTCAGAGTGATTTATTGCAGCTGGCTGCTAACCAGCCTGCGCCATAGCCTGGCCGATTATGGTTTTCTTGACAGGCCAGGCTTCAAGCCGGAGCTTTCTTGCAAATGTAAGAGCACGTCCCCATGGTCAGAGTTTAGCATCGCCTCCAAAAAGCTGGAGATTAAAGGGGAAGCCTTTACCTTTGTTCTGTGTATTTGTATGTCATTGTTATTCCACTGTATTAAAGGCATTGAATGTTTGCCTATCTGTGTATGTTGCAATCCACTCTGAGTCCCCTTGGGGAGATAGAGCAGAATATAAATAAAGTGTTGTTGTTGTTGTTGTTGTTGTTGTTGTTACTGTTATTATTAATTCACTATTTAGAAATATGGTTTAGGTATCCAAAAAAGGGTGGGCAGGTAGGGTTTCCAGGGAATGAAAACACAGCAAATGTAAGTGTCTCAGGAATATAGAATTAGCATAGTCTCATTCCTAGTAGTGCTAAAAATATGGGGATTGCAGGAAAATTTCAATTGAGGAATCAGAAAGGTTTCAATGATGTCATCCTTGCTGTGTTATGATATTTCTGGATTTGACTTTGAGTAGATTCTTACCTACCAATCAAATATTTCCCATGGAACTCATTATTTGGATGGGGATCTTAATACAGGTGGGGGGTTTCTGCCCTTTGCCACCAGCCCCTGTTATTTATGTTTTAAAGAAACCATTCCCATTGAAATGAAAAGGAGTATATGCTGGATGACACAACTGTGTCATACTGTGGGATTTTAAGAACCTGTGGCCATCCAGATGTTTTTGACAGCAACACTCCAGCCAAAGATAAGGGATTTTGGGCGCTGAAGCAAACATCAAATTTTATCATATGGATGCCACATAACCACAGGTATGAATAAAGGACTTCCACTGGCAAAAAAGGTGTTAGCAATGGCATTGAAATCTGTATGGTGTCAGGAATCCTATTGGGTGGGTATGAATGTGGAACCAAGAGTTACTCGTGCATTGCTGCTTCATACTAATGATCCCTATATATCCCTTCATTTAGGGCAGTGGTTCTCAAATTCTTATTATCCAAGTGTTTTGGATTTCAGTTCCCAGAAATCCTGACAGTTGGCCAAGCTGGCTGGTGCTGAAGGCCAAAGGTTGAGGACCACTGGTTTAATAGATACATAGGAAGTGTGAAACTCCCCTAATCCCCACAGCATCCAATGTGATCAACAGAGGTCTGTTCTACTCTTGCTCAGGATGTAGCTGAGTGATGTTTTCACCACTACCATCCTTTGCACAAGCAATCTCCCCTGTGAGAGGAGATTTCAACAGAGATCCAATCTGTCTCAATGGAAGTCACTTGCATGATAGAGTGGGGATGTTAATCAGTAATCCCAATTTTTGTTGTGCATTTATTTTGTTTTCTGTGGAAGGTGGTAAATTAGATAAATGCTATTTCCTATTCCTTACTTTTTCTAACATTATCTGATCAACTGTTCCCTTATCATTCACCTCTTCTATCTACAGTCCACCAAATACACACACAAATAATGTCAATTAAAGAAAAACACATGACAGAGAGATAACATTGAAGGAATGACCCCAAGTTTCCCTCCATTTAGGGCAGTGGTTCTCATCCTGTGGGTTCCCAGGTGTTTTGGCCTACAACTCCCAGAAATCGCAGCCAGTTTACCAGCTGTTAGGATTTCTGGGAGTTGAAGGACAAAACATCTGGGGACCCATAGGTTGAAAACCACTGATTTAGGGAGTTTCTGCCAAACAAACAATTCTCCATGAATATTTTAAAATGGCAAAGGAACACCAAGAAGGCCTATATTTTATTGGAGAGAAACCTTGCAATGAAAATTAACATTTATTACCACTATTGTAGACATATCAGCCATGTTTCACGGCTGGGTAGGGGCTGTGTCGAATGCAGCTTTCCACCATTAGAGAGTGGCTCAGTATCTGTCTCTTCCTGCCAACTTATTGTTCTGTAAAAGTATAAAAAGCTTAGCATTTATCAAGTAGAAACTAGATGTATGCAAGCTCTTCTGGAATATATTGAATATTCCATGCATTTTTCTGACTGCATAAAAAGTTCCTTCCCCAAACAGCGTCTCTGTATGTGGTTCTGCAATCTAAAATTACCAATTAAGTCACACACCTGCTAAAAATAGACAACTGACCGGGAGTCAACTATTTTTGGTATCAGATAATTAGTGTTCTTCTTTCCTTTTTTATTTTGCTTTTTGTTTGAATATATTAAATACAATTTTCAAATCAGTCATGGGGCCTTTGAGGAAACAATCCTCTCCTTGTAGTTTTCCTTGCTTTTTAAAAAAACAAACCTACCCTGTTTACAATAACTAGACTTTTCTAACTGTGTCTTTCACATGGAGTGGCAGTTATTCATATTCTGTCCTTTCTTAAGATCCTCTGAGGTACGTGGTTTGTTATGCAATAAAGAATTAAATTGCCACATGTCACAAGGAAACCAGGCGGTGCCTTAGATAAACTGGAATTTTGCTGGGTTACCGTTGTTGTCAGGCACGCTAGAACAGACTGAACTCACCCTTCTTTGGAGAGGACAATATATTAGTTCAGAAGTTCCGTATAAGGAACCCACATAAGTGCCACATTTCCTGAGCATCTGTGTTTCATGATACCTCTAGGCCTCCTGGATTTCCTTGAGAAGGCCTCTTGCTTCCTTCCTATAAAGGGCAAACCTAGAAAACTACCTATGTTTTGCAACATGGCAGAGGCCCTACACTGAAACGGGATGGTAGCTTCAGTTGAGCCATATTTCAATTTGAGGCAAACAATGTGACATTCAAAATGCCCTAGAAAGTGGATGGTGCTGATCCGCAAGATAGAGTTTTCGGGGCTCATATTTATTACCCCAGTTATCTGAACACATTGGTTTTATGCCATCTGATAATGCATTCGGGCATCAGTTAATATGGCTTGGACCACAGTCCTCCACTTTACTGAAAGACTGAAGATACTGCTGAAATAATATATTTTTATGGAATCATCTCCATCAAAATCATTCATGTGTTTGTGCAACTGGGACATGGTGGCCAGGCAAAAGATGCTGACCAAGACTTAGACAGAAGCTTGGAGAGGTCACAGCAATTTGTTTTTGCCTAAATCTACTAAAAAAGGTAAAGGTTTCCCCTGACGTTAAGTTCAGTCATGTCTGACTCTGGGAGTTGGTGCTCATCTCCATTTCTAAGCCAAAGAGCCAGCGTTGTCCGTAGACACCTCCAAGGTCATGTGGCCGGCATGACTGCATGGAGCGCCGTTACCTTCCTGCCGGAGTGGTACCTATTGATCTACTCACATTGGCATGTTTTCGAACTGCTAGGTTGGCAAAAGCTGGAGTAACAGTAACAGTGGGTGCTCACTCCACTCCTGGGATTTGAACCTGGGACCTTTTGGTCTGCAAGTTCAGCAGCTCAGTGCTTTAACACACTTCGCCACCGGGGCTCCATCTAAACCTACTAGAAAGAGCAAAATCCCACCTCTTTCTCACTACTGAGTTAATGGAGCCCAAAACATTTTTGTACTTTGAATGAAGTTTGCAGTAACTGAAAAAAGATGAGGATAAAATGGGGAAAGAAGCCAAAGGAAAGACTATCTGGGAAATTTTAAAAGCAGCTAAAAAGTGGGATAATAAAGAATTAAGCAGTACAGTCCCTGACAAATTGGGACAGGGCATATGATATTCTAAAGACTGGGCTGTGGGTAAAATAGAAATGAGAACTGTGCAGGCCTCTAGATATGAGAATGCAGCTCCCATTTGCTTCACCTCGTGGTGAAGATATTGGAAGTTGCAGTACAACACTCTGAAGAGTTGCCCGCTTATAGATAGATACCTGCCCTTTTCTGATTTTGTTTTTTTCTTTGCAGTTTCTGGTAGTCTGTGCAGCCTTTGTTGCACCTTTAGAAACACAAAATTGATCTCTGGACCTATCATAGTTGCTTAATCGGGTCTAAAGAATAGACAACCTCTGGCCCAACCTTTGGCCCACAGGAATACTTTTGTGCCCCTTCAATCCCCAGCTAATCACCCAGACCCATGACTACTGGCCATGAATCCTGTAATGTGCTTTCAAGTAATTTTCAACTTATGGCAACCCTAAGGTGAAGCTATCGCAGGGTTTTCTTAACAAGGTTTGTCAAGAGGAAGCTTGCTCTTCTCTTCCTCTGAATCTGAGAGAGGGTGTCTTGCCCAAGGTCGCCCAGTGAGTTTCTATGACTGCGCAGGGTTTTGAACCTTCATCTCCCAGAGTCCCAGTCCAACATACACACCACAATGCCATGTTATCATAGATCTGAAGAGCTAATGGCAGGCATAAGAAATTACTTCTAGTTTTGTCTTTGGCTATTCTGTAACTGATATTTGTGTCATTTTTCACCCTTGATATAAAGGAACCTTCCTTACACCCACCCATGATTTCCCAAAAACAACAACATCAACAATATATTTTTGAAGATGAGAGGATTCCTCACCATATCACCTACAAACTGGAATATTTTCATCACTAACTCCTATGATCTTGTCACATTTATGAGGTAGCACAGGGTGATTTACCAGCCCCCGTGGTGAATCGGCATGGCAGCAGGGCAATCCTGGCACCCTACCTCAACCATAGTGATGCTTCCCCATCACATGTGGGATAGCGTCACTGCGCAGCTCCTCCCCACACTAGCTCCGTTGTTTCCAGTGGAACATGGGAAGCCTGCCATATTCTGGACACAGAGTCGTAGGATGCTTGTGCCCAAGTTGATTGATGGAGTCTTGCCAAAAGTGAGTGAGCATCCTGTGATGAGCGGCGTGGGGCTCCATGCATTAACTGGGATACAAGCGTCCTACAATGGCTGCGAAGACACATATGATTAAATCCTTAGTGTAAAATAGGAACAACCATGACCTACTATGCAACAAAGCTAGACCATAATCTACTGAACAAAGGAGAAAAGACTTAATTGTTTTTATGGTCATGCCTATAGAGTAGATATATGTTGAAGAACAGGAGCATTGTATCAAACCCCATCCCACAACCCAGCTCTCCCCTGGTCACTGATGCATACAAATTGCCTTTGGGAATGATGTTCTTTATCATGTATACAGGGCCTTCCATGTGCACACAGAGGTTGTACAAAGACTTTATGGGTGAATGAGTACAGGACTCACCAAAGACCTTTTGTTGCCTGATGCCAAGCAGCACGTGGGGTGCCTTCCCCGCAAGCCATTGTATGAAGCTCACATGAGACGGAATATTCCATACCTTTTCTCCACATCCATGGCAGTAAAAATAAAACAACTTACAGTTTTCTGCTCTTTCTTGATTCCCCAGATCTGCTCCTTGATAAAGTTTTCTTAGCTTATTTAAGAGCAGAGACATCACCAGGTTAGCAAATGGTCAGAGAGTTGGGTTTGTCATCACATTCCTAGTCTGCTGTTCTAAATACATTCATTGTGTGAACAGTGCCAGAGGACTGTTTCTACTTTATCTTGAACCAATGTCATGAATGGGTCACAGAGTGAAATGTAATCTTTTTTCAAAGCATCAAAATAAATATTGTTCAAATATGAATTCCAGCTGGTTTATGGGCACAGGCTAATTTGTGGATGCTGTTTCTTCAAGTTCAGAATTTGTGCTGGATTGCACAAGACTTTTGCTGGGAGAATAAGTCCTGATGGAAGTCACATGATGCAAAGTCCCTTGGTATGCTTGCTTAAGTTCTTGCTTTGTAAGACCCCTTTTTGTTAAGGAAGGTCCACTTCGGATTCACAGACAAAACACTGTAAGGGGGGATCTTTCAATATTTGTTTCCCAAAACAACCAAGGTTCTTAATTCATTACAAAGCCATTTGTGTCTTGCATGAAACACTTCAAAGTCACGCGGCATGTCAAAGCCTCTTTGCCTTTGAAGTCTTTGAAGTCTTCAAAACAGCCACTCTCTCAGATGAGGAAATGGGTGACTGGAAGCAATACACTTTAACTCCAGGAACAGTCAGGCAGATTGTTGTTTTCATTACCATGTTTTAAATGAGAAGCCTTAGCTTTCCCATGAAGGGAAGTGGAGCTGATGAGAAGAAGATGGGACAGGCTGGTGGAATCCATAACCTAGGTGGAGATGACTTCATCTAAATCAGAAAAGAGGACTCCACCCATTTTCTGGACAGTAATAGAGAATCTGGAGGGCTTTATGTCTCCACTCCTGGGTTCAGAGATTGAATTATCATCTATGATACATTCCCCAGACCAGCATAAACAATGCTTGTGGAAGGCCAAACCAATTCAATTCCTATAGACCAGTGGTTCTCAACCTGTGGGTCCCCAGATGTTTTGGCCTTCAACTCTCAGAAATCCTAACTGGCTGGGATTTTTGGGAGCTGTAGGCCAAAACACCTGGGGGCACAGGTTGAGAACCACTGCTATCGACAGATCTTTAGATGTAGATTCTCAGCTGAGGCTGATCAGGTATTCCAGTGAAATGAATGAAGACTACAGATCAACCACATAAACAACCAAGGCATGCTGTATACAGTAACATTTTTTACCATAGCATGCAACTGTCTCAATTTGACAGGGACAGTTCTGACTTATTTATTTATTTATTTATTTACAGCATTTATATTCCGCCCTTCTCACCCCGAAGGGGACTCAGGGCGGATCACATTACACATATAGGCAAACATTCAATGCCTTTTAACATAGAACAAAGACAAACAAACATAGGCTCCGAGGGGCCTCGAACTCATGACCTCCTGGTCAGAGTGATTCATTGCAGTTAATTGCAGCTGGCTTGCTCTCCCGCCTGCGCCACAGCCCGGGCCCTAATACTGTCCTGTCTCCCCATTTGAGCTGATTTTAAAATGTCTTGGTCTTCTCTTACTTCCATTCCCTTTGTCCTCAGGATATTCCAATTTTTCACATATAAATTAGTTTGCACCCAGTTAAGGAAAGGTGAGGATGGAATCCTTCCTTCCCTGAAGACTGGGGCAAAAGTAAACTGATGTGGCTCACATGTTCTTCCTCATTAATAACCTTTGCCATCTTGACCACAAGCTAATGTGATTTGGCCATGTGTTTACCAGTTTTCCTCTTCAAAATGTTGGGGGACATATTTTCTATTTCAGACGAAACACTTCATGTTTAATATAATTAACCCAGAATAAGAAAACTCAGGAGAGAGGGAAGTGTGAGTTTGTCTATCAAAGCAGAATGTGCAAGAGATGGGGAGATACCACGATTTTTCATTCAAGAAGGCTTAAATCCAGTTGTTTACTTAATTGAAAAAACAATAATTTGGTACATCAAAATTTATGTGCATGCCGTTGATTTAATGATTCCATTTTAGATGGAACTAAGAATTGAATTTAAGCCTAGAACACATAGTTAAACGAATTTGATGTACAATATTCATAAATGTTTGCAGCTGTATTAATCCATTTGATTTGTAAAAATCAAAAGAATAACAGAATAATTTCTTTATCAGGACCAGAGACAAAAATACAAAATAGACAGCAAACTTTGTTGACCTCTCCTTCAAGATGCTGTTACAGCAAAAAAGAAAAGAAAAAAAATGATGTGTTTTGTAGAACAGTCTTTGTGTGAATTTTAATTTTGGAAATATAGAAAATTCCATGCTAAAAAAGAAAGTTTTTTTCAAGACTGATGAGACTGAATTGATTGTAGGACTCATAAGATTGTATGTCTTTGGCGGGGAGCCATGTTACAAGTTTGTCCTCTCCACCCAAATGCTTCTGCCTTTGTCTTGTCCTAGTTAATGTCTTTATATACTCAGTTAAACATTCCATTTTGTACAGGTTTTATTTCTTCAGTATCACTGTCACATCTTCTTAGTTGACATTGACTATTATCTCCTACAATTTCTTTAGAAAGAGGTCTTCTCCCTCAAGCTGAAAATTCCAGAGATGGATAGCTATGTGAAATGCTGAAAAGAGGTTCCAAACATCGTTAATTGCTAGGATTTTCCCCATGACTTGAAATTAGTCTTCCGTGTCCTTTAATTTGTGCCTTGTCTGCTTTGTTGTTTGTTGTTGTGTGCCTTTAAGTCATTTCTGACTTAGGGCAACCCTATCACAGAGTTTTCTGGAGCTGACAGTGTCAGTTGACTAAGGTCACCCAGTGGGCTTTCACGGCCAAGCAGGCAATCGAACGTGGTCTTCAGAACCATAGTCTAATGCACAAACACTCCACCATTTTGGCTCTCCCTTGTCGTGCTACCTCACACAAATGTTGTTGCAGATTTGAACTGTTTCATCACCAAGAAAGCACCTGTTGAATCTTTGCCAGACGTCCTTTTGTTACAAAAGCAATATATATTTCTGAATCCTGCCAGCTATGGTAGTTTCAGTAGCTGAAACACACAATTATATCCCCTAAATTCAGTGAGTTTATTCTAGTTGGTACTAAGGACCTCATCACAAAGGGGTAAGGATTTGTCACACATTGTGGTGAATCCATAGGGTTCCAGCCTGGGGGGCGTGGGGGGGGGGCGTGGAGAACCTGATGCTCCACGGCCAGCATTGCCTGACTTACCTGGGCCTCCATCGCAAGGGGCGAAGTGTCACCACCTGGTTTCCCTCCATTGATTCAATGGCAATACAGGAAGCCTCATGTGTTGCCGTTGTGGCAGTGTACACTGCTTTCTCTCTCATTTCAGCATGGAGCCTGGCTAGAAGTACACATGCAATTTGTAATGGGCTCTGTATCGAAAGTGGCACAAATTAACCAGAAATAAAATCTAGGAGATAAAAGGTTACCCTG
The DNA here is from genome assembly GCF_035594765.1 of Anolis carolinensis. NCBI lineage: Eukaryota > Metazoa > Chordata > Lepidosauria > Squamata > Anolidae > Anolis > Anolis carolinensis. The sequence continues at coordinate 74,772,734 of NC_085845.1, forward strand.
CCTTTTAGAAGCAATGAAAACCATCTGCAATGTAGGGGGATTGTTGGTGCACTCTGCCAGCATCAGCATGAGAGTGACAGGAAGAAGAAGAACACATGAGCATTGGTCATAAAGGAAGTAAACAGCAAAGAAATAGGCTGCTCATGGCTAACAAATATGGCCTGGCCTCCCTAGCCACTTGCTGCGTGACTCTGGAAAAATATGCAGCTGCACTAGCAACCAATAGGATTCTGGCCAATGTACCCAGAGGCATATACACATAAATAAAATACACATTTTTTTAATATAACACAAAAAGGCACTCTATAGTCAAAGGAAAATAATAACTGGGGCATGGTGGAGCTGCTTTAATTTGTTAAAATTATTATTAAATCAAAGAGGTCTTCATGTATAAACCTTTGTTAGCATGTTATGTGATGTGTTTAAAGTCTTTTCAAACAGACTGACATTCAGTGTGATATTGCTTAATGAGTATTTATCCCAGCAAACAAAATTTTGAGACACATTGCTCAATGAATGAAACTCTTTATCTTGGTCAAGGAGCATGACATCTTGGTCAAGGAGCATGATTCAGCTTCAAGACTTTTAACCTAAGTGGCTGGAGGGAGATTTTGAGTCTCTGCATATATAATACTCTTGTACTCCATCAAAGGTAGCATTCATGTGCGAGATGAGATGCTCCAAGAAGTATTATCATGAGCATGCAAAAAACTTTCTTTAAATGAGACCCATTTCTCATTTAATGGGTAGCCGAGCTCTTCTTTGCCATAAGGCTTCCCGTGTCCTTGTTTCTTTACCAGGATATAGTGAAAAGAGTAACAGAGAACCAGCATGGTGTTGTGGTTTGAGCATAGGACTAGGGCTCAAACCAGTGTTAAAATCCTGCTTAGCCATAGAAGATCTTGGGGAAATCACACTATTTCAGCCTCAGAGAAAGGTGAAGGTGAAACAGTAATCTAATGAACAGTGGAAACCCTCATCTCAATGTGCTCATTCTCAAATGATTCAATTATAAGAAAATCCATTGCGATTGTTCTTCAAGTCATGTGTGCATTCAAGTAATTTCTGATTTATGTTGACCCTAAGACAAACCTATCATGCTATTGCCTCCCTCTGAGGCAATGAGAGTGGGACTTATCCAAGGACACACAAAGTCATAATCCAACATTTATATCACTATACTGGCTTGCAAAGCCCACTTATCATCCAGAAAAGAGAACCTTCCTCAATACCATTGCAGGAACCACTCCCCCCCTTGACTGATTGTCACCTTGTCATGGTGAGGGGGCTTGCATGTTCCAATGAACCTGTGGGCGTAACCACTGGAGTCATGCACTCCCAGAAGGGGCTGCGGGGGAGGTTCCAGATCAAGCGCAATCCGAAGACCTGAAGACTAATGATGTGTGAAAGGCTAATTGAGACATATACCATTTCCCCGTCTCAAATTCCTCTCCTTCCAAAGATCTGGCAATCTGTCCAGTCTCACAGAAAGAATAAACTCTCAACAGTCAGATGTCAGCCGAAACCAGATGTTCAAGGCTTTATTGATATAATTTACAACTATGTACAGATGCGCAGCTAACACACATGTCTCTTCTACAGCAGAATTAATGGCGACTAGCAAGGAACCTTATCAGTAAATTTAGCACCTCCCAAATTCCATTCTCAGTGACTTATGTCCGCTATGTCAGCAAACGGAAGCTGCATTCCTGTCACTCTATGCAGTAAATCATACCCTATGCAATTAACCATTCCTGTGCTGGAATGCTTACCGAAGCACACATATATTCACTTTAACAATGAGTGAACATTTCACCCACTACAATAACAATTTCTCTGACAAAGACCTCAATGGCAGATTAGGCAGAGGATAACATGGTACCTGTTACAACGGCTGTGAAGGCAAAAGGCTGCAACAGACTGGGGAGCCACCATCATTGTGTCAACCACGCCACTGCTTGGGACCCCACTCTGTGAAGACTGTGTGTTGATTGGCTGTGCACTGACCTCCACACATTAAAAGAACTCATGCACAGGCGTCTTCCAAGTAACATAAAAACAAACCAACAAAAGTCCCATGGCAATCAGCGAGTGGCGACGGGGGCAGGACTGTGAAATCTGGAGGCCCCTAGTCACAGACTGGCACATGGGCAGTGGATATAGACTCAGTAACTCTATCTCAAGGTCTTGAAGGAATCAAGAAAGAAGAAATACCACCAGTACTGTAGTGGAGTTAGAACCTGCAAGGATGAAGTATCGGGATCTGCTGACTTACAATTTGTTAACTACTGGCTCTTCTGTAGCCCCAGTAGAGGGAAAATAGTTTTTCCAGCAATAGCAAATTGTTATAAGCTATATTTTATGTGGGGTGGCTTCAACAATTAAGATCCATTAGCATCCCAAATGCCTGCTACTGAAGTTGAAAGATGCTAGACCTGATGTGCTGCTATGGATCAAAACAGCTTCCTCCATTTTTGGATTGTCCTTGGCATTTTGATCATGACAAGCATCTGCACTTCAAAATTGACCAGGACGCTACCAGACACAAAGGTGACGTCTCTCACAAGCTTTCATGCCCAAGTACTGATGCATTCATTTCATGCGGATAAAATGAACGCTTGGACAGAAAGAGGGTTTATTATCACCCTTGAGCATTAGGAGACAAGAGAGTTTGCCAGACTGTAAGCATCCTTCTTAGATGAAGATAACCTCAGATTGGTTTGGTCAACATTATTGAACCCTCCAAAAATATCCACACTGAGATGAAGCTGTTACTATTATTATTTTTGTGTGTGCAAGAGATGAGTTGTGGGATTATGATAAATATAAGAAGAGAGGAAGGTGCTTCATACTCCTGGGTGAGGTCATTGGTCCAACTAGTGCTAGCTATCTCTTTACTCTTTGACATACATCAGCTGTGTATGATCCTTTTCTCCTGAGTTAAGCAGTAATATCAGGAAGATGTTTCTGATGGATTTATCATATTTAAGCCTCTTATATCCTCCCCATGCAATTAAAATTGAATCCCAGACCAGACAAGTAAAATGGCATATTCAGCGCGCTCTGTTGATACAGTGTCACTACACATTTGTGGTGCCATTTTCTAAAGTGTCATTGGCATTTTGTGAATGGGTCCTAGACAAATCACCCTGCACAATAAATGAAAAGATGGGATGCAGTTGTGAGTCAGTGACTCTGCTTTGGATTTTAGAGTGAATTTTAAGGAACTCATGCAAGGTGCTGAAGGACAGCTCCTAACATAACCTTTTAAATGTTCAAACTACAACCCATAGTACATTCATTGCCCAACTGATATCGAAGCCATTGGATGCAAGTGGATGCCCATGATGTTCTGAGTCAATTCCACACTTCCAACTTGATATATCTACACCATACTCTTGGTACTGTAGTCTAATGAGAAGGTTCAGCTCAAGATCTTTACCAAACTTGAGGTAGAGGACATAACAGAAGGAGAACTCATGATAACAAAAGTGAATTCAGTTGTGAGTTGCCTTGATTCCCATGGCAGGAGAAAGATATAAATACAAGAAATAATAAAGAAATAAAGCAGTTGGGTGCAGAGAGCTAAATGATGCCAGCTGTACAATATGGTGGAGTTGGATGTTGCTGTTCCCTGTTTTAGCAAGTTGTTGAGCACATTACTCTGGAAGCCTTTTGCTGGCAATCCCAGAAGCAACTATGGAGCTGCTCTCATAATAAAAAATGGCCACAAAACAGAGGGCTGTGTATGGAGATTTGTCCAGGTATGCTATTTCTCTCACCCTATTTTTTGGCTATAGGCCTCATCAGGCAGGGCAATTTTGGCATCCTAGGACGCTTCCACCCCTAGGACGCTTGGGGATGGAGCCTCATGCCGGTGATCACGCAATGTCATGTGACTTCCTGCGGAGGCCTTGTCCCCAACCGGGTTGGAAGCATTCTTGGATGCTTCTCTCCCAACATGAATGTCTGCCCATGTTGTGCTGGCTACAATGGAGCCAGCACGGGTCCTCGCTAGAAGGGTGACACTTTCCACATGTGATGGGGAAAGTGTTGCTGCAAGGGAATGGACGCTTCACCCCAGCCTTTGTGATGAGGTTATATATCTCATTTTTTCCATATCAGGAGTGATTTGAGAAACTGCAAGTCATTTCTGGTGTGAGAGAATTGGCCATGTGCAAGGACGTTGCCCAGAAGACACCTGGATAGGTTTTAAAAATGCTTTTACCATCCTTGTGGGAGGCTTCTCTCATGTCCCTGCATGGAGCTGGAACTGATGGAGGGAGCTCATCTGTTCTCTCCCTGGGTTGGATTCAGGTTGGCAACCTTCAGGTCAGCAACCCAATCTCCAAGTCATCAGTCCTGTCGGCACAAGGGTTTAACCCACTGCTCTATCGGGAGCTCCTACATATCTCATGGAACATGAAAGCCAAGAACAGGTTGAGCCTCATATGGCATTGTAAAATACTCCGACATCCAAAATTGTCCACATGGGTAGATGAGATAGTGGCAACTTTGCTTTCTGATAGTTCAGTGTACACAAATGTTGTTTCATGCACAAAACAGTGTCTAAAATTACCTTCAGGCTATGTGCATAAGATGCATATGAAACATAAATAAATTTAATGTTTAGTCTTGGGTCCCATCTCCAAGATATCTCATTATGTATGCATATGCAAATACAGATATTTCAAAAACTGAAAAAAAAAATCTCAAATCCAAAATACTTCTGCCTCCAAGTACTTGAGTCAAGAGATACTCAACCAGTATTGTTACACGTCTAGTCTGAGTGCAGTCACATTTTGGAGCTGGGTTATCATACATGCCAGAAACAATGCTTTTACAGAAACATGTCCTCCCCTCTCCACAGAATACATATTAATAATGTATAACCATAATTTGAAGATAATGCAATAACTGCTTGCTTGATTATGTAGCCAAAAGAATCATTTCTGAGATGTTTGATTTCTGCATGGTGACTGCATTTTGTATAATTCGGTGTGTATGAAAGGTTGGACTGGGGGTGGGGAGGGGAAACAGATGCTCATCTATTTGTCACGGTCCAGAAAGCAGCGCTAAATTGAACTAGAATTACTTTAAACCTTTCCAAGCACCTTATTTTACTTCAAAAATAATCACAGTGTAAATGGTTTTATATTACTTGGTGAAAATCTATGTAAGATTCATGGATGAAGAGAACAATTTCCTCTGCTTCATAATCAAAGAGTAATGCTCTCCCTCTCAAAAAAGTAAGGGATAAAGTGGTTTTTTAAAAAAAAAATCCTAACTTTTCTTCTTTGGTTCATTTTTATGTTTGCATTCGCTATGTACAGAATTTCATTCTCTCGCTGTGGAGACAGTGCCAATAAATCTACTGCTAATTTTGAACTAATTATAAATGTTCCAATTTTAATCTCTTCCTTCCTTTCTTCCCTCTCCTCCCCCTTTCTCTCCCTCCCTTCCTATGTCTCCCCTCTTCTTTCCCTCTCCCTCTCCTAGAATCATAGAATATAGAGTTGAAAGAGACCTCATGGGCCATCCAGTCCTACCCCATCGAGAAGCAGGAAATCGCATTCAAAGCACCCCTGAAAGATGGCCATCCATCCTCTGCTTAAAAGCTTCCAAAGAAGGAGCCTCCACCACGGGGCAGAGAGTTCCACTGCTGAACAGCTCTCACAGTGAGGAAGTTCTTCCTAATGTTCAGGTGGAATCTCCTTTCCTGTAGTTTAAAGCCAGTGTTACACCTCCCAGTCTCCAGGGCAGCAGCAAACAAGCTTGCTCCCTCCTCCCTATGACTTCCCCTCATATATGTATACATGGCTATCATGACTCCTCTCAGCCTTCTCTTCTGAAGGCCAAACACACCCAGCTCTTTCAGCCGCTCCTCATAGGGCTTGTTATCCAGGCCCTTGATCATTTTAGTGGCCCTCATCTGGACACCTTCCAGCTTGTCAACATCTCCTTTCAATTGCAGTGCCCAGAATTGGACTCAATATTCCAGGTGTGGTCTGACAAAGGTGGAATATAGGGGTAGCATGACTTCCCTGGATCTAGATACTAGACTCCTATTTATGCAGGCCAAAATCCCATTGGCTTTTCTAGCTGTCACATCACATTGTTGGCTCATGTTTAACTTGTTGTCCATGAGGACTCCAAAATCCTTTTCATACGTACTGCGGTCAGGTGTGTTTACTCAGAAACAAGATCAAAGGATATTGGAAATGGTCTTTTCTGCTGAATTTTAGGACCTCATTGTACTGATCCCCTCACACACTATTTTGTTCCATTTTGCTAGCAATCACCAATAAAACTGAAGGCGTGTGGGGCATCATATAGGGACATTGGAGCAAGGCACATTGGTACCCTGTCCCTTCCCCCATCAGGCAGGACAAAGAGTGACAATGTGTATTGCCACATTGCTGTTTCCCCCCATTAGTTGGGGGAAAGGCCTTACTTACTTACTTAGGCGATCCCTCGTAGTTCGAGGATGATTCTGTTCCACCTTGGGGGTGTGTTCGTAGATGGCTGAAGAGACCTATTCTTGATCTGCATGTTCTCCCACAGTGAGGACATCGGTTTCCAGGCAGAAGGCGGTCCTGGTCAGGGTTGGCTTGACGGGCCTTCCTCTTGGCACGTTTCTCCCTTAAGCCCTCCATTTGTGCCTCTTTGAACTCCGCAGCACTGCTGGTCACAGTTGACCTCCAATTAGAGCACTCAAGGGCCAGGGCTTCCCAGTTCTCATGTAATTACACGTGCCAGAGACCGCCGTGATGTGCTTCTCACAAGAGCCATGACAGGTGCTGATGACTGCTGGACAGACCACAGGTTAATCCAATCCACTATGGCTATCAAGATTGTCCCCAAACGCAGACTCCAAGGAAGAAAAACAAGGCACAAAATGAACACCTGAGCCCTTCAGGAGCCCTCCAAACGAGCCCTTCTCCAAACAACCCTCAAAGATCATCTACCCACAGAACACCCTGAAAATGTTGAGGAACATTGGAATAAACTGAAGACCTCCATCATCACAGCCTGCGAAGAAACCATTGGATACAAAACTATGAAACATCAAGACTGGTTTGACGATAACAACAAAGATATCCAACAGCTAATTGATAACAAAAGGAAAGCCTTCCAAATATGGCAGAGAGACAACAACTGTGCTGCCAAGAAAAAAATATCTATGTCAGTGCAAAAGCTGAGGTCCAAAGAAGGACCAGAGAACTCAAGAACATCTGGTGGACAAAGAAGGCAGAAGAAATCCAACACTTTGCAGATACCCATGATGCTCAGGGATTTTTCAAAGCCACAAAGATCATTTACGGACCAAGAAACCATGGCATATAGCCTCTACGCTCATCAGATGGAACCAAAATTCTAAAGGACAAAACATCAATTGCACTACGTTGGAAAGAGCACTACCAGAACTTGCTGAATCGCAGCTCCAATGTGGCCGAAGAGACCCTCTCACAAATCCCGCAACAACAAACCAAGGATGAACTTGCAGCACTGCCTAGTGTGGAAGAAGTTAGCAATGCCATCAGCCAACAAAAAAACAACAAAGCCAGCGGACCTGATGGGATTCCTGCTGAAATCTTCAAAACGGGGAAAGGCCCAAAACTATGGGTAGCTCCATCAAAGCTACCTAAAACTTTACCATGATTGGCGAGGAAGCTTCTTGTGACGCTTCCTCACCACTTCAGCCATCAGTGGGGTGGGACCTCGGCCTGCGTCATGTGATGACATTCAGCAGGATCTATGGCCGAAGAGGAGTAAGGGGATAATTTACCCCTGTGTAATGAGGTAGTAAATGTTACTCCTGCCCCTTGTGAAGAAGGATCAATCATATTCCCCCAATGGGTTATCCATTTTCTACTATGTTTTACCAACATAATGAAAGAAGAATATACAATTCCATGGCATCCTTAAGCTGCCCCACCAGATCCAGCAGGAATTTGTGGAGCTTACTGAGAATCCTGCTGTGGCTTTACACTATTTATTTATTTATTTACAGCATTTTTACCCCGCCTTTCTCACTCGAGGGGATTCAAGGCTGCTAGAATACATCCATATACTTCAAGTAGCCACACTTTTTCTGCTCTATGTTTTTATTCCAAGCACACACTGAGTTGTTTTTAACTTATGACAACCCTAAATCAAACCCATTGCAGGGTTTTCTGGGGCTGGGAGTGTGTCACCTTGCCCAGGTCACCCAGTGGTTTTCATGGCTGACCAGGGGATTTGGACCCTGGTCTCCAGAGTAATAGTCCAATACTCAAACTACTATGCTAGTGGTCTCACCATGCATATTTTACATGAGTGTGGACACTACTGAACATTTATGCACAATTTATTTATCGTGTCAGAAGCAAATTGAGAATACAGTTTTTGTTGTTTATTCGTTGAATCGCTTCCGACTCTTTGTGACTGATTCTTTGTTGCAATGTATAAAAAAACCACAAACTTAAAAACTTAGCATTATGTTTAAGTTCCCTTGACCAGAAGCTGGCCATTTCAAGTGCCTCTGGTGTCACTGTAAGAAGGTCCACCATTGTGCATGTGGCTCTTCTCCACACTCACGTGTTGCCTATTTTTTAAAATTGGCTCTGTATCTCATGGTACCAGAGTGCAGTCTGTTCACTGCCTTCCAAGTCACCCGGTCTTCTGTGTGCCCTAAAGAGAGTTTTTAATCCAGTCTCAACCACTGATTCAGTTCCGGGTTTTAACCTGCCACTTTTGGACTCTTGCTTGCTGAGATGTTCCTGCAAGTATCTCTGTAGATCTTAGGAAGCGGTTTCCTGATTTAAGTGTTGGCATGCTGGCTAATATCCAAACAGAGGATGGGCCAGAGATGTCAATATCTTGGTCCTTTCATATGCACAATAAATGGCTCTAAGTATTTAAATGACAACCCCAATGTCTTTATTTATCCATTAATTGTATTTTAAATTGCCTGACTGTGATGCCTGCTCTCCTCTGCCAGTAGGGTCAACCCAACACCAGCTCATTCTTTTTCTATACCTACAGACACAGCAAGGCTCTGCATTGCTTAGCTTAATTGCTGTCCCTTGATCACTGACCAATGAACAGGAAGGGTGGTGTTGACATCAGTTTGTGTGCAGAAGGCCAGTTAGGTGTAGAAACCTCTATAGCTATTCAAGTGCACATATGCTCCTCAAAATGAATTTCATATGATTGGAAGAATAGTTACCGGTAAGAATACATTAAAAGCCCTGTAGTGATTCAAGTCAGTAATTAGGTTTCGTGGTATAAGGGTGGGAAGGGAGTGTTAGGTACAGGAAGCGGTCAATTTGGTTTCATGCAGGATAGTTCCAAGTTTGTAGTTAAAACAGAACTTGGACTGGGAAGGAGAAGATGGATGGAAAAGCAAGTAATTAATTTGCAGTCACCCCAGAAGGCTAAAGATATAAATCAAAAAGGAGAATTACTGTATTAGGAACAAAGGAAAACTAAGAAGTTATTCTAGAAGAGGTGGTACATAGGGAAACTGTCCAAAGTGTTTTGAGCACTCCCATTTCAACTTGAATATGTTTAGAGGAAGGCAGGCTATTTATTTATTTAATTATTTATCTTGTCAGAAGTGAACTGAGGGTGCAGTTATAATGTATTTAAAAATACAAACAAGTTAAAAACTTGGCCCTGGAATTCAACAAAAAGCTCCTGTTTTGTAACAGATTTCCTATGAAGCGAGTGAGCTGGTAGTCCTTTGTGATATTATACGGGTTTTTTTCAGGAGAAGGCAATGATTTGCAGTGTCATAAGCTGCTGACAGGTCTATGATGACAGCTCCTGTGATCTGCTACCTTTCAAAACAATCTTCTATGTGCTGAGTCAGGTTCAACACTAATGGTGTGCAGCATTTGCCTTTCCTGAAGCCAGTTTGCCGTCTAATTGTACATGGGTCTATTTTTCCACAATTCTATGCAAAGTAAGTCTCTCCAGAACTTTGTAAATATGGTACAGCTTTTTGGGTCATTACGGTCTTTGCCTGGTTTCAGGATGGCTATGACTCTTGCTTTTCTCCAGACTTTGGGGATCTGACAGGATGCGATGCAATTGTTCATCAGCTTCAGCAGCCAGCACCTTGCTTTTGGGCCAAAGTTCTTAATTTGCTTCATCTGTAAATCGTCCAGGTCAGCTACTTTGCCATTTTCACATTTATTGAGAGCCATGTCCAATTCAGTAGATGTAAAAAGTTCATGAAGTTTGTTGTTCTTATAATCTGGTTGTCTGACTATTGGTTTCCTTCCTACTTTGGTAGCAAAGTTGGGTTTCCTATTCTTCAGAAGTCGATGCGCTATCTGATCTGCCTTTATGTTGGCATGGGTATTAGTTTGTAAGGGATCATTGCTCAACCATCTTAACAGCCTCCACACCTTCTGACTGCTCCTGCCCATGTTGACTTCTCTTATCAGCTTCATCCACTGTTCTTTCTTGGCTTTAGAGACGGAGGACAAAATGCTCTGCGCTACCTGAAGAGTTAGCTCACTAACTTGGTCTTCATTATGGAGCCCATAATAGTCTTCCAATAAGGCATATATATCAGGAATAATGTCCTGAAGGTAGTGTGTTTTGCATCCTCTTGGTATAGAAGCCCGTGAGCAGGTTTTTACTAGTATTCCTTAGGGATTGGGGTGACCAATATGATCTTATTATCTAACATGTCTGAGAATTTAGGTCAATCTGCCTTTCTGAAATTGAATCTTTGTTTAAATCCAACTTCCTGGGGTCTTATAGTTGGGAACAATTTGCATACTATTGGCCAATGCTGTGTGTTTGGTATTGGTGGTGCCACTGACCTAGTGCATTGCTGCGCAATGCTGTCACTCACAAATAGGAGGTCAGGGTTATATCCTCGGTGCCATCTCTCACTGTTGTAGGATGGTGGGAGCTTACTATCATGAATAAGCAATAGTTTATACAGTTCAGCCCAGGAAAGGACAGCCTTTCCATTTTTATCCTCCTGAGCCTAGTCCTATATGTGGCTACTACTCTTGAAGTCACAAATTACCTTTTGTTGCCTAACTCAGGAGAGGAGAAACAAAGCTCTTCATTTGGGGGCTTGTATATAGAGGTAATCGTGATGTTATTAAGCTCTACTGTTATAACCTCTATATTGTTTTCTTCAGTCTTATGGGCACTGCTGACTTGGAGGCCTGGTTTTACAAAGACAGCGCTTCCATACTGCACATGTGGTCTTTCTACTACTAGGATCATTCCTGGTCATTTCTGTTGTTTATCTCTGTGTGTTTTTTGGAGACACAGCTAGTCACATTTCTTATCTCAGCACAGTTCATAAAGCAGCTGTTCTTTGGTAGCTGACATGCCTGCGATATCGATTGAAATTATTGTCATTGTTAATCCTGAGGAGGTCTGATGTTTGTTTGTTTGTTTGCATGCTGCAAGTCACTTCTGGTTGTGAGAGAATCAACCATCTACAAAGACGTTGCCCAGGGGATGCCTGGATGTGTTACAATCCTGTTACGAGGCTTTTCTCATGTCCCTTGGTAGGCTATAAATGTATATGGAGTCAGCCTTCCAAATGCACATAGTGGTAGAGATCCTCCATGAAGGTGAAAAATGGCCAACAAAGAAAATGTAGGGTTTTTTTTTTACATAAGAGAACAGTTTTTTAGAAATCTCTGGGCAGCTGACCATAGAATCACATTGGTATTTATAGAAATCTCTAGGACCTCCAGCATGACTGAAGAACGTTGACCATAGAATTGCACTGGAAGACCTTGAGATTCCTAAAGAGAATGTTCTGAAGCAAATCCATGAATAAAAGTCAAACACGAAAATGTGGAGGGACAACTACACAAACAATCATCTAAATGCATCAGATCCCATCTGATTTTTGAAACTAAGCAGGTTCAGACCTTGTTAATACCTGATGGGGGATAGTCAATGAAGGCAATGCTTCAGAGGGAAGCAACTGGCAAAACCACCTCTGAGTATTCCTTGCTTAAGAAAACCATATAAAGTTAATAGGGTTACCAGGTCTACAAGTGACTTGAAGACACATAAATACAAACAATACATGTATTGAGAAAAACAACAGTTCATTTCCACTCCGATCTTCCTTTCTCTTCTTATAGCTGTTTTATCATGCCAATAAAACTGGTATAATTTCATTAAAAAGTCTCATCAGCCTATAACCCACAAACTGTGTAAACCACCTATACATACTTTTGGGTAAATAAGCCTCTAACTGTCAGAATTTAACAAGACTCCCCCCCCCCTCCCCTTGGCTACATAAATAAATGCAGGATTGTAGTCTGACCTTTGAGCTGGTATAGACATAACTGCAGTCAGATAGCCCCAAGAAGTAAATGCTCACATGACGGTAAAATCTGCGTAAGCAGTGAGAACTCTGAAATGGAAACTCACAGATTACAAGGGCTTTTCTATGATTAGAAGAAGCTCAATTTTAAAACTGTGCAAATTCCTGCATCAGGGATTAGAGCATTAGAATACAAAGGTAATTTTTTAAAGAGACATCGTGTTTCTACTATGCCTTTCTTCTTGGCAAAATAATAAGAGCTACCTTAAAAAGTTTGCGGTGAAACTTCCTACTTTAATATATGTGAAGAACCTTGGAGATTTTCAAGTGCGATATAAAGTCTTGTATTGTGCATTTCAATCCAATCACATTGTATTTTTAATGAAGCTCTGAAGATGTAATGAAGTTATATTTTTTTAAAATATCAGTGCAGGATAGCAAAGGCCTGTTATTGGTGTAATGAGTATTGAGATATGTTTTACAGTTACTTTCTGCTTTTTGGAATATTTTAGATTTTGGGTTTCCAAATAAGAGATCCTGTACTCCAAGCTACATTTCAGAAGTCATCGCTATTTGCAAAACATTCAGTGCTCTTTACTAGCTACAGTGATTATATTTTCCTTTGTCTTCGCTTTCTCTATTACATATGCAGCCAACTGTGACAAGTTTGAGTTTTGGACAGGCTAGTTTTCTCCTCCAAGCATTCTCAATTTAAATTGTAGTAAAGAACTAGTTACTAGTTTTGGAAAATGGCACTACTGTCTCAAGATCCTGGAGATGTGACAATGTGATCTGATTCTTAGGGGTCCTTCCACATAGCCATATAACTTAGAATATCAAAGCAGATAATCCACAATATCTGTTTTGAACTGGATTATCTGAGTCCACATTGCCATATTATCCAATATTGATTTAATATGGCTGTGTGGAAGGGGCCTAAGATAGACCTCTTGAGAGTTTAATTATAATACTTGAGTAAGGTACAGAGGAGCTGCTTGAAGTTAAGGATGTGTTTGAAGGGGATCTTGGAAAAGTTCCTTTTTAAAACAACTGTATTCAAGTTACTGATTAAGGTGATAGAGAGGTAGGCATTGCGATCATTTGTCATAATGTTGCGCAACTAAATTGTTCATTCCTTTTCTATTACTTTCTGCTATTTTAAAAGAAGAAAACCCTTAGGATTTCTAAGAGAATGACATAATATGAGTACTCCTGTCAAAATGTCTGTCAACTTACCCTTTAAACACAGGAATCATTCTTGAAAGCAGGAATAATTGTTCCTTGCATCAATACATTCATGATGTTATCTTTGCAGTCATGCACCTTTGCTCATTGCTGCTCCTTTTGTATAAGCAACCTGCGGGCATCCGGTTTTAAAATTTTGTGAATGGGCTTGTCCAGATTGCTGCTTATATACTGTCTGAAAACCTTGAGTTGTGAATAAGCCAGGGGAACTCAGAACCTTGACTGAGAGAAAATACTAGGCCGGGATTGGCACATAATTGCTCTGAGGAGTCTTACACACTGAACAAATGTTTACTTCCCTTGCATTTTTTGGTGGGACAGGGGTTCAAAAACTCACCTTTCTGGTTGGGGGTAGGACAGATATCCACTAGGCTTGTGCAATCTGGGTAAACCAAGATCTGTTTCGTGTCCCGGATTTTGGTGGGGGTCCCGATCTGTTTTTTTGGGAACCTCCCAAATTCGAAAGGGCAGATATCTGCTTTCTTTCCCAGTCCTGCACCATGCCAGCCACACACTCTTTCCAAGGCATTTTAAGGAGGCTTCCCACTTCCAGGTGAGGAAGAGTGATGACCTCCTTCTGGAGCTATCCTTCCTGGGCTTCTTTTTTCCTGACACACTTCAATCTCCTTTCTGCTTTAGGTTTAATGCTTCCTTACAGTTGTTTCTATTTTCTACTCTAGAGGAGAGGTAACTGTTAATAGTTTTTGGGGAATGAGGGTTTTCTTTTTGTTTGCTGGGGGATTAATAAAAAAAGATTGAATGGTGATGCTGAATGCGGGGGGGGGGGGAGGAGATGAGATCGGCTGCCAGGTGGTCCTGGTACAGAGGGGTTTCTGTAATGGCTGGGCCCATGCCATTTCGTGCACCTGAAGAAACTGAAGGAGCCAGATTGGCCGAAGGAAATGGCTAAAAATGGGTCCACGTACAACTCTAATATCCATCATACTGTTTTGAGATTAGCATGGCTGGGCTGGGGCATTGGCACCCTCCTTTCCGCTTAGCACTTAAAATAGCAAAAAAAACCCTCCTTACCTTGCTAAGCTCTCTGTCACTGGGAAATGATGCTATGGAGCTTTGCGGTCTGTGTATGTGGGGGTGGGTGGGTGGGAACCATTTTGTCACTTTAAAAAAAACTTGGATGATCAGACTGGAGCATAATTTGGAATCCCCAGGCTAATCCATTTCCTATGGCACGTTATGTGGTAGTTTAGATGAGACTTGAGCTCACGTGTAGCCCCAACACAGTTTTTTTTTTTAACTCCTAACCTTTCCACTCCCTGGATTGCCTTTTTCTAGCTGAAAAAAAGAAGTTAAATTTTCTGTTTTGAGTATTCCTAGGAACAATAATTCACTTTGTAAATAACATGTAGCGGCCATCAGAACATCAGAAAATTTCCATTTCTCAATCAGAAATGGACTGGTTTCTGTATTTGTTAGCATTCTTGTCTGTCTGCACAGCCACACACCCTTGCCCTAGGGTTACCGTGGCTCCTGATAGACTGACCTCATTCCTTGTGCTAGTGGTTGTAGAGGAATCTTTTTAACAGTTCAAATCATTACATGGTTTTAATTTGAATACAGTTGGCCCTCCATAATTTTGGGTTTCACATAACTTTGATTGGTTTTGATTATTCACAAGCTTGTTCCACCTCCCCAGCCTCCTGAAGTTGTCACCTCGTCTCCGGAAAGTGGGAGAGGCAAGGAATCACTGCCTTTGTTGTGCTTGGCTCATGAAGGTGGTGAAGGGTGGCTATTTAGGAAGTATGACACAGGTGGTGATGGCATCCCCCTACCTCCTCAGGATGGGCTACTGTGTGAATGTTCACAAAGTAGGGCTAACTGTGAGAGCCAGGTGTGCTGCATGTGCCCGTTTCTTCCATTGTCTCCCTTCCTTTGTCTAGACAAAGCAGACGGGCATGGCACAAAGGAAAAGGGAAAGGTAATTGAAGTGGAAAGCCGACAGCACCTTATTTCCATCCATAGGTATCAGATCATTGCAGGTCATAAGGAAATAATTCCATGGGAGAGCAGAACTTGGGAAAGTTTCTGCAAGCTGTAGTCAAACAGTTTCCAGAACCTTTCCCAAGCTCTGCTCTCCATAGTAAGTGACCATGCTGGTTGGGGGATGTTTCAAGAGTTGGAGTCCAAAAATGACTTTTCTAAACTCTGGAAATGCTTTGCAATGCACACAGAAGGTCTGAGGCTGAAATCCTTGCATCTCCAAAGGGTAAGAAAGACCTCTGTTTCAGAGCCTAGAAATGTCTGTCTCTCAATGTAGACAGATAATAACAAGTTAGATAGATTGAAGAACTGATTAAACACAAGGCAACTTTCTTCAATTTGCAATTTCAACCATGCTACTCAATATGCCCTGAAGACACTGCTGAAAAGCATTTTGAGTCATAAGACTATGTGGTTTTAAATGCATACATGTGAATATAACATCAGCTATGGCAAGTGCATGACCACTTTCGCGTATATTAGGTTTAACCTAATTCTTATACTTGACTGGAATTGATTAAATGGATCTACTGTAGATAGGACTAACAAATTGATTTGTCCTGCTGTATTTTAAATGGATCTACCACATTGTCCACATTCTCCTGTTGACTATTTGAACATGAGAACTCGCCATCATTTCCACCACGCACTGTGAAATATTAGCTTTGCATGGTTGTTCCCACAGAATTTATTTCCATCATTGTTTTTCATATACTCAGAACTGGGCTATTCAACTCCCCTCTTTTGATGTGGCCATGCATGATAGATTTGCTTATGGTGGTTGTTTCACTTATGTGACCGCTTGGATCGTATTTCACAGCAGAATAAGAATAGTCCAAGTAGATCAACCCACCAGTCTGTCTCAGTTCAGTGTTTGATTGGCAACACACAGATTCATGGATCCAATACAGCATCCTAACTTAGCAAGTTATCAAAGGCACATCAATTTTCTTCTCTTTCCTATCCACTTTTGTGTGTGCAGTGGCTCATAGAATTGGGCCACCAGTTAATGGAATTAATTGATTGAACAAGAATGGTGGGTAGTGCAGGAGGGCTGCATTATTACAAAGAAAAGCAATTAGAACGGTAGCTTTAGATGGGCCACATACAAAAAATAATCACCCAGATAATTATTTTCCATTCACCTGTTAAAATTGGCTTCACTGCCTAATAAAATCAGAGAACAAATATTAAAGAAAGGGGGGAAAAGAATACCAATACACACACAGAGGGAAAAATATTGATTCAAAGGCAAGTGTTGTATAGAAAAGAAAAAGAATGTGATGGAGCCAATGAATTGTGAACTTTGTGGAGATTGTATACAATTGGGCAGCAAGGATTTTTATTGTGAGGCTTGCTTTCCTATATTTATATTATATTTATCGTATCAGAAGTGAAACCAAGGGTGCAGTTGTAACGTATTTAAAACACAATTTTTTTTAAAAAAAACTTGGCATTATACTAAATGTCCTTTGACCAGCAGCTGGCCACTTGGAGTGTTGCTATAAGAAGGTCCTCCATTGTGCATGTGGCAGGGCTTGACTCCACACTCACATTTCATGGATTCCAATTTGTAGCCCCATTTCTTAAGATTGGCTCTGCATTTTGTGGTGCCAGAGGTGCAGTCTGTTCAGCGCCTTCCAAGTCGCCCAGTTTTCTGTGTGCCCAGGAGGGAGTTTCTCATCCAGTCTCAACTATTGATTGAGGTTCCGGGTTCTAATCTGCCACTTCTGGACTCTCACTGGCTGAGGTGTTCCTGCGAGTATCTCTATAGATCTTAGAAAACTGTTTCTTGATTTATCCTAAGAGATGGCAATAAAGATTCCTATATACATGACCAAACACAGTCAACCCCCGACATTCATTACAATTAGGGGTACAGGGCCCCATAAAAGTGGGAAAAACTCCTAGTTTTACACACAAACACAACTTTTTTAAAACTGAGAGAACACCTTTCCCCTCTGTATTCTAAAACACCTTATCTGTAACTGTATGACAGAGAATAAACTTACGTTGTATCCTGGGCTGGCCTAATCTTTAGGATCCTTCTTTACTGCTTTGGCAGAGTACTATGGTCACTTCTCTCAATTCGAGAGCAAACCCAAGTGGGGAAAATGACCCGTTTCTTTCAGGTATGTGTTGCACTAGTAGTAAATTACATTCAGCATATGGAAAAGGGAAGGGTGACATCTTCCCATCACTTCCAACAAGAAAATGCTTTGGAACACCTCTGCCCTTGTGGCACAAAACTATCCAAATTTAGTAGTAAATGCCCTACCTTTTCTTTATTTGCTCCTCTTGCCAGTATTTTGTTCTTCTCCTTTGCAGTACTCTGTATCTCTAGATATGGAGAATTTGGAGGATAACCTGCGATTGGAGAATGAAGTGCCATTAGGCATAGAGAATACAATTGCCTGAGGCAGGAGAAGGAATAATGAATTAACTAGTATGTAGATACAGGTTGAGTATTTCTTATCCAAAATGCTTGGGACCAGAAGTGTTTTGGATTTTTGGATTTGAGGGCGGGGGTACATTTGCACATCATGAGATTCTTTTGCGGATAGGACCCAGGTTTCATTTATTTTATTTATCCTATTTATAGCCCACCTTTCTCTACCTAGAAGGGGACTCAAGGCGGCTTACATCTGGCAGTTATTCAATGTCTGAGAAACACATACAAAACATTAAACTTAAAAATAAACTAAATTAAAATTAATACATGTTAAACATTTTAAAACATTACATTCAATATTAAAATCACATCATCCAAAAATCGTAGTCCAAGGCCATTCCATCGTCATTGTACATATTCCAAGTCCATTATTGCACTGTGCTATTCTTCGAAAGCCTGATCCCAGAGGCAGGTTTTTTAAAACTTTCTTTCTGAAGGCTAGGAGGAGGGGGTTGATTTAATTTCACTAGGGAGGGAGTTCCACAGCCAAGGGGCCACCACTGAGAAGACTCTGTCTCTCGTCTCCACCAATTGTGCTTGCGAACCAGGCGGGACCAAGAGCAGGGCCTCTTAATCTCCAAAGTGGCTCATAGGGGAAGATACATTTGGACAGGTAAGCTGGGCAAGAACTGTTTGGGGCTTTATAGGCTAAAGCCAGCACTTTGAATTGGCTCGCTAGCAGACTGGCAGCCAATGAAGGTGGTGTAACAAGGGAGTTGCGTACTCCCTGTACACCGCTCCGGTGAGCAACCTGGCTGCTGCCCGTTGGGCCAATGGAAGCTTCTGAACAGTCTTCAAAGGCAATCTCACGTAGAAGTTGTTGCAGTAGTCTATACAGTCCGTCCTCCAGGAAATAATGCCCGGCTGCTCACTGGAGGGAAAGATATTAGAGGCAAAGACACAATTTGACAATTTGTTGTCGGACTGATCTATCTGCCCATTTTATAATAGCCCCGTTCTTGAGGTGTTGCCAATGTTATATTGCACTTTTGTCCATTTCAACTGTGAAATTACCTTCCCCATTTCAGCACATTCTGCACTTTGCCTGGGTTCTATGAATTAGTCTCCTGTTTTAATATTGTATGTTCATGTCGATTTTAATGATTGTTTTTACTGATATTGATGTTTTTATTGGATAATTGTTTTATTGCTGTGTTTTGATATTTGATTGTTTTATCGGGCAAGGCCCCATGTAAGCCGCCCCAAGTCCCTTCGGGGAGATGGGGCGGGGTATAAAAATAAAGTTGTTGTTGTTGTTGTTGTTGTTGTTGTTGTTGTTGTTGTTGTTATTATTATTATTATTATTATTATTATTATTATTATTATTATTATTATTATTAAATATGAAGTATTTTGGCCTCATCATGAGAAGACAGGAAAGCTTGAAAAAGATCATGATGCTGAGGAAAATGGAAGGAAAATGGAAGAGAGGTCGACCAAGGGTGAGATGGATGGATGGTCTCCTTGAAGTGACCGGCTTGACTTTGAAGGAACTGGAGGTGGAGGGAGGTGACAGCTGACAGGAAGCTCTGGCATGGACTGGTCCATGAGGTCATGAAGAGTTGGAAATGACTGCATGAATGAAGAAGAATTCAGGATGTAACAAGAACGTGGACCACCGTGGCCAAGTCAGACTTCCCAAGGTATGGGCACAACTGGCGCACAAGTTTTAATTGTGCAAAAGCTCCCCTGGCCACCACTGAGACCTGGGGTTCTAGGCTCAGCGATGACTCCAGGAACACTCCCAAGCTGTGAATCTGCATCTTCAGGGGGAGTGTAACCCCATCAAAACACAGGCTGCAACTCTATACTCTGTTCAGGCCAGGTACATAAGATATACATCTTACACACCTGGCTTGAATGTAACCTTATTCACTTTTAAAAATAATTGTGTGGATATGAAACAAAGTTTGTGTACACTGAACAATGAGATGGTAAAGGTGACATTATCTCAATCACACGTGTGCATAATTTTGGATTTTGGAGTATTTCAATTTTTGGATAAAGGATGCTCAGCTTGTATAGCTCTAAGGACTTTATAGAATGGAGGTTAAAGTTGGCTGTCCATATTATATGTTGTGCAATATCCATTGACAGTCTGCCATATTCCCATGACGAAGCCCATCAATAGACCTTGATCACACCACAGTCCTGAGGCTTACTCATGTGGTGAGTTTGGGTGCTTATGTAGTACTAGTGCATCTTCTGCTCTCCACTTGTTGGAAAAACTTTAAAAACATTAACCGGTTATTCAGAAGTGATGCCATTTACTAAGAAGTGCAGCTTCGAACTGCCAAGGTGTCACAATTGTGCAATGCCAGCGGTTGTTGAATGTTGTGCATCATCATAATGGCAAATAGCTGCTAACTTGTATCATGGGAACATCATGGAGAAGTGGTTCATCTTGAGTGATACCTGTTTGAGAGACTGTCCAGATAACCGCTGGCATCTCGCTGGTGAATTGCAATGGCTTTAGTTAGCTCTATGATAGCGCAACTCAATTGTTTTCAACTTGTTGCAGAGGTTAGAATTCACTACTAGCTGTGCAGTGACCAAACACCTCCCCACACAGCCCACCTTTTCTCAATGGCAGCCTGCTAATCCTGCTATGTCCTGGTGGGGGGAAAATGGGCAGCACTGGAGAAGCATCTAGGTATTTTCTGGTTGGAAATAGAGTAATGACAAGTTCAGGTGGCTGAATCTGAAACAAGGTGGGTTTGGGATGGGAGATTACTACAGTTATGACTTGTAGCTACACGTTCTGATGCAGAGTTGGAGCTTCTAAGTTCAAACTTTGACAGGAAAGCTGTTAAGATCAAGGAAGTTTGATGGGATTTGCCTGAAGGTGGTATGGTCATAAAACAGAGGGACAGAATGAAGAATGAGTGAGCAGAATGATTCCCATGTAGATGATAAATGGGAGGAAACCAAGAGTAAGGTTGGTTAGGTGATAGGACGTACATATTCAGCAGTTGATGGGTAAGCATAAAAGACTGTATGATCACAAAGCGCAGTTAACATTTCTCTGAACTGCTTTAGGAACATTTTTTTCTTTTACATCACTTTTTGAAATGATAATGCAGTGCTGTTCACAACTATGCATATGACAGTCATGTGCTTTGATTAATTGTGCACTTTTCTCTCTTGAAACAACTGATACTCTACCTCCTGAAGACATTTTCCTGCCACTTGCTGGCGTCAGTTACTTTAGCTTGAAGCAAAAGAAACTGGGGCCTGGCTAGCCATATGATGGTGGTTTGGTCCCTTTTGTTTACAAGGCATTCAAAGCAACTACTGTCTAAAAGTTCCAATTTTTGCAGAAATAGTGCTGGAAGAAGGAGAAAAAGAAATTAGAACCAAGTGAAGAATTCATGCGATATGCAGATAAATATTGTTTACCTGCAGCTTTCTTTATTGTCCAGTTACATACACTGACTTTCTGGGTCAAACTCAATTTTTACTCAGAAACAGAACCATGAATCAGTGGGAACTTGGTCAGGCAACACTTACACAAGGTTGACTGATTGTAAGGATATTGCACTTAGGACTCTGACTTTTCCATGAAAATTCTTTGCAAGAGTTTGTATGCATATCTGGGCTATCTGTGTGGGTCCTAGCCTCACGACAAACAGACATTTTTCTGAATAAGGAAAGCAATATGTGAAGGTGAAAGGGAAAATAGTGGAAACATACACTCAGTTCAGCTACATCAGCGTTTCTCAACCTGGGGGTTAGGACCCCTGGGAGGATCGCGTGGGGGTCGCCAAAGACCATCAGAAAACACTATTTTTGATGGTCTTAGGAACCCCTTCAGCAGAGAATGCTGATGATCTCTCCACTTGTTTGGCCCAATTCTATCGTTGGTGGGGTTCAGGGTCTCTTTGATTGTGGAGGAACTATAAATCCCAGCAACTACAACTGCCAAATGTCAAGCTCTATTTTCCCTGAACTCTACCCGTGTTCACATTTGGGCATATTGAGTATTTGTACCAAGTTTGGTCCAGATCCATCATTGTTTGAGTCCACAGTACTCTCTGGATGTAGGTGAACTATAACTCCAAAATTCAAGGTCAATGCCCACGAAACCCTTCCATAGTTTCTGTGGTCATAGGAGTTCTGTATGCCATGTTTGGTTCAATTTAATCATTGGTGGAGTTCAGAATGCTCTTTGATTGTAGGTTAACTATAAATCCCAACAACTACAACTCCCAAATGCAAAATCATCCTCCCCAAATCCCACCAGTATTCAAATTTGAGCGTATTGGGTATTTGTGCCAAGTTTGGTCCAGTGAATGAAAATACATCCTGCATATCAGATATTTACATCACGATTTGTAACAACAGTGGTAAGGCAAAGGCATTGGAGTTTAAAAAGTTTGAAGAAATTTCATAAAATTAAGTTCCAGTCTGACATAAAACAGAAACATAGAATCATTCCTGTTTTTCATGTAACTTACTTTCTAATAATTGTGAGTTCCCATAATGTCACAACATTTCTTAACTTCCAGAGAAGACTGTTTAAAGCAGTGGTTTCCAACATTTTTTGGGCATGCCCCACCAAAGCATCGCTTAAATCCTGATGCCCTCCCCTCTGTGGCATGTAATTCTTATTATTCAAAAAGTGAACTCCTATTCATGTGGTGTGGATGAAGCCTAAAAAGCCATTAACTTGGTTTAAACAACTTTGTAAAGAACATGGCACCCATCAAAGACAAAAATAAGGATGCCTGCCATAGATGTGGGTGAAACATCAGGAGGGAATGTTTTTGAAACAGGCCATACAGCCAAGAAAACTAACAGCAACCCAGTGATTCCAGCCATGAAAGCCTTCAACAACACAGTTGAATGTGTTTGTAATGAAAGTTGCCACCCTTTTCTGTACTCATGCATTCTCTAGTTAACTCTTACATTCTCCCCACTTCTATTAGTGGCCTTTCCCTCCCTCCATTGTCACCTGCTATTCATTCTGATTTTAATTTTTAAAATGTTTATGTCACAATATATATTTCTATACTGTGTGTGAGGCTCCTAGAACCATAAGAAATGCAAAAGAGTCACTGTTAATAACTCATTGCCCTCCTTAAAAATCAAATTGTTCCCCTTGGGGCGTGTGACCCAGGGTTTAAAGATATCTTCATTATTGGTGTGAACCGAAATAATAGTAGGGTCTCTGATTTAATGACAATTGGCATAAAAATAACTCATTTTTGACTATTTAAGAGACTATGCTTAGAATCTTCATGGAATATTGCCAAATCAGGAAAGAAAACACATCTTATCTGCCATAGTCATAAACAGAATGTGCGGGCTAACGGGCTTGGAGATGACCATATGTTTGTTTTATAGATCTTCAAATCCTATTATGTATCCAATTTTAGTTTAAGTATAGCAATCCATGTTAGGCAATGGGAGCTGAGGGGGAGAGATTTCAAAGGGAAATGGTTAAGAAGATACCGGTATAATCATGTGTATTGTCTGGGTGTGATTCTCCTCCCAGCCATTTTTCCCCCTGCCTGTCTCATAGCTACTAATCTTCTGATTTCATGCCTTCTGTCTCTTTCACCAATGTTTTAAAACTTGATATCTTAGTGTTTCCCCCTCTCACTCTAAAGATGACATGTAGTTGACACACTTTATAAGTGGCTTGACCTAATTCTTGCAGATTACTATGAAATGCGTGTTAATAGTAGTAATTGATTGCTTGCAATAGAAAATGACATTAGAACATTAATTGGCATCTGAATTAGCAGTACTGTAGGTTTGTCCTTTGTTTCACAATACCTCCCATGCACAAAGAGATCTCTTTAAAACTTGGGGTGAGATTCAAGTCAAGCTGGATGGATCAGTGCGATAAGATGCTTTCTGAAATATTAGCTGTACATCTCCCCAGCCAGACTTCCTGTTGCTGTCCCCTGCCCTCCATTCCACCTTCTAAGCCATGCAGCCTCCAAACAGCTGTATTGGATGCCCCATCTACACCAGAATTTCAAATTGGTATTGAAGAAAGTGGTTTCACTGTACAGATTTTTTGTGTGTCAGGAAAGACTTGAGAAACTTCAATTTGCTTCTGGTGTGACAGAATTGGCAATCTGTAAGGACATTGCCCAGGGGCTGCCTGGATGTTTTTGATGTTTTACCATCCTGTGGGAGGCTTCTCTCATGTCCTCACATGAGGAGCTAGAGCTGACAGATAGGAGCTCACCCCATTCCCTGGATTTGAACCACCAGCCTTTTGGTCAGCAGTTCAGCCAGCATAAATGTTTAACCCATTGCGCCATCAGGGGCTCCACTATGCAGATAATTACATAGGAAATCCTGGAACCAGTCAGAGGCCCGGATGGCGATTACACAAACCAGAGCACAGAGGTGAATTAAGAGCTTTCTTTTGCACACTTTTGTGGGATTTTGTTGTCTGGCTACCAGTTTGAACCTAGCTTTGAACTACATTGAATGTTCAGTATAGATAGGGCCTAAGTTGTTGGAGAGTGAGGGAATGTGCAGCAACATGTCCAACTATTTTCCTTAAACTGGATGTGCTGCAACAGACACTAGCAGGGACCTTTAGACCTCCCTGGGATACCCTTGTAGATGAGGTCCTTGCAGGACACTCTGCTAAAAGAAAATACCTCATGAATACACTCAGGCAACCTGGAAATGTTTAAAACCTAAGTTTGGGGGAACCTTGGTCATTGCATATCTATCTTGTTTGCTGTGTCATAATAAAATAATAAAAACTGTGCGGTTTTGTGGCATTGTATATTTCTGCCGCTTCTGTGACTGTTCATTTGTATTTTGATTCTGTAGCCCACTTGTCGATGGGTGTCCAGAATCAGCAGCATCCACCACAGTCGTTTTTATCCTAGGCGATGACTGAGCCAGTATAGACTTCGTTTTGGTTTGTTTCTCCATAATGCTAATGAGTTAGGTGCTCTTAGTACCACTCCTCAACTGAGACCGCTCTGGCTTGGTTGGACCTGCCGGTAGTTACACTACTGCCAGCACAGCTCTCAGCATCTTTGGAACAGTTAAGCCCCCCCCCCCCCCCCCACCACCACCACAAGGTGGTACCCATTGAATCCTAAACACTTGGGAAGTGTTCAACTTGCGATTTTGTAATACAAAATCCAGCATATATATCTCATTTGCTGTGTCATACTATGTCTTCGTGTCAAAATAATAATAACAACAATAACAACTTTATTTTTGTACCCCGCCTCCATCTCCCCGAAGGGACTCAGATCAGCTAACATGGGGCCAATCCCAGGCAATTACAATAAAACAAAATAAAATAATACAAGGCATGTGTCTTAGGGTTACTGTGTAAGCATGTTTATCTGATGATGATGATTGCATATTTAGAATTCCAGTCGTCAGTGACTGAAAAAGTGAGTTGCAATGTCATAAGAAAGACTCAAGACATTTTAACTTACTAGCAGGATGACTGCCATCATATTTTTCTCCATCATGGGAGATCTGGAATTACTCACCTTCTCAGTTATGTACAAGCCAAACTTCTCTGAGAGTAAATTAGATTGAGGGTGAAGGGTATTACTTTGCAGTGATTTTGCCCATAGATTTTCTGATCATAGAACATAGTATTCCCAGTCCTTCCACTGCATGTGGTTTTTTTGTTAACATAGTTTGTTGTAGGTATTGGGTCTCCTTAGTGTTTGTACTCCCTACATTTTGTGTCTTTATTGTGATTAGCAAAACCTAATGGTTTTTACTATTGTATCAGATACCAGATATACATTGAACATAATAAATACATCATTTTAAATATTTTGTTTTGTCCCTCTTGTCTGTATGCTATAGAATAGGCAATTCACTTTATCTAAACTGATATTTATGTGTTTTCTGACATTATTCATTCTATGTGTGGGGAGAAGGTGCTTGAATCTCTATATTTTAAGTTAATTATGGTTGAGAGGGTATATGATAGCCATGTTTATAAATATTTGAAAGCATGACTTATTGAGTAGGGGGCAAGCTTATTTTCTGCTGCTTTAGAAGTGAGGACAGGGAGCAATGGGCTAAAGTTGCAGGAAAAAAGATTTTATGTAAACATAAGAATGAATGTCCTGACAGCTGCTCAACAGTGGAGTAGGATGCCTGGGGTGTGTGGTTGTGTCTCATTCTCTGGAGGTTTTGAAACAGAGGTTGGGTGGCCATCTGTTGGGGGGTGCTTTGATTGTATTTTTCTGCTTGGCAGAAGGTTGAATTTGATTACCTTTGTGATCTCCTCCAACTCTATAATTCTAGAGTTGGTGTCCTTGAAGATGCTGCTATTGCTCTGTATGCAGTCACAAGAAAATGACTGCATTGGGGGGATCTGAGGTATTTAATGGTCAGTAAAGATTTACAACCTGTCCAACAACCAAAAAGGTATTGTATTTATGCCCAGGTTTTTAAGTAACTGATACATTTTCATGTTGTTTTATGCTGTTTTATACTATATTGTTATATATTTTTTTTAATTTCATGGATTGTTTTAACTTATGTTGATATTGGGCTCATGCCCATGTGAACCGTCCCGAGTCCCTTCGGGGAGATGGGGACGGGATACAAAAATAAAGTAGTAGTAGTTGTTGTTGTTGTTGTTGTTATTATTATTAGGTGAGGTTGAGATAGTATAAATCTGACCACACCATTGTATTTAATCAATAGGATGCAAGCTATATTAATAGATTTAATTCAAATAGATTTAAATGCAAGTATTTAGATGCTGCCTTTCAGGACAGGCATCCTTCTAAGGACATTTACTAGTAAGATAACACATAGATTATAAAACTGTTATTAGTAATTGTCCATAAGACAAATCTTCTTCTTAGGAGATTCCTCGTAGTTCGAGGATGATGGTCTTCCAGTAATTTTTCTTGGAGGACGCCTGTGCGTGATTTTTTTTAGTGTGTGGAGGTCGGTGCACGGCCGGTCAACACAGTCTTCACAGAGTGAGGTCCCAGCAGTGGTGTGATTACACGAGAGTGGCTTCTCAGTCTGTTGTAGCCTTCTTCCGCCTTCACAGCCGTTGTAACATGTACCATGTTATCCTCCGCCTGCTCCGCCGTTGAGGTCTTTGGGTCTTCGGATTGTTCTTGGTCTGGATCCTCCCCTGTGGCCACTCCTGGGAGTGTGTGACTCCGGTGGTTGTG
Source organism: Anolis carolinensis (assembly GCF_035594765.1). Taxonomy (NCBI): domain Eukaryota; kingdom Metazoa; phylum Chordata; class Lepidosauria; order Squamata; family Anolidae; genus Anolis; species Anolis carolinensis. The sequence continues at coordinate 74,799,888 of NC_085845.1, forward strand.
CCCACAGGTTCATTGGAACATGAAAGCCCCCTCACCACGACAAGGTGACAATCCATCGAGGGATTATAAAACTGTTATTAGTAATTGTCCATAAGACAAATACATAAGGCACAACAGTATGTCCCACTCAATCATATAAAACTCAATCAGATCAAATGTCAGTGTTTCCAATTTCTTTCACCACATCAACTGAATATGGTCTGGAATAACATCTTGATTAGGATTTTGGTTCTATCAAGTGTGCAAATTGGTAAAATATGCCATGCCAACAGCTGCAAATTCATGTATACTATTTACACTTTTATTTAAACTCTTCAACAATACATCTTTCAGACTTCCACATATTTATACATACTTTCATTGTGCATATATATATATATGTTTATTTATATATTTATAGAAAAATATTTTTTAAGACTCAAAAGCCTAAAGGAGCTGAGAAAACATTATTGCTACATTTCAGCATTTACATAAAACAATCGGAGCAATAAAACAAATCTGAAACTATTAAGCCGCTCTGTAACCAAGTAGTCAACAAAAACAGAATTATAAAAATATAACTTTTCAGATTATAGGAAAAACATTGTCTACTCAAGTGCCAAAGAAGTACCATGATGTCAACAATTATTACAAGTTTTTCTCTTATAGCCGCAAAGGCCAAAAGGTTTTGCATTTATTTAAGATGGTGGTTATCATAACCTTCAAGGAGGGTTGGGGGAAGAAAGCATACTAGTCATATTTTCACCTTTAATATATACATATACTGAATATGTGGATGGAAGACGGACTGATGCATACCTTTGGGTCCTGTCACCTATACCTATCCAGAAGGTGTAAAGTGGCCCAGGAGGTGTACAGTTAGTCACACAAAATCTCTTCTACACAACTGTGAACTTTAACTGTGTAATGCTCCTACCCGCACATGTGAAGCATAGATATGAAGAACCCTATAGAGTTGATTCAGATAATAGTCAGGGCACTGTCAGCTGTTACAACCCTCCTCCTTGCTGTGTTTCTTGCATGCATACACTAATGGGTTGCAAGTGAAAACAGGTACAGAATGACTCTAATCCAGTGCACAGTTCTGATAATACACACGGAGCTTGGAAAACACAGTCTTCCCCATTGTCAGAAAAGGAGGAGAATCTGCATGTGCAATGAGAAACGTGACAGGCAAAGGGAATATTTCTTTTTATAGGGGGGAGAATGGAAAGCCCCTGCTTACATGGAGCTTGGGTCAAGCAATGCCCCACAAATTTCAGCGAACTTTTGAAAAGTGCAATGGTGTAAATGAATCCAGTGTAAGTGCCTACATTTAAGAAAGGGGGGGGGGCATATTTTTGGAACCTTAACCCCAAATAATCTGGTAAAATACATCACTCTCGGTCAGCAAAAGTTGGTGATGTTGGACATAATTTGAAGCTTCTGGCAGTGCATGTTTAAGATGAACTTTCATTTGGGTCTACAGTTGCTCAATAAAGTTGTATTTGGACACAGTTACATCTAACAATGTAAAGCCAACAAGAGAAGTTGTTACATTTGAAATGTAAATCACAGGAGTCCTAAAGGGAAGCTACACTGAAAATATACAGATATTTTAGCGCAAGTCTATTACTCAAAAGATGATCTGTGAGATTTTTGTTTATTGATTGATAGGTCCTTATAGAAAACCAAAGAGTATTCAGACAATATGGCAATATAGACACGTAACTCCTAAAGCCATTAGCCTGCATTTTGTGCTAACCTGAAAATCCAGTAACTTCAAAATTTACTTCTTTATCTATGTTTCTATCCATACAGCAGTCAGTACTACAGGAAAACATGCCCTTCCCAAAATGCGGCCATGTGAGATTTTGTTCTATTAAGCTTACAGTTACATGTACCCAAGATATGCTTTGAGTACAGTAAGAAAATTATTTGACTGTTCTACATTTATATATATATACACACACAAAATAATAAAATATGGACTTTTTTGGAAATACATAGCTCACAGCTCTCCTAATCAGACAATTAGAGCTACGTAAGGTACATATCATAGTTCCTGTTGTGATACAAGCAGCCGTATCTTCACCAGACCTGGGAACTACTAGGATGTTCTCCATCAGTTTATGATGGTACATATTTGTCCACTTGAAATTAGCCATGCAACAGTTTATCTTTATTTCTCAATATATGTCGTTAGAAATAGGTACACTGATTGACCTTCCAGTGTGTATAATTGGGATAAAAGAAATATACTGGGGCCCTTCTGCAACATCACAAAATATTGGAGTGTGTGTGTATACAAATGGGAACATAAGCATACAAAACAAAAGCTTGGAAATTATCTTGTTCCCTTCTTATATATCTTCTGCCTCAACTGGAAAATGCAAACAAGATGGTTATTACCTGTTATAGCAGTGGTTCTCAACCTGGTGTCCCCAGATGTTTTTGGGCTACAACTCCAAGAAATCCCAGTCAGTATACCAACTGTTAGGATTTTTGGAAGCTGAAAGTAAAAAACATCTGGGGATCCCAAGTTCAGAACCACTGTGTTACAGAGCTGCGGAACCTGTATCCTTCTGGATGTTGTCCTGACTACAATTCTCATAATTCCTGAACACCAGTAAGGCTGTCTATATCTTATGTGAGATGAAATAAAACATCTGAAGCTAGCTCAATGCCTTTGTTTCTTTCTAATCAGGTGTGTAGAGTCTTGGATTGGGGGGGGGGGGGAGGTTAATCCAATCCTGGATTTCTTCTCTTGCAGAAACAGAATATAGTATAACTAGGAGGACTACAAAAAGCTTTTCCTCACTGTAGTCCTTGGAGTATCTGCAAGAAACTGTTTGACATGGCTGCAAAACCTTTTGGAACTGATTTCTTGACAACTCCATAGTCACAAGAGGAAAAAATGAAAATCTCAATGCTACCACCAGCTTCACATTTGGATTTGGCCCAGAATGTTAAAGTTTGCTTACATTTCTAAGATTCAAAGCTTTAGAAGTAATGGAAATTTCCTTTCCAAATTTTCAAACACGACCACCAACTTTCTAGAGTTAGAGCTCTTGAGATCTCCATTTTAAACATGTTGCTTTCAAAGAAGTTCATATCCCATTTTTAGACATTCTTCCCCACTCCCAAATTTTAATGTTTACTTTCCACTTCTACACTACAAATGCAAATAACACAGCGACTAGACACAGCCTCTAGCAAACAGTGCAACAATGCTGTAAATGTGATGGGCAATCTACTTTGTTTTTAACAGCATGTACAGTAGAGTCTCGCTTATCCAAGGTTCTGTATTATCCAATGCAGTTTGCCTTTTAATAGTCAATGTTTCTGTAGTCAATTTTTCAATAAATTGCAAAATTTTGGTGCTAAATTCATAAATACAGCAATTATTACATAACGTTATCATGTACTGAACTGCTTTTTCTATCCATTTGTTGTAAAGCATGATGTTTTGGTGCTTAATTTGTAAAATCATAACATAATTTGATGTTTAATACGCTTTTCCTTAATCCCTCATTATTATCCAACATTTTCGCTTATCCAATGTTCTGCCAGCCCGTTTATGTTGGATAAGTGAGACTCTACTGCAATAAAAAAGAAAATTACTGTAGTATCCCTACTACTCTCAGTGTAGCGGTGAATAAAACGAGAACAACTCATAGCCATTGGTTTAAAAACTGCAGAATCTCAATCATGGCTGGCTGAATTTGTTTTCAAACATCTTCATGTGTGAGGAGAGGCTGAGTAAACGAAGCACTGCTGCCCACTGAGTTGATTCTTGCAGAATGATCTGTACCATTTCCTTGACTGCAAATGCCGCTTGTAACATTTGAGTAAATCTGGAAGAGATGCAAACCGGAATCAATACTCAATGGTGATACAACACCAAAGTACCTATCAACATTTTTGCATGTATTTGAGCCAAGTTAACACACTTGATCAGTCATTTCCTGAAGTACAGCCTTGGTTACAAAATCTCATGTCAAAGTGAATTATTTGGGAAGGAAAATGTCATTTGGGCAGTGTTCTTGAGGACCCAATGTCTTCCCAATACATTTCTGAGGTCAACTCTGTCTTTTATTTCTCTCTGACTTTGATCTTTATATTCCCACCCCATCAAACATACTGAACCACAGTTTATAGCTGTGGTTCAGTACAACATTTCATGATGCATATGATGAAATGAATCCCAGGCTACTAAAAGCCATGTCATAATCAATTCATTATCTTTTAATGTTCCACAATACGTTTTTTTAACTATTATTTCTTTTTGTAGTAAAAACCTTATAAATTAACCTTAGGGCTTTGAAACTTCCCTTAAATTACTAAAGCCTGCAGGAAATTCTCCACTGATGAGGAAGCTATCTGTTACTTGGTAGGACAAATACTTCTCTACAATGAGTTTAACAATAGCTACATGCAATACTTTCTCAGAAATTATTAATAACTATCCAAGGCTCTACAACTTTGTCAAATGGAATCATTTAAAATTGAACGCAGGATGTTGGTATCATTTCCAAACACTGTGTCAAATAAAACTTTTTGCAATTCAGCCTAGACTACTCAACACTTACATGGTTTGTAGTATCTGAAATCTGTTGTTCAATCAGTTGTACAACTTGCTTAAAGGTTGGTCTCTTTACAGGATCAACATCCCAACAACTCTTCATTATCTCATACCTACAGTCATGGAAAGAATGCATCAACTCAGATTTTAGCAGCAGATAAACCATTGACTACAAACATTAGAAAAGTCTGTTTGTTTTCAAAACAACCTATTAAGTCTACAGGTCAACCAAAGGGAAAAAATCAGAATATAGAATGAATACATATTCAGACAACCAGTGTGCTGTAATATTCTTGAGTATCAGACTATGATTCTAGGAAACCAGAGTTTAAGCCCCCATCCAGTTATTACTTCTCAGTCTGAATGACACAGGGCACGTCACATTCTAACAGTCTCAGAGAAAAGGTAGTGGTAAACCTTATTGTTCACCAACCCTTTTCTGACTTGTGGTGAGCCTAAGGTGAATTAATCACAGGTGTTCTTGTCAGGATTTCTTCAAAAATTCCTTCCAAAAATCGACTGTTGGATTCTACTGAATTTTTTTTTATCTTAAGTGCAGGTCCCAGCCTTATTTCCATCTTCACTGCTTTACAAATGTACTTTAGTGAAAGTCCTCAATGATATATCAAAGTGCTACAACTGGTTTGGTTTTGAATGCATTTTGTTAGCCAACTCTTTTAAAGAACATTTTCTAAGATTGAGCCAGGGGAGCTGTATAGTGTTTTAATTACTGTAACAGGTCATTACTGTTTTAAGTAATTTTACCTGGCTTGTTTTAATTATTATGGGTTTAACTCTATTTTAATATTTATATGCTGTAGGTTTTAAATTGCACTGTTTTTAATGTTGTGAGCTGCTTTGGGTCTTGGTCAAGGAAGAAAGATGCACACTGCACATATCTAGTTTGTAATTCAAAAAAATATGAAAGAACAATACAATATTTAAAATGAAGAAAAATTTTAATCAACATAAACTTACCAGAATTCCAAGTGGAAGTGTGAGCCTGCTTTTAGCTGATATGATAGTTCAGTTAATTAGGATTGTTGTTGTTGTGCGCCTTCAAGTCATTTCACACTTAGGGTGACCCTAAGTTTAAAATTTATGGCAGGGGCCAAGTAAAGGACATTGGAGGGCCACATTTGGCCCACGGGCCTTAGTTTGGAGACTCCTGCTCTAGGGTTATTATATTTATTTATTTATTTATTTATTTATGTAGGAATTTGTACATGTTTTTTCCAAATTGTAGTCCCCCCCCCCCCCACGGTCTGAGGGATCATAAACCGGCCCTTGGCTTTAAAAGTTTGAGGACCCCTGCCCTAGAGTGAATCCAAGACCAATTGATAGCTATGTCCTACTGACTGAAATACGGGCAGAGAACGCTTCTCAAGCATTGATCCTGCATATGCTTTAGACCTTAACTCACAGAAGTACTAAGGGTAAGCAATTCTGGAAGCAAAAGTAAAAAAGCACCTAGAGAACTAAAGTTTGAAAAAGGCTGTTGTAGACTACAATCTATAGGATTAAATTCAACTGTTGGTCCACTGAATTAATTACTGGATTAAAATTTAGTACATATATAAACATCATCAATGCTGAATAAAAGACTTCTAAAGATAGCTGTGGCCCTGCTGGAGAAGGAATTTTAGCCACTGGAGCGAAAGCGTGGTTTAAGTGTCAAGCCCATGTTATTCCACATCTCCAATATCAGCTAAAACGGAATTGTGCAAAAATAAGCAAACAGATGCAAATATGAAAAGGAAGCATATCTCAGTTGTACAACGTGGCTTCTGCAACCAAAATATCCAAGATCTCAGAAAGAAAACAGAACATTAATCTATATCCCTGCAAAGCTGCTGGGGTCAATCAAAATAGACCAGTGTTTATAAGTATTGTACCTAATTGAGGTCATTTGCTCATGTTGCTGCTTACAGATTTTCCTGGTGGAAGGTTTAATTCACCTGAGTGTTTTGATTTTTTATTCAGTTTTATGTTTATATTACACAGAAAGCACTCAACTCTTGAGTACAAATGATTCAGTAAACTAATATCCCAATCTCATGCAGATATACTTGGGACATCAATCTCATTGATTTCACAGGGGCTTACTTCCAAGAAAACAATTTAGGAACAGCTGTAAGTCTGTGATAGGGAATCTTATGAATATTCAGAATATAATTAAGATTTTTCTTCACTACTGCAACTTCTCAAAGACAGAAAACAAAGACAGTTATTGAAATCAAAAGCTGGACGCTTGTCATTTTTCATTTCGGAATTGTAAGAAGTCTGGTCTCTCACATTTCAGCAGGTGCAAATTCTGGGCTAAACATCCTGTATCCTTCCTTAATCCTTTTATAGAACTTGGAATCCACAGGCATTCCAGGATAGGGGCTGCCTCCTGTCAACACAGAAGATGTCAATATATCATAGCGTGTTTAAAAAATTTAGAGAAATAAAACATCCAAGCAGTAATCTTGTTGAGTTGCATGAAGCAGAAACCCAAAAGCCGAGTGTGTTTTACCTAGAGAGAAGAGTTCCCAAAGCAAAATTCCATAAGACCAGACATCACTCTCAAATGTGTATACACACTCAAAAATGCTTTCAGGTGCCATCCACTTGACAGGAAGTCGTGCCTGTGAAAGAAAGAAAGACAATGGATGGGAAGATTAAGAATTATCCCATACTATTTTATGACAGTAAGATTGTCACAAGCTAAAGATTTTTAGCCAATGATCCATCTGCCTTTGAATAGATTAATCAGTGATTAATGGTATTTGAACATATAGATTTCTCATTGTACTCAAGGATTCTGGATTCACAGATTCAACCATCTACATCTTAAGATTCTTTTAAAAATGTACAAAAAGTAAACATTTGATTTTGCCATTTTATATAAGGGACACTATTTTTCTACACTACTGTATATAATAAGATTTGAGGAACCACAGATTTTAGTATCCCTCGGGGGTACTAGAACCATCCCCAGTAGATGATGAGAACCTGTTGTGTGTACATTACCGAAATGGAGAAAGTTGTCTAACAGTTTTATTTTTCATTGAACAAAAACACCTCTCATTTTAGATGTAATAACTGTAATTAATTATTCTTCATTCAGCTTTTATTTCTCTTAACAGGAATGGATCAGACCTTGGCCACACAAATCAGCCAAGGAACCAAGGACTGTTGGAATGATGTATCCTTTGCCTTTGAGGAAAAGCCTTAAGGAAAGGAAGATCAACCTTCCTCTCTCCTTCAAAGGGGCCACAGAAAGAGCTGGAAGCTGTGGTTCATCCTCCCTGTCTGAAAGAACAATCTTACAATACTGTGACTGTAGAATAGAAGGAAATTACAGCACAGTCTCACTCCACTCACTGGTCAAGAGACTAAGCTCACTGGATGAGGTGGGCTTAGTAATAGGGTTTGTTTTCATTGTGAAAATTTGCTTTAAGCTGCCTTGAAGATCATTCAATAAAAAGGCAACATATAAGCCTCCTATGTAAATACTTCCTAAGTGTTCTTAACTGGAAGCCCTGACAGTTAAAATTGGTTCTCACTGATTTATCACTGCAGCCTTTGTTGATGAGTCTACCAATTAAATCAATTACAGTTTACAGCTCCAATTATTGTACAGCCCACTGAGAAAGTGATCACTATTAGAGTACAAGGAGCTACAAAGATTCCTTATCGTAACAACCCAGATGATACTACCAAGGCAACACACACACACAGAATAAAATTCCTTTGGATGTATTGTTGTGACCTTACATTATTGTCTCTTAAGATCCAATTTGATATCATGGAAGACATTTATTTTTGGCCTGCTTCAATGAAGAATTATTTGTCTTATGTCTCATAAACTACTCAAATTATGAAGACGGCATATTTTCAATTCAACTACAGTAGAGTCTCACTTATCCAACACTCGCTTATCCAACGTTCTGGATTATCCAACACATTTTTGTAGTCAATATTTTCAATATATGGTGATATTTTGGTGCTAAATTCGTAAATACAGTAATTACTACATAGCATTACTGCATATTGAACTACTTTTTCTGACAAATTTGTTGTCTAACATGATGTTTTGGTCTTCATTTGTAAAATCATAACCTAATTTGATGTTTAATAGGCTTTTCCTTAATGCCTCCTTATTATCCAACATATTCACTTATCCAACATTCTGCCGGCCCGTTTATGTTGGATAAGTGAGACTCTACTGTACATGTAATCTAAAGGCCCTTAAAAGGTTTGACAAGTGTGACAACCCACAACATTTTAGCAATACCCACAGAAAAGTAATCATACTATAATCAGACAGATTATGAAGATTGCGGTCCTCTTATTTATTCAGCCTTGTTTTATTGTATCCTTTCTTCCAACTTTTAGGTTTTATTTGATTAAAGAAAATGTAACTTACATCTCCATAAATATTTGGGTTTTTGTACTATAAAGTTGAAAATTAAATGCCTAAATCCAATGGTTAGTCATTGAAAGAGGGGACCCGTTGAGATAATCAAGCTTATGTAAGTGCTGACTTGACAAGATGCTGTTGTTTTAATGGGTCTACATTTAGTTCAGACAAAAGGATCTTAGGACAAATAACTAGGTAATTAATAGTTTTTCTATTTGAATGAGATAATCTCAAACAACAGTGCCTTATGTCGCGCAACAAATAATTTTTGAAACTAAAGGGACCTTCTGTAACAATTTTTGATACAGTGCATGTGTTTATGTAAGAGGTTATGTGAAAATGAAAATTAAGCTTGTAATGTGTCCTCCTTTGGGCTATACTAAATTACCACTCCTTTGAACCACTTCTGGTACTTTTCTAAAAAAAAAAAAAAGACTAATACTACTGCGGTCAAGATATTCAAGAAATGCCTCATCTACTTTTTCATATTGCTATTACAAATTCATTTTCTGCAACCTTATGGCAACCTTTATAGTTTAAAACCGATATCTAATGGCAAGACTGGGATAGACCTAATGAATCAACTGCTGAGTGGTAAGTCAGCATTATGTAAATCTTACAGAATCAAAAGGTCTCCTGTAATTGGGTTCCAGCCTTGAAGTGTCATGGGTTATCAAACCCATGACACTTCAAAGGGCCACATGGGTGATTTCACCAAAGTTACTGTGATGTTGTCGAAGGCTTTCATTGCCAGAATCACTGGGTTGCTGTGAGTTTTCCAGGCTGTATGGCCATGTTCCAAAAGCATTCTCTCCTGAAAATTTGCCCACATCTAAGGCAGGCATCCTCAGAGGCTGTGAGTTATATTGGAAACTAGGCAAGGGAGGTTTATATACTGTATCTGTGGAAGCTCCAGGGTGGGAAAAATCTGACTATCAGTATTTAAAAACTCTAAAGCCAGGACAGTAGATAAAGAACACTCTGAAACCAGGGGAATTCCAGACATGAAACAATTGGGGGCAGCTAACACCTCCCAACAAAGGATTCCCCCAGGCAGGGATCAGCTATATCTTGAAGCTGCAAGGCCATTAAAGGCTAATCGAGGTGGTTAATTACAACATTCACACTTGCCTCCAACAGACAAGAGTTCTTTCTCCCACCCTGTTTTGTTAGGTGACCATGCAATAAGTAGCTGCTGGGAAGGAAGAGTATGGAGTGTTGAGGTGGACGCTGACTGGTGGAATGTTTGAGGAGATTTGCATGAAATTGACATCTAATTAATGACAAATGTAAGTTCAGATGGAGAGGTGGACTGGTTGTAGCCAAGGATTTGAAAAAAAAATTGCAAGAAGAAAAGGGAGTTAAGTTAGACTAGAATTGGAGTAAGAGAAATGAGTTCAAGTTGATTGATTGGTGAGGGTCTGATTTAGCTTGAAATAAAAGGTATTTTAAAGGTTATGTATAATGCTCTGTATTTTTATGTTTAAATTCTGTAACAAAGATTTTGTTTTTACATACTTTGGCTTCTGGAATTATCATTCTGAGAATCTGGTTTCAGACAAGGTGTCTGTGGAGGAACTGTTGAAGGTGGGATAAAAGCAATATAAATCCTCATAGAAACTTTGAGGGCATTTAGATTGATCCCACAGAAGGCAGCCAGGATGAATTCCTTAAGCATAGCAGATATGGGATCAGGGAAAGCTCCCACATTGCAAAAGGCTTCACATTTGGTGGGCTTAATGGTAAAGACTCCTATATTTGGCCAAAGTAGTGGAATGGTGTGAGAGAAATCCTCACAGTTGGTGGGACTGGTGTGATTGCCCAACTGGAAAACTCCACATTTGATGTTTTCAGTGGTGGATATAAGCACCAAAGTTACCACTGTGGAGTACAAGAACTTGCTGTGCTGGTTGCAGAAAGCAATTTGCTTAACTGCTTCATTTAACTGTATGAAGTAGGATCTCTGAATTAGAGCTTCAAGCCATATCTTTGATCACGCAAAGAGGAGCAAATCTGTTCTTGTCATACTTCGAGGGAGACACTGCCTGCTGTCACTTTCCAGAGTGATTGGGAGGGCTCCTTAGCATCTGCTCTGAGATTATGCCAGACACAATTACAGGACATCTTCTTCCCCTTGTTGTTAACAGCTGCAGCTAAGCCCTCTTTCATGCCATAAAACATCAGGCAACTCAGGACACCAAAACCCCTTAATTTAGACAAATGGAGAGCAATTACTTACTGCCCACCTGCAAGCTGTTGTCTTACGCTTAAAGAAAAAAAAAGCCCCAAGGATGGAGTTAATTAGACTGAGGCTGGAAATTAAAGCTGGTGTCTCAATGCAGTTTCTCAGCACATGGATATGCTATTGAGGGGGTTTCTTCCTAAATTTGCTAGTTTTGTTTGTCAGATTCTTTATCTCTGCTTAACTGCCTGCATCTCATAATGAAATCTGCAGTAGAAAAGTAGTGGCAGCAAAAACAGATCTAAAAGGAAGGCATGCAGTCATCTTTGCTTGAGCCCTGGATGAGACGGATCTTCATTATCTCTGGAGATGGTTTCAACGGTGTCCCCACCTCCAGTACACAGGAAGAGATTATAGCTTTATTACAGTGATTTAGCTGAGAGGAAGTTTATTTGAGGGGAGGCCATTTGTAATGAACAGGTAACATAAGGAACCTACTTCATATCTTCTGTTAGAACAGTAGTAACTAACCTTTTTTTGACCAGGAACCACTTGATCAGGGACCACTTTGACCAGGGACCACTCTCCAACATTAGTACCAAAAGGATTACGAATCAGTTTTTGGTCAACATTAGATTCAGTTTGGTTATTTGGGGTGCTGATTCAGAAAATTGCATTGGATAGACCACATCAGCTCTAGTTTATGATACAAAACATATGCCATCCATCCAGTAGTTGTTATCTGCTCACCCACAGAAAACCATATTTAATAATCTAGAGCTGATTTTCCGCACATGTCTCGCAGACCTTATTTTAGGTCTCACAGCCCACCAGTGGTTGGGAACCACTGTGTTAGAACATCCAGGCCATTTTGCTTCCACTGCCCACCTCCATCCCCATTCTGTGCTTTCTAGGCAGAGCATTTTTTGTATATATAATTTTTAAAGGCCATTAAGAATCAAGGAAGGTTTTACAGTATGCTTTATACAGATAAAAGTGATATCCAAGCATACTTACATTTCCTTTGACAACATAGTTTGAGTCATTCCTAATGTCTCTTGCAAGACCAAAGTCACAGATTTTTGTGATCCGTCCATGAGTGAGCAGGATGTTGCGTGCTGCCAAGTCTCTATGGATGCACTGAATGGAACAGACACAACAACAAAAGATATGCATACAATATCAAAAAACAAAAATAACTGTTTATAACTCTTCTAGTGTGAAGGGCTGTCTAGATTGGAGGGGGGAAGTGACATGTAAATCAAATGTATCTTGGCGTTTCTCATTTAAAGCAGGGGCTAGTTTTATGTCCTGAGAACTATGGGGGGGGGGGGGGGACGGACCACTGAAAAGCAAAAGAAAAAAATGAAGTGGCCAAGAATCAACTTCTTGGTCCTCAAAATAAGTATTTTGTGATGTGAAACAATACAGAGAGATGTTGTAACTAATTTGAAATATAAGGTTTTTTTTTAAGTTGTTATGGGGATTCTGCTATTCTTGGTTATTTGATTTTTCTAATGATGACTTATAATGACGATGTAAATCTGTAATCCACAGAATGACTGCTGGTCTTCCTAAAAAGACTGGCTGGAATGGTACTTTGTCATAATATCCTTGTCAAAGTTCCAGTGACAGAGTAAAATAATTTATCAAGGAACCTACACCAGTTTCCTTCGAGAATTGATTGTTCCAAGGTAACTATGGGAAGAGTCTATATTTAATTAGTTTACTCCACGTTGCCATGTGTCACTTTCTATGATGATTTTATTTCATTTAATCTGTTTACCTTTCTCTCTAGAAATTGTACCTTATCCTTCTGAGACTGCCAATTTAGAACATGACTCACTGCATAGTTAATTAGAAGGAAGTTCCATGGAAATCAAACGAATATGCTTCTAAGTTATGCCTTTGGGATGGAATTTGTTGTTTGCTTTAGGGGTTCTTGTATCAAAGATGCTGCATAACTGGGTCCAAACATTCTGTATGTTTTGTATAAAGAAGATTAAGTTACCGGTAGGTGAAACCAACCAATGGTTGACTTCATAAATTAGAATCTTCATGAGCCAAAAATGAGGGCATAATTTTTAAAAGTTCCTTAACAGCTAGATTTCTAAGCTTCTCCCAAAGTCAGACCAAAATGCATATGAGCCCTCTGATTCCACAATGTGACAATTACTGCCCCACTCCAGATATATCAATCTCTTCCCTGAGCAGCCTAAATGGAAAGAGTGCGGATTTTCAAGTTGAAGAGCTTTGTTTATTCCCTGCACACGTTCTGCACTCTCTTCTTTCATAATTTCAGAGATTGGGGTGGTGGTGCATGAGACAGGGAGGAATTGCTGCCTCATACAATTTGGTCCAAGGAAGCATGTTTTAAAGAATCAGAATGGCAGGCAAGATATAAGTTGACTCCTTTTAGAAAGGATTATCCAACAAGGAAAATATGCACCATTTAAAGTCACTCTGTATGAAAAGAAATCATTATTTTCCATGTTTCTGACTTACATTTTTCGAGGACAGAAAGCTCATTCCCTTTGCCACCTGGTAAGAAAAACTTAATAGGTCTTCAATATCCAGAGCCAGTTCATCATCTTCTAAGATGGCAATGGTGACATCCTGATTAACAAACGATCCTAAGCAACAGATGTGGGAACAAGGCACAAATGGATTAATTATGGCTGTTTGGGAAGATAGAAGGCTTTCTATTAACAGAGCATGATACCAAATTAACACAGCAATGCTACTCAAACATATTACAGTACAGTCTCACTTATCCAAGCCTCGCTTATCCAAGCCTCTGGATTATCCAACGCATTTTTGTAGTCAATGTTTTCAATACATTGTGATATTTTGGTGCTAAATTCGTAAATACATTAATTACAACATAACATTACTGCGTATTGAACTGCTTTTTCTGTCCAATTTGTTGTATAACATGATGTTTTGGTGCTTAATTTGTAAAATCATAACCTAATTTGATGTTTAATAGGTTTCTCCTTAATCCCTCCTTATTATCCAAGATATTCGCTTATCCAAGCTTCTGCCGGCCCGTTTAGCTTGGATACGTGAGACTCTACTGTATCTGCTATGAAAACACAAAGCAATTCTGAACATCTTATTGAAATCTGCCTGCTACCCTGCTTAAAAACCTTCAGTATATATTATTCGAGTTAAAAAATTGACAATTCCAAAAAAGAAGATTTTCTACTTTCCTTCCTGCCAACTCACCTGTCCTTCCTGGACTTCTTTTAGCAGTTTTGGCATGGACAACCTTAGAAACTCCAGGTTTCATATCCATATATTCATTGGTGGCATCACTGTATGGAGAAAAGAGGACAACTTTGCAACTCAAACAAAAAGCAATTGGGGAGAATAAATATCTTGGAAAGCAAACAATATTTACACGGAACGTTAATACATTTAATTAAAAATAAAGCAAGGGAGAATATACAGCTAGTGATTGTGACTAAAAGCTCCTTAGTTTGACTGTTGGCATTTAAAATGAAGGGATTTTAGGATGCCATCAACTAGAATGATTTCTAAGCTGATGCTTTGGATTTCAGAAAAGTTCATTTTTGTTACAATAACTTCGCCACACCAAAACTAGCTATCTTCTGATATACTTATAGGCTCATTAGTTATTTTACTCTTATGCCTTGTTTTCATGGATGTTTGAATTCACAATAAATCATGGCTTCCTGCGGCAGACACAAGCCAACACTCTTCCCTGTTCCTTTCCCTTGAACTCATTTGTTTCTACTCCTCTTCCAACATGGTTCAATGAGGATATCTATACTAAACTGGCCACAACTTAGCAAGTCATTCCAACTGTAAACAGTCGAATTTTAACTATAGTTTATAGAGGAAAGTCAATTTCCTAATCCATAGTTTTAAGATGAGGTGTTTTGAATGAAATGTAAATTAAACTAAATATTTTTCTGGTTAAAAAGACATGTGAATCAAAGACAGAACAGAGAGTTCCTAAACACTCACTAGTGGTTGTAGCAAGCATTTGAACCTGCTTTGAAAGTCTGGGCTTAAAATTCCCACGATTAAAGAAAATGAAAGAAAACATGTAACTAAATCATTGGTGAGGCCACATCTTGCAGTCTAATGGTTACAGCCCTGATGCGCTGACCTCATTCAAACCGAAGATAAATTCATAAAAAACAGAATGTCCCAGAGAAGGTTCCAACTTAAACTTTCTTTGCTTGGAGAGATTTTTGCATCATCTACCAGCAATTTAAAACTTTGTGGGAGTTAGGGGCACATGATCCCTGTAAAAGTTGAAAAACTACAAATCACAAATGCCTTCAAAGACAGTTCTCTAGTCATTTCTAGACTCTCCTGCCAGATATTGACCACAGAATCATGCTGGAGGACCTAGAAGTGTCTAGAGAACATATCTTTTTGGTTGCATACAGGGTAGCAGTGGAAAATAAGTAATCTGTGATTATGCAAATCCACAAATGTGGAGACTAATATAAGTCAGATGCAGACTTTCCCAAGCCCTTGGAACTCTTCAATGATTAAAAACTTGGAAGGTTCAAACCATTTTTGATTTAGAGCATTTTTACTGCTTGCATGAAGGGAAAGAGTTAAGCTTCTCACCTAGAGGGGAAGACCTAAGATGCTAGGCTACAGACCTGATCAGATATTGAGCAGATCTGTAACTTAGCTGCAAAACGAATTGGGTCCTCATATGCTCTGAGCCTTCGGCACTGAAAGCCAATGAAAGAGTAGACTAGCCCCAACAATCCAGCTATTTCAGTAGCACAAAAACTGAACAGGTGGTGAACTGGAAAGAGATCTGAACTCAATAAAAACTTCAATGACTGTGTAATTCTAAATGAAGTTACAGCTTTTATTAAAATCTAACTACCATGTCTGTGCTCTCATTTTTGTTCAGGATAAACAGTGTGGCTTGAAAGTAATATAGACATTTTCTTATGGTGCTAAGCTTACTGTGTTGTCTGTCTAGAAAGACCCAGTTCATAATGATTAAAAGACACAAAAAGCCTATATTCAAACATTTGATGTCTACTGCAAAAGAAAGACAGGCTGCATGGAGGACACAACACAAGAGGGAAGCTGTAAACATAAATTTCAGGGTAAGGCTTCTCCCACTGCTCAGACAACAAGCCAGCTCTGGTAAATAGAACAATTCTATGTAGCCATCCCCTGAAAAGAAAGAGTGAAAAGGAAATGCGATAAACAAAAATTCCTCCTATCACAGAATGGATACAAGAATTGGCACCAAATCCTTACTACATGTGTTCTTTTTGATGGAGGAGGTTCTTGTAAACAGCTGTTTCTTCATGCTTTGGGCAAATAAAAGAATCACGTTTTCTCCTCAGGAAATTCAAAAGGTCGCCATAACAGCAATATTCCGTGATGACCAGGGTAGGACCTGCAGATGCAGAGGAAGTTAGAAGTGGTGAATGTATTTTGCATCCTGGCTCAGACATAATAAAAGATTATTAGGCCACGTGCAAAAAATAGCCTGTTTCAAACAGCACTACAGAGCTGCGTTTCAGCTTGAAAAGTCAGGGTGAAATTACATCAGCAGCATCTCTATTCAGGACCTGGGCCCTATTTCTAATTAAGAAGATGTCATTCCCAATTAATTATTTCCACACATCAATAGGACTTCAGTGTTAAAAGCACACACATATACACGAATTAAATAAGTCTTGTGATAATGGTGCAAACCAGACACATCTGTTTCATTTTGGAGCCCTTCCTGAAGGAAGTGATCTGTTCCAAATGTAAGTTTCTCACATTAATCCTTTGATTCATTTCTGTTTATAGAAAGACATCTCCCTCTTACAGTAATGTTTTGGAAATGGTATAAAATATTATATTCAGGAAAAAACAATTCAGCTAGAATATGCTCACTAAGACACAAAGTGAGATCTTCCGGACTTTCAAAACTGTTATTCAGATTCTGAAAAAGGAATAAAATCTCAATTGTTTTTATATAAAAATGGGATTTCTCAATGCCTGATCAGTCATTTGAATATCTAATACCATTGTCTGGGATTTTGAAGTTAGGATCTTGGATAGTTCTTCTATACACCCCAATACATATAGATACAGAAATACTTTTTAATAACTACTCAATACGATAGCAAAAATACACCTGTTTGTTTATATAGGCAGAGTATGCAATAAATATTGTGTCAAAAACCGAGGGGTAAAGGAAGCCAGGACTGCTCAATCCATGTTACAAATAGCATTTGTAACAAAATATGGCAGTTTGGAAGGCTCTTGTTCAGGTGCAATCCACCCATCTATTCCTTATTTCAGAACAGCCCACATTCTCTTCCTGGGATTTTTAAAAGGGTTTTATTTGGTTCAGCTGAAGACTGAATTCAAAGGAAAAATTGGCCTGATTCAGTCCAATCTAAAATTAACCCAGATTGTTTCTGGCCAGATGGGTTAGTGACTGGCTTATATGAACTCAAAGACCTCCACTACATTCTGGGTCTCTCTGGATTAACAAGAACATCAGAGGTAGTGGGGTCAGCATATGAGGAATAGTCTATAGTGCTGTATTATAGGGAGAGACATAAGTGGGGATGGGATTCTAGGCCAGCCTCCAATTCAAGGCAAGTTTCATTAGTACTTCCTGATACTTCCACTTGCAGTGTCTTCACAGAACACTTTTGTCTAATGTCACACATTATCTTGTTTTCTCCTTTCCTCATCCTTTAGCTAGGCAGAGAGGGACTGAGAGATCAATTTGATGAGACTACTGTCAGATCGCCCAATTCCTCCTTATGCATTATTTGTTTGTTGTCAAAAGTGTGAGGCTTTAAAGAAAATATAGTGTCCTCTGGAGTTTCTTGGGCATGTATGTGAATTTCTAGGATTTTCCCTATTTTTCTAAGGCTTACTTTAACTGAACCATTATGTGATTCTATGTTTATGTCTTTAAAGTTTCACTTCTTTTTTTTTTTAGATCTAATTTTATTAAAATACACAAAGACACACAGTGTGACATACATGGCAGTTCAAAATATAATTTCCCATTTTTGGTGAAATCAAATAGGTACAAATCTTGACTAAGAGTAACAAACATTTAAGGCCTGAAGGGAAAAAAGTGTTCAATAAGATTTTCAAAAGAGATTTTGTTCAACTTGCGCTGCCTCTGATGTACTACATTTTTGCTTTGAGCTTAGACAGGAACCTCTACTTTTACTATGCTATTGCCTTCTGGCTATTTTTGCTTTGTATATTCAGAAATTTGGAGCTAATGTTAACTTTGTAGTTATAGATTAATGTATCAATCAGACAGAGAGAGATACACAGGATTGCCTGCTTCTTAAAGCAGAGCATACACAACACATAGGAACAGACCCTACACATATTTGTTCATAGAGAAGTAGAATTTTAAAATAGTTCTTTAAAGTTGCCTAACATTAAGCAACCTAGCTGCAATTTGGGAGAGTTAATCCTGTCTTGAAGCTCCAATTTCATTCAGATGTGGCAAAAACCTTCAGACAAAAGTTGTAGTTTCCAACAGAGGTGAATAGGAGGAGCAGTAGCAGAAACCTGAATAACAAATCATGGCTTGTATTTGCACACTGGTTTAGGCCAGTCACTCCTGGGTCCACCGGGCATGTTCGTCTTCCCTAAGTTGTCCTGGCTCATTCCTTCCTTAAGTTTCTTTGCCCTTGTAGTTTTTGCAAATACTTTTGTAAAGCTTGGGATTTTCCTAAGCATTCTGATGATAAATCTCTGTCTCTTGAGCAGGGATTGCATTGTTCTATTTCTGTAATGACTCAGATTCAGGTGATTACATTTATCCCTCATTTATGGTTTTGATTATTCAGACTTGATTTAAAATCTCTAGGAATTTTAAAGTCCTTCAATGTGACTTTATGGTCAAATTCCTCCTGTAGGATGATCTGTAGGAGGATCTAGAACCTCTCTCTAGGAAGCTGTAGGCCCTCCAATACAATCCTGTGGCTGGCTTCCAGTTGAAGTTGACTTCCAGTCCTGCTGGAAGACCCAGAGATTCCTAAAAAAAGTGTTCTCTCATATTTTAAAAAATGCAATTTCTTTATTTGGAGTTTTTCACTCTCACTGTGTTCCTGTGCACTTAACCACCATGAATGTGGAGGGGTGACTGTAAGTCATTACTAGTGCTTTACTAGTTGATTTTCATTTGCTCTAGGGCTCACAGACCCTTCCAGTTTTCTAAGCTGGATACCCCACAGGAAACTGAAGCTGTATTTTCCATGCAAACCTTGAAACCACTCATGGATGTGTCTTTCTGATGAGAAACTGCCCTAGAAGCACTGTAGTTTTTTATATGGAGAAATTGTCAAAAACCATACCTCCAATTGTGCAGGCTCCTAGTAAATTCACAATGTTAATATGGTTGCCAAGGTAACTCAACACTTTCAGTTCTGACATCAAGGCTTCCTTTTCAGTGAAATGGGCACTGGCTAGAGAGAGAAAAATGGGGCTCAGCAAGTAAAGGAGCAGAAGATAGTCACATGTTGGCATATAAATCTGGCTGCTTTCTCACATACATACATACATACATACAAACAATGATACCTTGACTTAAGAGTTCAATTCATTCCATGGCTGAGCTCTTAACTCAAAATGCTCTTATCTTAAAGTAAACCTCTATTTAATGTTCTTAAATTGAGATGCTCTTAAGCCAAGGTTCCACTGTACCCTTTAATACAGTGGTTCTCAACCTGTGGGTCCCCAGATATTTTGGCCTTCAACTCCCAGAAATCCTAACAGCTGGTAAACTGGCTGGGATTTCTGGGAGTTGTAGGCCAAGACACCTTGGGACTCACAGGTTGAGAACCACTGTTTTAATATGTTTAAGGAGGTTCACACAAACCTTCTGCCTTTTCTGTTATGGAACATTTCCTTACTTATGGAATTCATTTGGAAAGTTTCACTTCTACAGCAAAATGCAACATTCAATTAAACTACAGGATCATGGCTTTGCAGAGATAAGAGGAATGTCAATGACTATCTAAAGGATGGTGAACATTCCACATTTGTGGGTTTTATTTTTTCCCAAGGGTCACCCACTAGCAGGCACCAAACCCAGAAAAAAATGGGGGGGGGGGTTGAAACTTTTTTAAAGCGAATCATGAAGAATAATTCCATAACACAAAAAGCTCCATCGATAAACTTCAGTGGACACTCAAGACAGATAAAACTTCAGTGGGCACTCATGGGGATTTGGTTAATCAGTTAAAATCCATTAGTAAATCAGGTTATTTTAAAACCTGAAAATTTTCAGGGGGGAGGGGGGGACCCCTCACCTGCCCCCCCCCCCACTTTAGCTACAGCCCTGCCCACTAGGCTTCCATGGTCGAGCAGGAATTTGATCCTTGGTCTCTTGGGAGTAATAGTTCAGAACTCAAGGTAGTGCATTATAGCAGCTCTCTGGTTTACTGTATGATTTCACATTTTGGTCTTTGTGCTGGTTTGGGGCCCTACTGAGTGCCAAAACAAGAGACAATAACTGAAACAAAATGAATGGAAGCCTCAGAACTTACGCTTGAGCATTTTTACAGCTACTCTCAATCCTCCATCAGGTTTGAACAGACCATAGGCAGTTGCTTCAACAACTTTCCCAAAAGCTCCAGCTCCTAGAGTCTTGCCTATAGGATTTCCAGAGATCATAAAAAGTGCAGATTTAAGAAAACAGGTTAGCCATGAAAATTAACCATATACTGTAATATACAAAATAAGCTAATCAGTTTTGACCATTTCGATTAAACAAACAAATCCAAAGAAAAGATTCCTTGCACCCATGCTGTTGTTGTTGTGTGCCTTCAACAGACACATGACAACTCTAAGACAAACCTATCCTGGAGTTTTCTTGGCAAGATTTGTTTGGGAGGGGGGTCTCTTGAGGCTGAGAGTGTGACTTGCCTAAGGTCACCCAGTGGGGTTCCATGACTGAGTGCAGATTTGAACCCTGGTCTCCAGAGAAATAGTCCAGTATTCAAACCATTACATTATGCTGTCTCTCCCTGCATCCATGGATTTTTAAAAAAATCATTTGATGCAACAAAAGGAGGGGGCATGAAAAGCTGTTACTGGGTTGTTGTATGTTTTCTGGGCTGTATGGTCATGTTCCAGAAGTATTCTCTCCTGATGTTTCGCCCACATCTATGGCAGGCATCCTCAGAGGTTGTGAGGTAAATGTTACTATTTGCAACAAGCACAATATCCAGCATAACGATCAGATAACAGAGTTCTTTATTTTATTCTTTCTTTTCACTCAGTCTTAATCTTTGTCAGTCCTCTCTTCTCCCCATTTTTTAAATTTTTGACATGTGAAATATAATGAACACAATACATTCCAAGCATGAATAGGAGCTCTGGTGTTAAATATGGTCAGTGATATATATTGTGTTCGGCTGAGGACCCTATTATACCAAAGCTAGGGTACAAAAATTACAGTATGACTCCTGTATTTGTGGTGATATGTTCCAAGCTTCCCATGTAGATACTTGTGTTGGGTTATCTAGCAATCATGTATGTATTTTCAATGTGGGATGGTTTATGTAGTTAGTTTTGTTTGTTGCTTAGTAACCTGAAGCCAAAGCTGCATTCCAGAGTTGATGGCACCATTTTAGGGATGATGTGGGAAATGGGAATATACTTCCTGGAGACATACAGGAAGTTACATATGCCTTTAGAATTTGGGGCATAAAAGAAGAGACTTTATTTTGCTCTTCAAGCTCTTCCTGCCTCTTTACCTCTTCCTTTTTTTGGCTCTTCCTGATGTTACTTCTTGTTAAGAGATATGTAGTATCCTGAACTGTATTCTTTTGGAACTAAGATTTTTTTTTTACCTGTATGACCATCATCATACAAGTGAGTAAACATATTTTTACTATTTTACTTTTGATGTCTCTGATGCTTATTTTATGCACATGACTCTTTAAAGGAAAAGGGAGGCTGGCTATTTTGTTTTTTCTCACCTCTGCTCACATAAACTCCTAGACTTCTGTATTTGTGTACTCTGCACCAATATCTAATCATATTGGTATCATAATCCTAACAGGTATGAATATATTCCTAGTAACTTGAAGTCATAGGTAATAGCAAAACCTATATTTTGACTACACTTGAGCCAGTAGCATTCCATAGAATAGCACTGGAGGATCTAGGAAACCCACAAACACTTCCTGGAGCATGGAGTAATATTATTTTGGAAACTGGATATTAAGTCCATGGATAAGAGGGTCATACTGTACTTTAGAAACATGGTATATTTATGTATTATCTGCAGAATATCTCCAGGATTTTTCCTATCCATTTCCTCCAAACCAGCACCAAGAAATTGTAGTCAATAACCAAGGAAGATGCAAACTAGGTAGAAGAGCTGTTGTGGGTACCATGGTGTCCAGGGCATGGTGTTTGCAGGTTGCTTTAAATATGTGATGGGCTTTGGCCACCCCTAAAAGTAAAACTATTTCCTCAAATGACCTGCAAAAATGTTAAAATTATTGTCCACCCCCCCCCCCAGTACAATAAATTTTTGCTGACAACTTTTAATCCACCATCAAAATCAAATGTGTACAAACCAACCAAAAATTAGCCGGTTTCTTGGAAACTCCCATTTGTCATCATATGGAAGCTGTGTTGGGTCTATGTAAACATAGTTGTTTCCATTTATTTCATCAACCACTTTCCACTGAATCTCATACTTGGGTTTCTGGAAGACAGAAACAATCTTTTAAGTGACCAAACTCCCAATGTGAGGTCAGAAATCAGTTAAAGGATGCTTACTACATCAGTATTTATTGAATTTATTTATTCAAGGCTCTTACCTGAAGATATTTGTACACAAGAACTATAACTGTGATGCACATGAGACCTGCTGCGACTCCAAAGCCAATTAGCAAAGGGGTGAAAAGGGTATGAGTGCTGATTTGTTCTAAAGTGAGATAAGCAAAAAAAAAAAAAAAAAAAAAAAGAGAGAGAGAGAGAGAGAGAGAGAGTTGTTTAAATCTTCAATAGAGAACTATAACACCAATTTGACTATCATTCCAATATGACATTAAAGCAATTAAAAAGCTACAGAGCAATATAATCATATTCATAATCAAATAGAATCATATTCTTGTAAAATGGAAACACTGGTAGTGGTTTTGGAGTTATAGTACAGGAAAATCAGAGATTAAACATTTATATAATAGATTAAAATCTATAGCAGAGCTTGGGAAATTATATTAAACAGCAATTAGAATCATAGATTAAAAGAGTTGGACGTGACCACTTGGGCCATCTAGTCCAACCTCCTGCCATGCAGGAAAAGTAGATTCAAAGTATGCCCATCCAGCCTGTTTAAAAGCCTCCTACACAGTGGTGAAGAAATATAGATGGACAAATGTTAACGATGTAGTAGATATAAATCAACAGTAGATATAAAAGAATGATACAAGTATTGTATGATACATAAATATCTGCTATGTGATAAAAGTAATTATTGTATGAAAATTTTTAAATTCAACAAAAACTATAAAAAACCAAAAAAAAACCACCAAAAGGAGGAGCTTCTGCCACACTCTGAGGCAGAGAGTTCCGCTGTTGAACAGCTCTTATGGTCAGGAAGTTCTTCCTAATGTTGAGGTGGAATATCCTTTCCTGTAATTTGAACCCATTGCTCCAAGTCCTATTCGGCAGCAGAAAACAAGCCTGTTCCCTCTTCCTTGTGACATCCTTTCACATATTTATACATGGCCATCATGTCTCCTCTCAACCTTGTCTTTTGAAGGCTAAACATGTCCAGCTCTTTGAGCCGCTCCTCATAGGGCATGGTCTCCAAACCCTTGATCATTTTAGTCACCCTCCTCTGGACGCATAACTTAATCATACTGTTATTGAAGGGAAACAAATAATTACAAGTAACTCATTTGCCTAAATCTAGTTAAATAAATGGGATATTGTCAAATCAACATCTATTCAAGTACTATTGATTTAATGGGTATATCCTTAGTTGGCATTAACATTGGATTTAGGTGATTAGTTATTTTCAAACCCTGCTACACAGAGTATAAAAGCATGTTGAAGAAGAAAAATTAAGTATTTATCTCTACAGCAACATCCTAGAATATGATTGTATTATAAACCAGAATAATGTTTCTGGTTTCAGAGAGTTCATAGAGTTCATAGAGTGTAGGTGAGTTTGTGTATGAGTTTGTGTGTAAACTATATACCTATAATTGAAATGAAGTTTCAAAGGCAATTTTTGCTGTTACCTTTGACTGCAAAGTTGAAATAAGCTGTGCGCCTGTCAATGGAGTTGGAAGCCTCACATGTGATTGTGCCGTTGTTCTTGAACATGCTGGCATCAATGGTGCTTTCAACGACTACCTTTCCAAAGGAAGGAAAGGGTGAATCATTATAGCTGGTCTTCACGTCCACTGGAGAAATATTTGATGAATCTGAACACCTGGAAGAAATAATTTATCTGAATAAAAAAAAATCAACAAACTGGCAGAGAAGAGCTAGATGCTCTGCATATATCTTCTACTACTAAGTCAATAATAATAATACAGTAGAGTCTCACTTATCCAACATAAACGGGCCAGCGGAATATTGGATAAGCGAATATGTTGGATAGTAAGGAGGGATTAAGGAAAAGCCTATTAAACATCAAATTAGGTTATGATTTTACAAATTAAGCATCAAAACATCATGTTATACAACAAATTTGACAGAAAAGTAGTTCAGTATGCAGTAATGCTATGTAGTAATTACTGTATTTACAAATTTAGCACCAAATTTAGATGTATTGAAAACATTGATTACAAAAATGCGTTGAATAATCCAGAACGTTGGATAAGTGAGTGTTGGATAAATGAGACTCTACTGTAATAAATTTCGTCTTTAAAGCATTAGCTAGGCTTGCATCCATGATAAGTCAGAATTCTGAAGAGTTTTGGTTTATTATTCATGCAAACTATGTCCATACACAGGACTTGATAGTTCCTGGTTTGAAAATGTTCTCTCCCACCCACTCCTTCCAAAAAATCTGAATCTCAAACCTTGATTTTTCCATTTTATGTAAGGGACACCATTTTACTACACTGATGTATATAATGGGACTTGAACATCAATGGAGGTATGTATTCACAAGGGTCCTAAAACCAAAGTTCAGCAGCAGATACTAAGCGACCACTGTAAAGTATTATTCTAGCTTTGATAGACTTATCACATTGATCTTTTAATTAACCTGCAAAATATTTTCAACAAGAAAACAAAAAATATGTCAAGAAATTATTCACAACTTGTTATTAAAACAGATCAGATACATTAAAACAATGTAGACATTGACAGGCTGGTCTAAAGAAGCAGGTATTCCTGCGATAAATTAGCACAAGATCTTGCGATTTACTCCTTGGGTTTTGCCTTTCCATGTGTCTGTTTCCATTCTTTTCATGTGTTATCATCTTATTGGGCTATAGTGATTTATTTTATTTGTGCTAAGTGTTTTCCAAAGTGAAAAACCCCGTGGCTGTAGTTTGATGAGGGTGTGCCATGTTTGAAGGACAATTTTTTCCCTCTGAAACTTTTAATTTTTCTTCTCAGAAAAATGCAATGGTGAAAAAGTGCTAGGCCACTAATGTATTGAATAGCTATGGTATATTCTAACCCTAAAATATTTTTAAAAACAGGTAAGAAAGGAGGAAAAGTTTTAAAAAGATCACCTTTCTTTAACCTTTCCCTGTGTTTACCTTGAAACAGAGGAAACGGGCAAGGGAAGAAGAAGTTCAAACAATATGCAAACACCAAAGAACACGTTGCTAGAGGAATTACTGTGGGAATGCTCTCCCGCAATTATGAGCCACAACTATTTTTGCAAATGTGCAATTTAAGACTTATGTTTTGAATATGATGTGAGCCACCTTGGGTCCATCCTGGAGAAAGGCGGCATAGAAATCTCCATAATAAATAAATATATTATTTTAGTTTGAGAACTACAGCAATAAGCATCTCTTCACACTTACTTTGTTTAGAAGAGTCTATCTTTAAAGCCATATTCATAATTGTTGGCATGTTCTACTGCCTCTTTGTCCTATCTGTTGTATTATGTGTCACAGTAGGCACAACCCAAAAGGAGACCTCTTTCATGGGAAGAAGTTTCCTTTTCAGAGAGAGTGAGTTCTCTGGGAGGAGGAGTTAGAGATGAAAATAAATGAAATGGAATGGTCGCAATTGTGGAAACAAAGGCACTTGAAAAATTTATCAATAAGAGTTAAAGAAAATTATTATAAGATAATTTGGAAATGGTATTTAATGCCATTAAAAATGTCAAATATTAATAAAAACCATCCAAAAAATTGCTGGAGAGGCTGTCAGGAAGTGGGAACATATATACATAAGTGGTGGCATTGTAAATATGTTAGGAAATTTTGGTACAAAATATTTAAAGAGATAGAGGATATAATGAACATCAAATTGGAAAGAAACCCTGGTATTGCATTATTATCAATATATAATAATAATAAGATAGATAAAAAATAAAAAGAAGCAATAACAAATTTATTGACAGTAGCAAGACTGCTTATAGCAAGGAACTGGAGAAAAGTAATAGATGTACAGATTGAAGAATGGTACAAGGAAGTATGGAAATCGGCAATAAATGATAAGCTAACATGTAAATTAAAAGTTAAAAGAGGGATATGGAAAAAATGATTTTGAGGATGTATGGGGGAAATTTATTGAGAAAGGACTCCAAAAAAGGGATGGAGGGCTACCGCCTCAGGAAGAAATGAGATTTTGGTTAGACAATACATAAGAAATGGCTCGGGGAGGGAGGGGGGATACACAGTGGTGAAGAAATATAGATAGACAAAGGTTAATGATGTAGTAGATATTAATCAACAGTAGATATAAAAGAATGATGCAAGTATTGTATGATAAATTAAATATCTGCTATGTGACAAAAGCAACTATTGTATGAAAAATTTTAAATTCAATAAAAACGACTGTAAAAAAAAAAGAGAGAGTGAGTTCTGAATTTAGTAATGAAAGAAGCATATGGCTGGAATGGGTTTTATTCAAAACTCCAAAACTCAAAACACTTCAATCTGTACTGTCAAAAGCTGAAGCAAACTCTGGGAGATTCTGGAAGGTTTAAGACAAAAAAAGTAACTTTTCCAAGCAAAACTTGTAAAGACAATAAGTTAGGAATCACTGTAAAAAGCATGTTATGATCTTTCTCATTTTATATTGTAATGCCACAATTCAAACTCTCTGTAACACAAAACACATGTACCAATTTACAAAATTTTGCTATTGCACAGCTGATGACAAATGCATATTTCAGAAGAAAACTAATGAAAAACAACTGTTGAAGAATGGTTCAGATAAAAAATGTATTATCCGCTTGTAATAAAAGTCCAGAACACTGTCAAATACTCAAGTATTTTATAATCTTGTTTGCAAATCCTCTACCTGCACTGAAAATATATACAATCATCTTACAAACTTGGTAATTACCTTTGTAGTGAATTCTTTTCTTTTCCCTAAGCTTAAAAGCTTAGGGAAAGTACCATAGAAGCTACTCTGTGTAAATGGAAACCTAATTACTCTGCATCCTGGAAAATTGTGTTATTACATGATAAATCCAAAAGATAATAGCCATACACAGAAGGTATTTTGTAATTGTCATTTACAGGGTTAAATAATTAGGGCCAAGAAGAGCCTGGTTGTAAAGAGGTGGAAGTCCTCTGAAGTCTCACTTGGCCCATAATGCCTGGTCATAAATTATAGTGACTTCTTCCAGTAAAGGAAGAAAACCCACAGAGTTTTAATGAAAGAAAATGCTAGCTGCCACGTGGGTGATAACATGTAGAGATTGCTTGTCTTACCCCAACTTTCTAAGGGATACTGATTGGTCATACAGCTGAAAAGCTAGGGAAAACGAAACTTGAGTCTCTGAGTTGACCCACCCCATAAAGAACAGGTATCATGATCATCTGTTACCCGCCTCTACTCATGGCTTGAGGAGGAGCACAAAACAGTTAAAACAGATCACTATAAAACATACATTAATGACACACACACATACACAAAAGCTGGGTTGCAAATTAAATCTTAACAACCAGCCTCACTACTGGTATATTTAGTGAGTTTCAAAGGCTGTGTAAGCAATGCATACAAGTGCACAGTTTTTTTGTTTTTGTTTTTTTGCAATCATGCATGGCTATCTGGCTTGTCAAAAGTGAGGTTAATGAACACGATCCATCTCCCTTTCCCCAATGCATTCACTGAACATGTAATTTTCACAAAGAATATCCCAACATATAAAATAACTTCTGTAGCATCCAAAGTTGCTGGCAGGTTACTTGGTGGAGCCAGGTCACACAGCAAAGGTTCCATGCTGTTGGTTACTTCTGAAACGATCCTCCAGGAAAACTCATTGTTATAGTTTATCAGGGTTGTAGGGCATGATGTAGTGCATACATTTAAAGTCAAGAAACCAATTATAAGTGTTGGATAACAGTTGGATCTACACATGTTCAAATGTTTTGTCCACTCACCTCTGCTCAGTTCCTGGGCAAATGTACCAGTTTATTGTAGGGGCAGGGTACCCTGAAGCCACACAATGAAGCATGCCGTTGCTAAGTCTTTCTGAAGTGACAATCTCTGGTTTGGCTGAAAATAAATGGGCAAATCAAGGTTAGTTCTTGGATTTCTGTGTTATTGCAATTCCTATTTTACCCATACTACTGAGCAGATACAAAAACATGTTCACAGTAGGTAAGGCACCTTCCTAAGACAGCCCTATCAATGACAGTGACTCTTACACCTGTGTTGTTGTAATGTTCCTTCAAGGTGACTTTTACTTATGGCAATCATTAAATGCCCCTAAAATATTTTCATTCCATTAGTGTGGACAAATTGTAACTGTCCTGACATTGGAATCCTTATCTGAAAAGCTCTCTACCAATCATACGTATAGAGAAATACCAATGTTCACGTATATTGGTCAGATCTTTCAAAAGCATTGTATATCTCTGGTTCAGCCACACTTTATTTGAACGACCTGTTGTGGATCCTCCATAGAAGGATTTGTTTAGCTTCTGAATCAGGAAAGGAGACCCTATGACCCTCTGGGTGTTACTGGAACCCAGCTACCATCATTCATCATTAAGACTCACTGGAACTGCCGTCCAACAAAAACGGAAAATCTTCTAGTTTCCCATCTCCAGATTAAGTGGGTGAAGATTAATGGTTTATAGATTGCTATGTACCAAAATATGTATCTCTACCCACTAAGGTTTATGGTTTTGAGCTTCCTTTTCCAGTGCTTTCTTCTAATACTTTTAAGAAATCACAGAACTTATGTATTCAAGAGATTATTTTCTCAGCCTGAGGGAAGACAGCAGCCATAAACAAGATTTACAGACATTTATGCTAGCTACCTTTGAAAAAAAGCATTAAGATGAACAGGTACACCAAGGAAAGGCTTTTAACAAACTTATCCTTAACATCCTGTAAGGATTTATTTAATAGAGGAATTGGACAGCTGTAACAGGAAGTCTAGCCAACATCATTTGGTAACACCTATGTAGTCTTGACATTCAGTCATTTCACATCCTCAGATGATAAAAAAAAACCCAACTACAAACGGAAAAATGAGAACCCCATTACTCACAACAGTTTGGAAAAATTGCCTTTTGGACTAGAGCCCCAAAGCAGCAGGTGAGCTATCACTGGGTATAAAAGTTGAGATACCTGGATTATTTATGATGTTATCAATACAGGACACTATTTTCTATGTGTAGTCTCTTTTTATTATCACCTGTGCCTTCAAGTTGCTTGTGGATTTATGACAATCCCATGAATTTCATAGGGTATTCTTAGGTAAGCAATTCCCAAAGGCAGTTTTGCCAGTTCCTTCCTCTCAGACTAAATCTGAGTTTATTGGCAGTCTCCTAGCCAAGACTGCCCATTCATCTGCTGCCTTAAGGATTCAGTATGTGCTCTTTCTCTTTCTCTCTGTATTTGCATTCAGTGTCCCTCTCAACACATGAAACCAACCACCCCTTCTGAAAATCTGTCGGGGTTGGTTTGCAACATCACTCAACTGTATGTTTAGTGTAGTCATCAGACACATCCTGGTCAGAGGCAGAGTCAAGAAAAACAGCCCCAGGCATGTTTCAACTGTTTTATTTAACTCCCAAACAATCAAAAGTCATGAACAAACTTCCCACTTCCCATCATAAGATACTTTGACTGCCAGTATGACTCTTGCAGCCCGATCTTAAACTATAGAAGTTTATGGAGGACATATTCACATGAGAGGCTAATCCAGAATTTTGGAGAATTATGGTTTATTCAGAAACAGCTGAGTGCTGCCACATTTAGTCCTGCTTTGCTTCTCTCGGCCAGTCTAGTCACAAACAAACCAGTTGTTTTCTCATCATGCCAATCAAATGCAAAGGCCTGGCTCTGCTGTTCCCTAAAAGGTGAGAAATTATAAACCAAGAAGTATAAAGTCCAACATTTCTCACTTGCCTTGAAGACAATTTTGCCCTAAGTGGCAAAAACACATAGTGCTTTTCATATTTGTTGAATACACAATGATAAACTACCAACTTTAGTCCAGATTGGCTAGAAGGGAAGGTGTGGTGTTGTACAATGAAATAAAGCAACACTGCCAACTTCCAGATCATCTCTGTGAATCAAATAGCACTGAAATTACAGAGGTGAGCCATTCTCGGCCAATCTGTGCTGCATGGTGAAATCTTTTAACATGCACAAATCCCCACAGAGCTATATTCTTATTATGCTTTTACAAAAACTCTTTATTTAATACGTCAACATACTGAACTCAGGAATCCTGAGTCACAAGGCATTTAAGGAAGAATATACAGAACAAATTGAGCACAGGCTAGTAGAACTACATGTGTATTATATCCTTCACCAATTTATTTTTAATATTATATTTCCTCCTTTTCTGCTATCAGGTCTCAGATACAAGTGTTAGCTACCGGTAGTAATTTACTTCCTGATATTGTGGTACACAAAGACAACTAGTCACTTCTGGAGTAGTCTTCACAGTGACTGGTTGCCAAGTGTTGGTGATACTGTTTGTGGCACTGTGACTAAGGTTAATGGATGTTTGTCAAATAAAATCCCAGAGTACAATCTTTAAATTTATTCTTCTTGGCTTTAGAATTAAATTTTACGCATTACAGATGAAAGTCTTCCTAAATTTAGAATACATTTTAAAATGTCTCATTAAGATCAACTTCCAGAAGGGTAGTTATGTTACTGTTGCAGCAAAAATAGCACAAAATCTTATGGATTGGTTCCACAAGAAGCTTATACAAATGTGTTAATCTAAAAGATATCACAAAATTTCATGTTATTTTTAATGAAACTTATCAAACAGTGATACTAGTGTAAAGGTCAAAGTGATTGACCAAGACTCCACAAGACCAGGTTTTACATGTCTCCTATAACTAACCTTGGGCAAGTCAATTTTTCAAGAGAAGAGGAAGGCAAACCTGAATAAATCTTGTCAAGAAAACCCCATAATACAGCCACCATATGTCAGATTGAATTTGAAGGCATGTAGCTATAACACTCTTCAAGATTCCTATGATTGGGATGAAATAAGAGCGAATAGTGTTTTGCTAGGGACTCCTTCCAACTTTCAGCCTCTAATTCTAATTTAAATGAGGAACCTTATAAGAGACTGAAATGAGACCAGGATTTGTGATCCCAAATCAATTGGGGCCCCTTCCACAGATGAATAAAATCCCACATTATCTGCTTTGAACTGGAATATATGGCAGTGTGGACAGATAACCCAGTTCAAAGCAGATATTGTGGGATTTTCTGCCTTGATTTTTTGGATGGAAGGGCCCTGGGTGTGTTATATTCTCTTTCCGGGCCTCAGCATTTCTATTTGTAAAACAAGTTTGAACAACCCCAGAGATACAAAACAGGCAAAAAAGGTCTTGTGACCTTTCTCTCTGTTGAAGCCTCAAAAGAACAGATTGCCCATCTTAAAGTTGTTGCCCTGCAGGGTTTGTGTGTGTGTTCAGAGTACCCCCCCCCCCCCCAAAAAAAAAAAAGAAAAGAAAACTGTTAGGGAAGTTCAGGAGAAGGGAAAAGCCCAGGTCCGTGTAAGTCCCAAGATTCATTGGGGCCAAGTATGAGTTATTTGATCCGGACAGGTCCACCTGTGTATGAAGGAAACTCCTATTTTTTAAACTAGGGACCCTTCCACACAGCCATATAACCCAGAATATTAAGGCAGATAATCCACATTATCTGCTTTGAACTGGGTTATCTGTGTCCACACTGCCATATAATCCAGTTCAATGTGGATTTTATACAGCTGTGTGGAGGGGGCCAGGTTTCCACTCCAGAACCTATATTTGCTATTTGTAAAAAAATGAACACCTAACTCAAGAGGAAAACGGTATGGCTAATACAACCCACACAGTATAATAATAATAATAATAATAATAATAATAATAATAATAATAATAATAATAATAATAATAATAATAATAATAATAGACAGACTACAAACAGAGGCACAACTATGTGGCCCAAATGATTCATTGGAACTTATGCCTCAAGTACCACCTCCCAGCAGTAAAGAACTGGTGGGATCACAAACCTGCAAAGGTTGTGGAAAATGAACACGCAAAGATACTGTGGGACTTCCGGATCCAGACTGACAAAGTTCTGGAACACAACACACCAGACATCACAGTTGTGGAAAAGAAAAAAGTTTTGGATCATTGATGTCGCCATCCCAAGTGACAGTCGCATTGACGAAAAACAACAGGAAAAACTCAGCCGCTATCAGGACCTCAAGATTGAACTTCAAAGACTCTGGCAGAAACCAGTGCAGGTGGTCCCAGTGGTGATGGGCACACTGGGTGCCATGCCAAAAGATCTCAGCCGGCATTTGGAAACAATAGACATTGACAAAATTACAATCTGTCAACTGCAAAAGGCCACCCTACTGGGATCTGCGCGCATCATCCGAAAATACATCACACAGTCCTAGACACTTGGGAAGTGTTCGACTTGTGATTTTGTGATATGAAATCCAGCATGTCTATCTTGTTTGCTCTGTCATACAATAAAATAATAATAATAATAATAATAATAATAATAATAATAATAATAATAATAACAACAACAACAACAACAATAATAACATCTGCCTAGAAGATCAGGTGGCAGAGGACTCTTACGAGTAAAACAAGCAGTCAAAGAAGAAGAACATAACCTGGCAGAATATGTAAAGCAAAGTGAAGAACCTGCTTTGATTGAAGTCAAAAATCAGAAACTCCTCAAAGCACAGCAAACAAAAACCAGTACAAGAAAACCGCACTACAAACTAGAGCTGACAGCTGGCACAACAAAACATTGCATGGAAAGTTCCTTGACAAAACTGAAGGAAAAGCTGATAAGGAGAAGACCTGGCTATGGTTCACGAATGGGACCCTGAAGAAGGAGACAGAAGGCCTGATCCTTGCAGCCCAAGAGCAAGCCATCAGAACAAATGCAATTAAGGCCAAGATCGAAAAATCAGCTGATGACCCAAAATGCAGACTGTGCAAAGGAAGCTGATGAAACCATTGATCATATCCTCAGCTGCTGTAAGAAAATCACACAGACTGTCTACAAACAGAGGCACAACTATGTGGCCCAAATGATTCATTGGAACTTATGCCTCAAGTACCACCTCCCAGCAGTAAAGAACTGGTGGGATAACAAACTTGCAAAAGTATTGGAAAATGAACATGCAAAGATATTGTGGGACTACCTAATCCAGACTGACAAAGTTCTGGAACACAACACACCAGACATCACAGTTGTGGAAAAGAAAAAGGTTTGGATCATTGATGCTGCCATCCCAGGTTACAGTCGAATTGACGAAAAACAACAGGAAAGACTCAGCCGCTATCAGGACCTCAAGATGGAACTTCAAAGACTCTGGAAGAACCAGTGCAGGTGGTCCCAGTGGTGATTGGCACACCGGGTGCCGTGCCAAAAGATATCAGCCGGCATTTGGAAACAATAGACATTGACAAGATTACTATCTGCCAACTGCAAAAGGCCACCCTGCTGGGATCTGCGTGCATCATCCGAAAATACATCACACAGTCCTAGACATTTGGGAAGTGTTCGACTTGTGATTTTGTGATACGAAATCCAGCATATCTATCTTGTTTGCTCTGTCAGACAACAACAACAACAACAACAACAACAACACCAACAACAACATTTGTAGACCACCCTATCCCCCTGAAGGGACTCAGGGCAGTTTCTAGGATATAGGGCAAACATTCAATGCCAAAAGTTTTACTTTACAAGCTTATCTGGCACAATCATATTGCTAGAATAGCTATTTGCCTTTACTAAGTAGGAAGAGTTGGAGTGTTAGACTACAACCAGAGTTCAGATCCCACTCAGGGCCCTTCCACACAGCCATATAACCCAGGATATCAAAGCGGAAAATCCCACAATATCTGCTTTGAACTGGGTTATCTGAGCCTACACTGCCATACATTCCAGTTCAAAGCAGAAAATGTGGGGTTTTATTCAGCTGTGTGGAAGGGCCCTCAGTCATGTAAACCCACTGGATGGCTGCAGGCATATCACTCTCTCTCAGCCTCAACTAAAGATTTGGGCAAATCCCCTTTAAACAAATATTGTCAAGAAAACTGCATGATAGTTTTGCCCTGGGGTCAGTATAAGTCAGAAATGACTTGAAAGCACATAACAACAACCATTAGGTAGAAAAATAAATTGACAGTAAACGTAATGTAAATCGACTCAATGGTGCTGAAGTGATGACTATTGAGATTCAAAAGAAAATGCACGTCTTTAAGTTCTCTTGGAATCTCTTTTGCTGATAGTTCAAGAGCACTTAATAAAGTAATCAAATTAGAGATTTAAAGCATTTAATGGTTGATTATTGACAAGAGAATGGAGCTATGCAAAATAGCTTAATGAAACATTCAATACTTAATTTGTTGTAGATGAAGCAGGGAGCAATATATAGCCATTAGCAGCTTCTTCTTCTGCAACAGGGGATAATTAGGAACAATTGAGTGCATCAAGTAAGCCCCTGCAAGACAACTCTCAGAATTGGGCACTGGAAGGGCAAAATACTTGCTAGCTGGCCTCAGTTTGGATCATTTTTAATTGCACCCCTCTGGCTACAAGCAATGTTGCTCTTGGTGTTGTAGGACCATCCATTGAAAATCCTATTACTTCATGAAGGATATACTGTTGTGATCAATCATTATTCTTAGCCCAGTGGCGGGGAATCTTTTTTTGCAATCCTGATGTCTTGGATTAATTACGAGAAGTCTCAGAAGAATAGCCAGTGCTAAGGGACTATATACAGGAATTGCAGTACAAATCATAAGAAGGGCTAAATGTTCACTACCTATGGATCAGCCTGATCTACTCACTGCCAGGATAACATGGGAAGCCCAGCCCTAGACAGAAGCTTGGGATACAAGGATAATAATAGTCATTGTAAGAAACTGGGATTATATGCCCTCTGAAATTGACGGAGAGATACATGGGGAAACCAGACCTTCCATCAAATGTGTATTTTGTGCCTTCCTTCCTTCCTTACTTACTTACTTAATTTAAAACTTTCTTATAACACTTCTCGGGTGAACTGATGTACTGAGAAGATTCATATCAGCCATCTACAAAGTAGTTTACATTGTGTCTTTCTCCAGCTACCATCTCAAGGAGTATGATTGTTATATTTGCTATTCCAGTCTGAAGCTCTAGTGTTGATGAATGGAGTGGTTAGGATGTTACAATTGTGCCTTTTGTGTCATCCTCCTAAAAAGAGAGGTGAGGATGCTCCACCATCTGTTTCACCATTATCAAGGATAGGAAGAAAACCCCAAAACCATGGTTTTCCAGGGAGAAGACGCTTTGGATCAACTGGATAAAATGTTGTTAATTTCTATGTCAGCTTTGGAATAGTTCCTAGTTATGAATTAAATACAGGAATTCACTGGGCTCAAAAGCCTGGTGAGTCTTTTGGCACTTTTGCCCTAGCCAATGTGAACGAGCCATGTTGGGCTGAATAAAAAGATCTTCTTTGCTACTCTTTACTCTGGAGAAGTTGAAGATTTCTGAACAAAGTCACTCATAATAAAAATGAACTGGCTGGTTGTGCATCAGAAGGTAACCTTAGTATCCGCTGTAGGAATCCATCATAAATTTAGAAGGAAAATGTCATTTTCTGAATTCTGGAGACTAGGCACCTGAACCAAAGTGTATAAACCCTAACATTTGGTAATCTCAGCTTTTTAAAATCCCATAAGATACATTCCATAAATTAAAAGTATTTCACACAGCAAGATATATGTCAAACTTGAAATTAAAATTCATGGGCCCAGGATATTTGCAGAAGCACGACTTCATGGTTTCCAAACAAATCCTGAAAATTTACAGTTTTTCCCAGATTCCTATGCCATGTCTGAACCCATGCATTCCTTTTAGAATCTACAAAACATCAGTTTAAGAAAGTAACGTATCAAATGTCAAAAAGACAAGCAGTTGAGAGAACACAGAATATAAATATATAATATTAAGCCAGGATTAATACCAAGATGAAGAAAGAGGAATTGGAAAACACAGTTCTAAGTATTCTCTTTGAATACTGTTAGCATGCAACACCAACTCATGGCAAATGCCAGAAAATACCATCAAAATATGGCTAATGTTAAAAGGGAAAGAAAGGAATTGAACACCATGATTTTAGGAGAACACTGAGTAACTACACACACAAGTCTTATCACATTCACGTTTTAAAAGTGCTGGCTCCTGCTTTCAATCGTGTGGCTGCTTCCAGCAGAATTCTTTAAAATGCTTAATGTTATATCATTCCAAGGCTCATCCCAGTTTGCATACTAAGGCTTCAAGGGTGCTCCCCTCCTCCGCCACTTCAGCCATTAAGAAATTGTGGCATGTTATTGTGTGTTGTTTATGTTAAATACAGTGATCTGTGATAAAGCAATACTTTTCTGTTTGTATTGCTCTTTTCTGCTCGTTTCTACTTACTGTTGACATAGACGTTGAACGCTATAGAGGAGTTAGCATCTGAATTGGACACAAAAAATGTGTAAATGCCTCCTTCTGTTCCTTTCAGTCGAGTAAGGTGAAGCTCACTGGAGTGTCTACAGAAGGAAGAAGTACAGCTTTATTACTCTTGTGACAAAAAGGCAGAAAGGCCAGTTACTCTCTTGATATATATGGGAAACTGAATAGACTGCTAAGACACCCAAACTTAAATTTTGTTGCATTAGCGACAATTGTTTTGTTTTGTTGCTGTTGTTTCTTCCAGAAAATCACACTCCTGCCTGTGAGTTTAATGCAATAGGGAAAGTGCTGCCTTGGCTGTGTGAAGGTGAATATGGACTTCACCCAGTGGATGTCTGCAAATTGTTATGAAGTTAATATCTTTCAGCGTAAACCATTTCACATATGTTTGGATGCTAAAATGGTTTAAAGGCTACCATATTAATCTGGAAGTAGGGCCTACTGAACACAGTAGGACTTGCTTCTGCATTAACTAGTATAGAATTGTGATGTGTTTCTTGGATACAGTGAGAAGGGGGAAAATGTAGTAGCAAAGCTATGTGATAAGGTAGTGGATTCATTTGCCATTTGCTATTACTTAAGACAAGGCTTTCAATTTGCTTTCCAATATATTTGTCAGGATTTTATGTTTTTCTTTAAGCGAATGTTTATTTATTGACACCAACTTGGATGTAAAAGCTCATGAAGTCTTTTTCTTTAATTACAACTGCATATATAGCACACATTTATAAAAATCTGATACCACTTTAACTGATGCAACTAAATCCTAGGAAATCCTGAGGTTTGTGGTCTGGTGTACTCAGAATTCTCTGCTAGAGAGCACCAGTGGTCTCCCCTGAATTACAGTCCTGGGTCTGTTTAGCAAAGATTGTAAGTACCTCATAGAATTACAATTCCCAAGATTCTATAAGATTAAGCCATAGCACAAAGTGTTATAATGCTGCAACAACTGTACACTGAGGAATTCACCCTGTGGTTCCCCTATGTCTAATGGATATTGAGAGTGCATGTCCTCCATTTAAGCATTCCTCTTCTACAGGAGTTCATTTCACACTACATAAGCAAAATACAAGGTAGGTACTATGATAATTCTGGTGTCTGTAGATTGGTTATGTATGCACTTCAGCTCCCCGACAGAGATCTCCAATTATTTCCCCTCCCTCGAAATTAGAAATCTTAGGATTCCACAAGATGGAACTGTGACAATTACAGCACAATCACAGATCTATAATTCTGAGAGAGGAACTCAGGAATCTTCAAATAGAACAACGTATCACCGTAATCATTCAAAGAGGTCCTCTAGTAATTCCAAAATGGGCTACAGTCGCCAAATTTCAACTATTATGTCAACTCTGGGGAAAAGAAAAAGCTCTTGAGGCTCTGGTATCACACTACTCTGGTACTAAACTGTGGGACTGATAGATGTTATAGGATATATACATCTTTACCAGCTAAACCAGTGGCTCTCAACCTGTGGGCCCCCAGATGTTTCGGCCTTCAACTCCCAGAAATCCTAACAGCTGTTAAGCTGGCTGGATTTATGGGAGTTGTAGGCCAAAACACCTGGGGACTCATAGGTTGAGAACCACGGAGCTATACTGATTCTATTGCTACTACTAGATCTATTAAAGTATATAGAAGTAGTGTAGCTCATCATATCAGGAGGGAAGGGCCCAGCTGTCCCACCATATAAATAAGGTTTGGATATGTCTCTGCCCTTTCAGCTTTTGGAAATCATATTTAAAGTTTGTTGTAAACTGCTATGAAACTTCCATATGGTTACTCTTCTGGAAAGGAAACCCTAGCATCTACATCAATGCCTATTTGGTTGCACTATATTTTTACTTTACCTGTTTCGGTCTATATTTGTGACTCTGACGTAATGATCAGATGAATTTTGCAAGGTTTCATTCATATACATCCATATTTCTTCTTCTGGTTTGGGATATGCTTCATAGGTCACTATTAAAGCCAGATTTTCTCCATCATTGACATGTACCGTTGAATCTGTAGAAGTTGATAAACTGACATATCCTTTACCTGGTGGTTGAAATACAGGTTTTATTTTTATTTTTAAATTGCCGTCCCCATCCCCCAAAGCACATATAATTAAAATCAAGGTCAAAAGCAAAAGGAAAATTTACAGAGAAAAGTATGCCATAAATTGCAATGTGTAGAAAAGCAAGCCTTATTACTTGGAGGTTAGAGTGAGTGCCAATGACATTGTACTGAATGAAGTGAGCAATAACTCGTGTTTCACATAGGGATCTTCCTTCTCTATGGATACTTCCATGGATTCAACCACAGCATTTACTGGGGCATTCAAGTCTTGGGGACATGTGGCTCAATTTATTTTTTGCTTATGCATTCACTTTATTTAACTTATATTCCACACTTTGACCTGTATTAGAAATGTAAGGTGGTTCACAAGATAAAAACAGCTGCACAAATATAACAATGATAAAACCGCCTTGCAACGAAGAGGTCAAAGAGGTAATTGTCTGAAATGTCACCTAATCCTCACTAGCAGATTTTGGGTGGACAAGGCAGCAATTGTCCTTGTTCCTGGTTCCACTTATTGAAGGAGTTCCATCAGTGGAACAACCATACAAGACTGTACTAATTCACTATGTGAACTAATACTATCTTAGAAGCAGAGGAAACAAAGAGAGGGGGTGGGAAAACCTTTTTTTGTGCCAATTATGGATAAAGGCATGTTCAGAATGCTCCTGCTAATTACAGCACATAAATATGTTCCTAATCAGTTTAGCACTTATGGTAATTTTAATATTTAAAAAGTACTATGTGTCATAGGAATCCAGCACTCTGGGGCAGCTTTTCAGGAAAGCATGTTAATAAACAGCACATCATAAGCACTTCTGATGGCTCTTGACGGAACTAATCTGGAGTGTGTGTTTCAAAACAATGGTTCAAGCTTTTAAGTGAGCCCTGGAAATCAAAGCTTTCACACTAAAATGTGCTCTTTGGGTACAATCCAGCATACCTC
This sequence comes from Anolis carolinensis, assembly GCF_035594765.1. NCBI lineage: Eukaryota > Metazoa > Chordata > Lepidosauria > Squamata > Anolidae > Anolis > Anolis carolinensis. The sequence continues at coordinate 74,840,176 of NC_085845.1, forward strand.
TGGGAACAGCTCCTCCCATATGTTCTTCCCTACTCAATTACCAGATAACACTTTGTTTCATGGGTCCTCAGTTCAGAAAGTAAAGGACATGTTGATGCAGGGCATAGCAACCATTTTACCTGGTTAGACTTTCACAAAAACAAGTCCACCAAGCCCTTATGCCATCTTCCTTTTTCTATATGGTTGGAGGTTTCTTACTCAGTAGGGTACAAAATTGATATGGTGCCTTGAGTTTCAAGAAATTGCTGTTTTTACATTTAAAAAAAGAGATTAACACTTAAACCTCCAAGAAGTGTGATTCCCCTATTAAATAAAGTTTGTGCTTCTGCCTCTTATTTTCACCCCACAAAAGAGGCCGAAACAAGGCACATCTGGTTTCTCAATGTGTGTCTTGCAATAAATCCAGAGGTAAGCCGTGGGGTGGGATGAGACACTAGACCCACTGCAACTGCTTACTTCTATTCTATCATCTTCAATCTGAAATTACAATCTTCCTGTGTTCAGTACAGGACTTTAACAGATAAGAAGTGTGTAAAAGATTCATAAATACTATCAAATGTTTATATTAGCATTATTTTCATGTCACATCTTTGAGTGATTATTTTATAATTTTACGATACAAGGGAAAAAACTCCTAGACCAGACCAAAAGCCTACGTAGTCCAATATTCAGGCTCAATGGTAAAAAGCAGGATATAAGTACATGATATTTTCATTCAGGTTCCCCAGGAACTAATCTTCAGAGGCATGCTGCCCCTAATGTTTTAAGTAATGGCTAGTGGCACCAATGGTCATATTATTAAGTAATTTATCTATTATTTCAATATGTTTACAGACTATTTTCATTTCATTGGTTTGCATGTCACCAAGCAATCTTTTTGGAGGGGAAAACATATTATAAGCATTTAAGGATACAAAAAGGATACAAAAACATAGCGAGTCATGATGCTCGCTACGTATTTTCAGAATGTTATTTTACTGTTATTGTTTTAATTATATATGCTGTTGTCGTATTGTTTTATCTATTGATCGAACTTGGTCCCCATGTGAACTGCTCTGAGTCCCTTCGGGGAGATAGAAACAGGTTATAAATAAAGATGATGATTATTATTATAAAAACAAGGAGTCACTAAGGTTGTCCTGCACACGTATCTTCTGCAATTCTTATTTCAATATAGGATTGCACAAGAAAGTGTCTAATAAATTATACTTTATCATCACATAAAACAAAATCTAAACATGCTTGGACCTGAAATAAGCTATTGGAAGAGGTTATTGTAAAACTGATTTGTTTTGAAATGTAACATTAAAAAATAAGCGACACCTATCTCCAAAAATCTTCTATTTCCCTTTCACCTTTAGTGGGCTGGACAACACACAAAATACATATATTTATCAGTTGCTTCCCCTATGGCACAGAAATCTTACATGTTTACGATGTTACTATTTACCTAGTACTGTCAAGGTTATAGTGACATTGGATGTTCCAAAAGGGTTGCTTCCTTGGCACGTGAATGCTCCAGAATCATTAACTCCCACTGAACGGATGCTCAGAGTTAATTTTTGTTCATATCCATAATCACCCACATTCTTGCTTTTGCTTGTAAGATTCTGTTGGCAAAGGGGGGAGGGAGAAATTAACATCTCAGATACAGTGTGCACAGCATCTTTCCCAGATAAATTAAAAATAGATGTAATTATAACTTCAACATATTAATATTCATAACTTAAAACCAGAATAATAAGCCTTCATGACAAACTTGTCACTGGAACCTCTCCATACAAAATGACATTCTCAACGTGCACTCTGAAAAGAAAAAATGTCCTTCCTAGAGCAGTATGCACTCATACACACATTTATCCTTCTTATTTCCTTTCTCCAGATTTGCTCCTATGTCCTTGGTATTATGCCTTCTTTTCTAGTAATAGCTACATAAGAGGTTTGTCTTTATTAAGATGTGCAGTCTTTGGGTGGCTTCCAATATTATTTCAGCAGCCAGGAGGCCAAGGCGGGCTGTCTTCTGTTGTGCCCCTTCAGGATATTGCAAAACAAGGTTCACACTGGCAGAGCAAGACTTACAACAATGAAACTTCACAGCAGTAGAGTGAGACTATACCAGTTCGCAAGAGAAAATGCTATCTTGCGTAGTAATTTCATCACTTAGGGCAAGACCCAATACTAGCTCAGGACATTTCACTGCCTCAGGAAACAAGATGGCACATATCCCTTTCCACATACTAAAGAATTTTTCTTTGACATAGGTGAGTTGCAATGCCATTTAACTGAAAAGAGGTCAGTGTAGGGCAGGCAGGGAGGCCACTTAGCACATATACCTGTATTCTCCAACATCTTGATCCTTCTTCTTTGTCTTTCTCCCCAGAACCTACTGCCTGAAATATTTGCCTCACAGTAATTAGTGGTAGGGCTAACCCTTGTTTTGTCATTTCCTCTCCAGCCAGTCTCAGTGAAGGACAAGTGATACAATAGCTTTCACAGTACTGAGGTGACAATATAGAGATTTTTTATTCTAGCATGGGCAGGGCTTATAGCTGTTATGGTGAGGGAATACTCACGTCCAAGGACAGCGCCTGATCTGTGGAGCTTGGGGGAAAACACATTTTTGGATTACAACTCTCAAAATCATTCAACCAGCATGGCTACTCATTTTCAACATTAAGTTTCTCATATCTACTGATTTCCTGGAGCTTGAAAAAACTTATTTTTGGGAATTCGTGGCCATGCTGGTTGGATACTAGAGCAGAAGAGGCAACCCTTGCAAATATTCCTACCAGGTTTTTTTATAGAAACAAATATGAAAAAATGTATGCAAGAACAAAAACAACGAAAAGCAGCAAAATATGAGAGTAAGAAGCCAAACAAGTAAACATTTTTTTGAATACAAAATTTATAATGATTTCAGAAGTATCTTAGAAGTCCCATTTGCAGGTCCCATGTTTGGCTGGTAGCTAGTGAGGCTTTGCTTCACCATTTGGGTGGGTAGCCATCAGATAAAGCATTTAAGAGACCCAAGGGCTGAAAAGGATGGCGGATTAGCAGAGAATGGCATCTAGGACTCCAGGGAGAGATTACCCAGGATGTATTTTCCCCAAGGCTGTGAGATTTATCTGTCATTACAATGCCACATGAATCCTTTTTCTATTCACACACAAGTTGTTGGTTATTTTCATCAACCCCCCCCCCCCCCACCAAACACACACACCTCTTAATAGATATCTCTCAATTTCTGAATGGCCAATGATTCAAGAGATAGTTGGGCCATTATCTCAAGGGAGCAACTGCTACTAAGGTTCCCGGGAACCATTTTGTCTGACCTGCTTCAGTTCCTCTGGCACACTTGTTGCTTGCTGATGGTTAATGACTGAAAAACCCTCAATCTACCCCAGCTTTGATTCAACCTGGAACTGAATTCAGCCAACCAAACCACTCTTTTTGAAAATAGTTAATGCTCATAATCATCACCATCATTGTGACAACAGCAGCGGTTCCTGAGTTTAACTGCAAGCCTTTTTCACACTTGCAACCTCCTCCTGATGATCATCACATTAAGAGTAAAGAAAACCTAGGCATCCTTATATCAATGATCTAAAGCAGGGGTTGACAAACTGTGCAAAGTGATAGTGAGGGGTTCTGCAGCTCCATGATGCTTCCTGCATCCTCCTCCTAAGAAATGCAAGGAAAGCCCTCTCCCCTTCTTTGCTTCCTATTCCCCTTCTACTGCTCAGGGGGTGCTTTGTTGTGTTTTTCCTGCAGGGCAGAAGGGTGTGGACTGGATGGTGTCTGGGGTTTCTGCTATTATTATTATTATTATTATTATTATTATTATTATTATTATTATTATTACTACTACTACTACTACTACTACTACTACAAAGGCTAGATGACCATCTTTTGGGAGTGCTTTGATTGTGTTTTTCCTGCATGGCAGAAGGGGGTTGGACTTGATGACCTCTGGGGTTTCTGTGTTGTAATAATAATAGTAGTAGTAGTAGTAGTAGTAATAATAATAATAATAACTACCAATACCACTACCACCACTATTACTACTATTACTACAAAGGCTTAACTGGATGGCCCCCCGGGGGGGGTCTACCACTGAAATACTGTTAAGTTTATGTTGGTTAGTTAAAATTGTCCTTCCTTTTAAATACTGTATTGTTCTTTCTTTCGTTCCTTTTCTTTGGCACTGTGTGAATTCACACAAACACTCTCCATCCATCTGCCACTGACCCAGTCCATGTCTGATAAATATACATTATATATAATATAATATAGAATATAGACATTTCTTGGGGCTTCATGAGAAACTTTTGCTTAAAAAAGGGCTCTGCAGCCAAAAAAGTTTGAGAACCCTTGATCTAAAGGGTTTAAGTCAGAGAACTATTATTTCATACCTTCGAGATACTCATCATATATATATATATATGTGTGTGTGTGTGTGTGTATGTGTGTGTGTGTGTGTATGTATATATATAGGGGGCTTCACCCTCATCCTACTTTCCTGCTCCATTTGTGTTCTCCTACTTTCAATGTAAAGAAAAATAAGTACAGACGGACTACTATATATGCCAAATGGAACAAAATGTTGGTTTGTTTGTTGACCTCTTTTTCTTTTCTTTTTTCTTCTTCTCTTTTTTTAATGTATCCCCAATATTTAATAAAAAATTAAGCAAAAAAAAAAAAAGATACTCATCTTGAAGGTCTAGCTTTCTATCTTTACCCCAGAGTCCAATACTGTTCCGTTTAAGAAAACAATTCCCCAAATCCCCCACTACCATGGCAATTCTGCCTCTCTTCTGAACATCACATTATATTTGATGCTTTAATGTTCTAGTGGAAAACCTAGGTGCCTGTTTGGGAATTGCCTTGTAAAAATGTAAACTTAAAATACTTTTCGAATGCATTTTGCCATCTGGTTTTGGATTACAACTCCCAGTAGTCACGTATGGCCAGTGGTTACAGATACTGGAATTTGAAAATGTTTGGAGGAATACGATCATGGCAGCTGAGTTCTTTAACTAACTTGTGACCCCATAAATAACCTGAAGGCACTAGATTCAGATTTTGGGAGCAAAGCAAGGTCTGGGCTGACTACTACTTGAAAAGGAGAGTGCCACGGATAAACCATTTCTGAATCTTCCTTGTTTTTTTAAAAAAAATGAGATGAGATTTTTCATTGAAATGAATTGAACAAAGTGGATGGAGAAATCATGTCAGTGGAATTTCAAAGCTTCTATATTTTCAATCAGATATTCCACGCAAATCCACAGATTGTTGCTATGCTAGACTGGTAGATGATATTTCAGCTGCCATCTGAGGCAATTGCTTCACATTTCCTCAGAGTAGAGCGCTGATGTCAAGGGTATGGGGCAGAACAGCCATGAAGTCTATTAAAAGGTTGAGTATCCACTTGAAATTTGTCCAAGCCATTGCTCTGGATAACAACTCCTGCTGTGAATTTTATTTTGTCACCACCAATGACGTATACATCCTCAATGCCATCCTATGGTGTTTTTGTAAATACTGGTCTTTTCAAGTACATTAGTTAAGACTGATTGGATATAATGAACTCACCACATTAGTTTGAACAATCCAATTAGCTCGCAGAGTGCTATCAACATCCCTGATTGTGCACATAACTTCAAATTCTTCACCTTCTTTAAGAAGTTGGTCGGCTTTGGATAAGGTGATGACTGGAAGGGATTTGTGAACTGGAAAACAATTTAGGCATGTATTATTTTTCATTACAAGCAGAGACTTTAACAGAGAAGTGGGGGAGGGAAATCAACATTTATTAACCTCTCAATAAAATGTCACATCTTAAGAGCTGATCTGAAATCTCCATAATACATTAGCATAGTGCCCTTGCTTAGTTAAAGCATGAAAACATTTACTGAAACTAAACAACATGCACAAATAACTCTATGTTTAAGCCCATAGAGACAGAAGGCTAATCAGAAAACATATTCCATAATCATTTTTGTAATGTTGAAACTCATAAATATCCTTATCCACTCATAAAAGCTCAATGTAGGTAATTCAGGGAAGGTCAATATTTTCTGTGTCAAGGGCCACATTGTTTTGGAGATAATCTGTAAATAGCTAGATGTCAGACATAGGTAGGGCTGACACCAGTCGGACCAAAGCACAAGGCAGATGAGTTTCCCCACCTTTTCTTATTCCCACCCCATTCTCTCTTCCTCTTCATCTAGCAAGGCTCCTGGGGAATTGACAGTATTGCAGAAGTCTGACCTGACCACTTGCGTAAGGCTTTTGGAATTAGGCTGAGAAACATATTAGATCCAACTGAGCCCTGCATGTGGCCTGAAGTTGAAGGTTTTCCACCTTTGTTAAAGATTCAGTCCACTGGTTACCTAAACTGTAGAAGGACACAACTATGTACTAGTTCTTAGCAAGACATTGCGGACAATACGCATTACCTGGCCGCACAAAAAGGTTGATGGCTTCTGACTGTTTTTCCACTCCGTTGTGTTGTGCTACACATTGGTAACAGCCCAAAAATGATCTTTGTACATTTTTTATGGTAATTCCTTTCTGAGGGTCAGGTTTTAACACAATATTCTCAGGTAGAGACTTGGCATTTTTACATCTTTTCAATGTGAAATTTGAAATCTCTGGGTCTGTCACTGGGCATTGAATAAGAGCATCACTGTCTTCAACTGCATACGCAACAGATTCGTGAAAGAACAGAACCTTTGGATCTGAAATGAAAACAAAAACATGTTCTTGAAGATTATATATTGAAACAGTTATTCAGATAAGAATTCAACAGCATGCCACACATCAAAACTATTCCTTGTCTTTATTGGCATATTAAAATATATTCTTCAGCACTATTCAAGAAATTCATACATTTTTATTATTACCTGGGCTCCACATTACTTAATGAAATCATGTCAGACTATTCAAGATCTCCGCTAGGCTTTTTTGTAATTCATTGGAAGCGTTTACAGATTCTACACTCTTGTAGGAACTAGGAAATACTACCATGTAGACCTGGTTCCAAGGAAATCAAGAGTGAGTAATCTTCTCTTTGGTAGACAAAGCACAAATAGGAAGGACTGTTTCTTGGCAAAGTAACAGTTTCTCATGAATCAATATCTCAGGAAGAAGAAATACTAATGATGAGCTCTGACCATTTGCGATTGGTAGGGAAGGGAAAACAGAAGGAAAGACCCCTGCATCCATCTGTCCATCAGGTCTTGCTTTCTTGGAGAAATTCATAATAGTGACTCACAAGTACTACCATCACCAAACCAAGCCTGGGCAGCACAAAGAAACATCCACAATGAAGGCATTTCAAACAATAAATATAGACCTAGTCTACATTGCCATATAAAATCCAGATTATCTGCTTTGAACTGGATGATATGGCAGTGTAGATTCACATAATCCAGTTCAAAGCAGATGTGAATTATCTACATTGATAATCTGGATTATATGGCAGTGTAGAAGGGGCCAGAGATTATGGAAGGAGCAGAATGCACAAGGAAAGAAGGAAAGGATATTTAACTTCAAAGACTAAACAAGCATCATTAAGACCTTCACTGTACTTCACCAAGAACCCTATCACCAAGGTCTAAGAAAGTAGTTTAAAAACTCCATCCCGCAGAGAATTACCAAAACAACACTAGTCCCCCCAAAAACCACTTCACTGTACTTCCCCACAAGCACTGTGACTGGACTTTTGATATGCATGGGAACTTGGAAACTAGAACTGTCAAATCAGCAAAGTTCTGTTTTATCCCATCCTCTGGCAATTTCTTTGACTAAGTTGTTTTGGAGACACATTGCCTGTTTTTAAAATGGATTCACAAACTAGTTCAAACTGCCTTGGCTAATTCTATTCTGAACCCAGTTCAGACTGATGCAGTCTGATTTGTAACCAATCCATATCAGTCCAAGCCAGTTCACTTAAGTAATTTGCAAAGCCCTAATAAAAACAGCAGGTATGAGGGGAAAAAAAAACCCTGAGGAAGACTATGAAGAAAACAATAAATGGAGGAAAATGACAAAGAAACTCAGCCCCCATATATATTGCCATATTATGCATTTTCAGAATGCAGCTTAACTGCATTGAACTACATGATATGGCACTGTAGACTCATATAATCTAATCCAATGCAGTTAAACTGCATTCTGAAACTGCATTAAATGGCAATGTAGATGGTTCCTAAAGTGGGGGAAGATGGGAGGCAAAAGGAGAAATTATTCTGGCATGGTGTTAGCAAACCTCCAAGAAACCAAATGCTTTTTATAATCCTGGGCAAATAGAGACAGCATATCTAAAGAGTGGGTGAACTCTAAAGGTATGAAACTCTGAAGGCAACTTACAGTGATCTAAGCATTTGCTTAACCAGCCTAACCTTCACCTCTAGTGTCTGTCTCAGGGTTTGGATAAATAGGAACTACCTTTCCATCAGCATTATATTCTCTGCTTGAATCCCACTGAATGCAAAAGTCCATCAAAGCCAGCATTCATTACAAACATGCTTGGCCAGCCAGGTACCTTTGGGAATTTCACAAGGAGAATGTGAAGGCGCCAGCTATCCACTCTTGCTACTTCCCAGCATTTGATGGCCAGAGGGAACTTTGATGACTGGTGAGCAAATAATATTGCTGATTGTGATTATCTTCTGGTTCCCTAAAACTCCACTTCTACAATATGTTTGTGAAAAGGTGGGTTTTGCTTGCATCAGCAAAGCTATGAGAAAATTCGCTGAGTTTGAAAAATACTACTGAAATGTCTATTTGCTTTTCAAAATAAGGACTTGAAGCTATCTGTTCAAATGAATTTTTACTCATATTAAATTATAATTAATTACAATCTGTCCCATTGAAAATCAAAAATCCTTGTTTTAATATGCTTTGCTCATTATTAAGAAAATACAATACATTCTTCTCTAGATATATCATCTACACTGAACACTTGAAAAGGAAATTGGAACAAATATATGGGAACAGTCAATAGGTCACAAGAAGGACATGTTCTGGCCCCACACTGAACTTCTCTTTCAATTGTTTTACACTCTTCACTATCTAACCCAGGGAGGGGCAATTTCCATGAAATCAGGAGCTTTAATGATTTAAATTTAAATTAGCCCGCTCTATATTATATTATTTCAGTTTGGCAAATGACACAATCAGTTTATAGCATTTTTGGTGTTTGTAACATCAGTGTTTGAATATTACTAGGGGTAAAGTTATGCAGACGTCCAGTTGTTAGTCTCAGCTTGAACACACCCATTGAATCAAAGGGGATTTCATGAATTAACACTTATGTAACTCCTACTGATTCAATGGGTCTACTTTATCAGAACTAACAACAGAATAATAAGCAGAGTTTTGAGTCTGCAAAAAACTTCAATTGTTTGCAATACGCACATTCTGTGATCAGAGAAAAGACTAGAACTATATATTTTCTCCTCCTGGAAACATGTGAAGTATTTTTAGGTTATCAGAAGAACACAACAGATTAAATGTATAGGTTCTTTTAAAAATGAAATGAATTACTCAGCTTATACTTTCCAGTTCATGCTATTGTTTATTTGCAGGCTATGCAGGGGATAAATTCCCACATAAAGTCCCACTACATTTCTATTTCCTTTTGTTTATTTAGCATGAAATGTATCCTGCACAACATTCACACTTCATTATCATGAGCAGGTTTTTCCCATCTCATTAACAAAGGGGGGTTCCTGTAGAAAGCGCTGCGAGATCAAATGTTTAATCCCTTTGCAAAAGAAAATAATTGTAATAGAAATTCTTGATTGATTGTTGTTCTGTGCCTTCAAGTTGTTTTAAATTCGTAATATCCCCAAGGTGAATCTAAGAGAAGATTTTATTGGCAAGAACCTAGCAGAGGTTTGCCTTCTTTTGAGGACGAGAGTGTGTCTTGCCCAAAGTCATTCTGTGTGTTTACAAAGCCAAGCAGAAATTGGAACCCCTAATCTCCAGGCTCAAATTCAAACCTTTACACCCCATTAGGAGTGAAGGTTAACTTTATTCTGCTGTAAACTTGTAAATAAATACTTAAGCACTAATAGCATCCCTTCAGATCAACAAACTCTACTGTGATGTACAACCTGAGGTGAATGTTGAAGCAGTATTCTCCACCCCTGCTAGTAGCTTTCCAACATACCATATTTACTCGAAGATAAGCCGAGTTTTTCAGCCCTCATTTATGAGCTGAAAAAGCCTCCCCTGGCTTATAATCGGGTCAAGGCCAGCAACGGAGCATGCAGGCTATTGCTTGCAATATGTGATCTATTTCTCTCTGCTCCACCCTTTTCAGTGTGTTTACTTTTGCAAAGCCTCCCTCGCTCTTAATCAAGGGAATGTTTTAAAAAGAGAGACATCCTTGCAAGTCAGGAAGAAGAAAAATATATATTCATTAATCTTATGAAAGCATTTTTCCCTGAAATATTTGTTAAACTCTCCTACAGATATATATAGGCATTAACCCTTTGCAAGCTTTTGCAATCTCTATGTACCTTTATATGTGTATCTATCTATATACATTAATGTTATATATGATTTTCCCCTCATATGTTTGTAGGTCTTTGCAAATCTTTATACATATAGATCCATGTACCTGTGTATCTGTAACCATACATATACATTATTTTTATATATAAATTTACCCTCATATGTTTGCAAGTCTCTGCAAATATCTATATAAAGAGAGATGTCTGGATAGATAAGAATATATTCTTACCTACCTATATATAGGGCTTGAAAATATTACAGGGGGGAAATGAACACGCAAATATATATAGACATGTCTAGATAGATATGACTATATATATATATATATATATATATATATATATATATATATATACACACACACACACACACACACACACACACACACAGAGAGAGAGAAAGAGAGAGAGAGAGAGAGAGAGAGAGAGAGAGAGCTTGCAAATATTGTAGGGGAAATGCACACACACACACACACACACACAATTTGCAAACGTTTCAGGGGGAAATGCATATGTGAAATTAGTATCTATAATTATAGATCTATATCTAGCTCTGCATTGTTTATATAAGCATTGAATGTTTGCCTGTTACTATGTTGGAAGCAGGCCTGAATCCCCATGGGGAGATAGGGTGGGATCCAAATGAAGTTGTTGTTGTTGTTGTTGATACCATATTGTTTTTGTTGCCCCTGCTTTTCCACTTATAGAGCTAGTTTATTGCTTTTCTTTGAAATACGGTAAATATTCAAAAACATTTAACCTACTGATGCCTCGATTAATGAGATTTTATTGGTATCTATTTTTATTTTGAAATTTACCTGTAACTGTGCATTTCCCACCCATGGCTTATACTCAAGTCAATAAGTTATCCCAGTTTTTTGTGATAAAATTAGGTGCCTCGGCTTATATTCGGGTCGACTTATACTCGTGTATATACGGTAACTGTTTGGAAAGCACTAACCTGTCCCTTCCATAAAGGAGGAAGACATTTAATGTAAGAATGGTGTGTACAGCTCCCAAAACTCAGGGAGCAAGGGGATTTTTTTGGTCTAATTATCATAAGGAAGACTGAGAAAAGGCCAATGGTTATGCTACTAACAGACATGGTCACAATTCCTTTGTGTATAGAAGGGTACTTCACATCAAGAGGCCAGTCATGTAAGATGCTCCTATATCAATACTGGTGGTCCTCAAGGAGACTAATACAGGGTCACCCTACATGAATTACCCTAAAGAAGAAACAACCAGCTTGCTTTAGAAACTAGTAGAGTCCTTTCCTCCTTCGCTTAATCATATTTTTACAACTCCAGAAAATCATATTTTATTTTCATAGAGATATGGTAACTGTCCTTCATCCTCTGTGGCATAGATGGACAAAATGCAATCCACAGACTGCACTTGGCCCTCATGATTCCAATGTGTGGTACAGTGGAATCTTGACTTTAAAGAGTGTCTCAACATAAGAGTGTTTTGATTTAAGAGTCATTGCTCAGCCCAGGTTTCACTGTGACATAAGAGCAGCATTCTGAGTTAAGAGCTCGTGTGAGAGGGAGCAGTCTCCATGTTTCATGCTCTTGTCTACTTTGAGGAACTTTGGTTTAGTTGATTTTGTGTGGTTTTTATTCCTGGTTATGTTTGGCTTCAAGAAGAGAGTGAGAGAAAGCAAGAGAGGCAGAGAAGCTGGAATGAGTACAGTATGAAGAAAATGATGCCTCTGCCTTTTCACTTTGTGCTTACTTGCCACAACTTCTGATCATTTTAAGGTTATTTTTATTTGTTATTGTTCATGTGAATGTGCATTTATACAATATTTGTCATTTATAAAGTGCATTTTATTTTTAAAAATGTAACAAAAGGTAACCCTAAGGAGCCCCGGTGGCGAAGTGTTAAAGCACTGAGCTAGAGACCGAAAGGTCCCAGGTTCAAACCCCAGGAGCGGCCGCTGTTAGCTCCAGCTCCTGCCAACCTAGCAGTTCAAAAACATGCAAATGTGAGTAGATCAATAGGTACCGCTCCGGTGGGAAGGTAACGGCGCTCCATGCAGTCATGCCAGCCACATGACCTTGGAGGTGTCTACGGACAACGACGGCTCTTCGGCTTAGAAATGGAGATGAGCACCAACCCCCAGAGTCAGACATGACTGGACTTAACGTCAGGGGAAACCTTTACCTTTTTTTAACAAAAGGAGGGGGGGTTGGGCCCACCAAAACGAATTAATAGCATTTCAGTGGGAAACTTCACTTTGAGATAAGAGCATTTTGAATTAAGAGCTCAGTCACTGAACGAATTGCTGTATAGTCTTAGATTGAGATATCACTGTACTTGAATCCTCCATAAAGTGCCCCAAAATCTACTGATTGCCCCAATTTCTTACAATTATGAAGAACAAAACACAGTAGTATTGTGTCCTCCCAACCAAATCTATGGAAAATTGTCTAAAAATGACATAACTTCCAGCACATTGAGCATATTTATTTGGTCTTCAGAGAGTAGTGGTGTAGCCTCTGTGGTCCCCTCCATGTCCCAGGCATTTGTGGGGGAGAGGGAACAGACTGAAGTTCAAGAGTAGTTCAAATACATAAGCCAACAGCCCAGAGAAACCACAACAACCCTAAGCCAACAGAGTTGGGCTGAAATTTCTATTAGCCCTGTCCAATATACCCATTGATAGAGATTATGGGCTTCGTTGGCTAATACATAATACACATTATTCATCCTTACATCACAGGGAGCACTTTAGAAACCAAGGGACCTGTATGTGGCAATAATTCTTTAAATGCAGTTATCAAAAGTTTACTGGGTTGGCCACATGTGTTCCCAGGAACTCCTAGCAGACTGCATGGCTTCATTCCATTCTTTAAAAGAATGGAAAACATGGCAGAACATTATTATTTTTCTCCATTTTCTCTCATTAACACTCAAAAGTGTGTGAACCACCATACCAATTCCCCTACCTAGAAGTCATTCTGGGTGCGACTGTGCAGTTTGCAGGGATTGTAGTGTAACTTTTTTCCCGTCTTAAGTGTTACCATAGAAAAATTGTGGACATTCTGGCAAAATATGTACTTCCCATTTGTTGGTACTTCCAAAAATCCTTTTAGTGGTATAATGGCCCACTCCATTGGAATACTCATTAGAAGCCCACACTTCAGATCCACAGCTTTTATTAGTCTCAAGAGATCTAGGCTCACTTGGGGATGTTTCTAGTTTGCTCTGGGAGACAGCCACAGATTGAACATCACCAACCAGAACTGTAGTGTCTCAAGGGAACCTTTTAAAAGCCATATTGTCCAAGACAAATCCCTTAGGTAATATTTTCAAATAGAGTTGAGGAATTCAACTCTTACTGGAAATGAAGATCTGCTTCTAGTTTCAATGAGTTACATACTGTGGATATCAGGTGCTGCTTATGGGTAATTACTGTTATTAATATTATTCATATACAGTACCCCAAAACTATAACCTTGTTGTAAAAAACTGATGTAAAGCTCTATTCATGTCTCAGACTGGATCTTCTCAATATGGATATCAGAATGACGGCATCATGCTTTTTTGATTCAGAAATTTTCAGCTGAATCACAATGCTTACTTGAACAGACATCTTCATGGTTCAGTGACTATGACCCCTGATTAATTACTTGCAAACGTTAATAGGACTTCATTGACTTAACTTTATGGCAGCTATGAGAAATGCATGCCTCTGGAAAATGCAAACACCAAGGCCTTTTGCACCCTTTGACCTATCTAGGCTCCCCAGACCACTCTTTTTTCAGGATAAAAAAGATTGTCTTTCTTGAAAGCTTACAGAAGAAGCAGCTTTAAATAGACCGCAGCCCTCTTCCAAACAACATTTAACATCAATAATACCTGTTCTTCAAAACTCGGGAGTGGATTTCTAGCCACTTCTAGACTGTTTTTTGGCAGTCAATTTAGTCCCCAGAAGGTTCTGGAGCAATAAAATGGACCTTTAATCCACTGCTGATACCCAAACACAACCTAAAGTATGGATTCATTTACAACCTGGAGTTACAACTTTAAGATGGAGTTCTATAATTCTTTGTTTATTTAGTAACTGGTTGTCTCTGAAGTAATTTTAAAATGTGGAATGATTGACAGAGAATGTACAGGTGCATATGAATTGGAACTGTTTGAAATGATGTAAGGATGAAAGAGAGAGGGTTGAGGTTAGGTTAGGAAAAATTGTTGAGAGACATTTTACTGTGTGTTGAGGGAAAAGCTTATCTAGGTATGATAAGATGAAGGGTGAACTGAAGGACAATGCAGGGTAACATACAGTTATTATGTATAGAGAAGTGCAGCACAATATCACTGACCTAATGAAGCCTATAAACAAGTATTTCTTACTGGGGTTCTTAATCTAGGGTTCACAGAGGGAAGTCCAGTTACAATCTACAAACTGGATGTTTAAAAATTTTCCTTTGATTTCATTATTGTATTTTTATTTTTTCTCATCACAGAAAATGTTAAAGTAAAAAAAAAATTCCTACACTTTTTGTTTGTTCAGTTTAATGTAAATAAAGAAAATTAATGTGCAAGGCAGTAATTTCACTGTTATGTAAAATATTGTGCATGTCTGTTAATATGTATCGTTTTGGGTAGGATGAGGTCCACAGCTTTCATGAGGTTCTAAAAGGGGTCTACAACTCAAAATAGGAAATGAACCACTGATTTATCTGTTGGAGAGTGAGGAGTCAGAAGTGAGTATGTAACATCTTGTGCTGGTAAATAATACTATGTTCCTTATGGTATTTGACAAACCACCAATGAATGGAATCTAATAGCCAGTGCTACAACAATAATTTGCATATTAGGACCTAGATCTGTATAACGAGGAAAGAGAGGGAAAAGAATACTAATAACACCTTACCTTTAACAAAGACGTAAATGGAGTCATTCAAGCCCTCTTTGTCCTTGCACGTATATGTCCCTGTGTCTCTGGGTCCAACTGCATTTATGTAAAGCTCCTGGGATCTTAGATGCTTGGGCAGTGCGGATGGGTCTGCATTCTGGATATGCCAGGTCACAGCGCTATCATCCCTACAAAACAGCCTTAATTCTTGCCCACTATTGACAACTAAAGGGGATTCTTCTGGAGTGATCGAAGGTCTTGTGCCATCTGTAATAAATAAATGTATAAGACACTGTTACTTTAATTTGTAGTGTTATTTCTTTTGAAAAAGATAACTAAAGTACTACAGTTTCAACAATTCCATTACTCTAGAATAAATATTCATAGTTGCTTCATTATTTTTATCCAGCTTGCCTTATTCGGTTGACAGAAATCTAAAAATATAGGACTTTTTCACACTTGTTATAGCATTATGATTCCACTTTAAATATCATGGCAATCTCCAATGGAATCCTGGGCTTGTAATTTGATGAAGCACTACAACACTACTGATGAGAATTTTAACTTTATTTATTGTGTCAGATGATGTAAATATGGAAGAGTAGTATGGCTTAAACTCTACTGAAGCAATGAAACTTACATAATACCAGCATAGTAACACCAGCTACTGATTGATTTCATTTACTGCTGTCTCTACACTGAGTGGTGATCCCTCTTCAGTGTTTCATGTAGCTCTATCTACTGTTAACTTGCAATGCAAAGGATTCAGTCTTGAACCCTTCAGATGCAAATTAGGTGGCCAATCACCAAGTTCTATCTTTCCCCAATCTATTCTGACTCATATTGTAAGCTGTGTGTTCAAAGAACTAGATGCAGCCACTGTATGTTATCACATCTAATGCATACATAATGTTATGTTTACTGAAAATAGCAGGTACTGTGCTAAAGGGGATCTGGGAACTGGCTTAATTCTAGTCAAATTTCTGTAGTATTGTTTGCTATACAGAGATATACATAAAAAGTAGTAATCAATGGTCATAGCTTGTGAAGGAGCAATATACAGGGTGTTTGAAAAAGAACTCCCTAGTTTTAAGTATAATTACATTAAAACTAGGGAGTTCTTTTTCAAATACCCTGCATTTATCACAAGATATATCTTTAACAATTTATTAAGGTAAAAGTAAAGGTTTCCCCTAACGTTAAGTCTAGTCATGTCCAACTCTGGGGGTTGGTGCTCATCTCCATTTCTAAGCCGAAGAGCCAGCGTTGTCCGTAGGTACCTCCAAGGTCATGTGGCCAGCATGACTGCATGGAGCGCAGTTACTTTCCTGCCGGAGTGGTACCAATTGATCTACTCACATTTGCATGTGAGGATGCTAGGATGGCAGAAGCTGGAGCTACCAGTCAGCGCTCACTCCGCTCCTCGGATTCGAACCTGGGACCTTTTGGTCTGCAAGTTCAGCAGCTCAGCGCTTTAACACACTGAGCTCAGAATTTACAGGCTCAGAATTTCTCTCTGGTTATCTGATGTTTTCTTTATTTCTATCAACTGGCACTCTGACAGATTATGGTTTGGTTTTTAAAATAATGTGGAAGTACTTCCCTATTTGACTTACAATGTACTAGTTTGGTGCAAACAGGAAAAACAGTTCACTTAATTATTCTTTCAAAAAATGATTCTTCTCACCATTAGAGACAACGTCACCAAGCTAAGTCTACAAATGAAGTTTGCATAGAATATCACACAACATATATTATATGTTTATCTCAGCACCTCAGCAGTTCTTCAAAGTACAATTGATTAAGAGAATGTCAAGCAGACACCCCAGTTAGTGAGTAATCCAAAGAAACTGTGACACAATAAGGCAAAGAGGTTAATCAGATTCCCCAGAGCAGGGGTTCTCAAACCTTTTCCTCTGCTGAGCCCTTTTTGAAGCAAACCTTTCTCGTGGAGCCCCAAGAAATGTTTATATATTATATATAATGTACTTATAGTGTTCCTTAATTTATCGCAGGGGTTACGTTCCAGGACCACCCGCGATAAGTGAAAATCTGTGAAGTAGAGGCACTATTTTTATTTTAATATATATGCATTTTTAAAAAAATAGTTAGGTGGCCTTTCTCCCCCTTGCAAACCCCGGGGAGTCAGTGAAGCCTTCCCTACCAGTGCTTTGGGCCCCTTGTTGCTCTGGCTGCCTCTGCTCCTGGAGTTAGGGAAGAAGGAATGCAGCTCCAGCCCGGTGAATGAGCAAGCAAGGGAGGGTGGGTGAGAGAATGAGAGTGGGGACGAGCAGCAGCAACAGCAGGAGCCTGGAAGAGGCAGCCAGGCTCCTTCTGCCACCGCTCCAACTGGGCCACACCAGGAAATGTGGAGGACTCGGAAGAGGGGTCAGGACTCATGGAGGAACCACCCACCCTCCCTTGCTCGCTCATTCACTGGGCCGGAGCTACATTCCCTTTTCCCTGGCTGCAGGTGCAGAGGCAGCCAGAGCAACATGGCAGGCATGAAGCAAGGGGGCAGCAGCAATTGGGTAAATAAATAAATAAATTTCCCACAAAACAGCGAGTCCGCAATAAGCGAACCGAGAAGTAGCAAGGGAACACTGTGTATCAGGCAAGGACAAACTTTTGGACACAGGGGCCACATTGCATTTTAAAATTTGACAAAAGGCCTGGGTCAGAGGCAGATGGATGGGAGAGTATTTGTGTGAACTAATTGGAAAAAAATATGAACAAATTCCTATGCACACTGCACATATCTCATATCTAGTGCAATAAAAAAGGAAAGAAAAAAACTACACAAAATTAAGAACAATTTTAACCAACATAACCTTAACAGTATTTCTGTGGCAGATCCCAGGAGACATTCAGTCTAACCTCTTTATGCCATGCAGGAAAAGCACAATAAAAGCACCCCCAAAAGATGGCCATCCAGCCTTTTAGAAAAAGGAGGAGGAGGAAGAACCCCAGGGGCTATTCAGTTCAACTCCTTTCTGCCATGCAAGAAAAGCACAATCAAAGCACTCCCTGAATGGTGGGAGGGAAATAAGGGTTTCAAAGCAAAGACGGAAAGTGTGTGTGTGCATGGGGGTGTGGCAAGGAAAAGAGTGTGGGCAACGAGGGAGGTGGGGAGGAGAAAGGGTCTGTTTCGGCATCTCTAAACTTTAATTTCCCTGCATTTCTCAGGAGAAGGAGGAGGAGGAGAGGAGGAAAGAATTAGAGGCAGAAAGCAGCAACACCATGGAGTCCCGGACTCACTCATGGCACCCCAAGGGCTCCATGGGGCACAGTTTGAGAACCCCTGCCCTAGAGGATATGATCGACATAATCAACATACAGCCTTTCAAATCAATAGTTGAGTGTGTGCTACATTGGATAACGTTTTAGACAGCAGTAGCGGTATCTGGATTTAAATCTTAGCTAACTCATCAAAATCATGCGGCCTATTAATACACTCAAGCCAATGGGGAAGTGGCTTCAACATCACAGCCAACTAGGGAAAGAATGCACAAACTGAGGATTCCAAATTAATGCCAGATCATGTGGAAGAAAAGATTCTATGATTTCTCCCCCTTATTTTGAGAGATGCCCAGTCTTTGGCCAATTTCTAACAAAATGTATGCATTGAATCAAGCACTGAATAACATGTCAATGTTTAAGCAAATTACATAAATGTAATGTGTCCACTCTAGTATAAACTAACAACTTGATGTATGTTCGTCCATACATTATATTTTCACACATAGAGCCTCTGGTGGCCTAGGGGATAAAAGCCTTGTGACTTGAAGGTTGGGTTGCTGACCTGAAGGCTGCCAGGTTCGAATCCCACCCGGGGAGAGCGCGGATGAGCTCCCTCTATCAGCTCCATGCAGGGACATGAGAGAAGCCTCCCACAAGGATGGTAAAACATCAAAACATCCAGGCGTCACCTGGGCAACGTCCTTGCAGACGGCCAATTCTCTCACTCGAGAAGCAACTCCGGTTGCTCCTGACACGGAAAAAAAAAATCACACATGAAAGCAAGAGGGCTCTACACTAAGAAATTCTCAAAGGATCAACCAATACTGGCTAACCTTGGGTTTATCTCTCAGCTTGACTCATGCCTATTTGTTTGGAACAGACAGAGATAGGCAGAAAGAAAATTTGATAGGTAGGTAGGTAGAAAATAACCACGCTACTGACATCAAACCACTTATTATTCCAATGATTCAATATTAATTTCAATTCCTTCCAATCTTCAAAGAATGTTTAACAGCAGAAAATATGCATAACAAAGCATTTTCTAAAGCCATTTATTAATATTTTCATGCATGCCTGACATTGTAGTTGCTCCTTTAGCAATGTATTTGGAACAACAGCCTTCTTTCATTCCCTCACTTAGAAGTCATACATCTAAAGCCTACTGTTTTGCTCACAATAGATCTTCTCTTTTAATTTATCATCACCTCTAACACGGTAGTCAATGTGTAAGAATGTCTCCAAATCATCATGAATACAAACAAAGTCACAGGACTGAGGTCTGCATTTCCCCGAAGTCATTATGTCCATTTATGCTTTCCAGAAAGGGAAAGCCAACACTTGTGACTGAAAAGCAACATACACCATGGCGCAAAATGGTCATAACTGGACTAGAATAGGCTAAGGCAATTAACTTATGAGCCGCTAATTTACTGTATATACTTGTGCATAAGCCGACTACATGGACAGGTTCTGGTGTCAATTTTCCTTTGACCTGTGGATAAGGCAAGGGTAAAACTTTGGGTAATGTAACAAATAAACCTTTTCCTCACTTTTTTTAAAAACGCATAAAACGAACATACTGAGGAAGAGCTAAAGAGGAGAGGATTTGTTCATTTTAAGGAGTATGTAAACTACATTGGTGATCTTGAATGTTTACATTTACAGAAATACAGATAAAGAAAGGAATATACATGAATGACAATGTACCTGGAAAAAAGGGACAGGGAGAAGACCAAGGAAAGGAATGTCTTTATTATGGACTTAGCAAAAAGGCAGTGAAAAGAGGGAGAGTCAAAAAGTGTGCTTAATCAATGATCCCTTCCACAAACAAGCCAGAAAATGGCAGTTTCCATCCTTCCTCATCTTCTTTTTTGGCCTGAGCAGAATTCATCAGCAATGTGGGTGAGATTGAAGAATGTAGCAAACCTGTCATTATGGGCAGTTAAGGTGGAGTAGAATAGTAATAGCCATTTTATATAAGAATTTACTGAATAAGATTCTCTGTAGAGTGACTATGGGGGCCATTTATGGGGACTCATTGTGACCTCAAACCTCCGCAGGGGTGGAGGACCGATTAAGATGGTCCGCCCCAGGAGACTTATGGATCTGGACGGACTCCTGAGGTCTCTTGGAGATCTTTCTCCTATTTCTACAGTAGCCCACAAGGCACCCCTAAAACAATGCTATATGGACAGAAAATCACAAATATCTAGTTTAAAGGAAATGTACATGGCGAAGGAATGGATGGGAAAGATAAGGGGAAAAAGTCATGCCCGTGGGATGCTGGATTTAGCACAATCTGAACTGGTGCCTGTGGTTTCACCTATTCACATCTGATAATATATGTGTTCTCTATGAATTTTCTAGGTCCTTCAGTTACACCAGTGCAGGGGTCCCCAAACTTTTTAAACAGGGGGCCAGTTCACGATCCTTCGGACCATTGGAGGGCCAGACTATAGTTGGCCACTGAGCAATAATAATTAATAACAACAACAACAATAAAAAAGAGGGTTGGAAGAGACCCTTTGGGCCATTGAGTCCAATCCCCTTCTGCCTTTGTGCATTGAAAGCACAAGCAAAGCACCCCTGACAGATGGCCACCCAGCCTCAATGTTAGTAATAATAATAATAATAATAATAATAATAATAATAATAATAATAATAATGAGGGTTGGAAGAGACCCCTTGGGCCATTTAGTCCAATCCCCTTCTGCCTCTGTGCACCAAAAGCACAAGCAGAGCATCCCTGACAGATGGCCACCCAGCCTCAATGTTAATAATAATAATAATAATAATAATAATAATAATAATAATAATAATAATAATAAAGAGGGTTGGAAGAGACCCCTTGGGCCATTTAGTCCAACCCCCTTAATAATAATAATAATAATAATAATAATAATAATAATAATAATAATAAGTTTATTTGTATCCCGCCTCCATCTCCCCCGAAGGGGACTCGGGGCGGCTTACAGCAAAATCAAAATACAAACAATGATAAAATATAAAACATCAGGACAAAAACAAAACCAATAAAAAATATACACAATAAGTTAAAAAACACAACGCAGAATTAAAACATCAGGTTAAAAACAATGAGGTTGCAATAGTGGATAAGCAAAGTGTACGGTGCACATTATGGGTAACAAATTCATAAATAGATAAAGTGCATTAAAATCATTTAAGGTCACATTAGGTACGGTAGGGAGGAGTCCTGAGTAATATCAATCAATCAGGAATTGGGAAGAGCGACCAGTGCAAAAGGTCGAGGAGCATAATAATTCTTCTGCCTCTGTGCACCAAAAGCACAAGGAAAGCATCCCTGACAGATGGCCACCCAGCCTCAATGTTAATAGTAATAATAATAATAATAATAATAATAATAATAAGGGTTGTAAGAGAAGAAGAGACCCCTTGGGTCATTTAGCCCAACCCGCTTCTGCCCTTGTGCCGTGGGGGCCGGATAAATGGCTTCAATGGGCCGCATCTGGTCCCCGGGCCTTAGTTTGGGGACCTCTGCACCAGTGGTTCCCAAACTTATTTGGTCTACCGCCCCCTTTCCAGAAAAAATATTACTCAGCGCCCCCAGGAAATTATTTTTTTTAAATTTTAATAGCAATTAAACAGAAAGATATATGTATTAATGTTTCTACCTTTTCCCTAAAATATAGTAAAGAAAGGTGTAAATTTGAAACATTGAAGTTTGAAATTATAATAATCATCATCATCATCAACAACAACAGCTTCATTTGTACCCTGCCCTATCTATCTCCCCCTGGGGACTCAGGCCAGCTTCCAACATAGTAACAGGCAAACCTATAATGCCTACATAAATAATGCAGAGCTAGATATAGATCTATCATTATATATACTAATTTCACATGTGTATTTCCCCCTGAAACCTTTGCAAATCCTCTCTCTATGTGCATTTTCCTCCTGCAATATTTCCAAGCCCGATTTATCAATGTTTATATCTATCTAGACATCTGTGTGCGTGTGTGCGCGCGTGCATTTTCCCTCTGCACTTGCAAACATGTGAGGGTAAAATTCATATAACATTCATATGTAAAATTAATGTATACATCTAGGAACAGATATACAGGTACATGGAAATCTCTACTTATCTATATTTACATAGGATTTGCAAAGACCTGTAAACATATGAGGGGAAAATTCATATATTAATGTATTTGTAGGGGGAACATCTATATAAATATTTAGAAGCTTTGGGGCATGCATTTACCCAAGGAAGAAATGCAAGCAAAGCCCCCCTAAAAACAACTTTGTCCACTTTTCTCCTGCCCTTTCCCACCTCTTTTCTTTCTCCCTTTTTCAAACTCTAGAAGTAGCCAGAAAAGGCTTTTTAAAACTTCTCTCCCCCTCCCAAAAAAGCCCACCTCATTTTTGTTTCCTTAGGAATAAAAAGAAATATACACCTTCTGTTGCTCTCTTTTCCCTCCTTCCCTCCCTTTGGACTCAAATGTTCTTGCAATAATAGCAGTAGTAGTAGTAGTAGTAGTAGTAATAATAATAGTAATAGTAATGAATCGTGCAAATTTACAAGAATATCTTTTTTCCTTCCCCTTCTACCCATGCAATCTGGTTTGCAATTGTTTCTCTCACATTCTCCTTTCGCTTTTGAAAACATTTGCTTCTTGTCTCTGTCTCTCTCTCTCAAAAATATAAGATAACCAGCCTGGGAGGAGAAGCAGAGGAGGGAGGTTTGAGAAAAGAAAACATACTGTGGCCTCCAGGCTCTGCTGCTGGCTTGACCTTGACCCGAATATAAGCCGGGAGAAGCTTTTTCAGCTCATAAATAAGGGCTGAAAAACTCAGCTTATCTTCGAGTATATATGGTAATCGTTATTCATCGCCTCCAAATGCACCTGTGGCCATCACCGCCCCCCTGAATTGCTGCTGCGCCCACCAGGGGGTGGTAGCGCCCACTTTGGGAATCACTGAGTTACACTATAGTTCGTATCTTCCAGTTAAAGTTGTTCATTCCAATAGGATTTGCTATAATTCAGTTTTCTGTTTCCATGGTAATTTTGTGAACACATGTGTAATACTGTATATTAAACATTGTTATAAAATACAGTACATACAATTTACCTTGATAAGTACATTATACCTGTGATTATACAAAACTCTAGTATAGTAACTGCATCATATGTAATGAAAGAGAACCAACAGGGTTGTAATCCTATATAGGCAGTCAACATCGCCTGAATGCATTTAAACATAATCTTGCAAGCCTTAATGAATATTCAAGTCATGTTTCTTTATACTCCTCTCATGAAACCCAAATATCAAAAAGAAAGAGAAAGCTATGTGATTGTGTGAGAAAAGAAGCTGTGCAACACAGTTCTATTCTCAAAGGAGTCATTTACTGCCACAAATCAAGTTTTAAATAATACCCTCAGTTCTCTTCTGTCCCAGGTACAATCTCCTATATATGATTATAGCTTTCCCCAATGCAATATTAACCACTGGAGATGATGCATTTTTTTTCTTTTTTTAGTAACAAGAGGCAATACTTAATCATTTCAATCTCCAATAAGGCAATTTAAATAATCTAAGATGTATACTTTGCTTCAATTTCTTTTTTTTATTCTGGCAGACTTTTAAGAATTGAGTTTTTGCCTTGAATGAGGAGTGTTAAGACTTTTATTTGTTGTTTTTTAAAAAACATTTTCTCTTTTAAATTGGTTTTACATTTTTATATAAAATTGCTTTTAAACTTTTTTTATTCTGTGAATTTTTAACTATGTCTGTTTTTACTGTTAGTTCTCCAGTCCTAAACTAGGGGAAAGACAGGATACATGTATTGTGGTTGTGGTTTAAATAATATATTGCATTTTTATATTGTTTAATTTTTTCTTTAACAAAAAGGAACACACCATTGTTGACCATTATAACAAGTAACTTTTTTTGCCAGTGAGCAATATCACTTGCTAGGCCTAAACACCAGATTCAAAGTCAGCCCTGGTATGTACTTGGATGGGAGACTGCCAGTGAATACCAGATGCTGAATGCTATATTTCAGAAGAAGGAAATTACAAAACTATTATTGAATATTCCTTACCTAAGAAAACCCTATGAAATTAATGAAGTCACCATAAGTTGATAGGTAATGTGAAGGTATGCATGTATACACATACCGGTCTACTGAAAAAATCACATTTAAAAATAAATTCATGTTATTCTGATACCTTTTTCAAGTAACATTTCCAAACTTTGTTATTAAGAATGTTAATTATAAACACAATATAAGATTTATGCTATTAAAGTTCAGTTGTGTTTTTGAGTTCTTCCAACTTGGCACAGCCATTGTTTGCTCTGAATTAGCTATACACCTGTGCTGCATTTTGCACATGACTACCCAAAGACAATGTTATCTGAAAGGTGATTATCACCTGTATTTCTTATTATGTGCTCAGCAGGAAGTTTTTAAAGATCTGGTCCCTGATATTCCTTCTTACATTCTCAGTACCAGGGGGAAAACAACAACAAAGATCACAATACCTATTCATTGTTTACCATGGCATAGACATCTCACATAGTCTCTTTTTAGAACAAAGCATTCTGTGGCCACAGTTTGACATCACAGGCTAGGCAGGCTTAATAAAAACAGTTCAATTACCCTTCACAATTACAGTTCCTGAGCTAACTATCCCAACAGATCAATAGTGGCTTCTTTGGAAACTCTTGAAGGAGGGAGGGGGAGATAGGGAGACAGGATTAACAAGAGTTCTGTTGTTTACCAAACGGGACATTTCCACCATCTGTGAAGTTAATGTGATAATGATAATCTCTCTCCCTCCCTCTCTTTTAAGATTAATCCTTTTATCTTTAAAACTCTAAAGAACAACAAACCAAAATACAATGAATGTGGCAGGTTGCATCAAGGGTACTTAATTACAAACCAATTTAGAAAAATTAAATAAAAATTATATATATATTTTGAAAAATCGTAAGTGTGTGGCCATTTCATTTTTTAAAAAATTCCAAGTGCATGACCATAGACTATGAGGGTTTTTTCTCATGGCCAAGGCTAAGCAGTGTGTAGGAAGACGCTAAGTGGACAGAAGGGAAGTGGCTAAAATGTCATGGAAACAGCTGCAGAATGGGTAAGAAAGAGCAGGTGGAAAATAGGTACTGAGACCAGGAGATGTCAGCTGGCTACTGCACTGAGTTACAGCTGAAATGATTGGAGGTCTGTGGTTCTAGAACTGCAATAAATGGATGGTCCTCAACCAGAATCATTTTTCAGCTGCAGACACCTGTGTTACATTTCTATTCTGCACCCTATATCAAATGGCTACATAGTACATGAAGATCCCAAATGTGGCTACCTGAATTGGTCACCAAATAAAAGCACCCAACCCTAGAACACAAAACTGGAAGGTTACAAAGGAAGGAAGAATAGCTTCAGCCATAAGCTGTGGATGGAGCTTTGGTTTAAATAACTATTATCATGCTGCACGACAAAATACAGAGGTGGGGAATCTGCGATCTTCCAGTTGTGCTTGAACTCCAGTTCCCATCAATCTTAACCAGTACAATCGCCAACATGAAAGTAATGTAAATAATATGTGTATTAGCAATAGTAGGTAACAGAATATAAGAGTGAATGCACTGGTGTATATTTCTGCCTAGTTTCGTATTACGCATTACAACAGTGATACCCAAACTCTAGTCCTTCAGGTGGTTTGGACTTCAATTCTCAGAAGTCTCAGCTGCCTTGACAAATAATCAGGGATTTTGGGAGCTGAAATCCAAAACACTTGGAAGACCAGAGTTTGGAAATCACTGCCTTACAGCGTGCATATGTCTAGGCAAGCTATTATGAATGGTTATTAGTCATGGCTTTGTATTATCAACAGTAAAAGAGCCCGCATGGTCTAGAGGTTAGAGCACTGGATGATGACTCTGGAGACGAGAGTTAGAATATCTTCTCAGCCATGTGCCAAGAAAACTTTGCAATAAGTTGCCATAGGTCAAAAACGACTTGCAGACACAATAACATTATCACCAGTATCATACATGTTACTTATTACTACTTGCTGGGAAACACAGATGTCTATCAGTGGGCTTATGATGGGCCACATTGGGACAGAATGCTGAACTATATAGACTCTCAGTCTAATCTAGAACTAGTTTTATTAATTGCATGGTTAATATCCTTGTCACATGAATGCGCCTGCCAGTCAAATAGTCTTATTCATTTTCAGGACACTATCAAAAATTCTCACTAGGATCTTTTTTTTTGGGGGGGGGGGGGGGTTCTTTGCACCTTCTTTGAAATGATCCCTTCCAGGATTCTCATACTTTCTTCTTATTTCTCAGTGGTTTGATTTAGGCAGAGTTTGCTCTGAGATTAAATGGTGTACCAAGCGTAGTATGATTAATTTTTGTACCACTTCACCTCATGAATTCTTCCCAAACAAACACTGCCTGCTCAGTATAAGTGTCAAGTTTGACTTCAACTAACTCTGCAAGATAAAAACTGCTTTCTAAAATGCAATCATCCTTCTTCCAGATTAAGAAAATGCTAATCATCTATTTGCTCCCAATGCTAATTTTCCTTCTCTGGCATTACATATTTAACTATACAAAATATGAAATAATTACATTGGAACAAATAAAATGGATCAAAACACACATTAATGGAAAATTGATTATGCAGATGTGTGGGGATTTTGTTTTCATTCATCCTAGCCCTCAGAGGACGCTTTGCTTAATAGAATAGCATTCCAACGCAAACTCATCTTTGGAAGCACTGTTACAAGAATGTTACTCGTTCACTCTGAAATGCTTCTTGAAATGTGGATTATGGGTATTAGGTGACATTTTCTTGATTTCTATGAAAACGGCAAGGAAGAAAACTGAAATATGAAATATATTCTTTAATACCATAAATTGACTCACAAGTCATTTCAAAAACACTGAACTGAATCAAACTGTACCTCTCTTTGCAATATGAATGCTAATTATTTCAAGGGACGGCAACAATTTAATCAAGATATTGAAGTTTCATTAAAGATATTCTGATAAGTCGGCTAGATAAAGCTTTTAGAAGAAAAAATAGCAATAACTACATAATTATTCTACTGTTGCTATTTTGTTATCTCTGGAATTTATTTCCCTTGCAATATCTCATTTCAAGAAAAATGCAACAATGAATAAAACATGCAGATTAAAATAATCTATACAACTAAGATGGGGACAAAAGAATGCTAATACTGTGTCCTGACTCATGTCGACAATGGCTGCACCTATGTCTGCAATACCTGGATGGCAGTAGGAAGTTCAGAAGTGGAGAGTCAGTCTGGAGTCTACAGGGACATCCTAGTCAAGGTAATTTTGAGTCTGCAGGTGAATGGCTCGCTAAAATGGCCAAATTTGAAGATTTGAGCTACAGAGGATCAAATCTTAATAGTTCAATAATACACTATCTATTCAAGCTTTAAGCCCCTCTGAATTCAAAGGTGGTTGGTAGGGGACAACAGCGCAGCCATATTTCAATAACTGAGGTTTGGTTTCACCTTGGAATATAACTTTTTCTAGCTTATAATGAAAGGCCACATTCTGAGAGTGCCATGTCTCCAGATTTCCTTTTTAGATGATATAGTGACATTTGAGCAAATGTATTTATTTTTATTGTCATGCATATTGTTATGGATGCTATGCACCATGGAGACCGTATGTAGGCATTTAAGGTTTATATTATATTTTACATTCAACATACAAAACCCTACATTCAAATGTCACATTGTCAGGAAAGAGTAGAAACAGGGAGGAATAGCCTATCTGTGAGTGGTTTTTTTTTCTTACATAGCTAATGAAGGTGTGGGCTGGATGCCAATCTACATGCCATCCATACAATATAGAGGAGCCAATTTTGTTTCAATGCTATCGCTGTAAATATTCACTTGAATAATGTGATCAGACTCCACCTTTGTCTGTGAAAGCCAACTGATTAAAATAATTAATTCACACCCTCTTCAAGCCAACCACTGAGTGCATCTCTTTGTAAGAGACTTTGCCATTCGATCTGCTTGACTCACGTAGTCAAAGGCTCCACTCTTTTGAGTCTGGGAAACTGACAAGTCATTATTTTCAGAACCAGACAAGGTAATTCATGGCTCACTCCCAAACTCACTACACATCTGCAAATTGCAAGTCAGTAATTCAAACAATATATACGTTGTGGGCAGCTTTCTAGGCACAAACCAAAGGAAGTGTAAACACCCCAGTGGAAGTCTCTAGAGATGAATGAACCACTCGAAGCACGAACTGTACTTTTTGACAGGCCACAAACACTTTCTGAGTTTGTACATTATATAGAAGACCTAAGGTGCCCTCTTGCTCTCTTCTGTCACAGAGTACTGACGACCCCAGAATAAGAGGGACTTTTTTTTCTTCTTAAGAGGTGTTGCTGAAAAGTAGAATTAATGGTTTTATTATATTCTGTCTAAAATTTGACCCATGCAGCCTCCAGCAGTATGAATGGGACTCCCCATGCCCAGGAGGTAAAAGTTCTGTGAAATCACTGTCTCTTATCATCATGTTGAACAGACTTGCTTTCTATCTTTCTCAAAAATAGCAAGGAAAGGTGTCTGTCATCCTGTTCCACAGTATGGACAATGGATAGCTAGTATAACCAGTGGTTATGCTGCTTACACAAGTCTGAGTTGTAAGTTTTCTTAGGGAAAAAAAAGCTCATCCTGTTAAAATGCCTAACAATATCCAACTTCCAGTTATAACTGAACTAAATGAATGAGTTTTAGGGGCACAGTTATCTCCTGTGATATTATACTTAATTTCAGCTACAAAGCATGTTCCTTATTTCAGTGGTAATATGCAGCTTGAAAGAAGATCATTAGTTAACTGAGTGTAATTCCTTGAAAGGGAATTCTACACTGTAGAATTAATGCAGTCTGACACCACTTTAACTTCCATTGCTCAATGCTATGAAATCATGGGAGTTATAGCTTTACAAAGTCTTTAGCCTTCTCTGCCAAATAGTGATGGTGCCTAATCAAAATGCAACAGTATTGAATACATTTTAATAGTACATTACATGAAATTCTGCCTCTTCCTTGTAAGTACACTGTAGAACATTTTCTTCTCAATTCCAGATTTCTTACTTCAAATGTATTGCTTTAAAGCAGTGCTAGAAACCGGTGGCCCTTCAGACTACAGCTATTATCATTCCTGGCTACTGCATACATATAGAAACTGGAGTTCCACAACAGCAGCCCCTCCTGTTTTTCATTCGATGTCTTATTTCCTGTACTTTTATTTCCTGTTATTTCATGTAAACTTTCTTCACATATGAAGAGCTTTTCATTCCTGCATCTATACACTTTGTTTGTAATATTTCATTTGATGCCATGAGGGACTTCCGTTCTCCGTAGTTGTTGAGAACTGCCAAGCAAAGACTACTACTCACAGGAAAGAAACGGCACAGTACTTCCGAATACCTTTGTTATCTCTCATTCCAAGCAGTGTAACTCATCTGTCACACTTCCAAAGAGAAATACCCTACTTGCATTACAGATTGCAAGCAGAACAGATTTAGAGCTGTTATGAATCAGAGCTAACTTCTATTCCTATCAAAGAGAGCTGCCAATGTACAACGAAATCAATTTTAAAAAATAAATGTGCTACAGATATATTTCACTTAACAAAGATGTGTGCCTGGCCATTACTTCTTTAACAGAAAATTTGGTAACAGAGGCAGAAATACCATGGAAAGAATCAGGAAAAGTTCCTACACTACAAAAGAAGAGCCCTTCAAAATATTCTAGCCAACTTTTTATTCAATACTAGCATTATGTGCATGTCAAATGAAGTAACCAGGTAATACACAAACAAAAATACTTTGAATCTTCCAGAGACCATTTGAAAGCTTCTTTCAAAATGCATTCAAGGATTTATTTCAAGAACCTCCACTTTTCTTGTGATTTCTATTTTGGTGGCCAAACAGACTGATCTATGCTTTTTTTTTGTGTTGTCGAAGGCTTTCATGGCCGGGATCACAGGGTTGTTGTATGTCTTTCGGGCTGTGTGGCCATGTTCCAGAAGTATTCTCTCCTGACGTTTCGCCCACATCTATGGCATACCTCACAACTTCTGAGGATGCCTGCCATAGATGTAGGCGAAACGTCAGGAGAGAATACTTCTGGAACATGGCCACACAGCCCGAAAGACATACAACAACCCTATGTTTTGTTTTTTTTTTGGATGTTCTGAGGCTAGTTGATATGGCAGGCTTATCTGGTTTCTCCCTTTTCCTTTTGTTCTTATTGACAAAAGGGTTCTGGCGTCATCTGCTGTTTACCTTGCCCATTTTAAGTGGGCATATGCTGTTATAGTGGAATAAGCAAGCATATAATTTCATGCTTTTCCAGTTCAAGCTTCTTCATTGTTTATTGAAGATACACTGTCACAACCTAACATTGAAACTCTGTATTTCTCCACCTTTCCCTCGCAATTCTCCCAATGCTAATGTTGACTTTAAAAAAACCCTCTCAGTTAAAATGAGAATAACGAAAGAGGTGTTTGTACAGGCATAAAAGTAATTCTTTGTCATAGGCTTTGTTAACTGAGATATGCCTCTTTTTGGTGTCTTCTTCACAGTTTCTTTCTTCAAAGCTAAACTGTTAAGTGTTGCTATGAAATCTGCTTAATGAGGTATTCCTGGTTGCAAGGTAATTTTAACAGCTCAAGAAAAGAAAAAAGCTAAAAGAAATATAAACACTTGCCTAGCTATTACGGTGTAGAACACAGCCCCCCAATGTTTAGTGGTAATGCTGATTAACCATAATTCAGAAGTAAAAATATGGGGCTGATTAAGTTCCAAGCAGAACATAATCAGTTCTGCTCATAATCACTGTACGTTGCTAAAAACATTTAAGTAAAATTGATATGAAATTTAAGCACAAAACTACATGTTCTACCTGTGTGAGATGAAAAAACATGTTATATACCTTTTCATGTAGCCTGTTCATTTGTCAAGATTTGTCATGACTATTTTTTTTTAAAAAAAGAATAATTGTGTTGTTGAAGGCTTTCATGGCCAGAATCATTGGGTTGTTGTGAGGTTTTGGGCTGTATAGTCATATTCCAGCAGCATTCTCTCTTGACATTTCACCTGAATCTATGGCTGGCATCTTCAGATGTTCTGCTGGCAGTGAGGCGAGTGGAGTGTATATATATCTGTGGAATGTTCAGGGTGGAAGAAAGAGCCCTTGTCTGTTTAAAGAAAGTGTGAATGTTGCAATTAGCAAGCTTGAAATTAGGATTTTAATAGCCATGAAACTTCAAAGTCAATCAGTGAGGCTATCTGTATAGAGGTAACCTGGCCTTTGTTGCCTGGAGGCATCCTCTGTTTGGGAGGTATTAACTGGCCTTTGACTGCTTGCTGTCTGGAGTTCTCCTGTTCCTGAGTAGTGTTCATTATTTACTGTCTTGATCCTGGTGTTTTTTAATACTGCAACCAGTTTTTGTTCATTTTCATGGTTTCTTCCTTTCTGTTGAAATTGTTCACGTATTGTGGATTCCAATGGCTTCTCTATGTAATCTGACATAATGGTTGTCAAGAGAGGTCTAGAATTTCTGTGTTCTCAAATAATAATGTGTTCAGGTTGGTTCATCAAGTGCTCTGTTACAGTTGACTTCTCTGGTTGAATTAGTCTGCAGTGCCTTTCATGTTCTTTGATTTGTGTTCAGGTGCTGCATTTGGTGGTTCCTATGTAGACTTGTCCACAACTGCATGGTATATGGCAGACTCCTGCAGTGGTTAGAGGATCCCTCTTATCCTTTGCTGGACGTAGCATTTGTTGATTTTTCTTAGTGAGCCTGTAGATTGTGTGTAGGTTGTGTTTCTTCATCAGCTGTCATATGCGGTCAGTGGTTCCCTTGATGTATGGAACAATTGTTTGGAATCTATTGTACAACTTTCTTTTGCAGAGCACTAAAAATAAACCTATAAATTATTATTGCTTCTTAGCACATATACTCTATAGCCCTACTGACCACAATATGGCTTTCCCCAAACTAAATATCCTAAATCAAGGTACCAGAGAGGATCTGAAAAATAAATCTCTTTCCCTACACTATAAATTTACAATTCTCATATCAGTTTACAGGCTTCATGGGACTGACTTGCAAGAGAACTCTTCCCATGTCAATAAAAACCTATGGAAAGCCATTCACCACACAGTCAACTGATTACTATGTATTCCTGTAAAATTATACAGTAGACAGAAACAATATTTTGTCTCATTTTTAATAGAAACACAATCATACACATCTTTGCAGAGGAGCCACAACAGCAATGTTGTTTGAAGAATGATTGGGGTTGACAGAAGATGCAATGCTGAACCCAATGACATGGGCATTTGTGTAGATGACCAAAAATGGATGACCATAAATTCCTGGAAAAGCTTTCTCCATCCCAGGATAACAGGATCTGGGCCATAAGGTAAAATCTTGACCTATGTTTGGGGGGGGGATATTTCTCTGTAAAAAAAGGGCTACAATAATATAGAGGAGATTATGTTGCATGTCAACATTATCTGCATCCAATCTCTGTTTGAAACCTGGGAAATCTGCTGCCAGTCAGTGTACAGATACTTGAATTGTTCAGACCAATTTGACTAGATGAGGGTACTGGGGCAAGGAAGATGAATGAACATTATGGCAGGCATTACCTGGCATATTGATATGCTTTGCCTTGAGCCCAACACATTAAATGATGAGAATTGTAGTCTGCAACATTCAGTGAAAAGGGAGTTCCCATTTCTATTTAGTTCAGTGGTTCCAAACCTTTAAGAAACTGCAGAGGTAAAAACTGGATACATCGTAGACCACAGAGATAAATCAACCCATCTCCCCACCAACTGCACACAAAGAAATAAACTCATTTTAAGTAACTATAATGTATTAATCATCATACTAATATTTACATATAACTTTTTTTGTTTTGTTATATAAAGACACCATGAGACTTAATGGAAAAAATAATGTGTTTGGGAGGATTACTGTAATCCTCCCAAACAGAGCCCAGGCTCATGTTAGTACTTGGACTTCGTGAGTTTGGAAGAATAAGAACTCCTCTTCCATTGGCCCAGCCAAAGGGAGAGAGCATCCACGTGCTTCCTTCCCTTGACTCCTCATGAGGAGCCAGTGATGGAGGTTCCCTTGGCCTTTGCCTTCACTGATCTGCTGGCCTCAGCCACCTCCTGGTCTTTACAATTCAGCCTGTGAACAGTGCTTACTTCTTTGCCTCAAAAGCAGGTAAGGAATGAAGGATCCAGCACCACCATTACTGCTCCCTCTCTTTCCCAAGCGTTGGACCCTTCCTTCCTTATCTGCTGATGAGGAGGCTGTTGCTGTCAGAGCCCCATTTGCAGGCCCAGGCAAGTGAGCTGGGCTGAAAGAAGGGGGCTGCAAATGGGGCTGCAGCAGAGGCAAGGAAGAAAGGATCCAATGCCACCCTTCCCACCCTCTCCATTTGCCAAGCATTGGACTCTTCCTTCCTCACCTGCTCTTGAGGAGGCTGCCGCCTCCACAACCCTGTTTGCAGTCTCCTCTTTGCAACCCAGCCCCATCGCCTGGGCCTGCAAGGAAGGAAGGATCCAACATCAGACAAAGGGAGGAGGTGAGCATAGCAGTGTAGGATCCTTCCTTTCTTGCCTGGGCTTGAAGATGCTGCTGCCAGATCCCCATTTGCAGGCCCAGGTGGTGGGGAGCAGGGTTGAAAGGAGGAGATTTCAAAAGGAGCTCTGTCAGCAACAGCCTCCTCAAGAGTAAGAAGGGAAAGAAGGATCCAACTCTGGGCAAAAACTATCCTTCATTCTTTACCTGCTCTTAAAGCAAGGAAGGAAGCCTTGTTCGTAGGCTGGATTCCAAGGAGGAGGCAGCCAAAGCGATCAAGCCAATGGGAGTGGAGGCCAGAGACAGCACCATCATCACTGGCTCCTCATGAGGAAGCAAGGGAAGGAAGCACATGGGGACTCTCATCTCCCTTTGTCGTGGCCAATGGGAGAGGAGCACCATAAGCCTGAGTGCTAACAGGAGCCACAGCTCTGTTTGGGATCAAGGAAAAGAGAGTCAGTAGTAGAAGCATATGTGTTTATGGGATTTTGCCCCTTCCTAAACAGCCAGGATGCATCAACTCAGGTTTTCTGTGAAAGACTCCCACTTTTCTGTTTCTTGTGGACCACTGGTTGGGAACCATTCATTTAGATACTGCTTCCAGTTCAATGGAGAGGCCATGTGGGATGAGACAGTTCTTGCCCACTCTAGAAACAGCCTGCTTATATAAAAGATTCATTTGGCTACAGCAATGTGTTGGAATAATATCCAGATACAAGTACTGAGCGCAGACTCTTCTAGGATTTAACACAGTTATTTTCTCCAATGTTTATAATAATGGTCATGCTACTGCACTTTGAAAACATCTCAATAGTGCTACCAACAATCGTAAAGATATAGCATGCAGTTATAACATTGGTAATTAATTTGTGACTTGGCAATCTTATTCAACAGTTTGCCCAAATGAAATGCTCAGAAAGCTGTGTTCTAGTTAAACATCCAGGTTTATCACTTTCAGTCATAATAACCTTTAAAACTGATGTAAAAGCCCCAATTATGATCCAGCCTCATTGGCTCAAATTACAACTGGGAACTCAGAATAGGATTTCATCTAGTAAAAATAAAAACTAGCAAAGAGAGTATTTGAAAAGAAAAGGAGAGAAAAAGACCAAGGGAAGAGGAAGCAGTAAATAAACTGTATTTCACTAAACCAAGTACTACAGGTTGGAATTTTTACCTTCCTTTCAGGACATTGGAACTAATTTCCTCTTGTCCTTTTACAACAGCTAAAAGAGACTTGAGGAAGTGAGTCAAGATCCTGGAAGCTATTTGTACAACACTACAAAGAAAAATAACATCTGTACAATTCTGCTAAAATGTGATGGGTAATACTGTGTGGGATGACACTTCTCTGGAAGAATAAAAATGACACAAAAATGTGGGAAAAAGCACTGCCTAAATTCAGACTGCAAACCTGCATATGATTTTGTGGGAGCAAACCCCATTAAATTGAATGGGGCTTGCTTCTAAGTAGATATGCATGAGATTGCACTGAGAATCTTGATTATTTACACTTCTGCTTTAAAAAGCTTTTCATAAGTTAATATATTCCGACCTTTGTATCTGTGAGGTGTATGTCCCAGATTTCGCATGGAAATGCAAAGCTGCAGATAATAGTAAATAGAAATGAAGAACTTTTGACCTACAACTAGTACAGAGTCATGCTGGAGAACCTAGAAAAAACCGACAGATGAGACATTTTGTCAACAGTGGATAAATGAAACTACAGATATCCATCCAAGGATTTATTCCCAAGTTTGCGGTCCCAGAAACACTTTATAACAGGCATACAAAAAGCAGTAGCTGTCGTTTTTACTACTTAGATTGTGCTAAAGGAGTATTTACTACTTATTTTGTAGTAAAGGAAAACAGTGAAGGTGAACTTAGTATTTAGCATTAATACAACTGAACTCTTCTT
The DNA here is from genome assembly GCF_035594765.1 of Anolis carolinensis. NCBI lineage: Eukaryota > Metazoa > Chordata > Lepidosauria > Squamata > Anolidae > Anolis > Anolis carolinensis. Next base: position 74,876,399 of record NC_085845.1, read on the forward strand.
TCTCTCTAGGTTGGCAATTAGAGAGTTAGAGTTCATTAGAGAGACCATTTTCTTCCTCCTGAAGAGCAGAAATGTGCTATGTGCACAAGTGAACGAATTCTGAATGAAGTGCACATTCATTCAATTTTGGCTTCAGATTATATGGAATAAGGAAGATTCTAAGGACATCTTTTTTCCACAATGGGATTTTCCTGCAAGGGATTGTGTGTTTCTGGTTCTTGATATTGCCTTTTTCTTTTCCACTTTGCCATTCTTTCTCTTCTATCTTCTATCAAATAGCAACCTTTGATTTGTCTTTATATATCATGCTTAAAACTTTCTTTGGATGCTTCTATATGGAGCAAATTAAACATCTGCCCTGGATTCAGCACATACCTACAGAATCTGAGGCTATGTATCCAGATGGTCCAATCCATTCCTTTGGATTTGTGCTGCCACAACTCCTCACAAATGCCTGGTTATCACCTGTCTCACACCCGCTAAGTTCATAACAGATGCCTATTTAATCAACAAGGGGGTACAATACCTCATTTCTTGTTGGTCGTGCAGGAACGCTGTTGTGACCTCACCAAATATGACCATGGTGGCCAGGAACTCTCATGGAGCTCTATGGCCAGAAAGAGTGGCAACAGCAACAAGGGGTCCACTCATACCCTTCTCTGTGCTGATCACTGCAGGAGAAGGATGATGGTAGTGGTGTGCATGTGGAGAATGGATTGGACTGAGACAGACTTTATTCAGCTGACTAGATAGCCACAAAGCTCTGAGATACTCTGTTGGGTTTTCTGTAAAATGGGATGCTGTGGATATATGATCCTCATCTTAAAACAAGGAGGGGAACAGAAAAAGAGAGAGAGACCCACAAATCAAACCAGAAAAAGGAATTCCAGTATGCTGTGTATCACATATCTGAGTCTCTCACATACATTATGGTTTTGAGAATGCAAGAAACAAAAAAAATTTCCCCACTGAATCTTGTCTTCTCTCTCCCACAATAGAAATTAGATTTTTTTAAAAAATCAGCCTAAGCATGCCAAAGAGATAGGTGGAACTGGAGAGGAAAGCCGGAAATAGAGGGTGACTAGCAAGCCAAGTCGTCTTTTTAGGCAAAAATGGGGAATGAGAAGGGAGAAGTGGAAGGAAGACTGTAACAATGCTAAAAAAAACAAACAAATGGAAAGGTGTCTGAATACTGCTACCTGAATTGCTATCGTCACAACAATTGTTGCAAAATTTCCATGCAGACATAAACTGTAAGCTGAAGTCACCTATCATATACTGCTCACAACTGGATTGTATAGATTCCTGGAAAATTGTTCTATGCTTCCTGTTAACAAACAATGAGAAGAACTGGAAGTAGGTGAACTATCACAGTAGCCTGATTTTTATTTTTTTGCCTTTCCACTGTGGAGATGCCAACATCCACTCCAATCTTTTTCTTTCCCAGAAAGAAAAATGTAGATGTACTATCAAGATCAGCAAGATTTGGCACAGTACTGGAAACAGAGAAAATACTTATCACACCTTTCTCCCAATCACAAGGCTCAAGGTGGCTAACAAAATATTTAAAACAATAGAGTATACATACCATATATCATTTGTAAAACAATTAAACAATTTGTAAGTTAAAACAATAAAGTATCAAAATACATTTAACTATCTCTATATAAACCTTTTAAAAAAACCTTTAAACAACACCTCAGCAGTTTATAAACTAAGGACACTACTTTGAGAAATAAAGCAGTTGTCGATGAAAACAATGAAGAATCCTATGACTAGCAAACACATTGTAGGCCTAGGAGGCTTGTTAGCCTGTAATTCTATACACTCTCTCCTACATGCAAACTCCACTGAACACAATGCAAGAACCTTCTGAACAGATGTGTGCAGATCTGAACAGATGTGTGCAGATGTATTCATCATTCTCTACTACTCTGTAAGGAAAGGTCTTGGGGAAACTTAAAATAAAATACAAAATACCATAAACAAAAAATAAAACAACTAGCCACAGTAAACAATTTTATTCCAGCTAATATATATATATATTCATACTGTTAAAAATACTCTCCCATCTGCATATCAATGAGAGTGACAGGCATACATTTCAGGGAGAGAGTTCCTTAGGTATAGTGCTACCACCAAGAAGACTCAACACTCTGCACCTACTCAACATCCTTCGTACAGTGGGTGCTTTTAGTTCCCTTTATTATAGTAGTCCATCAAAAATTTCAGGTAACTGATTATTCAATAAAGATGTTATATTTATATACATTAGAGTCAGAGACTGGTATATTTAGTGTAAATCTGTGTTCTCTTTTAAAGACAGGGTTCTTTATTTGAATGGCTCCTAGATCTCTGCACAATTTAAAGATAACCTCAGGAAAAAAGAGTCCTGCAGTTGTCCACCAGCAATTAGCACCCAGATAGCAGACCATAAACAATTATGAAGGCTTATGATTCTCATTTTGATGAAAAGTACATTTTTAGTTATAACAATTCTTTATATATAGAGAGGGGGGGGGATGAACAAATGAACGAATGTTAATGCAACTCTGTCCTCTCCTTACTTCTGTTTATGTTGAAGTATTTCTTCTTTCTTGGCAATGGAGAAGCAGCCACCCTAGGAAGATTAACACATCTTTGTATGTTTACTTTACAACAGAAGTGTACGGCTTTGGGACAGGATTGGGCACATTAGATCTCTAGGACAATCTGAGTGGATACATCCCCACCCTACATAAAAAGCCTACAAAAGCTGTTCCTACATACCCCCAACACCCAGTTTTTATACCACCACCACCACCCTGAAACGTTAAATGGCCTGTGGGTTGTGATCGAGGTGACTACCCCCCCCCCCCCAGGACTTTGTAAAAGATAGTTCAAAAATCAAGACTTTATGTTCTATATTCCATATATTTATAGTAGAAGGTGATTGAGACTTTTTTACTGGAGTTTACTGTGGATTATCCCTGCACTCTGAGGCAAGAGATAACAACTTCATGAATTGTAAAATCATGCTGCTAAAACTCCACTTTTATGAATTTCCATGTTGGGTTCCCCAGATGTTATGAACTTCGTTCTTATCAAATATTTTCAATTGTTTATATCATTCATGATTCCCCTTTATGCAATGTAACTCACTTTTATGGATTCTCCCTTATTTCCATGAAATCTATCTGTCTGCCTATATGTATTTGTACTCTTTGGGATCCCCGGAAAATATGTATTTTTCCCAGCAGGGTTTATATTCCAACTTTATTTTATTTTTCATTTTATTTCATATAATTGTCAAGTCATGAAATCAAATAGGAAATATTTTGAACCCAACCTGAACCCCAGAACCCATCCCAGTTCCTATGACCCAGGCTTCCCTTCCCAAAAACAAAAGGATAATCTGCCACCGCTTAACCCAATCAAATTCAGATTGCATGGACAATATAGGGCTTGAGTCGCCGAATTCGGAGTGTTGTCCTAAAGGTGATTCGCCCCAAGGCAAACATTGTCATATCTCACCCAAAGGAAAATCCAGGACACCTCAGGAAGGCGCCCTGCAGAGCCTGTAAATATGGCTCATTACCACCCATCCTTACTTCCACCTCTGACACCCCAAGGCATATCTAAAATCTGTATACGTGGCAGGAACCCGGACACCCTTGATTGCTGTCATTAATCCCTTTAGAAATCGGTCTAGCAGGAATTAATCCGATCTTTCCTGCTCTGTCACTTCATTGTTTCAATAACTCCCGCCTTCTCCTTCCTGATTGGCTCGAGTGGGGACAAAAAGCAGCTCCCTATTGGGCCAACAGAGCAAGGCGGGAAACGAAAGCCCGCCTCGTTCAACCTTCTAGCCTATCAGCGATCAGAGGGGCGGGGGAGTGGGGCGGGAAATTCAAAGGGCTGTCAGACTGAAACTTTGTATAAATATGGCTTTATTTTGATTATGTGGCACCCTAGTAGACTGAATGATCACTACTAGAGTCCTTTTCAGCTGAATCGCTCAATAAAGACTCCTTGGAGGAATTTTCCTTCAACTTCGGCGGACCTTCTTCATTTCGGCTTCAGGTTGTATTGCGGCTCATATTTTCCTATTGGCTCCGCCAAGGTCCGTTCTCTCAGGACCGGGTCGGGTCTCTCCTTAAGGGCCCGATCCCCTAAAGCGCGGTCGATAACAGGGTCCCATCATCTGGTGAAAGGGAATTTAGGGAAAAACATATTTTGATCTCTGGGGACCCTGGAGGACACAAAATCGGCCCTGACCTGCAAACAGAACTTTGCCTACCTGTGCGTTACAACATGGCTGTTTATTAACATGTCTCTACTTAAAATTGTTTATAGACATGGTTTGAAATTGTTTTAACCTTTCAAATCTGCTTCTATCTTGGCAAATTGTTACGGCATTTTATTCTATCTAAACTATTTTAGTGTTTCAAATTGTTTTGATCTGCTTTAATTTATTTTATTTACATGTTGCCCTGAGATCTCATGTTAACAAATTAATAAAAGTATTTAAATAAACAAACCTGCAAACTTCCTAACATTAAGTCACGTAACTTTAGGAATGGCTTTATCCTATGAAAGCTGCCACAAAGCCTTTCAAATGCTGCAGGATTATCTGCCTTTGCCACAAACTGAGAAATGCAGGCCCTTCTGCAAGTCTCAGCAATATCTTCATCTTGTGCAACATGGCTGGCAAGATGAAATCAAAATGATCATATGATAAGGTGACAACTGGATCTATGAGGTTAATGGGTACAGCAATCACAGAGTTCTTCAACTGTACAAACACAAAAGCTCAGAAAGATGATTTTAAAAAAACCAAAAAAAAACCAAAACCCTACACCTTGCTGTATATATCAGCTAAAGGAGCCATACTGGCTGGGGGAATCTGAAAACTACAGTTTTTAAAAGTAATTTTTCCAAGCTTTGTTTTCTTGAAATGTTAGGGAGAGATACAACTTCTTTGAGGTCATACTGAGAAACTCCCAGCCAAATGAGGATTTCCAAACTATAAATCCAACACGCCTTCTAACATATAATAGTTGCTAACCTAGAAGAAAAAAGTCTCTGGATGTAACCTTCCATTATAGAATCCTAGAATAATAGAGTTGGAAGAAACCACATAGGCCATCTAGTCAACCCCCTGCCATGAAGGAAAAAAGCACAATCAAAGTACCCCTGACAGATGGCCATCCAGCCTCTGTTTAAAAGCTTCCAAGGAAGGAGCATTAAAACTAGAAAGGAAGGAACTGTACAGGAGAACCACCAACTCATTAATTAAGGCAAGGACACAGTTAAGCCAAATTACACAAGTGTTAAATGCTACAACACAGAGGTAAGTAATATATAGACCACACAGAACTCATTCATTTTTAGGCCTAAGTGGCACCGCATTGAGGCACAATTGCCCATGGCAATCCACAAAATTTGAACTGATTTGGCCTTTCTTGTCACTTCCTGAGACTAAAGAAGGGAAGAAATTATTCTTCTTTGCAGTCTCTATGATGCTTTAGGATATTTGGTGGAAATTGTGTTGAAACAAGGGAAGGCTACAATCCAGTCCTTCAAATACTTAGGGATAGCAACTGAGACACACACACACACAAAACAGAGTTGTTATCCCTTATTTAACAGCTCAATTAATAGGAAAATTACATTTAAAGTTAGATCTATTGCCAGTTTCTGTCTACTGGAAGGAGTGAAGCAGAACAGCAAACAAAGAAACTAAACCCAATGTAAATGTCTCCTCCGTGTTTGCCTAGGTAGAGATCCATTAAGGCAGTGTGTCTCTCTCTGCACTTCATGCTTCTACTCAGTATTAATAAATTAATCCAATGTGTCACTCAGAGCAAAAACAAACAAGAGTTCTTCTTTTGAGGCTCCAGAGATCCTCCAATGTCTGAATATAGTTAAACAATGACACAAGAGGCCAAAATAATCATTCCAACAACCTCTAGTCTTCAGTACCAATGCCTGAGGAGGAGTGATGACCTTCTAAAAAAGCTGTAAAACTAAACATGTTCTCCCAATTTTTTCCTGAGGAAAAAAATATCTTGGGAGATTAAACAAAAATTATGAAGCACCTATCTCACATACTGAAGGAAAGCTGGATATTGAATAATATCCCTCTGACATATTTGACTATGATTCAATATTTGCAATAATTAAGTCACTATCAGTAGTGATAATGAAGAAAATATTCTAAGGGAGGATGCGCTGAAATACATTAAAAATAGATTTCACACACACCACGATGGTTTTTCCCAAAAATATGTAGGCCAATAGATAAAGGTTTCCCCCTGACATTAAGTCCAGTCGTGTCCAACTCTGCGGGTTGGCACTCATATCCATTTCTAAGCCGAAGAGCCGGTGTTGTCCACAGACACCTCCAATTTCATGTGGCCGGCAAAACTGCATGGAGTGCAGTTACCTTCCCACCAGAGTGGGTACCTACTGATCTACTCACATTTGTATGTTTTCAAACTGCTAGGTTGGCAGAAGCTGGGGCTAACAGTGAGAGCTCATCCCGCTCCCCAGATGCGAACCGCCGATCTTTCGGTCAGCAAGTTCAGCAGCTCAGCGGTTTAACCCGCTACATCACTGAGGGCTCCACAAAGACTATGGAAAAACAAAATGTGTGTAATATCTTATTTGAAATAATGTTTAAAGCAGGTTTGCAAGTATTTCTATCCTATTCAATTGGCTTGCACCACTACTTACACTGTACTTTTTCTTTTCTACTCATCAATAAGATTACTTTTTTCTTCTCTTTCTACTACTGAAGGCCAAGTGACCCTGAAGCAGGGGTCAATCTTCCTGAGCCAGTGGACTTATTTGGAATTGTAAGAAAGTGTCATTGACACTCTCACAAAATGGCAGGTACGATGGTCATGGATAGTCACAAAACGCATTTCCTACAAGTCTCAGTGGAAAAGCAAAAACAAATATAATTTTCCAAGAACCTGAATACCAGGCAATGCTGGGGACTGGGCTTCAAAACACAAAGCTATTCTTCTGAACCCTCACTCATCTTTCTCAAAACACAATTCGCTTATGGCAAACTAATGAGAATGTGAGACATGTAACCTGGCTGACAACCCAGTACCAAGGCAGAGGTGTGGTTCCAGCCGCAAATGTCAAAGTTTATTATTTTCCCCAACAAAACACAATGAAAACCCTTATCAAGGAAGATAAAATAGAGATGCTCAGAAACACACTGTAGAAAAACTATCAACCACACAGCTTGTAAACAAACACAAAATCCCATGAAATATTGACAACAATCACATGCATGCACCCTGGCAAAACATCACACTAAAGCCAACCAACCAAAAAAACCCCAAACAAACAAGTGGAAAATACACACACTAAGCCAAAAATAAAATTGCTCCTACACACATAAAAAAGCAGACAACACACAGTGCAGGTGTCAACTGTTCTAATGTTGTGGTTTTCCAAGAAGTTTCCCCTCCTGTCAACTATTTTCTGGGCCTGGAATGTACGTCAAAGTGCATCACTGGACTGAAACCTCTTCCTATATTAATTTTCAAAGCATGCTTCTGGATATCATCCCTTTTTTTTGGAAAGGGAGGGGGTTAAAAATAAAATAATTCAATGGGGGAGAAAGCCTTGTGGGCAGCAGGAAAGGTGCACAGAGCTAGGAAAGAACTCTGTATTAGACAGGTATTTTTGGGATAATATCAAAAAAGTCACAAATATAAACTTCCACTGTAAGTATAAAACAAAAGAATGATACAGGAAGATGGTTTGTGTCAACCGGTAGTATAGTTGTTTGTCAACCCATAGAACAGTGGTTTCCAAACTTATTTGGCCTACCGCCTCTTTTCCAGAAAAAAATATTACTCAGCGCCCCCTGGAAATTGTTTTAAAATGTTAATATCAATTAAACAGAAAGATAGATATATTAATGTTTCTACCTTTTTAGTAAAATATAGTAAAGAAAGGTGTAAATTAGAAACATTGAAGTTTGAAATTATGAAACTATTTTTTGAACTCAGAATAGAAAGGTAATATAGTTATTCATCGCCCCCAATGCACCTGTGGCCATCACCGCCCCCTGGATCGCTGCAGCGCCCACCAGGGGGTGGTAGCGCCTACTTTGGGAATCACTGCCATAGAGCTTTCTTAGGCAAGGAGTACTTGTAGGTAGTTCGTAATTGTTCTCTGATGAAACATAGTCCATATCGCCTTGTATTTCATGGCAGTAACTAATTGGGGTTAACACTGCTTAGCTTCCACAATGTGTCCAAACAGAAGAGCATGTAAAAAGCAAAACAACTGTCAACATTTTAAAGGGTTGTTTCCAAGTATTTTTGCATGGTTAGACCTCTCTGGAAGTTTCAGATGCAATCCAGAGGACCCTGAGGATGGATCTACACTGCAGAGTTAATGCAGCTTGACACCACTTTAACTGCCATGGTTCACTGTCATGGAATCACAGGAGTAGCAGTTTGAGAAGGCACCACCAGTATTTCACAGATAAAATTAAAGACCGTGTAAAGCTATCTCCCATGATTTCATAGCATTGAGCCATGGAAGTTAAAGTGGTGTCAAGTTACATTAATTCTACAGCGTAGATGCACTGTATATAAAATCCAATCCACATCAATCTGATTAGGATGCTAAATTGTATGATTATTACTAAGTGTTCATTGTTACTGATTGCAATTGGACATATAGGCATTGTCATTTCCTCTGGATTGTGTACCTTAGTTCTAGAGAGGTTGATGCCACAGAAGAATCTTTGACATATAAATCTTTGGGAGGGGAAACAGAATCTGATGAGCTATATAGTGTGACATTGCAATCCAATTTTAACAAACTACCATGTTGCAGCAAATGCTTAACTTTGTTTTTGCTGATTTAGCCAAAAGCACAGTGTCCACAGGACTTAGAAACATTACTTTTTTGAATTGCAACTAACAGAATACACCAGCCAGCATGGCTACTACATGGATAGTGGGAATTGAAGTACAAAAAAGTAACTTGTCCAAAGGTTCTTTCCACCCCCGTATTTGGATAATGTGGCCTCAATAATTCCCATTCCATCTCTGGCTATTTCTGCTTCATATATAAATACAGTAGATTCTCACTTATCCAACATAAAAAGGCCAGCAGAACGTTGGATAAGTGAATATGTTGGATAATAAGGAGGGATTAAGGAAAAGCCTATTAAACATCAAATTAGGTTATGATTTTACAAATTAAGCACCAAAACATCATGTTATACAACAAATTTGACAGAAAAAGTAGTTCAATACACAGTAATGCTATGTAGTAATTACTGTATTTACAAATTTAGCACCAAAATGTCACGATATATTGAGAACATTGACTGCACAAATGCGTTGGATAATCCAGAACATTGGATAAGCGAGTGTTGGATATGTGAGACTCTACTTTATTGCTTATTACTTGTGGGATATTCAAGAACACAAGAACTGTCCTGCAGTACAAGATTAGTTTAATTAATGTTTTGTTAAGATGGTTAAAGGTCACTATGAACAGTTGAAGAAAGCTATGTAGTTAATGGTCAAGACAAGCTCAAACTTAAGAATTTGTTCTTAGAGGATAGTAACACCTCCTGCCAATGTAGCCTGATAAACACTTCTGCTTTCCCAAAGCCTCTTGCCGCTTCTTGCACCAAGGGTATGATGCCAGGGGCTCTGTTATTGTGTTGATGCAGCTTTCACATGTACTGCAACTACTGCTGTCCATATTTGCTCTGAGTATGAAGTAATCAGACTGGTATTATAAGTGCATGTCAAAATTGCTTCATCCAACTTCTGTTTGTGCTCTACTGTACTAATTCCAAGAGAATCAACACACAATTTAAAAGCAAACAATGGGGCACAAATTTTATGAAATTCATTAAAGTCTAACAAAACATAAAAACCTGCAAGTAATCATTAATGTATACTAATTAATAAACAGGGCAATTTGTATCCATTCCCAACCTAATTTGGATTCATAAGTATGACGTTGGATTTGTGGATATGAAGTCACTAACACAACTTCACTCAGAATTTTAAAAATTACCTTGAAAAAAGAATATATATGACAACATGCTAAAATTATACATAATTGAGTGATGACTGAACAATGCTCTGGGACTCAAAGTATCAGTCTTCCACAGCTTAGTTATGAATGGCTTCAGCATGTCATGCTATTCATTCTTCATAATGGTTTTGGACCTGAGATGGAGATTAGTATATCCCAAGATCTCAAAGGGTCTATCATGCATACAACACAGCACAAGAAACCAAGAGAAGATATTTCTGAGAAGATCAGCATGAAAACCATAATTGGGAGCAAAAGTTAAATTTACTTTGATGGGTTCTTTAAAAGGCCATTAGTGAAATTTTGGATTGCATGTGCTGTGTCACACCACATAACTATTAAACATTTATGATGATAGTGGACAAATAAAGAATAAAAAAAACCTGCGCACATTAAGACAGAATAAACACAACTCCTGCTAGAAAGTGCTCAATGGATTCGATGTTAGGAGTATTTTCATCGCTACTATACTTTTTAAGGATATTGTTTAACCACACAGACATGTTGTATTGATTAAGTGATAAATCCACCTCAAAAGCAGCAGTGCACTGACACTGATATCTTTCCTTCCAATGAGAAGCTGCTTCCCCAATAGAAAGTCAACTCAGAATAGGCAGGAACTTTGGAAGCATGCAAAAGGTGTAACTATGTTGCTAAAGTCTCCTCTCCGTGGCAAATTCTGGTACTGCACTTACACATCATGCACCTTATGCTCCTTCATTTGGCAGTATTTTATAGATGTGCAACCTACCACATGTTAAAAATGTTTTAAAATGCACATCACCAGAATCTTAACCACAAATTTGATTCTGATGGAGAAAACTGACTTAATAACATCCTTGTGGGAGGCTTCTCTCATGTCCCCGCATGGAGATGGAGCTGATAGAGGGAGCTCATCCACGCTTTCCCGGGTGGGATTCGAACCTGGCAGTTTTCAGATCAGCAACCCAACCATAAAAAAACAAAACAAAACAAAACAAAACATCCGGGTGTCCCCTAGGCAATGTCCTTGCAGAACGGCCAATTCTCTCACACCAGAAGCGACTTGCAGTTTCTCAAGTTGCTCCTGACACGAAAAAAACAAACTTAACATTTGAAACATTACTTCCATGCTACAAGCTCTTATATGAAACATTTATTTTTATTTGAGTTGAGTTGAGTTACAGTTCCATCCGTTTCTTCAAGAATGCTGAAAGTGACAAACACAGCATTCCTTCTCTGTACTTTATCCTTGGAACAACTCTATGAGAGTAACTCATCCAAAATCAACCCATGAGTTCCATAGCTTAATGGGGAGTAAAATGTGGATCTCCAAGGCCCTAGTCCACCCCTTTAACCACTACAGTATATTGGATTTTTCAGGCAGTTCTCTTTGGAATCCATGTTAATACTGGTTAAGCTTTTTATCTACCATTTTTGCAGAATTTTGAGCACCCCCTTTGTTCTTCACTAACTTTATTATCCAGTTCTTGGGAAGCAAAAGCAAAACACAGAGTTGTTTCAAGGATAAAGAGAGGAGATGGGAGTTTTCATTTTCTACATGCACCAAGTTCTTTATTTCTAATGAAACCCTGCCTAAGAATTACAGTGTCGGATTATCAAGATGATTGTGGGATTGCTTCTTTTTGTTTGCTCTGCACTGAATAGAGAAGTATACTTTGTGGATGGCAATCCCAAGACTTCAACCTGGTACTCTCCAGGTGTGCCAGTCTACAACACAGCTATTCAGTTGCCATGAAAGCATATGAGAGTCCCTGGAGAGGTCCAGCATCTCATTTACACAGAAATATGCACTGCAACAGGGATGAGTCTTTGCTAATTTCACTCTGAAAATGAACAACAAACCTTAGCAATTTTCTTCCTGGTGAAAATGTTTCCATTCCTGCACAGCAGGGGGTTGAACTAGATGGCCAATGTGGTCTCTTCTAACTCTATGATTCTATGATTTATTCTCTGCAAAAACCACACATAACTTTTTTGTTCAGGAAACAGCATTTTTTGCCTAGAAAACTGTAAGCTACCATATACCATGCAGCTGTGGACAAATCTACATAGGGACCACCAAACGCAGCATTGCCCGAACACAAATCAAGGAACATGAAAGGCACTGCAGACTACTTCAACCAGAGAAGACAGCCATAGCAGAGCACTTGATGAACCAACCTGGACACAGTATATTATTTGAGAACACAGAAATGCTGGACCACTCTAACAACTACAGTAGAGTTTCACTCGCTTATCCAACGTTCTGGATAATCCAATGCATTTTTGTAGTCAATGTTTTCAATACATCGTGATATTTTGGTGCTAAATTCGTAAATACAGTAAATATTACATAGCATTACTGTGTATTGAACTACTTTTTCTGTCAAATTTGTTGTATAACATGACGTTTTGGTGCTTAATTTGTAAAACCATAACCTAATTTGATGTTTAATAGGCATTTCCTTAATCCCTCCTTATTATCCAACATATTCGCTTATCCAACATTCTGCTGGCCCATTTATGTTGGATAAGTGAGACTCTACTGTACCATGTCAGACTACACAGAGAAGCCACTGAAATTCACAAGCACATGGGCAATTTCAACAGAAAGAAGGAAACAATGAAAATGAACCAAATCTGGCTACTAATATTTAAAAACTCTAAAATCAGGACAGTAAATTAAAAAAAGGAATTCCAGACAAGTAATAACCAGGGTCAGTTAACACCTCCCAGCAAAGGACCCCCCAAACAGGAAGCAGCTGGACTTTGAAGCTGCAAGGCTATTCAATGCTAATCAAGCTGGCCAATTGCAGCATTCACACTTGCCTCAAGCACACTTGCCTCAGGCAGACAAAGAGTTCTTTCTCCCACCCTGAACATTCCACAGATACATAAACCCCACTTGCTTAGTTTCGAACAGACCTCACAACCTCTGAGGATGCCTGCCATAGGTGTGGGCAAAACTTCAGGAGAGAATGCTTCTGCACATGGCCATGCAGCCCGGAAAACTCACAGCAACCCAGTAAGCTGTTTTCTGCACCAAAATGTGCATATTTTGCACAAAGTAAGTCACAAACTATGAAGATGCTGGCCAGTCCAGGTCCTTCCTTGCCTGGGCTTCCCAATAATTCAGGCACATATTTTTGGAACACATTTTTGAACGTTTTAAAATGTCCTTTCTATCGCTACACTGCAGAATGAATGAAATTCAGGTGTTGTAGTTGGGCCAAGGGGCAGTAATGGTTCTATGGGTGAAACAGTTGGAAGGGCTAATAGAGAGCAGGTGCTTGATGAAGAACAACAAGTAAAGCGGGTCCGGGAAATACTTATGGCTCCTTCAGAGGATGAGACGTTTTATGGGTTTTCTAGTGATGAGGAGTCCATGCTGGAGGATGATGGTTTCACAGAGAGTAGAGGAACTAAAAGGTCTACTCGAGAGCAGGAGTCGGATGAGGAAAGAGAAAGGAAAAAGATTCGGGATATACTCACTGCTCCCACGGATGAAAAGACATTTGAGGGGTTCTCTGGGAATGATGGGTCTGGGAGTGAAATGGAGAATGTTGATTGGACTCAAGTAAATGTGGATCATGAGCCAGCTCATGGGGCTGCATCAGGGGATTGGCAAGCCTCTCATACTCCTGGGACATGGGGAGATCTAAGTCTAGAACGAAGATGGAGGGACTGGAGGGATGAGAGATGAGGTCCACAAATGAGCTCAAGATCAGTTGTGGATGATGAGGACAGGGTGGAGGCCTCATCAGCATCGGACTCCGATGAGTAAGTTAAAAGTGGAGTTTCAAGAGCTATTGCCTTGCAGAAGGCAAGGTGTCGTTTTGGGGACATTGCTTTGTCGCTGCCTGTTCTCCTTGGGTCCTGGCTGTACAGCTTCCTTATAATCCGGATTGAATCCTGCTTCGGTGTTCCTGGCTTCTGACTCCTGCTCGGCTCCTGACAACGTTTCCAGTTTGGCATTTGCTTTGGCGTTCTTGCTCTGGTGCTTCCAGTTTGGTGTTCGCTTCGGCGAGCCTGCTTCAGCGTTTCCAGCTTGGTGCTTGCCTTGGCATCCCTGCATTGGTGCTCTTGCTTTGGTGTTTCTACTTCGGCGCTTCTGGCTCCTGAACCCGGTTCGACTCCTGACTACGTCTGTGCTTGCTCCTGGCTTGGCCTCTTTGGTCTTTGAAACTCAGCCTGGCTTTCGACTACGCTTCTGTTTGCTGCCTTTTGGGAGCGTTTAGCTCCTCTTTAGCTCTTTGAGCCACAGCATTACGTGGCGTTAGTTTTGGTGGCGTTTGTGTTATGTTTGATGCGGATTATCAAGCCAGATAATCCAGATTATCCTTTTGTTCTTGCTTTTTGAGTTCTTTTGAACTAAGACTTTTACCTTTTTAAAGAAACACTGCAGTTAAGTGTTTTTGAGTTTAAAACATCATCTAATAAACATTTAAGAACTTTTATTGTGTGTGTGGCTCTTTAAGACGCAGCTGTATCACGACATCAGGTGCTTGGAGTGGCATTAAACATGTATTCATGAAAGGAAAATCTAGTCTAAAATGTATGCTTGTTCATGTATACTGACCCTTAAGAAAACGTACTGTAGTAACCATACTAGAGCCTTTCCTTGTGTGAAGCGGCTCTCACTGTAAGGTGATTTGAAGGTAGTGGGGAGGAAGCACAAGGTGGCAAGTGAAGAAAGGATAAACAACCAGGTAAAGCCAAAAGGAGTTACTTCAAACTTGTGTGCAGTAGCAGCAGGTCCCAGCAGGGTCTAGTCAGTTATGAGTAATACCCTCTGATATATACAAGAGCTGCTTTTCTGGCATAACTAGCATTTTTCAGAACTCTCTATTTACAAGCAAGAGTGCCAAAAACTGGAATTTGCTTCTAATGATCAATACACATGGCTGGCTACATTTGGGATGGAAAGCAACAGCAATAGTGTGAATCAATGAAAGAGTGCTTAGAAAATCTGCTATCTGTTATATTGATATTTGCTGGGGGGGAGGGGCTTCCGTGAAAACCTACCATGGAAAAATATTTAAAAGAAATTACAACATGTTTTTCTACCTTTTTTGAGACTTTTTTTTTACAGTACACCTGTGTTTGGTGTTTTGCTGTGCTATAATATAAACCTACAAAACAATGCTAGGGAACTGTCCCACATCCTGGGTTTTCTCCAATCAGGACTGCCTAATCATCTCATTTACCTCAATTCAGCAAGTCTAACCAAGCGGAACAATGATACACCCATCACACATAAAATACATCTCATTGCATTCAGTGGTGCTTTTTTCCAAGGTAGTGGCTACAGAATTACAGCCTACCAATTACCTGCGAATAAGACCCTTTTTATATTCGAGCAAACATACATGGAATTGTGCCCTTACTCACTTTTCCTAACTACATACAACTGCAGCCGTATACAAAATTACTTAACTATAGCAGGATCCGGACTGCAAACTTAGGCACTTCTTTGAGAGCATAGCTGATTGAAGGACACAGAAACTGACTGACTTGGCAAAGCATGCAAAAGACTGGGCTGTCAGCCTTACTTCTGCCAACAGAACTTGGGTTTTCCCTTCTCAAGGCATTTAGAACTTGAAGTAGGTTATTTCCCTGCTTTGGGAAAATGGGTGTGTGTGCGTGGGCATCTATACTGTAGAATGAATGCTGTGACACCTCTTTAACTGCAATGGAATTCTGGAATTTGTAGGTTGCTGAGGCACCTGCACATTTGGGAAGAAAACTCAAGACCTTGCAAACCTACCAAACTCCTACAATTACATAGCATTGAGCCAGGGCACTTCAAGTGGAGTCAAGTGGTGTGAAATCTACAGTGTAGATGCACCCCAAGTCACAGATAATGATGACAATAATATAATCACATACAACAACAGCCCCATACAAAGTTACCTAATATCACAAGATCCAAGCTGCAAACTTAAGGCACTTCTTTGGCCCCTTCCACACAGCTGTATAAAATCCACATTGAACTGGATGATATGGCAGTGTGGACTCAGATAACCCAGCTCAAAGCAGATATTGTGGGATTTTCTGCCTTGATGTTCTGGGTTATATGGCTGTGTGGAAGGATCCTATGTGAGCAAATGCAGCTGACCGAAGAATACAGAGCCTGATTTTGACAAAACAGACTGGGCTATTGGCTTACTTATTCCAACAGAACTTGGCTTTTTTTCTTTCAAAAGCATTGAGAACTGGAGACATGTTATTTTCTTGTTTCGGTAAAATGGGTGTGTGCACACGGGCATAGACGCTGTAGAATGAATGCAGTGACACCTCTTTAACTCCAATCCTTAACTGCAAAATCCTGGAATGTGTGGGCACCTGCACTCTTGGGCAGAGAAAGCTCAAGACCTTGCAAAGCTGTATTGTTGAAGGCTTTCATGGCTCACTGGGTTGCAGTGAATTTTCCGGGCTGTATGGCCATGTTCCAGAAGCATTCTCTCCGGACAGTTCGCCCACCTCTATGGCAAGCATCCTAAGAGGTTGTGAGGTCTGTTGGAAACTACGCAAGTAAAGTTTATATATCTGTGGAAAGTCCAGAGTGGGAGAAAGAACTCTTTTCTGTTTGAGGCAAGTGTGAATGGTGCAACTGGCCACCTTGATTAGCATTAAATGGCCTTGCAGCTTCAAAGATAAGCTGCTTCATGCCCCAGAGAATGAAAATGAACAAAATCTGGCTACCAGTATTAAAATAAATTCTAAAATCAGGACAGTAAATAAAGAACAACACTCAGATGACAGGGGAATTCCAGACAAGAAACAATCGGGGCCAGTTAACACCTTTCAACAAAGGATTCCTCCAGGAAGGAAACCGCCATTCTTTGAAACTGCAAGGCTATTCAATGCTAACCAAGGTGGCCAACTGAAACATTCACACTTGCTTTAGGCACTTGCCTAGTTTTTCCAACAGACCTCACAACCTCCGAGGATGCCTGCCACAGATGTCGGTGAAACATGAGGAGAGAATGCTTCTGGAACATGGCCATACAGCCCGGAAAACTCACAGCAACCCTTGCAAAAGTCCGAAACTCCCAAAGCACTGAGCCAAAGCAGCGCAAGTGGAGTCAAGCTGCATGAAATCTACAGCGGAAATGCTCCCCAAGACACAAATGATGATGATGATAATACAGGCATGGGCCAACTTCGGTCCTCCGGGTGTTTTGGACTTCAACTCCCACAATTCCTAACAGCCTACCGGCTGTTAGGAATTGTGGGAGTTGAAGTCCAAAACACCCGGAGGGCCGAAGTTGGCCCATGCCTGTAATAAATGATAACAACCCTATTCGGCTGAGCTTTCCCCGCGGGATGCAACTTCAAAGCCAAGCCTTGGGAAGCGGCACCGAGGAGGGCGTGGAGCGCCTTCCAAACTCAAGTTAACAGAGGAGAAAAGCAGGCGACGCGCCCCCTTCCTCTGCCTCGCTCCGGGTGCGGATTCTCCTCAGCCCCCGTCGCCCCTTTCCTCCTCCACTTCACCCCGCTGACCCACCTGTTGTTGCCGGGCAGCCCAGGAGCGCCGCCAGCAAGGCCATTTCGAGAGCCCAGGAGGCTTTCATGCCGCCAGCAGCAACGGTCCCTCCCGTTGAGGACTGACTGACTGACCTCCTCACAAGCGAGGAGAAGAGTGTGAGGGGAAGCGCGGGCGGCGCGCGACGCAGCCAACCTCGGATGCCGCGCGCGCTCCGGTGGGGGGTGGGAGGGGGCGTCCAACTCCCCTCTCTCTCCCGGCCACGCCCCTTTGTTTCTCTCTCGCGCTCCCTCGCTCGTGCTGCCTCTTTTCTTGCCTCGCGCGCGTCTCAAGCAGGTTGTGCGCGCTTCTCTGGGACTGAGGCGGTGGGATTTTCTCCCCCTTTGGGACCCGTTTGCCTTTCAAGCACAGAATAACAATGCCCAATCATACAGTGATAACACCAGTCTTGCTCCTCGGTTATCAGTGTCCGCTCCTGTCATAAAAAACATGGGAAAAGTTCATTAAACTGCAAACGCTTTGTTTCGGCAGGACATCCTGCAGCACATTTTGCTCTGGTTTTTCAAGGAATATCCAAGAGCCGGGTTGTTGTGCATTTCCCGGGCTGTATGGCCATGCTCCAGAGCATTCTCTCCTGACGGTTCACCCACATCTATTCCAGGCATCCTCAGAGGTTGTGAGGTACCTCACAACCTCTGAGGGCCCTTCCACACAGCCCTATATCCCAGAATATCAAGGCAGAAACCCCCACATTATCTGACTATGGATTCAGATAATGTGGGGGTTTCTGCCTTGATATTCTGGGATATACCCTGTTTCCCCTAAAATAAGACATCCTCAGAAAATAAGACCTAGTAGAGGTTTTGCTGAATTGCTAAATATAAGGCCTCCCCCGAAAATAAGACCTAGCATAGTTTGTGTTTGGAAGCATGCCCACTGAACAGAACACCAGAGCATGCAGGATTGGCAAATGTACGTACCATAGATTGATGTACATGGAAATAATGGTAGTAACAAGAAATTCTTGATAGGATTCACAGTTTGTCTGATTATGCTGGTTTGTGATGACAACTACTGTACAGTATATAATAAATGTTCATTTTTTTGTTCAACAATAAATGTGAATTCTTCTTCATGGAAAAATAAGACATCCCCTGAAAATAAGACCTAGAGCATCTTTGGGAGCAAAAATTAATATAAGACACTGTCTTATTTTCGGGGAAACACGGTAGGGCTGTGTGGAAGGGCCCTCAGAGGTTGTGAGGTACCTCACAACCTGAGGATGGACTCAAATTACCCTGTTTAAAGCAGATATTGAGGGCCCCTCCACACTGCTCTGTAATCCCAGAATATCAAGGCAGAAAATCTCACAATATCTGTTTTGAACTGGATTATTTGAGGCCACACTCGGATAATTCTGCCTTGATATTCTGGGATATAGGGGTGGGTGGAAGGGCTCTGAGGATGCCTGCTATAGATGTGGGTGAAATGTCAGGAGAGAATGCTTCTGGAACATGGCCATACAGCCAGGAAAGTGCACAACAAAGCAGGAATTTCAGCCATGAAAGCCTTCGACAACACATATCTAAGGGCCCTTCCACACAGCCATACAACTCAGAATATCATGGCAGAATATCCCACAATATCTGCTTGGAACTGGGATATATGACTCAGATAACCCAGTTCCAAGCAGATATTATGGGATTTTCTGCCTTGATATTCTGGGTTTATATGGCTGCGTGGAAGTGCCCCCAGAATATCAAGGTAGGAAATCCCACATTATCTGCTATGACCTGGGTTATCTGAGTCCACACTGCCATATATTCCAGTTCAAAGCAGATAATGTGGGATTTTATTCAACTGTGTGGAAAGGGCCTATGAAATCCAGAGTATCTGCTTTGAACTGGGGTATATGGCAGTGTAGAATCATATAATCCATTTCAAAGAAGATAATGTGGATTATCTGCTTTGATAATCTGGATTTTATTTGGCAGTGTAGAAGGAGCCTGAGCGAGGGCCCTTCCACACAGCCACATAACCCAGGCCCCTTCCACTCAGCTTAATACTATCCCACATTATCTGCTATGAACTGGAATATATAGCAGTGTGGACTCAGATATCCCAGTTCAAAGCAGATCTTGTGGGATTTTCTGCCTTGATATTCTGGGTTATATGGCTATGTGGAAGGGCCCCCAGAATATCAAGGTTTATAATCCACAATATATGCTTTGAACTGGATTATCAGAGCCCACGCTGCCATATATTCCAGTTGAATGTGAATTTTATACTGCTGTTTGGAAGGGGCCAAAGTTTCTGGAGTATTACAACTACAGTACTTTCAAAGTGAAACCCTGCGCATTTAAACAGGAAATAACAATTTCAAACCAGTCACATTTCCTCCCCTAAATTTTGTTATGTAGTGGAATCATGGTGCTTCATGCAGTCATGCCGGCCACATGACCTTGGAGGTGTCTACGGACAACGCCGGCTCTTCGGCTTAAAAATTGAGATGAGCACCAATCCCCAGAGTCAGACATGACTGGACTTAACATCAACCTTTACCTTAGTGGAATCAAACCAGCCTCCCTCTCTGTCCCTCGGAAAGAGACTGATTTTTTTTTAGTTAAGAAGGTTCTTTTTTTAACATGAGGTGAGGCAATTTCATGCTGAAGTGCCTTTACGATGTACCTCCATCAAAACATAAGGAAATACCAATTTTTACTCAAGTCTAATGCACCATTGAATCTAATGCGCACCTCATTTTTCAAAACCCTGATACAAAAAAAGTAAAAATGTAATGTGTAGCAGCAACATGTAATTGACTCTTTGTAATGGAATCATAGAATCATAGAGTTAGAAGAGACCTCATGGGCCATCCAGTCCAACTCCCTGCCAAGAAGCAAGAATATCACATTCAAAGCACCCCAATAGATGGCCATCCAATCTCTATTTAAAAGCCTCCTAAGGAGCCTCCGGGGCAGAGAGTTCCACTGGTGAACTGCTCTCACGGTGATGAAGTTCTTCCTAATGTTCAGGTGGAATCTCCTTTCCTGTAGTTTAAAGCTCTTCTTCTGCGTGCTAGTCTCCAGGGCAGCAGAAAACAAGCTTGCTCCCAACTCCCTATGACTTCTCACATATTTATACATGGCCATCATGTCTCCTCTCAGCCTTTTCTGCAGGATAAACATGCCCAGTTCTTTAATATGGCCATCACAGTTGCTGTCTGCTTACAATTCCTTCTGTAAAAACCAAAGTGTTTGAACACCAAAGCTTCCAGCAATGGAAATGAAAACCTTGGGCGCATGTAGAACAAATCCACTTTAACTGCCTTGGTTCAATGCTATGGAGTCACAGTGGCTGTAGTTTTGCAAGACCTTGTGTCTACTCTGCCAAGGAATGCTGATACCTCACCAAACTACAAATCTCAGGATTGTATAGCATTTTGCACTGGCCATGACGTCCCTCGAAGAGGAGCTTCTGAAGCAGCTTCCCCTTTGGCTATGGCTCAGCCCTAAGGTGACCATATGACACAAATCTAATGTCCGACCCAATTTTGGTGAAGAAATTTAGCCCAAAAGGTGAGCATTAGATGATAGTCAATAGGGTAGTTGCATGAGCTGTGCATTTGAAATGCCTTCAAAATTGCATCTGACGTAGAAACCAACACACACTTCAGCGACCCAGCCATAACAAAGCACTCTGAAGTCCCACAGATTGTAATGGCAGAGCCAGTTCTATCCTACCCTTTAATGCCATTTGGACTGCCATATAATGCTGTTAAACTGCATTATATGACCATTTCAGACGATATTTTACAGCAGTGTAGATCCAGCCACATGCCAATCTCTTGCAGCTATGGTCTTTTTGGTCTCCCAGAAGACCATAGCTGTAAACAGGTGGGTAGCTTTTCTTTTGAACATAATAAGTAAATTGGTGGGTAGCTTTTCTTTTGAACATAAAATATTAAATTTAATTATGTGCAAACTTTGCCATGCTCAATTTAAAAAAAAAAAAAAGTGCCGGGAGAGATCAAAATCCTTGCAAAATATTGTCCTTCTCGAGACTATTTCAAATGAAACAGTCGTTCAGGACAGCCTTTAACACAAGTTCAGGAGTTATCATTCTAGTAGATCTCAACCTGTGGGTCCCCAGATGTTTTGGCCTCCAACTCCCAGAAATCCTAACAGCAGGCAAACTGGCTGGGATTTCTGGGCGTTGTATGCCAAAACACCTGAGATCCACAGGTTGAGAACCACTGTTCTAGAACTGTTATAGAACTTTATTTATTCCAAGAGAGGTCTAACAATCCATGTGTTGATACTGATACAGGTGTGCATCCCTTATCCAGCATCCCAAAATACACCCTAAAATCCAAAATTATCCACAGGAGGGCCTGAGATAACAACACTTTGCTTTCTGATGGTTACATGTACACAGACTTGTGCTTCATGTGTAAAATTGTTTAAAATATTGTATAAACTTATTCTGAGACTTTGTTTATAATTTGTGTTTAGACTTGGGTTCCATCTCTAAGACATCTCCTTGTGTACATATATGCAAATACAGGGATCCCAAAGAACCCCAAATCCAAAGCACTTCTTGTCCCAAGCATTGCAAATAAGAAGTACAGTAGAGTCTCACTAATCCAAGCCTCGCTTGTCCAAGCCTCTGGATAATCCAAGCCATTTTTGTAGTCAATGTTTCCAATATATCGTGATATTTTGGTGCTAAATTCGTAAATACAGTAATTACAACATAACATTACTGCGTATTGAACTACTTTTTCTGTCAAATTTGTTGTATAACATGAAGTTTTGGTGCTTAATTTGTAAAATCATAACCTAATTTGATGTTTAATAGGCTTTTCTTTGATCAGTCCTTATAATCCAAGATATTCGCTTATCCAAGCTTCTGCCGGCCCGTTTAGCTTGGATTAGTGAGACTCTACTGTACTCATCATTTGTATGCTAAAAAAGTAAACCAAGTATCCATAAATCACATTAGTCATTCTCAGTTGGCATGCCAGTCTCTTGCAGAGTGCAATTGAGCATACCCGACTCAGTTTCCACATTTAGGAATAGTTCAGCATGGCTGCATCTGGGCTGGCTCCCTAATGAAAAACAGTGAAGCCACCACTTCTCAGGTGGCAACATCTGAGCCATTTCCCCATCAGCTTTCAGCCATGGCAGTTTCTTTATAAGAAATGAAGGCTGGAAAGAAGAGGAACATCTTTCCCATTATATCGGACTGGATCTACACTGCCATATAAATCCAGATTATCTTCTTTGAACTGGATTATATGGCAGTGTAGGTCCAGCCTCGGTCACCAGAATGCCTTAAACTGATCATGACCTGGACTCTGCCCATTGTTATCAATTTTTTATAAAATTCTTATTGAAGAGTTGTGAATTTCCATATCCACTGATAGGAATGTCAAGAATGTGAGGTATAGAATTGCTGCGTCAATTGTTAACAAAAGAACTGTGAACATTTGAGTAAAGCTGGATCTGCACTGCCCTATATCCCAGGATCTGATCTCAGTTTTAAACTGGATTATATGAGTCTACACTGACAGATAATCTGGGATAAGCAGATAATCTGGGATCATATCCTGAAATATAGGGCAGTGTAGATCCAGTCTAAGGCCCCTTTTTATACTACCATATAATTGAGATAATAAAGCAGACTGTCTGCTTTGGATTATACACTGCTATATAATCCAGATCAGAGCAGATAATCTGGATTTTATATGACAGTGTAGAAGGGGTCTAAAATCCCTCAGAGACGACTAATTATTTTGTTAAAGGGGCAAAAGTAGTAATAAATGATCAGATGTTCCAAATTTGCCTACAGATCTTAGGCCCCTTCTATACAGCTGTATAAAATCTGATTATCTGTTTTGAACTGGATTATATGGCAGTTGTCACGACCCAGGCTGCAGAGCACCAATAACCATACACAGAGGCCAGAATCTATCTAATATCTTTATTAAGGAAATATGTAAAGTCAATAAAAATAAGTGCAGAATAAAGTTCAGAAGAAGACCTTTCGGGAAAGGTCAATTATAGTCCAGGAAAACAATGTCCAATATGAAATATTAAGGTCCAAAGTTATAATCCAGTAACCGAAACACTCACTTTGCCAAGCAAAGTGAGGGGAGAAGACAAGGTCCTTTAGTACATGAAACTTAGGCAAGGCAAGGAAATAACTTGATTCTTGGATACAAGGCTTAATTCAAGGCAACAAAGAACAAGGAGCAAAAACAGGATCCTTGGTAAATTCGTGGCGAGGTCCGGAAGGCAAGGCTGGGTTCGTGAAGCAAAACAAGGTCCTGAGAAGCAAAGCAAGGCTGGAAACGGGAGCGTAGTCCACACACAACCTACTCCCGTAGTTGACGAATTGACTCCGCAAGATTCCTACGAGGGCAAAACACCTAAGTAGGGTCTCGTTTTCCCGCCAGAGAGCAATTCTCTGGGGAACCAGAACCGAAAGCCATTCTCTGAGTCCAGATGCATGACTCCCTAAAGATTCCCATGGGAAGCAGGTTTAATCAACCATTTGTTTGGCCGCGATTCTCAGGCTTCTGCGATTAGCCTGTTGAGCTCCTCTCTGTTGTTGACAATAATCACGGCGAGAAAATGGGGGAGATTTCGGCTCAGGGCTTGTTTGACAAACTTCTGGGAGACAAATCTCCTGCAGGTGCAAGGGCTCCAATTCTGGCTGAGAAAGCTCCAATTCTGGCTGAAACGGTGGGAAACCTAAGTTTTCCTCTTCATCTGTCACAACAGCGCTAGGAACGGGACTACATGGCCCATGAGTCATCACAGCAGTATAGATTCATATAATCCAGTTCAAAGCAGATAATGTGGATTGTCTGCTTTGATAATCTGGATTATATAGCAGTGTAGAAAGGGCCTTTGTTATACTCTTCTGTAACACAGTCCAACAAAAAAAATTGCTGTCTTGGTTTCTGTTCCTGGAGTTCTTTGGCATGTTGAGTCAGAAAAGTGCATTGGATAGTCCGCGTCAGCTTTAGTTTCTTTGATATGGGTTATCATGGTTTGCTATGGGCAAGAGGATGACAACTGTTAGGTGGCATATATTCTGTGTCTCAAAAACTAGATAGGATAGGAAACTCGTGCCATTTTTGGAAAGCTGGTGCCATTTTTGGAATCAGCAAGTCAAATATACCCATTTGAGGTACCAAAATATATGTTGGCTAGTGTAATGTGTCCCTGCAAAGGAATAATGCAGATGCACAAAGGGGCAGACCTAGAACAGACATATCATCCTACTGCTCCATGTGAATACAGACTGAAATGGACTGGGTTCAGCCGCTGAACCCTTGTCTAATTTTAGAAGTGTTGAGTTTGAACTTTTTGTGTGATCAGCTTGTCCCTATCTCAAGACGTTACTAGAGTGGGAGGGGGACTTGAAGGGGAAGGGGTCTAATAAAAAGGTTGTTTTCCTAGAAGGGCATATATATATATGAAGCTAAATAAGGATTTAAAGTGGATCCAAACTCTACTTTGCATCCACTTTAAATCTACTTTACTGAGGGGCCTTTAAACAGCTCATCCAGACAGGTCCTGGGCCTCACCAGACCACAAACTCCAGAATTCTGCAGGAGGCAGAAACTGAATTTAAAGTGGATCAATGTTCTGGTGTGATGAAGCAGATAGTTGAATTTT
This sequence comes from Anolis carolinensis, assembly GCF_035594765.1. Classification (NCBI taxonomy): domain Eukaryota; kingdom Metazoa; phylum Chordata; class Lepidosauria; order Squamata; family Anolidae; genus Anolis; species Anolis carolinensis. The sequence goes on from NC_085845.1 coordinate 74,901,638, forward strand.
TAAATTCTTTTTTAAAGAGAGTATCTTACCTTACAGTTTGTATCTGGAGGTCCAGGGAGAAGTATCAGTCGGCCAGACCTGGGAATTTGGGAGACTGTATCTGTGGCAATGACAACATTGGTAGAAGCAGTGGCCTGTCATTCCGTGATAAAATTCAGTGCTGGTCAAGATTGACCATGTGACCTTCTTTACAGAGAAAAGTCCTCTATTTGAAAATTTGTTAGAGCACTGAATATATCCTCTGTTTAAAGCAATGTCCAGTCCAGGTCTGCATTAAAGATAAAATGTTACTTTCCATTTAATTAGCCTCTGAATAGCAGACAGCAGAGACACCAGGTCACCTACTAATAGTCTAGGTGATATGTCCTGGAAATGTAAAATTACACTAATTATTTCTGCACTCTGTCCCTATCTAAAGAAACTAGCCCATGTGCATTTTGTACAAATTGCTGCCTTTTTCTGTCTGCTATTGTTTCTTTCCTTCCTTCTCTGTGTCTCTCCCTCTTGGCATGAACTGGCTACTCAACCTTCACTTTGGACTGGTGATATTTCAACCTCTGTTGAATGTAACATACATATAGACACAAGTGCAATGTGTGTGTGTGTGTGTGTGTGTGTGTGTGTGTGTGTGTGTGTAAGCAAAAGGGGGAACTCTATTAGGGATGGAAAACCTTTTGTCCCTTTCCATCACCATAAACCAGCACATTTAGTGATGAGAAATTGTGGGACTTGTATTCCAACACATCGAGTGGACAATAGATGCCCCCTTCCTGCTTATTATGATCTCATAAATAGGCTTGCATTGATGCTATGAGCCTTTTTCCATCACACAGAGCCCTACTCACTGAAATATGTTCTTCTAATTAAATGGGATATGACTATGGGCTTCTGGCTTAGGTTTTTAGTGGGTGTCATCAGTGTGCTGACATCACTCAGTTCTGTTTTCTCATTGTCATATGATTCAGCTTTGGCGGCAGAAGGGTTGAATCAGTGTCTGGGATCTTTAATGGTTGAGAATGAAGAAGCTGATGTTCGGTTCTAACAGATTGTTGATTAGTCCACTTGGAAGATTATTGTTCAAATTTGTGCTGCATGGAGCTTTACTTATATAAACAGAAGGCAGGATGTCTATAGACCAGGGCCCATCTCCCATCCTCAGTATTATTTCATGTGATCCACAAAGGTGATGTGACACAAAGGCCCCATCTACACTGCCATATAATGCAGTTTCAGGATGCAGTTTAACTGTATTGAACTGGATTATATGTGTCTACTCTGGGGGCACCGGTGGTGCGGCGGGTTAAACCGCAGAGCTGCTAACCTTGCTGACAGAAAGGTCAGCGGTTTGATTCCAGGGAGCGGGGTGAGCTCCCGCTGTTAGCCCCAGCTTCTGCCAACCTAGCAGTTCAGAAACATGCAAATGTGAGTAGATCAATTTCAGGTAGGTACCATTTCAGCGGGAAGGTAACAGCGCTCCATGCTGTCATGCCAGCCTCATGACCTTGGAGGCGTCTACAGACAACGGCAGTTCTTCGGCTTAGAAATGGAGATGAGCACCAACCCCAGGAGTCGGACACGAGTAGATGTAATGTCAGAGTAAAATCTTTACCTTTACCTTACACTGCTATATAAAGTTGTTCAATGCAGTTGAACTTCATCCTGAAACTGCATTCTATGGCAGTGCAGATGGGGCCAAAGACAGGGAGAGACACTGGAAGACAGAAAAGAAGAGGAAGGGAAATACATTTCTTTGGCCCCTTCCACACAGCTGAATAAAATCCCACATTATGTGCTTTAAACTGGAATATATGGCAGTGTGGACTCAGATAACCCAGTTCAACGCAGATATTATGGGATTTTCTGCCTTGATATTCTGAGATATATGGTTGTGTGGAAGGGCCGTAAATTGCAGACCATACTCATCTTTGGCTTGATTCATCAATGATTTTAACTTAGTGCTGATTATTATTCCTGAACCAATGCAGACATCAACAACAACAAAAAATCCCATTTAGGAACTTTCCCTTTAAGAATACCAGGTCAGATGCTGAGTTAGTGTTTTGTATTTTGGATATCCTAACCCTGTGATATCAAGACAAAGACCTGCACAGAAACTCTATCTTCATTCACATAATTAATATTCTGAAGATGACATCCCTTTAAAGAATTCAAGACAATAGGCCAAAAGGAAGTCCAAACAGACATCTTAAAAGGAAAGATAGATCACTGTTCAGAACAATGTCGCTGCTAACAGAATAAATAAGATTTCTTCCTGGCCTCCTCCTCCACACACACACATCTACTAGAAAGAAATTTCCAATAGTCAGATGTTAGTTCTGCTCTTGCCCCTAACTGTCAACTTTCTTCCAAAGGTTAACAATGTTATCCCATATGACCTGGAAGCATCAGAGAGAAGCCTTGCTTTTATATTTTAAATGGCTGTCTTGCTTCTTTATTTCTCTTCATCTTTGACAGGGGATCTCCTTTGATTGGTGGATGAATCAGTCCACCCAGCTAGAAAAACAGAAAACATTTACTGTAGTGCTCAAAAACATATTTTCCATTATACAGTTTACTTAGTAGTCCATTTCACATTTAGCTCAAGCTCGGAAAATCTTTAGAAGACAATGGTGGGAATTCTTTAAGCACACAACATGTTTATGTATATTAAAAGGTCATAGTTACCTATTAGTATGAAAAATATATCATAACTAGCTTTATGTGGGGAATTTATTCCTGATTCCAGATTTTATTTATTGTGTTAGAAGCGAACCGACGGTACAAGTTGTAATGTATTTGAAAACACAAAGTTAAAAAAAACTTGGCATTATACTAAATGTCCTTTGACCAGTAGCTGGGCACTTGGAGTGCTTCTGGTGTTGCTATAAGAAGGTCCTCCATTGTGCATGTGGCAGGGCTCAGACTGCATTGTAATGACTGCATTGTAATAGGTGGTCTGTGGTTTGCTCTTCTCCACACTCGCATGTCGTGGACTCCACTTTGTAGCCCCATTTCTTAAGGTTGGCTCTGCATCTCATGGTGCCAGAGCGCAGTCTGTTCAGCACCTTCCAAGTCGCCCAGTCTTCTGTGTGCCCAGGAGGGAGTCTCCCATCTGGCGTTAGCCACTGATTGAGGTTTTGGGTTTTAGCTTGCCACTTTTGGACTCTCGCTTGCTGATGTGTTCCTGAGAGTATCTCTGTAGATCTTAGAAAACTATTTCTTGATTTAAGGCATTGGTGGGCTGGCTGATATCTAAACCAGAAGCGACTTGAAACTGATTCTGGATTATGTAGTATTTGAAATTCTTCCTGGAGTCCTGTATTAGTCCTCCACATGCCACAGTGACAGAGATATTGCCTCCTCATAGATAGCACCATTAGTTTTGTAAGACTTAATTAAGTTGTATATTTAATTCTCTTTTATGGATGGAGACTATGTGTACTTAAAACAATTAACACCACAAAGGGCTCTGGGTGGGAACGATCCCCCTCTTACTACTTCATATGTTTGCTCCTTTAGATCAGGGAAAAGGGACGTGAAGGCCTCCTGACATATTTGGACTGGAATTCCCTTCATCTATAACTAGGATCACCAGTTCTCTGGGCTCCTTAGCTGAAGCCCAGGAGGATTGCTCTACTTCTATAGTAAAGGTTTTCCCCTGACGTTAAGTCCAGTCGTGACCGACTCTGGGGGTTGGTGCTTATCTCCATTTCTAAGCCAAAGAGCCGGCGTTGTCGGTAGACACCTCCAAGGTTATGTGGCTGGCATGATTGCATGGAGAGCCGTTACCTTCCCACCGGAGCGGTACCTATTGATCTACTCACATTTGCATGTTTTCGAACTGCTAGGTTGGCAGCAGCTGGGGCTAACAGTGGACGCTCATTCCCCTCCCGGGATTTGAACCTGGGACCTTTTGGTCTGCAAGTTCAGCAGCTCAGTGCTTTAACACACTGCGCCACCACCATATGGGGTGCTTTTACACTGTTTGACACCATATTAGTTACTCAATGCTATGGAATCTTGGGAGGTGTAGTTTGTTGAAGCATCTGTCTTCTTTAGCAGAGATAGCTAAAAGCCTTTTCAAGTTACAACTTCCAGGATTTCATAGCATTCAGCCGTGACACTTCTTTGTGTATGAGGAGTGACTTGAGAAACTTAAACTTAAGTGCCATGGCACTTAAAATGGAAGTAAAACTGCATTGTAAGTGCACCCTAGATCTCTAGACGGGGAAGACAAATGTCCAGATGAGTGATGCTTGACAGGAATAATGTTTGTCATTTGTGTGCGAGCTGGCTTTAAAACTTAAGTATCCTTCTTCTCTACCCCTGAAAATGGTAAGAGGGATCACTATGTCCAGATGAGTGATGCTTGACAGGAATAATGTTTGTCATTTGTGTGCGAGCTGGCTTTAAAACTTAAGTATTCTTCTTCTCTACCCCTGAAAATGGTAAGAGTGACCACTATCTCATTGTTCGTGTATATGTTGTGCTTGATTTATGGGTTTCAGCTATTTGTTAAAGAAATGGTGCAGAATCTCTCTCTTTAACACACACACACACACACACACACACTTTGCCTCTGAAACACTGGGGATTTCTCCTGTGACATGACAATAGAGAAATCTATGGTTTCAGGCTGTGAGTCTGGCATCTCAGTGGTCAGAAGGTAACTTGGTACTCCAACTTTAGTCAAGGTAGCTGATACTATGGGGTGGAGGGAATTGCAATCAAACATCTGAAGATGTCTACATGTTCTTCATCCCTGCTTTTAGAGCTTGCCTGCTCAACAACTAACCCAACTGCCTCTTCTCTCGACCATGTGTGGTGTCCCCCCATCAGGACATTTATTTGTTTGATTTTTAATGTGGAGGACTGTTAATTACTTCACAGGTCACACTATTTGGCTAGCAGGGTGAATTCATTTATTGGGGATTGGTCAAGCTGTTATTTGTGGAGGCATACTTTAAAGTAGGAGCCCCGGTGGCGAAGTGTGTTAAAGCACTGAGCTGCTGAACTTGCAGACCGAAAGGTCCCAGGTTCAAACCCCGGGAGCGGCGGGAGCGGCCACTGTTAGCTCCAGCTTCTGCCAACCTAGCAGTTCGAAAACATGCCAATGTGAGTAGATCAATAGGTATAGCTCCGGCGGGAAGGTAACGGCGCTCCATGCAGTCATGCCAGCCACATGACCTTGGAGGTGTCTACGGACAACGCCGGCTCTTTGGCTTAGAAATGGAGATGAGCACCAACACCCAGAGTCAGACATGACTGGACTTAACGTCAGTGGAAAACCTTTATCTTTATCTTACTACTTTAAAGTAGTGCCCACAAGGTTGTTGTGTGTTTTCCGGGCTGTATGGCCATGTTCCAGAAGTATTTTCTCCCACATCTATGGCAGGCATCCTCAGAGGTTGTGAGGTATATGCCTGCTATAGATGTGGGTGAAATGTCAGGAGAGAATACATCTGGAACATGGCCATACAGCCCAGAAAACACACAACAACCCTATGATTCTGGCCATGAAAGCCTTCGACAACACATAGTGCACACAGTTTGAAATGTCATCAGTCCAATGAGTAGGTTAAGTAGCCAGTTCATGTTGTTGTTGTTGTTGTTGTTGTTGTTGTTGTTGTTGTTGTTGTTGTTGTTATATGTATTTATATCCCACTTCTTCTCTCCCAAAGGAAACTCAAGGCAACTGTGGAGACTCAAGGCAACTGTGGAGACTCAAAGGTGTTGATGTTATAACAGACCACGGAACAAGCCCATGAGATCTCATTCTGAGGGTTTTTTCCCCTATTCCAAAATACAGTGCAAACAGGAAAAACATCAACATAAAGGAAACATAACCACAAGAGGGAAAACACACAAAATCAGATTTGTTTGAGATATACCTCAGGCCTATGAAGGTTAGATTCAATCTTTTTAAAAAGGAGTCCCTCCTAGTGGGATTCTTTTTCTTCTTCAAACTCCAGGTATAACAGCAGAGATTAACATATTTGTTTTCTTACATATTTGAAGTTCTTATACTTCAAGTTTCCATCACATTTCCAGAGATCCCCAAGATGGTTAACAATAAAGAAATTTTAAAAATACATTAAAGCATTATACATGGCAAATAGTATAATTATGTTTTTAGAAAAGAAGGAAATTTTCAGACCACATTTGCAGACTTGATTATTTGTGAATTTGATTAAAATTTTCTCTCTAGAAATCTCTAGATGTTCTAGTGTGAGTCTATGATCAGCATCTGCCAAAATTTGACCATTGTGTCATGATGGACGGCCTAAGAGATTCTTTGAGAGAATGCCTGTGTGGGAGGCGGGGCCAGGGCACGCTGGGCGGGGGGGCCAGAGCTGGCCCCGCCTCCCACGCTACTCCCGCTCGCCCGTCTGGCCTTTTCTAGCTGGCCAGACTGCAGCGGAGGTCCCTCCAGGCTCACTATTCGCCGTGGCCCCGCCTCCCATGCAGCGTGGGAGGCGGGGCCAGGGCATGCTGGGCGGGGCCAGGGCGCGGGAGGCGGGGCCGGTGGCAGGGGCGCTTTTCAGCACCCCCGCTTCACATTCAAAAATATCTCCGGCCGGCCCTGCCGGAACTAAATGGATTTGCCACGATGCTGGACGAATCCATAGGTTAATATGATAAGGTCCATAGTGAGATTATTTTTCATGAAGGATTTCTCAGTCTCCGAACCATTCCTTTTCATACATTGCAGATTTAATTACCTCAAGTAGGGAGGTAGGTTTCTCCTGCTCTGTTTGTGAAATTATAGAACACATCCTGACATATATATAGCCAACCAAGAGTCACAGATTCTTAAACTGTAACACATAGAAAGCAAAAAAACATGCATTGCCATATAATCCAGCATCAGATAATCTGGATTCAGAAACTGGATTATATGGTAGTATAGATGGGGCCTGAGTCTTCACTCCATCTTATTGTAAGATAACTCTCTTTCCTACCTTTCCACTCCCAAGTAAGCATTAAGTTGTAATCTACCATGAAAGAAAATACACATTGGACATGCATTTAGATCAAAAGGGCCGACACCCTTCCCCTTCGGTTACACGGTCCAAGGGTGAATGCTGAATGAGACAATTTTAATCAGTTGACATAAACTTTATATAATCTCTGCTGACAAGGCACCAATACATTCTATTGTCACCCACTGAGCACGTCCAGAACTCATTTAACAAGAATCAGTGCATGTTCATTAATGGATTCTTATGATTTGTTATGTCACAATCCAGCCCAAACCAGTTTGGGCAGGCTGCATATTTACAGATTTCACTCAATCAATTAGCTGTTAAAATGATCGTAATAAGCAGCATAAAATGGTGACAGGCACATAAAATAAAAGTACATTGACTCTTCACAAACAGTAGTTTGAGGTCCACATTATAACGCAATATAAGTAAAACCTAGCACGTTCTGACTTTACATTAAAAAAAGCCTTCATCTAAGAAAACAGTACAACCTGAACTGGATTTTCATCAGATATTTCTTTTGACATATGAACAGTAATAATGGCAAAGTTTGAAATCATATTCTGAACTCTACCATCATTTATTTGAAATCTACTTTGTTATGTTCCAGACAAAACATTAACCCATCATCATGACAGCTCCTTTGCATTTGCATAGATGAAAATCACTTTGTCTGATAATACTGCAAGGGAATCTTCAAGCTGATTCACAGACGCATCTTGGTGCTTACAGTCAGTAAAAGCTTAGCCGAACCAACTCAAAAGCAAACAAATACACATTTTAAAAAGTGGAAAGTATCTTTCCATCACTTCTTTGCTTGGCTAATGCATGAAACATGGCTTTCTTGATACCTGCAACAGAGTATAGAACACCATAAACAAGTCAAAGAGTTTAGCTGCGCCATATCATACTTCTCTGAAATACACTGTGCACAACTGAAAAACTTCTATAAATTGTCAAGTTGGAAAGTTACAAGACCTTCACTCCTTTGCAGTTTAAAAACTATTATTCCCGGCGTTCAAAATGCCAGTACAAGTGACAACCCCCCCTCCCAAAACAAACCCCAGCTAAATCTATTCTTGAGCCTTAAATATGGCATTATACAACAATATACATCCAATACTATTATTTGTTTATGAATTTGATGCACCCATTTAAGTAAGCCTTAATAGGTATTTTTGGAATGTTATTCGTGAACAGGTAGCAAATATAACATGAAGCTTGAAGGTCTGATTCTAACTCTTTTCAACTGACAAAAAGAAGCAAATAAAAAACACAATCCATTCGTAGTTGTCTCCTTTTGAGACAACTACAAGTTCTGCTTGTTTACAAATGGATAAAGAACACATCAATTTTGCCAGCCCATAATTGGTAAACCATTGTTGCTGTTCATAGCTGCATGTCACAGAATTAGCTTACTGAATATTGTGTTGTCGAAGGCTTTCACAGCCCAGAAAATGCACAACAACTTTAATGAGTTTTACTTTAAACCCCAACAATTTTCTGCCATCTAGAATGTGCCCCATGTGATATCTTTCTGAGATAGTCAAAGTTCTTTATCTATCACACAACTGTGAAAAATCGATGTGGCTTAGCGAGTGGCAGGAAAATGTGCCTGTTACTACAGTGGCAAGTGAAAAAACAATGGCGTTGGGTCCATGTAGAGTTACGTTTCGATGTCAACACTATTGGTTTGCTGGAAAAGGTCAAGCCATGACTACAGAGAAAAGCAAACCAGAACCAGGAAGGATGGAAGAAAAGGGACAAATCAAGGCTCGGAACCAGGATCAGGGAAGTCTCTGGCATTTGATAATACTATCAATAGCTGGGGAATGGTGGAAAGAAACTAGTGGGTCATTAATATGTGTAAGAATGCCTTCAACGTGACTTATGTAGACAAATGGCACTATTGATGAGGAAGAACACACAAGCTAGGAGAAGCTGTAGCAATTTTGGGTGTTGTCTGGTTTCCGAGCTGTATGGCCATGGTCTAGCAGCATCTTCTCCTGATGTTTATTTATTTATTTATTTATTTATTTGCAGTACAGTAGAGTTTCACTTATCCAACATAAACGGGCCGGCAGAATGTTGGATAAGTGAATATGTTGGATAATAAGGAGAGATTAAGAAAAAGCCTATTAAACATCAAAATAGGTTATGATTTTACAAATTAAGCACCAAAACATCATGTTATACAACAAATTTGACAGAAAAAGTAGTTCATTACACATTAATGCTATGTAGTAATTACTTACGAATTTAACACCAAAATATCATGATATATTGGAAACATTGACTACAAAAATGCGTTGGATAATCCAGAATGTTGGATAAGTGAGACTCTACTGTATTTATATTCTGCCCTTCTCACTCCGAAGGGGACTCAGGGCGGATCACATTACACATATAAGGCAAACATTCAATGCTTTAACATAGAACAAAGACAGAGACAAACGCAGGCTCAGAGCTGGCCTCGAACTCATGACCTCGGTCACAGTGATTTGTTGCAGCTGGCTGCAGCTGGCTGCTCACCAGCCTGGGCCAAAGCCCGGACCTACCCTGCATCTGTGGATGGCATCTATCCTCTGAAGATGCCAGCCAGAGATGCAGGTGAAATGTCAGGAGAACATGTTGCTAGAACACAGCCATACAGCCCGGAAACCACACAACAACCCAGTGATTCCGGCCGTGAAAGCCTTTGACAATATACTGCAGCAATTTGTTTTTGCATGACAAGATTCTGCAAAAGACAAGATTTTGCTTCCTCCTCTCCTCTTTTTCTTACTAAGTTGGTCATCTTCTTCTGAAATCAATTTGCAGAAGCTGAACTGGGGCAAGGACAAAGGGGGATTTGGAAAAATAGGAGAGGAACTGAGACAGCTGAAAAGTGTTCGTTGGGGTTGTCCATAACAAACTGGGTCTGTTTGAAGGTACAGTAGAGTCTCACTTATCCAACATAAACAGGCTGACAGAATGTTGGATAAGCGAAAATGTTGGATAATAAGGAGGGATTAAGGAAAAGCCTATTAAATGTCAAATTACGTTACGATTTTATAAATTAAGCACCAAAACATCATGTTTTACAACAAATTGACAGAAAAAAACAATTCAATTCACGGTAACGTTATGTAGTAATTACTATTTTTAGCACCAAAACATCACAATATATTGAAAACATTTACTACAAAAACATTGACTGCTAAAAGGCAGACTGAGTTGGATAATACAGAACGTTGGATAAGCAAAGGTTGGATAAGCGACACACTACTATATATATAGGATGGCTAAAATCTGAAGGGTGCCATGGCACTTTGCTAGAGCACTCCACACATCACTGTTAGAACCACTCACTATCACATAACTGATTTACTGAATTTTATTTGTCCAGTTATATTAGCATAAATTATCAAGTGCCCAATTTTTTTTTATAAATAAACTTGCTGTGTCCGGCCACGCGTTGCTGTGGCAAAGTATGGTGGTATGGGAAATAAAGTATTGAGGAATTGTGGTAGTTGAGGTAAAGGGTAAAGGTTTTCCCCTGACATTAAGTCCAGTTGTGTCTGACTCTGAGGATTGGTGCTCATCTCCATTTCTAAGTCAAAGAGCCGGCGTTGTCCGTAGACACCTCAAAGATCATGTGGCATGACTGTATGGAGCGCAGTTACCTTCCCACCAGAGCAGTACCTATACATCTACTCTCATTTGCATGTTTTTGAACTTTAGGGTTGGTATAAGCTGGGGCTAATAGTGGGGGCTCTCTTCGCTCCCCCAATTCAAACCTGCGACGTTTCGGTCCAGAAGTTTAGTAGTTCAGCACTGTAACACGTTGCGCCATCAGGGGATATTATTTCCTAAAGGTTGTGAATATACAATATTTCTGATTGTTTTTTTTTGTCTGTTGGAGGCAAGTATGAATGCTTCAATTAGGCAAAATTATTAGCATGTAATGGCCTTGCAGCTTTAAAGCCTGGTTGCTTCCTCCCTGAGTGAATTTTCTGTTGGGAGATGTTAGCTGGCCCTGATTATTTCCTGTCTGGAATTCCCTTGTTTTTAGAGTGGTGTTCTTTGCGATATTTTCTGTGCTTCTACTGTCTGTGGCCCTTAGAAAACAGAGGATTTGCTAGACTTTGGTGATGGGAATAGTTTGTTGGGAGGTGTTAGCTGGCCCTGATTGTTTCCTTTGTGGAATTCCCCTGTTTTCAGAGTGTTGTTCTTTATTTAGTGTTGTGATTTTAGAGATTGTATTGCTCTGTTTTATTATACCACAGTAATTATTTCATATTACAGTAGATTCTCACTTATTCAGCATTCGCTTATACAATATTCTGGATTATCCAAAGCAGTCTGCCTTTTAGTAGTCAATGTTTTTGTAGTCAGTGTTTTAAATTCATTGTGATATTTTGGTGGTAAATTTGTAAATACAGCAATTACTACATAACATTACTGTGCATGGAACTGCTTTTTCTGTCAAATTTGTTGTATAACATGATGTGTTGGTGCTTAATGTGTATAATGATTACCTAATTTGATGTTTAATCAGCTTTTCCTGAATCCCTTATTATGCTACATATTCACTTATCCAACGTTCTGCCAGCCTGTTTATGTTGGATAAGTGAGACTCTACTGTATATTTATAATCTTATATTATTTGCTTAGAATTGGATCATATGAGGCCCCTTCTACACAGCAGTATAAAATGCACACTGAAGTGGATTATATGGCAGTGTGGAGTCAAGATAATTCAGTTCAAAGCAGATAATATAAGATTATAAATGGGTTATATAGTTGTGTGGAAGGGCCTTGAGTCTACACTGTCATATAATCCAGTTAAAATCTGATAATCTGTATTTTATAGGCAGTGTGGAAGAGCCTGAGGCCTAACTCTGCCTGTCCCCTGGGCTGTGTGGGTTGCTAGGAGACCAAGTGGGCGGAGCTTAGCCTTCTAACTGGCAGCAATTGGATAAAAACAATTATTCCTCTACCTCTAATTAGAACTTTATTTTCTTTTCTTTTTGTTGTATCAACCTAGAGGCATGGATGAGTGGTTGTGCTGTCAATTTTCTAGGTTGTGGGGTGTTTAGTTTTGTTGTTTTGTTGGTTGCCGGGATTCCATCACTCTTATATATATATATATATATATATATATATATATATATATATATATATATATAATGAATGATTAGTGTGGGTCTGTGGATATTGTGCCTTTGCAAATCATTTACACAAAGTAACGTTGTTAGTATATAATTTGCCTGGGAAACCTTGTCATCGTGATGTTAGACAGAGATATCTCTAATCTACATGTGATAGAAAGAAACCAGAATTTTTACAGAAGATCAAACAGTGCAATCCTATATGTGCTAGAAAGGGCTATTGAGTTCATTGGGACTCACTGTTATCAAATAAAGGTCAGATAAGGATGTAGTTTTAGTTTACTTTTGGTTGTTTATCACTTATATAAAAATGCTTCACTTATTTTGCTGCCAGTTGGTTTGGGTTATTAACTGTAATAGCTTGCAGTGCAAGTTATAGATTTCAAGGTTCTGAACAGAGAACTAATTTTGTAGTGTGACATCCAAGTTGCACGGCATTTGGAAGAATCTTGAACAGCAGCTTTTTCAAAATGTATGCTTTTAATTTCTGTGTCCAATCAGACTAGACAGTGGTGGAGATTCTTTCCCCCTTAAAAGTAAAACAGCAGTTTGTATGATTATGGCAGAAGAATAGAATGCAAAAATCCATTACGCTGTTCAGAAAAATCAGATTACTGCAAAATGATGGCTGCACAGTGCTCAGGAAATTCAAAAGTATGGTTCCTTCAACAACTGCTAAGTCTATTTTCATATTTCACGTGCTTGCAAATATCAGGCATGCTTGCTTATTAGGCAAGAGGAATGGACTGGTAGTGGAAACTATTTCTTTTTTAAATTTCCTGACTTCAGTAATATTAGATGTTCAGTCTCTCTATTTCATATATGTTCCTCATTGGAATGTATAAACAGCATCTAGAAAGGCATATCTACAATCTTGAGATTTTATAAGGAACTTCTTCTAAGGGAATAGACTCAGAGCTTGGGAAAATTACAATTTTTTTATTATTACAGTTCCAGAATCCCCCAGCTAGCATGGCCACTCAGCATAAAAAGTAACTTTTCAAAGCCTGCTCTATCTAAATTGAATGGGCCACAAGTTTCAAAAGTTGCATTGTACAAACAAAGTTGTAGTAGTAGTGCCATAAAATATAATAAAGGGTTAAAAAAGCAAGTTGGCTTTCTTGATACAAGAACCACCTGCATTTCTCTCATGTGTTTTTCCTTCTGTGCCTCGCCTCTTTCTTTTCTTTAACGAATGACAGATAGGCACGATCTAAGACACTCTGGTGTCCGGGGCAAAGGATAACTCTTAAGCCGGTGGCAGGAATGTGCCCTTCACAATACTCAAAGCAACATGGTCACGACAAGCCATTTCCCCCAGTTTGGCAGAAAAGCCAGAGATGTGGAAATGAGGGTGGCAGCACCAAAGCCTACTGCTTCTATTGATTCCCAGCATCTGCTGCCAGAACCAATCACCTCCATTTGCCAAACAGCTGGCCTACTGTGACAAAAATTAAATTTGCAGCAAAAATAAGGATCTTTCATTCCTCACATATAGAGGCATTATAACAGCAAACAGCAGCAGTTAGCAACCATAGACAGCATCGTTTTGGAGAAAGATCATACACTAGAACAGCATTTCTCAACATGGGAGTTGGGACCCCAGGGTGGGTCGCAAGGGGATTCCAGAGGGGTTGCCAAAGATTATCAGAAAACACATATTTCTGATGGTCTTAGGAATCCCTTAAGTAGTGTGCCAAGTTTGTGCAGATCCATTGTGGACTGGGTTCGGATTGCTCTTTAATTGTAGATTAAGTATAAATCCCAGCACCTACAACTCCCAAATGACAAAATCAATTAAATTGATTAATTCAAATTTCAGCATATCAGGTATTTGTGCCAAATTTGGTCCAGACCCATCATTGTTTAGGTTCACAGTGCTCTCTGGATGTAGGTGAACTACATCTCCCCTAAATCACTGCAGTTCCTCTCAAATCCCTCCAGTATTTTCTGTTGGTTATGGGGTTCTGTGTGGGAAGTTTGGCCCAATTCTATCATTGGTGGGGTTCATAGGGCTCTTTGATTCTAGATGAACTATAAATCCCAACAATCTCAACTCCCAAATGTCAAAGTCTAGTTTCCCCAAACTCCAGCAGTGTTCACATTTGGGCATATTGAGTATTCATGCCAAGTTTGGTCCAGATTCATTATTGTTTGAATCCAAAGTGCTCTCTGTATGCAGGTGAAATACAACTCCAAAACTAAGGGTCAATGCCCACCAAACCCTTCCAGTATTTTCTGTTGTTCATGGGAGTTCTGTGTGCCAAATTTGGTTCAATTCCATCATTGATGGAGTTCAGAATGCTCTTTGATTATAGGTGAATTATAAATCGCAGCAAATACAATGCCCAAATGTCAACATCAATCCCCCCCCCCAACCCCACCAGTATTCACATTTGGGCGTATCAGGTATTTGTGCCAAATTTGGTCCAGTGAATGAAAATACATCCTTCAGATCAGATATTTACATTATGATTCATAACAGTAGCAAAATGACAGTTATGAAGTAGCAACAAAAATAATGTTATGGTTGGGGGTCAGCACAACATGAAGAACTGTATTAAGAGGACGTGGCATTAGGAAGGTTGAGAACCACTAGAACAAGACTTGTTTTCTGTTTAGATGAATGGCAGTTCAGAAGTGTGGTAAGAATTTTGGCTTGCCTAGCCGCACCTAGAGCCATGTCCTGCAAAATTAATCCCCAAAGATATTTGGCAGCATGCAAATTTGGATGCTGGAGTCACCGGCTCACATTACAGTCCAGCATATGCATTTTAAGGAATGTTCCATGATCATTATTTTGGCTTGTGATCTCTAAGAAGAGATAAAACAGTAATGATTCCTTTGGATTTAACAGCTGCTGCTTGATACCATCAACCCCAGAAGAGATAAAACAGCACTGATTCCTTTGGATTTACCAGCTGCTACTTGATACCATCAACCCTAAGGTGCTATTGACAATTACTAGAACTGGTAAACAGAGAGCTATTGTGATGCAACCATCCCTTTCGGCTGTAGTTCTCTTGGAGTCCTTCCACACAACCATATAACCTAGAAATCGTCAGATAATCCACAATGTCTGCGTTGAACTGGATTATCTGAGTTCAATGTGGATTTAATACAGCTATGTGGAAGGGCCCTTGTTTAGTATTGAAGTGACTGTGGCCCCTTACACACAGCTATATAAAATCCCACATTGAACTGGGTTATATGGCAGTGTGGACTCAGATGACCATGGGCCCTTCCACACAGCCCTATATACCAGAATATCAAGACAGAAAATCCCACAATGTCTGCTTTGAACTGGGTTATCTGAGTCCACACTGCCATATAATCCAGTTCAATGTAGATTCTATACAATTGTGTGGAAAGGGCCTGGGACTTTGGGAGGAAAACCATCTTTACTCATACCACCTATCCCCCCGTTATTATCTTTTTTTATTTTAGCATTATTTAGTAATTATTAATTAATATAGTTTGTAGTTAATTTTATTACCCCATATGTTTGTTTGATGCAGTATAGAATTGTGATGTTTGTCAGTATGTTTTTTTAAAAGGAATCAGCTCCCACAAAGTGTGATGTGATGGCCAATATCTGTGACGGTTTCAAAAGGATATTAGACAAAATGATAGACAGCTGGCTTATCATATCAGTGTCTATTAGTCACAATACTAAACAGAACCATCCTGCTTAGAGTCAGTACAATTCTGAAAACCAGTTGCAAAAGTAGGAGGGGGCTTTTGCCTTCATGGCCTCATTTTGAGTATCTGAGGGCCCTTCCATGCAGCCATATAACCCAGAATATCAAAACAGATAATCTACAATATCTGCTTTGAACTGAATTATCTGTCATATAATCCAGTTCAATGTGGAATTTATACAGCTGTGTGGAAGGGGCCTCAGAGACATCTGATTGGCTTATATGGGAAAGTGATAGTGATAGTGAACTACATCTAGCTTCTATTCGATCCAGCAAGACTTTTCTAATGATGTTATCTCAGAACTTTTTGAACTAGAGAATGATTGATGTTTACAATCAAAGGAAACTGGTGGCTGCAGTCTCAGTGGGTGGTGAGTCTGGTTTGACTTTTAGTCCTAACACTAAAGGAACTGGCAAATGTGCTGAACCCAATTCAAAGACAGGATTCGGCAGCTTGGACAACTTCTTTAGCATTCACATCAAACCTTGAGTCTATTCACCACCTTTCTGACATGGCAGCCACCAGCTGCCATTAGTTAGAATCAAGGTTTGGAAAAGAAATGTTGTGGATTACAGATCCTAGTATCCACCAGCCAGCACTGACTGGGGAATTCTTGGAGTTCTAGTCCAAAAGTAATATTGCCAAACCTTTGGGCAGAATATATTACTCAGATCCAAGAACTGGACAACTACCTCAGTGAATTGCTTAAGAAAACCCTATAAAATTCATAGGATTTCCATAAGCCAACAGGTTATCATCTATAAAGCTTGTTATGAACTATAAAACTTTGTGTGGTTCAAGTCCAGGCTATTTGGCAGATCTTATCTCCCTGTATATATTGGCTCTGAGGTCCTAAGGTGAGATCCTTCTATCAGCACCACCATCATCACAACTACGGTTGGTCAGGATGAAAGAGAGGGCCTTCTCAGGCTGGATCTTCACTGCTATATATTCCTATTATCTGCTTTAAACTTGATTATATGAGTCTAAAAGGTACAGGTGGAGCTCACCCCATTCCCCGACCTGTCAGTCAGTAGGTCAGCTTACTGACCTGTCAGTCAGCAAGTTCAGTAGCTCAGTGGTTTAATCCGCTGTGCCATTGGGGGCTCTACACTGGCATATAATCCAGATCAAAGAAGATTATCTGGATTTTATGTGGCAGTGTAGATGGGGCCCCGAGACTCTGGAGCTCCCTTTCATAGAATGCTAGGCCCCTTCTACACTGCCATATAATCCAGATTATTAAATCAGATAATCCACAAGTGTCTACATTCCCATATAATCCAGTACAAAGCAGATAATCTGGATTCTATATGGCAGTGTAGAAGGGGAACTAGAATGTCTCCCTCCCTGTTGTCCTTCTAATGGTAAGTAAAGATAAAAGGAAAGGTTTACCCCTAACATTAATTCTAGTCATGTCTGACTCTGGGGATTGGCGCTCATCACAATTTCTAAGATGAAGAACTGGCGTTGTCAGTAGACACCTCCAAGGTCATGTGGCCGGCATGACTGCATGGAGTGCCGTTACCTTCCCAAACCCACCAGAGGGTGCAGGTTCGAATCCGGGGAGCGGAGAGAGCATCCGTTATTAGCCCCAGCTTCTGCCAACTTAGCAGTTCGAAAACATGCAAATGTGAGTAGATCAATAGGTACTGCTCCAACAGAAAGGTAATGGCGCTCCATGCAGTCATGCTGGCCACATGACCTTGGAGGTGTCTACTGACAATGCCCAGCTCTTTGGATTAGAAATGGAGATGAGCACCAACTCCCAGAGTCAGACAGGGGAAAATCTTTACCTTTACCTTTAGGGAGTTCTGCATGGTTTTAGGCTGAACTATTGTTTAAAAACCTTTACATTTCTTTACTTGAAATGATATTTTCACTTAATTGTTTCCAAAACTGGTAACTAGTTCAATTCTATTTTAATATTTTTTTTGCACATTTTAAATTGTGTTCCTTTGGAAGTTGTAAGCCACAAAATAAAATAGCAACAACATCTGGGCTCAGTCATTCTCCCTGGATTACTATGCACTTCAGCTACTTTCTCTCATTCAACTGGAAACACCGGCAAGAATGAAAAAGGTGTTAATAATCCTCTAATTATGTTGTTCCCTCTAACACCAGCACACAGATTGCTACTGTTAAAGCTTCACATCACTAACATTGCCTGGCATAAAGCAAAACAACAACAGAAAATACTTGGATGTCATTTCTAAGGAAGCATTAGACATTTAGGAGACAAAGAAGAACACTGTCCCTTTTTCTTTTGATGAGTTTAATAGACTTCTAGTTATCCACTGGGTAAATACCATTTTCCTTTTTAAAAACCTACAAAATGTTACAATGTATAGTTTTTATTGGGGGTTTCACCCCCTGCCTTGGCTTGTTTCTATAAGGCCAATAAATAATAATGATTTTATAATCGTCTCAGATCCAGCCTTTGTGAGAGTTTGTGTGATTCAGATGGCTAAGGAAATTAAAGACTAAGAATGAGCCTGTCAGCAGTTTTGGCTGCTGTTTCCTTTAGCCTGAGGAAATCAAGATCTGCTATGAAGATTGCAGTTATACTGATAGTGAATTCCTTAATACCTAAGGGTTTGTTTTGATTGGAGTCCACAAGACCAAATATCAATCGGTCTTGTGGACTATGATTAAATGCCTTGTTGTGGTTTTTTAAAAAATCGTCTCAGAAGCAAATTGAGAACATAGCAAGTCGCTTCTGGTGTGAGAAAATCAGCTGGCATCAAAGACGTTGCTTAGAGGACGTTTTACCATCCTGTGGGTAGCCTCTCTCATGTCCCCACACGGGAAGCTAGGGCCGGCAGATGAGAACTCATCCCATCTCACGGACGCCAATCTTCAGGTCGCAGTTCAGCCAGCACAAGGATTTAACCCATTACACCACCGTGGTTCCGATAGTTGTATCAAAAATTACAACTGTTTCCATATTTGCAACACATTTAGCAGACATGGAAAGTACAGTTCCTTACTATTGTACTGAGTCCCCATCTACACTGCCATATAAAATCCAAATTATCGGATTTGAACTAGATTATATAGCAGTGTAGACGTGGAGCCCTTCCACACCACCATATACCTCAGAGTATCAAGGCAGAAAATCCCACAATATCTGCTTTGAACTGGGTTATCTGGGCCCACACTGCCATACATTAAAGTTCAAAGCAGAAAATGTGGGATTTTATTCAGCTGTGAGGAAGGGGCCTAATATAATGCAGTTCAAAGCAGATAATGTGGATTATCTGATTTAATAATCTGGATTATATGGCAGTGTAGAAGGGGCCTGAGTATTCCTTGCCTATGAAAACCCTAGGAAATTCATAGGGTCTCCTTAGGTTAACAGGGAACTTGAAGGCACAAGGCATAGTATCTTAGGAACTAAGCTACAAACCTTTCTTGCATTATAACACGTAATAATTTTTGTTCATGTGCTGTCCTAAGGATGACACTAGCTAACGTATGCAAAGATCTTTAAACTAGACATACCAATATTAGGGCCCCTGGTGGCGGCACAGTGTGTTAAAGTGCTGAGCTGCTGAACTTCCAGACCAAAAGGTCCCAGGTTCAAATCTTGTGGGAAGGTAACGGCGCTCCATGCAGTCATGTCGGCCACATGACCTTGGAGGTGTCTATGGACAATGCCGGTTCTTCGGCTTAGAAATGGAGATGAGCACCAACCCCCAGAGTCGGCCACGACTGGACTTAACGTCAGGGGAGAACCTTTAACCTTTACAAATATTGTGTCCCTCCAGATATTTCTTGGGATTAAGATTCCCAGCATTTCTTGCTGTTGGTTATGCTTGCTAAGACTGCTGGGAGTTGCAATTCAACAATATCTGGAGGGCAGTACAAAAACTTTCAATGGAAAATATTAAATGCCATAATAGGTATTAAATATTATGGCAATTACAAAATAAATCAAAAGGCGAGCTTGGGAAAGTTTATTTACTATATTTAACCCCCACCCTTCCCACCCCGAAAGGGACTCAGAGTGGCTTACAAGTAGGGAATAACTCAATGATGCATATACAAAACATACAATAAAATAAACATATATTTAAAACTATGAAATTATAAACATCTAAACATTAAAACCAATTATTAAAACCACATAATCCAAAATCATAGTCCAGGAGCCGTTCTGGTCGTAATTGCACTTATTTCATATCACTATTGCATTAAATTTACTGTCCGAAGGCTTGGTCCCACAGCCATATTTTTAATTTTGCTCTGAAGGTCAGGAGGGAGCTGATCTGATTTCACTGGGGTGGGAGTTCCAGTGCCGAGGGGCCATCTCTGAGAAGGCCCTGTCTCATGTCCCCGCCAGTCACGCCTGCGAGGGAGGTGGGATCGAGAGTAGGGACTGCCCTGAAGATCTTAACTTATGAGGTGGTTCAGATAGGTAAGCTGAGCCAGAACCGTTTAGGACTTTATCGACTAAAGCCAGCACTTTGAATTGTGCTTGGTAGCAGAAAAAAAGTTACTTTTTTGGTGTGTGATGCCAAGATTCCTGCCACCCACAGTCCTCACTTTCTTGAGCATGGATTAAAAGCTTTACAACAGTATTTCCTTGAATTTCTTAATATACCCATTTTTGGAAAACACCAGGCATAGAAAGACATACAAATGCAGAGCCAACTGCCAAAGGGAATGCTTAACTGATCAGCATAAGAAAGCAGGAAAATAAATATAAATGTCATTGCAGTAATAACCCAAATTAAAAGAGAACACGTTTTTTAAAAATTTGAAAATATGCTGAAGATTAGGTTGCATATTAATAAATAACACAATACATCTCTGAAATGAAAGATGTGTGTATCTTGCCCCAGGAAAGGAAACTGGCATTAAGCAGCTTTCAGCATAAAAATTAACTAACCAGCAGGGTTCCCCCTCCTCCCCAAATGATCTGTATTGGAAGGAATACCTGCCAGTAACCCAAAAGGGATACCAGATTAAAGAACATAATTTTCTGTCAGTTTGTTAACTATATATGTATGTTTACAAACATCTATGATAGGATCCAGTATAACATGTGATCCAGTAATATCTGCCTAACAAATGATACATTACCCAATTGTTTTTCAATACAGTATAAGCATTATGGCTTTTCCATTTCATTACTTCTTTCCTTTAATCATTGCTCATAGCTGCCCGTGATAATCTTGTTTTGCCATCTCAACAGCATCAAATACCATAGAAAATTGTTCATTTTTTCTGGTGGCATTTATAAACGAGTGACTCCATGACCATATCTGCAACTACCACTATGCTGTGGCTTTCCACTGTTTATATTTCAAAATGGCTTTGTCCGTTTTGTTGAAACATCTGGATAACTGTGAAGGGAGAAGTGAACTGTTACCCACAAATGGGCAAGACTAATCAAGGATGGTGGTAAATCTTAGATTATCTTGGTATCTGTCAGCTGCAGAACAGTAATGACAGCAGAATTGAGCTCCCAAACCTGTCCCTGCTGCTTAAGCAAAGAAAATGTGCCTATTTTTTTTTTTTTTTTAAATCCACACATTTCTGTCCTGCCCTATAGCAAATGATTTCTAAGCTCAGCAGGGGAGCAAACAAACAAAATTAATATAATTGGTTAAAACACTTTAAGACAATAAAATAATTTAAATAAGCTAAAAATATAGTTAAAAATAACAAGTTTAAACCGGTTTAAAAGAGCAAAACTCTTTACAATTCATGACATTCAAAGTCAATCAGTGAGGCCCAAAGGCTTTGATAAGTAGCCATGTATTTATTCGCAGTCTAAATGAAGCCAATGTAGGTGCCAACTGGGTCTCCAATGTCGTGATATGATTTGGTACGGAAGGAGTCCATAGGGGTGACACCATGAGAATGACCATGCTAAGTGACACCAAACCTAGTGATGTCAGTGTCCACAGTCGTGGGGCAAACTCCGTAAGTGCTACCCTGTTTCCCCGAAAATAAGACAGTGTCTTATATTAATTTTTGCTCCCAAAGATGTGCTAGGTCTTATTTTCAGGGGATGTCTTATTTTTCCATGAAGAAGAATTCACATTTATTGTTGAACAAAAATTTTACATTTATTATATACTATACAATAGTTGTCATCTCAAACCAGCATAACCAGACAAACTGTGAATCCTATCAAGAATTTATTACTACAGTAGATTCTCACTTATCCAACACTCGCTTATCCAACGTTCTAGATTATCCAATGCATTTTTGTAGTCAATGTTTTCAATACATCGTAATATTTTGGTGCTAAATTCGTAAATACAGCAATTACTACATAGCATTACTGCGTATTGAACTACTTTTCTGTCAAATTTGTTGTTAAACATGATGTTTTGGTGCTTAATTTGTAAAATCATAACCTATTTTGATGTGTAATAGGTTTTTCCTTAATCCCTCCTTATTATCCAACATATTTGCTTATCCAACATTCTGCTGGCCCGTTTATGTTGGATAAGTGAGACTCTATTGTACCATTATTTCCATGTTCTACAATCTATGGTACGTATGCTTCCAAACAAAAACTTTGCTGGGTCTTACTTTCGGGGGAGGCCTTATATTTAGCAATTCAGCAAAACCTCTACTAGGTCTTATTTTCTGGGGATGTCTTATTTTCAGGGAAACAGGGTATTTGGAATGTGGGCATGGGTTGAGCTGGAGAGTCAAACCTTTAGTTCTCTCTCTTAATGGCCTTGATTTATGACACTTGGACCAGTTTTCTGACCCTGCTACTACAAGTGTTTGGACACCTTTCTGATTTACAGTTACTGACCTTGGACCATAAGGAAGGCTGAGTGAAGGAAGATACATGCTTTTGAACTCTGGTACTGGAGGAAAATCCTGAGAGTGCCTTGGACCGCAAGAAGATCCAACCAGTCCATCCTCCAGGAAATAATGCCCAGTGGCTGCTCACTGGAGGGAAGGATATTAGAGGCAAAGTTGAAGTATTTTGGCCACATCATGAGGAGACAGGAAAGCTTGGAGAAGATCATGATGCTGGGGAAAATGGAAGGAAAAAGGAAGAGAGACCGACCAAGGGCAAGATGGATGGACGGTATCCTTGGAGTGACTGGGTTGACCTTGAAGGAACTGGGGGCAGTGATGGCCGACAGGGAGCTCTGGCGTGGACTGGTCCATGAGGTCACAAAGAATCGAAAATGACTGAATGAGTGAGACAACGGCGACCTTGGACTGTTTAATACCAAATACCACTGGTAGCTATAGACTTCATCACATTGATTGGGGGGGGGGGGAGGGATTTGCCCGCAGCAATGCTTCGCTATCATATGTGGGGAAGCTTTGTTGTGTGGCTTCTTTCTGTGCTTGCCCTGTTGCTGCATAAAGAAAATGGGAAGCCTTCTGTGTGCTGACTGATGTAGTTTAGGACTCTTGCAGCACAGTTCATCTATGAAGCCCTGCCAGAAGTGAGTGTGCATTGTGTGATGGGTGGCATGGGCCTCGTAGATGAAGTGTGCTGCAAGTGTCCTAGGACACTCACGAAGACCCATGTGATGAAGTCCTATGACTTCTTGTGAGAGCAGGACAGGCAAAGTACTTGGATGGGTGGAGGTTGGGCAACTTCACGCATTCTTGGAGAAAACAGATTATCCTAATCCATTTCAATCTGGTTTCAGACCATGGTGTGGCACTGAAATGGCCTTAGATCAGGGGTCCCCAAACTTTTAAAGCAGAGGGCCGGTCCACAATCCTTCAGACTGTTGAGGGGCCGAATTATCATTTGAAAATAAAATACGAACAAATTTCTATGCACACTGCATATGTCTTATTTGTAGTGCAATACAACAATAACAATGAAAGAACAATACAATATTTAAAAATGAAAACAATTGTAACAACCAACATAAATCTATCAGGATTTCAATGGAAAGTGTGGACCTGCTACTGGCCAATGAGATAGTCAAGTTAATTAGGATTGTTGTTGTTGTATGCCTTCAAGTCATTTCAGACTTTGGCCGAGCCTAAGTCTAAAATTAATTAATTATTTATTTACTACCTTTATTTGCTACATTTCTATCCTACCCTTCTCACCCCAAAGGGGACTCAGAGCAGCTGTATGTACATACAATATATTATATTATTAGCATAGCACAATATTAGCATTATATATTACTATATTGAACTATACCACTATACTGTAATATTACTGTATATTATGTAATATATAACATATAATTAATATTATTATATGGTATTATTATTAGTATTATATTGTATAACATTATAATATTTTTATCAATATTATATGTATATACAATATATTATATTATTAAAACTGATATAAAAATATTATATTATAAAACTAAGGGCGGGGGCCAGGTAAATGACCCTGGAGGACCGCATCCGGCCCCCGGGCCTTAGTTTGGGGACCCCTGCCTTAGATGATCTGATAATCTATTCCAGGAGAAAGACCTGGAGAACACTATTCTGTTGATCTTCATAGACCGCTGAGTGGCTTCCGATGCCACTGATAATGGTATCTTATTTGACTGATAGGAGGCACTGTACTGCAGTGGAGGGCTGGTTCCAGAGAGCAGTATTAGGAAATGTGTATTCTGCCCCACAGCTATTAAACTGTAGGGTATCACAAGGTTCCAGCTTGTCCCCCAAGAAATTCAATATCTGTATGAATCTGCTCTAGGAATTCATAAGAAAGTTTGGTATGGGAAATCATTATATGCTGATGATGCCCAGTTCTACTTCTCCATGCTATCAGAATCGGTTGAGGCTGAGGAGGTGATAAGTGCTTGGGTGCTGTAATGGGCTAGATGATGACAAATAAATTGATAAGATGAAGGCTATGTGGACTGGTGCAGTTCTTGGGTATGAGATGAGGTTGCAGCCCCCCTGGTGAACCAGGTACAGAGCTAGATATTGTTTCTAGATCCACCACTGTCACTGGAAGCCCAAGTGGACTCAATGGCCCAGAATGCTTGACTGTTAGGCCAACTATGGTCTTCACTGGAAAGAGATATCTTAGGCACAGTCTATATCATCTCCCAATGAGACAATGTGTTTTACATAGGGCTGTCCTTGAAGAAGACTTGGAAGCTGCAGCTAGTGCAAAATGCTGTCTGGAATATAATATAGGCAGCATGTAATACCAGTCTTACTGCCTCATCACATTGTCTGATTTTTCCGTCGTACACTGCTTCCCTTCCATTTTCAGCATGGAGCCCTTCACATGACGCTAAAGCACTTCTTGTCAGGCTCCGTACTGAAAAGGGAGAGGAAGCGGTGCATGCCGCCACCATGGTAAATTGGAGCCATCACTTTACGTCATAGTATTATTTAACATGTTTTCGGCTCATTTGTGCTTTCTTACTGTTTTTAACCTGGTTTAATACTTTGTAAGCTGCCCTCAGGAAAAAGTGAGGATGTCCATAGTCATATGCTGCTGACAGGTCTATGAAGACAACTCCTGTTATCTGTCTCCTTTCAAAACCATCTTCTAGGTGCTGAGTCAGGTTCAGCACTTATGATGTGCAGCTTTTCCCTTTCCTGAAACCAGCTTGCTGTGGGATCATACCTGGGTCTACTTTTTCCATAATTCTATGCAAAATAAGTCTAGGACTTCGTAAAGATGGCACAACAAGGAGATTGGTCTATAGCATTTTGGATCATTATGGTCTTTGCCTGGTTTCAAAATGGCTATGACTCTTGCTTTCCTTCAGATTTTGGAGATATGATACAGTAGAGTCTCACTTATCCAACACTCACTTATCCAACATTCTGGATTATCCAACGCATTTTTGTAGTCAATGTTTTCAATACATCGTGATATTTTGGTGCTAAATTCGTAAATACAGTAATTACTACGTAGCATTACTGCATATTGAACTACTTTTTCAGTCAAATTTGTTGTATAACATGATGTTTTGGTGCTTAATTTGTAAAATCATAACCTAATTTGATGCTTAATAGGCTTCTCCTTAAGCTCTCCTTATTATCCAACATATTCGCTTATCCAACGTTCTGCCGGCCCGTTTATGTTGGATAAGTGAGACTCTACTGTAGGATGCAGAGCAGTTGTTCATCAGCTTCAGCAGTCAGCGCCTTGCTTTTGGGCCAAAGTTCTTAGTTCCATCTGTAGACCGTCCAGGCCAGCTGCTTTGCCATTTTTACATTTATTGGGAGCTGTTTCTAATTCAGTGGATGTAAAAGGTTCAGTAGATGTAAAAGTAAAGGTTCGCTGCCCTGAAATCTCCTGATATACAGTGAAATATTGATATTTTAATTAAAAATGAAATAAACAAATAATAAATAAATGTAATGACTTAGCTTGTTGTGTTTTGAAATAGAACTCAACATACCTATGCTCAACTTTCTATTCAGTCATAAAGGACATGGCTGACTTCAGTTTAACCTACCTTGAAATAACTAAAAAGAGAAGGTGGTTGCAGGTCATGGTACTTTGCCTTACAACATACAGTGCTAGACCATCTATGAATCTGTATTCAGGGCACATTATCATATTGTATTGTCAGGGTGATTTTTGATTTGCTGCACTCCTCATAGCAGTCATTTTTCGGAATGGTCACCCTTTCAGTGTAGCCACTTTTTCAACATTAAAACAGTTCAAAATGTTTGGAGATCCTTGAAAGAAATATTGCATAGACAATTAGACATCCCATCCAGAGGAAAAGAAACAACTGCTTGGGGATTAATTTGACTTTTAACTCTTCCATCTCTATTAAGAACATTTTCTGGAATTGTGAAGTACTGTCACCCCACTGTACCATACACAGCCTGAAAATGTTCAAAACAATTAAAAAAACAAACCTTAAATTTGCTATTTTGTATAAGGGACACAATTTTACTATGCTATTGTGTATAATAAGACTTGAGCAACCATGATTTTGGTATCCACAGAGGATCCTGGAACCAAATTCTAGTGGATGCCAATATGATTAAACCATAAGAGCTTTGAAAGTTGCACCTGGTTGTTTTCTAAAGAATATACATAAAGAATATATTATTTAGGAAGCAGCATAAGTGAAACTGCTCCAGAGTTCAAACAGACAAATTATCTACCTTTAATAGCATTTTCTTTCAACAGGCACTGTGTCTTATAACCTGATGCAAATAATCGTTTGCTGGTATGTCTTCAAGCAGTTCCTGAGCAACTACATACTTATTTTCTCTATCTTCTTTGTGAATATGCCTTCTTGCCTAATATATTACCAACAGAGTAGACCATACATGAAGCATGACAAAAATCCGATTACTATAAAAGACCACAGCTCCATTCTGTGTCCTCAAAATTCCCTTTTGCTACTAAGAGATATATTAAACAAGGAGGCATAGCCTAATTTTCATTATCTTTGGATGTTCAGTAGTGGATCATATGAATGAATGCATGTCTTTTGAAAAAGAACATCTTATCCTTGGTGTGTCTTTAAAACAGTGCTTCTCCCAATGTATAACTTTCAAGAGAAACTTGATATTGAAATGGTTCTACAAACCGAATACTGACCAAAAGAAAAGACTAGCCCTTGCTGCTGCTGTGTATCTTCAGATCATTTCCAACTGAATCTATACTTCCATATAATCCAGTTTCAGAATGCAGATTAACTGCTTTGAAATGGATTATATGAGCCTGCATTTAGAAACTGGATTGTATGGAAGTGCTGATGGTGCAAATGGGGCCTTATGGGTTTTTCTTCACAAAATTTATTCAGAAGAAGGTTACTTTGCACTTCCTCTGAGGCTGAAAGAGTGTGATTTACCCAAGGTCACCCAATGGGTTTCCATGGCTGGTTGGGCATTTGAATCCTGATATCCAGAATCAAAGTCCAACACTCAAACCACAATACCATATTGATCCTGCTTTTATGTACATTATGGTAACCACCTCAGGTAGCAAAAGCTAAAGGGCAAAAAGTGGCATTCTCCCAGCTTCTAAACCCTAGAAGACAACACAGTGATATCAAACACAGACGCCCTCCCCGGGTCAAATTAATAAAGTAACAAAGACAGCACTGTGGCGGAGCATTCCACAGGTGGTGGTAGCCTGAAGTTTGGTCAATCGGTTATGCGAATGTTCACAGGACTAGAAGAGCCCAGCAGCAACCAGAGATCTATCTAGCAACAATTTCTCCCTTTTTATTAGTTTATTACAAGATAAACCTTCAATAAAAGTGCACCTCAGTGTTTTACCTTCTATATCTGCTTCTGTGCATCTCTTTGACTCTTTTTTACTTTCTCTTCCTTCCTGCCTCTGGCAGCTGGCCCCCCCCCGATAACCCTATGGCCCTCACGGCCCTCACTACGGACTCTTCTCCCCTCCTTCCTTCCTTTCTTCCTTCCTTCCCTCGCCCCAAATGTGACCCTTTTCTCCCCACATCTTCCTGGTGGATGCCCAGGCCTCCGGAATAGTCAGGTCCCACTCAGTATCCCCAGATCCCCTGTGTATGTGCACCCTTGTCCCGCAAATACCAGGCCTCTGGAGTCGTCAGGTCCCCCTTGGTATCAGTGGGCCCCTCATGTGTGTGTAATGTCTTATTTTAGGTTTTATATAAAACTTTGGAGAAAGAAGCCATCCAGTAGGACCCTGGTGACCTTTTGTTCACACCCCTTGACCTGGGGATTCCCTCCAGCATTTTTCCTGGTCATCACCAACTTACAAAGGACTCAATCACCCATCATCTGTGACCCACACCACCGGCTGTGCAAGAGACAACAGGCCTCGGAGCTGGACCACCTGCTCTTTGTACATGAAAAGACATTTTATCACTTGGCATTTCCTTCCCTGTTGTCAGGATAAGTTGCCCTAATCTCCACAATGTCCCCTGCATTTGAGGCTCCTAAAGACAATCATCACAACAATAGAACCCATAGGACCTAATGTCCCCTCTTTGTTGTGTCCCTCTGCTGGAACAATGGTAATCCACTCAGAACACCTCACATTTCTTTGTCTTCTTGATCATCCTGCCCCCCATCAGCCATTGGAGAACAGAAATCTGCATCAGAAGCCATCCTTGATTGGCTGGCAGGTGCTGCAATCCCACCTCTCCAAGGGAACCCTCCCCAGTTGGCTCTGATGTCACCGGGGCCCCTCCAATCAGTGTGGAGCCAGCTCCAGCTGATGCAAGAGTGGGAAGACAAAATATTTGAATGTAAAAAAATGTATGTTTTGCTTGTAAATGGGATCCCAGCTTCCTTCTGTGGCTTACCATGACCTGGCATCCAAATCATTTGACTTCAATAAACTACCTCGGTAGCTTCTTCTTCAACTTTGTGAGATTTCTTGATTGGAGAACATTGGGTTAGCTTCTTTGCTTTGTCAGGTGCTTGAATCCACAGATGGTCCGGTGCTGGTATCCGCTTATCAGAATTTGTTATCCGTGCTCCAGATTTCGTGATCAGCAGCCCACATCTCACTATCTGCGGCCAGTTCAAATTGCTCTATTTCAACTGTGTTTATTACACATCTTGACCTGAACCCATTAAACTGGTATTTTGCCATCTTACATTCAGCTATTAATTGAGGTGGTTTCTGCAGCAAGAATGGAAGAAGGTGCCATCTTGTTTTCTATCTCAGGCATCAAAATGCACACTACTGCAAAAAAACAAAAAAACAACAAACAACAACAACAAAAAAACAAAACAAACAAAAAAACACAACACAACAACAACTCTGAAAAACAAAACAAAATAAAACCTTCACCCACTGCCTGAATGACACTTGCATTTTTCCCAAATACAAAAAGCTTTCCCTGTTCTCTTAGAAAAAATATTCTGTCAAGACAGGTTCAGCGACACTGACGTAATGTTTATTTGATGCACATGTAAAGCCACTGCTTCATTGTACAGTCACTGATGCATATATATGAGCGAATTCAACTTGTGTAGAAAATATTGTCATAATGAGAGCAACTGGAGTTAAAATATTTGATAGGAGTTCCTGCCTCTTTCATGGTCCAAGGATATTTATTACACTTTTAGAGTGCCTAATAACCAGAGGCCTTGGTTAGTGTACAGTATATTAAAAAGGAAAAAGTAGAAAACAAAACAAAACAATAACCAAAGACAGTACATGATAAAACCAAGATAAAAACAGAAGAAAAGAGTAAAAACATCACAGCATATGAAAAAGAGATAGGCACCAGGAGAGCCTCTCTTGAAGTTAATTATGGCCCTAGTCTTTTCCCTTGGCCCATGCACCACATTTGGACCTCGGAACATCTGAGATAATGAATTTAACATTGAGCTAAAATAATTTCTCTAAGCTTGTTTTAATAAGAAAATAGCCTTATACAGGGCAGCAACTGAACAACAGTGATCCCTATTGTATCCAGGTTGATTCCTAGTGTTTTGGTCCTCATTCAGTCTACCACCTTGGCCACACCATCATCATCATCATCATCATCATCATCATCATCATTTATACCCTGCTTTATCTCCCCAAAGAAGACTTAAAGCAGCTTGACATAAAAGCATTAGCCTACAATTTAAAATATACAAAAATGCAAACATTAAAATAGAATTAAACACAAACAGCACTAAAAATTCACAGTTAAAATCCATCAAAACGTTTTAAAACCACAGCACCCCCTGACTAGATCTTAAACACCTTCATCTTTAAAAGCCTGTCTGAATCAAAAGCTTTTAGCCTGCCGCCGGAAGGACAGCAGGGAGCGGGCCATCAGTATTAGAGGAAAATAAGAAGAATCACTGATTATCAGTTATACATGTTCAGATACCAGGGATCTAAAGAATATTGTAAATGTCCTAATCCTCAATACATCAAAACATCCCATTGAAACATGGTTAACTGTCCATGGTGGCACAATGGGTTAGATTTGAACTGTTGAATCTGCTGACAGTTCAGAGCCTCGGGTTGGGGTGAGCTCCTGCTGTTAGCCCTAGCTCCTGCCAACCTAGAAGTTTGAAAATATGCAAATGTGAGTAGTTCAATAGGTACCGCTTCAGCGGGAAAGTAATAAAGGCACCCGTGCAGCTATATTGGCAAAACATGACCAGGAGGTGTCTACAGACAAAAGGTTTCTCAACTTGCAATGTAACAAGAGCACCTCCCCATGGCCAGAGTTGAACACACCTCCAGAAAGCCAGAGATGAAAGAGGAAGCCTTTACCTTTGTTCTGTGTATTTGTATGTCATTGTTATTCCACTGTATTAAAGGCATTGAATGTTTGCCTATCTGTGTATGTTGTAATCTGCTCTGAGTCCCCTTGGGGAGATAGTGTGGAATATAAATAAAAAATAAGAGAAAATCAGAACTGGTAGCCTTGTGATTTCTGCATACACATCGACAATTCCCAGACAACTCTTTGTTTTCCCAAACATTCCTTAATATATATGGTTGCAATACTGTTAACAAACTTGCCATGAAATTATTATCTACAAAAACAGGTGTGTCTCTTGTTGCAAGGGTAACTAGCAAACGTTGTCAAATATGTTGGATTTTGTTCAACAGCATTGAGGATTTTTGAATAGAAATGTATTTTTCATAATGATTCTAAAATGGAAAATGCAAAAAAGAAAATCATTCGGAGATGCGTAAAAATAATCTCATCCACCAAAGAGAAAACTTGTGAAATTTTTCATTCTTCTATAACAATGAAATAAAATGTTTACATTCCTGGGAATGAAACCCAAACATTATAAACAGGTCAGATGATTTTTAGGAAACCTCCTCTCTTGGGGAGGATGTGGGAGGAGGATTTAGATTTTTCATTCATCATGAAATTTGACCTGCTCAAATGGGGTCTTCCTAAGTACCTTCCATTGGTGCCATTAGCTGAATGTAAACATTATTATTATTATTTTATTATGACACAGCAAACAAGGTAGATATACTGGATTTCATATCACAAAATCACAAGTCGAACTCTTCCCAAGTGTCTAGGACTGTGTGATGTATTTTCAGATGATGCGTGCAGATCCCAGTAGGGTGGCCTTTTGCAGTTGGCAGATTGTGATTTTGTCAATGTCTATTGTTTCCAAATGCCGGCTGAGATCTTTTGGCACGGCACCCAATGTGCCCATCACCACTGGGACCACCTGCACTGGTTTCTGCCAGAGTCTTTGAAGTTCAATCTTGAGATCCTGATAGCGGCTGAGTTTTTCCTGTTGTTTTTCGTCAATGCGACTGTCACCTGGGATGGCGACATCAATGATCCAAACCTTTTTCTTCTCCACAACTGTGATGTCTGGTGTGTTGTGTTCCAGAACTTTGTCAGTCTGGATTCGGAAGTCCCACAGTATCTTTGCGTGCTCATTCTCCAATACTTTTGCAGGTTTGTGATCCCACCAGTTCTTTGCTGCTGGAAGGTGGTGCTTGAGGCATAAGTTCCAATGAATCATTTGGGCCACATAGTTGTGCCTCTGTTTGTAGTCAGTCTGTGCAATTTTCTTACAGCAGCTGAGGATATGATCAATGGTTTCGTCAGTTTCCTTGCACAGTCTGCATTTTGGGTTATCAGCTGATTTTTCAATCTTGGCCTTAATTGCGTTTGTTCTTATGGCTTGCTCCTGGGCTGCAAGGATCAGGCCTTCTGTCTCCTTCTTCAGGGTCCCATTCGTGAGCCAGAGCCAGGTCTTCTCCTTATCAGCTTTTCCTTCAATTTTGTCAAGGAACTTTCCATGCAATGTTTTGTTGTGCCAGCTGTCAGCTCTAGTTTGTAGTGTGGCTTTCTTGTACTGTTTTTTTGTCTGCTGTGCTTTGAGGAGTTTCTGATTTTTGACTTTAATCAAAGCAGGTTCTTCACTTTGCTTTACATATTCTGCCAGGGCATGTTCTTCTTCTTTGACTGCTTGTTTGACTTGTAAGAGTCCTCTGCCCCCTGATCTTCTAGGCAGATATAGCCGATCAACATCACTGCAAGGGTGCAGTGAATGATGAATGATCATGAGTTTTCTTGTTTTTCTGTCCAAATTCAAGAAAACTCATGACCATTCATCATTCACTTATTATCAATAATAATAATAAGAATCATCATCATCATCATCATCATCATCATCATCATCATCATCATCATCATCATCATCATTGTATGTCACAGCAAACAAGATAGATATGCTGGATTTCGTATCACAAAATCACAAGTCAAACACTTCCCAAGTGTCTAGGACTGTGTGATGTATTTTTGGATGATGTGCGCAGATCCCAGTGGGGTGGCCTTTTGCAGTTGGCAGATTGTAATTTTGTCAATGTCTATTGTTTCCAAATGCCAGCTGAGATATTATTATTATTATTATTATTATTATTATTATTATTATTATTATTATTATTTTACTTTTCTCCCACCTTTCTCCCACGAATAGGACTCAAAGCAGCATACATAAGAACACAAACACAAGTACATAATACAAACTTCTTATGCCACAATCCCAACATATGGAAAATAAATCAACACATTATGTAAACCCAAATTACATAAATATAAATAAGCATAAAACACATATATCATGAACAGTTTAAAACTGTACGCCTCTAGCCACTGAGGTTATCCTAACACATTAAACATAAGCAGAACAGTTCAAAGCTCCTTAACTCTGGTTATATGAGCCTTGGGGCCTTGATCTCAGGATGAACATGGGCATGAAAGCTTAGTCTGAAAAAACTGAACACAGAATATGCAATGAAACTATATTCACTATGGAAAGGCCAGGGCGGCTGATACCATCCTAATGTGTCTTAGAGACATCTATACTGTAGAATTAATGCAGCTTGGCCCCACTTTAACTTCTCTGGCTCAGTGTTATGGAATCATAATTCTTGTAGGTATATAAAGCCTTTAGCCTTCTTTGCCAAACAGTGCTGGTTCTTCACGAAACTACAATTACTGGGATTCCATGGCATTGAGCCACGGCAGTTGAAGCCGGGTCAAGCTGTCTTAATTTTACTATGTAGATGCACCTTACATTAGGATGCCAGAAAGATATTCTCCCCAATGGATTGCTACTTTAATTATTTTTCAGAAAATATGCAAGATGTGAAAATTGTCAGTCATCCTTGAAATCTAAGATGCACCCTCCTTGCTGACCTGCAATGTCATTTGTTTTCCACCAGTATTTTTCTCATCAATATTAAGGGTTACTTAAAAAAATAAAGAACGGCCTTGGAGATTCCTCCCCGGGCTGGTAGAGGTCACAGGGTTATCACATATTATGAGTTTAAATAATTTTAAAGTCCCAAAACATTTTTTCATAAAGCAAAGTAATCAACCGACAACACCAACGAACAAGTTTATAGGCAAAATCTCACAAATGTAAAGCCAGCCTTTTAATATAAAAATCTTATTATGTAATTTAATTTTTATTTTACCTTTAGCTTCTGCAATGCTGTAAAACTACATGTGAATATAAGCATATGGATGAAAAATGTATTTCAACAATGCCTGTTATTCAGATACCTGATAATTATCCATCTCCTTTGGGCTCTATTTATATCTAGTTGCAAACATTTGGGGATTCTGTCCATTTGCATTTGAAGCAAAAGTTCATCAAAGAATTTTGAAGAAACAGATGGCCGTGCCATATCTCAGTGGCATAATCAGCTTGAGTCAAATGTTCATATAACCTATAATAAAGAAAAACATTATTTTGCCCTTTCTTTCGTTATGTTTTTAAATAATTTATCCAGGGGATTGCAAATACAACTTCTTTCTTATAATCAAATCAATTTTTATGCTGCATTTTAATGCTAGAATGTTCACACTACATTTCCGTGATTTTCTCTTCAGTCCCTAGAAGCTTCAATGAAAGAGATCTTGGAGGTGAAAGATATTTCTGCTTATAACATTAGAGTATCTAACATCTGTTGCTCTGTCATGATTGTTGCTGTACCAAGATTGTATGACGTGGCATCATCTGTTTATATTTTCCTGGGTATACTACTTTGGCTCCTTCAAACTGATATTTTTAGTGTTTCCTACAAAGAGTGTGCAAAATGGCAGAAATCTGTTCTGTTTTCATTTCAAATTTTGGGTGCCTCTCCCCCGTTGTATTTTCAGGAGATTCTTCCCAAAATGGAAACGGAACTCAGGATTTCGAATTCTAAATCCGAACAGCGCCTCTGCTAATTTACCAGAATCTTCCCAAATCAGAATGGGGGAGGGGGACCCAAAATTTGAAACAAAAACAGAACAAAGACAGAATGGATTTGCACACTGCTTCTTGGCAGGGGGTTGGACTGGATGGCCCATGAGGTCTCTTCCAACTCTACTATTCTATGATTCTACACCAGTTCCCTACAAATATGAGTGCAAAGACTCATGAACTGAGATCTAAAAACATATAACTACGTACAGTAGTAAAGGTAAAGGTTTCATCTGACATGAAGTCTAGTCATGTTCGATTCTGGGGGTTGGTGCTCATCTCCATTTCTAAGCTGAAGAGCTGGCGTTGTTCGCAGTGGGAGTCTAACAGTGGGAGCTTACCCTGCTCTCTGGATTCAAACTGCCAACTTTTCGGTCAGCAAATTCAGCAGCTCGGTGGTTTTGATGGTTTTAAATAATTATTTTAATGTGAAGATAACTGATTTTAGTGTTTAGGTATATTTATGGTTTATTTTATGTTCCAGCATTGAATGTTTGCTGTATATTTATTTATTTATCTATTTATTTACAGTATTTATATTCCGCCCTTCTCACCCCGAAGGGGACTCAGGGCGGATCACATTGCACACATAAAGGCAAACATTCAATGCCATTACATAGGACAGAGACAGAGACAGACGCAGGCATGGGCTGGCCTCGAACTCACGACTTCTTGGACAGAGTGATTTGTTGCAGCTGGCTGTTATCCAGCCATATATGCTGTGCTCCACCCAGAGTGCCCTTCAGGATGAGAAGGGCGGAATATAAATGTTTTAAATAATAATAAATAATACAATTTAACAATCAGCTGAAAATGTGAGAAAGCAAGGATTAATTGGTATTGTCCTTGCCCAATCAAGACAGTTGGGTATGCAGCACTTCTGTCTTCTTTTGCACCCCTTTCCTAAAAATTGCTGGAAAAAAATCTGAAAAATGCTCCCACTGTCTCTCACATCATGCTTTCTTATATTATAAATACATCTATACACGTACTGGATATTATTTTGAGGGGAGGAAAATTAGTGAAACTGTGCTATTTAATGCATTGTTTTAAGACATGAGAGACAACATTAAACTCTTGGCAAGGCTGCCCTGAGATTAAGTTGTATAAAAGAATATTTGCATAAGTCAGGTAAGCCTTTATGGCAGCAGGATACTGTTGGATAGTGGTAGTTGGCATTACTGGCTATGCAAATATTCTGTCAACAGATGAATAAAGGCCAGTAACGGGTAATCTTTGTTTAATCTTTTCTTTCTCACAGAGTTTCTATTAAGATGTCAGCCTGTGGCATTCTGCTCCAAAATAAATAGGTTGTGTTTGCCTGTTGCATTTCAGTGATATGTACCAGCTACATAAAGCGCGTGCATTAAAATTGCTATTTGTGCTGAACTTCATTATTGAATAGGATGAAAAACCTTGTATTCCAAATGGGAATGTGAAAGAACAGTTTGTCTTATTGCCTGCCATATGATGCATTTATTGCTAAAGCGCTTGGAAGGCATCTGTTAGATACTCCTGGAGGCAGATTTCTACTGGCCTACAATTTGATCAAGAAAGTCTCACAAAGGAAAAATTCAAAGATTAAAATCGGAAGAAGAAGCAGGAAATCCCATTCAGACACTATCACTTCTCAGCGGAAAGAGAACTTTGGGAAGAACCTGAGCCACCAGTGTAGACTGGAAATACTTGCAGTTAAAATATGAATTCATAATG
Source organism: Anolis carolinensis (assembly GCF_035594765.1). Taxonomy (NCBI): domain Eukaryota; kingdom Metazoa; phylum Chordata; class Lepidosauria; order Squamata; family Anolidae; genus Anolis; species Anolis carolinensis. The sequence goes on from NC_085845.1 coordinate 74,938,287, forward strand.
CTTTTTCATACCTGAAAGAGCATATAATCTCACATCTACTTATCCAAATCAAGGGCAACTCAACCATCAGGCAGAGAGAGGCGACAACCTCATACAGCAGATTTGGGGGGCTATAAAAGGCAGAAATTGTTGCGTCAAGAAGTAGAAGGTACTTATGTATCATTCTCTTTATTTAGCAAAGCACCTCAGACAGTTTCAGATAGTAGAAGTATGACGCAAACCACTCCAGAGCACATTATTTAGTCTTTTCCAGGAAAATGCCTTGAGCCAGAAATAACCCAGATCCTAATGTCATTATATGATGCTTTCTTCCAAGTGTCTCCATGAAATGACAGGACTAGTAACTACAAGAAAGAGTAGTTTTCCCATAGCAGCTCCATATTTATGGAAAGCATTACCCAGGCACCAAGTTAAGACATTTTTTTCCTGGACAGTTTTTAGCTTCGTTCTGGTTGCTCCTGTGTTTACTCCGGCTTTACCCGTGACAGTTTTTACCTTTTGCTACTGGTTTCATTTAGTGCAGTGGTTCTCAACCTATGGGTCCCCAGATGTTTTGCCCTTCCACAACCAGAAATCTTAAAAGCTGGTAAATTGGCTGGGATTTCTGGGAGTTGTAATGTTTTGTGTAGTGTCTAGTGTTTTGTGTGTATGTGTCATTTCAATATTGTTTACTGTTTGTATTTTAGATTTCAATATATTGCCTTAAAGAACTCAGATTATGAAATGGTCTGAAATGTGCCACAGCCAGCCAACCAATCAGAAGAATTTCTTCAAGTATTTTAATGTAAATGAATTTAAATTAAGATTTTTAAAATTTCTTACTTGAGATCTTATTATTGTTTGCAGTGTGTATAAAAAACCTGATTCTGTTACATGTATGGTGTGAACAAACTGACACTGGCAACCTCATCAGTTGGGCAAAATTGCCCGTTCTGTGATACTTCAACCTCACTTGTGACACAGAGCCCATTGGATCCCATCAAACGACGTTGATCTACTTCCAACAGGGCTCCGTGCCTCAATTGAAGTTGAAGTGTCGTAAGAGGCAGCGCTGGCAAGACAGGAGGCTTCCCATGTTGAATAGGAAACAACAAGGGAAAGCCAGGCAGCAACCCTTCCCTTGTGGGATGAGGTGAGGGGCAAAGTGGGCAATACAGAGCATGGGGAGACAGGTTTCCCATGCCCCTCACTGGGCCCAGCCAAATTCTCCATGATACGTGGCTAATTCCCCCCTCTCCACAATGTGATAAGGTCCTGGAACTACAGTAGAGTCTCGCTTATCCAACATAAAAAGGTTTGCAGAACGTTGGATAAGCAAAAATGTGTAATAATAAGGAGAGATTAAAGAAAACCCTATTAAACATCAAATTACGTCATGATTTTACAAATTAAGCACCAAATCATTATGTTTTACAACAAATTGACAGAAAAAGCATAATGGTAACATTATGTAGTAATTACTGTATTTACAAATTTAGCACCAAAACATCAGAATGTATTGAAAACATTCTCTACAAAAACATTGACTACTAAAAAAAATGACTACAAATAAAGATAGCATTGCTGCCTAGAGAAACAGCTGTGGATCCGGGTGGGAGGCAAACTGAACTGGATAATACATCATCATCATCATCATCATCATCATTTAATTACTTATTAATCGTCCTCCATCCAAGATGCTCTAGGCGATTTACAAGATAAAATTGTAAAGGATAAAAATATATACATACAAATATTGATAAAATTAACATAGATTAAAAGCTCTAGTAAAGAGCCAGGTCTTAAGTGCTAGGGTAAAAGGCCTTAACTCACACATGGCTCTCATATAATACAGAATGTTAGATGAGTGAAGGTTGGATAAGCGAGACTCTGCTGTATTACATATACAGAGGATAACTGGAGTCAGTCATAACTGTAGAATCATAGCAGTTAGATATCATTTTAATTGCCACTGTCAAGGAATACTAGGATTTGCAATATGGACACCATAAGTTGATAGACGACTTGCAGGCACATAAAAAGAAAATTATAATTCCTCAGAACTGAAACTCTGAAGGTACTTGGATTTAAGCCTTTGTGGAGGATGGATTCATGATAGTTAAAGGGGTATCATAGTGCTATAAGACTCTAAATATACCTGGACTAGTGGCTTAATTTTGCTTTGATCCTGGCAATCAACCAGCCTCTTGCACTGTACCTGACTAAATGCTGTCAGAAGGACTAGAAATATTCCATCTATTGCAACCAGAAAGTTGCCTTTTCTGCTGTTTCGCCCCTGCCTCCCACTTCCTCATCTCTATTGTTTTCTTGCGTATCTCCCCAAGGCCATTTATTCCCATTTCCTTTTTCCTTTCCTATTCCCTTTTCTTTTCTACTATTAACTGTTGTTTTGCTTACTCTTGACTAATCTGTCATTTTAATAATTACAGTTTTTTAAAAAAAAGGAATGCTGGAGAGGCAAAAAGAGGTCATAGACTGCAAGGAGATCATCAGCTGAACTGGAGGTAGCAGGAACATGCCTGGCACCTTGAATTTGCCAGGAAATCAAGTAGTGATCCAAGACAAGTTTTTGTTTACTTTTTCAGTAACCCACAAAACCAGTCAAGTCACTTTGCTAGTACAAACTGATTTATAGTTCTGAAATAAGCTGCCACATCCCGGCCTTATGCATGACAGAGGAAAGTTTATTCTATCTGCAATATCAACAAGAAAAAACATAAATCATAAATCTAGTATGAGCATTATCAACAAAAGATTCTTCTAGGCTCCGTCTATATCCCAGGATTGGATCGCAGATTATCTGTTTATTTCAGATTATTTGGCAGTGGAGACTCATATAATCCAGTATGAAGCCAATAATCTGAGATCAGATGCTGGTATATAGGGCAGCGGAGACAGGGCTCTAATCCTAAAGAATTAACAGCATAACATTTGGAATTAAGGGAAGCCCTGGGACCAAATCTAGTTCTCCTGAAGTTTCAATCTGACCCCCTGGACTTGTAAAATAGGCAATCCAGATTTTTTTTAACTCCACCACAATACCTTTGTTTGGTGGTTTACATCTCAGGCATGGATCTACAGGAAATTAAATGCTTTTCCTCAGATTTAGGCACCAACCAATATACAATCTGCTGGTATATTGGGTCCCATTCTTCTGCTTCTGACCCTGCTCGTCACCTTTGGGCTGAAATCCCCTGCCTTTGTTTTATAATTCAACAAGAAATGTGCAATATAATAATAAAATATTTATAAGTTTATCTCAACTTCTTCCCTGACCCAAGGTCAGCTTCAACAAAAGTACAAATAATAATAATATAAACATTACAAAAATCTTTATACAAAAATGGCAAAGCAGATACTTCTCATTAAAAGTGCAAAGTTAAAGCAATTGCAATGTTATATTTAGACCTTACTGAATTTGGATGAGACTAAGGACTTCATCCCACAAAGGTGGGAAAGCAGGTGGAATCATCTTCTTTGCATGTCGTTTCATATGGTTCTGACTTTAAAGACCCCTGTCATACAGGATCGTCTCCTCCTGTTTCAAGCTCAACCATTCACTTAATTCCCATCACACGAGCAGGCGATGTCTCTTCCCATTTCAAAGATACCAGCACACTTTTTTAAAAGCATATCTTTTTGAGATACCACTTTTGGTGGGATCGTTTGCCCTCAAGCCCCTTACACTAAAGGAGACAAGGCACCATTCTTGAGATACCACTGTCTGTGGGGTCTTTTGCTTTAAGCCCCTACATCAAAGGAGACAAACACTTCTTTCAATGAGACCCACACCATCTTTAAACCACTAATGGAAACAGAAGGAGCATTAGCAGAGCTCCCACTAGAATGCCTACACTTTCATGTCACTAAAACGATCTAAAACGGAAAAATATGACAGTTCTTATCCCACCTTAAAATAAGCACCTTTAGTTGTTTCTATATGAATGAATCGATTGCTTCCTTACTCCAAAAAACTCAATTTTATACACTTCAGAAATGGAGTTTCGCCACGGGCAATTGATAGAAATACTCCTGCATTTTTTGATGGGCTACATGGCACCCGGTCTTTAAAATGTCTTTAAAATTGTAGAAACAAGGGAAAGCAGCATATGTTGTGGTCCTAAGATGAAGTTGGTGGGCTTGACATAGTCACCATAGGTCTGGGACATTGTACTTGATTCATATGTAATTTAAGCAGCTTCTCTCAGCATTTTTCAGTAGTGCAGACTTTAACTGGAGAGGGTGCACTGCCTTCTCCTCAGAAGCCTAGGCAGGATTCAGAGTCTGAAAGAGAGATGGAAGGGATGGAGGGCACTGCAAAAGTGTTGCAGGAAACAAGCCTCCTCTATTTGATGTTTGTTTTGATATGTGCCGTTTTATATCCTGAAGTATATGTCTTATTTAGTTTTGTCGTTTTCCTATCCCTATATACCTAAAGCAGTGGGAGGGGCTGCAGGTCATGTGACTGATTCAGTGATGGTTTAGAATGTTCAGTTTTTAAAATGATCACAGTTAGAGAAATTTCAGTTGAGCCTTGAGCCTGTTAGAAGTCAGTGTTGACTGTTGAGTCTTGAGTATAGAAGTCTGTTAAAGTGCAGAGGCAGTGTTAGGAGCTAGAACCGTTGAGGCTTGTGTTTTCTTAAGAAGCAAACTCTTATTAAAGAGAGATGTACAAAGCAACATAGTTTATAGAGAGACTATTAAAGTTTATAAGATACAAACTCTCTAAACATTTTGTAGTTTTTAACCTGACAAAGAAATGTGCTTGTATCTTTAAATACATAAAGTTATCAGTAAACAATCTTGTTAACTTTAATAGAAGTCTGCTTGCATCATTGTCTGTTGAAAGCATCTAATAGAAACAAAAAATTATGTGCTCAGTGATCATCCATTACTCTGCTTCTTAGGTTTTAGGGTTAGGGATAGGGTTAGATTTTCTTATTGGAGGACAAAATTAAACCCAGGGACAATAGATTGGTATGACCCCTTATATTAACCAATCTCTCCAAAAATGTAATTAAAACTGTAAAAAAATTACTGGAATATTCTAAGCGGCATACCTGGATGTGAGAATCCCCCTATTGCTGTTTATTCCTTCAGTTGCTTCCAACTCTTTGTGATTTCATGGGTCTCCCCATGCCAGAGCTCCCTGTCGGCCGTTGCCAACTCCAGCTCCCTCAAGGTCAAGCCAGTCACTTCAAGGATTTTTTTTTTCATGTCAGGAGCGACTTGAGAAACTGCAAGTCCCGTCTGGTGTGAGTGAATTGGCCATCCTCAAGGACGTTGCCCAGGGAACGCCCAGATATTTTGATGTTTTTACCATCCTTGTGGGAGGCTTGTCTCATGTTCCTGCATGGAGTTAGAGCTGATACAGGGAGCTCATCTTCATTCTCCTGGGGTTGGATTCGAACTGGCTACCTTCAGGTCAGCAACCCAACCTTCAAGTCACAAGGCTTTAACCCACTGCGCCATCAAGAGCTCCACTTCAAGGATGCTATCCATCCATCTAGCCCTTGGTCGGCCCCTCTTCCTTTTTCCTTTCATTTTCCCCAGCATCATTCTCTTCTCCAAGCTTTTCTGTCTTCTCATTATGTGCCCAAAGTACTTCATTTTTGCCTGCAATATCCTTCCCTCCAGTGAGCAGCCGGGCATTATTTCCGAGTATGGACTGGTTGGATCTTCTTGTAGTCCAAGGCACTCTCAGGATTTTCCTCCAACATCACAGTTCAAAAGTGTCTTACCTTCCTTCACTCAGCCTTCCTTATGGTCCTGCTCTCACATCCATGGGTTACTATGGGGAATATCATTGCTTTAACTATGCAGACCTTCGTTGACAATGTGATGTCTCTACTCTTCACTATTTTATCGAGGTTGGTCATTGCTCTTCTCCCAAGAAAGAAACATCGTCTGATGTCTTCATTAACCTTTGCGTCTAGAAATACAAAGTCTGACACTGCCTCCACGTTTTCTCCCTCTCTTTGCCAGTTATCAATCAGTCTGGTTGCCATCATCTTGGGGGATTTTTTTGTGTTTAACTGCAACCCAGCTTTTGCCCTTTCTTCTTTCACCTTGGTTAGAAGGCTCCTTAATTCCTCCTTGCTTTCAGCCATCAGAGTGGTATCATCTGCATATCTGAGAATCTTAATGTTTTTTTCAACAATTTTAATTCCAGCCTTGGATTCGTCAAGTCCCGCAAGTCGCATGATATGTTCTGGACACAAGTTGAACAGGTAGGGTGAGAGTTTACAGCCCTGCTGTATTCCTTTCCTAATTTTGAACCAGCCTATTGTTCCGTGGTCTGTTCTTATTGTTGCTCCTTGGTCGTTATACAGAGACCACAGGAGACAGGCAAGGTGACTTGGTATCCCCATACCACCAAGAACTTTCCACAATTTATTATGAACCACACAGTCAAAGGCTTTAGAATAGTCAATAAAACAGAAATAATTTTTTTTCTGAAACTCCCTGCCTTCCTCCATTAGGGATACTGGAATATTATTAATAAAATATCAAGAGTAACATTTATTCCCATACTAGACATTATATAGGAAATTGGGAAACATATTTGAATTAGTGTAAAATGGTGCAGAATATATACTTTGATTAAACAAATGTTAAAATGTTTTCTGAAGGATTCATTACCAAAAACGTTTAGGAACCGCTGACTTAAGGGACCATCCCCACTGCAGAATTATAGCAGATTTGGAGCTCCCGATTAAACCACTGAGTTGCTGAACTTGCTGTCCGAAAGGTCGGCAGTTCGAATCTGGGAAGCAGGATGAGCTCACGTTGTTAGCCCCAGCTTCTGCCAACCTAACAATTCAAAAACATTCAAATGTGAGTAGATCAATAGGTACTGCTCTGGTGGGAAAATAACGTCTCTCCATGCAATCATGCCAAACACATCACCTTGGAGGCGTCTATGAACCCTGTCCTGGATAACAGGAGGTGTCAGCTTAGAAATGGAGAAAAGCACCAACCCCCAGAGTTGGACAGAATGGATTTAATGTCAAGGGGAAACCTTTAACTTTACTTGACACCACTTTAACTGCCATGGAACCCTGAGATTTGCAGTTTGTTGTGGCATGAGAGTTCTTGGACAAAGAGGAATAAATATATCACCAAACTACACACCCGAGAATTCCATAGCATTGAGCCATGGCAGTTCATGTTGTCAAAGGGCATAAACTCTGCAATGTTGACATAGCCATAGACGTTTTAAACTAGTGTTCCTCAAACTTTGTTATGCCAACGTATTTGCACGTCCAACTTCCAGAATCCTAATGGCACTCCATGCAGTCATGCTGGCCACATGACCTTGGAGGAGTCTACGAACAACAACGGCTCTTTCGTCTAGAAATGGAGATGAGCACCAACCCCCAGAGTCAGGCTTGATTAGACTTAATACCAAGGGGAAAATCTTTATTTTTACTAGTGTTTCCCAAACTTTGTTCTGTCAGCTTTTTTGGACTTCCAGCTTCCAGAAGTCCTCTTGCCAGCTCAGCCAACAGTCAGGAAATCTGGAAGTTGAAGTCCAAACAAAATAGAAGGTCTGATCCCTAGTGTATATTTGGGTGCCACTTCTTCAACCACCCAGGAGGACATTTTGGGAATTTGTAGCATTTTGTATGTGCCGTATAAAGGACGCCCATCTTATATTACGTGAGCAAGGATTCACAAGGAGCATGTTAGTATGCATTGAGCACTATGGCCAGGGACTATTTTTTGTCCCTTTGTGATGCGCAATGGCTGGCGGAAGGATCCGGCCCATGCAAGTGAGGCTGTCCTTTTGTTTCCAGACTGATTTTTTTCACTCCCTATTGCCAGAGCTTTGGGTAGGATGAGGGTAAGAGAATTGGGAATAGTTGGTTGAAGTAACATTAAATATAACCCCCCCCCCCCCAAAAAAAAAAGTGAAGAGAGGGACAATTGGGTAATCTGAAGAAACAACAGTGAGTCATAGCTCAGATATTTCAAAGGAACTTTGCAACGGTGTAATAACGGTGAGGCCGAGGACCATATCTTAATTCTTTGGGACCACAGTTTGGGAACCACTGCTTTAACGACACAGGTAAGCATAGTAAGAGATGACATGATTTTGATTCAATGACAACTGCATTTTTAATGTCAAAGGGTGTTTTACTTTGACGTAATATTGACTATAGATTATAATTCACAAATGTAGGTACACAGCGGAAGCATCCTTCTTGTGAATGTCTCTGCAAAACTGGTAAGCTGTCCTGAGCCAACTCTCCTTTGGTCTTTGAAGAACTGCGCAGTGAGTTATTCTGACACATGGCACAGCAATTTTTTTTAATTATTATTATTACATTCTTTATTATTATACTCTAGTTATTATTTTGTAATTACATTTATTATTTTATTCTATTAATTTTATTACATTTATTCTTGTACTATTGTATTATTATTACACTTATTATTTTACTTTGATTATTTGATTGATTATTTTTTTGATATATTGATTACTTTAATATATTGATTTTTAATATATTGATTATTTTACTTTATTTATTATTTTGATTCCATTAATTATTTTACTGTGTTTATTATTATTATATAGTCTATGCATTCTGAATCTGCAGCTCTAACCTGAATTGCTTTTAAAAAGCTTTTTTTATTTATTTGTTTTAATTGTCTTTGAACTGCTTTACTGCAATATTTATACATCTTAAATTCCATTTCAACATTGATCTTTTGTACGTTTGTAATGCTATTGCTTTACAGTTGTTTCTGATGTGGAGAATAATAATAATAATTATATGTTTTCCATTGTGTCCATGCTTTGGAGAGGTAGTCTGCTAAATCTCTCCCAGGTCACAAAAAGTGACTTGGTCCAAAAGGTTTTCTTTTCCTGAGACAACACTTCTTGGCAACCACTGGTGGTCCATGGAGCCCAGGTTGGGAACCACTACTATAATGACACAGGTAAGCATGGTAAGAGATGACATGATTTTGATCAAATGACAACTGGATTTTTAAAATGAAAGGTTATTTTACTTTGGCGTAATATTGACTATAGATTATAATTAACAAATGTAGGTACACAGCGGAAGCATCCTTCTTGTGAATGTCTCAGCAAAACTGGTAAGCTGTCCTGAGCCAACTCTCCTTTGGTCTTTGAAGAACTGCGCAGTGAGTTATTTTGACACATGGCACAGGAATTTATTATTAATCTTATTGCATTTATTATTTTACTCTATGTATTATTATTACATTTATTATTATACTCTTTGTTATTTTATTATTACATTTATTATTTTACTTTAGATATTATTTTTATTACATTTATTATTGTACTCTAGTTATTATTATTGTACTTATTGTACTTTATTTATTTTATTCAATTTATTATTTTACTCTATTTATTATTATAAATCCATTTATTAGTTTACTCTATTATTTTTATTATTACATTGATTATTTTACTTTATTTATTATTTGTATTCCATGTATTATTTTACTCTGTTATTATTATTATATAGTCTTTGCATTCTGAATCTGCAGCTCTAACATGAATTGCTTTTAAAAAGCTTTTTTAATTCATTTGTTTTAATTGTCTTTGAACTGTTTTACTGTAATATTTATACATTTTAAATTCCCTTTTCAATATTGATCTTTCGAATATTTGTAATGCTATTGCTTTTTAACTGTCAGTTGTTTCTGATGTGGAGCATAAGAATAATAATACCTTCTCCATTGTGTCCATGCTTGGAGAGGTAGTCTGCTAAACCTCTCCCAGGTCACAAGAAGTGACTTGGTCCAAAAGGTTTTCTTTTCCTGAGAGAACACGCTTGTGTTCTTTCAGGTTTTGCTTTTCCCCTTGTCGCATTGCCAGAAAAAAGCAAAAGACGCTGGCGGTCGGCGCTCCTGGTTTCCAGGACGGGGTTCAAGTCCCTGCGGCGTCCTCGCTGACCTCTCAATGCGACTGGGACTTCTTTTTCCAGGGGACCCGACATCCAGGTGGTGGAGAACCCACTCCGGCATTTAGTCTAAACGTGGAATGAACTCTCTTAGGGGATGGACTCCTTTTAGGACAGGCTTCAGCATCTTGGGTCTCAAATGGTGTCCTCAAATGCATACAATAGAATACATTTTTGATGAGCCCTTAGGCCGTATCACAATACCAAAACCAAAGGCTTGATAGGACTTGATTACACTCTATGTAGTAAGTTATGATATATGTAAGAAATCAGTTAATGTGTGTGTGTCAAATGTAAAATAAGATGATTGTTTGAGCCATGTCTGGAGAGTTGTTAAGCCTTGGAGTTTCTGATACTGTTGCAATTTTGTTCAGGCTTGAGCTAAGCAGGTGCAGAGACGCTTGGAAGAGAGAAGCAGAGAGAGAGACGCAGAGTTTGAAGTGTGCTCTTGCTTCATGGACTGCAGAAGGAATTTATCCACATGGACAAAGCAACGAGTAGTTCAAATCTCTCATGAAAGAACATTATATGAGTTGGTGCAACTGATCACATCGTACATATGTTGTTCTGGATTTAAGAAGAATAAACCACTTGTTCCTTTTTGTTCACCTGCGTGGCACATCTGTTCTTTTTCTGGCAAAGCAGTGTGTGGACTACACATTTTGATTTTTCATTACGTCACAGTTCTGATGTGAAATTCCCAGTACATTGTCCATTTGATATATGGACCAAGGTAGAAGTCTCTTGCCTTCTGGTACAATTTACTGTCAAATAATATGTGTGCTATGGTCTCAGTTTCAGGTTCTCCACAGATACAAATCCATTCATTATAGGGGATGTTATTAAATCTCCTGTAGATAGTTGGCAATTTGGAAGGTACTTTGATATTGACTCAGCCATTTTACGCAACGTTTCTGAGGGCGGCTATATCTTTTTGTGTTCCATGTTCAAAAATTTTTGTATAGTGCTCTTTTTTACTTGGTCACTTAAGGCACAGGAGACAGGAAGACCACAACTTCTTATATCATTTGTCAGTTGCATAATCCAAGAAGTCTGTAGTTGGGATTTCATCTGTTCTAATAGACACAATTTTGAGTCCTTAAATGAGGGATCCAAGTGTGAATCAAATCTGAACTCTCCCTAGAATGACTCAGCGGAGACTTTGGACATGTGAGAAGACAGGAGACATTAGAAAAGGCAAGGAAAGGGAGAGGCACCAAGAAAAAAGGGTAGTGTATTGCAGGTGAATTGGTTCAATCATGGATGCCACGGCTGATGTCCTAAGTCTGTAAGACTCTCACAACACTACTGGGGATGAGGGGCTTGGAAGTCTCTCGTTTCCAGAATGGACATATAAGTCGATGGCTACTGACAACAACCAAATCTTTGTTCCTGTTCTTTAAATCAGTGGTTCCCAAACTTTTTTTCACCAGGAACCACTTGACCAGGCACCACTTGACCAGGAACCACTTCACCATGGACCACTTGACCAGGGACCACTTTGGCCAGGGAACACTTTGACCAGGGATCACTTTTACCAGGGATCACTTTTACCAGGGACTACTTGACCAGGGACCACTTTTACCAGGGACTACTTGACCGGGGACCACTTTGGCCAGGGAACACTTTGACCAGGAACCACGTTGACCAGGCACTACATTAACTGGAGACCACTTGACCGGGGACCACTTTGACCAGGGACCACTTGACCAGGGACCACTCTCCAACATTAGTACCAAAAAGGTTGCAAATCCTTTTTTGGTCAAATATTAATTTGGTTTGGTTATTTGGGGAGCTGATTCAGAAAATTACATTGCAGAAAATTGCCGCTGTGTGAGAGCCTTCTCCGCTCTGGCCTGGGAACCCTCTCAAGACCAAGAAAGTGCTGGTGAGGTGTACGAGCTAGCGTGTCCTTCTTTCCTCCCTTCTCTCCCTCTTCTTGTCTTGCTCTCCTCCAGTTGCAGCACGCATCCCTGGTGCCAATTTTCCCTTCATGTCTCACGGCCCTTATTTTAGGTCTCATGGCCCACCAGTGGAACGCAGCCCACAGGTTCAGAACCATTGCTTTAAGTTATTTCTGATCTATGATGACACTATATTGTTTCTGATGTATGACAACACTATGACGACACTTCTGATCTATGACGACACTATCACAGGGTTTTCTGGGATTGAGACTGCGTTACTTGCTCAAGGTCACCAAGGGAGTTTCCATGCCAAACAAGAAATCAAACTCTAGTCTCCAGAGTTTTGATCAACTGCTTAAACCACTACATGAATAGAGATCAAAGATTTAAGGCAACAGCAGTTGAATGTATGTTCAAATAAAACCACATAAGGCCAACTATTTGATTGATAGCTACAGCAGAGTCTCACTTATCCAACATTCGCTTATCCATTGTTCTGGATTACCCAACACAATCTGCCTTTTAGTAGTCAATGTTTTTGTAGTCAATGTTTTCAATACATTGTGATGTTTTGGTACTAAATTCGTAAATACAGTAATTACTAGGCTTCTCCGATCGATGGAAAAAATGTTCCAATTCTTGTTTCTAAAGTAGGGGGTGCCGGCGCTTCGATATAGAAATTATTTCCGAATCTTTCACCCAAAATTTTTGGATATTTCCAAAAATTCGTAATGATTCTTAATGTTTCTAAAATGGTGGATGCGCATGCGCAATCGCCAAAAAAAAAAGGAAACTGGGGGGACTTTTACAGGGCTCTCCCACCCTCATTTCTTGAGCTATCCTCATCAAATTTGGTACAGTGGGAGATCACATTCAACACTCTTTGCTCAACAAATTGCAGAACGTTTCCTGTCTCCTATGATTTTTAGCGAATTTTCATAACTTTTTATAATACACTATTTTTCAATATTTGAAGAAACCTGTTCCTGGTTTGAAAGTTTTATTTCCTGTTCAATTGGGTTCTTATCACTGTAAAAGTCCCTCTTCTACTTGTGTAGACTTTGGATTAGAAATGCAGCACACGCCAAGCAATGCCTTGACAGGATTGGCAACGTCCTTTGGAAACTATAAATTGACTTTGAACCTTTTGATCAATGGTGCCACTGGCTGACCTTGTGATTGCAAAAATGAAACTCTGGCTGAGGACTTTGGATTAGAAATGCAGCACACGCCAAGCAATGCCTTGGCAGGAGTGCCACTGTCTTTTGGAAACTATAAATTGCCTTTGAACCTTTTGATCAATGGTGCCACTGGCTGACCTTGTGATTGCAAAAATGAAACTCTGGCTGAGGACTTTGGATTAGAAATGCAGCACACGCCAAGCAATGCCTTAGCAGGAGTGCCACTATCCTTTGGAAACTATAAATTGCTGTGGACCCTCTATTGAATCAAATCAATGTCTGACTTTGTGATTGCAGAAATAAAACTCAGCACAAGGCTTGGGAATAGAAATGGAGAGTGAGGGAAGCAATGCCTTGGCAGGAGTGCCCACATCCTTTGGAAACTATTTCTTCCAATGTACCCTTTAGGTTTGAAAACAATGTGTGTCTTTGTGATTGCTGCAATAACACTCAGCTTGGGATTACAAACGGAGTGGGAGGGAAGCAATGCACTTGCAGGAACGCAGACGTCCTTTGGAAACTATTATTTTCAAGTCCCCCCCCCCCCCTTTCAGGATTGCAAAGAAGGGCTGATGTGGTGATTGCTAAATTCCAAAAAAGAAAACAGAAAGGCAAAGGGACTCCCTCTGGAGTAGAAAAGTAAAGCACCCCAAACTCTGCACTTGCAGGAACGCAGACGTCCTTTGGAAAATAAAAATTCCCTAAAGCCACAGCAAGGACTCTGCCACAAGCCCCAAGCCAATTTCCAAAAAAAAAAAAAAAAACCCACAATATCGAACCAGCAACAACAGACAGACACTTTACCCCCTATAGCCAGAACAGTCACTTAGCCCTCTCTCCCCCAAGCAAGCAAGCAGCTTCCCAGCGTGCGCGAACCACCCTCTCTCCTCGGTATCCTAGCCCAGAATGGCTTGGCTCGGTTGGGGAGGGGATTTTTATAGAGATCCTCCACGTGGACGCGGAGGATGCTAGCCCCCACCTTTTTCAGCCATCGTGCAAGTCTCTGATTGGCCAGGGAGCGGTAGCCATGTTAGGCTGCGCTAGGCTCCCATTCATGTTAGGTTGCAGAAACAAAAAAATAAAATAAATTTTTTTAAAAAAAATATTAAAAAAAAAATTTGGAAGGAAAAAATTTAACGAAAATTTTAAGAAACAATTAGAGAATGGGCCAACAATGGTTCGAATTACATTGCCAGTTGCGCCCAGGGAAAATGTTTCAATACTCATTTCAAAAAGCGAGAACAATCCGAAATAATTACGAAAGGATAATTATAACGAAAATTTGGACAACCCTAGTAATTACTACGTAGCATTACTGCATATTGAACTACTTTTTCTGTCAAATTTGTTGTCAAACATGATGTTTTGGTGCTTAATTTGTAAAATCATAACCTAATTTGATGTTTAATAGGCTTTTCCTTAATCCCTCCTTATTACCCAACATACTCGCTTATCCAACGTTCTGCCGGCCCGTTTACGTTAGATAAGTGAGACTCTACTGTATTTTGTACTACAGCTATTGCTATTAGGTATATAGTTAGTTTGTAGGAGCCACGGATGGTGCAGCGGATTAAACCAATGAGCTGCTGAACTTGCTGATCAAAGGTTCACGGGTTTTAAACAGGGGCAAAAAATCCCAGGACTTCAGAAGAGGTCCACATACAGACCTGTTAGTCCTGGGATTTCTGCCTCCGTTGTTCAGACTTGCTGCTTTGTTCTGAGATTTAGAGGCTCCCAAGACTGTCGCCGCAGGACTTCTGCCAGAAACCTCAGCGGTGTTTTAAAAAAATAAATATAGCCCTGGGATGTAGATATGCGGATCTATGGATCTACGGATCTCTGCAAAAGTTCTGTTCTTTGTCTTGGTCAGAAAAACTGTGCCTTCCAGACGTTTCATGTATTATCTGCCACACAAACAAAACTAATGGGGTAGGACCACTTTGGCCAAAGTCAGCACTGCACAATGAAACAGGAACACTTCCAAACCAGGAACAGAATTTTGTCATTATTGACACTTTTTGGAGCCTGGCCGCCTGGCCATCTGTCCAGACAGATTTGGTTGTGTACTTGCGGCATGAAACAATGGTGTACTGTTCCTGGGTTATACATGGCTGTTCGTATTGGCCACCTGCATGTCCTTGGCTCTCCGTATTTACATTCCTCTCCAGCACATCCATGCCCCAAGAGCCAGTAATAAGTTTTTGCCTTTTACTAAACTGCACCTACGTTGTCAGCATACACCCAATGAGGAACCGACATGTATAACACAGCAACATCATCCTTTTGTTCCCTGGCACAAGTACATCACGAAACCTGTCTTCACAGATGGCCATACAACAAGGTCTGACTCACTACAGTAATGGTGACATTATGTTCCTGGTTTGAAAGTGTCGGTTCCTGTTTCATTGTGTACTACTTAGTGTGAAAGTACTTGTTGCATCCCAGAAACTTCATTTTCTGCCACAAACTTCATTAAACAAGTGAAGGACGAAGTTCCTCTTCCCAGGACAAAGGTTTGGCTTCTACTCAAGTGTCACCTTCCTTTTAGGAACCGACCGATTAGGACAAATATCTAAACCCTGGAACAAACCCAGATTTAAAAAGTCCCATGATTTCTGACTGCAGGGACATACAGACATGCGAAGATCCGGATATGCGGCTAAAATCCGAGATATTCCCACACTTGGAAATCTCACGTTTCTTGCCTTTTGTAGCTATTGCTTCCGGATTTACAGGGAACGGCATCTGGCTACCCTCCTTGGTTAAAAGTACTATCTGGATGGACCCTGAGAACAAGGAAAGCTGTCATCTTTTCTTAGAAACATCCACATCTAGAAGCTCCAGAATCATTACGTTACCTTTCAAGTTTGGAATATGAACTTTATTGTGGGTAAACCAAGTTAGTGCCTGGGTGGAGTTAAACCCACGTCCTGTCAATAAATCGTTATCATTTCCCTAAAAGCAACAGTGTGGACATTGTTTCTGTGGGGTTCCTTGTTCTTAAAGACAGCATCCTGCATGTCCCGAGATGACAGAACGTTTGGACACGTTAACGCCATAAGCAGCTTGGGTGGGACTGCATAAGCAGCAATTGTCAAATGGTGTCCCAACATAAAAATCTTAACATCAAATCTAAAAAGGATCCACATGAGGCCAACTATTTGATTTATAGTCTCCCTAATGGCTATTTTGTACTACAACTATTGCTATCAGGTATGCAGTTACTATATTCATGTTTCAACCTTTTATTTACCATCTCAACAAGAGTGATTCACACGTAGTTGATTTTCCACATTGAGTCCTCATTTATTTTTTATTTTTAAAAAATGTAAAGTTTTTGCGATGAAAGATATTAGGGATTGTTTTTGTTTATTCATTCAGTCGCTTCTAACTCTTTGCGACCTCATGGACCAGCCCACGCAAGAGCTCCCTGTCAGCCGTGGCCACTCCCAGCTTCTTCAAGGTCAAGCCAGTCACTTCAAGGATACCATCCATCCATCTTGCCCTTGGTCGGCCCCTCTTCCTTTTTCCTTCCTTTTACCCCAGCATAATTCTCTTCTCCAAGCTTTCCTGTCTTCTCATTATGTGCCCAAAGTACTTCATTTTTGCCTGCAATATCCTTCCCTCCAGTGAGCAGCCGGGCATTATTTCCTGGAGTATGGACTGGTTGGATCTTCTTGTAGTCCAAGGCACTCTCAGGATTTTCCTCCAACACCACAGTTCAAAAGTGTCTTACCTTCCTTCGCTCAGCCTTCCTTATGGTCCAGCTTTCACAACCATGGGTTACTACGGGGAATACCATTGCTTTAACTATGCAGACCTTCGTTGACAATGTGATGTCTCTACTCTTCACTGTTTTATCGAGGTTGGTCGTTGCTCTTCTCCCAAGAAAGAAACGGCTTCTGATTTCCTGGCTGCAGTCTGTGTCTTCAGTAATCTTTGCATCTAGAAATACAAAGTCTGACACTGCCTCCACGTTTTCTCCCTCTCTTTGCCAGTTATCAATCAGTCTGGTTGCCATCATCTTGGGGGATTTTTTGTGTGTTTAACTGCAACCCAGCTTTTGCACTTTCTTCTTTCACCTTGGTTAGAAGGCTCCTTAATTCCTCCTCGCTTTCAGCCATCAGAGTGGTATCATCTGCATATCTGAGAATGTTAATGTTTCTTCCAGCAATTTTAATTCCAGCCTTGGATTCGTCAAGTCCCGCACGTCGCATGATATGTTCTGAACACAAGCTGAAAAGGGAGGGTGAGAGTTTACAGCCCTGCTGTATTCTTTTCCTAATCTTGAACCAGCCTATTGTTCCGTGGTCTGTTCTTATTGTTGCTCCTTGGTCGTTATACAGAGACCACAGGAGACAGGCAAGGTGACTTGGTATCCCCATACCACCAAGAACTTTCCACAATTTATTATGAACCACACAGTCAAAGGCTTTAGAATAGTCAATAAAACAGAAATAAATTTTTTTTTCCTGAAACTCCCTGCCTTCCTCCATTAGGGATACTGGAATATTATTAATAAAATATCAAGAGTAACATTTATTCCCATACTAGACATTATATAGGAAATTGGGAAACATATTTGAATTAGTGTAAAATGATGCAGAATATATACTTTGATTAAACAACTGTTAAAATGTTTTCTGAAGGATTCATTACCAAAAACATTTAGGAACCGCAGTTCGAATCTGGGAAGCAGGATGAGCTCACGTTGTTAGCCCCAGCTTCTGCCAACCTAACAGTTCAAAAACATTCAAATGTGAGTAGATCAATAGGTACTGCTCTGGTGGGAAAGTAACGTCTCTCCATGCAGTCATGCCAAACACATCACCTTGGAGGCATCTATGAACCCTGTCCTGGATAACAGGTGTCAGCTTAGCAATGGAGAAGAGCACCAACCCCCAGAGTTGGACAGAATGGATTTAATGTCAAGGGGAAACCTTTACCTTTACCTGACACCACTTTAACTGCCATGGAACCCTGAGATTTGCAGTTTGTTGTGGCATGAGAGTTCTTGGACAAAGAGGAATAAATATATCACCAAACTACACAACCCAGAATTCCATAGCATTGAGCCATGGCAGTTCATGTTGTCAAAGGGCTTAAACTCTGCAATGTTGACATAGCCATAGACGTTTTAAACTAGTGTTCCTCAAACTTTGTTATGCCAACGTATTTGCACGTCCAACTTCCAGAATCCTAATGGCACTCCATGCAGTCATGCTGGCCACATGACCTTGGAGGAGTCTACGGACAACAACGGCTCTTTCGTCTAGAAATGGAGATGAGCACCAACTCCCAGAGTCAGGCTCGATTAGACTTAATATCAAGGGGAAACCCTTTACTTTTACTAGTGTTTCCCAAACTTTGTTCTGTCAGCTTTTTTGGACTTCCAGCTTCCAGAAGTCCTCTTGCCAACTCAGAGAGCCGAAGTCCAAACAAAATAGAAGACCAAGGTCTGAGGAAAACAGGTCCAGATGATCCCTGGTCTATATTTGGGTGCCACTTCTTCAACCACCCACATTGACATTTTCAAAATTTGTAGTATTTTGTATGAGCTGTATAAAGGATACCCGGCTTGTATTACATGAGCCAGGATTCACAAGGTGTATATTTGTATGCACTGAGCTCTATGGCCAGGGACTATTTTTTGTCCCTCTGTGATGCGCAATGGCTGGCGGAAGGATCCAGCCCCTGCAAGTAAGTGAGGCTGTCCCTTTGTTTACAAACTGTTTTTTCCTACTCCCTATGACCAGAGCTTTGGGCAGGATGAGGGAGAGAGATTGGGGAACAGGCAGGTGAAGGAACCTTCAATATATCACCCCAAAAGTGAAGAGAGGGACAATTGGGTAATCCGGTGGAACCACAGTGAGTCATAGCTCAGATATTTCTAAGGAACTTTGGTGAAATCTTCACTTACAGAAAGAAGTCCCACATCAGAGAATAGTTAACTAAAGGTGGGAAGGAGAGACATTAGCAGAGTCAATAAGAAGAGACATGGAACAACTCTGCTCAGGGGGAGGCAGGAGAAGCAGCAATCAGGAGGCTTGTTGTCATGCCTTTCATGGGTGATCAGCCTCTTCCCTCCCGACATCACCGTTGCCTCAACATTATAAGAAAGTTTCGCAAGACCAGTCGCTCTCATTGCAACGGTGTAGTAATTGTGAGGCCGAGGACCAGATCTTAATTCTTGGGGAACACAGTTTGGGAACCACTGCTTTAACGACACAGGTAAGCATAGTAAGAGATGACATGATTTTGATCCAATGACAACTGGATTTTTAAAATGAAAGGTTGTTTTACTTTGACGTAATATTGACTATCTATATATATAAAAGAGTGATGGCATCACAGCGATGCACAAAACAACAAAACTACAGCCCCCCCAAACTCGAAAATTGGCAACGCAATCCATCATCCCCGCCTCCAGTAAGATACAACAAATTTACACATAAAACACTATCACAACACCAAAAAATGCCAAAACTAGGTACGCATGCGCAAAAACACCATGCTTCGAACCTTTATGGCGCTCGCGCGCGCACACACACACAACTGTCAAAGCCTCCCTCACCCTCTCTCGCGACCTCCACTGCTGCCGTCTTTGAAAAAATAACATCACTACAGATCCAGACGCCATTACAAAACAACAAAAGTAAAGGCCCCCCAACCTTGAAATTTGGCAACATAACCCATCATCCATGGCTCCAGTAAGATACAGCACAATTAGATGCCAAACACAATCACAGGGCCAACAAAAGCCCAAAAAACGCAACAGGCGATCTGCGCCTGCGCGCACACCGCCCTCTCCTCCCTTCCCGCGCGCACACACATCATCCTTAGCCCAGGAGGCCTCACAAACACCTCGCCTCAGAGCTGGGCCTGGGCTGAAGGAAGGAAGGCAGGCAGGCAGGAAGGCGGATTCCTCTCTTCCCTCCCCCCCTAATCTCCTCCCCCCTCAGGGCCCATGGAGGGTCGCGGAGCAGGCCCCCTCCTCCAGCCCCTCTCCCCTCCCCTCAGCGCCAGGAAGGCCCCGCGGACCCCCGCCTCACCCTCTCTCCTCTTCCCGGCCTCGGCCTCAGCCTTCCTCCTACCGGGCCCTCCCTCCGCAGCGCCGTCTACACCCTGGTCCGCCTCAAGGACTTCTTCCCCGGTTCTTTGAGGACTTCAAGGTGAGGGGGGAAGAGGAGGGCATGGCCCTCCAGCAGGCCTGGGCCTCCCCTCCAGTTGTTTTGGGCGCCAACTCCCGCCCTTCCCAGCCTCAGGCCCCTTCCTTTTCTCCCTCACCCAGTTAAACGGCTGAGGGGGGGGGGGGTAAAGAGCCTCAGACCAGGAAGGGTGGAAGTTGGCACCCAAAACAACTCGAGGGAAGGCCCAAGTTGGCCCAGGCTCAGCCCCCCCCTTTTCTGTTGTTATTGTTGTTGTTGTTGTTGTTGTCACCCACAAATCACAACCCCCTCCAATGCCTCAGCAGCCCCCCTTTTTTCCCTCTGAAGCCCTATCGCCCTCACCTTTCCCTTCCCTGTCAGTAATAATTATTATTAATATAATAATAACTGCTCATCATTTAAGAATGTAATAATAACCAATAATAATAGTAATTTATTATTGTTATTATAACAGTAATAATCATTCAACAATGCAATAATAACTAATCATAACAAGTTATTATTATTACAATAATAATAAACATTCAAGGCTGTCATAATAATAATAATTATAACACTGATAATCATCCAACAATGTATTAACAATTCAAAATAAGAGTAAATTATTATTATTATTATTATTATTATTATTACAGTGATAATCATTCACAAATGGAATAATAATTATTATAACATTGATAATCATTCAACAATATAATAATCACTAATAATAGTAACTTATTATTTTTATAACACTCTGAAATCAGGAAAATTGGGAATGCCACAAAACAAACTATCACAGCCAGCTAACACCTCCCAAGAAAGGATTCTTCCAGAAAGGAAGCTCACAATGCAGTGAAGCAGTGTGTATTACCAGACTCATTATTAGTACTATTATTATTATTATTACTATTATTATTATGTTGCTGTGAACCGTAAAAATGAATACAATCTGGCTCCAAATATTCAAAACCAATAAAACCAATATATAAAAATTACCCTGCTATAATAAAACAGAACAATACAATCTCTAAAATCAAAACACTACATAAAGAACAACAATCTGAAAACAGGGCCATTCCACACAGGAAACAATCAGGGCCAGCTAACACCTCCCAACAAAGTATTCCCATCATCAAAGTCTGGCAAATCCTCTGTTTTCTGAGATCCACACACAATAGAAGCACATAAAATATCGCAAACAACACCACTCTCAAAACAAGGGAATTACAGACAGGAAACAATTAGGGCCAGCTAACACCTCCCAACAAAAAATTCACTCAGCTAGAAAACAGCCAGGCTTTAAAGCTGCAAGCCCATTACATGCTAATCATTTTCCCTAATTCCAACATTCATACTTCCCTCTAACAGACAAAAAACAATCAGAAATATTGTATATTCACAACCTTGAGAAAATAATCTCCCCTGATGGCGCAGCGTGTTAAAGCGCTGAGCTGCTGAACTTCTGCACCCAAAGGTCGCAGACGAACACAGCCCCCACTATTAGCCCCACCTTCTCCCAACCCAGAAGTTCGAAAACATACAAATGAGAGTAGATGAATAGGTGCCTCTGCGGCGGGAAGGTAACGACGCTCCATGCAGTCATGCTGACCACATGACTTTGGAGGAGGCTACAGACAATGCCGGCTCTTCGCCTTCAAAATGCAGATGAGCACCAACCCCCAGAGTCACACACGACTGGACTTAATGTCTGGGGAAAACCTTTACCTTTCCCTTAACTACCACCAATTCCTCAATACTTTATTTCCCAGACCACCAGACTTCGCCACAGCAACGAGTGCCTGGGCACAGCTAGTAGATTATAATTCACAAATGTAGGTATACAGAGGAAGCATCCTTCTTGTGGATTTTTCTGCAAAACTGGTAAGCTGTCCTGAGCCAACTCTCCTTCGGTCTTTGAAGAACTGCGCAGTGAGTTATTCTGACACATGGCACAGCAATTTTTTAATTATTATTATTATTACATTTATTATTATACTCTAGTTATTTTATAATTACATTTCTTATTGTACTATTGTATTATTATTATACTTATTATTTTACTTTGATTATTTGATTGATTATTTTTTGATATATTGATTATTTTTATATATTGATTTTTAATATATTGATTATTTTACTTTATTTATTATTTTTATTCCATGTATTATTTTACTCTGTTTATTATTGTTATATAGTCTATGCATTCTGAATCTGCAGCTCTAACCTGAATTGCTTTTTAAAAGCTTTTTTTATTCATTTGTTTTAATTGTCTTTGAATTGCTTTACTGTAATATTTATACATCTTAAATTCCATTTTCAATATTGATTTTTTGAATGTTTGTAATGCTATTGCTTTTTAACTGTCAGTTATTTCTGATGTGGAGAATAATAATAATAATAATAATAATAATAATAATAATAATAATAATAATAATAATATGTTTTCCATTGTGTCCATGCTTTGGAGAGGTAGTCTGCTAAATCTCTCTCAGGTCACAAAAAGTGACTTGGTCCAAAAGGTTTTCTTTTCCTGAGACAGCACTTCTTGGCAACCACTGGTGGTCCGTGGAGCACAGGTTAAGAACCACTACAATAATGACACAGGTAAGCATGGTAAGAGATGACATGATTTTGATCAATTGACAACTGGATTTTTAAAATGAAAGGTTGTTTTACTTTGGCGTAATATTGACTATAGATTATAATTAACAAATGTAGGTACACAGCAAAATCATCTTTCTTGTGGATGTCTCTGCAAAACTGGTAAGCTGTCCTGAGCCAACTCTCCTTTGGTCTTTGAAGAACTGCGCAGTGAGTTATTTTGACACATGGCACAGCAATAATAATAATAATTATTATTATTATTATTGAATTATTATTACATTTATTATTATACTCTATTATTTTATTATTACATTATACTCTTTATTATTATTACATTTATTATTTTACTTTAGATATTATTTTATTATTACATTTATTATTTTAGACTATTATTGCACTTATTATTTTACTTTATTTATTTTATTGAATGTATTATTTTACTCTATTTATTATTATAAATCCATTTATTTTACTCTATGTATTATTTTTATTATTACATTGATTATTTAACTTTATTTATTATTTGTATTCCATTTATTATTTTACTCTGTTTATTATTATTATTTAATCTTTGCATTCTGAATCTGCAGCTTTAACCTGAATTGCTTCTAAAAAGCTTTTTTATTCATTTGTTTTAATTGTCTTTGAATTGTTTTACTGTAATATTTATACATTTTAAAATCCATTTCAATATTGATCTTTTGAATGTTTGTAATACTCTTGCTTTTTAACTGTCAGTTGTTTCTGATGTGGAGCATAATAATAATGTTTTCCATTGTGTCCATGCTTTTGAGAGGTAGTTTGCTAAACCTCTCCCAGGTCACAAGAAGTGACTTGGTCCAAAAGGTTTTCTTTTCCTGAGAGAACACGCTTGTGTTCTCTCAGGTTTTGCTTTTCCCCTTGTCGCATTGACAGAAAAAAGCAAAAGACGCTGGTGGTTGGCACTCCTGGTTTCCAGGATGGGGTTCAAGTCCCTGCGGCGTCCTCGCTGACCTCTCAATGCGACTGGGACTTCTTTTTCCAGGGGACCCTATGTTAAGGTGGTGGTGAACCTCCTCTAGTATTTAGTCTAAACTTGTAATGAGCTCTCTTAGGGGACGGATGTTTTATGAATTTTTAAAACTCTGCTATCTCATTAGGTTGTTATCCTAACAGGTCATAATCTATACCTTGATGGGTTGTTGTGATCCTAATAAGTCTAATCCAGTTAATTCCCAATAAAAAGAGATGTTGAATCCTGAGTCCATGGACTGTGCAAGTGTTGTGCTGAAGAAAAAGGCTAGTAGTCCAGCAGAAGAGCAGCAAGAGAGCCTGCAGGGTGTCACAGAAGGAATAATATACAACACCCAAAAGCCAAAGCTACCACAACATTCTGATGGTGTTGACAGAATGAAGGCTGATTTCCAAGAAAGGTCTCTTACTCCTGAGTATAGTTCCAGAAGGCATCTGAACACTGAGATGGACACTGTAATATCATCCACAGCAGTTCACTACAAAGAACAAGGTGTACTGATTCGACTCTTCATGATTAAGCGGGCAGGACCTACGTACTCACCTTCATGGCCAGAGAATCACCACAGTGATTATAAGCTATTAGCTGAGTATACACTCATGTTAACTAAATAAATATGACAGTAACAGAGTATAATATACGCCAAACTGTTACAAGTACTCATGCAAAGATGCAATTCTTTAGACCAGGGGTCCCCAAACTAAGGCCTGGGGGCCGGATGCGGCCCTCCAAGGTCATTTACCTGGCCCCTGCCCTCAGTTTTATAATATAATATTTTTATATCATTTTAAATAATATATTGTATTTACATATAACATTGATAATAATATTATAATGTTATACAATATAATACTAATACAAATACCATATAATAATATTAATTATATGTTATATATTACCTATATTACAGTAGAGTGGTATAGTTCAATATAGTAATATATAATGCTAATATTGTGCTATGCTAATAATATAATATATTATACGTACATACAGCTGCTCTGAGTCCCCTTCAGGGTGAGAAGGGCGGGATATAAATGTAATAAATAAATGTAGTAAATGAATAAATAAACAATTTTAGACTTAGGCTCGCCCAAAGTCTGAAATAACTTGAAGGCACACAACAATAACAATCCGAATTCACTGGACTATCTCATTGGCCAGAAGCAGGCCCACACTTTCCATTGAAATCCTGATAGGTTTATGTTGGTTAAGATTGTTTTCATTTTTAAATATTGTATTGTTCTTTCATTGTTGTTGTTGTTGTTGTTTTGCACTACAAATAAGACATGTGCAGTGTGCATAGGAATTTGTTCGGGGTTTTTTCCAAATGATAATTCGGCCCCTCCACAGTCTGAAAGGTAGTGGATCGGCCCTCTGCTTAAAAAGTTTGAGGACCCCTGCTTTAGACCCTGGCACAACAACATACTCTGTGGATAATAATTAATCCTACCAGACTTTTCCCTTAAAGGTTGCTTGGGT
Source organism: Anolis carolinensis (assembly GCF_035594765.1). Taxonomy (NCBI): domain Eukaryota; kingdom Metazoa; phylum Chordata; class Lepidosauria; order Squamata; family Anolidae; genus Anolis; species Anolis carolinensis. The sequence continues at coordinate 74,963,562 of NC_085845.1, forward strand.
TAGTTCAACAGGGGACCCAGGTGTTTTGCTCTAATTAGCCGAGGGGTAGGCTGGGCAGCGACATTACTTCAGCTTTGTCCACACCAAATTCATGCCACCCTTAGAAATATCTATTTACGAAGTTTAATTAGGTAACAGTTAATCAAAGTTGCCCATAGTTCAACCTATGCCGTCACATCCAGGCACCTTTTTAACACTTTAGGATGTGCTTCTTCCTTTGCCCAGATGAACTGCGGGGGCCTTACTTAGAAGCTCTGGAAATCCCAGTAACCAAAGGCACTTCAAGCAGAACAATCCAACAAAATTTTATTTTACAAAGTCCTTGGCAGACTTGGCACACATAATTCAGGTTGCAAATAAAAACAGTCAACTTATAAACCTTGTAGATGTTCCTTGCTTGCTTTCTCCCTTTCAGTTGCTAGGTTAACTTCCACCAAAGGCAAAGAGGTCCTAAGATCCTCTTCACCCTAGCTCTGAGCTGCTATCAAAAGATCTATAACTATCTTAGCTCAAAGCTAGTTTTTGCGGCGAAGTTGGTAGGGCTTCCTCCAGTGGCAAAGAAATCCGAAGATGTTCTCTGCCCCAGTGCCAAAGCTATTAGAAAGAACTGGTCTTTCTCCTATCTATGCTTGGCACTGGTTTTAAAGGCAGGTCAATTGTTAGTACTTACGATGGCCTTTTCAGAGTTGGCCTGGCTTGGCCACACAAGCACATCTATGATGTTTCTCCTTCAGTCTAGAAGGCAGAATAGGCTTCTCAAAATGGAGCCTTCTATCCCCAGGAAAAGGGGCGGTCTCCAGAACAAACTGATACATTTGCAGCCTATAGCAGCAAGGCTTTGCAAACTGGCTATAAACTCTGCTAATATCCTAACTATCAAGACTGCTGCAGAATCTGCAGCAACCCTGGAGCAAATGCAAACAGATGCTATTCCTACAACTATAAAAAATGCAAACCAAACCTCTGGGGACGGAACACTCCCCACTTAGATTTTCCAGGATATGGAAATTTACCACTCAAAAAACATACAAACACCTTTGTATACACAACTATAAAACAGTACAAAACGTATACACTTTCAACAAGCAATACGAGATCGCTGATTGGTCTGTCTAGGACAGACATTTTGTCCTTATTATTGTCAGGACCCAGGCTGCAGAACACCAATAACCATGCGCAGAGGCCAGACTCTATCTAATATCTTTATTAAAGGAATATATAAAAACAATAAAAACAAGTGAAGAATATAGTTCAGAAGCAGACCTTCCAGATGAGGTCAAATATAGTCCAGAAATGTATTGTCCAATATAAGATATTAGAGTTCAAAGTTTTAATCCACTTGACCGAAACACACACTTTGCCAAGCAATAGTGTGGGGAAATAACAGTCTTTATAGTCCAATGAAGCTTGACAACAAGGCTGGAATTAAACTTGATTCTTGACTTGATCCAAGACTTGAAACGAGGCAAACATGAACCATGAAACAAAGTCCGTGGCAAAACGTGAAACAAGGCAAGGCTTGAAACTTGATCCGGGAAGCAAGGAACTGGGATTACGAAGTCCACACACGATCTCTTTCCTCAAGCTGATCAATCGACTCCGCAAATTCCCCTTGCGACAAACACCTATATTGGGTCTCGTTTTCCCGCCAACAGAACACTTTCCCTAGAGAACGAGAAGCGAAACCCAACTCTGTCCAGATGCATGACTCCTTAGAATTTCCCAAGGGAAGCAGACCTAATCAGCTAGTTGTTTGGCAGCGATTCTCAGGCTCCGGCGATTAGCCTCTCTGACTCCTCTATCTCTAGTATAATTGTCCCTCCGGGAAAACGGGGGGGAGTTCTGCCCAAGGCCTGTTTGGCTGAATTCTTGAGGGCAAACATCCTCCAGGTGGAGAGGCTCTGGCTCTGGCTGAACCGGCGAAAATCCCATGTTTTCCTCTTCGTCTGCCACAATAGTACTAGGAACAGGACTACAAGGCCCATGAGTCATCACAATTATGAGTCTTTACCTGAACTTTTCTAACCTTACCATCAGGGCAAGGAAAGGTCTTTAGTATAATGCCCATAGGCCAGGCATGGCGGGGCAAGTCTTTGTCCTTTAGCAACACAAGGTTTCCCACCTTGACATTGTCCTTTGGGGTTTGCCAGAGTCTTTTGGTTTGAATCTGGCTTAAGTATTCGGCCGTCCACCTCTTCCAGAAGTGGTTGGCTAAGGTCTGCACATGCAAAATTGGTGCCACAGTCTGACCAAATTGACTTAATTGGCCCTCTGAGGGCTATGAACCTTTTCAATGCATTTACGTACAATGAAGTGTCCATTCCCTCTGCAACCTCTATATGGACAGCTCGTACTGACAAACAAGTAAACAAAACCGCCCATCTTTTATTATTTACAACACCCCTGGTTTTTCTGGTAACAATTTCCCAAGGACCAAACACCTTGAGTTTAGCCTTGGCCAACCTTCCTCCAACTCTCAAAATACCCTCCTTGTCTAGAAATGGGTTTAACTCATTTAGAAGACTTTGATTAGGGATGTTGAGCCCTTGCTCTAGCCTAGCTATTTCCTGCTTGAAAACAGATCTCTGCACTGACTTGAGTATGACACTCTTAGCCTTTGTCATGTCCTGGACCTGTAAAGGCTCACTATCTTTGCAAGCTAAACGATGTGTAAGTCTAGCAATTGCTCTAAGAAGACTGTGCCATTCCGAAAAACGTTCAAAATGGTGTCGTTCCAGACAAGATCTTTGGCCCATCTTGATTTCTGTGGTTGATTTGCAGGCTTTCACCTCTGCACTTCGTGAGACTTGAGCATTCATAATGTCCAAAAACCTTTGCTCATCTTTCGAGAGCGCTGTGGCTTCGTCTCTCTCAGAGACTTTGAAGATGGAGGAATACTCTGGAGTTATTGCTTGGCAGTAGACTGAGATGTGACTTAGGCAACTGCGCACAAGTGTAGGACGTCCACCTTTAAGCACGTGTGCTTGATTGGAGTCCAACGACGATGGTGGGTGCATCCTGTCTATGCACAACCCATCACTGTTGTGTGATCTCTTCATTTTGGGGGTTGGAGGGCAAACTGCTAGAGCCTTCAACTGTATCCTATTGTTGGCCAATGGCCACCCCACACACTTTGAAAGTGGATGCCTGCAGACCTTCTCCCAAGCAGCACAATGTTAAACAAGCTGCGATGCCATCTCAGAAAGTGCGCAAGACAAAAGATGGGCCTGAGCTCCCTTGCAGCATGATAAAAAAATATTTAGACATTATATGCAGATGCCAGTTTCCCAGGTCAGTGTATAAATAAAGTTTTATTATTTTATTATTATTATTATTATTATTATTATTATTATTATTATTATTATTATCATCATCATCATTATTATTATCTAACCCCAGTTGGTCTGGGGAACTGGAATTTGTATTTGTAAAGCTCATTTCTATTTTGAAGCAAGAATTCACACTTTTTTCAGGCTTGTGCCTGGAAAACCTGTGGAGGCATTTCTAGTCTGCACCTCTGGATTTACTGCATCAACATTTTGACATGTTTAGTGTGTTTCTTACAGCACTAGGAAAATGCATTCCTTTGCTCTACCCATTTTACCAAATTTCCCAGCCAGCATGAATAATGGGAGAATCTCGCTTCCTGAACTTTGCATCATGATTTCCTCGCCAAAAGAGTCTTGGAAGTATTCCTCCTCCCCAGCCCACCTCAGACCAAATTGAGTTGAACATTTCCTAATCCACCATTCCTAAATGCATTTAACATTACATCCCAATAACAGAAGAAAAATAGACTTAGAGGGCATGCTCCCTTAGTTTTAATGATCGGTATACTGAATTCATGGAGTCATCATACGTTGACAGAAGACTTGAAGACACATACTTTGAGCAAGCAATACAGTGTTCCCTCACTACTTCAAGGTTCACTTTTCACAGATTCGCTGTTTCGTGGTTTTTCAATAAACTCTAAAAGACTATTATAAATCATAAAAAATTACAATTTACAGCCTAAGGAAGGGAGGAAGGAGAAAAGGAGCCCAAGTGGCAATGGGAGGAGAAGGAGGCGATTTATCAACACACAATTGGTTGATAAAGACTTAAAATAGTGTATAACTACTAAAATAATGTATAAATATTAAAATAATTATAGCGTCCCTACTTCACGGATTTTCACTTATTGTGGGTGGTTCTGGAACCTAACCCCCTCAATAAGTGAGGGAACACTGTACAGTATATATAGAGGTGAATCTATACTGTAGAATTAATGTAGTTTGACACCACTTTAACTGCCATAACTCAATGCTATGGGATCATGATACCTGCAAGTTTACAAGTTCTTTAGCTTCATCTGCTAAATAATGTTGATGTCTCTCCAAACTACAATGCCTGTGATTCTATAGTAATGAGCCATGGCAGTTAAAGGAGATCAAATGTCTTTAATTCTAAAGTACATATGCACCCTCCATTTAAAATGCTATAATAATATATGTTATTATGGGATCCCTGATACTTTACTTTCTAGAAAATGAAGATTTAGGATTATCCACTACAAAATAAGGAAAGGAAAACTGAGTGGGTCTCTTTTGAATATAATCTGTTTTGCTATAATGGTGATGTATTCATATTTAGTTTTGTGTTTATATCTGTTTATGTTTTGTCACTGTATTCAAAGTAAACAAATAGAAATATTGGAAAATACTATTCTAATAATATAACACAATTGTGACTCCCAGTGAAAGTTATATAAAACTCTTCATGTCTGCCTGAACTATTCCACGTAGTCCAACATTTTTCCCTTACAGAAATGGATCAAAGAAACAGAATCCTCTTTCGTTCTTTTGTTTTTTTAATGTTTTTTCTCATTTTCTGAAATTCATGCCCGCCAAATTATTTGGGCTGCCCATTTCCCATTACCTTAAAATGTAGATATGTTGTGTATTGTTGGTTGAACAAACATTGTGCCTCCTGGTTGTACATTATTTTTCACTAACAAGTATTCTGACATGCAAGATCTTATGACGCAAAACAAATCTTTCAGTTTGTTGTTGGTTATAATCAAAATGTTTCTCAACTGCAACACAAGATAAGAGCCTGTCAGTTATTAATTACAACGACATATTAAACAATACAGAACTGATGTTTAGTTTTACCGCTGTGCTACATGGCACATCACAATAAGCTTCGGCACAGCTGAAAGAACATGATGTTTTCAATTAAAAGCAGATTATGTTTCAGATGAGTGCTGCTGTCTAGTCAGGCTGTTGCTTCTCAGCCACTGATCTGAAGGCTGCTAAGTACGTTCTGCCACACAACAAACTGCTTTGTGGACACCACACTAGAGGAAATATGGGGAACCTTTCACCTTCAATATGTTTTTACTTTCTTCTCCTGGAAGATCCAGCTGGCACAACCAGTGGTAAGAGATTCTGTGAATTATATCCTAAACCATTGGTGTCCAATTTTTGGTCTTCAAAATGTTTGGGATTCCAATTCCCAGAAGCCCTGGCCAGCATCTCCAATGGTCAGGAATTCTTGGAGCTGAGGTCCAAAACACGCAAAGTACCAAAAGTTGGATACTACTAGCCAAAATGGCCTGCCCACTGAACTAGGACATGAGATTGAAAAGTAAAAAACCAACATTAAAATGTAATCTATGGCATAAGTCAACACAGATTTTTTTCCATTTCTGGATTCTTCCAGTTGAGTAAACTTCTAACTTCTACAAACCATCAAACTACTGAGTAGAAGATTGTGGGAGTTGTACTCCCACACATCATCGTGCAAGCAGTCAGTTGGGGAAAGTGGAGCTATTTTGAGAATATTTGTAGATGGAACATTTCCCACCACAACTTCTCCTGGATAGACAGATACTTGGGAACAAGGTAGAGTGTGGATGATTGGGAAACCGACCTAATTTGGATTTTGTTTCAGAAACTCTTCATGCCACCAGCCACATAGCAGCCCTTCATGCTACCAACCCTAAATAAGTCAGACAGTAGACAGAACTAAATGGAAAAGAGACTTAATTAGGATATCATTTCAGAAGCTCTTCATTGCACCAGCCACACAAAAGCCCTTCATACTACCCTGTTTTCCCGAAAGTAAGACATACCCATAAAATAAGATGTATCAGGATTTCTAAGCATTTGCTCAATATAAGCCATACCCTAAAAATAAGATATAGTGATAGGCGTGGCTACGCAGTGTACAAGTTTGGCTCCCCGTTAGGAGTTGGTTGTTCTGTGCGTGCCGCAAGCTGAGGCATAGAGGGAGACATAGAAATAATAATAATAATAATAATAATAATAATAATAATAATAATAATAATAATAATAAGGACTCTTAGAAGTAAAACAAGCAGTCAAAGAAGAAGAACATTCCCTGGCAGAATATGTAAAGCAAAGTGAAGATCCTGCTTTGATTGAAGTCAAAAATCAGAAACTCCTCAAAGTACAGCAGACAAAAAAACAGTACAAGAAAACCACACTGCAAACTAGAGCTGACAGCTGGCACAACAAAACACTGCATGGAAAGTTCCTTGACAAAATTGAAGGAAAAGCTGATAAAGAGAAGACCTGGCTCTGGCTCACGAATGGGACCCTAAAGAAGGAGACAGAAGGCCTGATCCTTGCAGCCCAAGAGCAAGCCATCAGAACAAATGCAATTAAGGGCAAGATTGAAAAATCAGTTGATTGACTGCGCAAGGAAACCGACGAAACCATTGATCATCTCCTCAGCTGCTGTAAGAAAATTGCACAGACAGACTACAAACAGAGGCACAACTACGTGGCCCAAATGATTCATTGGAACTTATGCCTCAAGTACCACCTTCCAGCAGCAAAGAACTGGTGGGATCACAAACCTGCAAAAGTATTGGAAAATGAACATGCAAAGATACTGTGGGACTTCCGAATCCAGACTGACAAAGTTCTGGAACACAACACACCAGACATCACAGTTGTGGAAAAGAAAAAGGTTTGGATCATTGATGTTGCCATCCCAGGTGACAGTCGCATTGACGAAAAACAACAGGAAAAACTCAGCCGCTATCAGGACCTCAAGATTGAACTTCAAAGACTCTGGCAGAAACCAGTGCAGGTGGTCCCAGTGGTGATGGGCACACTGGGTGCCACGCCAAAAGATCTCAGCCAGCATTTGGAAACAATAGACATTGACAAAATTACGATCTGCCAACTGCAAAAGGCCACCCTGCTGGGATCTGCGTGCATCATCTGAAAATACATCACTTGGGAAGTGTTCAACTTGTGATATGAAATCCAGCATATCTATTTTGTTTGCTGTGTCACAAAAATTAATAACATTATTTTTGTATGCCGCCTCCATCTCCCCCAAGGGGGACTCGGAGCGGCTCACATGGGGACCAAGCCCTAGTAATCACATTTAAAATATCATAAAAATATCAATTAAACAACAACCATCATAATAAAAACTATTTAAACAAGCATAAAATTAAATCAATATCATTAAAGCACAAAATAGTAACAATCACAGTATGCCAGTAAAAGTCCAATATAGGACATGAAACTGAAAGTAAAAGTCTCCTCAGTGAAGTGAGGAGCAGGATACTCTGTTTTAGATATTGTATGTTCTCAGGGGGGAAGAAGTAAAGCTGTGGCTGCCATTTTACTCAGCACTGTGGGTCTCTCTCCCCCAGCACCAACCAGCAACAGTCTGTGGGTCTCTCTCACCCTCCACAAACACCAAGGGATGCGGGAGAAGCTTCAGTCTGTTACTGAGCCGAGAGAGATCATTCCATAAATGCAGATTGTTGTACCGTAATTAATAAAAATAGGACATCCCTTGAAAATGAGCCATAGTGTGTCTTCTTGAGCAAAAATAAATATACAACAGTGTATTTTTGGGAAAACACAGTACCAACCCAGATAGGCTAGACCAGAACCTAATTTGGATTTTCTTTCACAAGCCCTTCATGCCATGAACCACATAGAAGCCCTTCATACAACCAACCCAGATAGGCTAGACAGGAGATGGAAATATCTTGGGAAAGGGAAAACAGGAAACCTTTCTTCCAGCCAGCCAGCCAGCCAGCCTTGTGGTGATGGGCAAGGTCCTAAGAGTATTCGGTATCAGGAGGAAAGAGCTAGTGAAGTAGTACAGTATGAACTCCATACCTATGGAACCAGTACCTGTGGTTTTTACCCATTCACATCTAACAAAATATGTCTTCTATAGACGTGGTTCCCATACTTCGGAGCCCTATGGTTCTGCAAAAGTGTTGTAAGGGTTCCACGAAAAAACTTACAAATAAGATTTAAAATACATTTTTTTAAACCCACAAAAGGCCAACTATTTGATTTATAGTCTCTGTAATAGGTATATAGGGCAACAACTATTGCTATTCGTTATGTAGTTACTGGACAGAGATTTCAACATTTTACAAGAGTGTAGTCAATTTTTCATGTTGATTCCACATTCCATTTTTAATTTTTTTATTTCTTGTACAATTTTTGAGATAAAAGACATTTGGGATATTATTCATAATATGTCAAGAGTAAAGGGTTGTTGTATGTCTTTCGGGCTGTGTGGCCATGTTCCAGAAGTATTCTCTCCTGACATTTCGCCCACATCTATGGCAGGCATCCTCAGAGGTTGTGAGGTATGGATAAACTAAGTAAGGAAAGGAAAGAATATATATCTGTGGAAAATCCAGGGTGTGGCAAGAGTCCTTTGTCACTGGGAAGCCAGCATTAATGTTTCAGTTAATCACCATAATTAGCATTGGAAAGGTTTTGTCTCTTGCCTTTGTTCAATCATTAGCTGCCCTCTGCCCTCAGAGTGTTGGTTCCCATCTACTGTTTTGATTTTAGAGTTTTTTTAATACTGGTAGCTAGATTTTGTTCATTTTCATTGTTTCTTCCTTTCTTTTGAAGTTGTCCACATGCTTGTGGATTTCAATGGCTTCTCTGTGTAGTCTGAAATGATAGTTGTTGGAATGGTCAAGCATTTCTGTGTTCTCAAATAATATACTGTGTCCAGGCTGGTTCATCAAGTGCTCTGTTATGGCTGATTTCTCTGGTTGAATTAGTCTGCAGTGCCTTTCATGTTCTTTGACTCTTTGTTTGGGCGCTGCGTTTGGTGGTCCCTATGTAGACTTGTCCACAGCTGCATGGTATCCGGTAGACTCCTGCAGAAGAGAGAGGATCCCTCTTGTCCTTCGCTGACCGTAGCATTTGTTGGATTTTCTTTGTGGGTCTGTAGATAGTTAGTAGGTTGTGCTTCTTCATCAGTTTGCCTATGCGGTCAGTGGTTCCCTTGATGTATGGTAAGAACACCTTTCCTCTGGGTGGATCTTTGTCTTGACTCTCATGGCTTGTTCTTGGCCTTGCAGCTCTTCTGATGTCTGTGGTGGAGTATCCATTGGCCTGTAGAGCCCAGTTTAGGTGGTTTAGTTCACCTTGGAGGAGGTGAGGTTCACAGATTCTTTGTGCACAGTCTGTCAGGGCTTTGATTGTGCTCCTTTTTTGACTTGGGTGATGGTTGGAGTTTTTATGAAGGTATCTATCTGTGTGCGTTGGTTTTCTGTAAAGTGTGTGGCCCAACTGTTGATTGGGTTTGCGGATGACCAGAACATCTAGAAATGGCAGTTTTCCTTTTCTTTTTCCATGGTGAATTGGATGTTTGGTTTGTTTCCATGGTGAATTGGATCTTAACAGCATCCACCCAAACATCCAATTCACCATGGAAAAAGAAAAGGAAGGAAATACTACGGTCAGCAAAGGACAAGAGGGAATGAAGTTCAATAGGGACAAATGCAAGATACTTCACTTCGGCAGAAAAAATGGAAATCAAAGATACAGAATGGGGGACGCCTGGCTTGACAGCAGTGTGTGCGAAAAAGACCTTGGAGTCCTCGTGGACAACAAGTTAAACATGAGCCAACAATGTGATGCGGCAGCTAAAAAAGCCAACGGGATTCTGGCCTGCATCAATAGGGGAATAGCGTCTCCAGGGAAGTCATGCTCCCCCTCTACTCTGCCTTGGTCAGACCACACCTGGAATACTGTGTCCAATTTTGGGCACCACAGTTGAAGGGAGATGTTGACAAGCTGGAAAGCGTCCAGAGGAGGGCGACTAAAATGATTAGGGGTCTGGAGAACAAGCCCTATGAGGAGAGGCTTAAAGAGCTAGGCATGTTTAGCCTGCAGAAGAGAAGCCTGAGAGGAGACATGATAGCCATGTACAAATACGTGAGGGGAAATCATAGGGAGGAGGGAGCAAGCCTGTTTTGTGCTGCCCTGCAGACTAGGACGCGGAACAATGGCTTCAAACTACAGGAAAGGAGATTCCACATGAACATCAGGAAGAACTTCCTCACTGTGAGGGCTGTTCGGCAGTGGAACTCTCTCCCCTGGGCTTTGGTGGAGGCTCCTTCTTTGGAGGCTTTTAAGCAGAGGCTGGATGGCCATCTGTCGGGGTGCTTTGAATGCGATTTCCTGCTTCTTAGTGGGGGGTTGGACTGGATGGCCCATGAGGTCTCTTCCATCTGATTCTATGATTCCGTATTCCTATATGGCAGAATGGTGTTGGATTGGATGGTCTTTGGGACTATCTTTCAACTCTTAGATTCTATGATATCTCAACACAAATCAGGGATAAAGGTAAGTTCCATGGAAAATAAATGTCTTTTGAAGTAGTATTTTTCAAAATCTGCTCTTCCAGAAGTTTTGGACTTCATCTCCCACAATTCTTAAATTCTGGCCATTCTATACATGACTATGCCTTTCAGTTTAGGAGGGACAGTCTCTCCTAATATTCTTGTTTCACTTTTTGGCTGCCTTTAAATTGTCTCAACTTCTCCAGCTTCTTTCCTCTCTCCTTTGTCCTCCATCTGCTTCAGTTCCTACAAACTGAGTTAAAAGTGCAAAAGTAGTCTGTGCTCAACTAATTCACTGAGGTGGAACAGAGAGGATGGGGCAGAAAATCTTAGAATAGAGTATTGGAGCTGCAGACATCTCTGGTGACAATTTTTTCCTTGTTCTACTGCAGCTCGGTCTGTTTCATAGCACTGAGCTGCTGGACCAGTTTGCTCAATTATATGTCAACAACATCAGTAGTTTGTGAGGCATTTGGCAAGTTTCTTGTGATTTACCCTTGCATTACATGACATTCATACTGTTATGGGATATACAATTTTGTTGTGCAAAGCACAGAGATGACCTTTCCTCCAGGATTTTGCCAAGTATGGTGGAAGTAATTGCTTAATAAATGGCCAGTTAATGTTGTAGTACTAGACTTGCAAGTTACTCCCAGCTGTTACTGTGGAGGTGTGGTGTCCTTTCAGACATGCATGCAGCAGGCAACAGACTAGCAACTGCTTAATAAGGGAGCTTGGAAAGTGGAGTACAGTGTTCCCTCACTACTTCGCAGTTCACTTTTCGCGGATTCGCTGTTTTGCGCTTTTTAATAAACTCTAAAAGACTATTATAAATCATAAAAAATTACAGTTTACAGCCTAAGGAAGGGAGGAAGGAGAAAAGGAGCTCAAGCGGCAATGAGAGGAGAAGAAAGCAATTTATCAACACACAATTGATTGATAAAGACTTAAAATGGTATATAACTACTAAAATAATGTATAAATATTAAAATAAATATAGTGTTCCTACTTCACGGATTTTCATTTATTGCGGGTGGTCCTGGAACTTAACCCCAGCAATAAGTGAGGGAACACTGTACAAGATAACTCTTGTTGCTTTGGTAGTGAGTGCTGTATTAAGCTATATCAAGAGGTTGGATATAAGGGCAGGGACTTTTTTTGTGGTGGCACCCAAGTAATCTTTACCAGTAAAAGGATAAAACCAATTTTCACAGACATTCTTCAGGGCCTGGCTTCCAGTTGTAGATAGAGCCCAAAGCAAAACGAATAGAGTCAAAATATCAGCATAATTTATCTGAAACTGGATCTAGACTCCCTATGTTCCAGGATCTGATCCTAGATTATCTGATTTGAATTGGATTATATGAGTCTTCACTGCCAGATAATCTGGGATCAGATCCTGGAATATAGGGCAGTGTAGATCCAAGCTTAATTGCCAGGAGTGAAGCCTTAAGAAAGTGTGAATCCCTGTATAGTACTTAAGAAGTTTTATTCGACATACACGGTTGAATTAATGCAGTTTGGCACCACTTTACCATAACTCAATGTGATGGAATAGTTTAAGTAATAGGTTAACAAGGTCCTTAACCTTCTATGCCCAAATCACACTCCCATGAATCCATGGCATTGAGCCATGGCAGTTAATGTGGTGTCAAACTGCATTAATTTGATGGTGTAGATGCACCCCAAGAAACACTGAACCCATGTTTTCATAGGGAACCAGATTGGGATTCAGCTTCAGGGTGTAATATTTCCCATCTCTGTGGTGAAGGAATGCTCTCCCCAAATAGACTCTCTTGATCTTTTCTCTGTGTTTTCTTTTGGTGATGCATGAGGAACTTTTTTTATTCTTCAAAGCTTATAAATTATAAAATTTTGAATCCATTGATTTTTTAAAAGATCTAATTTACATTTTAGTAATGTTTTGTGTTTCTGTGTAGTGCTGTCTCTCTGCTGCTCAATTTATTTTGCTATAGCTAATTCAGGGTGTGGGTACACTCTTTTAGTGCATGACTCTTCAGCAATTACATTTGAAAAATTTTAATGGAATATGGAAAATTCCAGTGTGGTCTGCCTACGTCCACAGAGTGATGCAGGCCAGCCCCCAAACCTACAAATTTGATGACACTTTATTAAATTTATTAAGAAAACAGTATCTAAAATAAAAACTGTTTCAAAATACATCCATGAGCTAGATATCCAGAAGCTTAACAAAAAGCAATGACCAACTCTGAACACTTAAGGCAAAAGCAAGTAACTGTAATCCCAACGCTGTTGCACTCAAACTAGAATTATATCCAAAAGCTTGAAAGCATGAACATGGCCATAATCCAAAGGTTTGATACTTGAACTTGACTATAATCCCAAAGGCTTGAAATAAGATTTGTAATCTAAACAGGAGGCATGGACATTGAACAGGAAAACAAGATACAGACCCAAGAACAGAACTCCAAACTCGGAGCTCCCACGATAGGCAACTTGACACATGGAAATCCAACATTGATCTCCCCACTGAAAATTGATTCCAAATCCTTAAGAATACTCCCTCCTGCCCATGATATCACTCTTTCTTACATCTGGGTTCCCTTTGTTTATCTTTCAGGCTCTGGGAACAACAAATTTGTCTCTGTTTTGCACTATCCCTTCTGTTCTGTAAATACTGGGTTATCTGTAACCCTCCTGTCTCCTCCTCATTCGTTTAAGAGTCAATCCCTGGCTGATTCCCATGAGAATCACTGCCTGTTTGCCTGACAACAGATCTACCCAAAACATTCCAATTGTCTTGAAAAACACTTTTGCTTTCCCCCACAAAAACACCAGGCTCAACCAGAAAATCCCCATCCTCATCCTCAGAGGCTTATTTATTTATTTATTTACAACATTTATGCCCCGCCCTTCTCACCCAAAGGGACTCAGGGCGGCTTACAAAGGCCTCAACACAGAGTTTCTTATCATCTCTAAACCTCTAAAGCTCTCTACAATTCAGAAAAAACAGAGAGCACAAATGAGTTGAATTAGAACTTTTTGCAGTCCAGGAAAATAAAGAACACAAATATCTGATCGTTTTGCTCACCCAGTGAACACGTTCCAGCTTCTGGTCCTGTGGTGCACAGAACTGGACACAGTATTCCAGATGAGATCTGATCAAATGAATTGAATGAATGAATGACAATGACCAAAAATTAAAATAAATTAAAACTTGTGCGCCAGTTGCACCCGTACCTTGGAAAGCCAGACTTGGCCATGGTGGTCCATACTTTCCTTAAATCTAGGATAGACTACTGCAATGCACTCGATGTGGGGTTTCCTTTGAAGACTGTTTGAAAGCTTCAAATTCCCAACAAGAGGCAGCCAGGTCAAGACTGGGGCAGCCTACAGGGAGCACGCAACTCCCATGTTACATCAGCTCCACTGGCTGCCTGTTTGTTACCGGGCACAATTCAAAGTGCTGGCTTTGGTCTATAAAGCCCTAAATGGCCCCGGCCCGGTCTACCTGTCCGAACGCATCTCCATCCATGAACCACCACGGAGATTAAGCTCTTCCGGGGAGGCCGTTCTCTGTCCTGCTACTGCCACAAGTGCGATTGGCGAGGATGAGAGGGCCTTCTCAGTTATCACCCCTCGGCTATGGAACTCCCTCCTTGGAGGAAGTTCCATAGTGTAGAACAGTGTAGATCCAGCCTAAGTAGTCTTCCTGTGTTCTACACCAAAAGCTTCTCATTTGCCATAAGAAACTTGATTTTGAAGTTTTTAACATCACAGTTTTGCTTAGTTTCTTATGGGAATAAAATCAAGTGTCAAATTTAGATGGTCCTTTTCAGCGTCGTTCTGGTAAGTATTTCAGAACAGGCATTTCATTTATATTTAAATGGCAATTCGACATAAACCTAACAATTAATTCCCTCCTGCTAAGATAAACATAACTGGATTTTATTTTGTAGCTTATTAACGACTAACTGACATCTTAGTAATCTTTTATTAACTTTCCTATCTGTCCAGAGGTTACCACTGTGCATTTTGATTCAATAGACAGCTTGAGCAGCTATTTTGACGTAAGGTTCCACCAAATATTTCCATCATTTTCATATTTAAAGGGTCAGGATGTACTGTTTAACACAGAGTGAGATTTATATCGAAGTTCCAAGATTGTTTCTTGGATACAGTTTTAGCTTAAGCACATTTGTTCTGTTGTTCCTTTTTAATTCCTCAAATAAACCAGAGCCATAGGAAAGTGTTCACCTCCAATCATTGTTTCTATGTTTACTCAGTGACAAGGGTGTTGTTGGTACTTTACAACATTTCATCTGCAAGAACACACAGGGACCAGTGTACTCAGAACAAACAGGTCCTAGCAGGTGCCCGTGTGCTTCTCTTTTCTCTGGAAGGTCAAAAAACCACAAACAATCCTAGAGATATTTATGGAAAGGCTTATGAAGATAGTTCTACCTGTTATCAAAAATGAGACAGTGGAAAAGAAACAATCACAATAGCTACCAAAACAAAAGGCTAGGGTTTAAATATGTAACTTATCATGAATTGTATCCTTTCTCCCAATCAAGGATTTTATTATTGCTGGTTTGCCATCACCCCACAACAAAACCATCCTCTGCTATTGATGGGGAAAAATTACAATATTATTTATTTACTTTTTATTTGCAATAACCCTGATCATGCCGTGGTTCTGTCACTTGTGTGATGAGCCCGGATCCGCTTCTGTGCCAACATGCAAGCACAGAAATGAAATCGGGAGCAAGATTGTCTTGCTCTCCCACCTTCCCATGCTTTTCCTTGCTGTAATTTGCAACATTTTATCAAAAAAATACCAACATTTTGTTTCAATTGCAAAATTGTTTTTTTAAAAATCCATAGCAGCAGAACCATTGGCAAACAGAATTACATCTTTTACATGATGTAGAGCTGTAGGGCCAAGGTGTGGCAAATAATCGGAGTGGCGCTATTACAAATAAGTACAGTACTGGAGATAATCATCCTAGTACGTTGTGGCTATTTTTGATTGTGCAAATGTATTGTCAAATCCAGCTGCCCCCATCACTAATATAATACATGTTAGGAATGGGATCTATAATTTTCCAAAGGGCAAAGGGCCCCTTTCCTACCCATGAACTCTCCACACTATTCTGACCAGTAGCAGCCCACACATGACCCCCAAGTCCCCGCACACACACTTCCCTCCCCTGGCTCAGCTCTTCAGCCTGAGCCAGTTCACAGCAGCAAACCTCCAGGTTTTTATGGAGATTGTCTCATGGACTTTCCCCTTTCCCTCTCTCTCTCCTCCAAAATGCTACATTGTGTGCCCAGTACCTCCATTTTCCAAACCTCAACAACTATGTATCCCCTTCTCTTTTCCTTCTATTGATTATTATTATTTTTCCTCCTGCACACCTGAATGTGCGCTCAAGTAGAGGAGATGAAATATAAAAGGACAAAGCGAATAATGCTTTCCTTATCATACTCAGCCATGGTGAAACTCTCTCTTCCCCTTTACCCTTTTTTCCTGTCTTTCTCTATAAACCTACACCAAACAACACATGGACTCTCTTGTCAATATATATACTGAACTCTATAAAATGAAGGCAAATGTACTTGAAACTATTAACTCCAATAACTGTTGAAGTCTGTGAAGCCTCTGAGGATGAGGACAGGGACTTTCTGTTTCAGCCTACTGTTTCTGTGGAGGAAAATGAAAGTGTTTTTCAAGACAATTGGAATATTTTGGGTTAGGACTGTTATCAGGGAAACAGGCAGTAATTCTCATGAGAATCGGCCAGTGATTGACTCTGAAAGGAATATGGAGGAGACAGGGTGTCTACAGATAACTTAGCATTTACAGATCAGACAGGATAGTGTGAAACAGAGACACATTTGTTGTTCCCAGAGGCTGAAAGATAAGCAAAGGGAACCTAGGTGTGAGAAAGAGTGATGTAATGGGCAAGGGGGAGTATTCTTAAGGAATTGGAGTCAATGTTCTGTGTGTGTGTGTGTGTGTGTGTGTAGGGGGGGGGGGGAATCAACAGCTGCCATCGGTCTGAATTACCTAATGGGATCTCCGGTACTACAGGACCAAGCTCCCTTGAGCCAAGAAGAACAGGCTGACTCAAATTTCAACGGAGCCAGCTGGGGCTTTAACCACCCGAGATATGACCCTGGTTTTATAAAGCTCCTCTTGGAGGATATGATTTTTTAGCAGGCCGTTTCAGATGCCTTGGAGATCTACTAAGGTGCCTGAACGGATCGTGTCCTCTTCCCCCAACCTTACCTCACAAGGTGGACCCTCAGGACAATTCAAGCTTGTTGACTTGGGAGCCAGTGGAATCGGTCTGGAATCAATCTTGAGACTCCTCGAAAGAGGATTTAATCCCTAGGGGGAAGGCCTGTCCACCACTTGACTCCCCGAAATGTGAGAATTTACCTTTGGAGACGGTGACTTGGGAGTGTGGAGCAACCCAGACAGCAAGACGGGGTTTGCCTACACCGATGTTTGGTCAGTGCTCAGAGAGTTGGCAATTGACTGCTGGTCAGGGTGCTGCGGTCCAACATGACTGTCTTTTTGGCAGAGAATGCCCTTTCAACCAGGACCCAACTGGTTGCCCATGGTCAACCAGGAAAAGAACTGGGCCAGCAAATCGCATTGTGGGCCTTGCCGAGGCTTCTCGGGTAGGGGATGAACTCCCCGACATCTCGGTGATGCTGGTGTGAGGCAATCTGGAGTGGCGAAAATAGAAACCGGCGACGTTGCTTATCTCTTTCCGAACGTCAGGAACTGAGGCAGAACATTAAAAAGGCGGATGGCTTTGGTGCCACTGGCGAATGAGCATCTGCCCCTTTAAGCCGAAAAGGGCCAGTACGCAGGCGCAGAGATCGGCGGCCTAAAAACCGGAAGTGGAAAAAACGGACGATACTCCTATGTTCCCCTGGTGAGAACATGGATAGTCCACCTCTGCCTAAGGGAGAGGTTCGAGATCCCCCTAATGTAGAGGTGGAAGCGGCTTTTCCAAGTAAGAGCAGTGCCCCAATAGCCCCCAGGGATAACCTGGGAAAGAGAAGAGCAGTGACTGGAAACAAATTTAATAGGCCGCCAAAGAGGCAGAGCCCGAGAAAATTTAAGACCAAAGTTTTCTGGGGGGTGGGTTTTAGGGGTGGTTCTAGGTCAGTGGGATCTTTACCTCCTCAAGAGCCAAAAGTTAGGCAAACGAGCAAACTACCACCCTCTGAAATCACAATGGACCTTTGGGATTATAAGCAAGTTCAAGTCCCCCTGCTATCCACAGGACATTTCAGCATCAAATGCTACAAGACAGTGGATTTGTCTGATAAACTTGCATGTTAGCCCTGTTCTTATATGGTAGTGATTCTCAATCTGTGAGTCCTCAGATGTTTTTGCCTTCAACTCCCAGAAATCCTAACAGCTGGTAAACTGGCTGGGACTTCTGGAAGTTGTAGGCCAAAACACCTGGGAACCCACAGGCTGAGAACCACTGTTATATGGGTTAGCTGATGGGACATGTAGCTGATCTTTTTCTTTGAAGCAACCTAGGGTGATATGGGTAGTCATTCTTCTCATTTGATCCTCCCCAAAACTGTGAAATAGGTTGGCTTGAGCATGGTGACAGCCCAAAGTGACACAAGCAGCTTTATATCTAAATTAATTGGTCCCTGATACTACAACCTTTATTCCATTTGACTTCCAATGGTGGTTCTATTCCTTGTCCTTCACAGCCACCAGAATAAGTTCTTTTGGGCTTTTGTTTACTTCATATAAAATCTACTTACAAACTTATTTTCCCTTGCATGACCCTGGCTTAAATTTATGGATAGTCTTGTCGTTTTTCACTTTCACACAAGCAGTTTGAAGAAACCAAAACTTAAAAGCATTTGACCTTGTGACATTATTGTTTGCCAAAGAGCCTAGCTGAAAGCATTGAAATAAAACATTTATAACTACTACATCTTACAAATTTTCTCTCATGTTTTCTGTCTTTGGCACTTGAATTGTAGGTACTTCCAGTTGTATAATGATGAAAGGAAGCTGATGCAAAAACATCAAGCGTAGAGAGAGAGAAAAAAAAAACAGTTACTGAAGAATGTTTTGAGAAGACAGACTGACGTTGTTGGGATGAAGAACATGAATTAGAACAAAGTCCACATACAAATGCCCGAGACAAAAATCCCTCTCCCTCTCTTAAAATACTTTTGGGAAATCCCATAGAAAAGACCTTCTGATGGCCTCAATGAATCTGCTCCAAATTTTAGGCTTCCACATTCGAAGACTATTTAATAGTCAGATCACCTTATCATTATCTGCTCATTTACTGAAATGCTTGTACTCATGGATGTTTAGGAATACTTCATTAGGTCAACATTTCCTTTTAAGTACTGAATTTAAGTTTTAATAATGTTTCATGTTTATGCTTAAATTATTTTTTCTTAGCCCATGGTTTGTTTTCTCTAGCACCGTATTTGGGTCTAAAATTATTTTTCTTCGTGTACTCTGTGAATGCACACTAATGGAGAAGCTGCGCCTGCGCAGGTTCCGACGGAAACTCTTCCAAGCTGAAGTTCAAATTTTGGCGGTAACCACGCCCCCCTTCCCAAGGGGCATATAAGGCAGCCCCAGGCGCGCGCTCCCCAGTTCCTTTTTTTCCGCCGCAAGGTTCACTTCGGACTCTTCGCATGTCTACTACTCGCTTCAAGCGTTGCACGCAGTGTGCTGCTAAGATTCCTGACTCGGACGGCCACGCCAAGTGCCTCTTCTGTCTTGGCGAGGCTCATGTGGTCAGTACCTGCCGTTTCTGCCTAGCTCTCACAGCTCAGGCCAGAAAGAACAGAGCCGCTAGGCTTAGAGCGGCACTTTACGAAAAATCTCTCGCGCCAGAACCGACTCCGTCGACGTCGGGTACGTCGTCGTCCTCAGCCTTAAGAGCCATGTCGGCGCCACCAGCTAAGCCTCCGTCAGCTAAAGCCTCCTCGGTCTCGTCCAGGGCGTCCAAGACCTCCAGAGCCGCTAAGCCGGTCAAGCCACCGTGTACGGTGACGACGGCTACCGTATCGACCCGCTCCGGAAAGGTGGGGCCTTCCTCGACGTCGAGCTCTTTGGCTTCGGTGACCTCGATCCGTTCTCGTATCGGCTCCCCTCCATCTTCCTCTGCTATCAAGATAGCCTTTAAGAGGGCTCACGAGGAGTCTCGTCGAGCGCAATCTGACTCAGCTGTGGTTCCTCCCACACCTGGCAAATCCTTGAGGGTTGCATCCAAACAACCGCCGACAAAGAAACGGCTGACTCAGCGCTCCTCTTCCTCGGCCTCCTCAAGGAGAGGCCAGCCATCTTCCTCGGCAACCTCCTCGAGAAGATCCTCTCCAATTGTGCCAGCACAGAGGCCTAGAGATGTTTCTCAATCTCCATTGCACCCCCTGTCCGACGGGGAGCTGCAGGACTCACCCCACCACTCTACCCAAACGGTGGTCAGGGTGCCGTTGCCGGAGCCCCTTGTGCCGCCTCACTCGTCGCGCCAACAGCTTTTCCCTCCCACCTCGACACCGGAGCGTGGCAGACAAACGGCTCGCCTGGCTCGAGCAGCTCAGGCCTCAGCCTCCAAGGATCCTCGGCTCCCAACCCTCTCTTCCCGCGAGGCCATGCCTCCTCCCGAGACTGTGCTTTCTTCTCCCCCTCAGTCCCCCCAAGGGGCTGAGGAGGAAGATGTTGATGTTGACCGCCCAGACTCTGTCCTCTCGGCCTCGGTGGTCTCTCTCGGTCTCGACCTCTCTCCTCCCCACGACGCGTATGAGGCGGACCCGCCTTCTCCTACTGACAATATTCGTGCTTTCTCTGATCAAATGGTCAGAATGGCCGACGCCCTGGGTTTGGAGATCAAGCAGACTTCCAAAGCAGTGTCTGATCCAGTTTTCAAAAGGGTGCAGGCCCAAGCTCCGCCGGCCACGTTACTCCCTTTCCTGCCTTATCTGTTGGACGTTATCCAGGCCTCCTGGAAAACCCCTTCCTCCATTCCTCCGACCTCGAAGAGGATCGAGACTTGGTACCGTACCGACGATGATACCTTGGAATGGCTCAAACACCACCCCGACCCCAACTCCCTGGTCGTTAAGGCCTCTCAATCCTCAGGTCGTCAGTCGAACACTCCGGCCGACAGAGAAGGGAAGCGCTTCGACGCCGTGGGTCGAAAACTTTACTCCGGAGCCCTTTGGCTTTGCCGCATGGCGAACTATGGAGCCTGCATGGGTGCCTACCAGCAGATTATCTGGGAGAAGGCACAACCCTTCTTCGCTAAGATGTCGGACGAAGACCGCTCTGTCCTCACTACCCTCCAACAGGAGGCAGACTCGCTTGCTCACCACCAAATACAAATGGCGAAGCATACAGGTGATACTGCGGGCAAGATGATTGCCCACGCGATATCCATCCGCCGCCACGCCTGGCTAAGGTCTTCGGGCCTCTCCTCATCTTCCAGACAGGTCATTGAAGACCTTCCCTTTGACGCGCTCGGACTATTTAACTCCGGTACCGATGACAAACTCAAGTCTAATCATGACTTTAAAATTCTTGCGTCTAAATGTGGCGACCAACCGCAACCTCAGCGCACCCGCTGGTTCCCGCACCGCTCCCGCCGCTTCCCGCCGCAATCTTTCAGACACCACTCTTTCAGGCGGCCTTCGGGCTCGAATAATCAAACCCATCACCAACCTCGTCGGGGACCTCATCCGCAAAAGCAACGCGGTCGAACCACCCCCGCTCCTCCGCAGGCTAACCGGCGTACCTGACGCCAACCCCTGCCAAAGCTCCTCGCCCGCTACCGATGCAGAGCCCACGCTGCCTCGACCCTCCGGCGCCTTTGCAGACCGCCTAGCCCCCTTCTACAATCACTGGGACTCTATTACTTCAGATGCATGGGTTCTTCGCATTGTCCAAGACGGCTACGCCTTAGAATTCACGGACCTCCCACCTACAGGTCGCATTCTCCACTCAACTCCTTCCCCAGAGATACTGGCCGAAGTCGAGGCGTTACTAGCCAAGGGCGCCATCCGTCCCTCCCCTCCCGAACTGGACCCTTTAAGTTTCTTCTCCAGATACTTTACAGTCCCGAAGAGAGGAGGCGGGCTACGCCCCATTCTGGACTTAAGGGCCCTCAATATATTCATTCGCCCTTCCAAATTCAGGATGGTCTCTATTGCCTCTATCCTTCCGATGCTGCAGCGGGGAGACTACTTTGCCTCCATAGACTTACGAGACGCCTACTTCCACGTGGCGATACGGGAGGCGCACAGACGCTTCCTCTGCTTCAAAGTGCTCGACCAAACCTACCAATTTACCGTTTTACCCTTCGGGCTCGTTACGGCCCCGAGGGTCTTTACCAAGGTCGTCGCCGCCGTAGCGGCCCACCTAAGGCTACATGGCATCACGGTCTTTCCTTATCTGGACGACTGGCTTCTCGTCGGGCCCGATCCGGTTCTTCTCGAAAACCACGTTTCCTTCACGCTGCGTCTTCTAAAATCTCTCGGCCTCCAACTCAACTCCGAGAAATCAAATCTCTCCCCGTCAACCCGAATCCGGTTCATCGGGGCCCTCTTCGACTCCGTCACAGAGACTGTTTCACTTCCGTTCGACAGATTCCTAGCTCTCCGCCACCACATCGCCCTTTGTCGATCTGCCCGGAGAGTCAGAGCCCGTGCCATCCAAGTCCTTCTGGGCCACATGGCCTCCACGGTTCTCACGACCCCGTTTGCCAGGCTGCGCCTTCGGGTCCTACAAAGGTGGTTTATAGACACTTTCAAGCCGTCCTACCACCACAACTCCAGATACCTGTCGATACCGATGTTCGTCCGCCAGTCCCTCTCCTGGTGGACGTCTCACCAAAACGTGTGCAGGGGCCTATCATTTCATCCAGCCCCGCCGTCGCTAACCATAACCACGGACTCCTCCACTTACGCTTGGGGAGCCCACATGAACGGTCTAACGGTTCAAGGCCTTTGGTCCCCATCAGAGAGGGCCAACCACATAAACTTTCTCGAGCTTCTCGCCATTCTCAAAGCCCTCAAAGCATTCTCCCGCCTCATCCGTCACAAGTCCATTCTCATTCAATCGGACAACCTCGTAGCAGTATTCTACATCAACAAACAGGGCGGTACGGGTTCGAGGAAACTGATGCTCCTCTCCTCCCGTCTCTGGGTTTGGTGCATAGCCCACGATATACAGGTCTCTGCAATCCACCTGCCGGGCGCCCAAAACGGCCTAGCAGATGCCCTCAGCAGGATGACATCTTCCTCCCACGAGTGGAAGCTCGATCCCGAGATCCTCGACGATCTGTTCCTCCACTGGGGACGCCCTACTCTGGATCTCTTCGCGTCTCCCCACAACGCTCAGCTACCCCGCTACGGGGCGAGACTTCCCCCGAACTCCTTCCCCGGCTGTCTAGGGGATGCCTTTCTGCTGGACTGGTCGGCGGAGATGCTTTATCTTTTTCCACCGATTCCTCTCATACCGAAAGTCCTCGAAAGACTTCTCTCGATCTCGGTCACAGCGATTCTCATAGCCCCGGCCTGGCCCCGCCAACCGTGGTATCCGGCCCTTCTTCGTCTCTCCAGAGGAACGTTTCGCCCTCTGCCTCCCTCGCCGCACCTTCTCTCAAGGGAGGACGGCAAAATTCTTCACCCGGACCTCCCTTCCCTTCATCTCACTGCATGGAGGATTCTTACCTAGCCTCCCTTCCGCAGAGCCTGCAAGACGTCCTTCGAGCAGCCCATAAGCCGTCTACTACCAAGGCTTATTCATATAAACTCTCTCGCTTTCACGCTTTTCTTCGATCCCGTAACGTCGACACCTTTCCGACCTCGGTATCGGTGGTCCTCGACTTCCTCATGACTCTCGTCGAGAAGAAACTCTCTCTCGCTTCTATTAAAGCTTATCTCGCAGCTCTTTCCTGGTCCTTCCAACGCCATGGTCAGCCATCTCTCTTTTCTCATCACTTGATCAAAACCTTTCTCCGAGGCTACAATAACATCTGCCCGCCGTCGCTACCACCTACGCCGGGCTGGAATCTCGAACTTGTACTTTCTCAACTTACTTCTGCTCCCTTCGAACCGCTTGCCTCGACCGATCTCCGTCTGCTCTCCTGGAAGTTGGGCTTTCTAGTGGCAATCACGTCGGCACGACGACCATCCGAGCTTGCTGCTCTCAGGGTCGACGAGCCTTATCTACGCTTTCACCATGACCGCGCTGTTCTTCGCCCGGACATTACCTTTCTCCCTAAGGTGGTGTCAGCTTTCCACCTCAATCAAGACATTGTCCTACCAGCTTTCTTCTCTAACCCCTCCTCTCCTCTAGAGCAAAAACTGCACCTTCTCGACGTTCGAAGGGCACTTCTCTTCTACAGGGACCGTACCAAGGACATCCGTAAGACACAAAGACTCTTTGTCGCTTATGCCCAGGACAAGTTGGGTAATCCCATCTCTTCCCAAAGACTGTCCCACTGGATTGCTCAGGCCATTGAATTGGCCTACGAACTAGCCAAGCGACCTCCTCCTCCATCCATCCGCCCGAGGTCGACTAGGGGCCTCTCGGCTTCAACCGCCTTCCTTAGGGGTATTCCGCTTGACTCCATATGTAAAGCGGCTATCTGGTCAAACCCTCTTACGTTTGTTTCTCACTACAGGCTGGACAATAAAGCCTTAAAGGACTCGGCCTTTGCAAGATCAGTACTCTCATCTTGCCTCTCCTGACCCTCGAACGTTTTTTCTCCTTATATTCACCCGCAGGTGACTCTCTATACCTCTCCTTCAAGTTTTCGGCCGGTCGTTTTTTCCCCATACCTACCTCTAGGGATGTGTTTTTCCCTGATTGTGTTGAGCAGTTGCTCTATTACCTGGTACCGCCTTATTGATCCAGGCGGATATGACGTGTTTGTCCCTCTCCCCCCTGGGAGAGCGTTTATGTGCACTATGCAATTGAATGGTTTTTTTCTACCATGTTTATTGGAAAATTTCTATGTTATGTTTTTCCTCTTCTACTATGCTCATGTTTGCATTGCACTGGTCCTTTCGGACAATTGATTGCACTGGTCTCTTGAGACTGTTATCTCATTGTGTCCTAATAAATATGTGTTTGGACATTCACTAAATTGTTGAGTTTTGCCTTGTCCCACCATCCGGGACCTTAGCGTGTCAGTCTCCATTAGTGTGCATTCACAGAGTACACGAAGAAAAAGGACAGGTTGCTCACCTGTAACCATGTTTCTTCGAGTGTACTCTGTGAATTCACACAAACCCGCCCTTCCTTCCCCTCTGGCAAACCTCTCCCTTTCTCGTTGCCTTGGTGGCGTAGGAACTGGGGAGCGCGCGCCTGGGGCTGCCTTATATGCCCCTTGGGAAGGGGGGCGTGGTTACCGCCAAAATTTGAACTTCAGCTTGGAAGAGTTTCCGTCGGAACCTGCGCAGGCGCAGCTTCTCCATTAGTGTGAATTCACAGAGTACACTCGAAGAAACATGGTTACAGGTGAGCAACCTGTCCTTCTTAGCTATTTTGCATTTCATTTTGGAAGAAAAATTAGAGGACAAGTATTAAAGAAGTGGAATGAGTCATAATTTTTAAAACAAAGTAAAATAAATGAATAATCTTCTCCCCTTGGGGCCTACTGCTCCTTAAAGCAGCATAATAACTTAACCATGTACATTAGATTGGTATATGCAAGAATTTCTCTTTCATTTCAGCTGGGTCTTTAATGAATAAGGATTGCTTAGTTACTTTTAAATGACATATCTAATATTTGTACTGTGTCTCTACCCGCCCCCGCCCCCGCCCCCAATTTTATTCCCATAAAACTCCCATTAGGACACTATATAATTATAACACAACTAGCTGTGCCAAATTGTGGTGGCTTTGGAAATAAAGTATTGAGTAATTGGCGGTAGTTAGTATATGTTATGTCCTAAAGCATGTGAATATACAATATTTCTGGTTGTTACTTGTTTTGTCTGTTGGAAGCAAGTATGAAGGCTGCAGTTTGCCTGAATCATGCGCATGTAATGGCCTTTCAGCTTCAAAGCCTGGCTGCTTCCTCCCTGGGGGAATCTTTTGTTGGGATGGTGTTTGCTGGCCCTGGTTGTATCATGTCTGGAATTCCCGTTGTCAGAGTGTTGTTCAGAGTGAACCCAGTTCAAAACAGAAAATGGGCGATGGCATTCAGCTGTGTGAAAGGGACCCCACAATCTCAAGGCAGGTAAATCACACTATCTGCTTTGAGCTGGGTTATCTGAGTCCAGAGTCCGTTTTTCCATATAGCTTCAGGTCATCCATGTACATCAGATGCGAAATTTTGTGAGAATTCTTAGATGTTTGATAGCCGAGATTTGTTTTTTGTAAGATTGTTGATAGAGGGATCATGGCAATAATGAAAAGCAGAGGGGACAATGAGTCTCCCTGGAAAATTCCTCTCCTGATGTTGACAAGTCCATAGCTTTCATTTCCAACAAACAGTTCAGTTTTCCAGTGCTCCATCATGTTTTCAATGAAGGTGCCAACGTTTTTACTAATCCCGATGGCGTCCAGGCACTTGATGATCCAGCTGTGTGGGAGTGAGTCAAAGGCCTTTTTGTAGTCAATCCATGTCATGTGAAGATTAGCTTTTCGGCTCTTACAGTTCTCCAGAATCATTTTGTCAATCATTAACTGGTCTTTTGTGCCCCTGCTTTTCCGTTTGTTGCCTTTCTGTTCATCTGGCAAGATGTTTTTTTCTTCAAGATAGTCTTGAATTCTGTCAGCTATGATGCCAGTCAGTAGTTTAAACATAGTGGGCAGACACGTTATTGGCCTGTAGTTTCCTGGTGCTGCTCCTTTTGCTGGATCCTTTTGTATCAGGTATTTTCTTCCAGTTGTTAGCCATTCACTGATACTTCCTTTCTGCAGCATCTCATTGAATTGTTGGGCCATTTTTCCATGTAAACTAATCAGATGTTTGAGCCAAAATCCATGAAGTTGATCACTACCAGGCGATGTCCAGTTCTTGACTTTTTGCACTCATTTGCTGATCATTTCAGTTGTTATTTCCATCTGTTCCATTTTGTTCTGTGAGAATTTTCCTTCAAACTCTTTTATCCACCCAGCGTTTTTGTTGTAGTTCTTATTATTTTCCCAAAGCTCTTTCCAGAACTTCGTTGTTGCAGTTTTCTCTGGCTTTATGGTTACTGTGTCTGTTGTTTGGTTCAGGCTCTGGTAGAACCGTCTTTGGTCTGATTGAAACAGTTGATTTTGTCTGTACTGGGTGATTCTGGCTTCATATCTCTCAATTTTTCTGGCTGTTGCTGTAATAATAATAATAATAATAATAATTATTATTATTATTATTATTATTATTATTTTCTCCTCACCCCAAAGACTTCCCCCATTCCCCTCTCCGTTGGCACCTTGTTGTTGTTGTTGTTGTTGTTGTTGTTATTGTTGTTATTGTTTTCTCATCACCCCAAAGACCCCCCATTTTCCTTTCCCTCTCCATTGGCCCCCATTTCTGCTTAGTCCAAGGACACCCCCATTCTTTTCTCCCTCCCAAAGACTTCCCCCAATTTCCCCTCAGCGCCTCTGAATTGTTTTGCGGCCTAGTCGAGGCCTAGTCGCGGCCTCGAAGCCTTCACTCACAGAGGATCTTCAGACCCGCCATTTGGAGGCCACCTTAGTTTTGCACTGCGTCTGTGGGTGCTATTTTGCACCCCACGCCATTTTCTTGGCTGTCATACAGCCATCCGCCTCCTTTGCTCCCTCCCCTCCTCTCAGAGTTTTGGAAGTGCCAGAGTTTGTCAGCCCACCTTGCTCTCCTGGCCCCTTCCCTCCCCCCCCCCCCAGAGGATCTTCAGACTCGCCATTTGGAGGCCATCTTACTCTTGCACTGTGTCTGTGGGCATCATTTTGCACCCTACACTATTTACTTGGCTGTCATACAGCCGTCCGCCTCCTTTGCTCCCTTTCCCTCCCCTCAAAGGTTCAGAAGAGCTAGAGTTTGTTAGCCCACCTTGCTCTCCTGGCCCCTCCCCCCCATAGGATCTTCAGACCCATCCTTTTGAGGCCAGCTTACTCTTCTAGTGACGTAGAGCGAGAACCCCGAGAGCTGAAACCGGCGCTTTCATCGCCCTTGCTTTCTCCCCAGGCGGACTTTCCTTCTCTCCACCTTCCCAAGGCAGCGGTGCTTTGGAGAAAAGGCAGAAGAAAAGTGGTGAAGAAATGGTGAGCTGTGTTGAGGAACCTGTCGCTTTCGGCGCCCTCTCTCTTTCCTCATGTGCGCTGGTGTGGGAATGGTGGTGAAGATGGCCACACAAATTCCCCACAATGAGACACCGAGAGGTCAGAAATCATCCCACTCGGTGCAGAAGACCCCAGACCACTTGGAACAACTCAAGACAGGTGGTTCTTTGTGAGTGCAATGTTGGCAGTTATGTGAACTCCTTCTGCTGCTTCCATTGCCGCAGAATAGGCTTTTAAATAAGCTCTATCCAGTGCTCGGTAGGACTCACTATGAGTCTGGTGCCAACAATGCTCTAGCCTTCGTCTCTCCCACTTCATCACTGGTTTAGCTCTGAGAAAAGAGAGAGGGCATTTGTGTCAACTGCTTTGGTCATTTCTCCATTTCAGAGCCAAGTCATGTTGAAAGTGATTAATCAAAGGCACATTGGAACAGACAGGTTTTCAGGCCTTTCCGAAATGTGGTTAGGGTGATGGCTAATCTAATCTGGGAAGGGAGTTCCAGAGCCAGGGGGCCACCACTGAGAAGGCCCTCTCCCTTGCCACCACCAACCATGCTTGTGATGGTGGTGGAAACAAGAGAAGGGCCTCCCTTGAGGATCTTAGAGCTTGTGCAGCTTCATAGCAGAAAATAGCAGAAAGTTTGATCTTGTGTATCACTAGATTACCAGCCTGAAGATTCCATAAAATGGAATCATTGATGTTAAAACGGAATAATAGCACTATAATTCAGTATTTCAAAGGGACATCTATAAATTGGTGACTAGCCCAAGTTTATCCAGTTAATTTCATGAGTAATTTGGGACTAGATCTCCCGAATCCCAATCCAGCACTCTAACCATTACACCATACTAGCTAGCTCTCTCAGACTGTAGTTTCTGGCAGATCATCAACCTATCCAAAGAACAATTATTTATCAGAAGAAGTCTTCATGCACATACAAAAGTTTCAATTGTGTATGTGCAAATGGCAGTGGCAAAAGCCCCAAATCATTATCATTGTTTGGTATCATTGCGTTTCAATAAACATTCTTTTGCTCTTCTGCCTATCTGCTTCTCATAATTTGTTGTTATGTGTCTGCAATTCACTTTGGACCTATGGTGACCTAAATCTATATCTATTATGGAAGGAAAGACGTGTTGGCAAATTTTGTTCAAGAGAGGTGGCTAGGAAGTCTCAGCTACTTAGGCTTTCAATTGACCTGTTCAGAAGTAAACATAACAGCAAATGTAGTTACCAAATCACTCACAAAATTTAACTCATGAGCTACACATTTTTAAAAGTTAAAATTCTGAACATAAAAATTCTTGAATAATTTCATGCCACGGCAGGAAGTGGATAATATTCAATATAGCAGCTCCATTGAGCATAACACAGATAGGCAAACTATGTGAATCCCTTCCTGTCTAGCTATATGTCTTCTCCCCCCCTCAACTCAGAGAGGAATCTTTGAGTAAAATATCTCTTGTTTTCAGCCCTTCCCAGTTTCTTTGTGGAAACAGATAAGGGGCTGAAAGGCCATGTCAGTTCATATACAATATTCTTCTTCTCCCTATATGTAGAGGCGTGTAATGAGATTGGTACCACTTTTTCCCAGCTTGTTTCACAAGCAGCAAACTGAATGCCATTTTACAGACTAAGAGTTAAACGGACAGTAGCAAATGCTGAACAATGCATGTGGGGGACTAAATGGGAAGCAAAGAACATCATTAGGAGAAGAAAGATTTCTTTTAGAAATGAAAAAAGGGAAACCAGCAGAAAGTCCTTTTTTTTACTCAAGCACTGTAGGCACAAGATGGGACACTTGTGTCTTTGTGTACAGACTGACTGGCACACAGAATAACATTGTGTTCTAATTGGTTTTGTTACTGTGCATTATTCCCCTACAGGATAAGGAAAGTGACAATGTTAGAACCACAGACCTATATTTTGTATCACATGTCATTTCTATTGTATTTTAGTTGGCTTGGGAGGATCTTAGTGTAGACAAAGGCCATTCCCCTTTTTATATGGACCAAGGTGGGATCCATATTTTATCAATATAC
The DNA here is from genome assembly GCF_035594765.1 of Anolis carolinensis. Classification (NCBI taxonomy): domain Eukaryota; kingdom Metazoa; phylum Chordata; class Lepidosauria; order Squamata; family Anolidae; genus Anolis; species Anolis carolinensis. The sequence goes on from NC_085845.1 coordinate 74,993,500, forward strand.
AGCTCAATTGTGTGGTTACTCTACCTCAGTTTGATTCTCTTTACACATTATAATGCAAACCTAATTTACTATATATTGAGACCACATTATCTCCCCTCCATACGTTACTTCAGGACAGAAGGAAGTGTCCCATCATTTCCACATGACCTCTGCATCAAATTATTCTTGGACACCCAGCTGAAGAAGTTCCACATTTTGAAATTGTAGGGGAGAAGGGAGAGAAACTGAGAGGGAGAGGACAAAGCAAGTGAGACTAACCAAAAGGTAAAATGGGGAAAGGAATGTGGGGTGTGTTCATGTATGGAATTTCATCTGGGGTGCCTCACTTCAAACTTCAGGACTCTGCCCAATCCTCCCTCCATCCATCTGATCCTTTTACACCCAGTCTTCTCCTCCGAGGCTCAGTACCCGATCCACCCTTCAGCCATATGATCTTTTCCCACACAGTCTTCTCTATTGAGGCTCAGTATCTTTTCATCCCTCCAACAACATGATCCTTTTACACCCAGTCTCTCACAGTGGGATTCAGTAAACAATCCTCCATCCACCCATCTGACCATATTACACCCAATCTTTCCAATTGAGACTTAGTACCAGATCCACCGATCACCCATTTGACTATTTTAACCCAATCATTCCCACTTACATTCAGTACCCGATCATCTCTCCACTCATCTGATTCTTTTATATCCAATCTCCACACTGTCACTCAGTACCCAACCCTTCTTCCATCCATCTGATCCTTTTCCACCATTGTCTCCCTTGAGATTCAGTCCCCAAGACTCTCTCCACCCATCTCATTTTTTATACTCAATCTCCACACTGATTCAGCACCCACTCCTCCCTCCACCCATCTGATGATTTTACAGCCAACCTCCTCCAATGGGATTCAATTCCCGATTCTCCCTCTATTCATTTGATCCTGTTACATCCCATCTGTCCCACTGAGACCTGGTTCCCAATCCTCCCTCCACCCATTGGATCCTTTTCCACCCAATCTCCCCCAATGAGACCTAGTTCCCGAGCCTCCCTCCACCCGTTAGATCCTTTTTCACCCAATCTCCCCCAATGAGACCTAGTTCCCGATCCTCCCTCCACCCATATGATCCTTTTACATCCAATCTCCCCCAATGAGACCCAGTTCCCGATCCTCCCTCCACCCATTGGATCCTCTTACACCAAATATCCCCCAATGAGACACAGTTTCCAATCCTTCCTCCACCCATTTGATCCTCTTACACACAGTCTCCCCCAATGAGATTCAGTAAACAATCCTCTCTCCATTCATCTGATCCATTTACATTCAATTTTTCCCACTGAGATTCATTCCCAGAAACTCCCACCACCCATCTGATCTTATTATACCCAATCTCCACACCTATTCAGCACCCGCTCCTTCCTCCACCCATCTGAAGATTTTACAACCAACCTCCTCCAATGGGATTCAATCACGATCTTCCCTCCACCCATCTGATGATTTTACAGCCAATCTCCTCCAATGGGATTCAATCCCTGATTCTCCCTCTATCCATTTGATCCTGTTACATCCCATCTGTCCCACTGAGTCCCGGTTCCCGATCCTCCCTCCACCCATTGGATCTTTTTACACCCTATCTCCCCCAATGAGACCCAGTTCCCAAGCCTCCCTCCACCCATTGGATCCTTTTACACCCAATCTCCCCCAATGAGACCCAGTTCCCAAGCCTCCCTTTGACCATTGGATCCTTTTACATCCAATCTCCCCCAATGAGACCCAGTTCCCAAGCCTCCCTCCACCCATTAGATCCTTTTACACCCAATCTCTACCAATAGGACCCAGTTTCCAATCCTCCCTCCAGCCATTTGATCCTCTTACACCCAGTCTCCCCCAATGAGATTCAGTAAACAATCCTCTCTCCAGTCATCTGATCCTTTTACATTCAATTTTTCCCACTGAAATTCATTCCCAGAAACTCCCACCACCCATCTGATCTTATTATACCCAATCTCCACACCTATTCAGCACCCACTCCTCCCTCCACCCATCTGAAGATTTTGCAGCCAACTTCCTCCAATAGGATTCAATCACGATCTTCCCTCCACTCATCTGATGATTTTACAGCCAATCTCCTCCAATGGTATTCAATCCCCAATTCTCCCTCTATCCATTTGATCCTGTTACATCCCATCTGTCCCACTGAGACCCGGTTCCTGATCCTCCCTCCACCCATTGGATCTTTTTACACCCAATCTCCCCCAATGAGACCCAGTTCCCGATCCTCCCTCCACCCATTGGATCCTTTTACACCCAATCTCCCCCAATGAGACCTAGTTCTCAAGCCTCCCTCCACCCATTTGAGCCTTTTACACCCAATCTCCCCCAATGAGACCCAGTTCCCAAGCCTCCCTCCACCCATTGGATCCTTTTACACCCAATCTCCCCCAATGAGACCCAGTCCCCAATCCTCCCTCAACCCATTTGATCCTCTTACACCCAATCTCTCCCAATGAGATTCAGTAAACGATTCACCCTCCACTCATCTGATCCTTTTACACCTAATATTTTCCCCTGGGATTCAGACCCTGATCCTCCCTCCAGTCATCTGATTCTTTTACTAATCTCCCTCACTAAGATTCTGTAAATGATCCTCCATCTGCCCATCTGACCAGTTTCCCGTTGAAAATTAATACCAGATCCTCTGACCACCCATCTGACCATTTTACACCCAATCATTCCCTTACATTCAGTACCCAATCATCCCTCCACTCATCTGATTCTTTTATACCCAATCTCCACACTGAGACTCTGTACCCAATTCTCCCTCCACCCATCCAATCCTTTTACACAGTGTCTCCCCTGAGATTCAGTCCTCATTCCTCTCTCCACCAACTGATCCTTTTACACCCGATCTTTCCCACTGAAGCTCAGTCCCTGATCCTACCCCACCCATCTGATCCTTTTACACCCAATCTCCCACACTGAGATTTAGAACCCGATACTCCCTCCACCCATCTGATGCTTTTACATCTAATCTTTCCCACTGAGACTCAATACCTGATCATCCCTCCACCCATCTGATCCTTTTGCACCATTGTCTCCCCTGAAATTCAGTCCCCAATCCTCCTTCTACCCATCTGATCCTTTTACACCCAATCTCCCACACTGAGATTCAGTAAACAATCCTCCCTCTATCCATTTGATCCTTTTACACTCAGTCTTACCCACTGAGACTCATTACCCATTCCTGCCTCCACCTATTGGATCCTTTTACACCCAATTTTCTCCAATGAGACTCACTACTTGATCCTCCCTCCACCCATCTGTTGCAGCAAAATATTTGGGGTTCTGTGTCTAGCAACAAAACAATCCCCTTCTATAGTGGAAGCATTCCCCCTCCGATTAAGGAGCAGACAAATACAACTTGCCTGGTATAATGTAAAATCTCTGACATTTACAACCAATCATTCCTAGTTACACTCAGTAATCCCTCCAATCATCTAATCCTTTTATACCCAATCTCCACACTGATTAAGTCCCCAATCCTCTCTCCACCCATCTGATCTTTTACACACAATCTTTCCTACTGAAACTCAGTACTCGATCCTCCCTCCAACCATCCAATCCTTTTCTACCCAATATCTCACAGTGAGAATCAGTCTCCAATCCTCCATCCACCCATCTGACCTTTTCCCAATCTTTCCCACTGAGACTCAGTAGCAGATCCTTCCACCCTCCAACCATCCCTCTGATCTTTTTATACCCAATCCCCTCACTGAGACTCAGTACTCGATCCTCCCTCCACCCATCTGATGATTTTACACCCAATCTCCCCCAATAAGATTCTATCCCCGATCCTCCCTCCTCTCATTTGACCATTTTATACCCAATCCTCACATTTAGATCCAGCATCTGTTCCTCCCTCCACCCATCTGATCCTTTTACACCCAACTTTTCTCACCAAAACTTAGTACCCGATCCTTCCTCCACCTATTTGATCCTTTGCATCCAATCTCACCCAAAGGGATTCAGTCCCCAATTCTCCCTCCACCCATCTGATCTTTTTACACCCAATCTTTTTCACAGAGACTCAGTACCCAAAATAAATATCTTTTCTGTTAAGTGAAAGTGTGTGAATACTAATGTATTTATATGCAAGTTTCTGCACCATTAAACCTTTTTTAAGTTTTTTTTAATTTTCTGGTAGGAATGTTCCACTCTCACCAACCAATTCCACCCACCACTAACTCCTCTCCAAAATGTCATAACAAGGCGATACTGCCTGAAAGGCAGACTACATGTCTAAAAATCCATTTTTTTAAAAACCTCAGGATAAAAGGGAAAGTTTCTAAAAACTTTTTATAGCCCAAAGAAACACATTGCAAATGATTTGTCACAGGCATTGTGTGTCAGAATCAGAGTGCATATGAGAAGAGTATTTTTAGATAAGTTTTCAGTGTCCAATTCTCCATTCCTCCACCTGATCAGCTTAAAACCCATCCATCTCAGTGAAAATCAGTGTCCAATGCCCAATGTTGCCATCTGACTCTCTCACATTTGATCCATCTCAGTAACATTCAGTGACCAACTCCCCCACATCTGATCAGCATGTACCTCAGCATGTACCTCATTGATACTTGGTACCTGATCTTCTCTCCCCCATCTTATTCTTTTAATGCCCATGTAGTCTCAGTGTACGGTCCTCTCTTCTTCTATTTGATCTATTAAAATCCCATCTGCCCGGCCTATCTGATCTTTTTACACCCCATCCACCATAGTGATAGTCAGTAGACAATGCTCTCTCCCATATTTGATCCTGTTCACCCATCCACCCCAGTGCCCATGGCATGACCCCAGTGATAAACTCATGTAATACAATGTAATACAATAATCTGTACACATAATAAAAGTAAATCTGTATGTGTGTATGTGGTGGAGGTGTCTACTTACACAGATGGGCTCCTGCCTCCAGAAACAACTATAACCCACAGTGCTGAGGAGCCACCAAAAGCACTCCCTCCGATAACATTTCAGATTATAGAGAACACCATGAACATATAGCCCAAACCTGCCAACGTCCTCCACAAACACCATACTGCCCCCCACCCAAGTGAAGGCTTTCATACTGGGGAGAATTTCCTCCTGGATTTCCTGTTTTCCCCCCACAACAGATATCCCAGTGTTCCTTACTCTCTCCACTGGTGTGGAATTTGCATGGTTCCACCCACTGCATCTTTCTTAGCCATTACTTACTCTTTTCAACTCTATCTGCATAACAAACAGAACAGAACCAAGCAGCAACTAAACATATTGGAGGACATATTGGAGGAGTTTAGGGGAGTGACTCTATATGATGGAAGTTGCAGTTCACCCTGCATCAAAACACAGCACTGTGACCCCCACTGACAATGGACCTGGACCACATTTGGCACACATTTGGCACATGACCAACAGAACATACTGGAGCGATTTGGAGTGAATTGACATTGACATTTGGGAGTTGTAGGTAGTGGGATTTATAGTTCAACTGCAATCAAAGAGCACTCTGGACCCCACCAATAATAGACCTGGATCAAACTTGGCACACATACCCGATATGCCCACATTTGAATACTGGAGGGGTGTATGAGAGATTGACCTTGATTTTTGGGAGTTGTAGTTCACCTACAGCCAGAAAAACTATTTATTTTCTCCCCTTTATAACTGTGTCAATGCTAGGACTGGACAGATCACTCCATTTTTATTCTGCATTTGTTTCATTCATAAATTCATTGTTTTTCCACTTTTAAAAGGCATACATCTATGAATGTATTTTCCCCACAAGGCTAATATTTTTGTTTGCATTTAATTCTGAAACATATATACTTATATGTCTGTCAACACACTTCTGGAACAGACAAGTGTATCGGAAAATCCTGAGATGAGAGAAAGGATAGGGGCTGTCCATCCTGTTTATATTAATCTGGAAATTGTGGATCAGATTTATCTCTTCAAAAATTAAACCCACCAAAGTTCTTGAGCATCCATACTATTATGTATTAAGATACATTTTTTATCATTCCCATAGAGCATATTCATTATGCAAATTACGTAAAATGTCACACAAAATTTCTTCAGACATTACGGCAGCCTATGACAGGGTGCAACATAGAAATATCCTGCATAAAGTCTACCATATTACCAAGGACTATGATTTTACAAAAACTGTTCAGACCCTCCTAGAAAACTGCAGCTTTTATGTGGAGTTTCAGGGCAGGAAAAGTAGATGGAAGAAGCAAAAGAATAGTTTACTCCAAGGAAGCATTCTTGCACTGACTTTGTTTAACAACTTTACCCACAATCAGCCACAACCACCACTCATAAAGAGCTTTATATATGCTGATGACCTTGGACTAACAACATAAGCAAAAAACTTTGAAACAGTTGAAAACCAACTCACTAATGCCTTGAAAGATCTCTCCAGTTATTACAAAGATAACCACCTGAAGCCTAACCCTGCCAAAACACAAGTGTGTGCTTTCCACCTACATAACCATGAAGCCAACAAGAAACTGAAAGTTACCTGGGAAGGTCAAGAGCTAGAACACTGTTTCCATCCTAAATATCTTGGTGATCGAATACTAACATTTAGGAAACACTGCATGAACACCAAGCATGCAATAACATCCTGCAGAAACTTACTGGCAGCACATGGAGTGCAGACCCAAAATTAATAAGAACATCAGCCTGCCCTTGCCTTACTCAACTGCTGAGTATGCCTTTTTACCCTGTCTGGCACAAGTCTGTCTATGCGAAGCCGGTGAACATAGCACTGAACAAAACATACAGAATAGTCACAGGATGCTTTGAACCTACACTTATTGATAAACTCTACAAGCTGGCTGGCATTGCCCCTCCCCCGGATGTGCGATGGGAAGTTGCTGCTGTGAGAGTAATAAGGTTGAACACTGTGAAAGCCACCCACTGCATGGCTATCAGCCTCCTCCCAGTAGACTCAAATCAAGGAAAAGCTTTATGAGAACCATGACTCCTCTTAATGTTCCTCCAGCAACAGCAAGAGTATCCCTCTGGGCAGCTAAACCAGGCAATCCCAACTAGACCCCCCCCCCCCCCCGAAAGTCTTCCTCTAGGGGCAAATTAAGAATGGGCAACTTAGAAGTCTCTGAACAGACCCAGAAGAGGAGCGGGCAGATCAAAATACAACCTGGCATGATAACACTACCTGCAGGAAATCCTCCACCTTGTATGACAGTGGAGCAGAACCAACAACTCTGCATATGTATGTTTGTCCACAATGTCCTGCCTCACTATGAGGAAGAGTTGTTTAAAGATACAGACAATGCAGTTGCTGTTGCCCACTTTTGGTCTAAAATGATTTAGTTGCTTGTGATCCATTTATTCATCAGTTTTATACTTATTTATTATGCAATGCTTTTGACACGAAATAAATAAATGTTACAAATTGTAGTCCAACACATCTAGAGATAGTTCTAGGTCAGAGAAGGGTGATGGAACAAAACAAATAAGAGAGCTGTTAACATCAGAAAAATGCTTATGAAAAACAGCCCCAATTTTATTTGGAGACAAGGTTGTCTTTGTACAAAAATACATACAATTTGTTCAGCTTACTCACACATTCAGTCACACATTCAAGTAATTCTTAATATTCTAATCCTCTCTGATTTTTATAAAACATCTAGAGAGAAGCAGAGAAGACTGGTTACATTAAATTTTGATTTATATGTATTCTTTATCACAAAGGAAATTGTGTTCAGGAGGATTTGTCCTGTGCAAAATAAGCAACCAGAAATAATAATGAAACATTTTAAAACCAGACATAGACTTTAGTGATCAGCAGCAATACATTTCAAAACAAAATGACTCGGATATATTCCATTTTCCTGAAATGTTTTTTTTTTCTTCCCGTTGCTTTCTTTTTCAGTACCTAATGTTCCCCAAAAACTTGCTTTTGGAGTTTAGGGTACATGGCATAACATTGCCAAAAAAAAAAAAAAAAAAGGACTATGGTGGTGGTGCGGCAGTGATGGAATTTGGATCTGGGAGCTGTAGTTTGCCCTTATCCAGTCAGCATTGAACCCAGCCAATGATGGATTTTGATCAAACTTCAGTGATATTGTCTAACATCTCAAAACAAATAATACCTTCTTCTAATAACTCGGCACCACCGGGTCCCCATGCTAGTAAATAAATAAAAATCAGTTTCTGTACATTGACATGGAGGACACTACCTTTTTATTTTCTACTAGCACAAAATATTTAGAATTGTCCCATTGAGTGCTTGTGGAGGTATTAAATAACCTTTAAGTTGTACATCTAATCAATAGCTATCTTCTTTCCAACCTGTATTCAATTGGATACCAAATACAACTGCTGCTTGCAACACCGTTCTTATTAAAAATGCTTGTGCCATTTGTTTATTTCTATGTATTGGAGTCATATCCTGCCTTTCTTCCTACCCCAAAATGAGATTCAAGGTGTCTCACAATAAAACTTAAGACCAAAATATTGTGCAATAAAAACACAAAATGAGTCCAGAGTTACATTAAAAGCACAATTTGAAGGGAAATGCAGTACTCCTCTCGTGAAAAGCTCCTTCCCCAGCAACCAATACATTTGCAAATGCCTGCCTGAATAAAAAGGCCTCTGCACGGTATACATGCATGTCCTCTATATGAATGTGAAGCAGAGCTATTTTTTCAAGAAGGAAAACTATTATCTTTCATAAAAGCGGTTCAGCCTGTAAACTGGCACAGTAAAAAATATTGATATTGCATAAAACACATTATCTTGTCTATCATGGTTGCCAGGCAGTAAAAAAACTCAAAATGTCTGTTTTAAGTTTCAGAAATATGAATGTGCTGTACTCAATTTATTATTGAATTCAGTAAAATAACAGAAAACGGCTTGCCATGGTAACTTTTACTAAGAGGTCAGGTCTGTCTGTTGTTCAGAAAACCCCATGATATTAATATCCAGACAGAGAAAGGGAAAGAAAAAGAGAATGTGATTGAAAGAGAGAGAAGGAGAAAGAGGACAAATAACTTGCTAGAGGGGATTGCTGTCATTGCCGCTGTGAAAAGAACATTTGCTGCAACTGGAAACTATCATAAGCTAGCAGAGAGACAACCTGCAATTCATATATAATTGTCTACTTTGAAAACATTGGTGTATTTGTGGAAATGGGTGATTCTAGAAACCCTGTTTGCCAAATTCTGGCTGAAGTAGCCACAGTTCTCTACCTGGCAGTAAGGCTAGTCTCACCCACCGCCAGTGTCTTCATCCAGGTACTGTCCTGATTCAGTGGCTTTTGTCTGCGTTGTGCTATGCTGGCCTTATCGAGGAATCAGTCTCCTTAAAACCAAAAGGAGCATCTGATGGAAAGGAAAGCTTGTGTCAATAATAGTGCTCATTCATGGAATTGCAGATACAGTAGAGTTTCGGTTAACCAAGCCCCAGTTATACAAGCCTCTGTATTATCCGAGGCGCCGCCAGGGCGCCCCTCCTTCTCCCTCTCCTTCTCTCGAGCGAAGGGAGCTCGAGAGGTGAGGGAGAGGGAGGGGCCTGGCTGAGGGAAATCCAGGGCGTGCGGGACGTTTCTCGGAAGGACAGGTCCTTGCTCCAGCAAGGGCCTGTCCCTCCGAGAGAAAAGGAGCATGCCGCAGGTTTTCCTTGCCTAGGCCCTTGCTGGAGGAAACCTTTTCCTCCAGCAAGGGCCTGGCCGAGGGAGATCCGGGGAGACGTCCCTTGGCAATCACTTGCCTCTTGGAAGCGGCCGTGAGTGTTGCTAGGCAGCAGCACTCATGGGCACTTCCCTGGACCGAGTGGTCGCTCAGTGATGGAGGCCTGTCCCTCAGAGACCACTCGCCACTTGGGAAGCGCCACTCACGGGCACTTGCAAGAGGCGAGTGGTCACTGAGGGAGGTCTCCCCGGATCTCCGTTGGCCAGGCCCTTGCTGGAGGAAAATGTTTCCTCCAGCAAGGGTCTGGCCAAGGAAAACCTGCGGCATGCTCCTCGTCTCTCAGAGCAAGGGCCTGTCCCTCCAGGAAATGTCACGCGCCCCCCGGATCTCCCTCGGCCAGGCCCCTCCCTCTCCCCTTGAGCTCCCTTCGCTCGAGAGAAGGAGAGGGAGAGGGAGGGGTGCCCTGGCGGCACCTCGGATAATACAGAGGCTTGTATAACTGGGCCTTGGTTAACAGAGACTCTACTGTATCTGCAATTCCATGAATGAGCACTGCCTGTTCTATGAATCGCTGCCTATTCTATCTAATATGCCAACTTCATGAAAAGACCACACTCAAAGTAAGATGCAACCCATAGGGCCACCTCACCAAGGCTATTGAAACAGGCAAGGGTGTCAAGCAAGGCTGCATCCTGGCCCCTTTGCTGTTTAACTTCTATATAAACTCCATGGTGAACCAGCTTTACAACATGGACTTCCATTCCCCAAAGCTGGCGTGAAAACACATCTCCATCTTGCTTTATGCAGATGATGCGGCTGTACTTTCAAGAACACCCATTGGGCTCAAAAGAGCTCTGAGAACATTAACACAATACTGTAACACAGATCAGCTCCAACTAAATTACAATAAAACCAAAATTATGGCTTTTGCTAAAAGACCTAGGAGTTACTCTTGGAGCATAAAAGGCCATAAAATCGAACAAGTCACATGCTTCAAATATCTAAGGAGTAGCACTCCAATCTAACAGTAGCAGAAAAGTCCATGGAGATCAAGTAGCCAACATCTCCCAGAGGAGCTCAATCGCCATTGTTAAATATCTTAAGTCAAGAGGGGGCCACCTTACACCGGCAGCGCTCAAATTGTTCGAAGCTAAATCTCTATCCCAACTCCTGTATGGAGCTCAGCAGGGTCCCTTCTCCAGTTTTGCCCCATTAGAGCTGGTTCAGTCAAAGTTTTTGAGATCGACCTTGCAGGTACCTAAATGTGTCTCTAATGCCATCCTGTGCCTGGAGACGGGCTTTATGAGGGTGGAAGCCTGGGTGTGGGTAGCCATAATTAACCTCTGGCTTAGAATATCCCATGTTCCCCTTGGTCTTGCCTCACTTATCATGGAGGATAACTTCCAACCCACATGGAAGCAGGCGGTAGTACAGTAGAATCTCACTTATCCAACATTCACTTATCCAATGTTCTGGATTATCCAACGCATTTTTGTAGTCAATGTTTTTAATACATCATGATATTTTGGTGCTAAATTTGTAAATACAGTAATTACTACATAGCATTACTGTGTATTGAACTACTTTTCTGTCAGATTTGTTGTATAACATGATGTTGGGTGTTTAATTTGTAAAATCATAACCTAATTTGATGTTTCATAGGCTTTTCCTTAATCCCTCCTTATTATCCAACATATTCGCTTATCCAACATTCTGCTGGCCTGTTTATTTATTTATTTATTTATTTACAGCATTTATATTCCGCCCTTCTCACCTTTTAACATAGAACAAAGACAAACAAACATAGGCTTCGAGTGGGACTCGAACTCATGACCTCCTGGTCAGAGTGATTCATTGCAGTGATTGATTGCAGCTGCTCTCCATCTTGCGCCACAGCCCGAGCCCTTATGTTGGATAAGTGAGACTCTACCATATCCAAAATCTCCTCACTGGGATTTTCTCCAGGTCTACTACTCACTATGGATTACAATCAAGCCAAAGCACTTATTAAACAACATATCACAGACATAGAGTGCCAACTAGATTTGGCCTCTGTTCCAACCTTCCTTATCAACCAAGACAGAACCAGACTGCTTTCCCCTATGGCATATTTAACAAATTTAGAGGTCCCCACCCTTTGAAGGGCTTTCACCCTGGCTCGATGTCAAGCTCTCCCATCAGCAGTACTTGAAGGCAAGATCCCTTTCCTAGAGAGACTCTTCCCCTGTGACTCGGGTCATATAGAAACAATAGACCATGTGCTCCTCCAGTGCTCGTTCTACAGGGATATCTGCCTCAGGCTTATCTTACCCTTGATATATGAGCACTCAGGCCATTCAAGAAAATTTTATACCTCCCTGCTACTTATAGATACTAATTCAGCGACAACCTACAATGTTGCAAAGTTTTGCGCAGCAGCATACAAAATCCGTCAGGGGATGACAGGCCCCAAAAGTTAGCTTTGCATTCAGTAATCATCCTGCTTGATTCTATAATTGCTGGTAGACTTGAGCATTGTATCTTTTTACCCCGTTTTCCCCTCCGCTTCTGTCCCCCTATTGTGATGTAGTACCTATTTTTATACCTTAAATGTACCAATTGTATCAAGCTTGTATGAAACTGTGATCTTTACGTCCTGTGCTGATCTATGACCGAAACAAATGATTTGTTTGTTACTCCAAAGTATGTTTTGTGGCTCAGACAAAAACTAGAATTTAAATGTCCAGATCTTGAAAACATGGGGTTTATGAGAAAAGCTGCCTCTATAATTTAAAAGAGGGAGGTAGGTGCTTTGAGCACAGAAATGTGCAGCAAATTGTCACTCACTTTGCTGTCACTGCATTTTTACTGCTAAAGATGGTCACTGTGCATCATAACAATACAAACTGGCTGGCTTTGCATGGCACAAGCATGCACCATGACTTCTGCTCTTTTGGCAGCTAAATGCCTTAAGGCATTCCCAGCCCCCCCCCCCCCCCTGCATATGTATTGTATGTGTGGATATGTGTCAGAAGGATGATTTTGTGGCTTTAGTCCCTCCAAGTTTGGATTTTGGTCCCATGTGATCCAAAGAAGAACGAGGGAGTACAACCCTCAGGCTAATAACCCATGTTGTAAGTATATAAGAACTGTATGGATTCATGGATATTAAGACACTGACATTGGTGGAACCCATGATCCTCATGTGAAGGTGCCTTGGCTAATAAATACCCTATTTCAAAGTGGTAAAGAAGAGGCACAGATCCACATTTTTCTCAATAATTTGAGCATGACGCTATTTGGGAGCTCTTTCATTAGGCAGAAACCAGCACTGGCTCAAGAACTGCTTTTTCTGATTAGGCTTGGTAGATTAGTCATCTGGAATCAGTGACCTCTCGTCTTGTTGCTGTGATCTCATGATATCACATCTGACCACACTCCCATTTCTGTTTGTTCTTTACAAAATGTCTTTTATCATTAAGATCATTTTTTAAAAAATGGCTTGAAGTGTGCTCACAAAGTACCGTCTGGGGAATGTTGCTAACCAGCTAGAGCAGGCATGAGGAAACTGTAGTTTTCTAGATTATGTTGAACTCTTAATCCCATCAGTTTGGGCTCTTGCTTATGTGAGCTTTGGGTTCATAGAAGCTAGAGTCCAGGAAATTTGGAAGTCCTATACTTGAAATTGGTGCCTTTCGGGTAGTGATACCCAACATTGTTTTTTTTTTACCAGTTTTATATCCTATCTCTTTGTAACAAACTGATAGATTCAAACTTGTCAATTTGGCAGGTCATATTAATTACATAAAATGTAAGTGTAATCACAGGTGGAAAAAATGTAAATGCAACGATAATTATGTGTCCATAATTTTAATGAATATAACACAATATTTAATTAAGTTTTAATTGCAATTAATTTCCTCTAATTTTTAATCAACTATTCACATAAGCAGTTAATTGTAATGCATTTTCAACAAACATTCAAACTTCAAAAATAGTACATCCAAAAGTGCTTGGCCAACTGAAAAAGTGGGCTTCAGCCTGATGGCCACATGACCAGGGGAGGTAACAACACAGGCTCCTCAGCTTGAAAATAGAGAAGAGTACCTCCCAGAGCCAGAGATTAGCACTGCCTCCAAAGCCGGAACTAAAAGGAGAAGTCTTTGCCTTTGTCTGTGTTGTGTGTCTCATTGTATGTTTTTAAATAAGGCATGGAATGTTTGCCTTTGTCGACTCTATAGATACTGTAATCTGCTCTGAGTCCCTCTGGGGAGAAGGGTTGTTGTTGTTGTTGTTGTTGTTGTTGTTGTTGTCGTCGTCGTCCACCTGTGGAACAAGACTAGTTCTTTTCTCGAAGTAAGCACTTTTGCTTTTCTGTTTGTAAGTTGAAGTTTTTTCCTCACCCTGTCTATACATTTTCATAATTTTTTTAAAAAAATACTAACTAAAGAAACTTTCCCCCTTATTTACCAACTAAATTTAACAGATACTGCTGTTCCCAGTATGGAAGGTTGATAATGTTATACCTGCCTGCCAAGAAATTGCCAACAATGAAGATGTCACACAGAGAAATGGAGAGAAATTAAAATGAGGGAGATGGAAGCAGACAGACAGAGAGAATCTGAATGTATACAGCATCCTGATGGCAGAAGCCACATGATGGTTCTAATTCTAATTCAGTCCAGAAATGTGGCTGAATAGACAGGGATGCTAAAGACCCCTGCCTAGATGGATGACTATCTATTTCACTCCCTCCCTCATTCAATTTTTAAAATGTTATTTCCATCCCATTTGTGAAAAAAGATACAGATTTTCATAAGGATATCCATCTAACTGTGTGTCTGTCTAGGAACCAAATGAAATTCTCACCCACTCTATTCTTTTTCCACTCAAAGCAAGAAATTGGCAGTCAGCATTCAAAACAAATTTGCTGAAGTTTGCCTACAAGGCCCCTCAATGGAGCTTATTTTTTTGGTTTGCCATGGTAGCTTTGTTGCACAGGCTAGCTCAATTTTAGCTTGACATTAAGTAGATCAGCATTTAAAGAGACAACTTCATTATGTCCTTTTACATTTGGACTCAATGGATAATATAATTAAAGCAGCACTTCTCTTCCTTCTGAGGCTGATGGGCCAGCCTTGTTGCTAAACACGACTTTGGTGTTTTTGACAAACATGGTTACTCCAATTAGGGGTTGTAAATAGGATTATGTACTTTGAAAAGGCTCATTCGGAAGTATTTGCATGTGGGAAGAGCAATCTGCCTTAAGTGCTCATTGTGTTGTCCATCAAAGCTTAGGGAGGATTTCTCCCTCCTCTAAATCCTACATGCTAAGGTTTGGGAGAGAAAAGCAACTTAGAATATCAAACACATGCAACAATTTCAAGATATTAATCTGAGATTCAAAGAATGAAAAGAGGAAACAGTCTGTGTTTGTATTGCTTCAGTGACTGTCTTGAATACTACCGATCTAATGGAATAGTAATAGTAATGTTAACAACAGCAGGCAGTTATTATAGACCTCTGTAGCACACAAGAGAATGAAATCAAACATTAAAGCCGCAATTAAATAAAAAGGAGGTACTAATTTTCCATGCTAGATTAAATGAGAGAAAGAGGTACTGGGAATGAACATTTCTCTCATAAATATCTGTTTCTGTGTTCAGCCACAGCTTTTTTGTGCATGATCAAATGGCAACTAAGATCAAACAACTAAGATGAAATTATGCTTCTGCACTTGCCTTTCTGATGATTAATTGGTGATTATGCATCAGACAGCTTGTCCAATTAAGTTGCTTTGAGAGACCAGTCCACACAAAGAGTTTAGCCCATCTGGAAACTGTTTCTGGTCTGGTCTAGTTTTGATTTTTTTTAAGGTTTCTATACTCCTCCATATCTTGATCATATTTTGGAAGTATGTACAATCGGTTTTGGGTTCTTTTCCAGGATGCTCATCCCATTATATACAATGATGTAAGAAAATGGTGTCCCTCAAATAAAATGGCAAAATCAAGAAACCATGGGTGTTTCCATTCGTAAATGCTGAATCTGTGGATATGGACTGATTACAATACAACAAAACTCACAATATCATTAAAAGGCAGAAACAACACTGAGGAATTCTGTGCATTTCAGCAGTGAGGCAAAAGTCAGAGTGAATAAAAATGTCATATAAGCTACAATCCTATACTGATTTACTATGGAGAAAGTACATTTTCTGGATGTGATGATACATAAAGAAGGAGGACACCTATATGTAACTAACTATACGAAACCAACAGATAGAAATTCTATTCTACATTTTAAAAGTTTCCATCATTATACTTTGAAAGCAAATTTACCATATTCCCAGATGTTAAGATTGAAACACAATAATACTAAGCAAACAGACTTTTTGAAGGCAGCATACACCTTTAAAAACAAACTTAAAGAAAGAGGTTACCCAAGAAAAGTCCTCAACACAGCATTGAATAAAGCCCAGAAAACAAATAGGGATATGTTACTTAAATATCAACCCAAGGCACAATCTAATAGGATTATCTGTCCTCTTACCTTAAATACACAAACATCCAATATACAAAAAATAATTTTTAAACACTGGCACTAAATACAAGACATCCCAGGCTGTCAACTCAAACCTATTATAGCACACAAAAGAACAAAAAACCTAAGAGATGTATTGATTCACTCAGACATAAGAAAATCTAATGCAGGTCCACAGAGCCCAACTATAGGTAACTTTCGATGTGGTCATTGTGAATGCTGTAAATTTACAGAAAACATTAAAGAATTTATACATCCTACATCGAACATTAGAATAACATTAAAAAAAACTTTACAACTTGTTCCTTGGAAAATGTGATATACACCATTTTATGTCCATGCAAAAAAAAATTATGTAGGCATGACGACCAGAGCTATAAGGACGAGGATACTTGAACATAGATCAAGAATCAAAAGAATGAGCACAGAATCCACACTGTATTTGCATTTTAAAGATAGCTCCCATTCCTGTAACGATCTCAAATACTTTGTCTTAGAGAAACTACAAGCCCCCTTCAACAGGGATATCAGGATCTCTCTCATTTGCAGAGAAACCTTTTGGATCCACAAACTAAAGTCTTTAACTCCTCAGGGCTTGAATGATAAATTAGAATTTACCTGTTTTCTTTAATTGTGCTATATCTCTTTAATTGTGCTACATTCCTTGAATTGTGCTATAGTACTTAAGCAATTACTGTTCCCCAGTAGAATGCTCGCAACCTGATAAAGAACACAGTGTGTAAAGATCCTCCTAGGACATGTAAGTTCTAACCATAATCCTTATATATTGCTTCTCTTCTGTTATACATTTATTGGGGTGTTTTCTAACATGTCTATTTAAAGTATGGTATATATTACTTTTAATTTTCCTTTAAAGTGTATATTAGATAGTTATTCTTTGTATTTCTATATGTATAGAAGAATCAAGAAGGCAGAGCCACACCACTCTTTAGCCCAAACAAACAGTGGGAAATCTGATTTACCTGAAGAAGCAACGAAACTGGCCTATACCCGGGAAACCAGTCGTAACCATCCCCGGCACCACAGATCACTGCGACAATTACTTTGATTGTTATTAAGTCAACAATAAGACTTTGTCTGGTTTTGATTTTTATTTGACAGAACTGACACTGAAACTATAAAGAGGAATAGTTTTTCCAGAATACCTGTGTAAGTGTTGCTGAGTGTATTCCATTCATGTTAAAAATCATACTAATGTAGTCAAAGTAAATACAGGTAGTGGATACCTAAAGTAAAATATTCATTGTAATATATACTATCAGTAAATGTAAGAGATACTAGAGGGCTATGATTTACCTCTGTTTCTAATCAAATCCAATTTGGATTGATATTAATAAGATACCATAATCCCCTTCTTTGGCAGCTTGCATAACAAGTGCCACTAAAAGTTGTTTATATAGAAGAAATATTACATTACTAACATAGTACTCACACATTACATACCATACTATCCTTTTTACGTTTCATTGTAGTCTGTAGACCTCTGCGTTTTTTGAGTATGGAGAAAGCCCACCTGAACTCTGTGCGGCTTACTATAAGTAGACATTAGTGTTGTGCATGGTATTTGTTTCATTTGTGTATTCATTTCGTACCTTCTATTCGGATGCACAAAACAAAGGTTGTCATTTTTGGATGAAACTAATGGTGACACAAAAGAGAAAGCTGCATGAATACTGTGCTTTGCTTTTGTTTTCGGGCTATGTGGCATCCACTCCTGCAAATGCTTTCTCATGGGTCAGAGGAGGAGGTGGGAGGAGGTGATCCTTGGCCAATCAGAGGCCAAGGAAACAGTGACATGGACTGGACAGGGAGAATATATTGGGGGAGGACTGCCCCTAAAGCGGCCATTGCGGTTGCATCCTTTGCTGCTGCTACGGCTGCTGTTAGGTGCTGGTGGGCTGGCTGGCTTGCTCTCTCTCTCTCTCCTCAGGGCAATGGGCAAAGATTTGGGTTTTATTTTTTGTCTGGCTGCTTGGCATATTTTTTAAAAAAATTCTTTGAAGGGGAAGGGCTGGGATTTTTGAAGTGGTAGGGGTGGGTTTGGCTGGGGCTTTTCTTCTTTATTCTTTGTGTAAAACTCCCTTCTTCCTCCCACCTATTGTTTTCTGCTTAGAAATCAAACCTGTCTCTCTCTCTATAACTGGCTCTTGGAAAAACTACTATTTTATTTCTCCCTATCTCTCTGTATTGCCTGTGGCTTGATGCTCCCTCCCCTTTGGGCTGTATACAAAACAAATACAATAGGATAGTCTTATTATTTGTTATAGATTACATGTATTTTTGAAAGTAAAGACATTTTTGGGCTCCTGTCTCTATTCAAACCTTCACACTCTCTCTAAAACTAACCCTTAAGAGAACTATAATTATTTTCTCCTGAATTTTTTTTTGATACGAGACAAAAATTCCATTCGGATAGGTGCCTTGTTTTTGGAAGCAGAGACAAAAACGAAAATTAGCCTAAACGAATGCAATTAAATGAAATGAACAGCCCCAAATATATCCAGCATCTTAAATAACTCCTTTATCAAGTTTACCACTCCACTGACCCTGTAACCAGGCCTGTAGCGAGGGGGCGGTTTTAGGGGTTCAACCCCCCCCCCCCGAAATTTTTCAGGTTATAAAAAAAACCTGGTTTCCTCATGAATTTTAACTGGTTAACCAAATCCCCATGCTAAGTCTATGAGACACAAAACATTAAGAGTCCCTCCAGGCTATCTCAAGCAGATATTGACAGGTTTGTAGTGGGGAGGGGTGTGTGCTAGGGGTTAAACCCCCCCCCCGAAATTTTCAAAACCTCTCCCGAAATTTTTTCTGGCTACGGCCCTGCCTGTAGCCACCAGTCAGCATTGAGACCTGCTCATTTAGGAAGGACATTCCAGAACAAGAATGCACAAAAAAGGATCTCTCTTTTTTGGTGTTGATATAGTACTTCCCCTTTGGCAAGTAGTTACATGTCTCATTGTTACTGCTATCATATTATGTCAAGTTGACTCTGACATTCTGACCCTATCACTAGGGTTTCTTGGTAGATTTCTCCAAATTGGGTTTGCTCCTGTCTTCCCCTGAGGCTGTGTGATTTGCCCAAGGTGACCAAGTTGGTTTCTCTGGCTGAGCAGGGATTTGAATTCTCCTGGAATCTTAGTCTAAGGATCTCATCCATGGGGGGGAGTGGAACAGGTGGAACTGTCTTCTTTGCGTGGTATTCCGTGGCCACTCAAATCATTACACCAAATTGGTTCCCCAAAATTATAGTCATATTATCAAGCTACGGTACCTCCACCCTGAAATATTTATAGTTCACTAAGAGACCCCAAATAAATATTTGATTTTTTCCCCTTTTGTTAAAAACCTTTCCCAGGGATTCAGAGATGCACAAGTTTCCGAAGCTTTAGAACAGGGATCCTCAAACTAAGGCCCGGGGGCCAGATGCGGCCCTCCAAGGTCATTTACCTGGCCCCCGCCCTCAGTTTTAAAATATAATATTTTTATGTCAGTTTTAATAATATAATTTATTATATATACATATAATATTGATAATAATCTTATGTTATACAATATAATACTAATAGTAATGCCATATAATAATATTAATATATTATATTATATCTATATATATAAAACAGTGATGGCATCAGGGCAGCGGACAAAACAACAAAACTACAGGCCCCCCAACCTTGAAATTTGACAACACAACCCATCATCCACGGCTCTAGGTTGATACAACAAAAAGAAAAGAAAAATACAGTCCTAATTAGACGGAGAGGAATAATTGTTTTTATCCAATTGCTGCCAGTTACAAGGCTAAGTTCCACCCACTTGGTCTCCTAGTAACCCACTCAGCCCAGGGGACAGGCACAAGTATTGGAGAGATCCCTAAGGGCCATCCAGCCCAACCCTTTCTACTATGCAGCAGGACACAGTCCAAGCATTCACAACACATGGACAACATATAAATACTATACAATACTACACAGGGACATAGACCCCCTCTACCCTCACCACTTTCACAGTACACAAACAACCAAATGCATACTAAACATAAGGACAACCATACAACAGACATTCAATACCACCACTAACTCAACAAGTTCTCACCAGACAACACCACAGCAACGCGTGGCCGGGCATAGCTAGTATATTATATAATAGTATAGTGGTATAGTTCAGTATAGTAATATATAATGCTAATATTGTGTTATGCTAATAATACAATATACTGTATGTACATACAGCTGCTCTGAGTCCCCTTCGGGGTGAGAAGGGTGGGATATAAATGTAGTAAATAAATGCAGTAAATAAATAATTAATTTTAGACTTAGGCTCGTTCAAAGTCTGACATGACTTAAAGGCACACAACAACAACAACAACAACAACAACAATCCTAATTAACTTGACTATCATTGGCCAGTAGCAGGCCCACACTTTCCATTGAAATCCTAATAGGTTTATGTTGGTTAAAATTGTTTTCATTTTTAAATATTGTATTCTTTCGTTGTTGTTGTTGTTGTTGTTGTTGCACTACAAATAAGACATGTGCAGTATGCATAGGAATTTGTTTGTATTTTTTTTCAAATGATAATTCGGCCCCTCAACAGTCTGAAGGATTGTGGACCGGCCCTCTGCTTAAAAAGTTTGGGGACCCCTGCTTTAGAAGATCAAAAACAGACATAGTAGCAGCTATACCCCATGAACTATATTGCGTCTAACCCATTAATTTTTGATTTGATTATTTCCATGTAAATTGTATCTTTCAAATTGTGTACTGTATCCATTTCTTTTATGAAATATATATAAACTGCTTCTTAAAATATATATCAAAATGAAATCTAAGGACAGCCATCCTTTGTGACCCTGTTTAGACAATCTCCTGGGAACAGAAACATTGATCAACCACCTCTTGCTATTTCCCAGTCAGGCAACTACAGAGATCATTGTGTGTATATAAAGATAGATTATTGTCTTTATCATCCAGATAAGTTCAGCATGTTTGCTTATCCAACCGGGGGCTGAGAGTCTGCTGAAGCAGGGGCTTACAAAATGTGCATACATTAACTTTCTTTACTGACAGCCTAGCCCTTGATTGCTCAGGACCAAAACCTTTGTCGTTTGAGTATTCCACCATATGGCATTGGACTCTTCAGCTAATCAAAACCTCATCAGCATGTCTATGCCATTGATGTCATAATTCAAGTTTCAGACTTGGTAATAGTGAACAGGATGCCAGCCACAGTGATAAGAAATTAAATAACTCATGATTTGCTACTGTCTTTTCATAACTCCCCAGATCAGTCACCCACTACAGTAGTCAGAGCGTATCATATTGATATCAATTGACATTTAAAAACAGTATTGCTTCACAACAGTACAAAAATGCTACTTTGAGATATACAGTTGTGTGTTTAATTTTTGTGGTTTGATTATTCATGGATTTGTACAGTTGTTAAGCAATACTGTTTTTGCCCTTGTTAACTTTTGCAAATAGTGAAGGGTTGTACTTCCAATGCATTTCAGAGATAAACAAAGACACTAAGTGTGTGGGATTAGAGGGAAACCATAATGTAAGGACGTTACAGCTGCATTTATTAACAGTAAACAACAAGTCTTGGCTAAATGCCTCAATTTTCTTGGCTTCTAGAAGAGTTTTGCCAATTTCTTAGTGGCTTGATGGTGAAAGAGAGAATTTCAACAACAGCCAACATACAAACATCCTTTTAGACAGAAAAAGGCTAAGAACTCTCTTTTAATGGCTGCATGCTGGGACAGACTGATGGTAGTTAATTTGTGTGTTTTTATTTTGTTGTTTTGGAATAAAATATAGTTGCCATCTTGCATGACAGAAGAGCCTCAGTAGATTCTACTTTCAAGACTTCATTATAAATCACAAAGGCATTAAGGTGAATATGTATTCTACAGGAATAGTAAAGGTAAAGGTATTCCCCTGATGGTAAATCTAATTGTGTAACTGGAGGGTTGATGTTCATCTCCATTTCTAAGCCGAAGAGTCAGCATTGTCCCTAGACACCTCCAAGGCCGTGTGGCCAGCATGACTGCATGGAGTGCCGTTACCTTCCCACCAGAGCAATACCTATTGATCTACTCACACTGCTAGGTTGGGAGAAGCTGGAGCTAACAGCGGGAGCTCACCTGAATCACCAACTTTTCGGTCAGCAAGTTCAGCAGCTCAGTGGTTTAATCTGCTGCGCCACCGGGGTTACAGGAATACAGAGAAGATTTGTGACAGGACCTCATCTACCCTCATGTCTCAATCAAGGGGAGTGTTGTAGCTCAGCCTGAGTTGGAGTCAGAATCAGAATCAGACTTTGGCCCTATCCAAGACTTTGACTATAGGCCTGCAATGCAGTTGCAGGCACCTGAACTGGTTTCTGCAGATGATGCTGAAACCGGGGATGAACATTCCGATGGCCAGTCAAGGACAGTTCAGCCAGATGGGCTTGTTAGGCCAGAGGGGAAGATTGATGATTTTGATAGATGGAGAATGTTTACGCAAAGCCAAAGCGAAAGGGAGGTTCTGAGACGGAGCCAGCATTTGGTTCACAGATGCACCAATGAGCAACTTTCACATGAGAAGAACTGCACTCCCCAGCACCCATGTGAAATATAGCCTTGAATTCTCCTTAAATATTCCTGGCTCCCTTTGTATTGCAGAGGTGTCAACTTTGCTATTCAAGTGAGAAAGATCCCTGTCTCCGTGCTCTTGTTTCCGTGATATGCCAGCCAAGATTTTGCTTTGTGGATTTCAAGTGTCTCTTGCCTTGTTGTACTTTGTTTCCAGTTGGATCTTGCTGATTCCTTGCCGTGTGGATTACAGTTCT
This sequence comes from Anolis carolinensis, assembly GCF_035594765.1. Classification (NCBI taxonomy): domain Eukaryota; kingdom Metazoa; phylum Chordata; class Lepidosauria; order Squamata; family Anolidae; genus Anolis; species Anolis carolinensis. The sequence goes on from NC_085845.1 coordinate 75,016,555, forward strand.
TGGATTACCTTGAGTCTTGTTCTTGTACCTTGTGGCTTCCTGCTGTTTCCTGCTGGAAAGTGAACTTTGTGTGGACTATATTTGCTGCTTTGTGGGACTTAGCAAAGTACCTGTTTGGATTATAACTTTGAGAGACTTTCTTGGACCTCTAATAAGGACAGATAAGTACATTGTTTGGGGGTTCATCTACTCTATTGACTTTGAACTTTATTTGCTTGTGCTTACATATATTCTTCAATAAACAGTTTGATTGCTTATATTCTGGGTTCCAGTATGGTTTTCAAGGTGTTCATGCAGCCTGGGGTGCGACAGGGACAGCTTGTGAAACATATACAGCTCTGACCTCCAAATGCTGAGCAGGACATGGGAACATGGGGTCCACTACTCCTGTCAACTCTGTGAGACTTGGGACTTGAGCATGCACATATTCTGACGTCTATAGGGGCCTCCTGGAACCAAACTCCAGTGGGTACCAAGTATATTGCCTTAATACAGATCTTGGAGGGAGGAATCATGAAGCAATGGATTCAATGTTTACAAAGTTCAGTTGGTGCTACACCTTTGATATGTTTGATGTGTTTTAATTATTTGAAATACTAATTTAATTGATATGTATATGTTTTTACAGTTTTATAACATTGTGTTTTACTGATATTGCTATTGTCTGAATCTGACATTGAATTATTACCATAGTCTGTAAGCTGCCCTGAGTCTGTCAATAAATAAATAAATAAATTTTAGTGGTCCCTGGCTCTTTGTGATGTCACAAAGATACTTGTCCATGCATCATCCCATTGGCTAAGCTTGCAGTTAACCGGCTAGGTGAGCTGGAACTTGTTCCAGTTTGAATTCAGTTGGTGTTTGTCTGCAGTCCTCTTGCCTGGATTTACTGTGCTGGAATAATTCCCCAACAATTAATCTGCTCTCAGTGGAAATTCAGGGAGCCTTTTCACATATTACCAGGATTGTTGTATCCTACAAGCTTTGCTACATAGTTTGTCCCATGGATCCGGAAAAACTCTTGCAGTGCCCCTATGACAAGAACCACCAGATCAGAGCCTCCAGGTTTTCTTATCATTTGGTGAAATGCAAGAAAAACAACGAGAAGATTGCCAAACAACTAGTAACGTGCCCCTACAATGCCCGTCACAGAATTCCTAAGGACGAGTTCAACTCACACATTGAAATCTGTGAAAGTAAAATTTCCTCCGAGGTGAATAAAGCTGCAGCAAAGAATGGAAGCAAAGAAAAGACAGCCTGGAAATGCCCCTCTCCATAGGAAGACTGGGAAGCTGATGCCGATGAAGCTTCTGTTAGTCCTTTTGTTTTTGGTGCCAGAATGTCAGAGAATGACACCTAGAATCCAGATCTCCCCCCCACCCCAATGGTTCCTCTGAAGATCATGGAAAAAGGGACCATTCAAGGCTATTATTTTAAAGAAACCACAACAAATGTTTTAAGCAACGTTTTCAAAATGTACATTTAAAACTATTAACTATGAAATGTGCAATTTATTTAGTCTATGACGTTCTTGTTGAATTTTATGTTTGTAATTTCTGTTGCTTTTAACACTGTACACTGCTTGGAATCCCACCCATGGGAGAAAAGTGGGATAACGAATAAATAAATACATAAAATATGATTACAAAAACAAGTGTATCAAGTCTTATTTCCATACTGTAGAAATGTGTTTCTTTGCGCCCAAAAGTGGTCCAAGAAGCAACCGTAAGAACAGACCACGGAACAACAGACTGGTTCAAGATTGGGGAAGGAGTACGGCAGGGCTGTATACTCTCACCCGACCTATTCAACTTGTATGCAGAAAACATCATGTGATGTGCGGGGCTTGAGGAATCCAAGTCTGGAGTTAAAATTTCTGAAAGAAGAAACATTAACCACCTTAGATATGCAGAGGATATTACTTTGATGGCTGAAAGTGAGGAGGAGCTGAGGAGCCTTATAACAAAAGTGAAAGAAGAAAGTTGCAGTTAAAGATAAAAATACCAAGATTATGGCAACTAGACTGATAAATAACTGGCAAAGAGAGGGAGAAAACATGGAGGCAGTGACAGACTTTATATTTCTAGGTGCAAAGATTACTGCAGGCACAGACTGCAGCCAGGAAATCAGAAGACATTTACTTGTTGAGAGGAGAGCAATGACCAACCTCGATAAAATAGTGAAGAGTAGAGATATCAGAAGGAGCCCCCGGTGGTGCAGCGTGTAAAAGTGCTGAGCTGCTGAACTTGTGGACCGAAAGGTTGCAGGTTCGAATCTGGGGAGCGGAGTGAGCACCTGCTGTTAGCCCCAGCTTCTGCCAACCTTGCAGTTCGAAAACATGCAAATGTGAATAGATCAATAGGTACCGCTCTGGCAGGAAGGTAATGGTGCTCCATGCAGTCATGCTGGTCATATGACCTTGGAGGTGTCTATGGACCTTCGGCTTAGAAATGGAGATGAGCACCATCCCCCAGAGTCGGACAAGACTGGACTTAATGTCAGGGGAAAACATTTTCCTTTTAGAGACATCACACTGGCAATGAAGATCCGCATAGCTAAAGCAATGGTATTCCCCTTAGTAACCTGTGGATGCGAGAGCTGGACCATAAGGAAGGTTGCGCAAAGGAAGATAGGGGCTTTTGAACTGTGGTTTTGGAGGAAAACTCTGAGAGTGCCTTGGACCGCAAGAAGATCCAACCAGTCCATACTCCAGGAAATAATGCCCGACTGTTCATGGGAGGGATAGATATTAGAGGCAAAGTACCGTATTTTTCGCTTTATAAGACACACTTTTTCCCCCCCAAAAATAGAGGGGAAAAGTCAGTGCGTCTTATAAACGCAATATGACCTCACGTGGGCGGAGCTAGAGGGGTTGTGTGAGAGTGCTCGGGCATTGGCCCCCTGGGCTTTCTCCCGCTGCCTGGAGGCAGCTGAGCCGGTTGAGTGGCTCTTCCCCTGTGCCTCCTTCGGGAACACGGGATGGGCGGCTGAGCTCCGCCTCTGCCCTTTGCAGCCTTCGGGAGCGAGGGCAGAAACATAATACCACCCTCTGCCCCTCTGTCTCCATCAAGAACAAGGGCAAAGCGGCTTGGCCCCCCCCCCCTCTGCCCCTCTGCATTCTTCGGGAGCAAGGGCAGAGCGGCTCGGTACCATCCTCCTCCGCTCTGCCTCAATCGGGAGCAGAGGCAGAGCAATAACAGAGGCTCCAGAACCTGGCCACCTGGATTCGTTGCTGGCCCTGGTGCGTCTTATCATCAGGTGCGTCTTATAAAGTGAAAAATACTGTACTTTGGCCACATAAGGAGAAGACAATAAAGCTTGGAGAAGACAATGATGCTGGAGAAAATTGAAGGAAAAAGGAAGAGGTGCCGACCAAGGGCAAGATGGATGGATGCTATCCTTGAAGTGACTGGATTGACCTTGAAGGAGCTGGAGATGGTCACGGCTGACAGGGAGCTCTGGCCTGGGCTGGTCCATGGGGTCACAAAGAGTTGGAAACGACTGAATGAATAAACAACAACAATATGGAGGTATATGAAGTCCATGGCTGAAGATATAATCTAGGAAGGAACACTCTGCCCACCTCTGCTCCCCATCATTGTACAGTGCATTCCCCAGTTCACTTGAGTTAGGGATGCAGGACTTCCACAAAAGTGGAAAAATCACAAATTAAAAAAACTCATTTTTTAAACCTAAGGCCACATTTCTCTAAGAATCTAGGTCCTCCAGCACAACTATGGCCAACTTTTCCTGGGAGACCTGGAGGTTCCTAAACAGCACATATTAATTAAATATTTATTTATTACAATATTTATATCCCGCCCTTCTCACCCAACAGGGGACTCAGGGCGGCTTGCATTTTGTTATGCAAGTAACAAAATCTTCAAAAGTCAAACTAATAAATGTAAACTAATCAAGAGTCTTTCAGCATCACAGAACAGTTCTTTTTCTTCAATTTGTTATGCTTTGAATGTTATACTATGGCTTGAACAAGAAAAAATGAGTGAGCATTAAAATGCAAACAGGCAGAATGAGTATCTCCCATACCAGTTTGTTAACGATTTACATTCGTAAGTTTTTGAGAAGCCAGATACAAATTTTTGAGGTTTGCGTTGTATTTCGCCTTAAGTAAAAGAAGATATATGTGATGGCTGTATGACACTGCAAATGTATGAAAAAGAACAGATTAGATAATTGCAATGGCTGTGCACAGCTTGGAGTAAAGATATTGCTATCGTTGTGGTTTCCTTTAGGAAAAAGAAGGCTTCTGTTTTGCTGGTCAGTAAAATGTCAAGTCTAATTATTCAAACTGACATCCCACAGGAACCTTTTATGGAAATCTGGATTGCTTTGCAGGTGGGTCTATGATCATCAGCAGTGATACTTTGCAAGGTGAAAACCAAGGCTAAACAATGCCAGAAGTAGGCCAACTAATGCTAATTTGATTTTATTCATGGAATTTGTACTATTATTGTCTATAATGTTGCAACCATCGTATTAGAAAACAGTTCGTGTTAGACATAGTCTTTCAGGGATGGTTCTGGAAACACTTTACTGAATGGAGCGACCAAAATCATGCTGCCAAAGTAGCTGTTTCCATGCCTCAGGTAACAAAAGAGTTTGTTGTCCCTAAGTATTGGAACAAAGGCATTTATTTGGAAGACAGTTCAGTTGAATACAAATGACTGTTTTCACAATAACCATGAAAATCAGGAGTGGCTGGTAATCAATGATTCTGCTTTGGATTTTTATCTGAATTTTAAAGGAAGTATTCAAGGTAATGAATCCTATCCTACTCACCCCAAGAAAATAGTTTGGCAGAATGGTTGCCTTTTTAAATGTTTGGACGAACCACCAGAGTGGATTCACCAATAAAGCTACTATTGCATTTTTATGGGAGTCAGAAGCTGCCTCTGGCTGAAATCTATATATATAAAAAAGTGATGGCATCAGGGCAGCGGACAAAACAACAAAACTACAGGCCCCCCAACCTCGAAATTTGACAACACAACCCATCATTCATGGCTCTAGGTTGATACAACAAAAAGAAAAGAAAAATAAAGTCCTAATTACAGGGAGAGGAACAATAGTTTTTATCCAATTGCTGCTAGTTTGAAGGCTAAGCTCCGCCCACTTGGTCTCCAGGCAACCTACTCAGCCCAGGGGACAGGCAGACTTAGGCCTCACTTAGGCCTCTTCCACAGATTATCAGATTTGAACTGGATTATATGGCAGTGTAGACTCAAGGCCCTTCCACACAGCTATATAACCCATTTAGAATCTTATATTATCTGCTTTGAACTGGATTATCTTGACTCCACACTGCCATATAATCCACTTCAGTGTGCATACTAAACATAAAGACAACCATACAACAGACATTCAATACCACCACTACCTCAACAATTTCTCACCAACACCACCAGACAACGCCACAGCAACGCGTGGCCGGGCACAGCTAGTAATTTATAAAGGTCTAACATGTTTGTATCCACATCCCATATTGTATGCAGCTAGAGCCGGCCCTAGGTATTTTTCAAGTGTAGGCGAACAGAATTTTGGCGCCGCCACAAAACCAATTACTGAAAAATAAAAGCGTTGGATAAGCGAAAATGTTGGATAATAAGGAGGGATTAAGGAAAAGCCTATTAAACATCAAATTACATTAAGATTTTACAAATTAAGCACCAAAACATCATGTTTTACAACAAATCAACAGAAAAAGCAGTTTCAACTGCGCCCCCGTATATTTTGCGCCCGAAGCGACCGCTTAATTCGCCTCATTGTTGGACCGGCACTGTATGCAGCTCTCCCATTGTTGTGTATCTTCAAGTAGTGCCTGATGTATGGCTACCTTATAGGGGTGTGCACAATATCGTTTTGCTGTATGAAATTAAGGATTTTTTTTTTTGGGAGGGGGGTGGGGTTGACTGCTGAATCCCTAGAAACAAACCTGGCAGGGGACAGCTGAAGCTTAAGCTGATATGGATCACAGCAGCTGAATCATTTTGGCTAATGGGAGCTAATGGGGCTGAGCGGTATGCTACCTGAGGCGGAGCAGACATGTGGGCAGCCTCGCAAATCAGGCAAGCTGTGGCTCCTCCTTGTCTTTCTTCCCTGGAAGCCTCCTCCATCCCTTACCAAAGGGCCACTCCTCCAGTGCCCGCTTGAGCTGAACGGGGACTAGCTTTCCCAGCAGCACTTTGTGTGATGCAGGGCATCAAAGGAGCCTTGTATTCCCTCCTAGGGCATGATGGGAGTTGAGGATTTTGTCTCTGTGTGTTTCTCACTTTCGTTCTGTTTGACTGTGTCCATTCTCCTCTCTTCTTGAAGATTTCAATTCCCAGAACCCCCGCTTGTGTTTTTTCTTTAAATGTTATGGTTAAAACTTTTAGAATTTCCAAAAAAATCAGTGGAGTGGTGAAATGTTGTAAAAATTGGCAGGATTTCAGTCATAAATGTGGCCTACTCTGGCTGCCAGTCTGCTACAGAGCACAGTTCAACTGCTGGCTTTAGTCTATAAAGCCCTAAAGGGTTTTGGCCCTGTCTGAATATATCTCCTCCTATGAACCATCTCAGAGATTAAGATCGTCCGGGGAGGCCCTGCTCTCAATCCCACTCCCTTCACAGGCGTGACTGGTGGGGACGAGAGACAGGGCCTTCTCAGTAGTGGCCCCTCAGCTATGGAATTCCTCCCCAGGGAAATTAGATCAGCCCCCTCCCTCCTGATCTTCAGGAAGAAAGTTAAATCCTGGTTGTGGGACCAAGTGTTTGCACAGTGATTCCCAGTGCAACAATTGATATCTCAGTGCAATAATGAACAATTACAGATGACAATTGGAATAGCTCCTGTCATATGTTTTTGAACTGTGTGATTTTAAGTAATTGCTATGTTTTAATGATGTGATTTTAAAGTATATGTTGATATGTGTTCAAGGCATCAGAGTCCCCTTCGGGGTGAGAAGAGCAGGATATCAAATAAATAAATAAATAAATACAATTGAGGCTAGTTTCATGCTGACAAGCCTAAATATGATAGAGAAATGAGCCTCTAAATGTTCACCATTTGCACCAATGAACTGAATTGTATCTGAACAAAAGCAGATCCCCTCTCCCTATTTCCCAGAAAACAGAACCCGGGGGTGGGGAGCCAAAAATTAGACTGAAACGGTATGGGTTTTTGCTGAATTGCACACCTCTACTACCTTATCAGGGTTTTTTTTTTCTGAGCCTGAGTGTGTGTGATGTGCTCAGTCACCCAATGAGTTTTCATGCCCAAGTTCAAACCCTGGTCTCCAGAGTCATAGTCCAACACCCAAACCACTGCACTATGCTGGGTCTCCTGACATTCAGTAAAATTTTGGAATTACTACGTATAGCTAAAATTCACAAACCCATACAGCAAACTAACATAACAACAGCTTCAGCTCTTCTGAATGATGCTCCCATGTGCATCCAAAGTAGCAATATCCACACACCCAGAAGGAAAACATCTTATAGGAAAACATCTTGGTTTATAGGAAACCCAAGGTTTGCAGAAGTACCAAGAAGGGGAAACCAACAAGGACCCCATAACATCTCAATGAAAATTGTGCTTTTGTATTTATATAACACTAAGTGAGTCCAGTTCCTCACTTCAAAATGAATTTTGTGAGAATGGCAGCATATAAATGAAATATATCACTGCTGAGAGGGAAGAGAAGGTGCAAAACTAGTGAGGTCAAGAGATACAATGAAGGGATCAGTCCAGTTGTTGGTTCCAACTACAATATACCATCTTGAATCAATAGAACTTACATATGTGTTGATTTATTAAGTTTCCCTTGATTCAATGAGTCTGTTCCAACTGTTACTAATGATTGGTTTTAATTCAACTCTCCCAAACAGGAGGTGCATCAAGTCATATAATTTATTGCAGCTCTTATGTGTGTACCATGGAAGTTGTTCCCAAAAGCCATGGGAAATTATTCAAAGAGAGGGAATATAGATACACTGACCCATTTGGAGAGGCAGTTATGAGGATTAGGAACCACAATGACTTGGTACTGTTGTAAATATGTAGGGCAGACGTACGTCTATGGCAAAATTTGAGAATTTTGGATCCAAATATCGTCTTATGACCTGTCTTATGAAGATCCCAGGATAGTATATTAGCCTTAGGCCCATTGCACATATTCACATCTGGTGCAGACTGAAGCAGCAGGCCATTCTGACCTCAGAAAGAAAAAAGTGTTGCTAATTTTGCCACATTTTTTCTTGCAGGTGTGACTACTTCACTGGAAAAATCAACAAAGGAGATCTTAGGCAAATTACTCAATAGTTTTAGGGTAAAATAGATGGTAAAGGCTAAAACCATCACATTAAGAAGTATAATTTTTTGCAGTTTGCTGTTTACTTGCAGATAGATACACTTTAAATAAAAACAGCAAATCAATATTGATTTCATGTCCCTAGCATTCTCTGATAAAGAAAAAGTGCTATGGAGATTATTCTTTCAGTATTCTGTTGCTGTTGTGGGGGCCCAACCGACCTTTTCGCACACACACTAAATCATTTGGGCTTTGTCCGTGGTATTATTTGTATTAAACTGATCTTTTGCATTCCACATCTTTCCTTTCCTGTAAAGGGCAATGATCTTAAAATACAGAACTAAACCACTAAAGCCACAAGCTGTAAAGCAAATACGCTAATACACATGAAGTCTCCAACCCTGTTAGAAGGAAAAGTCAATTAAAAAGATGCAAAGCCTTAATTAAACAAGAAAAGCTTGCTTGTTTAAACTTTTGCTATTTAATTTTTAATCCCAATTGTCAAGAATTACAGGGCTGTGCCATTTGTACATTCTTTGTTCCTCAGATATATTTTGCCTTGTCCATAGAATCATAAAATAATAGAGTTGGAAGATACTACATGAGCTATCTAGTCAAACCACCTGCTGTGCAGGAAAAGCACAAAGTACCCCTAAAAGATGGTCATCCAACCTCTGTTTAAAAGTTTCCCAGGAAGGAGCTTCCACCACACTCCGAGGCAAAGAGTTCCACTGCTGAACAGCTCTTACAGTTCTTCCTAATGTTCAGGTGGAGTCTACTTTCCTGTAATTTAAACCCATTGTTCTGAGTCCTTGTTCATTTAAGAATTTACATTAAAATCTAAATTAAAAACTACAGGAATATGAACCTTTTCCTATAACACTTTCTATAAGTAATAACCACAAACATTCCAAAGGATCATTTAAAATGTCATTTAAGCATTAGTTACTTTTGGTATTATGTATATTGAAATAAGAAATGCATCGCTAAAATTTTGTTAATTGTTGGAATGTAATAAAAAAATTTTAAAAAGTAATAACCACAAACATTTGGGTGAATAATTATTTGCTTTTCATTATTTAGCTTTATTTTTGTTATTTTATGTTTTTTGTATAGTATGGTACTCCCCTGAAATCTAGAATGGCGAAGGGTGGCACAAACATGCGTAAAACAAATAAACACAAATACATTAATATTATGTTTCTGCCTTTGCTGTCATTGGCTGTTCTTAATGATTTACCTAGTAAACATTAATAAACAATTATAACCCATGATTAATTTGTTATTTTTATTGGAACTGTTAGTGTCCCAGGGGAATGAGAGGGACACAAACCACACTGGGTGACACCATCAGAGGAGAAGACACTAAGAACCTCATCATACCTCTTATCCTATCTCACCAGCAATCACAGGTGAAATAGAAGTTGCGTGGGGTGCCTTGTGGCAAGCCGCACACCCTCCCTCTTTCCCCTATCACATGGGGGAATCGGGGCAAGGCATGTTGGCACCCTGTCATTTCCCCCATCAGGCAGGAGAAAACATGGCAAGGCGCACTGGCATGTTGCCATTTCCCCATTAGATGAGGGAAAAGCATAAAAACCTTGAGTAACTCTGTTGACTCGCAGTGGTGGTGAGGAAGCTCCCTGTAACTTTCTCACCACTTCACCCATCGATGGGGCAGGGCCACAGCTTGCATCATGTGATGGGATATGTAAGGATCTATGGCCGAAAAGGAGCCCCAGCATGGTGAGAGGGAAAAAAGCCATCATGTGATGAAGTAGTATGATGGCAAGTTAGCAGCTGGCTGCTATTACCAAGGGGAGATGGCAGCAGGTGGAGTGCTAGCTGGCATAAAGTTCCTCAACTGCTGTTACTGCCATTCAGCCAAACATGGTGGCAGGAACATCGCCTCTGTCTTTCTCAACTAGAGCAGACATGCTCCTAGGGTAGGAGTAGCAGAGCAGTAGCAGTGGAATGGCTCAACTCCACTTCCCTTATGTTACTGAAAAACCCAGCCAATGAAGCCAAAATTGGGGTCCATATGATGATCAGGAGTGGTCCCCGTGCCTCCCTCTCTGAAATTTAAGAAAATAAAGTGGGGCCAATCACCCCAAGTACCGCTTATCCCTTTCACATATTATGCTTAAGCACAATCAATTTCCCCTTATTTGCACTCCTTACTATAAACAGCGATTGGTCACCAACTGATCTTCCTGTGTCACAAGTGACCCAGCCTGATGGCATCCATAAACCCATCAACCTACCCTAAAACCCTTTTGTCTCAGTTGTTGGGACCCATCAAGGCTTCCAGGGCCGTAGCCAGAAAAAAATTTCAGGAGGGGTTTTGAAAATTTCGGGGGGGAGGGGGGTTGAACCCCTGACCCACCCACCCCCCAGGTTCAGACCTGCCAATATCTGCTTGAGATAGTGCCTGGAGGGACTCTTAATGTTTTACGTCTCATAGACTTAGCATGGGGATTTGGTTAACCAGTTAAAATTCATGAGTAAACCAGGGTTTTTTTTAACCTGAAAAATTTCGAGGGGGGGGGTTGAACCCCTAACCCCCCCCCTCGCTACAGGCCTGAAAGCTTCCTACCACCCATTATCCCAGATGGGCCAGGCTGTGGTGCACCTGGTTAATAGCTAGCAGAAATAGATCACTGCTGACCGAAAGGTCATGAGTTCGAAGCCCGTGTCGGATTGAGCACTCATCTGGTTAATAGCTTAGCTTACTGTCCACCTAAGCAGTTCGAATACAGCTTCAGCTGTGAGTAGAGAAAATTAGGGACATCTTAAGCAAGGAGGTTAATTTATTTTACGACACCATAAAACTGCCAGCGAGATAAGAGCAAGGAGGAAATACTGCGATAAAAAAGGACTTGGCATCATATTGGATGAAGTGACAGCTCCCCCTGTGGCCAGAATTGAGCATAACTCCTGAAGCCAGAAGTTTGAAAATGTTAATATGTTGAGGAGAATAGTAGAAGGAAACTATAATGGATGTATAAAGATCTTTCAGAGATGCTGAAATTTAAAAGGAGTATGCATAAGGGCTGGGCTGTGGCGCAGGCTGGTTGGTAGCCAGCTGCAATAAATCACTATGACCAAGAGGTCATGAGTTCAAGGCCAGCCCATGTCAGAGTGAGCACTCAACAATTTTAAAAAATAGCCCCTGCTCGTTGTTGACCTAAGCAACCTGAAAGATAGTTGCATCTATCAAGTAGGAAATTTAGGTACCACTTATATGTGCGGAGGCTAATTAAACTAATTTACGACACCATAAAACTGCCACCAGCCTGCAGAAAGGAATGAGGAAGTCGGCTTCACAGTGGATAATGAAGCAGCTGCTCCCCCTGTGGCCGGAATCGAGCATACTCTCAGAAACTGGAGAAGGTTAAATTGCCTCTGTCTCTGTCTCTGTCTCTATGTTCATATGGCATTGAATGTTTGCCTTGTATGTGTACAATGTGATCCACCCTGAGTCCCCTTCAGGGTGAGAAGGGCAGAATATAAATACTGTAAATAAATAAATAAATAAATAAGTGTTGGGAGAAGCAGGAAATCACTAAAGAAGAATGCAAATGAATCGTCTAAAATAATAAATAGAATATTCTTTGTTTGTGTTCAGAGAAAAGGGATGATGGAAACAATAGTGCCACAGCATATAGAAGTTGGTGAAATGTTAACAGAGAAAAGGGAGAACTGTTCAATATCACCCTCTCCTAAAAGGGAAAGTAATGTTTTTATTGGTTAGAATAGAACACAAGATAAAATAGATGGCAATTCAGAATAAGGTAGTGAAGGAGGTAGTAAAAATAGCTATGTATTCTAAATTAATTAAAATGATCAAGACCCTTGAATAGCATCCAAGAGTACTAAAGGCACTTGCAGATGAAATCTTTGTCCTGGGTCTAACTTTGTTCAACATCTTTACAAATCATATGAATCATGAAACAGAAGACACACTTGTCAATGTAGCACCAAATAGAAGATGCAACTAATATCCCAGAGTATAAAATCAGAATTTAAAATTACCTTGAGAGATCAGAAAGCTGGGCTTTTACTAAAAAATTCAACATGCCTAAATTTAGGCAGGAGAAATGAAATGTAGAAATGTAAAATGGATGACATTTGGCTCTAAGGCAGTATATGCAAAAAAGAACAGGCATTGTCCCTAGATCACAAACTAAACATGAATTAACAGCCCAATGAAATTTTAGACTGAATGAACATGAAAAGTTTCAGGATCAAGGGAAGTAGTACCATTCTGTCTACTTTTTGTCAGACCTCACCTGGTATAATGTGTCTAGTTCTAGACAGCACAGTTCAAGAAAATTATTGACAAGCTAGAAGATGACCAGAGAAAAGCAACTTAGTTGATCAAAAATCTGGAAATAAAGCTTAAAGAAGACTGAAAGGATATCATAGTCTTCTTTAAGTATTCAAAGGGATGCCATGTGGAAGATGGAACAAGCTTGTGTTCTGCTTGTGGACCTCCTTATGGTGACACCAGAGGCACTTGAAGTGGCCAGCTTCTGGTCAAAGGAAATTTAGCATAATGCCAAGATTTTAACTTATTTGTAGTTTTTTATACACTGTAAATGTATTCTCAATTTGCTTCTGACATGATAAATAAATAAGCAAGGTGGAAGACATCCATGCTGTATGTGGTCTCCTCAAAAATTTCCTTAACAACCTTAAAGAGCCTCTTCTCACTTTCCATCTCAACAAGGCTTTTATGGAGGCAGCAGAAATCTCGGATTACAACAATAGTGTGGCAGCCATGTACCAGACTGTTAGGGAGCTCCCTCGGGCAAACAGAGATATTTATGCTTTCATCATGATACACCTTCCAAAGAGTGGCTCAAAACCCAGATACCAAAATTGACATTTCCAACCTGGTCAAAGTCTTTGGACCTACAATTGTTGGCCATGAAGTCCCAAATACTGATTTTATGACACTTCTCCAAGACACAAGGAAGCAACCTAAGGTTGTGGAATGGTTAATTTGCTTGCCCATGTAATACTGGAGTTGGTTCATGATGGTGGAACAGGAAAACATTGAGCCAGGACAAGTAATTGAAAATTCAAATGCCTATTCCACACTTTGCAGATCAGACGTTAAAGTGAGTATGTTAGGACTACTCACCACTCCAGAGCAGCAACTAGAGAAGACTCCTTCAAGCAGCTCTCTCTCACAGAAAATCAAGTCAAGTCTACTTTCAGCAGAACTACACCCAAATTTGAATACGGACTGGCTCTGACTTTTGGCTTAATTCTAGTGGCCCTGTTGTAATGGTGACATGGTGTTTTACTGTTTTAATTGGGTATGATAATGGTTTTTAAGTGTGTTCTACGATTGTTGGTTTTTACTACATTTTGTATTGTATGTGGCATTTAATTTTGCCATTGTGTAAGACTGCTCTGTGTACCCCTGGGGAGAAGAGCGGTATATAAAATAAATAAATAAATAAGCCAGTAAAAACAAGTGTACAACCATTATTGGATGCCAGGGCAACATTTTTGTTTCTCCTATGCTGAAATGAAACATGTTCATTTTCTAAACTTCTACTTACTGCCTTAAAAATCATCCGTTAAAACTTGAGGACCAAGAGAATTGGTTTGATTTAGGCGTTTTAAGTGACTAAATTTGATACACCCAATTTTAATCTGCAGATATTGCTGTGTTTTATGATATTCATATCTTTTATCTGTTTTATTGTTTATATAATGTATTGTTTTATGTTGCGGTGTTGTAGAATTGAATTGTGCCAAATTATGTAAGCCTCCCTGAGTCCCCTTTGGGGTGAGAAGAGTGGGGTAGAAATAAAGTAAACAAATAAATAAATAAGAACTTCTTAACAATAAGAGCTCTTCAACAGTGGAATGGACTTGCCTCCAGAGATGGGGGGGTGGGGGTGGTTCTACATTTTTGGAGTTCTTTAAACAGTGGTTGGATGTTATTCGTTTAGATATACTTTAATTGTGTACTCTTGAATGTCAGGGGATGGGATGAGATGGTCCTTAGGGTATTTTCCATCCCACTGATTCTTTGTGTGTTATGTAGGAGGGTTTGATAATATTTTTCCTATGGGTGAAAAAAGCTATGGGAAAGAATGTTTTAATAAAAAATGAACTAACACAAGACGTTTGCAACTTTAAATATTTATGTGAAAATGACAACTGTACTACATCTGTCAAACACATTACTAAACTCAGGACATATGTGAATATTTATGGATGTGTTTCATTTAGTTGTTTCATGAATTTCAGGAGTTATGTTTATGTACAGATAGTGTAGAGTTGTTTTTTTAAAAGCTAACCAAAAGAGCAGCACTGAAGGAAGTTGGGGTTTTGTTGGGTTTTTTTTGCTTTTGAAACAAATGTGTGACCTTAGGTTACTGTAAAAACAGAAAAGGATGTCTATTTTAGATAATGTACTCTGTTTTATATCGAATGTATTTTTAGATGTTAATCCTGTTAAGAGTTTAATCAAACAAGTGATTGATACTTAACTACCATTGTGAAATGGAGCAAAATGTCCCCATTCAGCCCACACCAAACGATTATCTGCATTTTACAGATAATTGGTGATTATCATTTGACTGTAAATCATCACATACTGTTGACTCGAGTCATCATTTCTTATGTCAAGAGTAGGAAGTGAACAACTGCAGCCCTCTAAATATTACTTTTCCTACCAGACACTATTGTTCGGCATAAACAATGGTTGTGGTTGTTGTTACTGCCAATATTTTGTGCCTTTAAAATGTCTAGTGGAAACCCTAAAGTGAATCTATCACAGTGTATTCTGAGGATAAGAGTGTGGGATTCTCCTGAAGTCACCCAGTAGGATTCCATATATGAGCTTCCTAACAAGAACATGTTTTATTAATTAGCCGATCGGCCATATCAAAACATTTAACACATAGACATATAACATACAACATACAGAAGTTAAAATAAACAACCTGTTAACAAGGTCCCAATCTAGATCAAATATCTGCATCGCCTTTACAGTTTACCCCAATCGATGCCAAATATGCAGTTCTCAGCTGTGTTGCTTTGAATAGGAAAAGGGCTGTTTTGTATGTTATTTTAGCATTCTGGACGGCCAATAAAAATGTAGTTTTAATATAAGGATCCTAATGTGTTTTGTCTATAATGTATGGCCCAAGGTATTAGTTTCTCTCTTTCTTATACAAGTTACAGCTAAACAGTACTTGTGTGATATCATCCACCTCTGATGCTCCACAGATACAAAATTGTTCATTGTCTGGAACTTGATTAAACCTTCCATGTTTCACCAATGTATCCAGCCGCTCAAATCTAGTTCTGGTAAATACCCTCCTGCGGTGATTAGGCATTTATGTCTTTAGGTATTGGGCTGTTTGGAAAGTATGTTTAAAACGACATTTCAATGAGCCAGCTTTAAGAGGGTAGCAATGTCCTTTTGGGCTGCTATATCCAGTATTTGTTGAGCAACCATTTTTGGATCTAGTTCTTCTAGAAGATTTGGGTACAGAATCGGAAGTCCACAACTCCTAATGTGTTTTGTCAGTTGAACTAGCCAAGAGGTCTGATGTTGATTTTTTATCTGCTCTAACAGGCACAATTTTGGTAGTCTGTCATTTGCCATGGCATTCAATTTTACCAGTAGTTGTAGGCCCTAATTTTGGATAAGCCATCAACTGTACTCCCAGTTCTGCTCTTCCTGCAGCAGCTGGGGTTGTTTTGTCCACTCCCAGAAAACTTCGCAGGTCTGTGATTGCTCTAATAATGGTACCTGGTTTAGACCCCAAATTTCAGCTCCGTATAAGAACATGGAGGTAACCTTAAACTTATATACTTTAAGGATTGGGTCTAAAGATCCTGGTTGGCTAGATTTGTTTAATTTAATTTAATTTAGGCAGTAGATTTGCACATGCCCTTGCTCTGGCTGCGCTTCTTTGATGATGTGAGAGTCAAGAGCTAGTCTCAGAAAAAACTATCCCAGGTACGTAAAAGTGCAAACTTGCTTTATTGGTTCACAATCCAGAAGCCATCTATTTCTGTTATGTCATTTGCCAAATAACATTATTTTTTAATTTGATTTATTAATAATTAGGGTGTTCTTATGACAATAGGAATTACATCTTCTCAGCAGCCTACATAGCCCAACTTGCAAATATAACAATAAAATCATGTCATCAGCGTATAACAGGATGTTAAGGTGTGTTTTGAAGACCTTAGGCATATGTATCTCTGGGTCCTTCAGCTGTTTGGGGAGGTCATTTACATATAAGCTAAATAACAGTGGTGCTAATATACACCCTTTTCTAACCACTTTATATGTTTCTACACTGTTTGTCATGGCTCCTTGCACCCCAAATTGCACTTTCAGGTAGGTGTAAAGTGCTTTGATCAATGCCAGCAGTCTGGCTTCCATATTGAGATCAATTAATTTTTTTCCATAACGTCTCTCCATTCTCAAAGATCTGCTGGAATAAAAATGCCATCATTTGCCTATGGAATGATAGCAAGGAGGATACCAGTCTAATCTGTCTGGACAGAAAGTTTCGGACCCTGAGAGCAGCCACAGAAAAGATCTTCTCCTTTTTTCCTACCAGAAGTAGCATTGAAGGCGATGGAGTAGAGAGGCCTCTTGGAAGATCTCAAAAACATAGGAAGGTTACTTTATATGGTCTTTCAGATAACTTGGCTCTGGGAACTGATCAGCAACCAGTGGAGCTGTTGCAACAACGGAGTTATGCTCCCTGAAGCTAGGAGAAGATCTAACTAACTGAAGTTTCTGTGAAAACTCTTCAAGAATAGCACCACATAGAGGCAGTTACAGTAATCCAAATGGGATGTAACTAAGGTATATGTCCCTGTAGCCAGAATCATGAGATGTAAAGCTCAAACACATTAGCAGGAAACAACTCGTCACTTCTGCTTAGTGGTAAAATTGTGTAGGAGATATGGTGGCTTCCCAACAGTGACCATGTCACATCCTTAGTTTTAAAATGTATCTTTAGAAATATTGTCAGTTGCAATGAAGTGTATGGTTGTCTCCAAAATAAAGAGGGATGTATAGGTAAAAATAGTATCTTGTGTTTGAAGGGTAAGACATTTTAAGAGCTCAAGATCCAAACTTCTGAAACCTTAACATTGCACTTGGAAATGCAGAATGTCACCAGATTCAGACCAGTTCAACATGTTCTTGCTCAGTGATAATGTTTCAAGTTAACGAGAAACTACTGAAAAGGGACTTTGTGTTTGTGTTTCTCTGTTTTAAAAACCCTCACAAAATCCAATTTTTTTCTGTTCCAAGACAATCAGAATCAAAATCTGTTCTGGACAGATCAAGCATATGCTAAATAAGGGAAACAGTGAATGTGCTGTCCAGCAGGAAACACTTGGATGGGCTAATATATAATAAGATATTTTGCTCCCAAGAGCAGAGCTTTCCCCAAGAGTCAAGGGTCTTAGTTCCCAAGGCTAAGGCATGCCACAACCACCTCTCCCTATCCCAAGCATAATAATAAATCAGTAACTCATAATTTACTGCCTTTTCATGACACTACAGATCTGGTGCCTGAGGCATGCACTTTTCTCTGCCTAATGGTGGGGCTACCCCAACACATGGCATACCAAAGAAGCATCTGGCAATGCTGAATATTCAACAATGCAATCAGATCCATCAATTTACACAGAAGACCTGGGGCAGTGGTCTCATTTTTTCAGATATGCCAACAAGTTTGATTTTATCTTTGAGTAGAAGGTGAGGTAGAGAAAACAGTTGATGATATGATGACATAAAGATTTTAACACTGATGCTGATTTTGTACTCTCTCCTAGCCCTAGTATTTACTTAATGTCCCACACGGTCCCAAGTTTGCTTTACATACCATCCAACTATCCCGATTTGGCAGAAACAATCTTAATTCTTTCTGATCTCCCTTTCAGTCAATGCCACTTTACACATGATGACATGGCATCTCATATTACGTTCGATTCCCAGGGGCTTTCAACTGTGCTTCCTCCTCCTAAAAAAATCCACACTGATATATGTTTCTCCATCTTTGCTAGCAAAATAACTTTGCTGGCAAAATAACTGAAGAAATGTGAGTTGGGAGAGATCTACACTGTACACCGCAAGTGCTGATTGTTTCAAAAGAGGCTGCTGAATGCAGAACTTGGATGAAATGTTTACTATTTCTGATATTACCCACAATATGTTGTGTTGGGTAGTTAGCATGGAGACAGCAGTATTTTTCTAAATTTGTAGTGATGCTAATATGATGATAACAAGGGGTAAACAAAAACAAAGAGGAAAATTATCAGAAAAGTGCCTG
The DNA here is from genome assembly GCF_035594765.1 of Anolis carolinensis. Lineage (NCBI taxonomy): Eukaryota > Metazoa > Chordata > Lepidosauria > Squamata > Anolidae > Anolis > Anolis carolinensis. The sequence continues at coordinate 75,035,201 of NC_085845.1, forward strand.
AGGAAACAGGTTTGGGTTGATTATGGAAATACCCAACAACCTAGAGCAGAGGTTCCCAAATTTTTTCAGCTACTGAGCCCTTTTTGAAGCAAAAGTTTTTTGTAGAGCCCCAAGAAATGTTTACTTAGTATTTAGTTCCTTCTGTCTATACTCTATGAGGCATATTACACACAATACGTATGTGGAAGAATAAATAATAAGGTATATATTAGATATTTAATATTATTGACACAATGACATTGTATGACACAGCAAACAAGATAGATATGCTGGATTTCGTATCACAAAATCACAAGTCGAACACTTCCCAAGTGTCTAGGACTGTGTGATGTATTTTCGGATGACGCGCGCAGATCCCAGCAGGGTGGCCTTTTGCAGCTGGCAGATCATAATTTTGTCAATGTCTATTGTTTCCAAATGCCGGCTGAGATCTTTTGGCACGGCACCCAATGTGCCCATCACCACCGGGACCACCTGCACTGGTTTCTGCCAGAGTCTTTGAAGTTCAATCTTGAGGTCCTGATAGCGGCTGAGTTTTTCCTGTTGTTTTTCGTCAATTTGACTGTCACCTGGGATGGCAACATCAATGATCCAAACCTTTTTCTTTTCCACAACTGTGATGTCTGGTGTGTTGTGTTCCAGAACTTTGTCAGTCTGGATTCGGAAGTCCCACAGTATCTTTGCGTGCTCATTTTCCAATACTTTTGCAGGTTTGTGATCCCACCAGTTCTTTGCTGCTGGGAGGTGGTACTTGAGGCATAAGTTCCAATGAATCATTTGGGCCACGTAGTTGTGCCTCTGTTTGTAGTCTGTCTGTGCAATTTTCTTACAGCAGCTGAGGATACGATCAATGGTTTCGTCGGTTTCCTTGCACAGTCTGCATTTTGGGTCAACAGCTGATTTTTCGATCTTGGCCTTAATTGCATTTGTTCTGATGGCTTGCTCCTGGGCTGCAAGGATCAGGCCTTCTGTCTCCTTCTTCAGGGTCCTATTCGTGAGCCAGAGCCAGGTCTTCTCCTTATCAGCTTTTCCTTCAATTTTGTCAAGGAACTTCCCATGCAATGTTTTGTTGTGCCAGCTGTCAGCTCTAGTTTGTAGTGTGGCTTTCTTGTACTGGTTTTTTGTCTGCTGTGCTTTGAGGAGTTTCTGATTTTTGACTTCAATCAAAGCAGGTTCTTCACTTTGCTTTATATATTCTGCCAGGGCATGTTCTTCTTCTTTGACTGCTTGTTTTACTTGTAAGAGTCCTCTGTCCCCTGATCTTCTAGGCAGATATAGCTGGTCAACATCACTGCGAGGGTGCAGTGAATGATGAATGGTCATGAGTTTTCTTGTTTTTCTGTCCAAATTGTCCAGTTCCATCTGTGTCCAGTTTATGATGCCAGCAGTATATCTTATGACAGGTATGGCCCAGGTGTTTATGGCCTTGATGGTGTTGCCTCCATTGAGCTTGCTTTTGACAATTTTTCTGATCCTTTGTGTGTATTCTTTACTGACCACAGTCTTCACATGTTCATGCTTGATGTTGTCCAGCTGTAATATGCCCAGATATTTATAGGCCTCTGGCTGGTGACACTTTATTGTTTGGCCATTAGGCATATTTATGCCCTCACTTTCAATGATTTTTCCTTTCTTCAGTGCCACTGTCGAACATTTGTCCAAGCCAAACTCCATGCTGATATCAGTGCTAAAAATTTGGACAGTGTTAGTCAGAGACTGGATTTCAGTTTCCGTTTTTCCATACAGCTTCAGGTCATCCATGTACATCAGATGAGAAATTTTGTGAGAATTCTTAGATGTTTGATAGCCGAGATTTGTTTTTTGTAAGATTGTTGACAGAGGGATCATGGCAATAATGAAAAGCAGAGGGGACAATGAGTCTCCCTGGAAAATTCCTCTCCTGATGTTGACAAGTCCATAGCTTTCATTTGCAACAAACAGTTCAGTTTTCCAGTGCTCCATCATGTTTTCAATGAAGGTGCCAACGTTTTTACCAATCCCGATGGCGTCCAGGCACTTGATGATCCAGCTGTGTGGGAGTGAGTCAAAGGCCTTTTTGTAGTCAATCCACGTCATGTGAAGATTAGCTTTTCGGCTTTTACAGTTCTCCAGAATCATTTTGTCAATCAATAACTGGTCTTTTGTGCACCTGCTTTTCCGTTTGTTGCCTTTCTGTTCATCTGGCAAGATGTTTTTTTCTTCAAGATAGTCTTGAATTCTATCAGCTATGATGCCAGTCAGTAGTTTAAACATAGTGGGCAGACACGTTATTGGCCTGTAGTTTCCTGGTGCTGCTCCTTTTGCTGGATCCTTTTGTATCAGGTAAGTTCTTCCCGTTGTTAGCCATGGCTAAGCCCCCCCACCATGTCAAAGTGGCACCTGCGGGCGGGATTATTATTATTATTATTATTATTATTATTATTATTATTATTTATGCCTCACCCATCTCACTCCAAGGGGGACTCATAGCGGCTTACAGACCATGACAGAATTCAATGTCGCATTACACAAACTATAGTAAATATAACATATCAATTTAAAAATAGTTACAATATAAATGCAATAAAACAGATGGAAAGCATTCAATACTTTCAATCTCAATCCAAGTGGGCCGATGGAATAAAAGGAGCCCAAAGCGGCAGGCAGCAGGCGAGGAGGGACAACCCCAAAAACAGACAGTTACCCGCCAAAACTCGAAAGACTAGCAAAGGGGGCAGCAATTGTCTGGGCAGTAGGGTAGTGGGGCCATGGGGGAAATAAAAGAAATAATAATAAATAGAACCGGAGACAATCTAATTCATTATTTAAATCTACAAAATGATGTAACAATTAGGTAAGATTTTTGAAAAATGTTACAATGTTACATGAATACCCAGAGTTAATGTGAACAATGTGCCTGTTTCTTGCGGCATAGTTTGTTAGAGTTTAGTAGTTTAATGCCCATAGCACCCTCAATATTATTCCCTGGCTAATGAAGGTCCAGCTCAATTTTCTTCCAACACTCCTCTCTCTCCTTTTTTCTATCTTCTGTCTTTTAAACACATTCACTGCCCGAGTTGCTTGGCTCACCACCTCCTCATCCCAGCTCCAATCATGTGATCATTAGTGGCAGTTTCTGAGCTCAGAGTGCTTGGCTTTTCTGTGCAAAGAGACTGCTCCTGCCAACCAATCCCTTCCAAGAAAAAACCCCAGGGTAGCCATCCACTGGATGTGCAACATGCCTGGCAGCCTATGTCACAGAGATAAAGAAAGGGAGAGGAAGATGGGGAGGAGGAGGAGGAGGGGGAAGCCTCTCACAATCACTCACGGACCCCAGGAACTGCAGAGCACACTTTGGGAACCCCAGACTTAGAGTAACCTAATCTCAGTAGCCCATTTTACCTGGGTGCCACAACAAAGAATGCCTGAAGAGAAAGAAAATTAAAATAATGTGTAATTTGGAATTAACAAGATTATTTAACAGAATTAGAAAATGAATACTACTAGTTATCTAAAATCTCACTTCAAGCAATTCTTATAAATTAGATTAGATTATAAGAGGAGATAAACATCATTCAGCTCAAGATGAATTCCATCTGACATCAGTTTGCAATTTTGAGGGGAGTCCGGGAGAAAATGAATGAAATGACTTTCATTTGGATTAACGTAAGTTAAATGTAGAAACACCATTCTGGAAATCATAGATGATGAATGGGGAAAAAATAATCATGTGTCCAAATATATTTATGTTTAGAGGTTTGATTATTCATGTCCTCTACTTTCTTGTACTACCCAACCAACATTTCAAAAAAATCTGCATTGTTTGTTATGAGTTTTCATACATTCCCCTTTCCTGGGGGGATGCTACATGCAATGATTTTTAACTTTTTTTAAATTTAGGCCACACACTTCGTGAATCTAATGAAACCTGGCGGATCTTCCCTACCTCTACCCAATGCACATAAACATGTACACAAACAAAAATGCATACATGTTGTTTGTTTAGACATTTTTCTATGCATGGTCAAGAAATAAAAAGAACCTTTCCAGATAACAATGTGACTCCCCCCTTTTTTATAAAAGTATAGACTGAATAACCACTTCTCAAATAAAATTGTTATCTAATTGTGCAACTGTAATGAACAGTAAACTCTAATTCTGCTGAAAATTAAGTTTCCATAAGAACCTGCAATTGTTTTGCTTTGATTCGAATTTGGAATCAAAGAGTGGTCTTTGACATGGCAAACACAGGTGCCATTTTAAACATTAAATCATTTTGACTTTTTGCTTTGATGACCACAAATTATTAAAGTTGTGACTCACAAAGATTTATAGTAACTTATCATATATTGACTTAACACAACCATGAAATTTTCCCCCCAAATTCATTTCTTCCATCACTGCAAACATACATTTTCAGGGTAAATTATCAAGGAAATAAGCAAGATTGCTCCTTATAACCATTGCTGTTTTTCTTGGAGTTGGAAGTGTTTAACTAGAAAATAACAAAAGAAAATATTATTGACGAGGTGCTATAAAAAGTCAGAATTATAAATTAAATGCGTTTGCTGATTATTCCATGAGATTTTTGGAAAGTCCTTGTGTGGAGCATCCACACAAAATTTAGCAAATATGACTATTATTTTGGATAAAAAATGACTAAAATAAAAAAAAAAAGCTCTGGAAAAGTTTAGCTTGAAAATGGGGCAACGAGTGAAATATTTGGATGTATGACAACCAAAAATTCAAAATTACTTCAAAAGAATTATATTAAAAACCAGAATGGGAGAAAAAGTGGGATATAAATAAATAAATAAATAAGCATGACTTGCAGAGATGGTCAAAGCTTACACTGCTCCATATGTCCACAATTTGTACAGGCCAAGTTCTTCAAGAATCATAACACCAATTTTGAATATAAAATACATCATTTTGCTACCTGTACCACTAAAGGAGTTATTTATGCTATCACTTGTTCATGTCCGCTAATGTATATCGGTCAGACAGGCAGGGAAATCAAACTCCGAATTACAGAACACAAAAGTAAGATCAGAAATCATTCAATTGATTCTATTTTTTACAAGCATTATGAAGATTTGAACCATAGCCCTGAGTCACGTCTTGTTCAGATTCTAGAAGTTGTTACTCCTTCTATGAGTATTGATTTTCAGACCAAATTATTACAATGTGAATCATTTTAGATTTTCACTCTCCAGACAGAATTCCCTAAAGGTTTGAATGATACCAACTCTTATGACTGTTTTTTTTTATAAATCTGTTGCATTTCTTTAAATGCGCCTCATGAGTTCAGTGTTACACACTGCTTTGTAGAATACCTGTGTGAGATTCTTGGCTATTTAAACAACAGGTTGAGCCATTTAGGCTCATACCCGCAGCAGAATAAAATCTGAATGCAGAGTATCTTTGATTTGAAACAGAACGCTTTGTAAGTATAGACATAATATCTTTTCATTATTTTATTGTTATCCATTCCGTGTTTAATGTATCAAGAGAACAACTTGTAAGCCACTGTATGTTCCCAATAGATTCCACGGTATCTATGAAAGACTGTATGATTTATTGAGTACATGTTTGAATTGTTAACTAAATAACAAAAACCCTACCACCAGACCAAGACTATAAGTAGTTGAAACCGGTTGTGGATCAGGGGTCTACTCTTCTTTGAAGAAGAAACAAGAAGACAACCAAGAAAGTTGATTACCATTCATCATACTGTGAATGCAACAGTTTGATTGGCTTTTGTAACAATTTATCTGAAATGTATACAGTAGAGTCTCACTTATCCAAGCCTCGCTTATCCAAGCTTCTGGATAATCCAACGCATTTTTGTAGTCGATGTTTTCAATACATCGTGATATTTTGGTGCTAAATTCATAAATAAAGTAATTACTACGTAGCATTACTGCATATTGAACTACTTTTTCTGACAAATTTGTTGTATAACATGATGTTTTTGGTGCTTAATTTGTAAAATCATAACCTAATTTGATGTTTAATAGGCTTTTTCTTAATCCCTCCTTATTATACAACATATTCGCTTATCCAATGTTCTGCCAGCCCGTTTATGTTGGATAAGTGAGACTCTACTGTAATTGGAAGGAAACTGGATGGAGAAAAATACTCCCCCCCCCCCAGCAAAATAGTGTCCATCGAGCACAGGTAGCCCTGCATCAAAGTGAGTTTGTTACTTCTGTCTAAAAAACAAATAATTAACATTGGAAGAGTAGAAGGAGATTAAGACCATATTGATTGTAATCATAATATTTAATTCTTTGAAATAGCTAATAATCTTGTATAAAATCTGAACTGAATTTTCTGCACTTGAGATATTGAACCTCCAATGAACCTTCTTTTTTAACCTTCAGGCTGATTTATGCTCATGGCTGTACTTAGAAATGATTTACTTCAGATGATATGAACGCTCAGAGGAAGAGTCTTCTAAAGATATAGATGATTTCCGTTAAATCTTGTGACAAAATTTTTTTAAAAGTTATTTCACTTGAGATAAATTCTTATTGGAAAATACAAAAGCATTCACTATTCATGAAAAATAGATGATGCAAATACAGTAGAAAAGAAAAGAAAAAGCCTGTACCCCTTCAACTGAGTTTCATGGAATATGCCTATATAGCGGAATTTTGGCAACAAGCTTTTTTCATCTATCTATATATATAAAATGATAAAGTTGTTTGCGCAGTGACTATAACAACAAAACTAAACATCCCAGAAATACGAAATTTGGCAACACAATGCAAAAGGCTTGCCTCCAGGTTACAACAACACAACCACACCACAAAACCACAATCCAGACCCACAAAACTCACAACAACGCATCATGCGATAACAACACAACTAAACGCCCCAGAAATACAAAACTTGGCAACACAATGCAAAAGCCTTGCCTCCCAGTTGTAACAACACAACCACACCACAAAACCACACAGGACCCACAAAACTCACAACAACGCATTGTGACTGTAACAACACAACTAAACGCCCCAGAAATACGAAACTTGGCAACACAATGCAAAAGCCTTCCCTCCAGGTTGTAACAACACAACCACACCACAAAACCACAATCCGGACCCATAAAACTCACAACAACGCATTGTGACTATAACAACACAACTAAACGCCCCAGAAATACGAAACTTGGCACACAACTAAACGCCCCAGAAATACAAAACTTAACAACACAATGCAAAAGCCTTGCCTCCCAGTTGTAACAACACAACCACATCACAAAACCACAATCCGGACCCACAAAACTCACAACAATGCATTGTGACTATAACAACACAACTAAACGTCCCAGAAATACAAAACTTGGCACACAACTAAACGCCCCAGAAATATAAAACTTGACAACACAACACAAAAACCTTGCCTCCCGGTTGTAACAACACAACCACACCACAAAACCACAATCCGGACCCACAAAACTCACAACAACGCATCGTGACTACAACACAACTAAACGCCCCAGAAATACAAAATTTGACAACACAACGCAAAAGCCTTGCCTTCCAGTTGTAAGAACACAACCACAACACAAAACCACAATCCGGACCCACAAAACTCACAACAACGCATCATGACTATAACAACACAACTAAACGCCCCAGAAATACAAAACTTGGCAAAACAATGCAAAAGCCTTGCCTCCCGGTTGTAAGAACACAACCATACCACAAAACCACACCAGACCCACAAAACTCACAACAACGCATCATGACTATAACAACACAACTAAATGCCCCAGAAATACGAAACTTGGCAACACAACACAAAAGCCTTCCCTCCCGATTGTAACAACACAACCACACCACAAAACCACAATCCGGACCCACAAAACTCACAACAATGCATCGTGACTATAACAACACAACTAAACGCCCCAGAAATACAAAACTTGGCACACAACTAAATGCCCCAGAAATACAAAACTTGGCAACACAACACAAAAGCCTTGCCTCTCAGTTGTAACAACACAACCACACCACAAAACCACAATCCGGACCCACAAAACTCACAACAACACATTGTGACTATAACAAATACAAAATTTAACAACACAACTCATCCACCTCCCCAATCCCTACATTCACACTTGGCCTCCAAAAAAACAATTACAATAATAACAATGACAACAACAACAATAAGAATCAACACCATCACAGGCAAGAAACAGCCAGGCACTGAGGCTGAGAGGCCAGTCAGTGCTACACTGGGCCTCCAAAAAACAATACAGTAGCATCTAACTTATCCAACCTTCATGACCACTACTACAACAACAATAATAATAAACACCTACACAGGCAAAACAAAAAAAAAGACTATTGTACCACAATAAAAATATAAACCGCACTCAGCAGAATCAGACATTACAATTAACAACAAACCAAAGACAACAGGGATCTCAAGCAATTATCAATCAACACAAAAATTGAAGAAGGTAACAGACTTCAAATACTACTACTAATGTGAGTATAAAGAAGGGTGGAGGTCACAGCATCAATACAATCTAATGTAGACTGACCAACACCACCAGACTAAGCCACAGCAACGCGTGGCCGGGCACAGCTAGTATATATATAAAGGGGTAATGAAATTTTGACCTAGGACAAAACAACCAAACTACACATCCCAGAAACACTAAACTTAGCAGCACAACCACTCATCCATGCCTCTACGTTCATACAACAAAAATAAAATAAAAATAAAGTCCTAATTAGAGGGAGAGGAATAATTGTTTTTATCCAATTGCTGCCAGTTAGAAGGCTAAACTCCACCCACTTCATCTCTAAACTTAGCAGCACAACCCCTCATCCATGCCTCTACGTTCATACAACAAAAATAAAATAAAAATAAAGTCCTAATTAGAGGGAGAGGAATAATGGTTTTTATCCAATTGCTGCCAGTTAGAAGGCTAAGCCCCGCCCACTTGGTCTCCTAGCAACCCACTCAGCCCAGGGGACAGGCAGAGTTAGGCCTCACTAGGCCTCTTCCACGCTGCCTATAAAATACTGTACAGATTATCTGATTTGAACTGGATTATATCGCAGTGTAGACTCAAGGCCCTTCCACATAGCTATATTACCCATTTATAATGGACTTAATGTCAGGGGAAAACCTTTATCCTTTACCTTAACTACCACCAATTCCTCAATACTTTATTTCCCATACCACCATACTTCACCACAGCAACGCGTGGCCAGGCACAGCTAGTTTACTTCTAAATGCTTTAAATCTTCTCCCCCAACTCAAAGTTACATGGGATAGTAGAACTGAGTATCTCCTTTATATTGTTGTGCAATCACACACATATACATCTAATTTTAATATTAATCCTGTGATCTGTCCTGGTACAAGTCCTCAGTAAAATTATTTGAAAATAGATGTTTTGAGAAGGGCTTGGAATATACCAAACATTCAAGCTATATTCAACTTCTAAAATCTTGCTATAAAAAGGTTTTTTTTTCCCTGTCCCATTATTCCTACCAGCACATTTATTTCCTGACTACTTGAAAAAGGGATTGCACCCAGGATATGGAACTCCCTTCCATGTGGCATGACACATTTTGAGGATGCGAGATGTGACAGTGGAGGAAGTAGGAGGGTTTTAGGAAGCAGCACGACAAATGGTGAAGTGCAAGCAAGCAACCAGGGAGGAGTGCATTGCAAGGGTCCAAAATAATGCGGATCTCTTTTAGACATGAGCCCACATCATACACATTGCTCTTCCGTTGAAAATCAAACACTTTCAGTCTTAATCTACATTGCATAACCAACATTAAAAATCCAGTACTGTATTCAAGTTTTTAACATTTCAGTAGAAATTTGGTTGGAGGGAAGGGAGAAGATGAATGAGATGAATGAGTGATAGAACTAGAAGCTAAAATGAGAGATATATTGTGTGGATGGTGCACCACATCTATTATTTGAAGTTGGGATTGACTCATGGTCCACTCTCAAATCCTCCTAGCAATCTGGGAAACATACTTCCAGGAACTTTAGACATCAGACACTGCAGGAAGAAATGCCTGCCCAATTTCATCAATGGAAAATCTCCCCATGCGGCCTCCAGTGACGTCTTCGGAAATTAAGAGTCTTGCATTCTCAATTAAAACCAGGAAAAGTTCCAGAAGATCCCTCCTGAGGTCATTAAGAACAATTTGGACTTCTGGTCTCCCATCTTTTTTTAAAAAAAAAAAATGGTTATATTTCTAAAAATCAAACAGATAACAATGCATTACAGTACAAACCTTGACATCCTATAAATCAATATAGACGACTATTTACAGTTTTTGTGACTAAGTTATCTATTTAGTCTGTACTTCAATATAGACTACTTTGTTTTCCCTTAAATCCCCCCTTTCTTCCCCTCCCCTCTTCTCACCCCCATCCCCATCTGGGTCGGCTTGTTTTAATACATTGATTTAATTGTTTGGATGGCCTGATTCAAAATTCTGTATCTATCATTTCCTTTCATTTTATCAATTAAACAATACACTTTCCTCTTCCAGTCTTGTTTGGAATCACTATTCAGATAACAACTTTGTTAATCAAAGAAAAAATAGTTAATTAAATATTCAGAGAGGTAAGACCACCAGGTTTGCAGAGCCCGCCTTGTTTTAATCTTTCCAGCCTTGGGTGATTGTGGCACATATGGCAGATATCATAAATGTTCTGTCCATTCGTTATTCCCTTCCTTTACTTCAATAGTGCAGGACAAAAATTGGGCTTTATTCAAAATAATTTTTGCCGTATTATTTCCTTCATTACTTCCCTGACTGTGTTATAATACTTTTGGATTTCAGTGTAGTCCCACCACACATGAGAAGTTGTAGCTATCTCCCCACACTCATGCCAACATTTATTAGAGATGTTTTCCATATTGCAACACCTTATAGAAAAATATTTTTCCCAATGGTCATCCTCTCTCTATGCTGCATTTATAGACTTCAGAGCAGCTTTGGATTCTATCTCCCATATCAAACTATGGGAAAAACTTGGGTCCACCTCAATAGACAGATGACTCCTGCAGCTAATCTGCAATCTTAATGAAGGAACTACTCTGAAAATAAAATGCAGTCCCCAGGGCCATCGTACCAAAGTTGTCAAAACTGAGAAAGGCATCAGACAAGGGTGCATTTTGGCCTCACTATAATTCAATTTTCATATTAACTCCATGGTGGAACACCTATACAACTTGCCTTCCTGCTAGTTTTGGAGGGTAGAAATCCATCTATCCACCCTGCTTTATGCAGATGACCCAGTTCTTCTTTCTAGAAGTCAAGTTGGACTGAAAAGAGCCTTGAGAACACTAACGAATTACCGTGATGCAGAACAGTTGCACTTCAACCTTCAGAAAACCAAAATTATGTTTGCTAAATGACCAAAGAAGCACAACTGGAGAATAGATGGACACAAAAGAGTTTGTCCACCATCTCAAGATATCTCAAGACGGAAGGAGCCATTTTATACCGGTGACACTTAAACCTTTTGAAGCTAAACTAATTGCACAAATGCTTTATGGAGCCCAGTTTGGCCCCTTTACAAATTATGCCCCACTGGAGAATGTTCAATCAAAATTCCTAAGATCAGCGTTACAGGCCCCCAGGTGTGTCTCTAACGCCACCCTGTGATTGGAGACAGGCTTCGTTAAAGTGGAGGCCAGAATATGGATAGCCATTCTCAACTACTGGCTACGCCTATCCTTCTCTCCATGTGGTCTTGCCCTAACTATGAGGGACAACTTCCAGTCCGCATGGATTAAAACATCATCAGTAAAGATTGCAATGTTAGGCTTCTCCCAAGGACAATTGCTAAGCATGGGGTGGGAACAAGCCAAGGATCTCATTAAGCAACGGATCCTGGACATAGAGCGCCAATTGGACTTAGTCTGCACCCCAGCCTTTAGTGTTAGTGAAGCTAACAGATACCTCACAAACCTAGAGGTGCCCAAACACCAAATGTCTTTCGCCCTGGCAAGATACTATGCCCTCCTATCAGCTGTATTGGAGGGGAGGTATCAGAAGACTCCCTTCAAGGAGAGATTATGCCCATGTGAGTCCGGACACCCAGAAACAACCGAACATGTGCTCCTTCAATGTATGTTCTACAGAGACATTAGAACTAATTTCATTACTCCATGGCTTTTTAAATACCCAGGGCACACCAGAAAATTTTATACCACCCTTCTGCTCTTGGAGTCTAGCACTACAATAACTTACAGTGTTGCTAGGTTCTGCACTGCAGCACATAAAATTCAACAGACTATGATCGACCCCACAGGGCAACACTCTGAAGGGAGTGCGACTGGAACAACCTGTTGCAGCTCAAGTGTTGTTGGACTTGAAATGTACCCCTCCCTCTCCCTCTAGTGCTCCCCTAGTGTTTTGAACTCTATCAGACTTCCCCCCACTCAGTCCCATAACTGCTTTGTTAACCATGTTTTTAAACAGTACTTAAAAAACTATTTTCTAATCTTTTTTATGACTGCCTCCCTAGGGAACTGTGTTTCCCCATCCCAGAGTGTTTGTGTCCCTCTCTGTGCTGGTCATGGACCATAATAAAGTCTTGATTGGGAGGATGTAAGTTAAAGGAGAAGGAGGGAGAATGAAGTAGGATCAGAGAAGCACGTTATGAGAGGTCAAGTTAAAACAAAGGATGGAACAGGAGGGAAGAGAAAGTGAATAGCTTGAGAATTGTTTGAGAGATCAATATGGCATTTTTCCTATCTCAGAGTATTCCCAGAACACTCCCTGCATTACCAAGGACTTTTCATTTCACTCCCCAGGTCAGTTTAAATTAATCCAGTATTTCCCAAAATGAAATGAATCTCTCCATGGCTGTCTGTGTTATATCTGCCTACTGCCCCAAAACTCAGCAATTGTTTCCAGGACCCAGATTTAGTAGAGATCAAGCATGAGAAAGAGGAATAAAAGAAAACGATCCTCATGCTTAACTAGTGTAACATTGCTAAGGGACTTTAGCCATTTGACTATAACTCCTGAATAATAATTTTAAAAGTGGAAATGGGTGAAAGTCAATTTCTGAAATATGGCTGAAATCTAGATATGACACATAATCAGAGGGAGAGGAGGATAAACACAAAAGACAAGGGGTGAGAGAAACCTGGGCTATTTGAAGAAAAAGTTTGGATGTGAAACTATGAATATGCAAGTGAAATCAAAACAAAAGAACTAAAAATCTCAACATTTCTAGAGAGTTTTTTCCTTTCCAGATAAGTCCTGAAGGGTGCATCCTGAGAAAGCAAGAAAAGGCAATTGAAGAAATTGTGTTACATCGCCACATTAGTGCAAAGAGCTGTTTCTATTGACTATAGCAATTGTAGCTTTGGAAGGGATTCCCTTGACACTTGCACATATTTGTTTAATCAAATAGTCATTGTTGTGCCTTTGTTGTGCTTGTTGTACTTTTTAAAGCCAGTAGAGAAGAGTGAGATGGACTGCTGATATAGGAAATAATGCTCGGCTGCTCACTGGAAGGAAGAATATTAGAGGCAAAGATGAAGTATTTTGGTCACATCATGAGAAGACAGGAAAGCTTGGAAAAGATCATGATGCTGGGGGAAAAGGAAGAGAGGCCGATTAAGGGTAAGATGGATGGACAGTATCTTTGAAGTGATTGGCATGAACTTGAAGGAACTGGGGGTAGCGACAGCCGACAGGGAGCTCTGGTGTGGACTGGTCCATGAGGTCACGAAGAGTTGGAAACGACTGTGTGAATGAAGAAGTAGTAGTATTTTGTGTAAAACTGAACACTTTCAGGCATAATTCAATTCAGCCTGTCCAGACAAAATATGCACCTTAGCCCTGAACATTTTGAAACATTTAATATCCTTCTTAACCTTAAGTAACATATTCGAAAGACTGAATATACAAAATTACATGAATCTGTAAAACAAAGGAAAACAAAAATGAGTTGGGTTCTATTCCACTTCTTTTTCCTCAAGCTCAACCATGCTTCCATGTGGCTTTCAAACTGGCTTCACTTCAACCTAACAGAGGGTGATTATCACGAGGGTCTCTGCCCAGGGTCCAAGCCTGTGCCATGTATGTTCAGCAAACAATCAGCAGAAATGTCAGCAAGTGTTGGGTGGGTGGTGGAGCTGGCTATGCACTTCTAAAATATAGTTCTCGCCACCTGCCTGCCATCTTGCCACCTGTTTCGTAAATAGATGGGGTTTGGAAAATTGGCCCTGGGAAGTGCCCACATCATAATTCAATTCTTCTGCAGTTCCAGGAGAATCTGACAGCAGTGGAGAATATTCCTTCTTTGGGAATCTACCTGCAAAGATGAGAATGAGAGGCTCTGTGGGACCCAAACTGGGAAAAGCCCCTCATCCTGCTCAGGTTAAGCCTAGAAGAGCCTTCAAGGAAAAATCCACATAGAAGAGCCTGGGGAAGGAATCACTGCATTTGGAGGGACAGTGACAGAGCTTCAGGGGGTTCTGCTACAAAGGGGCCGAGGGGCCCCAGAGAGTTTGCAGCCAGCTGCACCTCCTCTGTCGCCAGTGGCTCCAGCCAGAAAGACACAACAAGGCTGAGATGCTGGACCTAGTGATGGTGGTGGAGCAGTTCTTGACCGTCCTTCCTGCAGAGATGGAGCCCTGAGTGAGGGAGTGTGGGGTAGAGAGCAGCTCCCAGGCCATGGCCCTGGCAGAAGGATTCCTCTTCAGCCAAGGAGAGGAATGCAGCCAGAGCAAGGACCAGCAGGATTTATTTGTGGAAGAAATGACCAAGGCAACAAAGTGAGACCAAGGAGATGATGCTTGAGAATAGAAAGGTTTCCTTTTCAACGAGCACACAACCCCGATTTTCAAGTTTATCTCTTCATTATGGTGCAGCTTCAAGTGGGGCGGGATCAGGTGGCCTTTGAAACCCGACAGAACAATAATACAATGCGAGGAGTTAAAAGATATATGTGGACATGGAAATTGGCTACTATGGAAAGGGTTATCTAAAAATAATAAATAAAAAAGGTAACAGAATTGAAAAGTAAAGAAATCCCAGAAACAGATCTCGACAAAATAATAAAATGCAAAGTAGACAAGGAGAAAGGAATCATGGGATTCATATACAAAATAATAACAGGAAAACAATACAATATTAAAAAAATACCTTGACAGAAATCTGGAAGGAGGAATTAAGTTGCAGCGAGAGAGAAATAAACAATTGGATAAATTGGATAACTTCAATTAATAAAATAAAACATTTAAAGATTATGGAAATGCGATGGAAAATCTGGACAAAAATGTATAGAACTCCTGTGCAATTGGCTTACATAACTGGAACTTCCCCAAAACAATGTTAGCACTTCTGTGGGAAAACATTGTGGTGACTACCTCCTCCAAGATTATTTTAGTGAAAGTTACTAAAGGAAGGGCCAAATTAGAAAGACATGGGAGGCAAAATGGAAAAGTTTAATTTCTAGAATAAAGGGGAAAGATATCCGTTGCCTGGCGTGACTCCATTATAAGTTGATGGAGGCTTTTTCAGCTCAAAAAAGGCTGAAAAACTTGGCTTACCTTCAAGTATCTTATAAAGGGGTCAAGCCAGGCAACGGAGTCTGGAGGCCATTGCTTGCAATTTGTATTTCTTTTTTAAAAGTTTGTATTGAGTGATTTACTAACATCTTATAAACATGTTTTTAATATATGCATATTCCACATTCCTTTTCAATTTTGAGGGTGTATTTTCCTTATTACAGTCTAATTCCCACACTTCTTTAAGATGAGCCTGATTCGTGTACTTCTTCTAACAGTAGTTTGTAAATATCACTTGTTATGCCTTTTGTTCTTTCTTTCTCTTCCCTGCTCCACCCTTAGACTAATCTTTTCCAATTTTGTGAGTTCGCTATCTCCCTTATATTTCTTTCTTATTTTCTTTAACCATCTTTCCAACTGTAGAACTTTATACCACCTAATACTCCCTCCTAATAGTTATCCCTTATCTTCCCTGCATTTTTAATCTTTGTTATTTCATTATTCCTTTCTTTAAAATAGCTTTCTAACTCCTTTTTGAGATTTATAGGGAATTGTTTTGTAATTAACACTGGTGTTAATGGAGAGATCTGTGGAATTAGATTTTCTTCATACTTAGTCCAAATTTGCAAAATATTTCAAAAGGGGCTCTCTATTTTGATATACCATTTCTTCTCCAGATTTCTGGTTTTCCATATGAATAAAATATATCCTTATTTCATATCTATGTCTTCACTCTCTTCTAACCATTCTAATATCATCATCATCATCATCATCATCAAATTTATTTATTTATTTATTTCCAGCATTTATACCCCGCCCTTCTCACCCGGGGGACTCAGGGCAGCTTACAACAGTTGGCAACATTTAATGTCAAGAACATAATAAAACAAAAACAATACATATCATCAATTAAAACTATAAAAATATATCATTAAAATACATTATAACATTTAAAACATAAGTAAATTAGATCCATTTGTCTAAAAACCTCATGCTTCAGCCTTAAATCGGACCATGTCGACATTATCTTATTACTCATTAAAAGCTTGTGCACTCAGCCATGTTTTCACGGCCTTTCTGAAACCCAGAAGGGTTGGGGCTTGGCGGATATTTGTGAGGAGGGTGTTCCACAGCCGGGGAGCCACCACCGAGAAGGCCCTGTCCCTCATTCCCACCAGATGTACCTGCGAGGCAGGTGGGACCGAGAGCAGGGCCTCTCCAGATGATCTTAGGGATCTAGCTGGCTCATATGAGGAAATACATTCGAATAAGTAAATTGGGCCAGAACCGTTTAGGGCTTTATAGGTTAAGACCAGCACTTTGAATTGGGCTCGGTAGCATATCGGCAGCCAGTGGAACTGGCTTAGCAAGGGTGTAGTACGCTCCCTGTATGCCGCCCCAGTTATTAATCTGGCTGCTGCCCATTGTACTAGTTGGAGCTTCCGGACCATCTTCAAAGGCAACCCTACGTAGAGAGCATTGCAGTAGTCCAAACAGGATGTAACCAGAGCGTGGACCACTGTGGCCAAGTCAGACTTCCCAAGTTATGGGCGCAGCTGGCGCACAAGTCTTAGTTGTGCAAATGTGTGATGCCTCATGGGCCTTGTAGTCCTGTTCCTAGTGCCATCGAGGCAGATGAAGACGAAAACATGGGGGTTTCGCCGGTTCAACAAGAGCCGGAGTCTTTTCACCTTCAGGATGTTGATGTTTGTCCTCAAGAATTCAGTAAAACAGACCTTGGACATTCCTCGCCTCCGTTCCCTAGGAGAGAATCCTATTGTGCTGACAGAGGAGTCAGGGAACAGAATCGCAGGAGTTTACAGATTGCAGCCAAACAACAGGCTGATTAGACCTGCTTCCCTTGGGAAATTCTAAGGAGTCTTGCATCTGGACAAAGTTGGGTTTCGCTTCCCGTTCTCTAGGGAAAGAGGTTGTTGGCGGGAAAACGAGACCCAATATAGGTGCCTGACGCGGGAGAATCTTTGCGGAGTCAACAGAGCTGCTTCAGGAGTGAGATCGTGTGTGGACTTCGTAACCCCAGTTCCTTGCTTCCCAGATCAAGAATTCAAGTACTGTCTTGCCTTGCTGTTATCCACAGACCTTGTTCCAAGATTCACTGTTTGCCTTGTTTCTAGTCACGGACCTTGTTAAATAACCAAGACTATTTCCAGCCTTGTTGTCAAGCTTCCTTGGACTTCTAAGACTCTGGCATTTCCCCACACTATTGCTTGGCAATAGTGTGTGTTTCGGTATTGGATTAAAACTTTGAACTCTAATATCATTTATTGGACAATACATTTTTGGACTATATTTGACCTCATTTGAAAGGTCTGCTTCTGAACTATATTCTTCACTTGTTTTTATTACTATTATATATTTCCTTAATAAAGATATTAGATAGAGATTGGCCTCCGTGTATGGTTCTTGGTGCCTTGCTGCCTGGGGTCCGACAAAATGCTCCCCTGGCCACCGCTGAAACCTGGGGATCCAGGCTCAGTGATAAGTCCAGGATAACACCCAGACTGCAAACCTGTGTCTTCAGGGGGAGTGCGACCCCGTCCAACACAGGCTGTAACCCTATATCCTGTTCGGCCCTACGACTGACCAGGAGAACCTCTGTCTTGTCTGAATTCAATTTCAATTTGTTCGCCCTCACCCAGTCCGACACAGCAGCCAGACACCGGTTCAGGACCTGATCAGCCTCCTTAGTAGCAGGTGGGAAGGAATGACAGAGCTGGACATCATCTGCGTACAGATAACACCACATGCCGAAACTCCAGATGATCTCTCCCAGCAGCTTCATGTATATTTTAAACAACATGGGGGACAATACAGAGCCCTGCGGGACCCCACAAGACAAAGGTTGTGGGGACGAGAAGGTGTCCCCCAGTGACACCATCTGGGAATGACCCTCCAGGAAGGACCAGAGCCACTGCAGAACAGTACCTCCGAGCCCCATCCAGCAAGACGACCCAGAAGGATACCATGGTCAATGGTATCGAAGGCCACTGAGAGGTCCAGCAGAACCAACAGGGACACACTCCCCCTGTCCAGTTCCCGGAGTAGATCATCGACTAAGGCGACCAAGGCTGTCTCGGTACCATGCCCCAGCGTGAAACCAGACTGCACCGGATCTAGAAAATCAGTGTCTACCAAGAATGCCTGGAGTTGTGTGGCCACCACATGTTCCACGACCTTGCCCAAAAAGGGGAGATTGGAAATAGGCTGATAGCTGTCCATTTGAGTGGGATCCAGTGGTTTGATCACAATTTAAGGCTCGCTGGAACAATGCCTTCCCGAAGAGAGGCGTTCATCACTACCTTCACCCACTCAGCCAATCCCCCTCTGGCTTCTTTCACCAGCCAGGATGGGCAGGGGTCTAGGATGCATGTGGTAGCCCTCACCTCTCCAAGCACCTTGTCCACATCCTCAGGCTGAACCAATTGAAAAGAATCCATCAAAATAGGACAAGCAGGTGCTTGTGCTACATCCTCGGAGACTGCCATTAATATGGTGTCAAAGCTAGAGCGGATCAAAGCGACTTTGTCCACAAAGAACCAAGCAAATGCTTCACAGCGGGCTGCCGAGTTGTCAGGGATCCCATCTTGGGAGAAGGGATATAACAAACCTCTCGGGATATAACAAACCAACTTTGAACAGCTCCGCTGGATGGTACTTTGCGGACACAATATTAGCTGCATAGAAAGAATTATTTGCAGCATCTATTGCCGCAGCATATGCCCTGAGCTAGGAACATAGCTGTGTTCGGTTTGACTCGTTCAGCTTTGAACGCCACACGCTCTCTAGTTCCCTCTTCTTTTGCTTCATTGCTGCCAGCTCCTCAGTAAACCAAGGAGATGGTTCAGCTTGGGCACTCGAGAGGGGATGTTCCGGAGCAATCGTACCTATTGCCCTAGTCACCTCCTTGTTCCAGAGGGTGACCAGAGCATCAACAGGATCACAAGCCGCGGTGGCAGGAAATTCCCCAAGAGCCATCAGGAATCCATCTGGATCCATAAGTCTCCTGGGGCGGACCATTTTAATTGGTTCTCCAGCCCTGCAGAGGGTAGGGGGAGCAGCCAGCCTAAACCTGATCAGGTGATGGTCGGTCCATGGCAATGGAGCGATGGTGAGCTCCTCCACACTGCCACCTTCCTCCCATCCCTGACAGAAAACCAAGTTAAGTGTGTGGGTGGGACCAGATACTAGTTGGGACAGCCCCATGATTGCCATGGTGGCCATGAAGTCCTGAGCTGCCCCGGAGAGAGTGGTCCCAGCATGGACATTGAAGTCTCCCAGCACAATGAGCTGTTGGGACTCCAATGCCAGGCCTGAGACCACACCAGCCAGCTCAGGCAGGGAGACTGTAGTGCAGCAGGGTGGTCGGTACACTAACAGAATCCCTAATCTGTCCCGGTCCCCCACCCTCTGATGGGCACATTCAAACAAGATTGGCTGTGGGACGGGACACCTGGTCAGGGGGATGGACTCCTTATAGACTACTTGCAACCCCTCCTCCCCTTCCTCCAGTTCTTGGCTGGTGCTGCACTGTATAACCTAGCGGACAAAGCTGGGTGAGGTTGGCTCACCCAGCCTCATCCAGCCAGGTCTCCTTTATCCACGCCAGGTCTGCCCGCTTATCGAGGATAAGATCCTGGATGATTGCTGCTTTTCTGTTGACAGACCTGGTGTTCAACAGTACCACCCTCAAACTGGAGGGACAGCCAACCTGGGCACCCAAATTTACTATATCATATATTCATATCCTGCTTTTCTCTCTCACGGGACCCAAAGCGGCTTACAACATAGTAAAATCACATAAACAACAATCAGTCTGGCTTCTCAAGGTACGGGCGCAGCTGGCGCACAAGTTTTAATTGTGCAAAGGCCCTACTGGCTACCACCTACACCTGGCCTCCAGGCTTAGCGATGAATCCAGAAGAACCCCCAGATAGCGAATGTGTTTTCAGGGGGAGTGTGACCCTTTCCAACAAAGGTTGCCACCCTATACCCTGATTGGCCTTATGACTGTCTTGTTTCGATTCAATTTCAATTTCAATTTCAATTGATCCAGTCAATTTCAGCTGCCAGGCACTGGTTTAGAGTCTGAGGGGCTTCCTTGGCTTTCGGTGGAAATGAGTAATAGAGTTGGTGTCATCTGCGTACAGATGGCACCGTATTTCAAAACTCCGGATGATCTCTTCCAGCGGCTTCATTTAGATGTTAAATAACATGGGAGGAAGTACGGAACCCTGCAGGACCCCACAGGTCAATGGCCATGGGGTCAAGCAGGAATCCCCCAATACCACCTTCTGGGTCTGTCCTTGCAGGAAGGACTGGAGCCACTGTAGAACAATGCCTCCAAGGCCCATCCCAGCTAGGCAACCCGGAAGGATACCATGTTGATGGTATCGAAGGCCACTGAGAGGTCCAGGAGAACTAGCAGGGACATACTCCCCCTGTGTAGTTCTCTACATAGATCAACCACCATGGCGACCAAAGCCGTCTCAGTCCCATGACCGGGCCGGAAGCCAGACTGAAATGGATCTAGATAATCAGTTAATTCCAGGAATCCCTGGAGTTGCAAAGCCACTACATGCTCTAGGACCTTGCTCAAGAAGGGGAGGTTGGAGATTGGGCGATAATTATTATTTTTAGATGGATCTAGTAATTATTACTTTAGCAGTGGTCTGACTACTGCTGTTTTTAGGCTATTGGGGAATTTGCCTTGGTTGAGGGAAGCATTAGCTACACTCACCACCCAGTCAACCAATCCTCCTCTGGCTTGTTTGATTAGCCAGGAAGGGCAAGGATTCAAGACACATGTGGTGGGTCTTGCTTCTCCAAGGATCCTGTCAACATCCTCGGACTTTACCAAATGAAATGAATCCATTAAAACTTGACAAGCAGATCCCTAGGTTACATCCATAGAGACTGTATCAATAGAGGTGTCTAGATCGGAAGAGATTTGAGCAACTTTATCTGCAAAGAACCTTGTAAATTCTTCACAATGTGCTGCTGAGTGGCTAGGGATCTCTGCCCGAGAATCAAACTGAAGGACCACCCGGAACGGCTCCGATGGACGGTTCTTTGCAGATGCAATGTTGGTGACCATGAAAGAATTTTCGGCCGCCTTCATTGCTGTGGAGTAGGCTTTCCAACACACTATGCTCTGTGTTCGATCAGATTCGGTTCGAGTTAGGCACCAATGTTGTTCTAGTCTCCTGCACATTTGCTCCATTGCCACTAGCTCTGCGTATTATACCACAGAGCTGATTTGGCTCGCCTCTGTACAAGGGGACGTTTAAGGAGCAATTGTGTCAATGGCCCTGGCAGCCTCAGTGTTCCAGAGGTCTGCCAGGGCTTCAACAGAATCACCTTCCATGGTGGTAGGAAAATTCCCAAGAGCTATCAGTAATCCATTTGGATCCATAAGCCTCCTGGGGCAGACCATTTTAATTGGTCCCCCGCCCCTGCAGAGGTTTAGAGTTACAGTTAGTCTAAACCTGATAAGATAATTGTCGGTCCATGACAATGGAACTATGGATAGTTCCACCACTCCACCACCATCTTCATCCCGTCCTGAGCAGAAGACCAAGTCCAATGTGTGTCCAGCAACATGAGTGGGGCCTGATATCATTTGGGACAGCCCAACAGTTGTCATGGCAGCTATGAAGTCCTGAGCCACTCTTGACAGGCTAGCCTCCGCATGGACATTGAAGTCCACCAGCATAATTAGCCAGTGGGGCTCCAACACCAGATTGGAGACCAGCCCGGCTAGCTCAGGTAGGGGAGACTGTTGAGCAGTGAGGTGGGTGGTACACTAACAGAATCACTATTTTGTCCCGGCTACCCACTTTTAAATAGACACACTTGAACTCGATTGACTGCGGGATGGGGCCTCTGCTCAGGGGGATGGAATTCCAATAGACCACTGTGATGACTCCTCCCCACCCTCCGGGCCTAGCCTGCTGCTGCACAGAGAATCTTGGTGGGTAAAGACGGGAGAGATTAACCCCTCAACCTCATCCAACCAGGTCTCGTTAATACATACCAGGTCAGCTTGTTCCTCCAAGATCAAATCTTGGGTAATAGATGTTTCACCATTGACTGACCTGGAGTTCAGCAGCAGCAGTTTTAGGCCAGAAGGATTGCCACCATAGATACCCAAGTTATAAATCCTTTTGACCTATGATCCCTTCAATAATATACCTTAATTAGTTTGTTATATCGTATAAATTTAAGTTTGATATTCACAGACTTCTTTTCTTTTGTATTTTATACCATTTTCTTTCTTTATTCTAGCTTTTTTTTTTAAATTCCCATTACAGAAGGTGTTTATCATATTCTGCCAATTTGTAATTTCTCCTGAGATTTTAATAGGAAGCATCCTAAACAAAAAACATTTTTTGGGTAATATTTTTATTTTTATTAATGCTATTCTTCCGAACCATGACAATTTGAGCTTGGCAAATTTAGCCAGAGTATCCTTAATGTTTTTCCTTAATATGAATACATTATCTCCTTCAAGACTGCCAATTTCCTTAGCTATTTTGATTTCTAAATATTTTATTGACTTCTTTATTTTTATTCTAAACAATCTCCCTTCTATTAATCTCTCTTCCTCTTCTTCAGTATAATTAAATAATAAGATTTCTGATTTATTGCAATTAATTTGAAGGTTTGTAATTTCCCCAAATTCTTTTAGAACAGTTAAAATGAATAGAGACACACCTATCAGATTTTCAAAGGTTAGTAGTGTGTCATCTGTGAGTAAATGTATCTTATATCTTCCCTCCTTCCCTATTCCTTTTTATATTTATATCCTTTTATATCATATTTACTAACATTTCTATATGATGTATTTCTCTCTCCTCTTCCCCCCTCCTTTTTTTCGTGTCAGGAGTGACTTGAAAACTGATTAACAGTGTGTTTTCCTTTCTTTTCCAGTCAAAAGGGAGGAAAGGAGGGAAAGGAGATATATTTCATTTCCTCCTTGTTTGTATGGCTCTCTTTCAAACCCACCCATTTTCCTGGCTTTTTTTGGTGTACTTAAATGTATTAACTTTATGTATGCATTTTTGTTCACTGGCCTTTGCAAGCCCTATAGATCTATAAATATGTTTCTATATATGCATGTTTCTCCTGAAGTCTTTGCAAACCACACACACACACACATTCATTAATCTTATAAAAGCATTTTCCCCTGAAATATTTGTTAATCTCTCCTACAGATATATAGGCATTTTCCTCTGCAAGCCTTTGCAATCCCTATGTACCTATACATCTGTATCTATCTATATACATTAATTTTATATATGAATTTCTCCTCATATCTTTGCAGGTCTTTGTAAATTCTATATACATATAGATATCTAGAGATTTTCATGTACCTGTATATCTGTATCTATATGTATACATTATTTTTATATATAAATTTCCTTCTCAATGTTTGCAAGTCTCTGCAAATCCTATATAGATATAATTATCTATATATAGAGATGTCTAGATAGATAGATATGAATATAGGTATATAGGGCTTACAAATATTACAGGGGAAATGCGTGCACGCGCGCACACACACACAGATGTCTAGATAGATATAAACATAGATATATAGGGCTTCCCAATACTGCAAGAGGGAAATACACACATAGAGTGAAAGGATTTGCAAACATTTCGGGGAAATGCATGTGTGAAATTAGTATATATAATTATAGATCTATGTTTATCTCTTCATTGTTTATATAGGCATTGAATGTTTGCCTGTTACTATGTTGGAAGCCGGCCTGCGTTCCCATAGGGAGATAGGGCAGGATAGAAATGAAGTTTTACTATGATCATTATTATAAGGTTATTGTTGATAGCATATTGTTTTCTTTGACCCTACTTTTCCACTTACAGAACTAGTATACTGTTTTTCTTTGAAATACGGTAAATATTCAAAAACATTTACCCTACTGATGCCTCAATTAATATAATTTTATTGGGGGTTTTTAAGGCTCAAAAATATTTTTTCTTTTAATTTTTTTGGATTTTTAAAATAATATTTATTAAAATTTTGTTATACATTTTTTTATATAGCAGACCGATAGTATTCACTATTCAGTTTTCAATATTCAATACAATATTCCATATTCAATATTCAATACAATTCTACAATACATTTTTCCATATATATATATATATATATATATATATATATATATATAATCCCATACCATGGTATCTATTTTTATTTTGAAATTTACCAGTAGCTGCTGCATTTCCCACCCTTGGCTTATACTCGAGTCAATAATTTTTCCCAGTTTTTTGTGGTAAACTTAGGTGCCTTGGCTTATATTTGGGTTGGTTTGTACTCAAGTATATGCGGTATGAGGAATTAAACAAGATTATCCTCATGATCGAATAATCATAATAAGTACAACAAAATCTGTAAACTGTTCCTGGGGAGGGAGAAAGAGGGGAAATGATGTAATGGAAAATGTTTTGAATTCTTGTATAATTTTGGGTAGCACTATATGCAATTAATAAAAATATTTTAAAACCTGTAGGAGTGGGTTTTGCACAGCCCCCAAGCTGCACTAAATCCTTAGCCCTCCCCCAGAAACCATCACCCCACACCTAAACATTTCTCCAAATTTGGGATCAGCTTTTGCTCCATAACAATACCTGAGCCTCTCCACCCTCAAATAGAAAAAGGAGGTATACAAAAGCAGCCATGAGTGAAAGAGTGCCAGTTTTGCTTATTCAAAATGGGAGCCATAGTTGTATCACTTGCCATTCTCTCAAAGGAAAAAAAAAGTCAATCCCTGGTCTAAACTGTCAGGGGATGATGGGGTGCAGAGTGGATTCCAAAATTCATCATCCCGGTCTCACCTCCTTCTCCAGACTGTATTCCCATGAGGAGAATCAGCACTGGTCAAGAAATACTCCAGCAGTTGATTAACTTTATTTACATGTCTATTTACAGTTTGCATTTCTCGGCTTCAGAGCATAGCATTCATAGTCCATCTTCAGAGAATGCTCAAGCCGAACACCACAGATAAGATAAACAACACATTCCTCTGTCCAGAGGAAGTTCCGACCCCCAAAGGCCGGAAGTCATGCCTGATAGGTCATAGCAACCACAACAGGCTGTCAGTCAAAACTAGCCTGCTGTTTCATTACTGAAAAAATACACACTCTTGCTCATCAGCAGTAAACACTTGATTTACATTTCATACACATACAACCATACTCCAACATAAACTACAAAATATTGTGTTCCTATCTCTGAACAGAAGTGTCCTTGTTCCACATGTCTGCCACCCTTCCCTAGGATCCTACATTTCATTCTCCTTAACTCTTCCAGTTTTCCTTTTTTTCTACCAGAAACTTAACATGTTTTGGCTACTGAACATGCTTAGTCCTCCTTGAGATAAGTGGCTTAAATAAATACAGCCTGGTGTATGTAAAGAATATTTTCTTATTTTCTCAGTCTCAATAAATAAGGGTACTTGCAAAGTGCAAACATAAATGCATCCCTTGGGGAAAAAGTTGATTTTTCATATTATGGCATGTTTTTTTTCTAGAAAAAATGGCACAAATAACATTTTTTGTGCAAAACCCTGCAGAGAATGCAGAGAAGTAATCCCAGAGTATCTCACAAGCAGAATAATTAGTACAGTAGAGTCTCACTTATCCAACGTAAACGGGCCGGCTAAACGTTGGATAAGCGAATATGTTGGATAATAAGGAGAGATTAAGGAAAAGCCTATTAAACATCAAATTAGGTTATGATTCCACAAATTAAGCACCAAAACATCATGTTATACAACAAATTTGACAGAAAAAGTAGTTCAATACGCAGTAATACTATGTAGTAATTACTGTATTTACGAATTTAGCACCAAAATATCACGATGTATTGAAAACATTGACTACAAAAATGCGTTGGATAATCCAGAATGTTGGATAAGCGAGTGTTGGATAAGTGAGACTCTACTGTATGTGCAAGCAAAAAGCACTGCAGTTATCTATCTCCACTTAACACAGTTCAGTAAATAAAACAGGCTTAATCTTCTTTCTAAAAACATTTGAAACAGGTTTCTTGCTAATGCTAAGGACTATTTAACTTCCCATAGTTTTAATTCTGTAACATAGAGGGAGAAAGAACACATAACAGCAGAGGAGATGAGCATACTAACTAATGCAGGAAGAAAGTGGGCGTATTTAAAGCCTACCAATGGGAAATGAGAGGCTTGGTGCCTAAACTCTTAAAGAGACATGCAGACTAAGAACTACAGGACTGAGTAAAGGTATGCTAAGTTTGCTATCTAACAAAACCTCTCCATCACATGGGCCGAATCCAGCCCGAGACGTCATCTTATATGTCCCACAAGGCTTTCAATGCCAGGACAACATAGTCACATTTATAAAGTCTTACAGTTACAACTGGCCCTTTGAAGGCAGCTATGAGGTTGATTTGGTGAAAATGGTTTTGGCAATCCTGATAATCCTTTTCCTCCTTTTTTCTACAAAAAAGGTTGTCCCATGCAAAAAAAAAATCGTTGCAAACTGTGCAGAAACTCTTCATCTTATCCAGTGGGAAAAAAACCTCCTAAAAATCTTTGTTCTGCTGCAGGAACGCATAATGATACAAACATTTGTACTCCATTTATAAGTACAGTAGAGTCTCACTTATCCAACACTCACTTATCCAAGCCTCTGGATTATCCAACGCATTTTTGTAATCAATGTTTTCAATATATTATGATATTTTGGTGCTAAATTCGTAAATACAGTAATTACTACATTGCATTACTGCGTATTGAACTACTTTTTCTGTCAAATTTGTTGTTAAGCATGATGTTTTGGTGCTTAATTTGTAAAATCATAACCTAATTTGATGTTTAATAGGCTTTTACTCAATCCCTCCTTATTATCCAACATATTCACTTATCCAACATTCTGCCGGCCCGTTTATGTTGGATAAGTGAGACTCTACTGTACAAGGTCAAATGTTCATTCAAACACAGGGTCCCTGTTTTAGTGCCACTGTTGTTGATGGTCACCATCTGAGTTTACTGAAACCGATTAAACAAGGTCAAAATATTTCAGTATCTAGGCTTCACAGGTTTTGTTTTCGTGTCAGAATTGACTTGAGAAACTGCAAGTCACTTCTGGTGTGAGAGAATTGGCTACACAGAGATAGCAGTTTGAGATCACTTAATCGTCATGGTTATATCTTAAGGGATCATGGGATTTGCAGTTTATTGAGGTACAAAGAATTCTCCACTAGAAAGCTCTAGTGCCGTGGTTCTCAACTTTCCTAATGCTGCGTCCCCTTAATATAGTTCTTCATGTTATGGTGACCCCCAACCATAAAATTATTTTCATTGTGATTTCATAACTGTAATTTTGCTACTGTTGTTACTCATATTGTAAATATCTGATATGCAGGATGTATTTTCATTAACTGGACCAAATTTGGCACAAATACCCAATACGCCCCAATTTGAATATTGTTGGGGTTGGGGGGGTTGATTTGTCATTTGGGAGTTATAGTTGCTGGGATTTATAGTTCACCTACAATCAAAGAGCTTTCTGAATGGAACTGAACCAATCTTGGCACACAGAACTGCCATGACCAGCAGTAAATACTGGAAGAGTTTGGTGGGCATTGAAAATACTGAAGGGATTTGGGTTCCTAAGACCACCAGAAATATATGTTTTCTGATGGCCTTTGATGGGCACTCTGAAATCCCCCTCATGACCCCCCCCCCCCCAGTGGTCCGGACCCCAGGTTGAGAAACGCTGCTCTAGTGCTTTTCAATAAAAAGATCTCCACTGCACTGCCAGACTACAAACTCCGTTCCATAAGATGGAGCCAGGGCAGTAAACATGGTATCAAAGTGCTATAATTCTGTAGTGTGGATACATTCTTATTTGTAAGCTGGACACACATCTTGCCATTCTTGTTATTTTAAAAACATTAGAACTATATACTTCCTCAAATTAAGTCCACAAGTCAGCTTGTATGGGAAAGGAAGTCCCATTCAACAGAGGAGAAACCACTGTTCCATAAAATATGATTTTATCACTAAGCTCTGGCTTTTTTTCACTGCTCTGATGGAGAAAATATTGGCTTCTGCTGAAGGGTGGCATTTATGGCTGCCAGGCCCTTGATGGTTATTAGGAGAAGGGAAGATTGTAACTGGACACATCAAGCTCAAATTGTTAGAGGAGAAAGCTGAAGTGTAGTTTGAGGCAGTGGGTTTGGACAATCATGTTGCCAATGGACTAGAGAAAAATAGTTTGCGTAAATCTGCTGATGCTATTTCCCTTAGTAGTCATCCCCTTGTAATATTTAAACATCAAGCTGCCGTTAATGGCAGCGTGTAAGCAGCTGCTGGAAGGAAATATCAAACTGGGAGAATTGGAGTAAAAAGTGTGAGGCTAAATAGAAGATTGTTTTAAAAAAACTATTTTAAAGAACCTTTGATGCACTTAACAAGGCAGTGGAATAACTCCTTTCTGCTGTTAAACCAGTTAATACTTGACCAAAGCTACCAAGGGAATGGTGAAGGTACAGAAGAATATATCAAGGGGAAAGTGGATTTTCAGACATGCTTTCTAATGCTGTCCAGTGTCTACTCAGAAGTAAGCCTCATTGAAATCAGAGTAGAGGGAAATCTGATACCCAGGCCCCATCCACACAGCTGAATAAAATCCAATTCTGCTGGAGCAATACCTATTGATCTACCCACATTTGCATGTTTTCGAACTGCTAGGTTGGCAGAAGCTGGGGCTAATAATAATAATAATAATAATAATAATAATAATAATAATAATAATAATAATACAAATAAATGAAATAATAATAAAGAGCATTTATGCCTCTTCGAATTCAATTCAAGCATTGTCAGACTGCTTTAATTCCACTATGTAGAGGCACCGTAAGGGCCCTTCCACACAGCCCTATATGCCAGAATATCCATGCAGAAAATCCCACATTATCTGAGTGTAGGCTCAGATAACCCAGTTCAAAGCAGATATTGTGGGATTTCCTGCCTTGATATTCCCTAAGTCCCCTCCTACACTGCCATATAAACCAGATTATCAAAGCAGATAATCCACATTATTTGCTTTGAATTGGATTATATGAGTCTATACTGCCAGCTAATGCAGTTCAAAGCAGTGTCTGAAGCAGGAACAAGGTCTGAACTGTAGACTTGCTAAGTGGGGACTTGCTGTACCATAGATTGGCCTCCTCTGGCAATAGATTTGTAGTAACATGAAAAGGCAGCAAATTCTTATTTATTTTGTGGTTATTGTAACTTTACATTCAGCAACGAGAAGACGTGTCTGTGGGATTTTCTTCTTCACATCACATATTAGCTTGGCTAGCTTTGACTCCATTGCCTCTGGACATAGGTGGTCAAGCAACATATTGCTGCCCCATGTCAAGCAGCAAACTGTCTTGGGATGGTCCTTTGTTCAGCTTGCAATAAGAGTTTTTTTGTTCAACACCTGTGCTACCTTCACACTTTGAATGGCCTAAGGCAGGTACGATCAATGCAATCTCTCTGGAGCCTTCAACCTCAGAGTCATTATATACTTAGCAAACCTGTAAGTCAACACAGGGCAGCTGTATGTGAGGAGCAAAAGAGGCCTTGTTAGTGGCCCACATAGAAAATGACAACCAGCCAAATGCTAAGAGTCTTGCTTTCTTTCTAATCTTAGAAAATAATTATTGTCAGAGTGCAGACCTCTTCAGCTAACTTCCTAGAGTCCACCATGTTATTCAGTTAACTCAAGGCTGCTGGATCAATTGGAGCTCCTTCTGCACCCCTACTTTCAGATGCAATTATTTACTTGCCTCAAAACTATAGATGATGTGGAAGACATAGTTGGAGCTGCTTCCTTTGACCCTATTTTCATGTGATGCCAGAGAGGGCCTCCATGGAGCTATGGCTCACACTCACTTGCCTTGATTTCATTGTGTGTGGCTGTATGACTATCTGGGACTTAATTTATTTTTGCCTCTTCAGAAACTATGGGTTGAGTTCTCAAATGAAAGAGGAAGAGATACTACAGCTAATCCTAGGTTTTATATGCTCTCTTGTGATTTCGCCCCAATCAATATATACATTAGGTATGTCGGCTGATAAAGGATTTTTAACAGCTGTGTAAACACTTGTCCTTCACCAATGAATTAGTCAATTTTAACATTTTGTCCAAATCTCTGTGTGATACTGACACAAGTCAGTTACAAATAGCTTATGATTTAATGATCGAAACGCAACCAACTCTTGTTAGCATGAAAAGTCACCAATCCCATTTTTAAAAAGAAAGCATTGCATCACTATAAAAACACTCCCCTAATATAAACAGAAATCTTCAGTCTGTCTTCGGATTACAGGCTGCCAATTAGTTTTTTCTTTCATGGATAGAATTGTCACCCTCTTGCTCAAAATATTAGGCTATAGCTACAGACCTCATCTTCTCTAACTACAGATCCCATCTTCTCAGTTGCAGATAATGCAACTGTAGTCTAGAGCAGTGGTTCTCAACCTTCTTAATGCCACAACCCCTTAATACAGTTCCTCATGTTGTAGTGACCCCAAACCATCTTCGTTGCTACTTCATAACTGTCATTTAGCTACTGTTATGAAACGTAATGTAAATATTGGATATGCAAGATATATTTTCATTGACTAGACCAAATATGGCACAAATACCCAATATGCCAAAAATTGAATATTGGTGGGGTTGGGGGGGGATTGATTTTGTCATTTGGCAGTTATAGTTGCTGGGATTTATAGTTCACCTACAATCAAAGAGCATTTGGAACTCCACCAACGATGGAATTGAACCAATCTTGGCACACAGAACTCCCATGACCAACAGGAAATACTGGAAAGGTTTGGTGGGCATTGACCTTGAGTTTTGGAGTTGTAGTTCACCTACCTCCAGCGAGCACTGTGGACTCAAACAATGATGGATCTGGACCAAACTTGGCACGAATACTCAATATGCCCAAATGTGAACACTGGTGGAGTTTGGGGGGGGGGGGGGGGGAAATAGACCTTGACATTTTGGAGTTGGAGTTGCTGGGATTTATAGTTCACCTAAATCAAATAGCGTCTTGAACCCCACCAACGATAGAATTGGGCCAAACTTCCCACACAGAACCCCCATGACCAACAGAAAATACTGGTTTTTGGAGAACCTTCTGAACCCCTCTCACCACCGCTCCAGGGGTCCCAATCCCCAGATTGAGAAATGCTGGTCTAGAGGGACCTAGGATCCTTCCAGACAGCCATATAACCCAGAATATCAAGGCAAAAAAATCCCACAATAACTGGGTTTTCTGAGTCCACACTGCCATATATTCCAGTTCAAAGCAGAAAATGTGGGATTTTATTCAACTGTGTAGAAGGGGCCCTTGATTTAGGAAGGTTGTTGCTTAGCTTGGAATGTCATAATTATTTCAAACAATCCCTAAGGCATTAATGTTAGGCTCCTTCTACACTGCCATATAAAATCCAGATTATTTGCTTTCAACTGGATTATATGACAGTGTAGATTCATATAATCCAGTTATCTGCTGTGATAATCTGGGTTTTATAACAGTGCAAAAGGGGCCACAGTCATTACTTTGAGGTTAAGTGGGGGAGACTGGTGAGTGATGAAATTAAGTTAACAAATGCATCTAATGCACACTAACCTATAGTAGGAGTGTGCATCACTATAGTGCTATTAGATAGTGGTGCATCACTCTAGAGCTATAGTGATACATTCAGGGCCGGCCCCACTATGGAGGCACCTGACGCCGCCGCCTCGGGCGCAGGCCCGGGGGGGCGCCGTCAGGCTGGGCGGGAGGCGGGGCACCGCCCTGACGGTGCCCCGCCTCCCGCCCAGTGCGCCCTGGCCCGTCTGGCCTTTTCTAGCTGGCCAGAATGCAGCGGAGGTCCCTGCAGGCCACAATCGCGGCCTACAGGGACCTCCGCTGCAGTCTGGCCTGCTAGGAAAGGCCAGACGGGCGAGCGGGAGTAGCGGAGGCGGAGCCAGCTCTGACGCCGCTCCCCCCCCCCGCCCAGCGTGCCTTGGCCCCGCCTCCCACGCAGCGTGGGAGGCGGGGCCAGGGCACGCTGGGCGGGGGGGCGGCGCCAGAGCTGGCCCCGCTTTCACGCTACTCCCGCTCGCCCGTCTGGCCTTTCCTAGCAGGCCAGAAAGCAGCGGAGGTCCCTCCAGGCCGCAATCGCGGCCTGGAGGGACCTCCGCTGCTTTCTGGCCTGCTAGGAAAGGCCAGACGGGCGAGCGGGAGTAGCGGAGGCGGAGCCAGCTCTGACGCCGCTCCCCCCGCCCAGCGTGCCCTGGCCCCGCCTCCCACGCTGCGTGGGAGGCGGGGCCAAGGCACGCTGGGCGGGGGGGGGGAGCGGCGTCAGAGCTGGCTCCGCCTCCGCTACTCCCGCTCGCCCGTCTGGCCTTTCCTAGCAGGCCAGACGGGCAAGCGGGAGTAGCGTGGGAGGCGGGGCCAACTCTGGCCCCGCCCCCCCGCCCAGCGTGCCCTGGCCCCGCCTCCCACGCTGCGTGGGAGGCGGGGCCAGGGCACGCTGGGCGGGGGGGCGGGGCCAACTGTGGCCCCGCCCCCCTCACTAATCGCCCTGGCCCCGCCTCCCACGCAGTGTGGGAGGCGGGGCCAGGGCGCGGGAGGCGGGGCCGGTGGCGGGGGCGCTTTTCAGCACCCCCGCTTCCCATTAAAAAATCTCTCCGGCCGGCCCTGGATACATTACTCTTCTAGTGATTCAGCCTTACAATACAAAATAATATCTGTTCAGACATTGTTGCAGAAACCGTGGTGTGTTTTTCCTCCTGTAGAAATAAACCACAAATGACCTCTTTTCCCACAACAAATCCATAACCAGTTTGAGTGTGGATGTCTCATAGTGCTTTCTTCTGTAAATAAGCCATTACAGGGTGCATTAGTACATGTGGCCAGGTTATCCCTCCCTCATTCAGAAGTAAATCTTTGGCCAAGAAGCCCTAGGCTTCTTCTAATGCTTAGGCAGGGAAGTTGCCTTTTCTAGTATGTTTAAACCCCTCTTAACACCCCCCTCTCCTGATTTTTTTTTCTTGCTATTATATCAACATAACACTATAGAATAAATACCACTGATATTGTATTACAGCTAATTTAAAAAATAGATGAAACAATGAAGTGAAGGGCGGGGTACACAAATAGTAATAATGTCATTAATACAGACAAAAAAAACCCTGTGCAAATGACATTTAAGGATTAGATAGCATCAGCAATCAGCTATCCTCATGAGAGTTGCTGGAACAGATTTCAAACGGAATAGCACAATATAAATGCATGGTGAGATAAGGCCCCTAATTGTTGCATCTATTCAGCATAACATAATACTTCAAAAGAACAATTCCACCAGGTTTGTTCTGACCCTGTGGAGGAAGGTAACATCGTCCATGTGAGTGCAATGCCATGGCTGTTTAGTGGACAGGGAATGACTCAAATAAAGGGCATTCTAGTCTTTCTACAGTCTTGACAGATTCACTCAAATTTAGTGGAGAGTAGAGGTGTGTGAAACAGCAGAAATCTATTCTGTTTTCATTTCAAATTTTGGGTAAGCCCTGTTCTGTTTTTGGAAAATTTCCGGGAGATTAGAAGCGGAGTTGTTCGGATTCGTAATTATGTATCTGGAGTTCTGTTTCTATTTCGGGAAGAATCTTCCCGAAAACAGAACCGGTGGGGGTGGGGACACCTGAAATTCAAAATGAAAAGAATATGGATTTCTGCATTTCACACACTCCTAGTGGAGACAGGGCCGGCCCCACCATGGAGGCCACGTGAGGCCGCCGCCTCGGGCGCAGGTCCCTGATGGTGCCCCGCCTCCCGCCCAGTGTGCCCTGGCCTGGCTGGCCTTGCCTGGCCGGCTGCCGGCTGGGTAAGGCCAGCCAGGGCACAAGGCTTGCCTGGCCAGCTGCCACAAGGCCAGGGCACGCTGGGTGGGAGGCGGGGCACCGTCAGGGCAGTGCCCCGCCTCCCGCCCAGCATGCCCTGGCCCTGCCTCCCACGCAGCATGGGAGGCGGGGTCAGGGCGAATAGCACAGGAGGCGGGGCCAGGATTGGCCCTGCCTCTTGCGCTACTCACCCTCGCCCATCTGGCCTTTTCCAGCTGGCCAGACTGCAGCAGAGGAGGGACCCTCCTCCTGCTGCGTGGGAGGCGGGGCCAGGGCACGCTGGGCGGGAGGCGGCGCCGGCGGGGGGGGGGGCGCTTTTCATCACCCCCATTTAACATTTAAATTTATCTCCAGCCAGCCCTGAGTGGAGAGCAATGTTTTTTCTCATTGTCCAGCTGCACAACTGCACCTGGCCACAACTTGTGTGCTTTGCCCTCCCCTGACCACTTAATCGGAATGCACATTCTTTGAATTTTCTAGAGGCAGTTTGCAGAAGTAGGTAATGGATACCTACCTTGCATCCCTCAATTGGCATTTTTTTTATTAAGTGCTGTCAAGTGAACTTCAACATATGAATGAGAAACCTGCAAGTTACCCTATCATCAACAGTAGCATTATACTGGAATAATCCCAGAAGTATTGTTAAGAGGAACACAGTTCTTTCCTCTGCTCCTTAAAAATCACATATACAGTATAGGTGACCTCTGTAGAAGCTAATAGCATTCCTAGGCCACTTCCACACAGCTGAACAAAACCCTACATTATCTGCTTTGAACTGGAATTTATGGCAGTGTGGACTCAGATGACCCAGTATAAAGTAGATATTGTGGGATTTTCTGCCTTGATATACCCATGTGGAAGGGCCTCTAGAAGCCTTCTGGGAGTGCCAGCAGTATGTTACCAAAGAGCATAGGGCATCTGTGCACTTTGCTTCTGTTGCTTGGGCAATCCATGCTACTTGGCTGTCCAGACATTAGTCAGATTCAAAATCCCATCACCCCAAATCAGGGAAGATGGGAATTGCTGCCTCATAACTTGTGGTCACAGGTTCCAGATCATTTGAGATGTTGATTTCCTGTTGGTCACACACTTTTTGGACATGCATCATTTTGTGAGATAGTAATTCAGTTTTACTAACAAATTGGAGGTTAAACCAACCCTTTAGAAGAGATATGGATATATGCATAAGTTGTAATAATGAAATGTATGGGGTCACAACATACATTACTAACATTTTTATTTATATATTTTTAAATATATGATTTACTGCTGATTTTACATAGATTTGGATGTTTCTCTTTACATTCACATGACATACTTACATACTGTCATGCTTTGCAAAGGCACTGTGCTGTGTATGTAAACTGGAAAATGAAGTGCATGAAGCCGATTGGCTGAGTCTGCAAAGAACTGGAGATTGATTTGATAGTGTTTCTGTTCTGCTGCTGCAGAACCACTTTGGAGAAGTTTTCGGTGCTGACTGAGTACTACTGATAAAGAGAGCAGTACTCAGAGAGGCCTTGATATTTTGAGGCCTGTTTGTTGCTGAGAAAAGACGGAGAAGAACCAGGACTGTATTCTTCTCTCATGAGGATTTGTGGACTGAGAAAGGACCATTTATAACTGTGGACTTCTGTAAGTGATCAGAGGGACCATTGTAAATATTACTTTTTTATCTCTTGGAATCAGTAAAGTTCCTGTATTTTTGTTCTGCAAACCTGAGTGGCATGTTATTGTTCTGTGGGTGACTCTGGATCGCGGGCACACGTAAGAGCTTCCATTTATCATCATCAATCCGTAACACATACAACAAACGAAACAATAGCATGTCGCGACACAGTTTGGAAAGCTCTGACAGAGGAAATGCCAAAAGGCATGACCCTGATCACATGTTTCTATATGGAAAAATATTTTTGCATTTTGTTCAAATCAATAGAACAATCAAATACCAACTCGAACTGATTTCACAGAATCTAGAAATGATTAAGTCTCACTGGATTAGAGCCAGACCATATATCTCATCTCTCAAAAATTATGTTCTTTTAGCATTTCCTGACTAGTTAGGACACTAATGTGTGTCTTCATCTATTAAAATAGCATATCTTCACTCTGTCCCATGTGTGTGATTTATGAATCGATGGATATGCTCAAACATGTGTATATTTGCTTGAAAACCAAGGCATTAAACCTTCCTGATTGCCTGGAGTGAAATACAAACAAGTGGAGGAAGTTTAGGATGTATTTTAAACACTGTTCAAGTTTCTTTCCACCTGCTGCCGTGTCCTATAAATAGATTTATGGCTTTCCATTTATTCTCAAAGCATCTGAAAGACACTTTCTTGTTAAGGCAGAATCTTCTCTCTCGCTCTAATAAGAGCTTTTTGTCTGTTGGATGTTAGTTTTCTGAATAAAAATTATCAATGAAAAAGAGCACCACACAAACATTTTTGAAGGGTGAGTGAATATAATCAGCCCTCTGTATTCACAGATTCAACCATATATTGAAGGAAAAAAAACTCCAAACAACAAATCTTGCTTTTTCCATATTATGTAAGGGACACAATTTTACTATGCCACTGTAGTATATAATAGGACTTGAACATTCATAAATTGTGGTTTCTAAAAGGTTCCTGAAATCAAACCCCAGTTGATACCAAGAGACCACTGAACCTGTATGTGGTCTGAATTTTAGAGGCAGGTATGTGTACTATTATTGTTATTATTTATTTATTTCTGCCCCACTTTTCTCTCAGATTGGGATTCAAAGCAGCAACAACATGTAAACAAAAACATAACATAGCATAAAACATAATGATCAAACCACAACATATCTAAGAAAAAAATATAAAACATGTGACACATGTAATAAATAACTAGCAAATACACAGTTTAAACATTCAAAAGGTTAAACCCCCATCAAATATTCATTCCTTAGGCCATGGTCAAAAATCCATTGCCAGAAGTCAACTACAGTAGAGTCTCACTTATCCAACACTCGCTTATCCAACGTTCTGGATTATCCAATGCATTTTTGTAGTCAAGATATTTTGGTGCTAAATTCGTAAATACAGTAATTACTACATAGCATTATTGTGTATTGAACTACTTTTTCTTTAAAATTTGTTGCATAACATGATGTTTTGGTGCTTAATTTGTAAAATCATAACCTAATTTGATGTTTAATAGGCTTTTCCTTAATCTCTCCTTATTATCCAACATATTCGCTTATCCAACATTCTGCTGGCCCGTTTACGTTGGATAAGTGAGACTCTACTGTATATAATTCTCACATTGCACACATAGATCTGATGTTTGCCATGCTACTATTCTCCTTTAGGGAATGCCCACCTCCACAGGAAGGTTTAACTTGGTTCCTAAATGAAAGCAAGGAGGGAGCCCTTCTAACCTCTTTAGGAAGGACGCTCCAGAGCTGTGGGACAACCACCAAAAAGGCCTTTTCTTTCGTTCCCGCCAATCGCACTTGAGACAATGTTAGGACTGAGAGTAGGGCCTCTCCTGAAGACCTCAGGGCTCATATGGGTTCATAGAAGGAGATGTGTTCAGCTTACTAGGCTGGGCCCAAACTGTTTTGTTTAGGCCTTTATAGGCTAAAGCCATCACGTTGAATTGTGCCCGGAAACAAACTAGTAGCCAGTGCAGTTGTTTTAACAGCTCCTGTAAGCAATCTGGCAGCTGATCTTTGAACCAGTTGAAGTTTCTGAACACTCTTTTGGGGCAGCCTCACATAGAGCACACATAGAGCACATTACCATAGTTTAATCTGGATGTGACCAAGGCATGCACCGTCATGGCCAAATGCACTAGTTACAACAAGAGGTAGTGTGGTATAATAACTGAGAGAAGCCCTCCCCCCCTCTGGCTTTTAAACATTCTGTCTCAAGCCACCCTCTGAAGCATGAGGAAACAACCTACTTTATAAGGCTCTTACAAAGAATGTTTCAGGTTAAAAAAAACCTGGTTTACTCATGAATTTTAACTGGTTAACCAATTTATGAGTAAACCAGTTTTTTTTTAACCTGACACATTTCAGGGGGGTTGAACTTTTAACACCACACTACACCACCCCCCCGGCTACGGCCCTGGGTGTGGGATTATGGACCTCTTCACATGTGCTGCCAGAATTGCTATGGATAGTGGCAAATCTGGAAGTGCCCGTCCAGGGGTGTGGGGAATCCGTCATCACACGCCCTGCATCACCGGACTTACTGGCATCCCCATCCCACTGGGGAAGCATCCACTCCATGCCTTTTCCCCGTTGATCCCAGGCAACACGGGCTGCCCCCCCCCAAACTGATCCAAGGCTGCAGCAGCATACACTGATTTTCTTTTTAAGATAGAACCCCTCCAGAAGTTGCAGTGCATTGTTTAATGGGAGCTGGTGGATTCCATCGTAAAGGAGAAGGCGAACCAGCGTATGCTACAGATTTTTGCCCTCGTTTGATTGAGGAGGTCGTAAATCCAGCAGATGTCCTAACTACCTTGAACTGAGTCCAGAATTGGGTTTGCCATATACCCAATTTTTTTGAGTTTTATACAGATTATATGCTGTGTTTCCCCGAAAATAAGACAGTGTCTTATATTAATTTTTGCTCCCAAAGATGTGCTAGGTTTTATTTTCAAGGGATGTCTTATTTTTCAATGAGGAAGAATTCACATTTGTTGTTGAACAAAAAAAAAGAACATTTATTATATACTGTACAGTAGTTGTCATCACAAACCAGCATAACCAGACAAACTGTGAATCCTCTCAAGAATTTCTTGTTACTGCCATTATTTCCATGTACAACAATCTATGGTACGTACATTTACTGATCCTGCATGCTCAGGTGCAGGGCCGTAGCCAGAAAAAAAATTCGGGAGGGGTTTTGAAAATTTCGGGGGGGGTTTAACCCCTAGCACACACCCCTCCCCGCTATAAACCTGTCAATATCTGCTTGAAATAGTGCCTGGAGGGACTCTTAATATTTTGTGTCTCATAGACTTAGCATGGGGATTTGGTTAACCAGTTAAAATTCATGAGTAAACCAGGTTTTTTTATAACCTGAAAAATTTGGGGGGGGGGGGTTGAACCCCTAACCCCCCCCCCCCTCGCTACAGGCCTGCTCAGGTGTTCTGTTTGGCAGGCATGCTTCCAAACACAAACTTAACTAGGTCTTACTTTCGGGGGAGGCCTTATATTAGGAATTCAGAAAACCCTCTACTAGGTCTTATTTTCAGGGGATGTCTTATTTTCAGGGAAACAGGGTAGGCATGCCACATAGTGCTTGTTTAGACCATGAGAAGCCACAATTAAAAAGAAGTGCAAAAATATGAAGAGAGTATATAGCAAAGTATAAAATGAGGGCAACAGAAAAGCAGGAGAGAAGAGAATATGTGTGATATAAGCAGTACATTTGAAGAAGTAAGGGAGGAATGTATTACAAGGGCATGAGGTGAAGTGAGGAATGGAGAATGAGCAGTGTGAACTTTGGATTGGAAGTTGTATCCTTTGCAAACATACTGGTAGCAAATACAAATGTGTCCCTTGGAATGGCATACCAGCAGACTTTATATCTCCCTCTGAGTTCTCAAGCACAAGAAAAGACTGAAGATAGTGTGGGATTCTTTCAGTCAATTAAGTGGATTTACTGGAACTGTTGAGTCCAATATATCGGGGTTTTTTTTTACTAGCTTATCCTAACCATGAAGGGTGCTTGAAATAATTTCCATGGCTTTTAGCTGTATGTTTTCATATCTGCTCTTTCTTGGACTATTATGCTCAAGCACCAAGCCATGTCTTACTTACTTTCAGTGGTGTAAATTGTGACATGTTAAGAGCTCAGAATGACAGCACTCCTAAACACACAACAAGAATTCAAGAATTTGGGTAGTAAATGTTTTCATATCCAGGAGGTTCATTGTTTATACCTTGGACAATTACTCTCCGAATTTAGCAAATGTAACAAAGCTGTCGTATTGTAGACCGGACCCATTGTTCATATTCCCCATACTTATAACTCTAAGAAACCTGGTCCAAAAGATGATATTATTGGTCATTAGGCATGTCCGATCGATGAAAAAAATGTTTCAATTCTCGTTTCTAAAGTAGGGGGTGCTGGCACTTCGATATAGAAAGTATTTCCAAATTTTTCACCCAAAAATTTCTGATATTTCTGAAAATTCGTAATGATTCTATATGTTTCTAAAATGGCGGACGCGCATACGCAATCACAAAAAAAAAAAAGGACCCTGGGGGGGACTTTTACAGGGCTCTCCTGCCCTCATTTCTTGAGCTATCCTCATCAAATTTGCAATGCCCTTGCAAGTTGTGCAAAGATACTTTGAAAACTAGAAATTCCCTTGCTATATTTGTAAGCAAGAAGGACACTGGAAATCAATGTTGTCTCTGGCTATGTGATCCCACAAGCCTCAACTCAATGCCTTCAATTAGAAATGGACCAGTGACCACCAGGCCAAGCAATGCCCTGGCAAGGAGTGCAAAGATACTTTGAAAACTAGAAATTCCCTTGCTAAGAGAAGGAACCAGCAACAAAACCCTAACCCTCTCTTCAAACCCCTCTGTGGGAACAGCCAGACCGGGCCCCTTCACCCTCTCTCTCCCTCAAGAGGCTTGCTTGCTCTCTGTTTGCAGACCACCACCCTCTCCGCGCAAAGCCCAGCCCAGAATGGCTCGCCCGGGCTACACAACGGCTTTTATGCCAATCTTCCACGTGGATGCAGAGGACCCTAGCCCCCACCTTTGCGTCCATCGTGGAAGCTTCTGATTGGTTGGGGAGCGGCAGCCATGTTAGGCTGCGCTAAGCTCCCATTCAAGATAGGTTGCAGAAACAAAGCAATTTTTAAAAATATATCACAAAAAAAATTGGGGGGGGGGATAACAAAACATTAACAGACAATTAGAGAATGGGCCAACGATGGTTCAAAATACATTGTCGGTTGCGCCGTGAGACAACGTATCGGAATGTGTCTCAAAAAGCGAGAACAATCCGATATCAATCCGATATAAGATTCAAAACGATTTTTTGGACATACCTATTGGTCATCCATGCAAAAAAAAAATCAAAATCTTTGCCCTCTACAGCACTGTCCACATAATAATTTTCTCAAGTAGTAAATATAGGCACCGCATACCTGGTGGCAAAATAAGTTTTGAGAGGGAGTCAGCTGCATGTACCCACAAACAATGGAGAAAGCAATGATTCACTCTCCATAGGTTGAGCAGCTGACAGATGGTCAAGGATTTTAATTTCACTACTGTTATTTGTGCTGCAGCCAGGTTTGGTTTGGAATAACTAATTTACCATGCATCCTCTTATCACGCCTCTCCTCCCATTTCAAAATATTCTTTTTTTAAAGACCAGAAATGAGTTGGTATAATAATGAATGGAATAAATAAGACTTCAAGTAACAAAGCAAGAATTGTTACATGCTTATGAGGATTCTGGAGAGAAAGCTTGGCGAACATGGACCAGTGGAGAGAATTGTAAAAAGAATAGAGGAACTTATCGCAAGCTATTACGAACACTTTGTTCTTTCCCTCGCATTCATGTTCATGGCCAAACTCACAAACTAAGGTGGCTTGTATTGAGTCAAATGATTAGCCCACCTGGCTTAATATTTACACTGACTAATAGTGATTCTGCAAGGTTCCCCATATCGTTGTTCATTGAGCAGCTGGGGACCTTTCCCATGCAACATATTTTACTCTATTGCTGAGTTATGGGTCTTCCTATATATTGCTGCAATTGCCAAACAGGCAGAAATAATGTACATACAGCGTTTCCTGTCAATACAGTGGGACATCCACATTTGCTGGGGTTAAGAATTTCTCTCACTTCCTGTTGTCTCACCCCAGTTCTTAACTATGAGTCATTAGTAAATCAGATTTTTGTAACTCAATGACTGTCTCCCAGAGTTGGAGACCAGACATCCTACAAATGAAAGTCTTACTTAGTGTCAAAGTAAAGGGCTCCGGTACCCTAAAGATGCAAGATCATGTCTGATCTTAAAAACTAAGCAGATTAGCCTGAATTAGTACTTGGATGGGAAATGACAATGTACTATAGCAGTGGTTCTCAACCTGGGGTCCCCAGATGTTTTTGGCCTTCAACTCCTAGAAAATCCTAATAGCTGGTAAACTGGCTGGGATTTCTGGGAGTTATAGGCCAAAAATATCTGGGGACCCCAGGCTGAGAACCACTGTACT
This sequence comes from Anolis carolinensis, assembly GCF_035594765.1. Classification (NCBI taxonomy): domain Eukaryota; kingdom Metazoa; phylum Chordata; class Lepidosauria; order Squamata; family Anolidae; genus Anolis; species Anolis carolinensis. The sequence goes on from NC_085845.1 coordinate 75,077,911, forward strand.
ATAGGATATATTTCAGAGGAAGGAACTGAGAAATACCTCTGAGTATTCCTTGCTTAAGAAAACCCAATGAAATTCTTGGGTCACCATAAGCTAAGATTGCTAAGCAGGGCATACACACTCATAAGTTTGATGACAAACTGAGTTGGCGTGGCTTGATTTCAGATATCACTGAGCCTAGTCTTGTCTTTTGTTGCTGATGAATCTCCATTGCTTTTCTCTATGTAGAAGCACACCATGGGATGAATCTATGCTTTCATCTGAGCCATGACTCAATATGGTATACGTATCCCTTAAATTTCTATTTGTCTGAATTAACATCTGCAACCATTGTAAAAAAGAAAACTACTACATCAAAGTGTTAGCCATCTTTTAATAAGTTTAGAGCTGAATATGGGGGGAAGCAATTTGGGTGGTTTTCAATTCTCTCCTGGGACTCTCTGAGTGAACTTGGACCAGCCATTGTCTTCCATACTTACCTCACTGGGTTGTTGTGAGAACAAGGTGAGAAGGAGAAATCCTGTACCTTGCTTTGACTTCATTGGAGGAAAGACATAATATATGTAGATAATACGTAAATAATTTCTAAATAAAGCCAGTAAGCATTGCTTCCAGATATGTTGAGTTAAAGTTGCCAGTTCTCAGGATACTACTCTAAGAACCCAACTCCCCGAAATCCTAACAGCTAGTAAACTGATGTAGAGCTTGAAATAAAGACCAGCCTGTGACACGTTGTTGCCTAAAACATAACAACAAACAGTACTCTTTCTTTATCAGATAGTCAAGGCACATATTTTGGCAGTCAAGATATTTGGTACCTAAGGCAGGAACTGCCATAAATGCCTTTCTTTCTTTTGAAAAGTAAATACACAGTTGTAATAAATTAAATAGCTAACAATTTGTTCCCTATCATGCTTTGACAGTTTAGTGATATCTTCCCGTTCACCCTCTGAGATGCATATACAGTAGAGTCACTTATCACTTATCCAAGTTTCTGGATTATCCAAGCCATTTTTGTAGTCAATGTTTTCAATATATCGTAATATTTTGGTGCTAAATTCGTAAATACAGTAATTACAACATAACATTACTGCATATTGAACTACTTTTTCTGTCAAATTTGTTGTATAACATGATGTTTTGGTGCTTAATTTGTAAAATCATAACTTAATTTGATGTTTAATAGGCTTTTCCTTAATCCCTCCTTATTATCCAATATATTCGCTTATCCAAGCTTCTGCCGGCCCGTTTAGCTTGGATAAGTGAGACTCTATTGTACCACCCAAAATCTATCATTTAATCACCTAAGTTGGCTACTTCACTGCACCTAATAGCAGGAATTGCCATTTGTGAAGGGCAAGGGACATTGTTTGAGAAAGGCTCATTTTAACTGGGTTGTGTTTTTGTGTGACTTAAAGTAATTTCCAAGCTATTTCAACCCTAAAGCGAACCTATCATAGGATTTTCTTAGCAAGATTTGCTAAGAAAATCATCTGAGATTGCTATCTGCCCAATGGGTTTCCATGAGTGGAAATTTGAACCATCATCTGCCTGAATCCTATTGCGCCAAAATGCTAATGTGTATGTGTGTGTGTGTAAAAGAAATCCCTTGAAAGAGTCTTGCAAAGAAAGAGCTCTGCAAAAAGGGAGCTGACTTTTTGCAGAGAGAGAAGCTACGCCTAAAACAATGTATCGGTTTGATGGCAGGTGGCTGAGTTTGTCAGTTGGAAATCTGGGCTTCAAGAGAGAGCACAGAAAAAGGCAGTCTCTCTCTAGCTACGATCAAGTAGTAGTTTTGAATATGCTATGCTGTATATATTGATGCTGATTGATTAGTTATTGATCTTATGCAACTACATGGACATTGTACGATTGCAGAACTGTTTTGTATTTCAACTCAACAAGCAAGAGTAAAGTTCCTTTGTTCATTTTCAATTCCTCTGCCTGGTCTGAGTCTTTTGCACATGGTGTTAACTGGATGCTACTGATTTCGCTATACTCTCACCTGGTAACAAATCCTAGTCAAACACTCAAACTATACATGACATTGGCTCTCTAAATCAGAAGGGTGTTGGCCTCTTGCAACCTCTTTCCACTTTCCCATTGAAGTGTCATACAATGCTTCCACTCCAATTGAAGGATGGATGGACACGCCACTCACCACAAGACATCATGAAACTTCCGTTGGAGACCCCTCCTCCAACTGTGTTCTGGCTACTTGGGCAATTCTTCCCTTACGTGGTGGGGGAAGCGCTGCCGTGAGGGAATAGTACATAGAGGTGACAGATTCTCCCCATTGCCCCTCTGTTTGGGGGAGAAGCAGGGCGCTTCACTTGGTTAATGTGATAAGGTCCTTTGATAAGCCATCCATTCAGACCAGAGTTTTATAAGGCTAGCAATGTGACAATGTTCTCTGCCACATTAGTTAGTTTTCCCAATCCTGGGGAATCCACCTGCCACACAAAACTTTCTTCTCTTATATCTCATTGTTTCTCCTCTCACCATCTAATACCTAAAGCAGGTGTCTCTTTTTGACTTATGGTGATATTTATCTTATAGTATGAATACTTCAATCAGGTACAACTTAAATGCCTAGGGAAATTAGCACTGCCATTCTTCACACTTATAAACACAGTGGTGCTCCTGTATGTTTGCTAAACCCCAGGCTTTATGCTATTCTTGCATTTTTAAAATGTATATGCTGAAGAGAGATTTGTCCCAGATTTCTGTATAGTAATCTATATGCATGGTTAGATCTTTAGAAATAATTACCAACATATAAATAGAAATATATTACATTCTACTATGGCGATGAAGGGTGGGACGAAGTAAGGAATGTGTGCCTTTTTCAGTCTTCACTCTCTGGGAGTTAAATGTTGGTAATTAAATCCAAGACTCAGGTTCAGTCTGGATGACCCCTGAAATCTGAAACTGTCTGTAGCTGGCGGTGAGCTGGTTTGCCCACTTACTTTGAGTAAAGTCCATTGTATCTATTTGTATATCCTTCTGAGTCGATATGCTTAGGATTGAAAGGAAGGATCAGGATCATGCTATGATTGTAATGTATTTGTTTTCTGCCAAACATTTGGAACTCAATCTTCAACTATTAAAATGCCTGCTGGGAGACAGACAAGCTGCCTTTGGCTCTGTGGGTAGCTTTTGAGCGTCTCTAATTATTAATTTCCTTTCCGATTGAAAAACACACGGCAAGTGACCACACTTTTTTCCATCAAGGGACAGCAACATATTGCTATTAGGTCCATTAATGATTGGCAATTGTGTCAGGTTACATAGAAGAAGACTTGCTGTGCCCTTCAAATTGTTCACTTCCAGTAAGGATACTTGTCAATGATTGCTATATGAGATTAATGTATCTAGAATGAAAACACATTGGGGTGTTTTTTAAGAGGAAGAGGGTAGATATTAAGATGGGTATGTCCCAATAGTCTTTAATCCAATTGTACAGATCTATATATATAAAAGGGTAATGGCGTTTTGGCCTAGGACAAAACAACAAAACTACACATCCCAGAAACACTAAACCTGGCAGCATAACCCCTCATCCATGCCTCTACATTCATACATCAAAAAGCTCCAGCTACTCCAGAAAATGGCCAGGCTTTGAGGCTGCAAGGCTATTCACTGCTATTCCACCTGGCCAACAAAGGATTCCCATAAGCCACGGCAACGCATGGCCGGGCAAAGCTAGTTCTTTCTAGTATTGAAACAAAATGTGGAGCAGGTTTGATATCCCAGCCATAACCATGGTGGTGTACAATCTGGAATTTGTATCTTGAAAAACCCAAAAGTTTGTATTTAACTCAAGTTTGTTTAAATCACATTTACAACTCTTATGGAAAACCTGAACTATGGTCAGTGTCTAGCTAAACACCAGAAACTGGGGTCCCTTCCACATAGCTGAATAAAATTCCACATTTTCTGCTTTGAAATGAAATACATAACAGTGTGGACGCAGATAACCCAGTTCAAAGTAGATATTGTGGGATTTTTTACCTTGATATTCTGGGTTATATGGCTGTATGGAAAGGCCCTTGGTGAATGTATTGTGTGAGATTTTTAGCTGGCTAGGGACAGAAGATTAGACTTTCTGGTTCTGTCAGTCATTTACAGAAGTTGTACACATAATGCACATTGATTGAATCTGCTCAATGTAGTGTTGTTGTTATTTTTGAAATGTATATTTTTAATTCATAATGTATTTTAATAGTTTTGACTGTTTTATGTGCTGTTTTTTTATTAGTTTGTATGGGCATCTAATTGTTGTTGCCACTGTTGTAAGCCACCCTGAGTCCCTTCGGGTGAGAAGGGCGGGATATAAATGTGAGAAATAAATAAATAATAAATAAATATTCATTTGTTCAGTTGCTTCCGACTGTGACCTCATGAACCAGCCCATGCCAGAGCTCCCTATCGGCCATCTCCATCCCCAACTCCTTCAAGGACAAGCCAGTCACTTCAAGGATAGCATCCATCTTGCCCTTGGTTGGCCCCTCTTCCTTTTTCCTTCCATTTTCTCCAACATCATTATCTTCTCCAAGCTTTCCTGTCTTCTCTTTATGTGGCCAAAGTACTTCATCTTTGCCTCTAATATCCTTCCTTCCAGTGAGCAGTCAGGCATTATTTCTTGGACTGGTTAGATCTTCTTGCGGTCCAAGGCACTCTCAGAATTTTCCTCCAACACTACTGTTCAAAAGCATCTATCTTTGAAAGCATCTATCAGCCTTCCTTATGGTACAGCTCTCGTATCCATAGGTTACTATGGGGAATACTATTGCCTTAACTATGTGGATCTTTGTTGCCAGCGTGATGTCTCTACTCTTCACTTTTTCATTGATGTAGTAGGTCCCCCATAACCACAGGGGATACATTCCTGGACTTACTATGGAAATGCAAAACTAAAGATCCTAGCAAACCCTATTGAAATGAATCATATCTAGTGGAAGCATACCATAGAATCACACTGGATGACCTAGAAAATGCCTAAAGAATATCTCTTTAGTATTTCTAGGTCCTCCATCGTATCTGTAAGGTCAAGTTCTGGTGGAATCATACCATAAAATCACACTGGAAGACCTAATGAATGAGAAAACATGTTTTCAGACATGGGGAAGTGTAACCATGGATATTGGGCCCATGAATACAGACCATTCTTTTTTAAAAAAAAAAAATGAGAAAGCACAATTAAGCATTGTATTGAAGTAAGATTTACCATGGAAGAAAATTGCAGAGGAGTGAGATTCCTTTCAGAGTACATAATTTTCACTTTAACTGCTTTTTTGTGGAGCGGGGTCACCTAGTGCCTACCAAACTACAAAGCCCAGAATCCTATAGGATAATGCCATGGCAGATAAAATGGAATCAAAGTGCTATGTTTGTACAGTGCCAAACTGGGGCAGCTGTTCAATATTCGCTAGTAAAAACAACTGTCTTGTGAAGTGAGGAGAATTGTGTTCTAGTCCATGAGAGATTAAGTCTAATGAAATGTTATCCAGATCAACAAGATTCTTTGTTGTTGTTTTTCAGCTGAGAGATTATGATGATCATGAGGTTTGACAAGAACCCCAACTGGGAAAAGCCAACTATGTTTGAGGAACTGTGATCATTCAGCAGTTGCCCTTGATGAAACAGAGTTGCCTATAGAATGCCAAATAAATGTGATAGTAATGAAAGATACTATCATCACAGGAGTCTGTTGTGTTTTTACCTTCAGGAATTAAATCTTATCAAACCACCAGAAAACCGGAGGAAAAAAAACTCCCAACAGACTCTTTAAAAAGTGTTAGTAGGACAAGAATGCTGTGAGAAGCATAGAGAAGCAAAACAAAAGAAGCCTAGAGGCAAATGATATAATTAAATATCACAATTTATGCAATATACAATGCAAACCCTGTATCCAAGACCTCATTTATCCACATCCAACAAAATATGAGCTCTGCAGGCATTTTCTACATCCTCTATGGTATTCTTGGACCGGACATCTATCATTTCAATAGGGTTCATTATTCTCCTTTTAATATACACATGAGGTTTGGAAACATATTGCCCAAGGGTACAGGGATCGTGCTGCACAAACAAATAATGATATTGACAATGTGTGGCTCTTGTAAAAATATATGCAGCTAGATAGCAATCATAAAAGAAGAGCAGCTTCAGCACTGATAAGAAGTCCTAAAACCAAGAATGTATATGAAAGTTTGTTGTCGAAGGCTTTCATGGCCGGGATCACAGGGTTGTTGTATGTCTTTTGGGCTGTGTAGCCATGTTCCAGAAGTATTCTCTCCTGACGTTTCGCCCACATCTGTGGCAGGCATCCTCAGAGGTTGTAAGGCATGGAGAAACTAGGCAAGGAAAAGAATATATATATATATATATATATATATATATATATATATATATATATGAAAGTTGATAATTATCCAAGTCTCTTCAAACATCTATGTGAATAGGGCAAATGGATAAAATATAGTCCAAGAACTATATTCCACTGAAAAGTTGAAATGAAGAGTTAAAATACAACTGCTGCCAAGAGTGTGGAGCCATTTCAATGAGTTTTCATCACTGACTTGGAAATTAAGTTTTCCATAACAGCCCCATTGATAACAGACAATATACTGGACTCCAAGAATACACCTCACAAACTAAGCATCAAAGTCAACCCATGATTAACACGGGTCTTTCCTTGCTTGCTGTTGTTTGAATTAAATTTGTATATCAATTTTACACCTGTTTTAACTATCATGGCTTATCCCTCTCAAAAGCCTGCTGATTTATGAGTATTTAAAATCCTGCTGTGAACAGTGGTGTAGTGGAACAGGAATGTGAAGAAATGTGTCCTGCTTTGGGGTTTTTTTTCACAGCAGAAACAAACACATCAGCTGCCATAGTGGATATTTGCCAGAACTTTGAAAGGCAGGTCTGGCTGGTTATAGGATCCCCTATATTAGGTAGGCTAAGCTCAAACAGTGACTGGTCCAAGAACACCAAGTAAACATTGAACTTCTCGTATTATCAAGGCAGTGATGAGCAACACTGGCACCTTTATTCAAGTTGATGCATTCATGTGTTTTGGATGACAACTTCTAGAATTCTTCAGCCAGGATAGACACAGGTAGGAGTTTGCTCTGTAGCTATTTCCAAGCTCTTCTTTCATAAATTGATCATTTTGAAATGCCAAAGGTGGATGAAGGTGCAGTGAAGAAGAGATGAGATTGTCCAATTTTTTGGCAAAAGGATCAATAAAACTGTAAGACCGCTGTTGTAAGAGAGGTCCTCACAACAGGGTGAATTGAAGAAATGGTGGAAAAGGATGGCAACAAACACAATGTCGACAGAATGAAGTAGAAAAGTAAGAGCCTTAATTCTTAATTTTTGTCAACTTTACACGCATTCTGTGCTGTTGTTAAAAGCAGGAGACTAACAATCTCATCAGACAGACTTAAAATCAGCTGATACAGAGGTTCCTCTTCATTTGCTCCACGGAGCCACTGACTTCCATGCCATGATATAGAGCTACTTCCAACTTCCCGTGTTGCACAGGGATCAACAAGCGGCAGACGCTTCTCCCCGTGAGATGGGGTTTGAAGTAAGTCAGGCGTTGCGGGATATGGGGTGATGCCTCCCACTGGGCACTGATGGATTTGCCACAATATGTGAAAATTCTGGCTGCCAATGTGATAATGCCATGAGTGTGTACCCTCCAACTGTCCTGCATTGACAGAGATGTGCCAACTAATCCTCTGTCATCCCACTTTTTAAGTTTTGTTGTAGAATTTTCCAGCTTCTCTCTGCCCCTCTCCTCTGATGCTCCCCTGTTGTCCTCAGATTTCTTTAATTGTTGCAAACGGAGCACTACCCTGTTTTCCCCAAAATAAGACAGGGTCTTATAGTAATTTTTGCTTCAAGATGCTTGAGATGGAGGTGGGACTGAGAGCAGGGCGTCTCCTGAAGATCTCAGGGCTTAAGCAGGTTTGTACAAGGGGATGTAATCAGCCAAATAGCCTGGATCTGAACCATCTAAGGCTTTAAAGGTCATAATTAGCACTTTGAATTGTGCTTGGTAACAGACTAGCAGCCAGTGGAGCTGCTGCAACTTGGGGGTTGTCCGCTCCCTCTAACTAGCCCCGATGAGCAGCCTGGCTTCAGCTCTTTAGACCAGTTGGAGTTTTTGAACACTCTTCAGAGGCAGCCCCACGTAGAGCGCATTACAGTAATCTAGACAGGAGTAACTAAGGTGTGTATCTCCATGGCCAAATCTGACTTTTCAAGGAACAGGCACAGTTGGAACACAAGTTTTAATTGTACAAAGGCTCTTCTGGCCACTGCCGATACCTGGGTCTCCAGGTTCAGTTCTGCGTCTAGGATGACCCCCAAACTGTGGACCTGTGTCTTCAGGGGGAATGTAACCCCATCCAGCATAGGCTGGATCCCTGTTCCTTGGTCTGCCTTACAAATGACCAGGAGTATCTTTGTCTTGTCTGGATTCAGTTTCAATTTGTTTGCCTCATCCAGTCCATTACTGATGACAGACACTGGTTTAAGGTCAGGAAAACTTCCTTGGCTTTAGGTGGAAAGGAGTAGTAGAGTTGGGTGTCATCTGCATATAGGTGGCACTGAACTCCAAAACTCTGGATAACCTCTCCCAGCAGTTTCATGTATATGTTAAACAGCATGGAGGACAGCACAGAAGCATAAGGAACCCCACAGGTCAACGGCCAGGTATTCGAACAGGAATCCCCAGCACCACCTTCTGGGTATGACCCTCCAGGAAGGACTGGAGACACTGTAAAACAGTGCCTCCCAGTCCCATCTCAGTGAGACAATCCAGGAGGATATCATGGTCAATTGTATCAAAAGCCATGGAGAGGTCCAGGAGAACCAACAGGGACACACACTCCCTGTCTAGCTCTCTGCTTGGGTCATCCACCAAGGCGACCAAAGCTGTCTCTGTTCCATAGCCAGGCCTGAAACCAAATTGAATTGGATCTTAGCTCAGCAGAAGGAAGGGAAAAGGAGGAAGCAAAAGCAATCTCCTAACTTGTCTGTTCTCCATTAATAATTTTGCCATCTTGACCACATTCTGGTGTTGCCTGGCTGTACATGTGTCCTAGTTTGTATTTGTGAAATGTTTGAGGTGTGTTAGCAGTGTAGCAGAGCTAAAGCTCACAGGGTCAGAGTGCTGGTGTGTTTTTTTTAATCTGCAGAGATAATGACATCATTTGACACCTTACCCTGGGTATCCCTGTTTTGTTTTTTCCCCTGAGTCTACAGAGTTGCCAAAGGAACAAAAAATTGCTGTGAAATGTCACTGGTGGAATGTCAAGGGTTTTTTTAAGGTTGCTTGGTTTTAAAATATAATTAATCCCCATTCATTTTACAAAAGTCTTCATCCTGGTCAAAACTATAGCAGCTAGAAGGGGTTTGCTGAAATGGATCAACACATCTGGCTTTTTGGACTCTCCTTTGCCACTTGCCACTACACCACTGAGAGTTATGATATTACAAGCTATATTTAAGGAGGGAGCAGAGAACAGTGAGAAGAAAAGGCATGCAATCAAAAGACTGTTGCATCCCATATGAATTTTCTAAGTCAAGATTGAGATGATTGACTATGAACACTGAGGTAAAGTGTAGAAAAGAACATGAACATAACATTTGGTGCTAGGATCCAAATTGGCTGGTGGATGCCATGAAGAACAGCCAGCCTTGGGCTTATTTGAAAATCTGTTGTCCAATAATATTCTCAAGCAGGATCGCAACATGCGTTTCCATGAGAAAATCTGCAATTAAAATTGAACAAAATTGGACAACATTTCTCAGTGAATGACTCCATTGATTGCACCTTGAATCCCCTTGAACAAAAGAAAATCTCTTTCCACATCAAATTGCTGAGCCTGGATGAAAGATATGTTTGAGAAGAACTGGGAAAGCTAGGATACGTTTCAGAAGGAAAGGAAATATTATCTCTTGGCTATGAATCTGAAGACTGCTCATTGTTTTCCAGAGATTCCCTGTGGAAGATGAGGAGGTTAATAGGGGTGCAGAAAGTAGCTAAATGGATCCTTGAACAATACTTCCACCTTGTGGCTGATACCGGGAAAGATGCTATTTATTTATTATTAATTTGCTAAATTTTGCTCAAGCTTGAGATTTAAGTGTTTTAGGGGTATAGATTAAAAAAATTTGTAAAGCTGGCATTCCCATCTTAAGGATTGTGGTATGCTGTTAGTGGCCTTAGAAACCAAGTGGGAAAAGATATAAATATAATATTTAGCTATGACACCAACATGTATGTACTCAATGAGCTAAAAACCTTGTACCTCAGAAGAAGAGCTTTACTTTCAACAGAGAATATGCCAATTCTAATGAAGGTGGCTTATTGCAACATTCACACTTGCCTCAAACAAACAAGAGTTCTTTCTCCCACTCTGGACATTCCACAGATATATAAACCTCACTTGCCTAGTTTCCAACAGACCTCACAACCTCTGGGGATGCCGGCCATAGATGTGAGTGAAATGTTAGGAGAGAATGCTTCTGGAACATGGCCATACAGCCCGGAAACCTCACAGCAACCCACTTGTTACATGTGTAGTAGTATGAGGGATTTTGGACTTATTTATCAATTGCCTTTCAGAGCTGGGCAAACTATGAGGATCCAGGTGACATTGTCTTCTGATAATCCCCATCCTAACCCTGAAAAAAATATTTCATCCCTCAAATTTTAATATCCTTATATATTCTTTATTTTCCTGCGTTTTTCTTGAGGTTTTTTGTTTGTTTGTCTTAAAATGGTAGTACAGTACTATTTTTGAAAAACATGAGGATGTTTCAAAAATGTATAACCACCTTCTGGGTAATATGTTAAAGCGATTCTGTTAACTGGGGATCTTCTATTGATGAATCTGTAACCAGACCCCAAACTTCTCATAGTTTTATGGAGTCCAGAAGTGTTACCTTTAGAACTATAATTCTTAGGATCTCTCTGGGAGTTCAAAAATTCTGGGTCAGCTCTGGTTTGTGAAACAGCAAGACAACATTACATAGTAGGCTTGTGCGTAGATACGTTTTAGCCATTTACTTTGGCCAATCCAGCTTGTTTGGCTGAATGGCCATAATGGCAAGGTCCCAGCCATCACGTTTTCTCATCTGTAATGGAACCATGCGGCAGCCGATCATGGGCTCCTCCCCCCCCCCTTTGGCATCACAGTTGCGTCCTCTCTTCCGTGTATTTTTTGGCTTGGCTTCTGGCTTACCCTCTCTCTTGGATCATTTTGATTTTCCTTTTTTATTCTTTTTTATTTAGTGCGATTGACTGGAAGTTGGGAACTTGCGAGATGGGTGGGTGGGGTGCTCACGTGTTTGGGGCATTGGGAAGTCACCATTTTAGCTTCTTTTTTCCCCCTCCCCTCCTCTCCTCAAGAAAATATTTCTAAAAGATAATAATTATTAATAATAGTAATCCCAGCAAATAAAAAGAAAAGCCTAATTCTCAGAAAACTACTACCGCCTAGTTACCTCTCCTCTAGAATAGAAAGTAGAAACAGCTTTAAGGAAGCATTAAACCCACAGCAGAAAGGCGTAAGGGGGGGGGGAGAGACACCACTCCAGGCAGGGTCTGCAGTGCAAATTAAAAGAAAAGAGAGGACCTTTTAAAGGAAGACCAGGGTAGGATAGCTCTAGGTCATCACTCTTTCTTCCCTGGGAATTGGGAAGCCTCCTTAAAATGTCTTGGAAAACTGCATGCAGGGAAAGGAGAGAGTGTGTGTGCCTAAGGCACCTGTAGCACCTAGAAACAGCTTTAACAAAGCATTAAACCCAGGTCTTCTCCACAGAGCAAAGGAAAAGGATTGCAGAAAGAGTGGTATCTTAAGCCCTTTCTTTAAACCCAGGTGTCCTCTACAGACCGAAGGGAAAAGGGTTACTGAAAGAGTGGTATCTTAACTCTGATGTTTTTCAATCCAGGTCTTAATGAAGGATATAAGGACAAATGATGATTGCCTAAAATCATCATTTTAGCTGAAACCCCCACTGCCGCCAATGGGCCAGATCTAGATGTGTTTTCCAGCTGCGGTACAAAAACGACTATCCAGCTACCCACCCATTTTCTGGAAGCACACGAAAATGGGTATTTTTTTTTGGGGGGGGGGGTCTACCGGTATCCAGCCAGCAGAAATGAATCGAGGTTCAGCCGAAATGCACAAGCCTACTATATAGCATGGTGTGTCAGTATCATAGGTTAAAGAAAAACTGACCTTGTAAAATCTAACTTTATGTGGCCAAAGAATGGAAAAATGCCTCCTAGTGATGCAAGGGAACACCTTTGGTAGGCAGGCTAAAGTGCAGTGGTCAAACTAGCTAAATGAGCAGAGGAAAAATTCTTCACTTACTTTTCTCAGAAACAGGATGATTTGGAAACAATTGCCTGAAAAATTGGTGGGGTCTCCTTTATCTGGACAGTTTCAGAAAGAGAATGGGCACCTACCTGTTGAGAATGATTTAGCTGGAGATCCTGCATTGATCGAAGGACTGGATTTGATGGCCCTTGAAAGTATGTGATGATTGCCCGAACTTTGGTAGCTATTAAATTAACTTACAAGGGAATCTTGGAAATTTCTTTAATGCTAGGTTACTACTATATAGCAAAGTTATGAATGAAGAAAACATGGGCAACTTCTCAATTTCAATCCCCCAAACCCCACCCCCTCAACTCCCAAAAGTCCCTCCATTCAGCCCCCAGGCCTTCCAGTCTGAGCCAGTTCATATAATCTGGCTCCTTCCTGCTCAGGGCTTCTGGATGTTTTTCTTCCTTTACCTTGGCTATGAAACTCATGGCATTGAGGTGTTCTGGTGTCTTAAACACACCAGATATGTATCCATGACATTACAATTTTGTATGATTCTAGGATTTGTGTCGTAATTCTATACAAGTTGTATTGCTTTAATAAGTAACACCAAACTCTGAATTCCTGGACTTACTGAATGCAGAGAAATAGTCACATTAGGATGTTTTGGTACTAAATAGTAAATACAGTAATTACTACATAATGTTACCATATATTGAACTGCTTTTACTGTCAATTTCTTGTAAAACATGTTTTGATGCTTAATTTGTAAAACAATAACATAATTTGACATTTAATAGGCTTTTCCTTAATCCTTATTATCCAACATTTTTGCTTATCCAACATTCTGCCGGCCCATTTATGTTGGATAAGCGAGACTCTGCTGTACTTGGAAGAGAATCTACAAGGGAATATCAAGTATGCAAATGAAGTAAATTGTTTTTTTTAGACCATTCAAAGATTTGGAGCAGAGTATCACTAGGATGCTGTCCATTTAGGCTTATTGAGCTATGGCAGATAGTAGAAATATTGAATTTTCTGAGATCAGTAATAGTGTGGATGAGAACCAAAAATATGAAAATCCAGATGTAATAGTATGTTTGATGGAAGATGAGTTGCAATTCCCTGAAGGATCAGATTCATGGTTGTGGAAAGATCCAGGTTTGTCACTGGAGACCTGAGTAGCATAGAGTGTCTTCTACCAACAATGTCTGGTGGATCACCTATATTAGTGGTTCTCAACCTGTGGGTCCCCAAATGTTTTGGCCTTCAACTCCCAGAATTCTTAATAACTGCTAAACTGGCTGGGATTTCTGGAAGTTGTAGGCCAAAACACCTGGGGATACACAGGTTGAGAACCACTGACCTTTAACATCTTGTGGCTATTAATAGCCTGTCTCAGAAAGCGTCCAGATTAAATTACAGCCACAATGTGTTGTTGCTGCATTCCAGAACTGCTCAGAAACTGGAGTTCAAAATAAAGCCGATAGACTTCTATTAGTATCTGTCTGATGGGAACTACCTCACTTATTCTTAATCACCTTCACTGGTTCCTAGGCAATTTCCAATCACAATTTAAAGTTCTGTTGCTTCTCTTTGAAGCCCTACATGCTTTGTGACCTGAAGGCTCACTCCACCAATGTGAATCTGACCCAAGCTTGTCAAAGTTTTTTTTCCAGCTGTAACTCCCAGAATCACCCAACCTAAGAATTGTAAATAGATATTCTTGCAATTGTTTCTAAACTCTGATATGGCTATACATTGCAACAGTCTTTGAGATGTAATTCCTACATAACATTACCATGTATTGAACTGCTTTTTCTATTGATTTGTTGTAAAACATGATGTTTTGGTGCTTAATTTTTAAAATCATAATGTAATTTGATGTTTTATAGGCTTTTCCTTTATACTTCCTTATTATCCAACATTTTCGCTTATCCAACGCTTTTATTTTTCAGTGATTGGTTTGGGGGGGGGGGCGCCAAAATTCTGTTCGCCTACACTTGAAAAATACCTAGGGCCGGCTCTGGCGGGCATAGACCTTATTTACACAATTTTACAATCCTGACTGAGCTGATTTTACTTTTCTGCTCTGGTTTTTATTATGTTTTTTTTAAAGCTCTGTTTTATTTGATTTGTTTACTGCCCTAGGAGGAGTAACATGAAAGCTGAGATACTTATTTTTAAATTAAGCAAATACAAATTCTACCATCCTATGTGCACATACTTTTGTGTGCATCTGACTTGGGTTTATGAACTAAAATGCACAGGCAATTGTGGATCATGAAGTTCATTTATGGTTATTGACCCTCTGATTGAAAATGTGTTCTATTAGCAATAACCATTTATTTTAAAGCAAGTAAACTAAATTCAACCATGCTGAATATAGTGTTTCATGAAATAAAATGTTCTGCTTTGAGCAAGAGTAAAGCCCGCTTAAATATCTTTAAATTATATATCATTTATTGAAATATAAAGATCTCAATTTACATGTTTTTTAAAAGACAAAAATAAGAATGGGGGCATTTGCATTACATTTTGTACCTATGGCAACTCATTCTAGCTTGTTCTCATATATTTCACAATATCGTCAACCTTGGTCTCTCTTACTCGCTTTTCTCATTCTAAAATATAAATTTTGGACATTTAAAAGTGCAACAGCGTGCCTGTGGAGTATATCACAGTTTAAAAAAAATTACAATGGCAGTGATACAGCTTGTTATAAATGTTCGGCAGTACTTCTCAAAATTGATATAAAAATACATATATACATATTGATGTATAACATCACCTCATCTTATGTCCCTCATTATATCATAGGACTGTTTTATACATTTGCAGACCACATTTATAGGATTAAAGTTGACCATTCAAAATGGGAAAGTCATATTTCACAGGCAAAATTCGATTGTCATCATATGAATGTGGAACAGACGAGTTGGGTGGTCCCCTCAAAACTGAGTCACAACACAGAAAATAGTAGGAAGATTAACATCAAATAGTCACTAAAGTAATAAAATCCAGGATTGTTGTGGTTTTCCAGATTAGTATTGAACAACTAAGTGTGCAGTCCTATACACCCACTGAAGAGAAAGTGGATGTGGGATGCAGACTTAGTTCAAGAGGTACCTCCTGCATTGATTTCTTGTCTTTGTGAAGTTTTTCAAAGTGCAGTCCATTGCAGTATTGCAAGAAATGTAATTCCCTTAAGACAAGAAATCTAAGAATTATTTTGGTCCATACCTACAGTTTGGTCCCAATCCACAATAGTTACATTCCAAAAGATGTTGGGCCTGAGTGGCATGAGAGAGCAGATAGTGATACACAATTCTTTCCCTACTGGGATGCAGACACGAAAGACATGTGTATTCATTTGATGGCATATAGAACGAAGAGATGGGTATTGTAAAGTTGGCAGTGTGATCTATGCATACAGAAAGCAAGTTCTGGATTAGCACAAGCACAGGATGAAGACAATAACATGAAGAACAATGCAAGAATATCATAGCTAGCTTAGTGGCCTGTAAAATATCAATGTCGATTAAACAATCTAAACCATGTGCAGGAAGGCATGAGAAACTACTTGATAAATACAAATGCAAGGAAGGTTTTTATATGTCCTTTCGAGCCACTGCAGTAACACATTTGCAGTGAATGGGACTTGGTTTAGTAGAGATACTGCCAGTGCTAGGTATATAGAAGGGATGGACATGGCAGCCCTTGCAAATAGCCTCATGTGCAGAAATCAGATGTACAGATGTACATTTAAATCCCATTGATTTCAGTGGAATATGATTAAACACCTCTCTAAATATCTTCCCCTAAAATTAGATAGACTTTCAGAACTTAAGGCTAGCAGGATCATGCCTGATACTTCCATGAACACACCAAAGCATCACTTCATAGGTTCAGGTTAACTTGTAATTGATTATTCGCTAATTCAACACTGGCCCAGTCCAAACTATTGTTTTCAACTGCATTATTTAGTCCTCTCAGGGGCTCTATCACATGCTATATTGATATGTTAGTCCTTAACCATCATGTTAGTAAATTATTGAGTCACAACTACAATAATTGGTGAGTGAGTTTGTTACATAAAACATCATATTCTTCCAAGTGGTTGCTCACCCTGGCCAACTGATCACATATGCTATACGAAAGGAATAACTAGGAACCACAGATCTCACAGGAAATCCAGCAGACCTATACACAGAGCCAGATTTAGGCAAGATTAAGTGAATGCAAGGCTTTATATTTGTCACAGGATTTCAGTAACTGGTTTGCATCTTGTGTATAGTGCTACGAAAAACATGCCTCTGAGAATGAGCCAGGTTTCTCTATAGTGATGCAACTACACATTTAAAAATAAGGAATATGGTTGGGTGGTAATGAGACAGCTCCTAAGCAGGCTTGCACTCTGACACGCTTTTGTAATAATTAAGTAATGAGCTTATGTTAAACAACATACATTCTGCTATCTCTTTTTGAGAATCATACTGTCCAGGTCTTCCTTTTTTCACAATCTGGTTCAAAAACTCTGTAATGAAATCACAGCCTGTGGTTGCAATGGGAATAAAACAATTGGAAATAAGTCCCATTCACCTAGATGAAACTTCTGAGTAAACATGACCAGTATTGTACAAGAAAGCATAAACAACTTTGTCAAAGTTACACTATCATACATAATGCTGGTTAAGCGAAGGCAGCTAACAAATTCTTGCTTGAAAATGGATAAAAAGATTGAAATTAGTTCAAATGGTGCGAAGGACCATTCTCCATATTACAGTGAGAGATTTTTGCCACATACAGGAGATAGATGCAGTTAATCCTATGGCTTAATTGTGTATATAGTCCTCCCCGCGCCAAAGCGTAATGTGTGGGGAGGCCTTTAGAATTGCTTTACTCCTGAGTCAATGCCCAATGCAGCCGCTGAAAAGACTTCTCCCTTTGGACAGTTAGGGGAACTTGACAAAGACCGCAGGATCCAGTTACATTTCTGTTGAAACTCAATGCTAAAACTAGAGCTTTTGTATGTGCAAGCACACATACACACCAAATAGCTACATACATAATGAGAAATCACAGGCTCAGAAAGAAGCGTTTTCAGAAAGACTATTTGGTGTATCAAATCCATTTGCCACATGTAAACCCAAAACAAACTTTCAGATGTGCAGTGTATTTCTTAAATGCTTCAAGCAGCCTTGCTACTGATTGATTAGCCACACGCATGTATTATACAATAACTTGAAAAACCTGGTTGCAAATGAAAGTCTAAAAATAAACTTTAGATTTCTAAGAGTTCTGCTGAATCCAAGGAGGAATCACTAGCATATCAATCCATTGTATTCAGAAAGCCATTCCACTAAAGGACAGAAAACTACATCTGGATTCCTTAGAATGAGTTAGTTTTTCCTATTTCCTAATCTACTTTTAATTTACCAAAACCATTAACAGTCAAATAGAAGAGTTCTGTTTTGTAAATCCTTAAATCAAAAATACTTTAGTTTGTTAGTAAAGTTTTTATGTACTGTGTTTTTAATGTATGACAATGAGTAGTTATAAACTATACTTAGTGATACTGAGAACAGTAGTAACAGGTAACAGTTATTCCTCTATGGTTACGAAGAATCTCACTTCATTTACTAAGCTATTGTATTAAGTTTTGTAAATTCCTCTTATTTCCCTTGTTTGCATTAGCTGTGAAAGGTAAAATATTGTATAGTACCGATCCCTTTGAGTTTCAAAAGTGGTTTCTTTTTTAACAGGTACTTCATCTCATGTGATAGTTCAACAGCAGCTTATAATGAGACTGAAGAAAGCAAAAATCAAAGACGTCTTGAGTGGTCTTTTAAAAAACGCATATTCCACAAAATATCCAGATAAAAATGGAGTATTTACATTGTTTCATTGGTGGTGTTTCTCCATAGTAGAAATAATATCCTTTGTGAATGCCCCTGAAACACAAACGGGATTGTCTGTGGCCTTTTCCTTTATCCACCTATCTATTGAAACTACTGAGATGCTACTGACATACTTCAAGAGCAATTTCCAAATTCTTGGTCTTGTTCCACAAACCAGCGAGACCTCTGTGTCCCCAGCGAGGCCACCTGGTATTTATTTTAAAGTGGTTTTCCTTACGGAGTCAATTGTCCATGAGTCGCTGAGCTTTCGTTTCCCACTTCACGTAGCTCAAAGGATGTCCACTCCTTCCTTCAGGATTACAGGAAGCTGTCCTCAACCAATTCGGAGGAATCCATGCCAATGTCGTCAATAATGTCGATGTCATCAATGGTTTCATCCTCTCGCTTGACAAAGGTCGAACTGCTGGATCCGGTTTCAATGGCACTTTCTTCAGAGGTCTGGGAACTGTAAAAGAAGACCATCAAGGAAATTAGGATGCTAAAAGTACACTCCAATATATCCAACAGGATTTGGTTTCAGGCCCCTCTTTGATATCAAAATCCATGGATGCTCATGCCATTAAATCATAGACTTCTAAAGTTGGAAGAAACCACCAGGGCATTCAGTCAAACCCCCTGCCATGCAGGAACACATAATCAAAGTACTCCTGACAGATGGCCATTCAGTTTCTGCTTAAAAACCTCCAGATATACAGTGATATATGATATATGATATACAGTGGCACAGTAAAATGGCATCTCTTACATAAAATGCCAAACAATTCACACAAGTACCAGAGAGAGCTTCAAGATCTGTAAAATTGCAAGATATATCAGATTACTTCTATACAGCTGAACATGGCAAAATATAGCTTTGATTTTCTTTAGATGTTTTATCCAAATATTCTTTGAGCCATGGATGCAGAACCCATGGATATGATGGTCAATTGTGTTACGGGTTTGTGGAAAAACAAACTGTGTGCAGTCCTGTCCAGACTTACCCAGCCCTTTTGTGCATCCACAATGAGCAAATACAAGCCAAGAAAATGGAAAAATCAAAGTTTACTCTTAAGTAGCAGAGTCAAGGAGAAAATTAAGCAGCTCCAAAAACACAAAACCTCCAGCTTCAAAATAACTCAGTACATCTGGAGTAACAAACTCACATAAAGTTCTTTGCATTAAATTCATGCATTTTCCTTGGAGATTTCTTCTTCAATGGTGCAAGGAGACAAGCATAGTAGGCTATCAGCCAGGAACTTACTCCGAATAAGGTCTGAAGCAAGTGATTCAGTAAGTCCCAAAAAGCATTACAAATATTCCCCAAGTTATACCCCATTCAGGGAGTGGTTCAAGCTTGTTATCCTTGATTGTTCTAATTACCCAACTTTGAATTGTGATTGACCAGGTGTTTTTCCCTTAACACACATACACACAAGTGGCAGTCCCACAAAAACTTAGCCAAATACATGCACATGCAGCAATAAATTGCATTCAACTGTAGAGTCAACAGAACCCCATCTTAAGAGTTCGTTAAAAAATATATTTGGATAATCTGTGCAAAAAGAGCTTACTGAAATGCCAGGCTGCAGCACACCTGGTTAATCGCCAGCTGCAATAGATCACTGCCGACTGAAGATTGGAAAGGACAAAGCCCGAGTCAGATTGAGCTCCCAACTGTTAGCCTAGCTTACTGCCCATCTAAGCAGTTCAGAAACAGCTGAGCTGCGAGTAGAGAAATTAGCCACGCTTATAACGCGGAGGTATTTTACAAATCATAAAAATTCCAGTGATCAAAGAACAAAGGAGTGAAAATTCTGCAGTCAAAAAGGGCTCGTCGTCATAGTGTCACAGCGGATAGAGCGACAGCACTCCCCTGTGGCCGAAATCGAGCATAACCTCCAGGTGCAGATGTGGAAAAATGCCTAAATACCTCTATTTGTCTGTTCTGTCTTGTATGTCTAAAAAAACTCAGCATTGAATGTTTGCCATGTTTGTGTGCATTGCAATCCTCCCTGGGTCCCCTTCGGGGCAAGAAGGACAGAATATAAATACTGTAAATCAATAAATACATACATAAACATCCCTCACTACTAGCCAGATGGAATTGTAATTCCCGTTATACGTAAAGGGCCACAAGTTACATTGCAGACTTTCTCACACACTCCTTAATCTACTTCCTAGCAAGCTAGCAATGAATCCCTTGCTATTTGCCAGGTAACTTGTGTATATCACAGAAAATTCTTGTGCAGTGGTGGATTATTCCAAGGCTCTATTCTAAGCTGCATGATCATTTCATGCAGGGCACAGCCCAGGACTAACAGGAATTCTAACACACTTCTAGTCTTAATAAGAAATCAAGGAAACCATGGGGTGAACAAAGCACACACATATAAGAAATCCAGGAAGTGGCAAATCTTGAAAAGGCCCTCATCACTTGCTGAATATTATAGATGACCAGTTGGTTCTATGCATATTGTGCATATAATTATAAATGACAACAATAAACACTTTCCAATATTTAACATTGATCAAGAATTAGTGACTGAACTCCATTAAAATGCCTATTCCAGATCTGCTTCTTTGTGTGAATTATGACATCAAAATTAAAATTGAAGTGATGTTCTTTTCAGTGTTTACCTATGCCTGTTCCTTTTGCCAAGTTCATCTTCTGAGACAGGGTCAATATCCGGCAGAGGAATGATGTATCCACTGTCAGCACTTAGTCTTTGTTCATCAAAGCCGCTCTCCCTATCTTTCAGTTTGTCTTCATTTTTGTAAGTAACACCAATGTAAGTGTTGTCACAGTCTGCTCGCATGCGTGTGACAGCAGGATGGTCACTCTTCAGGAAGTCCAAGTGAATTCTCTCATAGCTCTGAAAAAACATATATTTTGTAAAATTGGTCATACACCATCCCATTAACCTATATCTCTGTTCTTTATAAAACTTAAAAATATAAAGTATAAAGTTTGTTTGAGGTGTAGAAAATGTGACTAACGACCTCATCACATGAGGCTTTTGTCCTTTCCTATGATGCTTCCAGGATGGAGCCAGGTCAGAGCCTGCCAGAGCTCATTGTATGACGCAGGGCTACTTCCGGTGGGGCTCAGTCCTGTCTCCGTCCTGGAAGCATTATAGGACAGAGTCCTGAGAACACAGGTAGCTTCCTCTCTTCTAAGTACCTAAGATGGGGACAAGTATGGGGGAAGCTAGGCAGCGACAGGATTATTTTCCCCACTGCCCGATTGATTTTCCCTGTTGCATGATGGATTCTCCCACTGTCCCCTAGCTTAAAGACCTCCATGTGATGAGGTCCTTAAACTTAATATCTTGTTACTATCACCTGTAAGGAAGGAAGTGGCCAAGTGTTGAGTAAAAAGAAGAAGAGAGTGAGTAATTAATTTCAGTTTTGGTTCTATAATAATTTACACAACCCCATATATATCTGCCTAGCTGGAACAGAGAAAGAGGATTTATCTCTTCAAAATCCTGCATTTTCAGCTATGGTATTTCTGATTTCTACATAAACTTCCAGGTGGTGCTAGAAATTACTTACCTGAGAAAGAGATTGTGGGAAAGAGGAGAAATTTCATCACCTTGTCTACATGGTTCTCACTCTTTATTTCACATCCAGGCTAGGAAATGTACAACCTATGGATCACATGAGATCCTCCAACCCAAATTTGATATTTTGACACCCCTAAATACCCCTAGAAGCACCCAAAATGGGGTATGCCTTTTAATACTCACAACAACCAGACTGGAAAAATGCCTCCAAGTCAGCTGAATTTTCAGCCAATTTTTGGTCAATTGTCAGACACAATCATGAAGACTGCAAAAACTACGGGTAGAAGTTGCTCATACCTGTCTAATGTGACTATGGGATTTCCATTTTGAACCGTTGTCATATCTAATTTGGCCCTCAGCAATGTCCTTTTTTGTTACACATAGTTTGGTAGCTGAAGTCCCTACAGATTTCTCACGCACTGATTCTTCAGTTGTGGACTAGTCTGTATTAATCTATAATGAGCATCTCACATGGATTGGTAGACTTCCATCATATTGTACCTTTCTATGGACATTCTCACTCCCTACCAATGCTCTTCTACAAGTTGCAGGGTTGCCATCATATCAAATGAAACTGATGTAATATCAATATTGTGTCCAATTTTCAGCAGAAAAAGTATTTTTTTTTCAATTCAGCAGAATGCCCCTCCAAAATGCCAATTAGGGCATTTGGAGATGCATATTTTCTCTGTAATATTGAACAATTTAAAATGTTAGGGGCCTTTGTAAGTCTCTTAGCAGGTTTCTGGATCTGCAAAACAAGGGTCTACGAATTGTATGTGGTACACAGGCTGTACTTTCCCCACCCCTGTTTTAAAACAACTTTAATTTGCCAATTGGTTGTTGACGTGTGTTTTCAAGTTGTTTCTGACTTAAAACAACCTTTGCCTTCCTTTGAAGCTGAGAAAATGTGATAAGATCACATGGATTTCTGGATAAGGGGGGATTAAACCCTACTCTCCAGAGTTGTAGTCCAACACGCAAACTATGCTGGCTCCTTCAGTCCTATTTAGGGCCCATGAATCATAACTATAAATGAGTAAACTCTTCTGAGATTTTAAAAAGCTTAATTGCTTTGGACAAACCTTCTTGTATTCTCCAGGCAAAAGATTCTCAACTATTTCACTCAAGTGGTAAAAAGAGGGTCTCTTCTCAGGTTCGCTGTTCCAGCATTTTACCATGATGTCATACCTGTGAACAATATGGAAGAAAATAATTTAATCGTCTGGGAATTTCAAAGATGAACTAACAACATAATACTGGCTGAAAAGATAGAAGCAAATGACAAGTTCACCTTTGCAATTCCAAAAACCAAATTCCATTGAACTGAACACTGACTCTTCTATTCCATATGGTCTAAATATAACACCCACCCTTTTTAAGTCTCAGAAGAGCTATATGAATTTGTTCATTTGTCATCTTACTCCTTTGTTTAAAAGCATTTTTTCTTAAAGTGAAAAACTGAAATGTTTGTGATGGGAAGTCAATCACATCATCCACAGCTGAGTTCTGGGAACCCGCCCCACCCCCAAAAAAAACCTTCCGTTCTGGAGAAGTTGAGATAAGATATGCTTCAAATGGTTTTAGATGGGATTGGCTGAGTCCAATGTTCCAAATATATTATGTCCCATCTTTCTTTGAAACAATGACAGTACTGTACAAGGAATAGGCAAGAATAACACATACACTTCACTGGTAGCATGGTCAGGTTTTGTCATTCGATATCCACTCTTGATTTTGTTATAGAATGTAGAATCAACCATCATGCCAGGATATGGGGTGCCACCTGAAAGCCAAGCAAAATAAAATGTTATTAAATATTCAAGAAGCCATGACAAAACTTTATTTTATACATTGTGAAGTTTGTCTTTTTTACACTGTCAATAGTTCTGTCAATTGATTTTTAAAAATAAAATATAATTGTATAAATATATATTTTATATAAATATAAATATATAAAATATATACAGTATATTTAAAAATAAAACATAATTGTTTACAAAACAAATCACTAGAACAATGGGCTTATACCTTGCCACATACCTCAAGTTCCAAAGGGCTAGAGACTTGCTTTCTTTTCTTTTTTTAAAAAAAAGCCAAGATAATTTCAGAATTATGTTTTATTGGGGGAAAGAAGAGCACATGTTCTTTTCTGGACTCTACAATACAGTAGAGTCTCGCTTATCCGACATAAACAGGCCGGCAAAACGTCAGATAAATGAAAATGTCAGATAATACAGAGGGATTAAGAAAAGCCTATTAAGCGTCCAGTTATGATTTTACAAATTAAACACCTAAACATCATGTTTACAACAAATCGACAGAAAAAGCAGTTCAATACACGGTAACATTATGTAGTAATTATTTACAAATTCAGCACCAAAACATTGCAATGTATTGAAAATGTATAGAAGTTGTATTTAAGTTAACATTAAAAATTGACTACAAATAAATATAGAATTGCATACAGTAACTTACAGTAACAACACTGTCAAAAGTTAAGTCTGTAAAAATACATGAGTTATAGGCTACACATGTGTGCTTGCTGGACCTGTTATAATCATTTTTTGTGTTGTGGTGCCTCACCGTTAGGAGCAACAAAAATTAGTACAGTCATGCTCCCAAGCAAGCAGCAGACTTTTATCATCACCGATTTATGCGTGTTTTTTGTTTTTGTTTTGGGGCACTAGACAAAACAGAATGTTGGATAAGTGAAGGTTGGTTAATCGAGACTCTACTGTATAAGCTATCATCTCTTAATAGGTTAAGGTAAAGGTAAAGGTTTTCCCCTGACATTATGACCGACTCTGGGGGTTGGTGCTCATCTCCATTTCTAAGCCGAAGAGCCGGCGTTGTCTGTAGACACCTCCAAGGTCATGTGGCCGGCATGACTGCATGGAGCCTTGAACAAAAACATAAACCTTACCTAAGTAAGATCTTGATATTGGTATAGTTTTATGGCAAAAGACTTGTTTGTTATGGTCTCCAAGTTTTCTTTACTGTAATAAATTCATTTCTTAATAGGGGAATTTATTACAGTAAAGAAAACTTGGAGACCATAACAAACAAGTCTTTTGTCATAAAACAATACCAATATCAATATCTTACGTAGGTGAGGTTTATGTTATTGTTCAAGGAGAGTTGCATATTTAGTTTTGGAAAATTTACTAAAGTAGCATTATTGCATCAGAGCAAACAGCATCCTTTGAACTGTCTTCTTGTCTCTCCTCTAAATCAGTGCAGAGAGTCCTAAAATCTGATACCTAGAACATCAGGGTGAATAGTCTTAACAAACACTCTAAATCTCTTGCTGGATGTGAATCTCTGTTCATTACAGTAAGAACATAAATTTAGGATTTCAGGTGAGAACAGGTTGGTTTGGCTCCCAGCACCCATGGCCCCAGCCAAAATGACTACTTCTCTGAGACAATGGAAACTGGAGTCCAATGACAACTGGAAGCCCATACAACTCTCCATCCCGGGTCAAGATTCCTATCTACATAGCCACATAGTTTCCTGTTTATTCAGGAACAGGAAACTGTTTTTCTTTTGACTCAATATGAGTAAAAATAATCGAGTACCTACCAAGAGAAAATATTTCCCAGAGCAGAATGCCATAAGACCAAACATCACTTAATGTTGTATATAGGTTGTCAAAAATGCTCTCAGGTGCCATCCACTTCACTGGAAGGAAGGTCTGAAAGAATTCCAAAAGATAGTAAGAAGTGATTAAATGCAATTAAAACGCAGATTATCACCATCAAACTATTTAAAAATAAGTATTTATAGGAGGAGGAGGAAACAAAAAATAGCCAGAGATATTAAATCTCCATCCACATACCCAAAGACAACTGAAGATTTCAAAGGCGCACAGCAGATCAATAGTATCAGGAGCAATGGCACGCCCTTTCTAGTTTGCTCAGGTAATTTGCCAGCATGTATTTTGCACTGAGATTGTTGCATGGTTATAAGGTTTGAATATTGTTTTGTCACATGGAAACCAATGGAAATGTAGTAATTGTTCCCCATTGAAAGATATTCAAACATTATCTACACTAAAATTCATTTATCAACCAGATGTTTATGAATCAACACAAAAGCAAATTCAGAAAAATCTGATTGATAAATGAATGTACAACAACTTTAAAAAATCATACAGAGGCTTTGAAAAAAAAAGCTTGGACAAACAATTGAATCAAAATCAGTTTTTACATTCTAGTATATCAGAAGAAATGTTCTTAGATTGTTAAAACCTGCAGCAATCTTGTTCACTGTTAATTGCAACCTGAGAAATGTCATATATTAGCAGAATCTTCTAAAGCCGAGATAGGATAGCCTCACAAAGAAAAATAAAACTTCACTATAATGTGTGAAGTGAGTGTTTTATGCCAGTTGGAGTGGTTGGGAAGAAAGTACTTGGAATTGATATGGTGATCAGAAAACTCTTGTTAAATACATACATATATATATTATCCAGTGTTCCATTTATTTCATCCAAAATTCCTCAGTAAAAATAAATACACAATCCTTGCACCAACAGATTTGTATCTGTATGCTACAAAATATCTGTGCTGTAACACTATAAAAGGTAAAGATTTCCCCTGATGTTAAATCTAGTCGTGTCTGACTCTGAGGGTTGGTGTTCATCTCCATTTCTAAGCCAAAGAGCCAGCGTTGTCCATAGACACCTCCTAGGTCATGTGGCCGGCATGACTGCATGGAGCGCCATTACCTTCCTGCCAAAGCAGTACCTCTTGATCTACTCACATTTGGATGTTTTCAAACTACTAGGTTGGCAGAAATGGAGACTAGCAACAGGAGCTCACGCCGTCTCATGGATTTGAACTGCCACCCTTCCTGTCAGTAAGTTCTGCAGCTTAGTGGTTTAACCCGCTGTACCACTGCAGCCCCTTATAACACAATGGTACATGGGAAAATATCCCAAGCTATAGAGTTTTTTGGATAGCTATTCCTGAGAATGGGGATACTGGATGTTAAAAGTCTAAAATTTAAGACAGGAGAAATGAGAAAGAGGCTACAGATGTACAAGATGCAGAGCTTCCCCACTACCCTGTCATATCTGTGGAATAGATTTGAGATACACCAGTTCTGGGGTTTTGTTCCTTATTTCCCCACCTTTTCACTTTGGAAACTGACTTGCTTCCTTTTAACAAGTTCTCAAAACAATGCTAACAGTGCTGGCAAAGGAACACAGCTACCGCTCCCTTTGGTTTTACAAGGGGAAAGATGCTTTGCCTCTGATTTTTCCTTTTCTGCCCCTTCTAGCAAAGAAAAGAAGAAGAAAAAATACATACGCTGCCTTTGGAGACATAGTTTGAATCATGCATAATATCTCTAGCCAGACCAAAGTCACAGATCTTCACAATTTTTCCTTGAGCCAGGAGGACATTCCTTGCTGCCAAATCACGGTGTACACACTGCAGAACAAATTGACTACATTAATAGGAGTTACAGTAATGAAATGTTTACAATGTTTATGTCCTTTAACAGTTTAATAAGCAAACAAGAATGATCTTTATATAAAGGGTTTGCAGTCATAATTTGAAAATAGAAAAATCATCCAAAAAAGGGGGAAGGACATTTCTAGATATTTTCAGTATGGAATATTCACTTCAGCTGGAGATTCATTTCATCTTGAAGATATGCTTCTGAGAAAACACATCACATTCTTGCAGGCATATTGTCCAAACTTTGCTTTTCTAACTCTATTGAGCTATGGAGTTGTCCGGAAGTGGTCCCTATACAACAGTGGTTCTCAACCTGTGGGCTGCAACCCAGCAGTGGGCCACGAGATCAAAAATCATGTCTGTGAACCTCCTTCCTCTTAATTAATTTATTTTATTTTATTTATTTTATTTCCACCTCTTTCCGCAGAGCTGACCATTGCATTGGATAGACCACATCAGGTCTAAATTATTAAATATGGTTTTCTGTGGGCGAGCAGATGGTGACTACTGGATGACATATGTTCTGTTTCAGAAACTAGACCTGATGTTGTCTATGCAGTTTTCAGAATCAGCACCCCAAATAACCAAACCAAATCTAAAGTTGACCAAAAACTGACTCGTAACCCTTTTGGTACTAATGTTGGAGAGTGGGCACTGGTCTAAGTGGGGCATGGTCAAATAAAGGTTGGGAACCACTGCCATACAGCATGGCATGCTATGGTGGATAAAGTGGCATGTGCTGCATCTTCTGATCTATATCTTGGCCATCTGATCCATTCAGATAGGAGCTGCTATTTACTAGTGTTTGGGAGTGAATGGAGGAATATTTTTCCATTCTGCATTCTTTCCCCTACACCAAAATTATGGATTTTTTCAAAGACTGATATAAAAATGTATTAACTGATATTTCAAAAAAGAATTTCACCCATATAATAGAAATGCACTGAATGTCTGTGTTTTGCTTTCCTAAGAACTATTAGTGAGATGTGTAGTACTTTTCATCTTGTCAAGGCTTTGAATAAGAACATATGTGATTTTTATTTCATTTGCGTTTTGCAAAGTTGAAATGCACCTAGCATTACATGCAGGGCCGTAGCCAGAAAAAAATTTCGGGAGGGGTTTTGAAAATTTCGGGGGGGGGGGGTTTGAACCCCTAGCACATACCCCTCCTCGCTACAAACCTGTCAATATCTGCTTGAGATAGTGCCTGGTGGGACTCTTAATGTTTTGCATCTCATAGACTTAGCATGGGGATTTGGTTAACCAGTTAAAATTCATGAGTAAGCGAGAGAAAAATTTCGGGGGGGGGGTTGAACCCCTAAACCCCCCCACTCACTACAGGCCTGATTACATGATATAAAAAGAGGCAATTGCAACATTTTTAGTAACATGAATTGATTGTATCTCATGGGCAACTGATTGCCCAACAGCTTGTCCAATTGCTTTGCAGAACTGCCTGTGCAAAGATATAATCCAATGTAACTGCACTAGTGGAGATTTTCACTTCTCTAGTGTGAAATTGGATTTAGACCAACGTCAAGACAAAAAGCAGGGTACATTATTATTTGTCCATGAAATAAGCAGATGTAAAAAAATGCATGTTAAAATAACTTGTACATTTGGTACATTAAGACTGTTGGAGAATGACCCTGAAATGTTGCCTGTTCCAACCTTGTGTTCTCCATCCAACCAACCAACCACTTTATTTATATGCTGCCTTTTTCCTAAGAATGTGACTCAATGCAGCTTTTGGAACACACAGAATACAGCTAAACCACATAATGAAAATTTTAAAAACCACCTGCTTTCCAAATGTGTTGTGGTGTCCATAGCACATGTGGTAAATTAAGAGAGTAGTGATTTGGAGGGCACTAGTTTGAAGAGACAGCTGAAATGTATTTTTTCCTATGTATAAATTACATTGTATATTATTACATTGTACTTGGTTTTATTGGCTATTTGCTTTATTGGGAATTTGTATTTGCTTTATATTTCATTCTGATTGGCTTGGATACCAATTTGGAAATGCAGACTGCAAAACCAATGAAGGAAATCAATTGAAGAAATAACTAATTTTTTTTCACATTGTATGTTTGGCTACCAGTATGGCTCTTTCTATTATCACTCATATTTAAGTTCTACAAATAAACATAGTTCAATATTAGGCAATTGCTTCATTAAGGTGCAGTCTGCTCTCCACTTACTTACCTGGAAGCAAGTCTGAACTCAACTAGACCAAGCTATTAGTAGACAAATACAAAGGTTTGAAAGTTAGTAGCTATTAGTAGACAAATACAAAGTTAAATACTCACATTTTTCGATGCTAAGAACTCCATTCCCCGGGCAACTTGGTAGGTAAAGCTCAATAGGTCCAGCAAACTGAGGCCTTCTGAATTATCATCTGAAAGAAGATTCAGAACATCTTGTTCTATTGAGGAGAGGGGAAATAAAATAAAATAGTTGTCATACGTATGAAGATAATCCATTAGTTTGTTCCAGCCTTGGAACAGGTGCACTTATCAACATCTGGTGGGTTTGGGGCCATAAGTATTGAGAAGGTGAGCCAGTCTAATGGTCTAACTTAACTGCAAAGGCCACTTCCCTTGAGGAAGAGTTCATTTCAAAGCACATTCAGACTGAACGGATACTGTCTCTGCCTATACAGCTGGTGTTGTTGTTTTTCAACAGCAGCTCAAAGGTCATTCATTCCGCTCTGCTTTCCATGGCGCTGGGTTTGCAGTTTTACAACATGTCCCTCCAAAACATTTCTGCAAAACAAGGGACCCCTTTGTGCATTTGCATCAATCTGTGTCTTTTAAAACAAATCCATATACTAAATATAGCTTTGATTTTTCCTTTGATTATATGCTTTTTCCAAGAAATTGTAGGATTAAAGAAGCACCACCTACACATTATGCAGCTTGCTTGTACTTATTCCACTTGTGGTTTAAACCCAAAGCAATCATTTGGAGATGGCATCGTGTCATCCCACTTTTTTAATTCATTTTTGTCCCCTTTAGCTTGGCTGAGCACAGTCATGTTCTTTAGTAACTATTCATTGGAGGGTCATCCTGTGCCATCAAAGAACCAGTGATTCCATGGCAGTGGCTCTTATTTTGTTCTGGAAACTGGCAGCAGGAGATAGACTAAAACCTTGTTATTTGATTACCCCTTTGGCTCAGTGAAACCCTACAGTGTACTAGTCTTTGCCAAGGAAGTCTGAGTCTAGAAAAAAGTCTGGTTCTGAGACCAATGAACTATGGTGGTCAAACCTGTTTTGGAAGACATGGATTGGGTTTCTCTGTAAAGGGACAGGGAAAAGGCTGAGTTAGCCATGTGGCCCATCACTAACCCTCAATTTAGTACTCTACAAATCACTTGGGAAGGTTCTTTTTGAGGGCTGATAACTGCTAGGAATGAATCTTAAGTGGGGAAGGCATCCCGCAGTCAAATGGCTACAGTCCTACTAAATCTATAAAGGTAAGAAAACTGCTTGTGCCACGTAGGAAAGTGGCTCTAACTAGGACAAGTAGTGGCTGGTATCATATTATTAACAAACTCTGTTCTCCCCATAAATTCTGTCATTATCAAGTGCTGTGTGGCAGAGAAGGAGGAAGGAAATACAGTATTTATTTATTTATTTATTTACAGCATTTATATTCCGCCCTTCTCACCCCGAAGGGGACTCAGGGCGGATCACATTACACATATAGGCAAACATTCAATGCCTTTTAACATAGAACAAAGACAAGACAAACATAGGCTCCGAGTGGGCCTCGAACTCATGACCTCCTGGTTAGAGTGATTCATTGCAGCTGGTTACAGCTGGCTTGCTCTCCAGCCTGCGCCAGTCTTGCTTATCCAACCTTCACTTATCCAACGTTCTGTATCATCCAACACAGTCTGCCTTTGAGTAGTCAATGTTTTTGTAGTCAATGTTTTCAATACATTGCGATGTTTTGGTGCTAAATACATAATACTGTAATTACTACATAAAATTACCGTGTATTGAACTGCTTTTTCTGTCGATTTGTTGTACAACATAATGTTTTGGTGCTTAATTTGTAAAACCATAACCTAATTTGATGTTTAATAGGCTTTTCTTTAATCCCTCATTATTATCCAACGTTCTGCTGGCCAGTTTAAGTTGGATAAGCGAGACTCTACTGCATATTCTTTCACTAATATAAACACCTGCATCATTTCAATCTATAAAAATATATCCTTTCAGCAGAGATACAAGAAAAATTCTGCATTTACTGCACCTTGACATACAAAAATGTACTATAGTTAAACCGAATAATAATTCTTGAACACGTTTTGTTGACATATGAATGTATGGATATTCTATGTGATGGAGAAAATAATTGATCAGATCTTCTACCACATTATCAAAGCTCAAAGGCCACAGGAAACAGATGAGCTAGACTCAGAACAGGGTAGTTGATACTTATTTTTCCTGCAAAGTTTTATGGATTTTAATGGGGGAATGACCAATTATTTCAATCTAGAACATGGTACAGAGGAAAGAGCCACATTTTAAAAAGAGTCATCAGGAAATTTCTCTCAAGAAATCTAATAGTTTGATTCTGCTAAAACATATTCAAAATGAATTGGGATTCATGCCCATGAACTTACCAGACAGATATTTTTTCTTATATGAAGCAGGTCTATCATACAGAGATCTCTGGATGTCAGAATATTTTGACCTGTCTCTCCTTTCTAGCATCGGCACATACTGTGTGGTCTCTGCTTGCTTCATATCCATGTATTCACCATTATTTTCAAATGACAGGATGACATAGCTGGAATAAAACCACAATAACATTATTTTATTTATTTATTTACCACATTTGTAGCCTGCCTTTGTCAACCCCAAAGGGGACTCAAGGCAGCTTACACAGGCACTTGTCCAGTACATATAAAACACATATCCAACATATTAAAAAAATTACAAAATTAAAATTAAACAATAACATTAAAACCTAACAGTTGATAAAAATCACACCATCCGAGAGACATAGTCTAAGCCATTCCATGATCATTGCACAAATATATATGTATTATTGCACTACTCTCTTAATCAAATTACACATAAATTGGTGCAGGGTGAAATTATGACAGTCTCATGTCATTCTCATCTATATTTGTTGATCACAGAATTGAATATATGAGGGCAATTTCACAATGTTTGAACAAGCTGTTGTAGTCAGAGTAGAGGCCTTTTAAAAGGCTGTAAATTGTAAGATTGGGGGGGGGGGGCATTTCCAAAGTTTTGTTATTTCAAAAAAATAATAATTTAAAAATGGGAAATCAGTGCACATAAGGTAATAGAAGCCTTTGAGGTCCAAACAGGTGGAAATGTATATTCTCCTACCTGGCAGGGACAGTCCCAATTAATACCCAGTCATTCCACATTTTCAGCTGCTTTTAGAATATCCCAGTTTCTCTCTCCTCCACCCCTTTGTCTTCAGCTTACTTGCATGACTGTAAACTGAGTTCAAAGTACAAGAGTATTTTACAATTACTGGTAGTTAATTCGACAAGTGGGGAAGAGGGGGCAGAATCTTGGCCTTCCCTGCAGACTCGGTCAAAGCAAACTGCTATAGTTTCTTCTAGTCTTTGTTTTCTTACTATTATGTTCCACATTAACAACTTCTGCTATCTTGGCCACATATGTCCCAGTTTTCATCTATAAAATGCTTAAGGATACAAAAATGTGGCAAGCCAATCCACAAGTACAGTGCTGCAGTTTCAAAACATAATTGAACTACAGGACACAGGATGATGGAGCCTTCCATGACTTTTTATTGACAAAAGATCACACATGTTCCTTTGGAGTTGACCTTCAGTGGTCTTTCTGAATGAGCTCCTCCACCTTCACCTGTAATAACATAGGTACAAAATGCTACAACATTGTGGCTGTTCACTGTAGGATCTGGCTCATTCACCCAATAGGAAATTCATGTTACTTCACGTCTAGTTCAACAGACTTATTTCCATTTCAATAAGAGTACACAGAAGTTTTAAATAGAGTAGAGTCTCGCTTATCCAACATAAATGGCTGGCAGAACATTGGATAAACAAAAATGTTGGATAATAAGGAGGGATTAAGGAAAAACCTATTAAATGTCAAGTTACGTTATGATTTTACAAATCAAGCACCAAAACATCATGTTTTGCAACAAGTCTGCCATTTGTTTGGGAGCGTGGCTGCACTTGTGTTGTTGTTGGGTCATTGGCCCGCTGCTCGTTGCTGCCTAGAGAAATAGCTGTGGATCCGGGCAAGAGGCAGACTGCATTTGATAATACAGAACGCTGGATAAATGAAGGTTGGATAAGCAAGACTCTAATATATATTAGAAGTAAATTCTACCTCCTAGTGCTTTCATCAGCCGAGTTCATCCCAAAGATGTCCAAATCTTTCTTTGTCTTTTCAGGGTTTCGGTTCAGAAAGTTGTCCCTGTTTTTATGCAGATAGTTCACCAAGTCTCCATAAAAGCAGTATTCTGTTATGATGTAAATTGGACCTAGTGGTATCAAGAAAGGAAAAGGCAAGATAATACATAGGTTTTTACCAGGGTCATATTTGGAGAATGGGTGAACCCAAGCTTAGGACCACCAAGATAGTACTAATACTCTACTTGTGTATGAATACCTATGAATGGGTTGAACAAAACGTAGACCACAACATATTACTATACCTACTACTTAGATCTCAGTAACATTGTTGAACCAACTCCCAGAAGCCAGGTAATCTGGGGCGTCTGTAAGTATATACTTAAGTAACTAAATAAAACCTTTGCCTAGCTCAGGTTCTGCTATTGGATATCTGGGTGATTTTTGATAAATCAGAAAGGATTGATTTCTGATAATTTAACACTAACAATAGTAAGTATGTTTTTTCAATATCTACTAAAATTTAAAAACAAAATAGGAAGACAGGGACCACATAACAATCTTTCTGGGTTTTGTGTTGTTCGAAGGCTTTGTTTGGCCTATTGAGTCATAAATTTTGTAAGAATGGGAAACTAGGTGTTTTTGCTTGTTTGCTTGATACAGATAAATAACTCTTTAATACATATAATGTGGTGTATATCTGGAGCCATCAAACAGCTACTTTTGACATGGTAAATTATAGTTGAAGCAAGTAGGACATTGATGAACCCTTCATTCTAATGGCTCAACAAACCTACCTGATTTTGTACATGCTCCTAACAGGTTGACTATGTTCAAGTGGGGTCCAAGATGGGTCATTATCTTTAATTCAGACATGAGAGCCTGCTTTTCACTGGTTCGTGCAGTGGCTGTAGGGAAAATAAGTGGGATAGCTAATTAGAATTATATGGATTTTCAAAAATACTCATAATCCTGAATAGAAATAGGGATTTTGTTATGATTGCCTTGACATATATGCCCCTTACTTCCTTTGGATAATGTGCTGGAGTGAAAGCCCTTTAAGTAAGCTAAACATCTGGAGAAAAGATCTTTATAATCACTATTTTCTCGAAAGGGAGACATGTCTGGTATAACAAACAATGGTGCATTTGTATGGTGAGGACTCATTTTAAATTCTAAATGGGTCAAATGTCTGGATGAGATTTTGTTAACTTCAGACTAATATTTAAATAGACAGCTAGGGACTGAGCTACCTTGGTTTCGTTGGCACACTCTTCTATGCATTTATTTCCAATTTATAATAGTTATAGATTTTCTCAGTTCTGCTATTAAATGATATATTTCCCATTTCTTTCTTTGGGGATGACAAGGACAAAACCATAACATGACATCAAAAATTAATTTTATTTCCATTTCTGTTGAAGCTTCCACCGATTCCTCAGTCCTCTATAAATTTGCACACATCGACAAATAGAATTCACTGACAGAATATGTTGGTGGCCACAGGATAACAATACAGTGCATTGATTTTTGGATTCAAAATGTTTTTGGGTTCAAAATCAAGGTAAGATATTTTAGTCCGTATCATTACTTTCAGAATGAAGTTCTCTGTGAGAACCTGCTGTTTTCACTGGTCAGGATCAATTAGGATGGTTCCATTGTGGAATTGTTTCTGACAGTCAAACTGGAAGGGAAACAATATTCTCTTTCCCAGCTATACTGAATCCCCCTGGAAACCTCCAAAACTATTTCTGTGGAGATGGGAAACTTCTCAATAATGGTTTGGGACAACATGGAGAGCTATGAGGAAGAAAAGGGAAGAAGGTTTGACAATATTAGTGTGGTTGTAGAGAAGGAGTGGCAATTGTGTGTCCTTTAACCTGCCATACTGCATTTTCAGGGATCCCATGAGGTCTGTGGGTCTCTTTGAACTTCCAAATCAAAGCGATTGGTCCCAAGTCCACACTTTTCAATTCCCCACTGATTCGCCATGGGTGAATCGCCCCGTGGGACCTCATCCATCTGATGAGGTCTGTTGTCCATTTGGTCCACATTCCATAATCAAAGGACATTTTAGCATATTTCTCACATGATTATTGGTCACCTGTAGAAACCTCTAAACCAGTGGTTCTCAATGTGTGGGTTCCCAGGTGCTTTGGCCTACAACCCCCAGCAATCCTAGCCAGTTTACCAGCTGTTAGGATTTCTGGGAGTTGAAGGCCAAAACATCGGGGGACCCACAGGTTGAGACCCACTGCTCTAAATAATACCAACTCACCTTTCCTTAATGGGATCATTTCATTATTTTGTTTTACTGAGGAATGTTAAGCCCCCAAAATGATATGATTGTGAATTTCAGACAGGATTCTGTATTTCCAGACTAATGTGTGGATTGGAACAGAATAATCTTTGTATTTCTTACTTCTCTGAATATAACAATGTGGTTCCCAGCTTTAAAAAAATGTACCAAAATCCATTTAAAATGTATTGAATTATTTCATTTTATTTAATACATTTATGTATCATTTCTCAGCCCACCAGAGGCCCCAACAATATACAATGCACGAGGAAAAAAAATAAGACATTAAAAATAGATAAAACAGAAAACAAGTATTTTAAAACAGACCAGATAACAATTTTAACAAATGGTTTTAAAACTATACAGAATTAAAATAGTCAGAGCAGCTGCTCCTGGTTATAAGGACCAAAGGACACAGAAAACAATACAGTCTTAGCTACCCACTGAAAGCTCAAGAAGGATGAAGATATACTGACATTCCCTTGGAGAGCTTTACATTTGAGATGCCACTGGAGAAAGGGCCTTGTCACATGGACTCCCCTCTAGTATTGAGACATGAAACAAGGTCACTGCTAGACATGCTATGATGTTTAAAATTAGTATTTTAGGATAACATACATCTATATCTGAGTACATTCATGAAATTGTATTTGTGAAGGTATTTTGATCAGAAAAGCCTTCAGAAGTCTGTGTACTGATATACGGTTTTTAATGTGGATTATTAAGATGCACATTAATGTGAAATGGAATGGAAAAGAATGCTGTATGGATACATATACATTGACATGGGCCATGAACCAGACATTGGTTTTTACAAGATCCAGAAACTGGGACACTCTTTTGGCACACAGAGGCACCCAAGAGAAGGCTACTGCAATCTGTTCCCAACATCACCATCCTTTACTGGTAAACCTTTCCTCCTATTCCAGTTCTATTGCTTTGCACCTTGTAGCAGCAACATTTTCATGAGATTAGAAAGCAAAATGTTTAGAAAATTGAGAATAAAAAAAGAAAATAGGGATTTCAATCCAGAACAGAATAGAAGAGATATGGATTTCATAGATGTATCAGTGAAAACAAATGATTACACGATGTAACACAGTATTTGTTCTTGGGTTATAAATATCATTTCCTAATTGGGTCTATCTTAAAAACATGGGAAAAGTTTATAAAATTACAAAAACTTTGTTTTTGCAGGACATCCTGCAGCACATTTTGCTATAGTTTTTCGATGAATATCTCATAGTCTCAACCAATTCAACATAGTTTGTGGAAGCCACAAAAACAAAGTTTTTGGAATATAACAAGTACTTTCCAAGTAAGTACCACACAATTAAACAGGAAATAACACTTTCAAACCAGGAACAGATTTTTTTCCCAAATGTTGCTACATAGTGTTATGGTGTGGTTTCAGATGCCTCCATATGTCAAACAAAAATTATTCAATTCATCATGGTTAAGTATCAGTGTACTGTTCTCTTCTCAGACATAGGAAGTAACCAGCAACTGAATGAGCAATAGCTACAAATAACCAAAGGTATTATCCTGAAAGCACCAGGTGGATATTATAGATAGGGTAGAGACTGAATAAGTACAAAAGGATTAGTAATTTCTTTCATCCCTGATAAGAAATATTGCTTTGACATCTCAACTGTAGTGAGATTTTCCACCCCTCTATATGAAAGCAAAACAGATGAAGGGTGGATTTTTATAGGGGGCGGGGAGGGATGTGTATCAAAATCTCAATATTTCACATAAAAAGAGTATCTGGACAAAATGACTCTCCTTTTCTCTTTATTAAGTAAAGCAGACACACATACACACAGGAAACACAAAAAGAGAGGATTATTGGTGTAAAATATGTGACCAACCCTTTCAGTGCTTCCACTTAAAAAAAATCTATGCTACAAGGCATTAGCAGTAGAAACTTGCACACATTCAGAAATTATCCCAGCTTATGTGAGAATTATTTCAAACAAAAAGATGAAGATTTACATCATAGAATTAGAGTTGGAAAAGACCTCATGGGCCATCCAGTCCAACCCACTGCCAAGAAGCAGGAAGATCGCATTCAAATGACCCCTGACAGATAGCCATCCAGTCTCTGTTTAAAAGCCTCCAAAGAAGGAGCCTCTACCACACTCTGAGGGAGGGTCCCACTGCTGAACAGCCCTGTGGAACACTTTCTAAAAGCCACCCTAGTTTGAGGAGGAAACAACCCTAACCCTAACCCTAACCCTTAGGACCTTCTTCAGCAGGTCCACTGGAAAATCAATAACAATAATTGCTTGCTTCATCTGCAAAACGTATTTTTGGGAAAACAGGCAGAAAGGCTTTAGATTTGTTTGATTCTGAGATATATGGTGAAGTCAAATATTCCTTCTACACTAGGGGCAAATATATGTTTTCACTTTGGATCTTCAATGGATAATTCTGTTATCTCACTGAACTGATGAAAGATGTGAACAAATTGAGGAGAAAGAAGAGCC
The DNA here is from genome assembly GCF_035594765.1 of Anolis carolinensis. Lineage (NCBI taxonomy): Eukaryota > Metazoa > Chordata > Lepidosauria > Squamata > Anolidae > Anolis > Anolis carolinensis. Next base: position 75,116,391 of record NC_085845.1, read on the forward strand.
AGTGAGAGGATAATACAAGAGGAAGAGGTGAAGAAAGAGGAATAGTAATGTGGTCCCTGCAAGCCTAGAAGCAATGAAAGTAACTCACTGATAAATGCCAAATAATGCTAAGCGAAAGAGAGAATGAGAGCGAGAGAGGGGTGACCGATGTGTCCATTCTTATTTGTCGTAGTATCTAGTCATGTGGTTTCATTTGTCTGCCTCTGACAAAATACACCTTCTGGTCATTTTCTGTGGCAACTCTATGGTGTGCATCTGCCAGAAGTTGACTAGAGAGGCTCACTAGAGGACCTAATCCTCTCTAGGACTTTCCAAAAGCCCTCCAGAGCAATTCAATAGAGTTCAATAGAGTTTGCTATTACCCACAATTTTACACATCAGTGTGATGTCCTGTAATGTGCTTCCCACAGATATTGAGGTCATGCTGTACTTTCTATTGAAACTTATTAAATCCATTACCAAACAAAGGTGCTCACAACAGAAATAACAGGTTTGTTTATAAACAATGAATATACTGATTAAATTATTAACAGAATATAGAGAATATATAGAAACATTTAACACCCTGTTTTTTGTGACAGCACTTTCATTTTACATCTTGATGGGTTCAAAAATAAAAGAGCAACCCCCTGATGCCATGACAAATATCACACTAATTAATTTTGCTTTCAAGTTCTAATTCAGTCATTTTAATATTTGGCATTAATGAGAGTGATGACGTGGATTATCTGTAACCCGAGAAACACTTACGCTTCAGCATTTTCACAGCCACCTTCATGACAGGCTGTGACCGACTTAATCCATATGCGGTTCCTTCAACTACTTTTCCAAAAGCTCCGGAGCCAAGAATTCGGCCTGTAGACAACAGAGAATGTTTTTAATTGGCAAAATAATCTCATATCTTATCTCATTGCTTCTAGTACTCCTTATGTCATGTGGTTAGTATGCATCTGAGAGTGAACTGTATGAGTTCATTTGTTCTTCTAATCAAAATAAAACATCCCCTTGCAAGCTAATTTCTCCCATGAAGTAATGAGGGATTCCTTATGGGAAATCTGGGCATATTTCTGAGCTCCCTTCCATCATTTGATTGGATTTCTCTGTATTCTACAATCTACAATCATGGGACATTCCCACTGATGCTATAGGGAACAATGTCAAAGAATCTGCTGCAGGTCAAATTTGTCCCAATAATATAAATGTTTTACTGGGCTGCCATTTTTGTTTATTTATTATTATTATTTATTTACAGCATTTATATTCCGCCCTTCTCACCCTGAAGGGGACTCAGGGCGGATCACATTACACATATAGGCAAACATTCAATGCCTTTTAACATAGAACAAAGACAAACAAACATAGGCTCCAAGCAGGGCTCGAACTCATGACCTCCTGGTCAGAGTGATTCATTGCAGTTAATTGCACTGGCTTGCTCTCCCGCCTGCGCCACATGGCTGCAACTTATGGTGAGAAATTACAGCATAGGTCTAGAAGGAACCCTGTCTTTTTAGCAAAAATGGCAGAATTAGGAGATTACTAATTCATGTCTACTAAAATTATGATATGCTGATCTGGAATGAAGTGCATGTTTAAAAGTAGAGGGGACATTCCAAAGACTGAACTGACACTGCTGCTTTGTCTTCAAGAAGTCTCTAATTGTTGGGTTATCTAAGCAATCATGCATGCATTTTCAATGTGGAATGGTTTGTGTAGTTAGTTATGTCTGTTGCTTAGTAACCTGAGCCAAGCTGCATTCCAGAGTTGATGACACCATTTAGGGGGTTTTGCATATGAAATGGGAAATGGGAGTATCCTTTCTGGGGACACACAGGAAGTGATGTACAGATGCCCCTTCCTGTCTCTTCTTCTTCGCTCCTGACCATGCCATGCTGATGTTCCTGTCTGTTAAGAGATATGTAGTTTCCTGAACTGTTTTACTTTGGAACTAAGTTGTTTTTGCCTGTATGACCATCATCATACAAGATTGTGAGTAAACATATTTTTGCTATTTTATTTGATGTCTCTGATGCTTATTTTATGCGCATGACTTTTTAAAGGGAAAGGGAGGCTGGATATTTTGTCTTATTGTTTAATTTCTTTTTACCTCTGCTCACATAAACCCCTAATCTTCTGCGTTTTTACTGCTCTGCACTAATATTTAACCATATTGGGATCATAATCTTAACAGGTTATGAAAATATATTCCTATTACTAATTGACCAAAGGGGAATGCACAAAGTTGCAAACTATTTTGGGGAAAATAAATACCCCTGTTTTATTTATGTACCTTGAACTAAAATCTGATAACAAGAAGCCAGTAAATGATACAGACCTAAACTTGATGGGACAGAACTAAGCATTATTACCTGCCAGTTGCTGCAAATCAACTTAAAAGCAAGGTATTAGGAAGGGGGGACCACTTCAAAGTCTAGCAATTGTAGAGTTATTGAAATCTCCAGTTTGTGTGCAACCTGCTTATCCCAGAATTATGGTTGCAGAAAGTAAGGGCAAATGCAAGTTATACACTTGCATTGGTTTCCTCTTCTTCTGCCAACCAGGTTTTATTCTAAATAAAAGATAGATACATTCATTTCCTACTTTGGGGCAAAATCAAGGGCCACAAAACCTATTCTGAGATTTCAATACAGGCCCAGAATATGCAGGACAATTTAGTTGCTCCATGGAAAAACATGGAACACTAAAATGTCTCCCAATACTTCTCATTGTCTTTAATACAACCTTCAGGGCCAATGCAACAATTCAATTAACTTGGGCTACATATCCCTCCATTAAAGTGTTTCATTGCTTTTAAATGAAAATACAGTTAGGTGCCTTATTTAAAAACCCTCTAGGAAGTTCTCACAGTTTGTCTGCTGAATGAAACTTTGATCTGGTTTCCAGTGTCACAACCAAGATGATATTTCAGCCCACCCCGCCATATTAAACTCAAACACTAAAGGGTTTTTGTGGCAGGAGGTCTGTGAACCACATGGCAGGATGCAGCCCCTAAAAATATGTGCTGCCATGGATTGATCCAGTCATCATCCAGCCCCCATTCTATTCAATGACGTGGCTGTATGTGTTCAGCATGAGGAATACTTCCTATTCTGCCCACACCGCTGCTAAATATGTGCAGAGAAGGGTGGGCGAACTTCCTCAGTATTGCCGCTTTATCATCAGACCATCTGTTCATCCGTGTAATATGGATTCCTTTGAATAAAATACTTGCTACCAGGTGTTGACAACATGAACACCCAATATCAGTTGAAACTTGACAGCTTATTTCTGCGGGCTGTGGCTAATTAGAACACAATGACTTCTGCAACTTCTGGAATTTGGCCCCATGCTCTGAAGGAAGCTACTAGGGCTGGGTCCTTTTCAGGTCCAACTGTATTTTGGCCATGCTTCTTTGGCCCCATCTACTCTGCCATATAATACAATTCAGAATGCTGTTGAACTACATTGAACTGCATTATATAGCACTGTAGACTCATATAATCCAGTACAATGCAGTTAAACTGCATTCTGAAACTTATTATATGACACTGTAGATGGGGCCTTTGGAAATGGAAAAGGGGTGGATGATGTAGATCTCAGTTTTTCCTGTCCTTTTAATAGGAGTTGGCCTTTTATTAGCACTTAATTTTTAAGTGTTGTCCTAAATGCTTATTTGTCAAGAAGTAATTTTAGCTACGTGATGTCTAATTTGGTGTAATATCTCACTATTATTTTATGTTCTTGTTTAATATGTTTTATTTGATTTATGTCATTGGTTTTTGGTTGCACTTTATGATATTGAACAGTTGCACTATTTGTTGTGAACTGCCCTGAGGCCCCAAGGGGAGATAGGTAAAGGTAAAGGTTTCCCCTTGACTTTAAGTCTAGTCATGTCCAATTCTGACGGGTGCTGCTCATCTACATTTCTAAATCAAAGTAGGTCATGTGGCCGGCATGACTGCATGGAGCGCTGTTACCTTCCTATTGATCCACTCACATTTGCATGTTTTTGAACTGCTGGTTGGCAGAAACTGGGGCTAACAGCAGGAGCTCACCTTGCCCCATGGATTCGAACTGCCAACTTTCCAGTCAGTAAGTTCAGCAGCTCAGTGGTTTAACCTGCTGCCCCATAGGGGAAATAGAGCAGGATATTAATAAAGATTATTGTTGTTGTTGTTGTTGTTGTTGTTATTGTTATTCATGAAAATTTTGGTGTAATCTGAAATCTGCAACACTTTCCATTGACTAATTTATTCAGCCTGCAACCTCTATATATATAACACTTTCTGTGTAACATCAGGAGATGCAGGAGATGCAATTGCGATCCTTACCCAGCACTAATCCATCTCTAGGAAATTCCCATCTTGAATCGTAAGGCAGCTGCATGGGATCCACATATATATATTCATGGCCATCTGGGCTGATAGACTCGATGACTCTCCATCTAATTTCGTATCTTGGCTTCTGCAATGTGCAAGAGATGAAATGCAGCATGTTAGCCTCACCCCTATCAAGTGAAGTGAATGATAAATCTACCAGAAGAGTGTTTTTCTAAATTACCTGTTTCCATATGATAACCAGGACAATCAGCGAAATTATTACAAACACTAGCAACACTAGGATTGCGGCAGCCAGAGTCAATTCTGATCTTAAAGCTGAAGGGAAAAGAAAAGGACACAATGATTTACTTTTAGCAGATGGATGGGTCAAGATGTTGCTTCAGAGGATATTTACATTACGATTTATAACAATAGCAAAATGACAGTTATAAAGTAGCAACTAAAATAATTTTATGGTTAGGGGTCACCACAACATGACGAACTTTATTAAGGGGACGTGGCATTAGGAATGGTGAGAACCACTGATATAGAAAATAAAATTACATTAAATTACATTATATGTAGAATCTTTTCAAATAATATTTCAAAATGTTATTAAAACTTCAGGCACTCTTGTGACTTTTGGCCCACCAGATATATATACATACTCATGGTTATGGGGGTCTCACTGTATATGTCTGCCTCACAAGCAGATCTGATTGAACTCCGCAGGACTTTCTTGTGGTTAGAAATACATCCCATTGTGCTATATTTTCTCCTATTTAAATCAGAAGGATATAGAAGTGTTCAACTGACTGAATCATGCCCTTCCCTAATTATTTAAATGCAGCTGTCTTTTAATTACTAGTTGCTGTTTCCTGTCTTTTCTAAGATGAAAGACTCATCTTATACTAATCAATATGTCCTCTGTTTTAAAAAAAACAACAACCATGTGGGGTCAAATAGTGAGGCATAGATATGGGGCAGGAAGAAGGAGCTCTCACTTTCAAAAGGGCATCTTTGTTAGTCTGCTACACCAAAAACAGTGAAGAGACATGTGGCACTTTAAAGGCTAAGTAATACAGTAGATACTATACAATGTAATCTTCCTTGGGAAAGGAATGGAATTATTCTGGGATCTTAGGTATAGCAACATAAGTAACAAATATCTGATTATATATTAGTTGTAATATATACAAGATATCAAGATATATACATATTTACAATATGCATAATATTTATCAAACTATTTTGGCTTTCTAAAAAAAATAATAATGTTATACTGCACTCTTGGAAAGCTGGTATATACTTTCCAAATGGGGATGGACAAAGTATGCAGCCCTTGAGCTTCAACTTTGTAGCCCATGAAGGATTCCCAGAAGCCCTCCAAACTTTTAATTTTAAAAATATCTTGGGGATTTTGGGGTAATCTCTTCAAATCTGTCTAAATCAACTGAATGGTGTCTGAAAATGTAGTCATTTTCCTCTCCTCCCACTGGAGCCCCCCCCCCCCCACAACTTTAGGTATCCTGCTCCTAATTGGCAAATAATCTCTCCAATTGAAAGCTAGAAGTATGTGTATATGTCATTAAGTGTCTTCACATTGCCTATTAACTCATGGCGACTCCATGAAGTTCAAATAATACTTAGAGGTCATTTTGCCTTCCTCTGAAATATAGACTGCAACACTTGCTGTTCATTGGTGGTCTCCCATTCAAGAAATATCTGTTTTGCTTCTATGATCAGACAAGATCTGGTGCCTTTAGGATACTTAGACCCTATAGCTAGAAGTGACATTATATCACTATTGATACACAAAAATGCATGGATTTCTATTCCCTTCACAGTTGTACTCATGTTCTAAATAAACAATGCTCTTATTACATTCCTATAAAAGTCACGTTTCTGTTACCATTTACAAAATTATGTATTTTTTAAATGTTAAATATTAGATTCTCTTTACATGCACATTTACCTCTAAGGAGGTTTTGGCAACACTATCTGAACCGAGGCTACACAAAGTTAACTCACTTGGAGCCACAAGCTTCAGTTCCCGTGCTACGGTTCCAAGGTCATTCCTTGCCAGGCATCGAACAGCCAACGTTTCTTGCACCTTCTGAAAAGTCACCTGGCTCTCTACCATGTTCCTCTCATCCAGATGAGTCTCCATAGTAATATCAGAGATATTGTTAGTCAGGGGAGTCCACGAAGTATCATTGCTGCACCTAGAGAGAAAAATATGTCAATGTAATGAGGGTGATTGAGCCATACATTTGGCTTTTATTGAAGACTGTTCCGTGTTCAAAGAAAAATAGGTCCAAAGGATAAATTTTCTAAGATACTTCACACCCACCCTTCAAGGCTTCACAAACTTTTCTTCCTTAGCACAGCTACCACTTTGGAAACTTTGGTGATAGCACCCAGAGGTCCAAGTTGTATTTCTGTTATAACAGGCAAACATAGCTCTAGACCAGTGGTTATCAACCTGTGGGTCCCCAGATATTTTGGCCTTCAACTCACAGAAATCTAAGAGCTAACAGCTAGTAAACTGGCTGGGATTTCTGGGAGTTGTAGGCCAAAACACCTGAGGACCCACAGGTTGAGAACTACTATTTAATATCTTTTCTCCATTCATTCCAAACACTGTCTTTGCCTCAGTTGTATCCGCCTGCCCTTAGGTGAGCTATTCAGTTTACAAAATACTGAATGCCTCCTGATGGAGCAAATATGTTGGGATTTTAGTATTTATTGCAGTAGTTCAGAGATATTAAAACTATTCTGTTGGCCTGGGTTGCTATTGTCTTAGGTTATTTTCTCATGATTCCTGAAGCCAGCCATAATATTTTATTTCCACCATTTAGTAAATTTGTTTTTAATTCTGGAACATACAGGAATGTATTCTTCTCTTCTTCTTCCCTCCTCTCTTGTTCTTTAAAATATTTTTTTAAAATTTAAATTTTTAAAAATTTAAAAATCTTAACAATTCATGCCCTAGTTTGTATGTTTTTTTATGGAAGATCCTGGGGTACAAAATTACTATGAACAGCTCCCAAAAAATCAGATGATTTGATGCAAAGTATAGTAGAGTCTCACTTATCCAAGCTAAACAGGCCGGCAGAACCTTGGATAAGTGAATATCGTGGATAATGAGGGATTAAGGAAAAGCCTATTAAACATCAAATTAGGTTATGATTTTACAAATTAAGCACCAAAACATCATGTTATACAACAAATTTGACAGAAAAAGTAGTTCAATATGCAGTAATGTTATGTTGTAATTACTGTATTTACGAATTTAGCACCAAAATATCATGATATATTGAAAACATTGACTAGAAAAATGCCTTGGATAATTCAGAACCTTGGATAAGTGAGTTTTGGATAACTGAGACTCTACTGTACTGCAAAATGAAGGAGCTATATCTGGAGAACTCTTTCATTAGAACAATTTAAAAGAGTCCACTGTCAAGAAGATAACTCTTATAGATCCAGATCATTAGGAAACCATTATAATTGTTTTGTTGTTAGCCTTAAAGTCATTTCCATCTTATGGTGACCCTAAGACAACGTTTTCATGCGGTTTTCTTAGCAAAATTTGTTCAAAGGAGATTTGACTTCCTCTGAGACAGAGAGATCATAGAATTATAGAATCATAGAGTTGGAAAAGATGTTATGGGCCACCCAGTTCAACCCCCTGCCAAGAAGCAGGAAAATCTCATTCAAAGATGATGGTTCACCCAAGATCACCCATTAGGTTTTCATGGGTGATGAGGTCTCCAGAGTCCTATTCCAACTCTCAAACCATTAAACCACCTTGGATCTAGTGATTCATAAATACACTAGGCTGGTAGTGTACTTTCTGGAGGAAAGAGCTGCTTGATGGGAGAAGAACTGAAATTTGGTGAAAAGGTATTAACTGTATCCCTTTAACATGCCATAATTCAATCTTGATTAGGCAACCCTATGACTTTTTGAATATACAAAATAAATAAATGTATTCACAAACTTAACATTGACCTTAGCCTAACTGAAATAAAAAATAATAATTGTATTAAGTCAGTAGTTCTGAACCTGTGGGTCCCCAGATGTTTTGGCCTTCAACTCCCAAAAATCTTAACAGCTGGTAAACTGGCAGGGATTTCTGGGAGTTGTGGGCCAAAACATCTGGGGACCCACAGGTTGAAAACCAATGTATTAAGTGAAACATATCCCTGTGAGTACACATATATCCACTGTCTCCTAACATTTAAACCTACATATATTATACAAACATTGATAAGGTTATAAATTTAAAACCATACTGTCAAATCAATACTATTCAAAGACAGTCAGAACCATTTATTGGTACCTTTTTATATCCTTGCAAATCAACCATTCCACATCAGGGAGAGGTGTCCCTTCAGCCAAGCATTTCACAGTTTGCCCAGCAGAGCCATGGTGATTATCTACTAGGTCTCGAATTAAAGCTGGCACTGAAAAAATAATAAATTGGGAAGATCTATCAGGCCCACTGCATACTAATAAATGATGAAGAAGATAAACATATCTTAAAACCTCATATCTACCTGGTAGACTCATTCCTACAGGACATTCAAATCCAGAGCACCTGGACCTCTTTGTTTTTCCTAACATTTGATCATTTATTGCACTGCTTTTCAGGCGGAACCAAAAAAAATGCCCTTGTATTCCAGCAACCAGTACTATACTCGTGTCCATGGATTACAATTATTACCAGGAACTGACAGCAGATGCCTCATAGACCAGTACTGGTTCAATGACCACAACTTTAGAGCATAATTATGCAAATTTCTTAAGCTGTAGCTTTATATTTTTATCCTTTTGAAAAAAAATGCATTTAATTTGGTGGTTCTCTTTTTTTTCACTAAACACACATAGGATTGGACTGCTAGCTACAATTCACTTTAAGAACTATGTCTAGGCACCTTAAAATAAAAGTTTGCCAACATTTTTAGAGTTCAACAGAAAGCATTTAAGATCTTACAAAACCCACACAACTGAATGTTGGATAATACAAAACTCTCATGAGGAAAAACAGTTTATATTACAAAAATGCAGCAGAATAAGCAAGCAACAATATTGGCGGGCAAGGAATGAGAAGATATCAATATGGACACTTCCAGATTCTTCTATAAAAACACTATACAACAGTGGTCACCAAGATAAGCTTGTGCTTTCTTGTCCCTTTAATGTACCCCTTCCTTTCTTCAAATTAAATTCATGTGAAAGGGACAATTTTCTGACATTCAGCCAGGCAAAGCAGATGTTTAAATGTGTCAACATCTGGGACTAAAATAATTTCTGAAGTATCATCCACAGATATCGGCAGGCATGCAAGTTTGTATCTAGGTACCTAATCTGCCATGTTATTGACTCTGATTTTCAGAAATATGATTTATGCCATATGGTGTTTCTTGACAGAATGCAAATGCTAAATATGCTATGACAGATACATTTACTTTCTGGGGTCAGACTTAATGTACAGATTGTTATTTATTCTAAAGGCTTATAATAAGGCTAAAAACCATGGAATAAGTGAGTGATTTAGAGTACACATGACTGAAGTTTGGTCTATTATATAAAGAGTAGCGGAGGTGTTAAAATTGTTCTTGGGTGCATATTTTCAAATTACATAGCTGAATGCTTCTCTGGGGTATAGAAAACATTTCCTACACATAAAATATAAAAAAAGTCAAGAAAGCTATTCCAGCTTAACCATATCCCTGATATAATTTTATCCTATGTGTACTAATTGTTCATCATGTCAACATGTTGGTTGCATTTAATTGGGGGAGGCTTTGCTTCAAAGGCCAGTAAAGAAATAATTCTAAACAAATGCATTTAAATAATTTTTATTTACAAACTATAATCCTAACGGAGCAGTGTGGAAAGAAGTTTAATTCTTTGCCTGTGATTATGGGGATTAGGATTGAGACCAGGGTGGGCAGCTGTGGCCATCCAAATTTCCTTGCACTGGATTTTTTTATAAGTCCTAACTATGAACTCTACTGTCAAGGGCTGATAGGTGTTATCGCTCAAATACATCATTGACTAAGAGCCCTTTCCCACTAAACAGTTATAGTGTTGTGATTCCACTTTAACTGTCATAGATGCATCCGGTTAAGTCCTGAGCTTTGTAGTAAGGTGAGCTCTCTGTTGAAAATTGTAATTATGTCTTCCTAAACTACCAATAACAGGATTCCAGAACATATCACCATGGCAGTTAAAGTGAAATCACAGTGCTATAACTGTGTAGTGTGACAGGCTACCTGATGCTAACTCGCACAGAGATCAGTACTGTAGCTAAATCAGGGAGACTAGTTTCTGCATGCATAATCTTTAATATCTACATGGTTATTCCCAATTTCAGTTTTAAACCAATATTGTAAGATCAGTAGTTACAATTTGCTCAAAGTTACTTGGTGTCCTTCACAGCTAAACAAGGATTTGAGCCCAGTCGCCCAGGTCTAAATCTAAAAAAATAGATTTTCTGCATGCAGTCCCAATTCAAATTTACTTATTAGCCCATGGATCCCCCATACATGAAACTGATTTCCATCTTTTCTACTTCTGTTTCAATATTATACTTTAATATAGACATTGTAGATGTTTACCTTGTATAAGCAGAGAGAAAGTATATCTTTGAATTTCATCTTCATTCTGTGCTACAAGAGTGTAGTACCCACTGTCTTCTTCCTTGGCACGAATTAATTTTAACACACTCTGGTACCTATAGAAAATAGACAGAACATGGCCATTTTTGCAAAACAATACACCTACATGCTTTTAAGGAAATAGAACAGATAAACTGAAGACCAATTATATGAGAAAAAGACATTTCCTATAAGGAAATGCTACATTTTTAAACAAACTTTATTTTTCCTGTTCTTGAACATATTGATAAGGAAAGAGGTTGTCTTTCAACAGGGCTCTGTGAGCAGAAGTCCAATTTTCTGCTCATATAGTTCAGACTGTAACTTCCTGGTTTGACCAAAGGTTTGGGAAATGGTGGATGAGAGAACCAGGGAAGGCCCAGAAGCAAATCTAGGTAATGACCTTGGTAATACTTCACATGACTTGGAGGTGAAGACTTTGCATGCCGTATTGAAAAGAATTGACAGTCACATCATTTCACAATTCAGTAATCCCAGGGCCTCATCAAATGGGCCACCAGAATCACCACACATTGTGGTGCATCTGGTGGTGTCCAGCAGTGGGGTACCTGTCGCCCCACATCCTGCATCACATCCTGCATCACCCCACATGGCTTCCCCCCACCTTATCCCATGGGGGGGGAGTGTCCACTGCCCAGCTTACTGGGAAGTTTCCCATGCAACACGGGAAGCCTCCCGTGTTGCCGCCATGTCGGCATGCACCATTTCATCTATAGTTTTACGACGGAGCCCCAACGAAAGTAGTTTTACATTGTGGGATGACAGCAGGTGGGCTCCGTTGTAAAATTATAGAGGAACCAGCACATGCAGCCAAAAAGTACCCCATCTAATGAGGTCACCAGAATAGTAAAGATAAAGATTTTCCCCTGACTTTAGTTTAGTCATGTCTGACTCTGGGAGTTGGTGCTCATCTCCATTTCTAAGCCAAAGAGCCGGCGTTGTCTGTAGGCACCTCCAAGGTCATATGGCCAACATGACTGCATGGAGCACTGTTACCTTCCCGCCAGAGCAGTACCTATTGACATTTGCATATTTTCAAACTGCTAGTTTGGCAGAAGCTGCAGCGAACAGCAGGAGCTCACCCCACTCCCAAGATTCGAACCACCGACCTTTCGGTCAGCAAGTTCAGCAACTCAGCGGTTTAATCCATTGTGCCACCGGGGGCTCCGTATTGAAATATACTGCATATGAGTGTATTTCAGTCTAACTGGAATCAACAAAAATTGAACATTTAAATTTCAATGTTTTCTGTTTAAATGAGTGTATCTTTATCCGAATTATGCATTACAGAAGAAAAGAGGAAATGCTTTAATTTGCTTAATGATGTACCTGTTTCTTTGGATCACATATTGTTTCTCAAATAGGCCAATCTTAATTAAGAGATTATACCCTTAATTTGCTTTACTGTATCTACATGAGTGTAATTCCCCAATCAGATGCAATTTTGGAACAAATATGTAAGGGAACACTCCTATGTGGGGTTAAAAGTAAGCCCTACTGAATCACTGGAATTTTCTTTGGAGGCCCCTTCTACACTGCTCTGTATCCCAGGATCTGATCTCAGATTATCTGATTTAAATTGGATTATATGAGTCTCCACTGCCAGATAATCTGGGATAAACAGATAATCTAAGATCAAATCCTGGGATATAGGGCAGTGTGGAAGGGGCCTGAATAACCTATTTAGTATCATGTTGCACTATTTGCAATACATTTGATGTTCAAGCAATCAGGAGTGTCTTTTAAAGGTGGTGATGGTTTCAAAAAAATGGATACTATGTTTTGTTTAGGTCTGTAATTTGGAAATACAGAAAAAAAATTGCTTATGATCAACCATAAGGAAGAAACAAAGCTGAGGTACAGGAAATTTCAATATCCCTTCAATCCCTGGTTGCAGCATAAGTGGGCAAATGTAAATAGGAGATTCAGAACTGGACGTTTGACCATTATAGTAGGAAAAAATACCTGGAACCTATGGAAAAGAAAGAGGGAAGACATTCTAGATTGGAAAGCCTAAATTGTAAATAGGCTGCATGGGAAACTGGGATGTTTTCAATACCTTTTACAATTAGGAAAGGGGGATATATAGTAGGGAGGAAAAAACCCGCACCCTTCAGACATCTACTATAGAAGAGTGGTACCAATGGCCTAAATCCCGTTATTAGTCCCAAAGTAGATCCTACAGATGCAGAGAGAGAATGAATGAGCCCTGTGGCTTCATTAAGGACCAAAGAAGATATATGTTTGTGAATGGTATCAGACACATGGCAATAATAAATATATCAACTGTTCAAAAATAACAGGATGGGAGGAATGGGAACAATGTGAAATTGGTTGGAGTCTCTCCGAAGGATACTTTCCAAGGCAATCATTTGGTTTGCAATATGGAGAGCTAATGGACTTGCTAAGACATCAACAGATAATCTTGGCACATATTTTATTCACCTCGTCTCCTGGATCTGCTTGAAACTAGTGACAATCTCGGTGAGATTCTCCATCAGAGTGATATTGTCCTTTAGCCAAAAGATTCTTGGCTCTGGATATGCATGCACACCAACTACAAATTTTTTAACTTCATGCAGATTGACTGTTTCCATGGGATTAAAATGGGGCTCCAGACGAATGAACCCTTTATCTGTGGGAGGACAAAGATTTCCATGAGTAGCTCCTCAGGACAAGTTGTTGGCATGTTCAGTTAAAAACAGTATGGTAACTAGAAACAGACTCTACCATGAACTGTAATGATGGTTCTTTTTGTTTTCTTTAACTCTTTGGTGACATGATGAGCTGCACATTCGTAATCTCCACTGTCGCTTACTGAAGCATCATGAATGGTTAAGTTATAAATCAGTTTCTGGGCTGGCACTTTGATGTCTTCGAGTGAGATGATACCTCTGTTCCTCTGCATGTGGGAATGGACAAAAATGTTCATTAAATAGGTTAGCTGAGAAAATAATGCGGCATCCTTATGATCTATTATCATTCTCCATGCACACAAAGATCTTCATAGGAAGCCCTGCACCAGGACCCACCCTGATCCAAGGCCAAGTAGGTGAGATGAAGGATTTTGTAACTTGTTTGGAATTCACTCCCCTCAGAGAAACATTAAATCAGTTCCCTGTTTAACCTCTGGAGACTAGCAAAGACTTTTCTTTATCTCAACAAATGTTAAGAAGATAGGATAGATATTAACGTCACTACATTGTGGTAAATGAGAAAAATATATTATTTAGGCAGGACTGAATAATATTTGAGATCATTTTTACTAAAAACAAACAAAACAATTATAAAAGAATCCCCTAATTCTCCCTCTCCAATACTTTTCCCCATCACTATATCCCTTTCTTTAAAAAAGAAAGATAAAAAATGACAAAAACACAACTCACTTCTCCCCCACTTAAGCCAAAACAGCTATTAAAATGTTATCATATACTTCTGATAAATAAAGACAAATATACAATATTTAGAATTAAGACATACTAATGAGTAATGTTAATAGAAAACATTTGAAGATTTTGACAAAAATTCACTTCTTGTAATTTAATCTGCCATACATCATCTCAATATCCCCCCACAGAATTTCTCCATTTAATCTAAATTGAATGTATTGTTGTTCTCTCTATCTCTCTATCTCTCTCCCTCTCTCCCTCTCTCCCTCTCTCCCTCTCTCTCTCCCTCGAATTTTTTTATTTTAGGACATACACATACACAACATTTACAATTCCCACCACCACCATGAAGATTATTTTCTTTTACATATTAATCCTGTTTGAGACAATCCTTCTAGATTTACATACTGTATAACATTTGTATCCTATTTCTTATGGCCTGATCTCTAGACTTATTCATAATATACTTCTTGACCCGGTTCCATCTTTCTTCAACTTCTTGTATTCTATTTTCATTACCTTTTGAATCATTTAATTTTACATCCATAATTTTGAATTCCATGTTATCCACCATATACTGATGCCATTTATTTACTCTCTACTTTGATTTGTCTTTCCATCCCAATACTGTAACCACTTGTGGGCACCCAATTATTGCTTCCTTTGTTTCCCTGTAACTTCCCATTTCCTGTCTTTGTACTAAGACCAACATTTCTGTTGTTATAACCCAATCAGTTCTTAATATTTGGTTTGACACATTTTGTCTATTCTGCCAGAAGTATTGTACCTGTTCGCATTACCACATCATGTGCATAAAGCGAACTTCCTGTTGACATCCATGCCAGCATTGACTGCTCTCCTTTTTATAACAATATGCAAATTGACAGGGTGTACGATACCACTTATGTAATATTTTCCTCCCCGTTCTCTTAATTTTGTATTTCTTGTCGTCCCTATTGTCTCTACCACTTGTCTCATATCTTGTTCTGTAATTTGTAACTCCATTTCCCACAAACTTTTCAAATCCCGTATTGTAGTTCAACATTTTTTCTATATGATATCTTATTGCATTCCTATAACATTCACAATGTTCTAATTTCACCAATCCAGAACCCTACATAAAAAGTCTTTAAATTTTCAAGAATTTTCAGTTCATTTATCCCAGTCCATTCTCAATGTTTTCTTGTCCAGCAGGACACCTCTCAAACAGTATATTATCTGTATTGAGGGAGGGATAACCTAGCCGCATGTACAACAACATTATATGATAAAGTATAGGCAAAAGAGAGCTAGTGAATTACTATGATGGTATAAGAACATAATAATGCCTTAGGATCCAACCCATTGTGATGGATTATTGCAGGCTAAAAAGGGCATAGGAGTGCACCTTTTTAAGCTTCAATTTTACCTCACAGGCATCACCCATTGCAATTATCACAATGGGCTGGATCAAAACCCATTGGGATTTGCAACTAAATAAGGAACTAAACTAAGATCTTTTTGGCTCTATGCATTTTAAATTACTGTATTGCACTGAGCAAAATGCTACACTCTTTAGATTATGACAATGTCATACTTTCTCATCAACATAAGTGTAACATGTGTGCAACACTATAAACACTTATTTTTTCTTCTATTATGTTTTCCAGGTTCAAGGGACTGTTTTTATTTTATAACCATAGACCCATTTCCTGTCATCCCCATATGTTATCCATCTCCTCATAGCATCTTGTAGAGCTCTACATACTAACTTTATTGTTAGTAAAGTGTTGATTCGTAATACTGGCCTAATGGAACAAGAAATTGGGCTCATCTGTTTTTGTTCCATATATTTAAAAGAACTAAAACTCCACCTACAATATTCTGTGGCCATTTATGCAACAACAAAGGGAGTATTTACCACTTTCCCTGGATATTTCCACTCCAAGTTCACAACTTCATTATCCAAGACCACACAAGTTACAACAATCGTTTCTCCTGTTTTATACACAGTCTTAAGGGATCCAACCTCAACTTGAAGATGTGAAGTTGCTGCAAGCAGAAAAATAAATAAAATTAATACAATTAAGAAATGCAGACACTACAGAGTGTTTTAAATAACTGCTGGTTGTTACCAAGCATTTCATGCTATGTGGGCTACCCTACCTATTAGAGCACTACCTTATTGACCATCCTGAATTTGCCAAGCCCGTCTTCCTCTAATATCCTTTAAGTCCCTGTACTTCAAAGCATTCTAGCACAGCTGTGACTTTACCAAATATATGATTCCACTGTCCTGATGTGGTAGAGCTACATCAAAGGATCCAGAAGGATATATAGGTTTACTTTATTTTTGGTTAACATATTCATTGAAGAATACCACATTAAAGTACTCATAGAAACACTTTTCTTAAAATGTGATGCCATGCTGATCTTACCCTACAATATCACAAACATACCCTTCAGATGCTAATAGGGAACACAAATTCATTATTTGTGATGGAGAAAACGGGTACCTTTGTAAACGTAGACAAAAAATTCACCAGACAGGAACTCCACGGCCTTCACAGTGGTCCTGCATGTATAGGAGCCTGCAGAGAAGTTTCCAATGAAGCCTTGCCTGTTGTCATAAAAGGTGTACACGACTTTCCCTTCGCTGTTTGTTAAAGTTACTTGAGCATGAGGATCACTCGTGCGGCAAGGAATGGTGGAGGTCTCATCTTCTTCAGTAATAACAATGATTGAATCTTCAGGAGATGTAGGGACAAAGGGGACAGCTGGATCTGTGCGGATAGAGATATTGAGATTCATCAACAGTGACAGGGAAATAAGTACTAGTTACTTTCACCTCTTCAGCTTCCATCCAGCACCTTCTCTACTTAGGAAGGTGTGGAAACAGCCTCCTAGACTTGATAGTTTTCCCAGGTGAGCTTCTGACATCCTGGATACAGTTATGCAAGTGGGAGAGAGCAGAATTAGTATCTCCATCCTCTAAAATGAGCTGCATAGAACCCAGACCAGGCAAGTTGGACTGGATGGTCCTTCTCTTCTCTTCCAACATTATAATTCTATATTATTTTTTTACCTCCAGAGAAATGCCATGTGTCTGTTCCCATTCTTACAACAAAAATATTATGTTTAGAAAGGTGGTTCTCAACCTAGAGTCCCCAGATGTTTTTGGCCTACAACTCCCAGAAATTCCAGCCAGTTTACCAGCTGACAATATCAATCATAGCTGATGAGCTCCCCTGAATGAAAATTTGCCCACCACTACTATCAATCTTCCTCCAAGATGTACAGGCACAAAGTGGGATTGGGCAATCTGTAGGGTTACTCTCAGAGTGATCACATGCTCCAGGAGATGCAGGGAAGTTGGAACTGACTATTGTTTAGAATCCTCTGCAAGAACACATTGAAAATGCATAAGACAAACCAAAACCAAAAAAAAAATCCTTGGTTTGCAATAACATTCCAGGTCCTTCTGCACAGCCATATAACCCAGAATAACAAGGTAGATAATCCACAATATCTGCTTTGAACTGGAATATCTGAGTCCACGCTGCCATATAATCCAGTTCAATGTGAATTTTATACAGCTGTGTGGAAGGGGCCCTCCATCATCTCGCCATCCAAAAGCCCTCGTTGATAGCCTCCAGTAGAGATGGTGAAACAAATCAACTCACCTGGCACAAAGATATAGATATCCTTTCCCTCAACCTCCCCTTCTTCTTCTTGGGAATGATTGTAGTAGCAAGTATACAGTCCAGTATGGGAAGCAGATGCGTTTTTGACTTCCAGCACAGTGACAAAAAGGCCGCTATTGTTTTCTTCATTTCTGATGTCTATAGTATCATTGTCTTCAGGTATTGGGTGCTGCCAGTTTACTTCACTGTCTCCGGAACATTTCAAGGTGAAGGGGGAATTCAGATGCACCTCCATTTCATCTTTGTTTGGAAAAATAGTAGGAAACAAAGTCTGGCAGGAGGCTAACCATGGACCTATGAAAACAGATGTATAAATGTTAGCAGGAAGGTTTTTGTAACCTCAACATTTGAGAGGAGATGCTCATTTGAAATCTCAGCCCTTTTTGTGTATAGGCTAGAGATTTGCCCATGGTGGAAGACCTTAAAAATATACTTTTAAGTGAAAAGCCCAAATCTCTGAATAGGTAGGACTAGACAATTGAGCTGAGGACCATGAGAATAGGTTTAGAGGCTTTTTTAAGGCCCAATGATCACCATTTTAATATTACTTGTTCTGCATGATTCAGGCATACACTTTTGATCCTACATATTCATGGATCGTGTATCCACAAATTCAACCATCCTCAGCTTGAAAATATCTCCCCTACTCAAGCAAATCTTGATTTTGCCATTTCATATAAAGGAAAAATTGGGGGGAGGGGGGATTCCTGGAATCAAACTCCAATGATATATCACGGGCACACTCTATTGTCTATATAAATATGGGAGAGGGTTGGTTTGTTTGTTTTTGAGATACTCACATTGTATTATTGGACAAATGAGATGCCACTAGGTGAAAATATGTTTGCATTAGTGACATGAAAAAGTGAATGGGAGTTTGTTGGAAAGATTTGGAAGTGGGGGAGTGCCATTAACTTCCTTTGAGGCTGAGAGAGTTTAACTTGCCAAGGGGCTTCCTCACATGCAATTTTTCCACACAAACACACACACACATTTTTAACATTTCTAAAACAGTTTCCTGATGAAGCAACACTGAGCCCATCAAACAACAGAAACAGAGCTCCATCTGTTGTCCTTGAAGAGATGTCTGCCTTAAGAATGATGCCTTCAGTCTCTTGAGATCAAGGAGATTTGGAGGGAAAGGAGAAGAACCCAAAATAGGGGTGTCTGACTTAAGAATGATGTCTTCTGTCTTTAAGCAGACAGTTAAGCTGGGATGAGGTGATCCTATATGATGACGGTATGTAAATTCTCTGTCTTCTTTAAAAACGAAATCCCATGCAAAGAAGAAGACAATTCTTCCTGCTTTCCCGAGGTCCATCTGATGAAACCCATGGTTACCCAGTTTCCATAGCTGAATGGAGATTTAGACCATGGTGTCCCAAAGGTCTCCAACACTCAAACCATTACACAATACTGGCCCCATGTATTATATTAAGGAAGACCAGAATCTCCAAAGCCATTTGGAAGCGTGACCCTTTTTGGAGATCAATTGGCATTCACACTATTTGAAATAATTATGACCTTTTATAAAGTATGATCTTCCTGAAAAGAGTTAAAAATTCACTTGAGTCAAGCTTCTCAAATATCCACTAGTATTCATGCAAGGCAATTTAGGTTTCTCAATTGTTAGACTGATATCCCTAGTTTTCTCTTTGAACTGTTAGGAAAAAAGATACGCCAATACGTAAACTATATAGCAGATCTTCAGAAGTGTTATTTCAGTTGCCAAAAAAAATCTACTCTCCCATAAAATATATTGCTTTCAAATCATGCTCTCAAGAGACCAAAAAATAAGTGGTCTTCGTTAAAAGCTAGCATAGTTGATTTACTTACAAAACTTAATGTATTCAGCATATAGGTACATTGGTTATTTGTTCAAAGTTTAAACAGTCAGTTCTTTAAGCTATCAGTTTCAGTCTCTTCTCTGTTGCATATAGACTAAGGGCCCTTCCATACAGCCCTATATCCCAGAATATCAAGACAAAAAATCCCACAATATCTGAGTGTGGACTCAGATAACCCAGTTCAAAGCAGATACTGTTGAATTTTCTGCCTTGATATTCTGGGATATAAGGCTGTGTAGAAGGGCCCTAACACTCGCTTCTGATGCATACTGTACTCAACCAGCATCTAATGTATACTGGCTGACTTCTGCAGCATACTAAACTCAACTATACTGACTGACTGATGCATACTGACTATTATACTATATTCAACTGCACTGACTTCTAAAATGGAGTCTCAGTCTGAATAGTCCCAGATCTGGTCACATGGTCTGTTGTAGTCCCTCCCACAACCTAAAACAACATAGAGTTAAGAAAAAAACTGCATACCAATATATACACTATAGGTGGGGTACAACAATGGCTTAAAAAAGACTCTGAGGTCCCCGAAAGTAACTCTCCTACACTCTAATAAACATGTATCAGATCACAACTTATTTCTCAGTAGAGCCAGATAGTACTGACCCACAAATTTTCTAAGGTGTACCCAAGCTTACCCATTGCCTTTGTCTTTGCTGCCCCCACTCACTGGGAAATGAAAATTGCTGTCTTAATTCAAAGCCATTTTCTCCCTCTTTGTGTTCTGTTTTTCTCCTTGCATTATTCTTCCTCAATGAACCAATCCTTAACCTCCATGACACTCCCCTGCTGGCTTCCCTCTCATTTTTGTGCTTCACACTTAATTTTTTCCTCCATTCCCATACCACACCCATCTTCTACTAACATTTATTTCTTGTCTTGGAGTGTATGCATTTTATTGGGCTCGGGTAAGCTAGCTCTGCTCCAGTCTTTCTGGGGGAGAGACTGAATTGCAAAAACAGAAGGAAAACTAAGCAGAGCATGGAGATGAAGAAATAGCCCCTAGTACTGAAAATAGTTTGCTGCACCCCATATTATAGCATTGCTGTCTTGGTTGTTTCTACATCAGACTTTTCCCATCAACCCCAACATATTCAGAATTTATCTTTGAACAAACTGTTGGCTTCTTCCTTCCAGGGCAACATTCAGCACTTGACAAGCAAATTAGTGAAACCAAGAAAAGAAGTTAAATGTCTGGTCTGGGCTTCATGCTTTCAAGAACCCTCTGCTCAAGGAGCAGAATTTAGAAATAACGGGTTACAAAGCTAATCTGGAAAGGCATAAATTGGAGACATAATGACACCACCTATAGTAACAGCTAGTAACTGAATTTTCTGTGTAACAAGTAATATTCCCACATTCCTTTTTCTTGTTATTTTTAGGTGGGGTAATTCTTTTTCAGGGGAAATTTGAAGTCCCCTCCCCTTCACCCCTTAAGCCAATATCTTGTCATTTTAAAGACTTACACAATGGGTTACTTTCCCATAGTTGGGAAAATGGCAAGACCTCTTCCAGCTCCATAGCAACCTTTTATCAGTATGCACAATCTACAACTTGAAGTTCTAAACAAGGCATCGGAGCAAGATTCAGAGCAGGACACCTATGGAAGGTTTGAGGTTTTCATTAGTTCCCCAGAAGACCTTGGAGGGATGCACACACCCCTGAATCCACCAGGAAGGGGAAGAGGTACCCTCAAATACCCTATAGGGGTCATTGGGTACATCTGCACCCTTTTTAGGGCATTCCTAGTTGATTCTAAGTCCAGAGAATTTTTTTTACAAAAGTCAGGAAAAATGATATAATTTGACGTAGCTCAGATATTCAACCCTACTCTGATATCTTTCTTTCTTGAATGAGTGAATGAATGAATGAGGGTGGCCCTAAGTCTCATTAGATCAGTGCTTTACAACCTTTTTTCAAGGGCCCACTTGACCAGGGACCACTTTGACCAGACCCACTTGACTAGGGCCCACTTTGACAAGGGACCACTTTGATCAAGGACCACTCTCCAACATTGTTACCAAAAGAGTTATGAATCAGTTTTTGATCAATTTGGTTTGGTTATTTGGGTTGCTGATTCAGAAAAATGCTTTGGATAGACCACATCAGCCTTAGTTTCTGATACAGAACATCCAGTAGTCACCATCTGCTCGCCCACAGAAAACCATATTTAATAATCTAGAGCTGATGTGGTCTATCCAATGTATGGGTCAGCTCTGTGGAAAGGAGCAGAAATAAAATTAATGAAATAAAGAAATAAGAAAGTGGTTTGTGGACCACATTTTTGTTCGAGCGGCCCACTGCTGATCCGCAGCCCACAGGTTGGGAACCACTGCATTAGATCATGTGAAACATTCTTGATTATTTCCTTTATCTCTTCTCTCAGAAAAGAAAAATTACAGAGCTGGAAATGAAAACTCAAAACTTTGCGAGCACATACTTGCCTTGAAATCAGATTGCGACAACATGGGAACTGTCAAATGAATAAATTGATTTGTACAGGTCTTCTTTTCGAGTTTAAAAACAAACTATTCTAGGAAGAGTGTATCGTATGTTTATCAGAGTGGATATTTCTTCTATCATTTTGACTCAACCATGTTCAAGATAAAAAAACCTACTGTCTGATGAAGAAGATTGAACTTGATGAACATTTACAAAGGGATGCCTTACCTGTCAAGAAGCAGCCCAGGATCAGGTATGTCCTTTGAGAAGGACCCATCATGTTGGTGAACTGAAACCAGATCAGGAAATAAATACATAATGAGTTGAAGCATAATTACAAAATGACAACATTCCATCATTTGAACTTTGGATATACACCCAGAAAGCACTCATGAATCAAAAATATTTGCTCATCCCAACTGTAGATAATTGAATCAATACATAGGTAAACCCCATGGATTAAATCTCAGGAGCTAAAGTAGCCCTGAGCAGCAGGATCCAAATCATTTTTGTGGTTTCTGTACAGAATGACAATAACAAGAAATGCCTTTATTTGTAATCATGTCAGTTCCATTTCCTTGACTCAAGTCTAAGCAGAAAATGGAACTTTAACATCAGCATAGCCAGAAGAAATAAGCTACCAGAAAAGTAAACAAACGACAATATATTTTTGCACAAAATGTTCATACATTAATTGATATGCAGAGAGCAAATTTAGAAAAACCTGATGTAAATTAAGAACATCATCTCCCCATAGCTGGAAGGATTGTGAAATGACCTGCCTGCCTGCTCAGGGTATTCTCTAAGTGCTAACTGGATGGACCATGTCCAAATCACTTCTGTTACTTCAGATCATTCTTGATATTAAAGTGGACTTAGACTAGACATCCCTTATGTAAAGTAGGGCACCTACTTTAAGAACATGCCCTTGAATCTGGCTACAAATCTTGCCCTCTACATCTTGTTCCACTAGAAACGTCCTCCAACATTCCCAGCTCTGAAATGCAAAGTCTTTTGCAATATCATGACAGCTTCCTGCAGAATGATAGCTTTCTAAATATAATATTTGAACCAAGATTCTGAGATTCTGAGAATGGCTACCTGTGGTTCCAGGAGGCATCAATATTGCGGAGAAGAAATAAGGCAGAAAATGAAACTTTAATCTCAATTAGTCTGCTCCACACCCAGGACTCAGTTAGCTGCAATCTTTTTCAAAATACCTTCATTAGCACTAAGAATGTTAGCCTCAAGCTGCAGGAATTTCTTCGAAAAACAGACCAAAATAAATCAAGACCTTGCTTTGACCCAACTCTTCTCCATAATGGATAAATATCTAAAGGGAAGGGAAATGAGTTTGTCCTAAGGAAAGTTGTAACCCTGTGCTTGCACTTCAGAATAACCACTTGTGAACATAGGGAGTCCACATATTACCAAAAGAATCAAGATGCATAATGTAAAGCTGACAATGAGAGCAGGGGAACTGTTGTTTCTTTTGCATATCACAACTTACTGCAAATTTTATGCATATTATATATTAGAATTTAGAATGTCATTTGTCATCTATGCATTTTTTTTCCTTGCTAGAGAGGAACCAGAATACAATATTGAATTCATGTGCATATCTTGTTTCATTTCCTTATCAATAAGCAAGTAACATCTTCTCACCATTGTTGCTTCCTCTCATAAGTTTATCAGAGTGAATTTTAATAAATCAGTAGACACTCTCTTAAGGAGTACAACCAATATCCTTTTCCTTATGTGCTGGGTATAATTTATTGTCTAGGACGGTCTTCTCCTATCTCCCTGTTATTGTTGACAACCATTCTGAGCATTTCCAGCCTGCATGGCTAATTATTATCCAACCCGGAGAAAGTGCAGCTGAGCTCCCTCTGTCAGCTCCAGCTCCAAGCAGGGACATGAGAGAAGCCTCCCACAAGAATGGTAAAACATCTAACATCTGGGCGTCCCCTGGACAATGTCCTTGTAGACAGCCAATTCTCTCACACCAGAAGTGACTTGCAGTTTCTCAAGTCATTCCTGACACGAAAAAATGGCTAATTGTTGACAATCTCACAACTTCTGGAAACCAAAAGCTGAGGAAAGTTAACCTTTGGCTCTCTCCAAACTTCGTACTCCAACTGTCTGCTCCTGACCTGAAATGCAAACATTGAAAAGTATTTTCAAGCCACATTTCTTTTGAGTTCTGGTTGAATGACTTGCAGAATGCTAAAAAGAGAACATTTCCAAATTGTGCGCCTACTAAACCATGAACGTTCTGGGCTCCTGAACAGGTTTACTGAAATCTATGGCAACATTTCACACAAGATGTGCCAGAGTTCAATTGACTGCAGTTGAAATTCAGTCCTGTGGAGCACCTTTGCAGAGATGTGCTTGAACCTCAGCCGCTTCCACTCCATGCCATACAGTGAAACATCCCACTAAATATGCCTAAATACTCAGGTGCACTAAAATAGGTCTTTGAATGCTGGCTGTGGCTTAGATAGCAGACTAAGTTCTCAAAAACTGGAGAAAGCTTTGGACTACAGGTCCTAATACCTACCAGCTATTGTCCAAAGACTACAGCTGTGCAGAAAATCCAATTAAAAAGTGACTCTGAAACAATGCAGCAAGACCTCACAAAGCCAAGAAACATGTTTTATTAATGCTAGAGTTGTAAGTTCTCTTGTAACATATACAGTAACAAATACTGCTATATAACATCCTCCTCTTATCAGCACTTGAGAAATTTACATTACTGCATCATGCTAGGTACAGGATTCAGACAGCTACAATTCCAAATAAGTATTTCCATCTAAAGTTTCTTATAGGATTCCCAAACAACAACTCATAGCTGCTCCCCAATAACTGCCCATAGGATCGTTACCCATTTTCTTATGCCTACTTACTAAAAACTTTACCACATGAGGCTGACAAAGTGCAATTATGGCAAGACAAAAGCACCTTTGGATAGGGTTTACTGCATGGTGTCACGTCTTTCCCATAGTTGCATAATGTTTGAATTGTGCTTGAATCATCTCTTTTCCCCGGTGGCTCAGCGGGTCCGGGGAGTGGGGTGAGCTCCCGCAATTAACTCTAGCTTTTGCAAACCCAGCAGTTTGAAAACATGCAAATGTGAGTAGATCAATAGGTACCACTCTGGCAGGAAGATAACTGTGCTCCATGCAGTCATACCAGCCACATGACCTTGGAGGCATCTACGGACAATGCCAGCTCTTCAGCTTAGACATGGAGATGAGCACCAACCCGCAGAGTCGGACACGACTGGACTTAATGCCAGGGAAAACCTTTACCTAACCATCTCTTTTCATTGACAGGAAAATCCATCAATGAGTACTGGCTATTGTTCCAGCACTTTTTGTTGTGTAATAATGATATGTTTCCATTTGCTTAAACAATGTGATTGCCAAGAGAGAACCAACAGGTGTTACAAAGTCCTACACGATTGCCATCTATGGAGAATAGTTTTCAGTTTAGAGCACTTTTTTTTCATGTCAGGAGTGACTTGAGAAACTGTAAGTCACTTCTGGTGTGAGAGAATTGGCTGTCTGCAAGGATATTGCTCAAGGGATGCCAGAATGTTTGATGTTTTACCATCCTTGTGGGAGGCTTCTCTCATGTCCCTGCACGGGGAGCTGGAGTTGACGGAGGCAGCTCACCCGCTCTCCCTGGATTCGAACTGCCAACCTGTCACTCAGCAGTCCTACTGGCACAAGGGCTCAATTTAAAGCTGATCAGAAATAACTCTAAGGAGAGGTGCAGTATTCCTGTCAGGGGTTGAGCAAGTTATGTAGGAAAACCTGAAAGGATGATTTACTGTCCACTGAGAATGTTCAGCCTGAACAGGGCATATAAAGCAGAAAGAGGCACAAATTAGTGATACATTCCACTCTCAAGACTGGCAAACAGCCAGCAAAACAGGCATGGGGTCCTGGCCACGTCAGAAATGCAGCAGATGGCATTCCTGCTGAAACAAGTCATTCACCTTGGTTTTTCAATTAGCAATAATGGCCATGTGTTTATATAAGTGCCTCCCACTGATAACAGGCTCTTGCACATCAAAGTTGTCTTCTTTTCCAGCTTCCTCCTCCCTGCCCCCCTCCAACAGCTCCTTTTTTCAATCACAGTTCTGTCCTGTATTTTTTCAAGATAAAGAAATCTGCAGCACAATATACATCTTGGAAGAATTCCCACTCCTTCTGTCATTTGTTAGACTTCTAAGCAGCTTCTGCCATCTATACTTGCAGGCTGGTTCAGAAGGCAAACCCATGGAGCTCACTGAAAATGACTCTAGGCAAGCATCTTTAGAAGCTCAAACTTTTACAACTACATTATTGCTGTTGTTGTTGATACAGATTGTGTATCCTTTATCCAAAATGCTACAGATCAGAAATGTTTTGGATTTTGCAGTACCATATATGTACCTGGGAGCCCATGATGGTGCAGCAGAGTAAATCACTGAACTGCTGAACTCACTGACTGAAAGGTCAGCTGTTTGAATCCATGGAGTGGGGTGAGCTCTGCCAACCTACCAGTTCGAAAACATGCAAATGTGAGTAGATCAATAGGTACCGCTTAGGTGGAAAGGTAACTGTGTTCCATGCAGTTTTCAGCTTAGAAATTGAGATGACCACCACCCCCAGAGTTGGAAACGACTAGACTTAATGTCAAGCGGAAACCTTTACCTTTACTTATATATGTACAGTAGAGTCTCACTTATCCAACATTTACTTGTCCAACATTCTGGATTATCCAACACATTTTTGTAGTCGATGTTTTCATCGTGATATTTTGGTGCTAAATTCGTAAATACAGTAATTACTACGTAGCATTACTGCATATTGAACTACTTTTTCTGCCAAATTTGTTGTATAACATGATGTTTTGTGCTTAATTTGTAAAATCATAACCTAATTTGACGTTTAATAGGCTTCTCCTTAATCTCTCCTTGTTATCCAACATATTCGCTTATCCAACGTTCTGCCAGCCCATTTATGTTGGATAAGTGAGACTCTACTGTACTTAATAAAATACATTGGAGATGGGACCTGTCTAAACACAAAATTAATTTCTGTTTCTTATACATCTTATACACATAACCCAAAGTTTATACTTGTAATTTTGGGTACGAAACAAAGTTTGCATACACTGAGGCATCAAAAAGCAAAAGTATCGCTATCTCAGCCACCCATGTGGACATTTTTGGATTTTAGAGTATTTCAGATTTTGTCATTTCAGAAAAGGGATGTTCAACTTATATTGTTATTATTGGTAGTAGTAGTAGCACACCATCATGGCTCTATACAAGTAAACAATAACAAAAAAACAGCCGGCCCTGTCAAAGACAAATGCAATATAAAACATATACTTGTGCACATATGGGAATGATGAAGTATAGAATTATAAAACAGATTATCAAGATATAATAGAAAAAGCAATTCCATATAAATAAAAGTTAAAGGTTTTTCCCTGACATTAAGTCTAGTCGTGCCTGATTCTGGGGGTTGGTGCTCATCTCCATTTCTAAACTGATCTCCAAGGTCATGTGGCCGACATGACTGCATGGAGCACTGTTATCTTCCCGCCAGAGTGGTACCGAAACTGCTAGGTTGGCAGAAGCTAGGGCTAACAGCAGAAGCTCATCCTGCTCACCGAATCTGAACAAGTTCAGCAGCTCAGTGGTTTAACCACTGCACCACCAAGAGCTCCATATAAATAATGTAAAGGGACAAATACATATCCTTGTGCAAACTCAAAAATGTTAATCTAAAACTCCAAAAGCCTCTACTAAGATGCCAAAATTTTGGAAAACAAAAAAGCTTAACAATAAAAGTGAAGTGAGTTTGAATGTAATCAGGACAAAGTAGGTGAAGATTTTTAAACTTGTACTGGTTCACCTGCCCTGGTACTGCCAACTGTGTCTATCAGCAGTTTCTGTCCAAAGTTTCAGACAGAATTCATCCTTAGGAGATCCCTGATATTCACTGTATAAGTACATGCCAAGATCAGCTTAATTTCCAAATTTGCACAAGATCTGGTGCTCTCTGGGTGGTATGGTAAATATCCAAGTACATAACGTCAGGGGGAATCCCGAAACAGATCCATCATGCATATTGCCCAGGGAATACTGACTGTCAGTTCAAGTGTGCGGGAGCAGTAAAGAGCCCCAGGGAAACAAAGAGCATGGCTAAAATCTGCAACAAGGACTTTTTCATGCTGCAGCATTTCATTTCTGGTCTTCCCATTGCAATGTGTACCCCACCTTAGGATTCAGAGCTTGGAAACACAATTTTCTTGGACTTCAACTCTAAGAATCACCCAGCCATCATGGCTAATAAGCTTGCCAGCTGTGGGATTCCCAAAACTATGGTCCAAAAATAAACTTTTCTAGGCTCACGTTTAGACTAAAAGACACAAGAATCCCTTTTCCTGTTCTATATTTAGGATGAAGGTAAAGAGACCACAAATGCCTTTCTGATGATTGACAGACTGGAAAACTGTCTTTTAAACTCTGCATCGGAAAATTACATGGGGGGATAAAAATATCACAATGATTTTGTAATATGCAGCCCAATTCTATAAATATTTACTTTAAAGTAACTGCTACTGGACCGGAATCCCGGATACATGTGCATGGATTTGCAACTCCAAGATTAGCATGATTAAAATCATTCACTTATTTCTAAACTCGCTGATCGATTTATTGCCCTTATGGGTAAAAATTATGCTTCCCTTTATTCATTTTTAGAACCCTAAGTAACAAAAAATATCCAAATACTGCATCAGCACCAAAGTGTTTTCTTCTATTTCCTTTCCAAAACCTCTTATAATGTATAAGGTTTATGACCTGATTTGCTGGTTCCGTTTACTGCAGAGTGTACAGTGAATGGAAATGCAATCTGCCATCTGCAACTTCTATCAGATTGTAAGCTTTGTTAGAAAACTTCAGATCAGAAACAGCAGTTCACTAACATAAACTAAATTTCAGACCCGCCATGCTTCAGTTGCTCAAAAGTCAATTGAATTAACAGCCGAAACTCATATATATCTGATGTCATTTTATGACTTGAAGTCAGTGCTGACTTATGGCCACTTTATCATTAGCTAGATGTCTCTAGAGAAGGATTACTATTGCATTCCTCTGTGGCTGAGAGAGTGTGACTTGCTTAAGGTCACCCAGTGGGATTTCAAGTCTCAGCAGGGATTCAAATGTTGGTCCCAGAGTCCTAGTCCAACACCCAAAACACACTGCATATTTGCTTCCAGTTACTATGTTGTCTGTTTTCCTCGTGTAAATGATCATAGGATGGATTCCTTGAGCTAGAATATTATACATGTTTACGGGAAATTATTCTTCTCCAAGTAAATATGCCTTAAGTTTGGGCTGCACAAAATTTAGACCACAAAATGTCTTTTGGCCTCTGAAGGACTAACAAGATTTATTTGACATAGGTTGCAGCCCACTTGTTGTGTAGCAGATTGTGAAATGGGTGAAATTGACAAAAAGTCTTGGACTAAATAAAACTCATTAGGCTTTCAAGGGTCACAATATGCTGGATTTTCCCCTCCTCCCTACAACAGACGAGTGTGGTTATTAACACCTCAATATTTTTTACAAAAATGTGGGAGTTTTTCTGCTTCTAATTTGTTCCCATCTCTTTGTTGATATGTAACCTGAACAAAACACTGTTTCTTTTGACATCATTTCCCAATTAGAGATATATCTAATAGATACAATTTTTCCTTGCTGCCTAGATGCAAAAAAGAGCTCTTTTGACCACAATGTTTAATTGGATAGCAATAGTTTGACAATAGTACTCTTTTTATATAAATGTTTAATTATAAATGGACATTACATGTTCATTGTATTCCTTTGCTAGGGGCCATGGTAGCACAGCAGGTTGAGCCGCTAGCTGCAGGCAAATCTGTTGTCCAGAGAGTTGGCAGTTCAAAGCCGCGAATCGGGGTGAGCTCCTGACTGTCAGCCCCAGTTTACTCCCAACCTAGCATTTTGAAAGCATGCAATGCAAGTAGATCAATAGGTACCACTTCAGCGGGAAGGTAAAAAGGTGCCCCATGCAGATATGCAAAACATGCCAGCAACAGATCAGAGAATCTACAGATAACAGGCATCTAGGCATGGGGAAATGAAACGAGAGCACCTCCCCATGGACGGAAGTTGAGCATCGCCTCCAGACACTGGATATAAAAAAGGACCTTTACCTCTGTCTGTGAATGTCGTTGTGTAAAATGCATTGAATGTTTGCTTCATATGTGTTCTGTAATCCACTCTGAGTCCCTCCAGGGAGAGAGAGCAGAATATAAATAAAATGTATTATTATTATATTGCTAGAAATATATTCCTTTGCTAGAAATGTAAGAGCTGCTCAGCAGTGGAACTCTCTGCCTCGGAGTGTGGTAGAAGCTCCTTCCTTGGTTGCTTTTAAACAGAGACTGAATGACCATCTGTCAAGGATGCTTTGATTGTGCTTGTCTTGCATGGCAGGGAGTTGAACTAGATGAGCATATGGTCTCTTCCAGCTCTGTTATTCTATGAAATATACAGTTAGCCTTCCATATAAACTGGACTGCGAGGCATAAGATCCCCACAAAAGTGGGAAATCCCTGAATTTAAATAGTGTATTTTATTTTCCGTGACAGATCACCTTTCTGGGACTCTCTGTGTCCTCTAGCATGACTCTGTGGGCAACTTCCACCAGAAACTGACTATAGAATTGCACTGGAGTATCTGGCAATGCTGGAAGAGAACATTTTAATCACATCCATGAAAATTCACAAAGTTAAAGATGCAAATCTGGAAGGCTAGTTGTATATTAAAAATAGATAAAGCTGCCATAAATCTTATTCACTAGCTCCCTAAATCATAGACTTTCTTAATGTAATCAGAGCTCTGTCCTCTCATCCTCTAACTTGAACTTATGCTGAAGTCTGTTGGACAAGCAGAAATTGAAGGATCTCCTGTCTAATAATAATAATAATAATAATAATTTTATTTATATCCCACCACCTTCTCCCAGAGGAACTCGGGGCGGTTCACAAAACACTCAAGGTGGAACATGTAAAACACAACAAGTGCAAAACAAAGCACAGACAATAAACAGTTAATATAACATCATAAATTTACGGTACGCCCTGGTAAAACAATAAAATACAGCAATTTCTGTAGGTAAAACAGTAGTATTTGATCTCAGAATTGTAAAGTGCTTAATAAAGAATCTAAGGGTCCTCATATTTATTATTAAAGAATCTAAACATGGTTGCAGGCTTGTTGTAAAAGCCATGTCTTTAGTTGTGTGAGAGTGGGGGGGGGGGGGGGGGAGAGAATAAGATAGTCAGACAAAATGGGTGGAAGCATGAAGAATGCAAAAGGAATTACATTGTTGACTTTCTCTCTTTTTTAAAACATGCCTGTCCAGCTTTCTAATTCATAATTTTCTGCAGGCAGTTGCATAGAAGTTCCTTGCCTGGTATCATGTAATTTGCCTGTATTTACACAAATAGGCCAGAGGGTGGAAGTGTTGATCCACATGAATGAAGTCCAATATTTTTGACTAAGGAAAAACTTTTGAGGTGGTGATTTGATTTTGGCCTGGATCCAGATTACCTAAACAACATCTGCTGGAGTACTGTAACTTTAAAATGGAATCCATTTGTACCTCTGTTCTGATTTTGCAAAAATATCATGGTCCCACAGGACCAAGAAACTGCTCCAGCCCAATTAGAATCAGGCAAAAAGACCTTTTTGCTTTGGGTGACATAATGGTAAGATGATCTGACATTTGCAAGGGCTCTTTGATCCTAACTGGGGGTTGATGCGAGCTCACAAGGAGAGATGAATGTTTTTGCCAAGAAGGCTTCAAGAAATCCCAATAAAAACGGAAGAATCGCGTTGAAAAAAAGCAATATATTTTGCAAGTTTCATTTAAACATGTGCACAGGGCCACCTGCAATGTTTCACAGGCCTTGGCCCTTTTTTTTCCCAACCAAAACCAGAAAATCCCTGTCCAGGGAAAAGTGGGAGATTGTCCAGCTTTCAGTACCTTCCCTGGAGAGAGAAACAAGCCATAAAATACTTGGCTTTCCAGCTGCATTTCCAACGGCATCAACCTATTGGCATAAAGCCCAAGTGAGCTACTAGGACTATATTCTCTGTCCAAGGGATTGTCTAATCCTTGATGTTGACTCCTCTTTGATTTGATGCAAACTGATGTAAACTTTCCTATTTGACTTTCACTTACTCTACACACACTGCAAGGGCTGCACTTCCTGGAGTGTATTTGTGCCAAGGAAAAGCTGCCAGGACAGCTGAGAGGAAAGGCTTCAAAAGAAAGCAGACCTGGCACACCTATATGTCAGTTCCATATACAGAAACAAACTGGACGCAGGTAGTTGGATATTAATCGAACATCCTGCAACATTTCACAGATGAAAACTGGGATATTTGTGTGGCCAAGCAACATCAGCATGTGGTTAAGATGGGGAAAGTTATGAATGAATGGGGAATGGGGGAAAACACATAAGCTAGGAGAGGCTGCAGCAATTTGCTTTTGCCTGAGGCAACCGGGAAGGGCATGATTCTGCCCTCTCCTGCTATGTCCGCTGCTAAGTTAAAGGAGTAAGAACTATTTTCTCACCAGGAACTTGGTTTCCAACAGTTGGATTAAGCCATGTTGAGGGGAGAGAAACCAGGACAGCTGAAAAAACGAAACAGAAGAGTGGCCTATCCCAGTCAGCTGGAACCTTTGGAGAGTATGCCCTGGCAAGATAACATTGTCCTGCTGGCATACCAAACAGAAATAAATGGTCAGAGGGTTTCAAATGAATGGGTAGGGGCTGCTGATATTGCAGTGAATATTGCAGTTTTAGCTTGAACCTTTAAGTTTCAGTGCCCAACTTGTTGAACCCTAATCCCAAACTTCTGTTCAACGTCTGATTGCTTCTTTGAAATTCAGGCTAGAATCCCTGCCCGTTAGCACAGCAGGTTAATCACCAAGCTGCAACAAATCTTGCCAACTGGAAGGTTGAGAGTACGAAGCCTGGGTCAGGGTGAGCTCCTGACCTTTGGTCCAGCTTCTACCTACCTAGCAGTTTGAAAACAAATGTGAATGGATAAATAGGAATCACATTAAAGCGGGGAGGTATTTAGGCTAGGCATTTTGATCTGAAAAAAGGAGGGAGTTTACGAACAAAGAAAACTCTACAGCAGGGAGATGAAGTGATAGCACCCCCCAGTGGCCAGAACCAAGCACAGCCTTCAAAGATGCCAAAAGATAGGAAAGCCTATATATACCTCTATCTGTTGTCTCTCTTGTCATTGTTATAATCAGCATTGAATGTTTGCCGTATATGTGTTCTGTGATCCACACTGAATCCCCTTTGGAGTGAGGATGGAATATAAATACTGTGAATAAATACCACCTGAGGCAATTGCCTCACCCTACCCAATGGTAGCGCCTGGCTGGTGCCTGTTTACAGCACCGCTCCAGGGCAAGGAACACTGTCCACCCATAAACTTGCCTGGAAAGTATGGGCTTGGTTGCCGTGGCCAGCCAGGGCTATTTAAGTGATGTATCTAATTGCCAGTCATGCTGCCAACCATGTTCAGATGGCAAGGAATACAGCTCGTCATTTGTTTTCCTTGGCTTTCTCTTGAGTTCCTTGTTTTTAACAGGACTGTTGATGGCTTTCACTGCAATTTGTTTTTGCTTTGCCATGATGTGGGCGTATGTCTATACCATTACTGTTCTTGGCTTACTGCTAAGTATGGTATGTATTGATGCTGTCTGTATATCATAAAGAAAAGATTGTATTCTGTACCCACCATAAGTATACAAATCCACCACAAACCAAGCTGCTCTGCTCTCTTTTAAAAACAACCAAAGGGAACATACATTCCTCTGGCTGTGTTGTCGAAGGTGTTCATGTCCGGAATCACTGCATTGCTGTAAGTTTTCCGGACTGGATGACTATGTTTCAGAAGCATTCTCTTCTGATGTTTCACCCACATCTATGGCAGGCATCCTCAGAGGTTGTGAGGTCTGTTGTAAATCCCACTTGCCTAGTTTCCAACAGACTTCACGACCTCTGACGATGCCTGTCATAGATGTGGGCAAAACATCAGGAGAGAATGCTTCTGGAACATGGCCATACAGCCCGGAAAACTCACAGCAACCCATTCTTCTGGATGTTATTGGACTACAACTCTCAGCATTCCAACAACATCTGACTGATCATATGATTCCCACTCATTTTAAAATATGAAATGTCTTGGAACATGCAAACTTTTTTCTTGATGGTAGCATCATATCATCACAACAAAGGCTAGGAAAAGTAATATTGGGATTACATTGGGATTCTGTATAACATTGGGATTCAGGAAACTATGTCCCCAAAAGGTTACTTTTCAACACTCTGCTAATGAAAATTGAATTGTTTACTACTCTTGTCACTTTGTTATGCCATTAAAATATCACTTGGCCATAACAGAAATGCAGCTTTTGCCTGTTATCTGGTTGAAATCCCAGAACCAAATGCCTGCCTTTCTAACAAATTGCAAGAATACTAATTCAAACAGTAAGACATTTAACAAATTGTCCCCAAGCTGTTGAACATTTGTATTTTCTGAATGTAATCTCTGAGATACAAAAACACAGAATGTATAGCTCACTAATATCAACCAAGCCATGGTTATCCTAATTAACATGGTATTGCTATTTAAGTAATAATGAAACAGACCAGGAGATATTATAGACTTTCTTGCAAGTAGAGAACTGGACTCTTGAGAAATCCTCCTGGTCCCACCAGGAAACCTATGCATAGTTCCCCAAAGGTAAACCCCGCAGAACTGATGGGGATTCATCTGCAGTGAACTTGTATAGCATTAATCCTATCAGCCTATATGAACACTTTCAGAGAAAGATACATGGTAGAAGTGCATCTTGCTGAACTTGGAATATCTTTAATAAAGCAGCCCAAAATTAGTAGCCTATTCCCTTACTTTCCTCTAAGAACAATAAACTCTTTAAAATGACAACAAAAGGATATCTGACTCCACTTATATGCAAACATATACACTAACGTGTGTTTTTACCTGACTTGTAAAGCTAATCCATCTCATTTCCTATGGAGCTCCCAGTGGCGCAATGGGTTAAATCTTTGTGCCGGCAGGAGGACTGCTGAAGTGAAGGTTGGGTTGCTGACCTGAAGATTGCTGGCTTGAATTCAAGAAGAGTGAGTGAGCTCCCTCTGTCTGCTCCAGCTCCCCATGAAGGGACATGAGAGAAGCCTCCCACAAGGATAGTAAAACATAAAACATCTGGGTGTCCCCTGGGCAACATCCTTGCAGATGGCCAATTCTCTCACACCAGCAGAGACTCGCAAGTCACTACTGACACAAGCAAAAATCTCATTTACTAGCCATGTTCAACCAAAATTGTTGCCATAAGGAATATCTCATAAAAAGAGAAAAGATAACACTTGAAATTTGTTCTTTCTATCCATGGCATTTCACTGTTTAGGCAGCAGCTTAGCATCTTTTGTACATCATTCGCTGATGATCTACAATGTGTGAAAATTTTTAATTACTGTCAACTGAAAGTCACAAATACAAACACTTCCCTTCATATGGGCCACAAGAGATCTAAAACTACAGATAAAAATTTAAGACAAAGCATCATATAATGCTTTTCAATTGAGTTAAATCATTTTTCTATCCAAGACTGCATTTCCTTCAAGATAAAACCTAGCAGGATAGTCAGCATTGTGAAGAGTTTTGAATATGGGATTATGACTGCAGAGAACAGAGTTCAAATTCCCATTCAACTGGGTGACATTGAACAAATCACATTCTCTCATCTTCAGAGGAAGGCAATGGAAGGCAAGGGCAATCCCCCTCTGAACAAATCTAATCAAGAAAACTTTGTGATAGGTTTGTGATAGGTCTTAGGGTCATCACAAATCAGAAATGACTTGAAAGTACACAACAACAAATAACCTACATACTGACAGTCAGTGTTTGGCTTTCTTTCGGTCACTTCTCTGCCACTTTCTCCTTTTCTCTCCCTAACCAGGAGCTTCCAGAAAAGAAAGACAAATGCTTGACATCATAGCTTGCAATATACATTTCAGATTAGTAAGAGAATCACATGTATTTTGATGTAGAGCTGCAGATTGACACCCCTATTGTACAGGAGCATCCAACATACCCTGAAAAAATATTTACCTAAAATTTAAGCACCAATTGGTGATAATGGGGCTGGAGAGAATGTTAAATGCACAGGACAAGATAGATGGTCCAAAGGTCTGTTCATACTCAACATGTGAAAATGGTTGCGCAAATACTGATGAATAAGTGTTTGTGTTGTTCAATGATCCACAGTGAGAAGACATCACAACTTCATGCTCAGACTGATGCATCAACAGTATGTGCCTTTGTCTAAGTCCCAAGTCTAACACTGCGCATCCACATGCTACCAAAATTGATGGTGGAAAGAGTTATCTGAATCTACCCTTCTGCTATATTTATCTCACTTCTTTTCCATGTTATATGAAAATATACCACCCATATTCACTTCTTGAGAAGCAAAATGTTTCTTAACCAAAATAGGTGGAGTCTATAAATGGAAAAAATATGGAATGTTTTTAGGAGTAGGATATTCTCCCAGTTCTTAAGGAGCCGGAAATGAAAGGAGAAGCCTTTGCTTTTGTTTGTTTTTGTGTATGTGTGTCTCATTATACTGTAACAAGGCATTGAATGTTTGCCTGTATCTGTTTATATATACTGTAATTTGCTCAAAGTCTCCACAGGGAGAAGGGCAGAATATAAATAAAGTAGTGTTGTTGTTGTTGTTATTATTATTATTATTATTATTATTATTAAGAGTTAAGGCAGTAAGTCTCAAGGCACATCTACACTGACCACTTAATGCAGCTTGACAACATCTTGACAGCATGGTTTTTAAATAACATGCACTAGGAATGCTCTCAGCAGTGCACATTAAGAGCTTTACACGAAGAAAGTTGGAGGGTTCTCTGAAACAGAGCTTGTAAGGTGCATCTGTTTGACTAAATGTAAACAACATCATATGGCAAAACCAATTAAGTGATAGGCATTCCAGAAATGTGCACATGTGCAACAGGGAGGTGAAAGAAAACCTGATTACTGTACTTCATGGCTGTGAAGCTACGGATCCGGATCCTGGAACAGGTTTGAGGCCAGCCTCTGTGATACATATAAGGATCATCAAGGTGCATATCAACACCTTGGCATGTTTTCAGGACGTCACATGTAATCATCCACACAGTCAAATCACTTCTTTCTCTGCCAGTTTCACACCAACCTAAGTGGTAAACGTAGCTGCCTTCAAAGGTCTCTCATTCATAGGGTCGCCATAAGTTGAAATCAGCTTGAAGGTACCTAACAACAACAACGAAGTGTAGGGTCATAGAATCACAGAGTTGGAAGAGACCACAAGGGCCATCAACCTGCTGCCAAGCAGGAAAAACACAATCAAAACACTTCAACATATAGCCATCAAGCCTTTGCTTAACAACCTCCAGAGAAGGAGCACCACAAATTGAGGCAGCATATTCCTTTTCTGGACAGTACTTCCTAAAATTTGGGTGGAATCTTATTTCCCGCAATTTGAATCCACTACTGTTCCTGGTTTATAAATGTCATTTCCTAATCGCTTCAATCAACAAAACATGGAAAAAGCTTATTAAACTGCAAAAACTTTGTTTTCACAGGACATCCTGCAGCATATTTTGCTAGAGTTTTTGAATGAAAATCTCATTGAGTCTCAACCAATTCAACATAGTTTGTGGCAATGACAAAAAAACCCCAAAGTATCTGGAGTATGACAACTTCTTTCAAAGTAAGTACCGCACAATTAAACAGGAAATAACACTTTCAAACCAGGAACAGAAAAGTTTTCAAATTTTGTTACATAGTGTTATTCCATGTCCTAGCCTCCAACAGAAAACAAGCTTGGGCCCTCCTCAATGTGACATCCTTTTAAATATTTACTCTAGGCTTTCTTTTCTCCAAGCTCAACATATCCAGCTCCCTTTCCATTTCCTCCAACATGTGCCAGTGGGGAGAGAAAAGCGGTGAGGGATGAAAGGACTGAAAAGGACTGTAGAGCAGGCATGGGCAAACTTGGGCCCTCCAGGTGTTTTGGACTTCAACTCCCACAATTCCTAACAGCCTACCGGCTGTTAGGAATTGTGGGAGTTGAAGTCCAAAACACCTGGAGGGTCCAAGTTTGCCCATGCCTGCTCTAGACACAACATATTATTTGAGAACACAGAAATGCTGGACCACTCTAACAATCACACAGAGAAGCCATTGAAATCCACAAGCATGTGGACAATGTCAACAGAAAGGAGGAAACCATGAAAATGAACAAAATCTGGCTACCAGTTTTTTTTTATAAAACTCTAAAATCAAGACAGTAAATAAAGAACAACACTCAGAAGACAGGAAACAACCAGGGAGTTAAAACCTCCCAAAAAAGGATTCCCCCAGGAATGAAGCAGCCAGGCTTTGAAGGTGCAAGGCCATCCATTGCTAATCAATGTGGCCAATTGAAACATTCATACTTTCCTCAGACAAGAGTTCTTTCTTCCACCCTGAATATTCCACCATATATAAATCCCACTTGCCTAGTTTCCAATAGACCTCACATCTCTGAGGACGCCTGCCATAGATGAGGGTGAAACGTCAGGAGAAAATGCTTCTGGAACGTAGACATACAGCCAGAAAAATTCACAGCAACCCAATGAGTCTGACAGTTGCCTATTCATGCAACCCAGATCCAGTATACACGAAGGGGGCAGCAGATTGAGTCCCATCATTATTTTAACAATGAAAGTCCTCTGGGTGATCCTGGGCCAGCCACAGTCGCTTATTCATGCTATTGCTCTTCATAGAAAACGCCACTAGGGGGCAGTAGAGTACTGCAAACCTCAATCAACTGGCAGTTCTCCCGCAGGATCAACAACCCACAGACGCTGTAGAGACCGAGGCGACCCAACGGCGGCGATTTCGCGCTGCTTATTTCCCTGGAGAAAGCAGCATCCAGCCGAGCCGAGCCGCCCCGCCACATCACATAGTGGCCACCGAAGAAATCGGCCACCGCTTGGCTCCTCCCTTGGCCAGCCCTCCTGGCCTGACTCCTTTCCTATTTCCGAAACTTGGAGGAGCCTAGTTGCAACTCTAATCCCCTACGAAGGAGCGCAGGGAGCCTTCCTTCTGGAGAGGTTTAAGAAAAAGAGGGTGGAAGGCAAGAAAACTGCCGAGTCAACCCTTTCCAAGGGGAAAAAAGGAAGGATCCGGGAGCTCAGCAAACCACATCCAACCCCATCCTTCGTCAGCGGTTTCAAAATGCGATTTTTCACTCCCATTTAGACTGGAATCTTGGCTGGAGGGAGCAAAACAAAAGGAAACGGGCAAAACTCCTCTCCCAGTCAATGCATTTTGCTTATGCCAGATTATCTGGCAATGTGAACTCATATAATCCAGTTCGAAGCAGATAATATGGGATCAGATCCTGGGATATAGATCAGTGTAGACCCAGCCCCAAATAGTAGCTGGAAAGTTATTTTGGGGCTACAATTCCCAGAGCTGAAGGGGGAAAGTAAGCTCTTCTGCACTTTGAACGCCCACAAACACACTCCCAAGTCTGACAACTACCATGTGAGACTACACAGAGAAGCCATTAAAGTCCACAAGCATGTGGACAATTACAACAGAGAGGAAACAATGAAAATGAACAAAATCTGGCTATCAGTATTAAAAAAAACTTTAAAATCAGAACAGTAAATAAGGAACACCACTCAGAAAACAGAGGCATGAATCAATCAGGGGCAGCTAACACTTCCCAACAAAGGATTCCCCCAGGCAGTAAGCAGCCAGACCTCGAAGCTGAAAGGCTATTCCATACTAATTAAGGTGGCCAATTGAAACATTCACACTTCCAACAGAAAAGAGTTCCTTCTCCCGCCCTGGACCTTCCCCACAGGTATATAAACCCCACTCGCCTGGTTTCCAACAGACCTAAAAATCTCTGAGGATACTTGTCATAGATGCACGTGAAAGGTCAGGAGAAAATGCTTCTGGAACATGGCCATACAGTGCGGAAAAACTCACAGCAACACACTCCAAGTCTCTCTTTGGAGGATTTTTCCTCCCAAAACTCAACCCAGGCAACTTTGTGAAGTTTATAAAGAGTTTATAAAGAGTCACATTTCCGAAGATTTTCTCTCCTTTTTCTAAAACTTTTATCCTTTTTCTATGTCCTTCATTGTATCCTGGGGGCCCTTCCACACAGCCCTATATCCCAGAATATCAAGGCAGAAAATCCCACATTATCTGAGTGTAGATTCAGATAACCCAATTCAAAGCAGATACTGTGAGATTTTCTGCCTTGATATTCTGGGATATAGGGCTGTGTGGAAAGGCCCCTGGAGTTAGAAGGAGCCATCTAGTCTTTGGCTAGGATGGATGCCCATCCAACCTGTCTTTGTGATGCTGGACTACAAGGCCCATCATCCTCTGCCACCCAGGAAAATGGTCAGGGGTGATCGCTGTGATAGTCCCAAAACACTGGACGCCTTCCACATAGATATATAACCCGGAATATCAAGGCAGAATAACCTACCTTTGAACTGAGCTATCTGAGCACACTGCCACATATCCCAGTTCAAAGCAGATCGTGTGGGATTTTATTCAGCTGTGTAGAAGGGTCACAACGTCAGATTTACAGAGGTATTTTGATGCCACCTTAACTGCCCTGGAACTTGAAGATGTGGTTTAGGAAAGGAAGAGAGCCTTATTTTATCAAAACACAAACGGCAGGATTCCATACAATGGCGCTGCAGGTAGTTAAGTGAAATCACAGCGCTGTAATTGTGCAGTGTGAAAGAGAGCCTCACCTGGGAGATCTAGTGTGTTTTTTTTCCATTATAAACAATCTAGTAGCTTAAATTCCGTCCCGCGTGACACAAGCGGACAAGGCTGAATGCTATGGGATCCTGGGAGCTGTACTTAGGCATCAAGCACTCTTTGGCACAAGTTTAGACCCTTGTGCCACTTGGACTGCTGACCTTGGAGGTTGTGTTGCTGATCTGAAGGTTGCCGGTTCGAATCCGCTAGATGGAGTGAGCTCCCGCCTGTCAGCTCTAGCTTTCCATGCGGGGACATGAAAGAAGCCTCCCAGCAGGAAGGTAACACATCCAGGCGTCCCCTACATCTCTGTAGACGGCCAATTGTCTCACACCAGAAGCGACTTGCAGAATGTTCTTAAGTCGCTTCTAACAGGATTAAAAAAAAACCTGGCAGCAAAGGCTGAAGAACTGATTTTTAAAAAACCCTCCCATCTCCCAGGAGCGCATAACATTGAGCCATGGCAGTTCAAGTGGTACCAAATTATATTACTCTGTCATACTCTGCCTTCGATTCAGCATTTTTAAATTATAGACCTGAATTCGAAGAGTTGAAGAGAATCCAGACTTCCAGCCCTGTAGAAGACAACAAGATTCTCAGTGGGAAGAAACTCTCGCAAACTCTGCGTGTATCACAACATTTCCTCCGATCTCGCCACTTCTTCATGCTGCTATTATTACACTGAGCGACACATATTTTGGTGCCTCTAACGTTAGTCCTGTGTCAGGAGCGACTTGACAAACTGCAAGTCGCTTCTGGTGTGAAAGAATCGGCCGTCTGCAAGGAAGTTGCCCAGGGAACGCCCCGATGTTTGATGCTTTACCATCCTGTGGGAGGCTTCTCTCATATCCTTGCATGGGGAGCTAGAGTTGACAGACGGGAGCTCACCCCACTCCCCGGATTGCCAGAACAAGGGTTTAACTTTAACCCATTACCCACCGGGGGCTCCTAGCCCTGTTTCACAGGATTGAGCCATAGCCATTAACGTTCTGATTTATTCATTTGTTATTATTTTATTATTTATTTTATCTATTATTTTATTTACAGCACTTCTACCCCGCCTTTCTCACCTGATGGGACTCAAGGCGGCTTACAAGACTGGCAAAAATCACGTTATTATTGTTGTTGTTGTCCACTGGCTAACACACATTTTGGTGCCTCAAATATTAGACCTGTTTCTGGGTATGTTTGATCTTCTGATTCCAGAAATGGCACTAGTTTCTCCCATCAGCTCTACTTTTTGAGATACAGAACATACACGCATTATACAAGTCTTCTGGCTCATAGAAAAACACCATAGCAAGTACTTTATCTAAGAAACTGCAGCTGATGCAGTCTATTCAATGCCATTTTCTAAATCATAGAAAGAGTTGGAAGAGACCTCGTGGCCCATCCAGTCCAACCCCCTGCCAGGAAGCAGGAAAATCGCATTCAAAGCACCCCGACAGATGGCCATCCAGCCTCTGCTTAAAAGCCTCCAAAGAAGGAGCCTTCACCACACTCTGGGGCAGAGAGTTCCACTGCTGAACAGCTCTCACAGTTAGAAATCAGTGCCTTAAAGAACTCCAGGAACAGGCCTAAAAACCAAGACACCAAGAAAAACAGTAGTAGTAGTAGTATCCCACTTCCCTCTCTTAAAGGAGACCAATTTCCTGGGTAAATCCCCCAGCGATGACCTATAAAGCCCCCTAAGTATTTGGCAAGACCGATGAATCCTGAGCCTTGGGTCAGAAGGCGCAACCAAGGCTCAGATGGCAAAGGATGCGGCTCAGAGCTAACCCAAGCTTTTCCAAATGAATCGTGGAGCAGAAAGAACAACAAAACAACAGCACCCACCCAACGCTCTTCAGTGTTTTCTTTCTGGGACTGTTAGACCTCAATCCCAGGGCTGAGTTTGGGGTGAAGGAGAGAAAAAAGGATTCTCTTCTTGGATATTATCCAGTTGATAGTGGTATTATTCCTCCAAAATATGAGAAGCTGGGATCCAATCAGCTGGAGAACGTCTCTCTCCCAATTTCCACAACACAAGAGAGCCGAGGGACTTCCGATCCTGGGTCTGTTTGCCAAGCGAGTCTCCCAACAATCAAGAGGTATCTTCTTCGTCGCCCTCAAAAAGCGAAATTAAAAATCGGGGAAGGAAAAACATTAAATCCTTATGACACACTCCAGCAGGTTTGAGACGAAAAGCACTTCCTTTGCCCCAAACTTCCCGAAGCGAAGGAACATCAGGGAAGGAAATCTTCCAGTGATGATGGTGATAAGAAGAATAAGGTTTAAAAAAAGCATCACGCAGCAGAGACGATCCAAGAGATTCCCAGTCCAACGCCGTGGGGAATAGGGTCTGTAAAAAGTGGGG
Organism: Anolis carolinensis; assembly: GCF_035594765.1. Lineage (NCBI taxonomy): Eukaryota > Metazoa > Chordata > Lepidosauria > Squamata > Anolidae > Anolis > Anolis carolinensis. The sequence continues at coordinate 75,160,119 of NC_085845.1, forward strand.
AGTTTCTGTATTTCGGGGAAGGGGGTGAAGGGGATTGTGTTGCTCCTTTCCTTCTCCGACTCCTGACTGGCTGCAGCTTCAGAAAAACTCCCGATTTCTCCAAACAGGGGGTAATATATCCCGGAACAAAATATCACGTCGGGGGTGGGGTAAGAGAGAAGTGGGAGGGGCTCCGAGGGGGCGGGGCGAGATTCAGGATCGACGGCGGAGACAAAGAGGAGCCCAAAACAGCGGCGTCCTAAACTAGGCAGTGGATTTAGTCAACGTTGCGCAATGGAGAGTAGACCGGGAGAGAGATTTTTCCGGACACTCTGCCCAATAGAGAGTTTCCTCCCCCCCCCCCCCAGCAGTGTTGGCAGTGCCAGGCGCCCGCCTGTTTCCGTGGGCCGCCTTTTGCCCAAGTCTTCAAACCTCCTCCCACGCTTTCCCGCCTCGGAGCCAGAATCTCGTCCCTGAAGGAAACACCCGCCTCCCTTCTCCCCTTTCCTCCGACCCTGAAGTTCATATTGACCAAATTGGATGTGGAAGGAGAGGGGGGGGCGGTTTCATCCTGGCTCCGGGACCCCCTCGGTGTTGAAATGGACGGGAGGAGAGAGAGAAGTGGGAGGAGAAAGGTATAGCAAGGAAGTGAGAGAAAGAAAGGAGGGAAGGAAGAATGAGGGACGGGAGAAGGGCAAGGAAGGGAGAAGGAAAGGGAAGGGGGAAGGGAAGGAAAGAGGAAGGAAAAGAAAGGAAAGGGAAGGAAGGGGAATGAAAAGGAAAGGGAAGGGACGGGACGGGGAAGGAAAGGAAAGGAAAGGGGAAGAAAAGGAAGGGAAGGAAAAGGAAGGGAAGGCGAAGAAAAGTGGAAGGGAAGACGAAGGGAAGTAAAAGGGGAGGGGAGGGGAGGGAAAGGAAGGAAAGGGGGAAGGAAAGGGTCTATTTTGACTATTTGATAATGTTCGAGCTGGGGCGGCCTGACAACAAACTGCCACCGAAGTGCTGGAAAGAAAGCCCTTAACGCGCATCAGTGCTCTGTGATTTGTGCAATAATAAGCACCACCGGGGCTTCCAACGGGTCCCAGGGTTTCCTATGGAATCATCTGCATAGTTTCTTCAAGACTGCATCAGTGCAGAAAGCCTCCAAGAGTCAATGCGGGCAGTTGCCCCCCACCGCCGCGCCCCCTTCCTCGCTTCGCCTCCGGATCGGGGACTGATGGGGTGTCTTCACCTTTCCCCCTCCCCACAAAGTTAGGGGAGTCCCCCCCCTCCCCAGTTCTCCTTCTCTGGCAGTTTGGGCAGGAATGCTCCTCCGCCACCGCTGAAGGATCTGGTTGTCATTAGCGCGGCTCCAGGAGCCCAGGCTTGGCGTTGCCTCCTTCAGAGGAGCGAGAGGAAACGCCGAGACATGGAACGGGAGAGAGGGATAAATAAAGCCTAAATCCAGACCTCCATCCCCTTGTAAACCTCGCACCTCTCCCCAATGAGAGGCTGGAGCTGGGAGCAGGAGGATCCTAAATCTCCCTCTGAAAACTTTTTCCAAAATCCCAGTTTCCTAGTTTAGTTGGGTGCGGGGAAGTTGCCTCCGAAGCGAGCTCTTGCCTTACCTTTTCGGCCTTAAGAGGAGAGCGGGTTTATGCTCCTCCGGCCCCGTCTCCCTCTGCTTCTCCCCCTCCTCCTCCTCCTCCTCCTCCTCAGAAGCGGAGCCCCGTAATTGATTCAAGGCGAGCGCCCATCCTGCCCCGACGGAGCCTGGGCTTCGAGGGAAGAAAAGCGCTGTCAGGAAATGAAGCGCGCTCCCTCTCCTTCGCCCGTCGCCCGCTCCGCCTTCCTGCCAGAATAAGAGCCTCCCCGTTTGCCTTTCGGGGCTCCGGGCGCCTCGGGAGGGCTTTTACGCCGCAGGCGAGGGACCGGGACGCGTGTGGGTTAACCCCCAGGGTTTATCTAGTTGGGGATGAGCGATGGGGAAGGGGAGAGCGGGACCAGATGGCCGCAAGGGGGGGAAAAGGGGGGGGGGGTCTTTTGCATCCCCCTCCTTCTCCTTCCCAAATGGTCCCAATTTCGTGAATGAGCACACGTCCCCCCCCCCCCCCCCATTGCGGAACACATTCTCCTAAGAAGGATGGTGGGTGGAAGCGGAGATGGAGGAAGAGGAGAAGGAAAGATGCCCTAGGATGGAGGTTGCTGCGGGTGCGCCTCTTGAAAGCGCTTACTGAAACCGAATTATTCCCCAATCAAAGGACTGGAGAAGTGGGCTTTTGGAAGTCGTTCTATCCTTTTGTTACAGGACACAATTTCCCCCATGGATTGAAGGCGGTCCTGTCCCGAACAGAGAAGGAAAGGCTTCAGAAGACAGAGCATATCCAAGGAGTGAGTCCAGGAGGAAATAATGGACAATGGATAATCAATAATTGGGCCACACCGTTCGCAGAAAACCCACACACACGGATACCTACATACGAACTCCAACCAACACCCAAGTAAAAAAAGAAAAAGAAGCAAAATTACAGCCCTGGCAGACCCTGCAAAAATAATCTGCGGACGCCACTTCCTACAAGGGAACTGAAGCATCTAAACTGGGCTCTCCAGGCCAATGGATTCTCCATCACAGACATCAAAAGAGCGGCAAGGCCAAGAACAAGCCAAGAGAGTAAAGACAAAGATCCACCCAGAGGAAAAGTGTTCTTACCATACATCCAGGGAACCACTGACAGCATGGGGAAGCTGATGAAGAAACACGACCTACAAACTATCTACAGACCCACCAAGAAAATCCAACAAATGCTACCTTCAGCAAAGGATAAGAGGGATCCTCTCACCTCTGCAGGAGTCTACCATATACCTTGCAGCTTTGGACAAGTCTACAGAGGGACCACCAAACGAGCATTAGCCAAAAACGAATCAAGGAACATGAAAGGCACTGCAGACTAACTCAACCAGAGAAGTCAGCCATAGCAGGGCCCTTGATGAACCAGCTGGACACAGAATAATATTTGAGAACACAGAAATGCTGTGCAACCACCATATCAGGCGACACAGAGAAGCCACTGAAATCCACAAGCATGTGAACAATTCAATAGAAAGGAGGAGACCGTGGAAATGAACAAATTCTGGCTACTAGTATTTAAAAAACTAAAATCAGGACAGTAAATAAAGAACAGAGGAATTCCAGACATGAATAAATTAGGGCCAGCTAACACCTCCTAACAAAGGATTACACCAGGCAGGAAGCAGCCAGGCCTTGAAGCTGCAAGGCTTTTCAATACTAATCAAGGTGATTAATTGCGATATTCACACTTGCCTCCAACAGACAATAATTCTTTCTCCCACCCTGGACCTTCCACAGATATATAAACCCCACTTGCCTAGTTTCCAACAGACCTCACAACCTCTGAGGATGCTTGCCATAGATGTGGGCGAATCGTCAGGAGAGAATGTTTCTGGAACACAGTCATACGGCCCGGAAAACTCACAGCAACCCAGTGATTCCGGCCATAAAAGCCTTCAATAACCCAATGGACAAGAAGGTCCATGGCTGTCCCTGAAAGCTTCCCTGCTTTTTCTCATTAGAAAGAAGTCTCTCGACTGGCGAGAGAGGCTCTCCCAAAGGCCTGTACTGTGTTGTGGGTGTACTGGTTTTGGGGACAGGGATGTTGGAGAGACTTCGGGGTGTGAGCTAGAAGAGGCTGCGGTTTATTTTCCACCTCGAGCGCTCCGGATCTCGGCATTTCTCCGGTGCTGTTCCGCATTAGAGGCCAAGGGGGCGCCCCGAGTCCAGGAAAGGAACGAGAGGCGCCGAGGAGGAGGAGGAGGAGGAGGAGGAGGAGGAGGAGGAGGAGAACGCTTGCCAGATCCATTTCGAGGCGCACGCCGGGATTAGAAAACAGAAACAGCTACGATTCCAGAAAAAAGGAGGGGGAAGGGACATAAAGGTCCAGGCGTTTGCCCCCCCCCCTCCCCTTTGATTCGGTTCTGACCATTTCTTCCCTCCAGTGTGAATGACAGGTCTATGGAGATTTAGGGATGTGTCCCATTGGGTAGCAGCTCTGGGGAAGGAACTTAGAGAGAAAAGGAGCATCTGTCCTTTTCTCAAGGATGGCGCTGTGTTTGGTTCGGATTCTCTCAGGGAGCCCAAGAAAACAGGGAAAGAGATTTCATCTTCCTTTCTGCACTCTCCAGATGTGGCATGCCTCTTTGGGACAGCTGGCTAACTCCCAAAACATCTGGAAATCTGAAGCGAGAAAGGCTTTTCGTGGTTTGTATTTGTTTGTAGCCCTCCCGTCGCCCACTCAGTCCTCGGCTCGCCCTCTCTTTCGGGGTTCCCGTGCCTTCCTCCAAGCCCCTTCGCTGCCTCCAGCCCCCTTCATTGCCTCCATCCAGCCCCCTTGGTTGCCTCCAGCCCCCTTCGCGGGGTCTCCTTTCCCCTCCCGCATCTCGGGCTCGGCTGAACGCGCAGCCCGGACTATTGCTTCCACATGTTCCTTCAGGAAACCTTTGGAGGGGGGGGGGGAACTCCTCTGAACAGCGGCCCCCTTGTTCGGAATGCTAACAGGATACCGTATTGCTTGGAAAGGACTCGCAGGCGGCCACGGAGGAGGCGAACATGCTCTTTCGCGGAGTTTTACTATCGCTTTAAAAGGTTATCCAGGAAATGCACGTTTATGTTACGGAGAAGATGGGAGAGAGGGCGAGGAGGAGCTCACGGAACCGACTCCTCGCCACCCGAGAGCCGAGGGGTCCCTGGCTCCCAAGTTTCTCTTCTTGTTTTTCAATGACTCAGAATGTGAGTGTTGTGGAATTAGTACCTTGTGGATGGCAGGCAGCCTTAATAAGGGAAAGCTCAGTGGGGAACACACAGGCAGGGAATCCGCCTTCTGAAAAGACCAACCAGGTGCCCACAAGCCATGTCATGATCCTTTTGCGCCTCTTATTGCTGTTGTGTGCCTCTAAGTCACTTAGGTGTTATGGCGAGCCTATTACTGGGTTTTCCTTGGCAAGATTCGTTCACAGGAGGGTTACTTTTGCCTTCCTTTACGCCTGAGAGAATGTGCCTGGCCCAAGATCACCCAGAGGACTTCAGTGGCCTTAAATACCTCATCATTGAGTCTGCCCTGGATAGTGCTGCCCTAAAGCAACGCACTGCCGATCCCCTCCAAGACAGCAATATTGTTTGTTATCAGCCCTTTCGCAAGAAAGGGGAAAGTTGGGCTGCTATGAGTTTTCCGGGCTGTATGGCCATGTTCCAGAAGCATTTCTCCTGACGTTTCTCCCACATCTATGGCAGTCATCCTCAGAAGTTGTGAGGTATACTGGAAACTAGGGAAGGGAGGTTTATCTATCTGCGGAGGGTCCAAGGTGGGAGAAAGAACTCTTGTCTGTTGGAGGCAAGGGTGAATGTTGCAATTAATCACCTTGATTAGCATTGAAAAGCCTTGCAGCTTCAAGGTCTGGCTGCTTCCTGCCTGGAGGAATCCTTTGTTGGGTGTTACTTGACCCTGATTGTTTCTTGTCTGGAATTTCCCTGTTTTCTGAGTGTTGTTCTTTATTTACTGTTCTGATTTTAGAGTTTTTTAAATACTGATAACCAGATTTTGTTCATTATCATGGTTTCCTCCTTTCTGTTGACATTGTCCACATGCTTGTGAATTTCAATGGCTTCTCTGTGTAGCCTGACATGGTAGTTATTAGAGTGGTTCAACATTTCCGTGTTCTCAAATAATATGCTGTGTCCCAGGTAGTAAGCAGCCAGACCTTGAAGCTGGAAGGCTATTCAATGCTAATCAAGGTGGCCAATTGCAACATTGACACCTGCCTCAAATAGACAATAGCTCTTTTCCCCACTCTGGGCGTTCCACAGATATATAAACCCACTTGCCTAGTTTGCAACAGACCTCACAACCTTGGAGAATACCGGCCATAGATGCGGGCGAAACGTCAGGAAATAATGCTTCTGGAGCATGGCCATACAGCCCAAAAAACTCACAGCAACCCAGTGATTCGGCCATGAAAGCCTTCCATAACACATTATACTGTATCTTTTCCTTCTCCTTGGAATCTGAAGGGTGGGATGGAGGAAGTGGGGGCTGCAGTTTATTCAGGCAGATAAAGTCTAGAAGAAGCTGATCAAGGGGACTTTTGTTGCCGAAGGGTCCAGCCCAGATTGGAGAAAGAAGACAGAAGAAGACAACGAAGAAGAAAGGGAAAAAAGAGACAGAGGGAGGAAGAGCAGAGAGTGGGAAGGAGAAAGGGGGGTGGGGGAGAGAGAAGAGAGGAACTGTTTCTTCTGGTTGTCATTAGTAGCCTGATTTGAATAATGCCTTTGTTATGATGGTGGAAGGACTTGGGATTGGATGGAGGACATGAAATATCCCTTCAGATGCAGATGGATAAGACAGGGGATCCAGGGGCAGACGTGCAGTGAGCGTGAGGTCCTCCGACCCATCAAAGAGAAAAGAAGGCCGGATGTATCACTTCCAGAGTTCGGAAAACGTTTGAGGATACAGCTCCCAGAACTATAAACTGCTCAGCTGCCATCCAAAAAAGGAGAGCAAAGTTCTGAATCAGAAAGCTGTGCAGATCAGGTCAAGTAGCAGATGCCTCTGAAAGGATGCAGCAGCAAGACCTCAGAAAGCCAAGAAACACTGCCTTATAAAGGACAGATAGACCCCATATCTTTCCAACACATGCAAAAGATTTACGTCATGACCCCTGAGTATTGTTTACTAGGAGGCATGTTGGCTGGGGAAACGCAGTCCAAACAGTAATTTTCCAGGGTCTGGGTAGATAGGTGGCTAAATGTATCAGAGGGCCCTTCCACACAGCTGTATAACCCAGAATATCAAGGCAGAAAATCACACAATAGCTGCTTTGATATACCTGAGTCCACACTGCCATATTTTCCAATTCAAAGCAGATATTGTGGAATTTTTTGCCTTGATATTCTGGGTTATATGGCTGTGTGGAAGAGCCCTGACTTGCTCAATGTGAGGTCTAGTTAGTTACCCAACTGCAATAAGAGAGGAGAAGGAAAGACTGGGGCCCTTTCCACACAGCGGAAGTGGATTATACGCATCTACACTGCCATATAATCCAGTCCAAAGCAGATAATCTGGATTTTACATAGCAGTGTAGAAGGGGCTTTGGGGGTAATTTTTCAAGTTCCTAAAATATAGTCTATAGCACCTGGTATTGATTGGTAGTCTCCCATTCAAGTACTAACCAGAGATGACCCTGCTAAGCTTTCATTGCCAGATGGAATCTGGTATCTTTTGGGTATGATCTCAAACAACTAACATCTCAAACAGGATCTACACTGCCATATAATCCAGATTATCAAATCAGATAATGCACATTATCTGCTTTGAACTGGATTATATTACGCCCCTTCTACGCAGCTGAATAAAATCCCACATTATCCGCGTTGAACTGGAATATATGGCAGTGTGGACTCAGATAACCCAATTCAAAGCAGATATTGTGGGATGTTCTGCCTTGATATTCTGGGTTATATAGCTGTGTGGAAGGGGCCTGAGTATCCCTCCAGCCCCTTTTCTTCATCATTGCAGGCAGACAGGCTTTGAACTCTTGTTGTTGTTGTTGTTGGAGTAAGATCTGACCAGGCGGCTAGAAGGAGAAGAGCCCGAATGCCCCCTCTGTGTGGTCCTTGCTGGGAAGACGGCGAGAAAAATCTCCACCCTTCCTCCCTCCTTCCCCGCATCCCTTCTTACAAGGCTGTGTTTAGTCCTCCTCTTTCCCCCTCCTTATCTAGGTAGCGGGGAGTTGACAGAAAGCAGGGAATATTGACACCATATGTGCCCTTGTTGGAAAGCCCTTGCCCTGGCTCCTCTGTCTCTCTCACACAAACAGACGGGTCGCTTGGCCATTTGCTGGGAGGGGCGCCCCACTGAGTTGGAGTCAAGCGCCACGACCCCCGCCCTCGCCCCCTTTCCCATCCCATTGTGCTCACTGCTCAGGAGCCAGCCAGCTCTGCTCACAACGACGGATCTGTGATCAATGAACTGTGGCTTCGGGCCCCAAAGGGAAAGTGCCACTGGTTGTGAGAGTTGGAAGGCGCCTTCGAGGGCAATCCACATCCAGGAAACCCCCGCAACGAGCAACTAGGGCAACCCCAGTTTAGCGGGTAGTGGGATGGGGGCTGGAGACACGTTTTCCATGCAGTCCGGCATTTATTTGGGTGCTCTTGTTAAAACAAGACTGGGGAGGCATTTGATGTTTTGAATTGATGGGCCCTTCTACACTGCCATATAAAATCCAGATTATCTGCTTTGAACTGGATTATATAGCAGTGTAAATTTATATAATCCAGTTCAAAACACATCATTTGGATTTTCTGCTTTGATAATCTGGATTAAATGGCAGTGTAGATCCAAATTTGGATGAATGTGGCTGTTTTACACCAGTATTTTCCAGAATTTAAGTTAGGATCAGATCCTTCCAGAGAACCACAGTATCTATACATATCAGTGCTCAGCGATTTCATGGACTTCTGTGTGACTAGGTAACACACTCAGATCCCCTCTATACTGTCATATAATCCAAATTAATAAATAAGATAATCCACATTATCTCCTTTGAACTGGATTATATGAGTCTACACCTCCATATAATCCAGTTCAAAGCAGATAATCTGGATTTTATACTATGACAGTGTGGAAGGGGGCTCAGTTTTTGTTAATCCCGTATGAGGGTCTCAATCCAGACCAAGTAAATCAACTGGAAAGCCATGTCCTCAAGTGTACATGAGCAGAATTGCAGAAGGATAATAATTATACGTCTGGAGTCTCTTTTACCTATTCCTCTTCATCAGGCAACTTCATTTCATTTCATTTCCTAATGACTCTGGACTGAATATGAGGATTTAATCCATTGAAAAATGACTAATTTGTGAATGATATGAATTCAGAGCTGCAATCCTTCCTACACCCATCAGGAGATAAACATCCATCCTGTCGACTTGGTATAGAACTTCCTACACTAAAATTAGAAATAGCAACCTTTTCTCAATATTTGGTCTCGTTCTATCCCGCTGCTACTCGGTCTTTTTGATTTGTGAATTAATCAATTATTTCCCAAACCTAACCTTGAATATATATATATTCATCAAACTTGTATCGATAGAAAATGAATAAGAAGACTAATATGTACCTTCACCTTGTGGTGTGTAATGTAAAGTTTTTTTTTTGTTCACACAACTATATTTTCCCGTATGTAAAGAAACCATTTTATTTACGGAAATAGTTCATGGTCGGAATCACTGGATTGCTGTGAGTTTTCTGGGCTGTTTGGCCATGTTCCAGAAGCATTATCTCCTGACGTTTCACCCGCATCTGTGGCAGGCATCCTTAGAGGTTGTGAGATCTATTGGAAACTAGGCAAATGGGGTTTATATATCATGGAATGTCCAGGGTGGGAGAAAGAACTCTTGTCTGTTTGAGGCAAGTGTGAATGTTCCAGTTGACCACCTTGATTAGCATTGAATAGCCTTGCAGCTTCAAAATCTGGCTGCTTCCTGCAACATTCACACCTGCCTCAAGCAGACAAGAGTTCTTTCTCCCACTTTGGACTTTCCACAGATATATAAATCCCACTTGCCTAGTTTCCAAGAGACCTCACAACCTCTGAGGATGCCTGCCATAGATGTGGGCGAAACGTCAGGAGAGAATGCTTCTGGAACATGGCCATAGAGCCCATAAAACTCACAGTTAAACAGTTACCTTGTTTATAAAACGTTCCAAATCCATCTGAACACGTTTCTACAGGGATCGGTAAAAAGGCATTGAGGATATGCATTCATTTGCTATAAAATGCAATTTCCCAAGTCGTATACCAAAGTGATTTGATCTGTTTTGATCTGCACATAATATTCTACTAGTAGCCAACAATCTATAACTCGTTTTTTATTTTAAAAAATGGGATTCTGTACCTGTTGGAAACACATTCCACTTATAGAAACACTGCAGCGTTTCTCCTAATTGCTTCAATTGCTGCATAAGACTATAAAGAGATACTAATGAAGTCAATAATCCAACATGGTGTAGGGATTTGAGCGTTGGGATATGACTCTGGAGACCAGGGTTGGAAGCTTGGGCAAGTCACACTCTCTCAGCCTCAGAGGAAGGCAAAACCAAATCTCCTTTGAACAAACATTTCCAAGAAAACGCTGTGATAAATGGGTGGTCTTGGGCAAGTCGCATTTTCTAAGTCTCAGAGGAAGACAAAAGCAAATCCCTTCTGAACAAATCCTGCCTAGAAAACCTCCTAATATGTTCTCCTTAGAGTCGTCACAATTCAGTAACTAAAGGCACACAACAGCAGTGAACTCAATAGGGTTTTCCTCTTAGCACATAGGAATATGCTGTTAAACTACTAAAAAACAAGGTGATAGACTAGCACTTCACCCTCCATACAAGGAAGGGAAGTTACTTTGAAATTTTGGAATGGAAATTGCTTCGCGCTTTCGTCCTAATGAAGGCACTTGGGGCCGCAGTTGAAATCTACTCCATCGCTCCAAGTGCCTAATTCATAATCTATCCCAAAAGTGTCTTCTTTAAGGCAAAATTCGTTTACCTCTTCTTTATTTTGATACTTTAGGATGCACTTTTAGTAATACACCCTGGGCTTCAATCGACTGAACTCGTGCATGTCTAAAACGTTTTTGGGATTATGACCCCAGCATCTGAAGTTATGGAAACATGTTTAAGAGCATCTTTCTTTATATATGTTTTTTTTTTAAATCTCAAATGATCAATACTATCTCCAGTCCGGGGTTGGGGGTTCAGAAATAAAACCGAGATAGCTCTTAGATCAGGTGCAAATAGATCTGAAATGGTAATGGATGGAAGATCACAGTGGATTATAGGTTCAAAGAGTAAGGTTTCTACAAAGTGTTACTGTCGTTTGGAACTACTAAGACGTTCAATATATTTGACAGTTAGGAAACTTACATTTCATTCATATACTCTGAAAGGTGTGGCAATAAAGGCAGACCACACTTCTAATCTTCTGTTATCATCCTGATTATCTGAATTCTCATTTCTTTGAGCTGCTGACTACAGTTAGGAGGCTGTGGAGTACTTCAAAGCAGGGAAGACATTAGGTCTGCACAAATTTCAGGCAGGTTCTTATCATTTAAGATGGGATCTCCTCGTTTTTCCAGACATCTTCGTGGTATCTCTGTTTTTGCCTTGGCTACATTTCAAAGGAAAGACATAGCAAACCACCTCTTGCCTATGGGAGTCGTAGGGTTGCTATAAAACACACCCAACACAAACACGTGCATTGCTTTATAGCTTTATTGCAACCATGGCTTAATGTGTTGTCGAAGGCTTTTGTGGCTGGAATCACTGGGTTGTTGTGAGTTTTCCGGGCTGTATAGCCCTGTTCCAGAAGCGTTCCCTCCTGACGTTTCGCCCACACCTATGGCAGGCATCCTCAGAGGTGAGGTTTGTTGGAAACGAAGCAAGGGAAGTTTATATATCTGTGGAAGGTCCAGCGTGGGAGAAACAACTATTGCCTGTTTGAGGCAAATGTGATTGTTTCAATTGGCCACCTTGATTAGTACTGAATATCCTGGCAGCTTCAAAGCCTGTTTCCTACCTGGGGAAATCCTTTGTTGGGGGGTGTTAACTGGCCCTGATTGTTTCTTGTCTGAATTTTCCTTGTCTTCTGAGCGTTGTTCTTTATTTACTGTCCTGATTTGGGATTTTTTAAAATACAGGTAGTCAGATTTTGTTCATTGTCATGGTTTCCTCCTTTCTGTTGAAATTGTCCACATGCTTGTGGATTCCAATGGCTTCTTTGTGTAGTGTGACATGGTGGTTGTTAGAGTTCATCAAACGCAGCATTGACCAAACACGAAGCAAGGAACATGAAAGGCACTGCAGATTAACTCTATCAGAAAAGTCAGCCATAGCAGAGCACTTGATGGACCTACCTGGACATAGCAGATTATTTGAAAACACAGAAATGCTGAACCACTCTTACAACCAGAGGCAGTTAACACCTCCCAACAAAGGATTCCCTCAGCCAAGCTTTGAAGCTGCAAGGCCATTAAATGCTAATCAAGCTGACCATTGGCAACATTCACACTTGCCCCAAACAGACAACAGTTCTTTCTCCAATCCCGGACGTTCCACAGATATATAAACCTCCCTTGCCTAGTTTCCAATATATATCACAATCTCTGAGGATGCCTGCCAAAAGTGCGAGCGAAACGTCAGGAGAGAATGCTTCTGGGACATGGAGCCCGGAAAACGTACAGCAACCCAACCATGGCTTAGCTTCTTCTTGTGACAGCCTGTGCAACGTGGGTTGCATCTACACTAGAATTAATGCAGCTTGACACCACACACACACACACACACACACACACACAAATATTGTTCTACTTTTAAAACAAGGCGCAGCTCCTTTGCTCCCAAACCCTCAAAGTCAAACTCATAGGGTGCTTCCACACAGCTCTATCTCCCAGAATATCAAGGCAGAAAATCCCACATTATCTGAGTGCAGTTCAAAGCAGATATTGTGGGATTTTCTGCCTTGATCTTCTAGGATATAGGGCTGTGTGGAAGGGCCCTTAGGCACTAACAGGGGGCTTCCATTTTGACACAAGCCTGAGGGCTGCAATTCTCTCAGACTCTCAGAGCAGCTCCAAAAATGTATATTATTCAGTAAACAATGACTCAATAAATAAACATCTGAGCTGGGGAAAAATTCAGGGGTTGTGAAAAGTGGAGGAAGGTACATTTTGGTGTGGAAAAATTGCTTTTTTGTTGTCCTTGTAGGGACACAATGAAGAGGATTCTCTAATTTTCCACCTCAGGAACTCCTTCGCTGCACTTCCCGCCTTTTTGGCGTCGCGCGTGAAGGTGGAGGGAACTCTCCAAAAAACTGAGCCCTCTCAGGCCAATTCGAGGAATTGCATATCCTTTAAATAAAGAGCCCTTTCATCTTATAGGAAGGGGGATAAGAATGAAAATGTTATTGCCCTCCCGAACTGCGGCTGAGGGTGGTGTCGAACTGCATTACTTCTACAGTGTAGACCAGGCATGGGCAAACTTGGGTCCTCCAGGTGTTTTGGACTTCGACTCCCACCATTCCTCACAGCCTCGGGCCCCTTCCTTTTCCCCCTCAGCCGCTTAAGCGGCTGAGGGGGAAAAGGAAAGGGCCTGAGGCTGTGAGGAATGGTGGGAGTCGAAGTCCAAAACACCTGGAGGACCCAAGTTTGCCCATACCTAGTGTACTATATATCCACTCTTGAGTTTGCTTCCCAACTTTCAGCTTTAAAGTATGCTGTATACATTATTTATACAGCATACTTTGAAGGCAAACAGCCGTTTCCTTTTGGCGGCTGCTCCTGTGACATTTGGCGGGGATGGAAAGCCTCATCCCTGGCTTCCTCTTCTCCTATCCTGCCCTCGCCTCACACACTTCAACCCTTGTCTCCCTTCTAGCCCCAAGACATCTGGGCCGGCCTCTAAAAAGAAGAGCTGGCTAATTTGCTTCCTTTTGTTTTGACTGTAACAAAGAAGGCGTTGCTGCTGCTGCTGCTGGCCAGAAGTTATCCGTGTGTGTTGTGTGTGTGACTTCGGTCCAGGCTCCAGAACTTTTTCCCGCCCTCTGGTTCCCAATTTCTCTGACATGAGGGATTCGTTTGCAACATTATTAGCATTATTATTATTATTATCCAGCTGCTTACATTATAAACGGGGAGGGATTGCGAATAGGGAAGAAAGGGAGGGAAAAGGAGGAGGAGAAAAAAACCTCCCCCTCTACAGACGAGTCCCTGAGGCGGGCTCTAGCCTTTTGTTTTGCTCCGTGGAAAGTCTGGCTTCAATTATGGTGGGTCCTGTTTATGCCTTCTCCCACCCCCAACGAACAAGTCTCCATTCGCTGGTTTGGTCTGAAACCCTTCTTATTGCCAGTCTGCTCTGCCTTCTGGGCTCTTTTTTTGGAGCCCATGTGAGAGTCTGAAGCTTGGTTTCATCTCCACCCAAATGGGCTTCTCCTCTTCCGCCCTCTTCCAGAGACCATTTTTGTTTCCTCTATAAAGAATGGCTTACAGTAATTCTCCCAACACCTCTTTTCTAAAACTACCATCCATTTCTGGTATTCCATAGTACAAGATGCTTTAAAAACGATCACTTTGCATGCTGAATTTTTCATCATGGAAAGGTGTTATAATTACAGATAGTGGTTTTGTGTGTGTGTGTGTGTGTCAGGAGCAGAGCCGGCCCTAGGTATTTTTCAATTGTAGGCAAACAGAATTTTGCCCCCCCCCCCCCCCAAACCAATCACTGAAAAATAAAAGCGTTGGATAAGCGAAAATGTTTGATAATAAGGAGGGATTAAGGAAAAGCCTATTAAACATCAAATTACATTAAGATTTTACAAATTAAGCACTAAAACATCATGTTTTACAACAAATCAACAGAAAAAGCAGTTCAATACCTTGCGGAGGCAGGCTGCAGGAGACAGGAGTTGCCTCGATGGTGCCCCCACAAGATGGCGCCACAAGCAACTGCCTAGTTGGCCTGGTAGTTGAACCGCCTCTGCTCAGGAGCTACTTGAGAAACTGCAAGTTGCTTCTGATGTGAGAGAATTGACGTCTGCAAGGATGCCCAGGGGATCCCTGGATGTTTTGATGTTTTTACCATCCTTGTGGGAGGCTTCTCTCATGTCCCTGCATGGAGCTGGAGCTGATAGAGGGAGCTCATCCACACTCTTCCTGGGTTGGATTCCAACCCAACTTTCAGGTCAGCAACGCAACCTTCAAGTATAATTTCTGCCAGCACAAGGGTTTAACTCACTGCACTACCAGGGGTTCCACAAATGGTAGTACTGTTCATTAATGCAGGCAGGAGACCAAAGGGGGCCTAGACAGAGCAGGAGAGTAAATTTTAAGAATTGGGTTGAAGAAGTAAAACATTTTTCTCCTGTTTTCTTGTTATTCTTCCCACCCATTTTTTGTCACTTCTGGTGTGAGAGAATTGGCCATCTGCCTTGTGTTTTGATATTTTTTACCATCCTTGTGGGAAGCTTCTCTCATGCCCCCACATGGAGCTGGAGCTGATAGAGCAGTGGTTCCCAACCTGTGGGCTGTGGCCCAGCAGTGGACCACCAGAATGAAAATCTAATCTGGAACTTCCTTCCTTTTTCTTTATTTTATTTCTGCTCCTTTCTGCAGAGCTTCATTTTTAGGCCTATTCCTGGGGTTGCTTGGGTAGCTGATTCAGAAAATTGCATTAGATAGAACACATAAGGGTTATTAAATATGTTTTTTTTGTGGGCGAGCAGATGGTGACTACTAGATGGCATATGTTTTGGATCAGAAACTGGACCTGATGTGATCTACCCAGTGCAATTTTCTGAATCAGCACCTCAAATAACCAAACCAAATTTAAGTTGACCAATAACTGATTAATCACCCTTTTGGTACTAATGTTGGAGAGTGCTCCCTGGTCAAAGTGGTCCCTGTTCAAATGATCCCTGATATTAAAAAAGGTTGGGAACCACTGTGATAGAGGGAGCTCATCCCGTTCTCCCCTGTTGAATTCTAACTGAGGTGGGCAACCCAACCTTCAAGTCATCAGTCCATTAGATTGAACACTAACATATAGGAAACACTGCATGAACACCAAGCACAAAGTAGCTGCACGCAACAACATCCTGAAGAAACTTACTGGCAGCACATGGGGTGCAGACCCATAAGTAATAAGAACATCAGCCCTGGCCTTGTCTTTCTCAACTGCTGAGTACGCCTGTCCTGTCTGGCACAAGTGTGCCCATCCGAAGCAGGTGGACATAGCACTGAACGAAACATGCAGAATCATCACAGGATGCCTTAAACCTACACCTGTTGATAAATTCTACAAGTTAGCTGGCATTGCCCCTCCTGACGTGCACGGGAAGTTGCTGCTAACGGTGAGAGAAATAAGGTCGAACATTGTGAGAGCCACCCATTGCATGACTATCAGCCTCCTCCCACCAGACTCAAATCAAGGAAGGGCTTCATGAGAACCACCACTCCTCTTGATGTTTCTCCAGCAACAGCAAGAGTGTCCCTCTGGGCAGCTAAACCAGGCAATCCCACCTGGATGGCCCCCCATGAGAGTCTTCCTCCAGGGGCAAACCAAGAATGGGCAACTTGGAAGTCCCTGAACAGACTCAGAAGCGGAGTGAGCAGATCAAAGACAACCTGGCAAGATGGCACTACCTGGAGGAATCCTTCACATTGTGTGACTGTGGAGCTGAACAAACAACTCTGCATATGTATGCTTGCCCCCAATGCCCTGCCTCATGTATGGAGGAGGAGTTGTTTAAAGATATGGACAATGTGGTCGCTGTTGCCCGCTTTTGGTCTAAAACTATTTAGCTGTTTGTGATTCCTTTATTTTATCACTTTTGAACTTGTTTGATTTGTGCAATGTTTTTGACATGAAATAAATAAATCAGTCCAGCAGGCACAAGGGTTTAGCACAAGGGTTTAACCCACTGTGCCGTGAAGGCTCCTATCCACCCATGTTGCTGTCCTGGTTTATGAAATGGGAAGGGGGGGAGGGGGAATAACCAGAGAAAAGAGGAAAATGGTATTCCTTCTTCAACTGCCCCCCCCCCCCCAATGGATGGTACTGTTTCATTATCCAGGAGGAGACCAAAAGGGGTCCTAGACAGAGAAGGATAGCCCAATTTAGGGGGGAGGAGGCTGAAAAGGTAATACCATTTCCTGTTATTCCCCCCATCCATGCTGCTGTCCTGGAAGCAACCCTCTTTATGAAATTGGAAGTGGGGAGGGGGAATAACTAGCTGAGGAAATGGTTTTCCTCCTTCACTGACTTACTGTTCATTATCCAAGGGAGGCCACAAAGGGGGAATGATAGTCCATTTTACTGGGGGAAGGGGTTGAATTTATTTTTTATTTACAGTATTTATACCTCACTCTTTTCACCCCAAGGTACCCCATTATACATTTAACAAGGACAGACAAACACAAACACAGGCAAAGGCAGTTGTTCCCATCTTATTTCTGGCATCTTGGAGGCTGTGCTCTGCTCTGGCCATGGGGGTGCTGTTGCTCCATTTTCCATGCCTGGAGCTTCCTCTATCAATCAATGTCCTTAAGAGTGCCTTTATTACCTCCCCTCTAAACGTAGTACCTATTTATCTACTCACATTTCTGCTCTTGACCTGTCAGGTGGACAGGTGAGCAGGGGCTAATGGCGAATGATCACCTCCACTGGGGATTGAACTGCTGACCTTTTAATCGGCAGGATTTTTCTAGAGCACAGCGGTTTAGCCTGCTGTGCTAAGCCATTCCCCATTTTCCACCTGTTTCTGTGTTATTTTCCCCACCCATGTTGCCATGTCCTTGAAGTTTATGATATTGGGGGGGGGGGAATAATGATTTTTCTCCTTCAATTCCCCCCTCCAACAAAATGAACTATGCTTCTCTATCTAGGCCCCCTTTTGGAGTCAACTCTGATAATGGAACAGTACCCTTAAAAATGAGGAATATTTCATTAGGCCTTATTTCATTAGGTTGCCTCACTCTTTTAAGTATGGGTAATTCGTGGTTGAAGAGATACAGTGATTTGAAATCAGGTTCATCCTTTTGAAACACCCTACATTTTACAGGGCAGGGAGGGGAGAATAGGAGGAAGCATTATACTGCTGAGTTCCCCCCCCCCCCCCCAGGTACTAAAGCCCCCATCTACATCTACACTGCCATATAAAATCCAGATTTTCTGCTTTGAACTGGATTATGAAGATCCAGCCTAAGGTGTTGATAGCCAATGTAGTGTATGGTTTGATCGTTGGACTACAATGATGAAGATCAGGATTCAAATCTTCACTGGCCCATCAAAACCCACTGGGTGATCTTGGGTAAATCACACACACTCAGCCTCAGAGCAAGGCAAAGGCAAGGCATACTCTGAACAAGTTTTGCCAAGACACCCCAGTGATGGGTTTGCCACCTCCAAAGTGACATGAAGACATAAAACAACAACCTAAGAAGCACCACTCCTTCCTTGAACAAATGGTCCTGCTTCACATTCTGCTAACATCAGAGAGAGAGAGAGAGAGAGAGAGAGGAGAGAGAGAGGAGAGAGAGAGAGAGGAGGAGGAGGAGGAGGAGAGGGTAGTCACAGTGAATTCACTTAGCATCTTTTCCTTAACAGCAGGAAATGACTTAGAGATTTCTTTTGTGGTGGTTGTTATGTGGTTTGGAGTCATTTCCAATCTATAGTGACCCTAAGGTGACCCCTATCACAGGGGGGTCTTGGTAAGATTTGCTCAGAAGAAGCTTGCCATTGCCTTCCTCTGAGGCTAAGAGCTTCTGACTTGCCCAAAGTCACCCAATGGATTTCATGGCCAAGCCGGGATTCAAACCCTGATCTCTAGAGTCTTAACACAAAGTTCAAACCAAGACATTACACTGGCTGCTAGATATCTCTCATCCAGAAGCAAAATCCCCCAATTTTTCCTAAATAAAGGAGCATGTTTGAAAAAGCTAATCTCATTTTATAGGCTTATCCAAGCAACAGCTTCATTGATGGCCATAACACTAATATTGTTTCTTCAAATGCACATGCAGATCTGAGCATTGTCCATAGTGTTAGTAATATTGGGGAAAGCTCCCTGTCATGCTGTTTTTATAATTATTTCTGTGTGATGAGGCCCAATATTACAGGAATATTTCAAGAATCTTGTTTATTCAAAAAAGTGTGCATGCTCTTTCACCTACTTCACTTGGCCTGTTAAAAAGCAGCTCCTGTGCATCTCTCATTCCATGCAGCCAGCAAGAATGGCCACAGCTCTTTTTCCCATTGCACATCTATGCATGGAGAAGGAGCACAGAAGATTAAAGAGCTTTTTATTTCAGGCTGCATTGGTTTTAATTGTGTCCATTAGATTGTTGCTAAAGTCACAGACATGGCCCCAATCATGACACAGTAATAACACTGTACCATGACACTGTGACTCACTAGAAAAGACAATGATGCTTGGCAAAGTTGAATGCAGTAGAATAGGAAGACTACTGGTATATCACAAGTTATACATTAAGTCAAGGAAGCCGCATCCCTGAATCTGCAAGACCCAAGCAAGGCTGCTGAGGACAAAGGTGACTTAAGAGTTCTCTCATTCATAGGGTCACCACAAATCAAAGTTAATTTGATAGCGGGTATCAACAACAGCTATGGAACTTATCTACGCAGTATTGCTGCTTTTGTAATTTCATGGCACAAAAAAACGCAAGAAAACAGATCACTGACTTGAGCAGCTTATCATCTAAAGTTGGTAAAGGCAACAGAGGTAGAAGAAGATGAAGAACATGGCAGTAAATTTAACATCTTTCCATTTCATGTAACTAGGGTAAAGTTTGTTGTTTGTTGGCTGTGCTGAGCAACATGTTTACATAAATGAAACAAGATTCAGTCAGTGACATGACCAAGAAAAACTGTTCCTCTGAATCTAACTCATTGTATACTTTAATGCATAACCTACCAGTATTAGGTACTTTCATACATATAATACCCAAGAGAGGAAGGAACCACATCAAGTTTTGAGCCCTTGTCACCCCATTTCATACATCCATACATCTAGAAGAGATTAATCTAATAGAAGGTGTTGAATTGATTCCAGATGATGTTGAATTGCATCTAGTATACATTCCCAGATTTTTTTCTTTTCTATTAATCTTTACTATAACAGTGCAAAAATATTAGCAGCTTGTAAATAACACTGTCTTGAATGTGTGAGCAGATGATTGGGGATAGCTCAGTAGTTTATGTGGGGTGTACAATTTAAATTTCTTCTAATTTTCAGTTCTGTCTAGAAGAGATTCTACAAGTTGATTTGAATTGAACAAAAGCTCATATAGAATGCAGACAGCCAATTACTCCTTTTCCTCCATGGCTCATTCACTGATGGTCTTCTGTCTATCTCCCCATAAAGAAAAGAATTGGATATAAAACATAAAAACCAGTATTATAGAATTTATGAAAATCTTCTTCATATAAAGGTATATATTTATTCTGGAGTTTATAATGATCATAGAATCATAGAATCATAGAAAAGTAGAGTTGGAAGAGACCACATGGGCCATCTAGTCCAACCCCCTGCTAAGAAGCAGGAAATCGCATTCAAAGCACCCCCGACAGATGGCCATCCAGCCTCTGCTTAAAAGCCTCCAAGGAAGGAGCCTCCACCACGGCCCCGGGGAGAGAGTTCCACTGTCGAAGAGCTCTCACAGTGAGGAAGTTCTTCCTGATGTTCAGGTGGAATCTCCTTTCCTGTAGTTTGAAGCCATTGTTCCGTGTCCTAGTCTGCAGGGCAGCAGAAAACAAGCTTGCTCCCTCTTCCCTATGACTTCCCTTCACATATTTGTACATGGCTATCATGTCTCCTCTCAGCCTTCTCTTCTGCAGGCTAAACATGCCCAGCTCTTTAAGCCGCTCCTCATAGGGCTTGTTCTCCAGACCCTTAATCATTTTAGTCGCCCTCCTCTGGACGCTTTCCAGCTTGTCAACATCTCCCTTCAACTGTGGTGCCCAAAATTGGACACAGTATTCCAGGTGTGGTCTGACCAAGGCAGAATAGAGGGGGAGCATAACTTCCCTGGACCTAGACGCTATTCCCCTATTGATGCAGGCCAGAATCCCATTGGCTTTTTTAGCAGCCGCATCACATTGTTGGCTCATGTTTAACTTGTTGTCCACGAGGACTCCAAGGTCTTTTTCGCACACACTGCTGTCAAGCCAGGCGTCCCCCATTCTGTATCTTTGATTTCCATTTTTTCTGCCGAAGTGAAGTATCTTGCATTTGTCCCTGTTGAACTTCATTTTGTTAGTTTTGGCCCATCTCTCTAGTCTGTCAAGATCGTTTTGAATTCTGCTCCTGTCTTCTGGAGTGTTAGCTATCCCTCCCAGTTTTGTGTCGTCTGCAAACTTGATGATCGTGCCTTCTAACCCTTCATCTAAGTCGTTAATAAAGATGTTGAACAGAACCGGGCCCAGGACGGAGCCCTGCGGCACTCCACTTGTCACTTCTTTCCATGATGAAGACGACGCATTGGTGAGCACCCTTTGGGTTCGTTCGCTTAGCCAATTACAGATCCACCTAACCGTAGTTTTGTCTAGCCCACATTTTACTAGTTTGTTTGCCAGAAGGTCGTGGGGGACTTTGTCGAAGGCCTTACTGAAATCCAGGTACGCTACATCCACAGCATTCCCTGTATCGACCCAACTCGTAACTCTATCGAAAAAAGAGATCAGATTAGTCTGGCATGACTTGTTTTTGGTAAATCCGTGTTGACTATTAGCAATGACCGCATTTGTTTCTAAGTGTTCGCAGACCACTTCCTTAATGATCTTTTCCAGAATTTTGCCTGGTATTGATGTGAGGCTGACCGGACGGTAATTGTTTGGGTCGTTCTTTTTTCCCTTCTTGAAGATAGGGACCACATTCGCCCTCCTCCAATCTGCTGGGACTTCTCCCGTTCTCCAAGAACTCTCGAAGATAATTGCCAGTGGTTCTGAAATAACTTCCGCTAGTTCCTTCAGTACTCTTGGGTGTAGCTGATCTGGCCCTGGGGACTTGAATTCGTTTAGAGAGGCCAAGTGTTCCTGGACAACTTGTTTCCCTATTTGGGGTTGGATTTCCCCCAATCCTTCGTCCATTCCGTGTTGCTGAGGTTGAAGATGGCTTTCTTTTTCTGAGAAGACCGAGGCAAAGAAGGCATTAAGTAGTTCTGCCTTTTCCCTGTCCCCTGTCGCCATCACCCCATCTTCTCCTTGCAATGGCCCTATCGCCTCCTTTTTCTTCCTTTTTCTACCAACGTAAGCAAAAAAGCCTTTTTTGTTGTTTTTTATGTCCCTGGCAAGCCTGAGCTCATTTTGCGCTTTAGCCTTGCGAACCTTTTCCCTACAGGTGTTGGCTATACGTTTGAATTCTTCTTTGGTGATTTCTCCCCTTTTCCATTTCTTGTGCATGTCACTTTTGAGCTTTAGCTCAGTTAGAAGTTCTTTGGACATCCATTCTGGCTTCTTTGCACTTGTCTTATTTTTCTTCTTTGTTGGCACTGTTTGCATTTGCGCCTTGAGTATTTCACTTTTGAAAAACTCCCATCCATCCTTAACTCCCTTGTTTTTTAATATCGGCGTCCATGGAATGCCGCTCAGTAATTCCTTCATTTTTTGGAAGTCAGCTCTCTTAAAGTCCAGAATGCGTGTTTGACTTGTCTTAGTTTCAGCATTCCTTTGTATTGCAAACTGCAGGAGCACATGGTCACTTGCCCCTAAGGATCCAACCACTTCAACTGTATTGATCAGGTCTTCCACATTTGTTAAGATTAGATCAAGAGTTGCTGATCCCCTTGTTGCCTCTTCTACCTTCTGGACTATAAAATTATCTGCAAGGCAAGTGAGGAATTTGTTGGACTTTGTACTCTTGGCTGAGTTTGTTTTCCAGCAGATATCGGGATAATTGAAATCGCCCATGACTACTATATCTCTTCTTTGTGCCTGTTTGGTCAGCTGTTGACAGAAGGCTTCATCAAGTCCTTCATCCTGACTCGGAGGTCTGTAGTAGACACCCATGACAAGATCTTTTTGAGTCCCGGTTCCCTTGATTCTTATCCAGATGCTTTCAAGCTGGTTTCCCGGATTACAGTCTTGCATTTCTTCTGCAACGTAACTGTTTTTGACATATAAAGCTACTCCCCCTCCTCTCCCCTTTGTTCTATTTCTGTGAAAGAGGTTATAGCCCTCAATGGTTAAATTCCAGTGATGGGAGTCATCCCACCAGGTTTCAGTGATGCCTATGACATCGTATGTGTGGTGCTGTGCTAGGAGTTGGAGTTCGTCTTGCTTATTTCCCATGCTCTGAGCATTAGTGTAAAGACATGTAAGCCCCTGTGACCTCCCCTCGAACTGTTTATTTGGGATTA
Source organism: Anolis carolinensis (assembly GCF_035594765.1). Classification (NCBI taxonomy): domain Eukaryota; kingdom Metazoa; phylum Chordata; class Lepidosauria; order Squamata; family Anolidae; genus Anolis; species Anolis carolinensis. The sequence continues at coordinate 75,183,064 of NC_085845.1, forward strand.
TTGTGCTCTCTGTACTTGGTCCTTGCTGTGTTTGTGCAGCCCTCCGTTTAGCCTTTCGGCGGTTCCCTGTGGTCGTGGGTAATATAGTGTTCGCCAGGCTGTTGTTCCCCTCCCCCAGTGGATCTAGTTTAAAGTGCGCCTGATGAGGTTTGTGAGTCTGTGTGCAAAAAGATGTTTTCCTACTTGTGTGAGATGCACCCCATCGCTTGCCAGTAGTCCATCCTCTTGGAAGAGTAGACCATGGTCAAGGAAGCCAAAATGCTCCTCTTGACACCATTTTCTGAGCCAGTTATTGACCTGTACTATTTTTCCAGCCCTTGTAGAGCCGTGTCCTACAACAGGGAGGAGGGATGAAAAGATCACATGTACATTATACAGTTTTAGCTTTGTTCCCAGAACTCGAAAATCATTTGAGATCTTTTGAATGATAGTCTCTTATTTGTAATTGTCATTCAATCAAGTTATGTTGAGTGAAGAAAATGAAAGCTTTTGACTGGAGAAAATAATCACCCCGGATCAGTTTCTTGACCATAAAGTATATCATGTAATGGTGTATTAAGCTTATTTTTGGAATGTTGGAGCATATCAATATTTGGTCCTTACTCAGTTTTGTGGCTCAGCTCTGCATCAGACTTCCACAGATAAGGAAACTGGTAACTTGTTGATAATTTCAACATTAGTTTCAAAAAGAGGTGAAGACTACAAATGGTTTAATGGGAAAAGGTGAATTTGGAGGAAGACTAGGTTTGCTCTGAAATATGAGGTATGGCATATCTCTTTGGTATGACTCATTGAGGCAGAGGGCAGAACAGAAAGACAGCCACCCCCCCCCCCCCCCACACACACACACAAAGATGTGAAAGAACCAAATTTAAGTTTCAAAGTATGAAAAAATGTTTACTCACAGCTTGTGCATAATCACACACAGGTTCCAGTTCTTAAGGAAAGATGAAAGAAAAACAGAGTACTATCAGGAAGGGAGAAGTATCTCATCCAAGGAAGCTTGTTCGCCATGTGCTTAATGGCAAGGATCTGGAGGAAAAAACGGTAAGTGGGCAAACCCATGCATCCTCAGCGAACACTGGAGGGGTGTGTGTATGTGACTCAGGAAGAGAGAATGTGAACAAACAAACAGGAAGCAAACCATCAACAAGCTTCTGTAAATTCCTATAGGCTATAACCGTTAGTGAGTTCAGCATGTAAAGGTTGCTATCTCCAACATACCCTGCAGAGTGTCATTCCACCTGTAGTTTTGGATATCCCGCCCCTTTTTGCTAATGTTTTTGAAATGGTAGACACTCCTTTTTTGTTTGTTTGTTTGTATGTATGTATGTGTGTATGTTTGTTTATATCACACCTTTCCCCCAATATGGGACCCAAGGCACCTCACTCTTTATCAGATAATTGCAGCACAATTATTTATTTTCTTCTGAAGTAATGGCTGTGCAATTAGTGACAACAATTGTGAAGAAAGAGGAAGGGAAGGGAAGAATGTGTTGGATTTGTAAAAGATGTTAGAGACAACCCTACAGAAGATGGCGAAGTAAGCCTCATCTTGAGCTACAGAGAATGGTGGAATTAAACCTCAGCTATAGCAGTGATAAAGAAGGGACTCTCGCTTATTTATGTCTTAAAAGTTTACTGTCCCTTTATTGAGCTTTTGTGCATAATGCACTGTTAATGTATATCTGAGTATCAAACTAAAAATGCTGAAGAAATCTACCTCAAAGAGCACTATGAGGGAATGGGAAGCAGATGCTTTGGCATTTGAATGATGCTGCAAGATTTTTCCTACAATTGTACTGTGCTTATGTTCGGTTTTTGAGAGCAAAACAGTGCGGGTTGGCATTGTAGGGAGGAGGCTTGCTTATTAATAGCAACTCTAGCTAAAGATGTGTCACTGTCACTTCCCTACTTTAACTGGACCAGTTCTCATCATAAAATTGGAAACAAATGAACATTGCTTAACTGTCTGGATTATTTGTAACTACTTTGGTCCCTCTGAACAAAGCAATTTTATCAGTTGCAGCATAAACCACAACAGAGGAGAAAAAATACCGTAATAGCTTTGTTTGATAAAACACAATGTATATCACATTTATTTTGATTTACACAGTTCGCATGCTATAGAGTACCTAGGAGCCCCAGGCACAGGCTTGGTAGGGTAAGAGACAGACCTTAATGCCTTATTTTTCTTTTAGCGCCATATTTTGGCACAATAGATATAGGGATGTTTGTTCTAACAGAATAAACAATGGGAAGAGCATGTAAGTGAAGCTCTCAATCTTGCTCTTCCCAGAGACACTAAAAACTCTCTCCATTGTGGAGACAAAAGAACAGAGAAGACAGAACAACACCAAATCTCAACCATCATCTGCACTAAGCCTGACTGGGTTAGGCAGTTCTTTTGGAGACGTGCTCACATGGATGGTTTCTTTGGCTTCTTGTTTTTCTTCCACAGCACCAGCCTACTCATTCTGTTTGCTCAACATAATTTGGCTTTGAATAGCATGGCTCCAGCGAGGGGAGGGAGGTGAGAGAGAACTGAGCTAGAGACAAAAGAAGTTAAGGGCTAGTTGTTTCCACCCCTTCCCTCCCCTTCATTTTGTGTTACTCACAACATAGCTGTTTAACTTAGGGTAATTGATTATGTTCTCTGCTAGTTTGACTGTGGCCACTTCTGCAGCCTCAAGATACTTTCTTCCACATTGTTGTCATTGTCAGCATTATTGTTGTTTTCATGGCTTTTTAATGTTCAAAGTGAGTTCCTTCCTTTCCTCCCCCAAACTAGCTTCGAGAAAGTTAAATGTGTGGTAATTTGTTTTCCTGGAAACAAGTTTAGTTTTCTTCTGCAGCCTTGAGGTTTCATTCATTTAGCAGCCAGTTGCTTCCAGACCTTAAGAAGACCTAGCAATTCTACTTTGAATTGCAGTCATGGAACCAAAAGCTTGTGTGTGCACATATATACATACATGTGTGAATTCACATGCAGCCCAAGGATCTCAGGGTGCATCTACACTGCCCACATCATCACTTGAAATCATGAAAAGAGAAAATGACAAAAAAGAGAAATGTCAAAAAACAAGATATTGTCAATACTTGAAACAGAGGATCATCAATAATTTCACCAAGTGGACAACCACAAAGTATCTTTGTAGCTAGTCATAAATTGGACTGCTGCATCTAGGGACAGAAAATGTACATAAAATACAGTTTGAGAACATGAAAATAATCTTAGAGTATATTACATTACATTCAGTTTTGTGATGACCTATGTACACATAAAATGAAACACTATTATTTAAGTATAGTGTTCTGAGAAGTCTTCACTTTTTAAGAAGTTCCCACTAAGATAACTGCAAGACACCTGCCTTGTTTCAGTACATTCATAGTTCAAACCATGTAGCAAAACCAGGGTATTTATCTTACCTTTGCTAAGGTGCCATTCATGACTTGCTTTTACTTGACAGAAGTGTAACAAGTTTTGAGCATGCCTTCAAAATTATTAAGACTATGACATGATTGCTCTTACGGTATATGGCAACTCATTCTAAGAGTGTTCAAATGTTTCACTATTTAACACATCGAATCTAGGCCGAAAAACATAAAAGTTGGAATGGAACAGCGTGCTTCAGTTCAGCTTTTGGCTGATATGTAGAAATCTCTAGATCATTGGTTCACAATCTTCAGTCTTCAAGATATTTGGACATCAGCTCTTAGAATCTGTAAACACTGGTCAAATTGACTGGAGCCTCTGAGAGCTGAAGCTAAAAACACATGGAAGAAAAAAATCTGATAACCAGTGACCTAGACTCTATTTCTTTACCTATCCCTACATGTTTTTACATGAACAAAAGTCTCTCCTGCACAGCTTTGATTGGCTGAGCTATGAAGATTTGCTGTTGTCTGCCTTCAAATCATTTCCAAGTTATGGTGACTGTAAGGAAAAGCCATTATGGTGTTTTCTTATTGAAAGTTGTTCAGAGAGAGTTTGCCTCTGGCTACCCCTGAGGCTGGGAGAGTGACTTATCCAAACTCACTCAATGGATTTCCATGGCTGAGCATGGATTTCAACCCTGGTTTCCAGTGTCATAGTCCAATATTTAAACCACTGCACCATACTGGTTATCTCAGCTCTGCAATTAGTGCTATAAATTACATTTATAAATGTAGTAGAATATTACCAGTGCTCCGGGTGGTGCAGTGGGTTAAACTGCTGAGCTGCTGAACTTGCTTACTGAAAAGTCTGTGGTTCGAATCTAGGGAGTGGAGTGAGCTCCTGCTGTTAGCCCCAGATTATGCCAACTTAGCAGTTTGAAAATATGCAAATGTAAGTAGGTCAATAGGTACCGCTCTGGCGAGAAGCTGCATGACCTTGAAGGTGTCTATGGACAATGCCGGCTCTTCAGCTTAGAAATGGAGATGAGCACCAAGCCCCAGAGTTGGACATGACTAAACTTAATGTCAAGGGGAAACCTTTACTTTTTACCTTTATGAAGATAGGGGCCACAGTGGCATGATGCGCTAAACCCTTGTGCTGCTGAACTGCTGACCTGAAGGTTGGCAGTTCAAATTCATGGGACGAGGTAAGCTCTTTCTGTTAGCCCTAGCTTCTGCCAACCTAGCAGTTCAAAAACATGCAAATGTGAGTAGATCAATAGGTACCGCTTTGGCAGAAAAGGCAAAAAGACGTTCCAAGCAATCATGCCTGCCACACCACCTGAAGATATCTAGGGATGGAGGCTTCTTGGCTTGGAAATAGAGAAAGAACACTTCCCCCAGAGCCAGAAATAAAAGTAGAAGTCTTTGCCTTTGTCTGTGTAATTGTGTCTCATTGTATGTCATGTAACAAGGCATTAAATGTTTGCCTGTGTCTGTTTATATATTCTGTAATCCACTCTTGAGTCCCTTTGGGGAGAAGGGTGGAATATAAATAAAGTGTTGTTGTTGTTGTTATTGTTGATATGTGAAGTGCCAAAAAAATCAGCCATGGCAACAAAAGCACCAGAGCTTTGTCCCCATTGATAGCCATGCCTTTGTGTTTTAGCTGCTAGAAAATCAGACAGAAAGAACTTTGAAGGCACTGATTCTATCTTGATAATCAGAACTTAAGTCTGTGATAGGTGGAAAGAGATGTGTGTATGTGTAGATGCACACACATGTATGTGTGTGTGTTTGTGTTATCACTGAGTTGATATGCTATTGCTGAGTAACCTGGGAAGCACAGAGTGGCCTAAATATAATTGACAGTCAGTATGTGTGTGTGTTTGTGTGTGTGTTATCACTGAGTTGATATGCTATTGCTGAATAACCTGGGAAGCACAGAGTGGCCTAAATATAATTGACAGTCAGTATGTGTGTGTGTTTGTGTGTGTGTTATCACTGAGTTGATATGCTATTGCTGAATAACCTGGGAAGCACAGAGTGGCCTAAATATAATTGACAGTGTTAATGAGGCACATCCATTGAAACAACTGTTGGTTTGCTGTAATTGAGACCAAGAACTAGACTTAGGCCAGTGCTAGGTGTAGTACCTGATCTTTTTTACAATAATAATAAAGTAAAATACAGTTCATTAGTGCATTGAAGAACAAGTGGACTAATTTGTATTTGGTTGATTGGTTCCTAATGTTACCCCCTATCTCATGCAAGGTATGTTAACTCTGGATGCCAATTTGCACGAACACTTTGTGGAGCTCTGCTATACTAATTTCATGCCATGCTTACCAGAGCATTTTTATTGCCCCCATCTAATCCCTACATTGGCTATAACTCTTACTGCGAGCTTGCAAGTGACATTTAAGACTTGGTCAGGCTCTGACAGGCGCCCTGTGGCAGAAGTGGAGACCAAGCCAAGGAACTGAATGTTTTGTAAACCAAGATCTAAGGCTGTGTGCTGCACATGTGAACGAAGAGAAGCCAAATAGTGTCCTTAAGGTAAATAGAGAGGCACTGGATACAAAAGCCCTCCAGGTGGTTTTGAGTATAGGGGCATTAAATCCTAATGATCTAAGATAGATTGTTAGTCAGCTAAAGGATTATTAATATCCTTTGTGCTGTGAGAGTTTCCAAATGTCACAGCACAAACATCTGTTAAACGATGAAGGCTGGGGGGAGGGAGGAGAGACTTCCTCTGCAGACTGTGCTGTTGGCTATATAACATTGCACAATGCAGATTGGGTTTAGTTGTTGTTGAAATAGTTTGGTTTGCTGTGGCGCTGTTTGTGAGTAATTTAGAAGAGGCCAGTCTGCAGTTTCATTAAAAACATTCCCAGGCAAATACCACCCCACCACACAGCATGCAAAAGGCAATAACGAATTAAAATGCAGAGAAGTTTAGACAATCACAGTATGCATGCACGCGTGTATGTGTTCATGTGTGTGCCTTTTTCACAGGAGGCCTTTAGTTGTGCCACTAGGGGGCACTCACGTCCAGGCGAGCAAAACAAAATTAGTTCAAGGCAGCTTGGCAGGAGTCCAAGCAAAATCAGTTGAATTGCAGGCAAGGTATTCAAATTTCACCTCTGTACAAAACACTGCACCCCTCTTCAGGCAAATGGAGCATTTGTGCGTGCTCTGCTTCTGTTAACTTTAGACAATAAAAAATATGACCCCCAGTTAAACACACACACTCAAAAGTCTCTTCAATGGCAAATGCCTCTCATCTCTAGCCAATTCAATCTTATTAACTTTTTTCCTATTTACCGTCCCAAAGAGCACTGTTGATTTTAGCTAACCTCTGTAATGTACGTATAGTGAATGGGAGAATGTCTCTGGGGAGAGTCAGACACAATTACTTCCAAATGTGGCTCAGCCTTTCACAAGGACTCTAACCTACAAGACTCATTATATAGCCTAGCGTGCTTTCTAATTTCTAATAAGAATACCCTGTAAAAAGGCTAATGGCAAGGACCTGGTAGCATATATGTAACTAAAAAACTGAGGTTGCATAATTTTTGTTGTTATTGTTGTGTGCCTTCAAGTCATTCCAACTTATGAAAATCGTGGTGTTTTCTTGGCAAGGTTTGTTCAGCAGGGTTTGCTGTTGCCTTCTTCTGGGAGTGAAAGTACGTGCCTTGACTGACATCAGTCTGTGGGTTTCAATGGCTGAGTGGGGATTTGAAGTCCCAGTCTCTTGAAATCCTGGCTCAAGACACAAACCACTACACCACACAGCCTGCCTTATACACATTCTATTAAGGGTTTAATACACTTTCTGATTTTGTTCCTTCTCTCAAATATGGGAAGATGGAGAAGGGGAGAGGAGAGGAGGGAAATAGTCAAGCACTAAGAACCTCTGATTCATTATTGGCATTTGCTTTGGCACAGTACATGCTGTAAAGCACACAAAAAGCAACAAATAATGACTCAATGTGATGACATCCTGAAAGTTGCAGTTTAGTGAGAAACCAGTACTATTTGGCAAAAAAGGTAAAAAATCTTATAAAACTACTACTACACATTCTATTCTATTGCATTGAATTAAGGCAGTTAAAGTAGTGTTAAACTGTATTAATTCTACAGTGTAAATGTCCAATGCTCAAACTAATACATCACACTGGTTGTCTCAGCAGATTATTGGGAGTAGGTTATTTAAGAACATGAACATCTTTTTCAGTATGCTTATACTGTTCCTGAGATTCTCTGACTAGTCCTTATCTTTGCCAAGAGTGGTTTTCTCCTCCTCTCTCCATCCAACCAGCCATATTCAGCTTTTTGTGAGGTACCAGTTGTAGATAACAGATTCTGAAATCTACTAGTATTTTGAGGGGAGTGAAAAACAGTTAGCACATAGGAAGATAGAGAATATTAGCAAGTGTCTGTTCCACAGCTGGAATCACTCAGAGAAGTTAACTTCCAAAAATACTTCTAATCATCCAATGTACTAAATCTGGAACTGTCATCATATGCACCTCCAATGCCCTAAATGATGTCAGCTAGAGAGGAGCTGCATCAGGCCAACTGAGGAACTGATAAAATATTACAGTTGTGTGAGCATAAGTGATACAATCTGTTAATACCCTTCCCCAAAAGTAACAATAGGAAAACTATAAAATTCCCAAAGACACAGTGTCTTATAAAACCTGGATTCTGAATATATTGGTGTAAAAGTAAATTCTACTGATTTTGGATTTATAAGAAGCGTGTTCTACTGATTTTGGGATCAATGTACTTCCTCATGAAAAGCTTAGGATCACTACATGAGTCATTTTCTTTTTCATATAACTGGATTGACTTTTTCATATAACTGGATGATTCAACATAATTTGTACTCTTTGTGCAGGTTGAATTGTCTGAATTGACACAATTGAGAAGAAAACATCTTGGTAATAATGTTCACAGCTAATCGATACAATTAGAATGAGGCACGATTTAGTTCATTAATGAGAAACACTATTTCTTGTAAGCTGGAGTCAGCAGAAAAAAAAACAACCAAAATACTCACACATGTATGTTTGTGCTTTTATAATAAGCATTTTAGTGTTATAGTGGATTTGTTTTCTGTACTAATGAAGCAAGTGAGCAGTCTGACTAGAAGTCCCACTAGTTAAATAAGACCGATCTGGCATATTTTGTAGAATGAAAACATATTTTTTGTCTTCTGACCTCTCAGATTCCTATTTAATTTCCAAACTTCCAGCGAAAATTCTGGAGACTACCTTTTAAACATAAGAAACAATTGCAACAATGTTTTGAAAGATGTCTATGGATAAAAAGGAGGGGGAAATCAGATCTTTTTCACATTGTACAATGAAAGCATTTTATTACCAAACTGACATGCCACATGGCTCATTTCTATGAAATTCTGGGATTTGTAGTTTGATGAGGTATTTAAAATTTTGTGCCAGAAATCAATAGTTGCTTATCAGGCTACAAAGTCCAGGATTCCATAGTATGCAATCCTGGCAGTTAACGTAGTACCAATGTGCTATAATTATATAGAGTGTGAAAGGGGCCTGAGTTTCTGAATAGGTAAAGTTACATACACAGCTAGTCATGGAATTTTTGAGTTCTTTCACTGGGATTACTCAAAGCCAGATGCCTTTGTTTGGGAAATCTACAAGGGAGTGATCTAATCTTATTTTATTTCAAGTACTACTTTCCACAGCAAAAATGCAAGAAAGAAAAGACTGTACAGCCCCAAGTACCAGGAAGTGAAAGGCATCACTGCTCTTTCAAGCCTTAAAGATAATTCTTTGTTTTAACAAGATCCTGTAGTTCCTGGTCTGGTCTCAAAGACAGCTGATTATGATAGTATACTATAGTCAGCAAATCATGCAATGTATTACCCAGCATTTTGGCTGTGGGCTATTCAAGTGCCATAACACTGTTAAGTCAAATCAGTTTTTCAGAAAAAGAAATAAACGAGAATAACAAGGAAGCATCACAATATCAGAGCCTAATTTGAGCCAAGAAGCCATTGCTGCCTTGATCCCAAAATGTATAGATGCATAGAACCAATGCTCCACAAATATGGATTCCATTCCATTTACACGAATCATAGAATTGTAGAGTTGGAAGAGACCACACAGGTTATCCAGTCCAACTCTCTGCCATGCAGGAAAATCATAATCAAAGCACTCATGACAGATGGCCATCTAGCCCCTGTTTAAAAGCCTTCAAAGAAGAAGCCTCCACCACCACACTCCGAGGCAGTGAGTTCCGCATGGAATCAATCACCTTTTCTGTAATTTGAACCCATTGCTCTGAGTCCTAATCTGCAGGGTAGCAGAAAACAAGCCCTCTTCTTTCTGACATCTGTTTGAGAAGTGATTTCAGTTACACAATTTTGTGGTTTCAGGGTTCCAGCGTGCCTAAGCCTCAAAGGATCAAATGAGATACAGGTTGAAGACAAGAAAGTGGATGCCATGAGAATACACTTTGATAATTCATGCCACCTGAAGGAAACACCAATTTGCATTTAGAAATATTATACATGAAATCGGTATGGAAAGATTGCATTGTTGATGGGGTGCAGAATGGAGAACAAGAATTACAAATTATATTTTTTCATTGAAAGCTGTATTTTTTGAAGTCAAATTGTGAAGACAAGACACAACCTTTGAAATATAATGTTGCTTTTTTTTTTGCAACCATAGTCTTTTACCTGTCACACACACACAAACATATATATCTTCTGATATTTGGTTGAATAATTGGGCTTAAATACCCTGAAGGCACCAAATCCTGTCTGATCTTGAAGTTAAGCAGGATCAAGTGCCAACAAATTCATGAGATTGCCATAAGTTAACAAGTAACTTGAAAGCACATACATATCTGGGTGGTAACAGTTTGAAGGCAAAAAGCATGGCTACATGTGCACTACATGTGATTTGTTACATTTAACCCACAACAGCCATTTTATGTTTCCTATTTTGACTCACCACACAAGAGTTGCCACTTTTATCTAATCCAAAAGGTAATTGATGACATTTGTGTTAGTGGGGCAGTGAATCTGAATTTTGTTCTAAACTTTCAAGGAGCTATCCAAGAAATTAAATACTCCTGAAGATTGCTTATCTCTGATTAAACTTCTCAGTTCTGGGTTGATCTTGAAGAGATGTTTTGTTTTGTTTTTATATTACTCAACCGAATAGCTCAAGAAGACCCTAAAACATCTACTCTCATGTTTAAAGCAGAATAAATGAATAGAATATTAATGATAACACTTTATTCAAGCAGTACATCTTGCAAAGCTATCTTCGTGAAAGAAGAAATGCTACTAAGGTTTGACTGTTCTGTAGTGAATGTCTGGCTCACTTTTGAAAAGAATGTAGTAAAATAAAACCACATGATGCATTGCAAAATATAGACTGCTGGAGAAATTGTACTTCTGATTCAGAAACAGTATCCACAGTTTCTGTATCTGCAAGTTCAAACAATATTTGAGGGGGATCACATACTACCACCCTCAAAACAACCGAACTGGAGAGCAGGCCACTTCCATTTTTGAATTTTCTTTCTTCCATCATATTTTCAGATTAAAATGAGCTAGGGTGTGTTAGAGGGGCAGAAAATTGGCCTCCTGATGCTTGGGAACTTTCAGATCCCTGGAATACTCAGTCACATCTGCATCTAGGATGTTCTTGATGCTCAATTAGGGCTTAACTGGAACAGGTAGCCTTTTGTCACAGGGTCAATGTGGAGATACATTGCCTGCCCTTCTAACCAAGGATGAGGAAAATGATGCTGCTGGAATGCAGTGCTTACTTTCCTTCACAATGGAGCTGAAGGAAACTGATGCTGCTGGACTGATGCTGCTGGACTGCAGTGCTTACTTTCCTTCACAATGGAGCTGAAGGAAACAGTGGTGGTCACACATACTTTATCCTGTACCCAATGACATGGGAGCTTCTAGCTATTATTATGAGAACACTAAGTTATTTGCTGGTACTGTATAACATTTAGATTCAATCATTCTAAAGATTGGTAGGGACTGCTTTTTCTTTCTTCTTTGATTCAGATCCTGTTTGCCTTGATTCAGATCCACATCTCAGCAACAAACAGTTGTCTTCCTGTGAAGGGTCCGGTTCTACTATAAGTCCCATATGCAAGCGTATACATGCAAAAGCCAGGACTTGCCTGATTCTGCATATTCAGTAGTAATTAGTGTGATCAAATCATCCTCACAAATGGCTACTTACCAGCTTCATGTTATGTTTCATTAGAAAGTTGGTGATGCATGTCTCCACTTTTCACCCTGGGGAATTGGATAGTCAAGCCTCTGAATTGGGCCCATATGTTAGTTGAATTTATAAAACTAGCCTGAATTGGGTTCATGTTCATTGTATAGCTATATGGTTGGAACATATTATTATGATCCAGGGCCACATAAACTACTGCTTTCAGTTGTGCAAGACTAATAATTGTCATTGAAGAACATAACATAATTCCCTTTTATTACAGCTAAGGTTCTACTTCGATGTGCTAAAGTACATTCGTTGCCATGAAGCAATAAAAACATCAGGACAAATGTGCCAGACACACTGTGTATAGCCTTTTTCTATTCTTAATGTATTCTAAAAAACAAGAGACTTAGCTTTTCTTCTCATGAGTGGTATAAAGTTCATATTCACAGAAGGGGATTTTCCCTTCTCCTGCAGAACTTCATATCTCTAGTGGTCAAAATCTCAAGGATGTAAGTTGTAATATGGAGTGGGGGTGCCTGCAAAAAAAAGGACGCTGGTGACAAGTGGGAAAATGAATGCAGAAGAAAATTAGGATCTCAGCCAACTCACATGCCATACAGTCAGAATCAAATCACTGACATCTATTATTCCATAGAAAGCCAGATTATTCTTGCAGTAATTGCATAATTAAGACAAAAGTAGCATTTGTATAGATTTCTGTAGAGGCAAATATCCACTATCCATGCACAGTGCCTTTCAAGTATTTTTCTTAAAGAATATCCTATATAACTCTAAAAGGACAGTAATGTAATAAACAAAAGATAAAGACAAAAATTAGGAGTGCAGGAATTCTTATTTTTCAACATTATGCTTATTGAAAAAAAATAACACTAAAAATCTATTGGGTTTCAAAATCTTGAAAAATCTTAACAGAATCAAAGACATTGTTTCTATTATATACTTGTGTTTGTCTTTTCTTAGCTCTAGCTCTCTGTTGTACTAGTTGGATTTAAATAAGTATGCTTTGTATTGCATCCTTACTCATGAAAAGTTATCTCATTTACATTTATTTCTACTAAGGAATCCATTTTTTCAAACCTGCAAACCATTGTGGTTTAGTTTCCTTCAAAATGGAAAATAAGCAAGAAAATGAAAGAATGCAATAAGACATATTCAAACAGTTGTGAATAAACAAAACTTAGATTTTTAATACCTTTTTGCAACTCTGCTGAGATTTCTTTCTGTGATCAAATGACATTTACACATGGTTGTATTTAACATAGCCAAGTCTAGTGATGCCTTACTGAATTTCATTTCACACAGGCTTTTGTGAACTGCAGCCCACTTCTTCAGATGTGCAGCCATTTTTCTCTCTCTTCTCTCTGGCCAAAAAAAAAATCTACATTTTGCTCTGTCCTAAGTGTCTAGAAATGGGACTGTCATGATAAGTACCTCCTCAGTAACTCTGATATCACTTTCATGATACTGAAATAATATGGCTGAAAGAAGTTTACTCATCAACATCCATTTGATTAAAATGCGAGCTGATAGCCTTCAATGACAAATCAGGCTTTGCAAAAGTGTGGTTCCATGTAGCATTGCAATCACGCAAAGGGTGAAATGCAAAGGGTGCACCAAATAAAGAGCACAAGGGACCATCCAAGGAAGACCACACAAGATTACTTTATTGAAACTGTAATAGGTTACCTTTGTGCCATTCCCATTCTCATTACAAGCAGTGCCCCTAGAATGGATTCATGTTGTGCCATTTTCTGCTCTAGTTGCACTAAGAATGAAGTATTTAAACCCACATACAATCTTTGATTGGTTGATCTCTCCTCCTGTACTCCTTTTCATGAAATTCTGGCAGCTTGAAATAGTGAAATTGTCAGGGGGTCAAAATGCACATTTGGGAGGGAAAGTGTTGTTCTTTGATTTCTGTTCTGTTCTTTTTCTGTTTTTCTCTCTTTCTTAACATTATCCATTCCCAATATCTTTCGACAACTCCATGAAATAAAAAAACGCTCTTCACCTGCCCCTCAAACAGTGTTAGCACAAATTCTTCTTACAGTTTCCTTCATGAAACAGTACATACTTATAGCATAAAATCATGTCCACTAGATGGCCTCCCTCCAGAAAATAAACTACCTTGTTCTTCATACCCATCCAGGTGCATTCATTGCACATTACTTCAATTAGAGCTGTGCAAAGGGGGAAGGTTTTCTCGAACCTTTCTGGAAGCTTAAAGAAAACCTAATTTTTTTTAAAAAAAATCAGGGATTATTTTGGAAGAGGTCGAGAGTACTTGCACATTTGAAGAGAAACAAAGAAACTTTTCAAAATGTGTTTAATTTGGCCTCAGTCATTTCAGTATGTTGGGTATGTATTATCATATTAGTATGTTCTATACATGATTCCTTACTGGCCCAATCACTTAAGCCAAGAAATCATAGTAACTGGAAGGTTAAAAGTGGCACTGAATCAGTATCAAAAAGAGGAGTTCTGGATGAACAGGAACCAAGCAAAGATAAGTGCTTGTATAGTAAGAGAAATTATTTCAATCTCGCCTCAAAAAAATTACTTTAATCTCGAAATTGGAAAAGTTGCTTTTGGGCTACATTTCTCAGAAACTTAATGACTATGCTGACTAGAGGGGTTTGGAAGCTGTAATGAAAAAAGTATATTTTCAAAATCTAGTTAGAGAAACCAGTGAACATCTGGTTCAGCTACAGGTATATCTTTGTGGGTGTCATATGTGCTTTACCCTACCACCTTGCAACACAAAATACCATTTAGTCATTCATCTAGAGCTTATGGTGTGTGAGGGAGTACACTGCTGTAAAGAGGCCACAGTTCCTATCCATTGTTAATATGTCCAGAGGTTGTGCCCTAAATGTTGATGTCTGACTCTTGCTAATCATAGAACTGCAATTCTGAACTACCCTTTAGACTTCACCTTTTCTTAAACCTGTGTTCTTCTCTTGCACAAGAGTTCATCTGACTTCACAGGAAACTAGGGGGCTAATTTATACTGAGTTAGATCACTATCCTATCTACTTTGATATGACCTATATTGACCAGCCTATCTTCTCCAAGAATGGCCATCAGATTGGAAAAAAATCAATTTATACCCCATACCAAAAAGGGAACCGCTAAAGAATGCTCAAACTTTTGTACAGTAGCACTTATTTCTCATGCCAGTAAGGGAATGCTCAAGATCCTGCAAGGTAGACTCCAGCAATACATGGAGCGAGAGTTGCCAGATGTACAAGCCAGATTTAGAAAAGGCAGAGGAACGAGAGACCAAATTGCCAATATCCGATGGATAATGGAGGAAAGCAGGGAATTTCAGAAAAACATCTATTTCTGTTTTATTGACTATTATAAAGGCTTTGACTGTGTGGATCATAATAAATTGTGGCAAGTTCTTGGTGGTATGGGGATACCAAGTCACCTTGTCTGTCTCCTAAGAAATCTGTATAACAATCAAGTAGCAACAGTAAGAATAGACCATGGAACAACAAGACTGGGAAAGGAGTACGGCAGGGCTGTTGAAGATTGGGAAAGGAGTATGGCAGGGCTGTATCCTTTCACCCTACCTATTCAACTTGTATGTTGAACATATCATGAAATGTGTGGGGCCTGATGAAACCAAGGCTGGAGTTAAAATTGCTGGAAGAAACATTAACAACTTGATATATGCAGATGATACCACTCTGATGGCTGAAAATGAGGAGGAACCGATGAGCCTTGTCACCAAGGTGAAAGAAGAAAGTGCAAAAGCTGGGTTGCAGTTAAACATCAAGAAAACCAAGATGATGGCAACCAGACTGATTGATAAGTGGCGAATAGAGGGGGGAAATGTGGAGGCAGTGACAGACTTTATATTTCTAGGTGCAAAGATTACTGCAGATGCAGAGTGCAGTCAGGAAGTCAGAAGACATTTACTTCTTAGGAGGAGAGCAATGACCAACCTTGATAAAATAGTGAAGAGTAGAGACATCACACTGGCAACAAAGGTCCACATAGTTAAAGCAATGGTATTCCCCATAGTAACCTATGGATGAGAGAGCTGGACCATAAGGAAGGCTGAGCGAAGGAAGATATATGCTTTTGTACTATGGTGTTGGAGAAAAATTCTGAGACTGCCTTGGACTGCAAGAAGATCCAACCAGTCGATACTCCAGGAAATAATGCCCGGCTGCTCACTGGAAGGAAGGATATTGCAGGCAAAGATTAAGTACTTTGGCCACATCATGAGAAGTCAGGAAATCTTGGAGAAGAAATTTGTGCTGAGGAAAATGGAAGGAAAAAGGAAGAGGGGCCAACCAAGGGCAAGATGGATGGATGGTATCCTTGAAATGACTGGCTTGACCTTGAAGGACCTGGGGGTGGTAACAGCTGACAAGAAACTCTGGCGAGGACTGGTCCATGAGGTCACAAAGAGTCAGAAGTGACTGAATGAATAAACAACAACATATTCTGAGCAAATATGAGCTACCTGCTCCTCAAAGTGCCTAACAAATTTGTGATAGCAAGCAGCCATCACCTCAATAGGCATCAACCTGTTTTTTATATGGAATTAACTTACTGTGTCTCAGGTTTAGGATGAGATGAAAGATGAAACGTAAACTGTTTTGCTAACATCGCTGCCACATACAAGTTACAATGAAAAGTCCTCCATTGATTTCCTGCTCCTTCCATAACCTGTGGCACCTTTATTGCAACACCTGTATTGCAACAGCCCATTTCATTGCCCATAGATCCATTGTAAACCAAGAAGAATTGTGGGGCCCAAAGCACTCGAACGGATACTTGACAGTGATTGTATTGATGGCCCTTTCTATTTCACTATTCCTTAAATGAGAGCAGAGCATCAACCAAATTTCCAACCCTGTCAGTCCAGAAATCCCTCGGCCCATTCAGGGATCCTTCAGCATCCATAAGTCTCTGGATTGGATGATCTGAAAGCATCCCCCATCCCTTTAATGTGATTCTGTTCCTGAATTCAGTACTATATTAGATCTAATACTGAAGCTAACTGACAGAAGGCTCCATACAAAGAAAAGAAAGCACTTCTCTTAATGCTTAAATTACTTATTGAATTCATTAGCACTAAATGCAGAGGTTAGATCATACAACTAATCTAGATGACTTTGTAAACGGATTAAATGAATTCACAGAGTACAGTCCCAGAAACTGATATTAATCCCAATGCCACCATGATTCTGGAAGCTACCCAAAATTTTCAATTAGGGCTAGGAAAGAATCATGCCTGAAATCCTAGACAGCCATTGCTTCCAGCCAGAACTGGCAGTATTAGGCCAGATCAGTGGTTCTCAACCTGTGGGTCCCCAGATGTTTTGGCCTTCAACTCCCAGGAATCCTAACAGCTGGTAAACTGGCTGGGATTTCTGGGAGTTGTAAGCCAAAACACCTGGGGACCCATAGGTTGAGAACCACTGTGTTAGATGGAGCCATTGCTCTTATCATCCAATAATTGGGCCTTTCTCTCTTTTATTATATTTTTCAAGCTGCATGGAAAGGGGCCTATGTCAGTTCTTAGAGCCCTTCCACACAGCCATATAACCTAGAATATCAAGGCAGAAAATCCCACAATATCTGCTTTGAACTGGGTTATATGAGTCCACACTGCCATATATTCCAGTTCAAGGCAGAAAATGGGGGATTTTATTCAGCTGTGTGGAAAGGGCCATGGTGTCACCACAGTGAGGAAAAGAGCATGTCATACTATACCTGTTCCACTTTAAGATCTATGCTGACCAGTGTTACTCTTTATGCCCTTCCAGACAGGTCCTATGTGTTGGAAATAGCAACCTCCCAAGCCTTTCACTATTTATTTGTTAATGTATATAATTGCTAACCTGTATTCTATGTGTATGCTGCTTTGTGAGTTTAATTGTACCTCTTTGGTGTGGGAGGGATTATAGACATGTGATTGTACTGAGCATGTTCAGACTCAGGACTCCATTTTGTATTCAGTGTCTGCTTAACACCTCAGTGGAGGTGGACAATGAGTACAACTATACCTAAAGACTATGTGTTGGAAATCTGTTGAGCGGTTAGACTCATAATAACACTCTCTTGGGATGATTCTACATAAAATATAGCAGAGTGCCAGAAGCACACTGCACAAACAGCAGAAACTTACATGTGGAGAGCTGGTATAACTTTTGTTCCTTAGGATGGCAAAGGATTTGTCACGCCCAAGGCAACGGAGCACTAAGAACCGGACACGGAGACCAAAAACAATCTAATATCTTTATTAAGGAAATATTAAAGTAGAATAAAAACAAGTAGAAAATGTAGTCCAGCAATAGACCTTTCAGGGAAGGTCAAATATATTGTCCAATATTTTATATTAGAGTCCAAAGTTATAATCCCAATACCGAAACACACTCTACTTTCAAGCCGTAGAGTGGGGAAACGTCCAAAGTGTTTCTAAGGTTCAAAGTAAGTCCAAAGCAAGAACTGGAGACAAGGCTAGATACTTGAGACAAAATCCAAGGCTGGAAACACTACGAGATAGTTCATGAAAACTTGACAAGGCTAAGCAAGGCAAGGCAAGGAAACTGGAGTTGCAGACTTAAAACGCTGTCCACACTAGGCTGGAACCGAAGTTAATCCTGAAGCTGATCTGTTGACTCCACACGGATTCCCCTGTGTGGGGAACTTTTATGTTCTTCAATCTTCCTGCAAAGCAGGTGTCCAGAACTTCCTTTCCCAAGGGAAAGAGAAGTGAAACACATCTTTCTGCAGCTGCGTTCCTCCCTGCAAATTCCCAGGAGAAACTTAGCTAATTAATGTGATGCCTCATGGGCCTTGTAGTCCCGTTCCTAGTGTCACTGTGGCAGATGAGGATGAAAACATGGGGTTTTCTCCGGATCAACAACAGCCGGACTTCTTCAAAATGCCTGATGTTGATTTTCTTGCCCAAAAGCCAATTAAAACCGACCTCTCACCTCCCTTCGCTAGGAGACATTCCTTTACTGCAGACAGGGGAGTTAAAAAGCGGGTTTGCAGGAGTTTACGGATTGCGGCCAAACAAGACACTGATTAGCCATGTTTCCCCTGGGAAAAGCCAGAGAGTCTCACATCTGCAAAGTTAGGTTTCGTTCCCTGTTCTCTAGGAAAAGAGGACGCTGAACACCTGTTTGGCGGGAAAACGAGACCCCAATATAGGTGCCTGGCACGCTAGAATAGTTGCGGAGTCAACTGAGCAGCTCCAGAAGCAACTTCGTGTTTCCAGCCTTGTGTGGACAAAGTCCGCAACCCCAGTTCCTTGCCTCACGGATCAAGTATTCAAGATTGGTCTAGCCTTGTTTTTAGCCACGGACCTTGTTATAAGAATCTCTGTTTTGCCTTGTTCCTAGTCACGGACCTTGTTTAATTATTCAAGTTTGTTCCAGCCTTGTTCTCAAGCTACCTTGGACTTCAGAGACTCTAGGCGCTTTCCCCACACTATTGCTTGGCAATAGTGTGTGTTTCGGTTATTGGATTTAAAACTTTGAACTCTAATATCAATTATTGGACAATACATTTCTGGACTTTATTTGACCTCATTTGATAGGTCAGATTCTGAACTATATTCTTCACTTGTTTTTATTACTTTTATATATTTACTTAATAAAGATATTAGATAGATATTGGCCTCTGCGTCTGGTTCTTGGTGCTCCGCTGCCTAGGGTCTGACAATTAACGACTTGTTTGGCTGCTAATCTGAGGCTTCTCCTTGATAGTTCTTTCTGGCCCCGACTCGCCGTATAGGATTCCTTTCTCACAAAGGGAGGAGAGGAACTGGGAGGAATTTGTTCAAGGTCCGTTTGACTAGAATCATCAACAACAGGCATCTGGAAGAAATCCGTCTCCTGCTGAGACGGCAGAAAACCCATGTTTTCGTCATCATTATCCATGATGGCGCTAGGGTCAGAACTCTGAGGCCCATGAGACATCACAGGATTGCAGAATCACAATTGTAGGTTCAAAATATTTATTGTGGTAAAAAAATCCATTGTAGATAGAAAAGGTACTTGGAGCTAACTAGCTCTCTAAGCTATCTTCTAAGGAAGGTAAAGGAGTAAAAATATCAAAATATCCAAATAGCTACATTTTGCCTGAAGAATGGTAAACTGCATCCTCTCAGGAGGAGACAAAAGGCAGAAGAGGAGGAAATGGAAGATGACCATGTGATCAAAGCCTAGGGGCAATCAAAATACCAATACAGAGGAAGTTGCCTCATACCTCAAAGAGATCACATTACTACATCTTCAAATGTGGGAGGTGATAGTCAAGCAGGAAGAGTAGCACAAGAAAGGCCCCTTCTATGAAGGCATGCATGGGAATAGATAGAGGGTTCACTCATTCTAATCCTGTTCTCAAGTCTAGCTACTCATTGGGGACTGGAGACTTGTGGAGTCCAGGATGACACCCAACACTATGGACTATTGATTAAGAATGATACCCTGTGTACTCAACACAGAAAGAGAACAACATCCTATCTATAACAGAACTTAAATAAGAAATGTGTCTGTATGGTGAATTAATACAAGATGTTTGTGAACAAACAATATATGTTATTTTTCAAAAAGACTTTCTTTATCTCAGAGTGCATATTTTAAACTAGGAGGTTTCAGGGAAGTGTATATCTTTTGGACAACCTGAATTTCAACTTCAAAGAAACAACCATCCTCTGCTAACCAATTTTTTTTTAGTGGCATGTCTTTGTCCTTGACAGTTCAAAGACATGGTTCTTCAGTTTAACAGCTGAATTACCTGTGGGCCATTACATGAATGCTTATGAATATCATTTGTTCAAAGGGTTGACTTCTAACAAGGTCATGCTTTACTTGACTAGTGGTTTTCAAAAGGTGGTCTCCACATGATCATGGATATTTGCCAAACGGATATTACATCATTGTTTCATTTCCAAAAGGTTATTGCCCTAGAGAGTGGGTATAGTACTTTCCAAAAAGCCCAAGAATTTCCAAGATTCTCTGTCAATCAAATTCCCCACATTCCGCACAAAATATTTTGGGATTACATAGTGAGCTGCCCCCAGTAGCCACAATGGCAAACTGACCCATCGTAGGAACTAGGACTTGAGTGTTCAACAGGGTCTCAAGTTATGCAAAAACTGGACTAGCTTTCAGCTGCCTGTAAAAGGAAAGAAAAGGGCAAGCGGTAGAAATCGCTCTGGGCTATTTTGATCACTTCACTGCTTGGTTGGGAGTTAGGTGTTGCTGTGAGGTCTACTGAGTTTCCATCCCTGATCAGGAGAAGATTAATTCCGACGCAGACTTTTCTTTTTCTCGGAGGCAGAAAGCTGTGGACTATAAATCACCTAGCCAGCTGTAATCTTCCCCCTTCCTTTCCCTACTCTCCTGCTGTTTGGGGACCCTCTCCAGCCCCGACCCACGCGCAAATAGACTTTTTGTTTAAGGACCACTAGGTTTAGAGGAGGAGATATTGCTTTCTCAATCGATCGTTCTCGCTGGCCTGCAAAGAAGAGGCGGGATTCGTGGTGGGTTCCCGCTGCCCCATTACAAGGGATGGGTGGGTGTCTTAAAAGCCCACATCGGCGGGGGAGGGGGAGCCCTGGTACGCGTGCGCCCCTTCTTTCCCCCCGAAGGTCGCGGGGTTCCCTCGATCCGTGACAAGCGTGCCTTTTAACGTGGGAAGCGGCGACATTGTTCCGGTGGCAGGGCTCCAAAAGCTCCGGCCATCCTTCTCCTCCTCCTCCTGCGAAAGGGGAACACAATTAATATATTCGCGTTTCCTCCCACTTTCCCGATGGGCTACCAGCTGCAAAAACTCCTGAATAGCAAGCTTAATTGTGTTTTGTCATGCAGAATACCTCCCTTTTCTATAGGGGGGCGAAGGGGGACAAAGGGGTGAGGGTCGGCGGGGTGGAGGTGGGGAAAAGAGGGAGAGAGAAACGGCTTTTGGAAGATTTGGAGTGGTTCATGCTTGGCTCAGGGGCGCTCATTTGCATGGATCACTTCACCTCTTCTCCTGCCAAACGCAGGTAGCACCCCACAGCCACTCAACCCCACACTCCTTCCACCCAAGGTTCAACACAGGGCAGGATGTGCTATGCTCCTATGAGTAATCGTTGTTATGTGGGTGACGATGTCCATTTAAAAGGATAAATGAGAATCAGTGAGCCAGTTGGTACAGTGGTTTAAGGCTGGATCTACACTAACATATAAAATCCAGAGTATCTGCTTTGAACTGGATTATATAGCAGTATAGACCCCATATAATAAAATTAATGTGGATTATCTTCTTTGATAATCTAGAGGATATGACAATGTAGATACTGGAAATAACTGCACCCAGCCTCTGGGCACATATCCCTTTGGAAATAAATGGCAATCATGACTTTGTTGAAAAGAAAAAATGATGTCATATCCGTTTGGCAAATGAACATGTAGAGACCACCTTTTGAAAACCACTAGTTAATAAAAGCATGACCTTGTTAGAAGGCAACCCTTTGAATAAGAGATAGTCCTAAGCACTCGTGTAATGGCACACAGATAGCTCAGTTGTTAAACTGAAGAACCATGTCTTTAAACGGCCAAGGAAAAAAGACATGTCACTACAAAAATATATTTGGTTAGCAGAAGATGGGTGTTTCTTTGCAGTTGCAATTGCCCAAAAGAGATACACTCCCTTGAAACCTCTTAGTTTAAAATATGCACACAGAGATAAAAAACAAACAAACAAACTCTACTTTGAAAAATAACATATCTTGTTTACTCATAAAACATCTTGTATTAATTCACCATACAGACACATTTCTTATTTAAAGTTCAGTTATAGATAGGATGTAGTTCTCTCTGTGTTTTGAGTACACAGGGTATCTTCTTAATCAATAGTCCATAGTCTTTAAGTTGTACTCACTGAAGTCCATAAGTCATACTTGGCTACTGAAGTCCTAACAGCAACATGCATACCCTGTTTCCCCTAAAATAAGACATCCTTAGAAAATAAGACCTAGTAGAGGTTTTGCTGAATTGCTAAATATAAGACCTCCACTGAAAGTAAGACCTAGCAAAGCTTTTGTTTGGAATTATGCCCGCCAAACAGAACACCAGAGCATGCAGGATCGGTAAATGTATGTACCATAGAGTGTTGTACATGGAAATAATAGTAGTAACAAGAAATTCTTGGTAGGATTCACAGTTTGGCTGGTTATGCTGGTTTGCAATGACAACTACTGTACAGTATATAATAAGTGTTCGTTTTTTGTTCAACAATAAATGTGAATTCTTCATGGAAAAATAAGACATCCCCTGAAAATAAGACCTAGAGCATCTTTGGGAGAAAAAATTAATATAAGACACTGTCTTATTTTCGGGGAAACACGGTATACCTCCACTGAGGAGTGATACAAAACAGACATCCACCTCTACTAAGGTGTAAAGCAGACACTGACTACAAAATGGAGTCCTGAGTCTGAACATGCTCAGTACAATCACATGTCTATAACCCCTCCCACACCAAAGAGGTACAGTTAAACTGGCAAATCAACATACACATAGAATACAGTTTGGAAATACATACATTAACAAATAAATAGTGAAAGCTTTAGGAGGTTGCTATTTCCAACAGTAGGCCCCTTCTACACTGCCATATAGTCCATATTATCAAAGCAGATAATCCACATTATTTGATTTGAACTGGTTTACATGAGTCTACACTACCATATTATCTAGTTCAAAGCAGATAATCTGGATGTTATGAGGCAGTGTAGAAGGGGCGGTAGATTGCCTGAGGCCCCTTCCACACAGCTGAATAAAATCTCACATTAACTGCTTTGAATGGGAATATATGGCAGTATGGGTTTAGAAAACCCAGTTCAAAGAAGATATTGTAGGATTTTTCTGCCTTGATATTCTGTGTTATTGGCTGTGTGGAAGGGCCCTAAACCGTATGATTCTGCTTTGGCTGCCTATTAGTGACTCTTCATAGCAATAAGATATGATACAAAAAAAGGAGGTGGATATGGTGGAAACACTGAGGCACCTTCTACACTGCCATATAATCCAGATTATGAAACAGATAATCTACATTATCTGCTTTGAGCTGGATTATATGACTCTACACTGCCATATGATCCAATTCAAAGCAGATAATCTGTATATTGCAGTGTAGAAGGGACCTGAGGGCCCTTCCACACAGCCATATAGCCCAGAATAACAAGGCGGGAAATCCTACGTTCTCTGCTTTCAACTGGAATATATGGCAGTGTGGATTCAGATAACCCAGTTCAAAGCAAATATTGTGGAATTTTTCTGCCTTGGTATACTGTGTGGAAGGGCCCTGAGAGTATCTGCTAAAGATAATCTGCAGCTAATTGTTAATGACCACGTTCCATTTCTCTTCCTTTCCCGCCCAAATTGCTAAACCCTGACTTCAGAAATGTCCCCTGTCCCTCCTTGTTTTTGTGTTTTGACACTTCGGATCCGGGCCCGTGAGGGGCCAAGAGCTCATAAAACGCTCGTTTCATCCTTAATCTGGTTTCATTGTGGCGAAACCGTGGCGAGGCGGGGAGGGAGAGGAGTCCATCCGAGCTGCCTCTTCCCCTCACACCTGCCTCGGGCCGGGCCTAATTCCATTAATAGTAATTGTCAGATAGCTTTTGTAAAAAATAAATAAAAAATGCCACGTATTCACGGCGTGTCTTTTCCCCCTCATGATATATGAAGAGGGGTTCGGGAGCTGGAGAAGGAGGAGGAAAAAAGAGCCATTGATTCCCGGCCGTGAAAGAGCCGGCGTGAGACTGGGCTTTCACCTGCCTCCATGCCTGGAAAATTCGGGGGCCAGAAAAACGCGTTAAATTAACCGTTGGCTAATTTGCCGGGCCTCCTTTTCGCCATAATCCTCCCGCCTCCCGCCCTTCCCTTGTCAGTGTATTCCTCAGAAATGACTACACTTTGCCAGGTTCAAACGGTGCCTGAAGAAACAGGCTCCTTCCACACAGCTGAATAAAATCCCACATTATCTACTTTGAAGTGGAATATATGCCAGTGTGGACTCAGATAACCCAGTTCAAAGCAGAGATTGTGGAATTTCCTGCTTTGATATGCTGGGGGCCCTTCCACACAGCCGTATAACCCAGAATATCAAGGCAGATAATCCACAATATCTGTTTTGAACTGGGTTATCTGAGTTCACACTGTCGTGTAATCCAGTTAAATGTGGATTTTGTATAGCTGTGTGGAAGGGGTCTTAAATTCCAAAGCAACTGCAAAATAAGACTGGATCTACACTGTCATGTAACGCACTTTTAGGATCCTTCCACACAGCCCTATAGCCCAAAATATCAAGGCAAAAAATCCCATATTATCTGATTGTGGACTCAGGCCCCTTCCACTCAGCTGAATAAAATCCCATATTTTCTGCTTTGAAATGGAGTATTTATTTATTTACAAATTTATTTATTTACTGTACTTATACCCTGCCCTTCTTACCCCCAAAGGGGGACTCAGGGCAGCTTACAAACTATGGCAGTAATGTAATGTTAGATTCAGACAACAATATCAAAAAAATACATTATTATAAAATTGTAAAAAAAACCCACATAAATATCAATTGAAATAGTCTTTGAAATGATTAAAACATATTAAAACATATCAAAAATATATCAAACATATCAAACTTACATTACACTGAAGCATGATTACAGACCAGTGGCAAATACCCAGATTAGTTTAGTGTTTACACCTTTTTTGTAATTTAATATTTAATATTTATTTTACTTAAGTTATATTTGTCTTTACTGTTCTAATGTAGCACAAATCCTATGTAAAATCATACTATGTATTTTTGACATTAATATTGAAATCTGAAAAATATATAGAATGTTTTTACTATGGCAGTGTGGACTCAGATAACCCAGTTCAAAGCAGATATTGTGGGTTTTTATGTCTTGATATTCTGGGATATAGGGTTGTGTGGAAGGGCCCATAGAATGAAGTTTAACTGCAATGAACTGAGGACTATTCCACACAACTCTATAACCCAGAATATCAAGAAAGAAAATCCCACAGTATCTGTTTTGAACTGGGATATTTGAGTCCACACTGCCATGGCATATACCCTGGTTCAAGGCAGATAATGTGGGATTTTATTCAGCTGTGTGGAAGAGACCTATGTTATATGGCAGTGAAGATCCAGTTTAACTCCACCTGAGATCCAGGGTGTTTCAGGCCCCCACCTACACTGTCTTATAAAATCAAGATCATCTTTTGGAAATAGCAAGCTTCTTCAAGGCTCTACTACTAATTTGTTTTGTATATGATTCTGTTTGCTTACTGTATTGTATATGTATGTTTTGGCATGCATGTTTCTTGAGGTTGTGGGAGGGGCTGCAGATCACATTATCAGATCTGGGACTGCTCAGATCTCAGAATGTGTTTTAGAACACAGAGCTGCCATTAGAACTTGGACTGTTAAGAGCAAACTCATGATGCTCTTGATTACAAGAAAGATTCCTTGTGCTATCTGCACAGAGAAACTCCTTTAAACCTATATGTAACTGGATCGACTAGTTATGTTCCTAGGGCCCTTCCACACAGATATATATCCCAGACTATCAAGGCAGAATAACTCACAATATCTGCTTTGAACTGGAATATCAGAGTCCACACTGCCATATATCCCAGTTCAAAGAAGAAAATGTGGGATTTTATTCAGCTGTGTGGAAGGGGCCCTAGAATCATACAATCATACAATCATAGAGACCTCATGGGCCATCTAGTCCTGTCTGTTGAATACATGAAGGTTGTGTTGCATGAGAAAACCAGCCCAGGGTCCTTGGGATGTCTAGTTTACCTGGGCCAGGTCCCCACTTACTGAAGTCTCCTCTTTTTCTATTTTTTTCTTCCTCCTTGGCCCTCCTTTCCTTTCCTTCCCTTCTTCCTCCTTCCCTTCCTTTCTTTCTCCTTTTTCGTCCTTCCTCACTTTTTTCCTTTCCTCCTCTTCTTCCACTCTGCCCGCCTTCCTTCCCCTTTTTCCTCTGGGAAGCCTGGCTTGTTAAAGGTACTTTGGAAAACTATGTTTCTCATGTATATGATTTCGCTTCTGGTGTGAGAGAATTGGCCGTCTGCAAGGACGTTACCCAGGGGACTCTGGATGTTTTGATGTTTTTACCATCCTTGTGGGAGGCTTATCTCATGTACCCACATGGAGCTGGAGCTGATAAAGTGAGCTCATCCCCGCTCTCCCCGGGTGGGATTCGAACCTGGCAGCCTTCAGGTCAGCAACCCAACCTTCAAGTTACAAGGCTTTAACCCACTACTCCTGTTGTCTTAAAGTTGTTAATGACTTATTGCTTCCACAAAACAGCCCTATCATGGGGTCTTCTTAACAAGATTTATTCAGGCTCCTTCTACACTGCCATATAATCCAGATTATCAAAGTGGATAACCTACATTATCTGCTTTGAACTGGACTATATGAGCCCACACTGCCATATAATCCAGTTCAAAACAGATAATCTGGGTTTTATATGGCAGTGTAGAAGGGGCCACAGAGGGGCTTTGCCTTTGCTTTCCTCTGAGGCTGAGAAAGTATGACCTGCCCAACATCATTAGTAGGGTTTCCATGGCTGAGCATGGAGTTGAATATTCTCCATAGTCATATTCCAATGCTCATACTTTCCTTATCTACTTAGCCTGGGTTGTTTGAGGGATTTGTTGTTAAATACCTCCAATAGAGTTTTCTTGGCAATACATATTCAGAAGTGGTTTGCCATTACCTTTCTTTGAGGCTGTGAGAGTCAACTTCTCCAGGTCATCCATGGGCTTAATATCAGGGACAGAATGCAGTCCTTTACCCATTCTATGGGATTTTTAAAACATATTTCCCTGATGAAGAAGGCAGGGAAGTTTGAAAGCTCACATAATGCTTTATCTACATTTTAGTTCCCCAGTAAAGAAATCACCATTTTATAGATTTTGGATTTCAGATTCTACTTTTTATATATGTCTACATCTTTAGATTTTGTTTGCTTTGTAAGAAAAACAAAATAAACCCACAGGTCAAGTCTTCCATCCTTCTTCACTTTAAGCGGATTTTTTTTTTTTGCCCTGGAGTGGGCTAGTTAAAGTAGCTTCACTTGAAGTGTCATCCCCTTACATTTCCTTTCAGCTTCTGTCTCAAGGGAGTCGGAGTCACTTATTGGAAACAGGGATGCTTCAATACAAAGTCATCAAAGCACTCTGGTTCTTGTCTTAAGTGACAGGCCGCCTTTATTGGCCTGTTTGAAATACGCCTCCTGCTTTTCACTCACTCCCTATCCCTCTTTGTCTGCTCTATAGAGAAAATGCAGACAATAAAAAGCAAAGCCTGGCCAACTCTCCATGCTCAGTCTTGGGCACTGCCAACTTCAGCTCCACAGCAGATTGCAATGGTCATGACTTAATTAATTTAGAACTAGTCACTTCCTACAAAAGGGAATCATGCCTGCCTGTGTGTGATGGGACAGTGCCTTATTTGTTGCTTTGAAATCTGGATGAAAGGCATTCTTACAATAACTATGAACGAATGTGAAAAAGACCTTCAAACCATAGTGTAGAAACTTACAATTAACTCTCAGAAACTTCTAACACCAAACATCATGACCAGTGGCTTTGTAGATAGGCATTTCTGGCTCTCCTTCAAATCAATTTTGATTCATTTAATCCTGTGCTCCCAAAGAGGTTATTTTGATTCTCGTGAGATCATGACAGAAAACCACTGAACACATCCACTACTACATCCCTAAACACACTTTCTTATCAAGTAAATTCCATCAAGATTGGTGGAATTTATTTCCAAGTATGGTTAAAACAGCCCTGCACTCTCTTTGTGTTTTAGTGGGAAACTTAAGTGCATGCTTAAATTTCATCCATCTAAATCTAACTTGAGTCATGCTTTGATTCTTCTTTCTACATGGAAAGAAATTGGCTATAGTCACTAGATGGGAGTCCATGAACCATCTTTTGAATTTTAAGACATATTCCTAACTTTAACATATTGAAACTAAATACTGAGATGTGCTAGTGTAACACTGGCTGGCTACTAATGCCTATGGTAATTAGACTTAAAAAGCACAGCTCATCGAAGCAAGAGGATCCTGATATTTTCAGTGTCTTTTATTGCTGAAGTAAAGCAGGGTATTCCAAAAATGTATATACCCCATAATAGATAATAGTAGTTTTGATGATTAATTGAAGACAAAATAAATGCAGATATACTAAAGAATAAATGTTATAATAATGATTTAACAAGACTTACAAATTCCATCTTAAATTACAATTTTATCTCAGATGCTCAAATGGCTTTTCCCTGAGCAGCAGTACACTGCTTGCATTGCCAAAGCACAAAGTTTCAAGCCTATCTTTAGGTTTCTCTTGTAGTTTTGGGACTCATCTCTACTTTTGGAATTTGTAATGCTGTGAATTGTGTATAGATGTTTTGAAAAAGAATACACCCTCTCACATACACACCTGGACTGTGTATTGTTAGGGTGCATACATTTTTGGGACACATTGTAGATCTACCGGAGATCTTTAAATATAGAGAGGAACAGAAAAAAATTAAATAATTGTAATATATGTGTACTAAGTATAGTTCATGTGTAATATCCCAAAGACATCTAACCCACGAGTTAGTAGCTGTGCCTCAGAGAGCCCTTTTCTGTTTTGTAGACTTGATAAGATGTAGTGTTCCTTTCTTCTTTTGTCTGGAAGAAGCCCCTGTGGAATGTTGACTTCCTACTGGCCACTAGAACCATTTAGATCAGGCAGCTTGGCATGTCAGTCATCCCTCTGCACCCATACACTCCCTAACTTTCTCTTTCTTTTCCTTGCAGTTTCAGCATATGACAACTTTGAAGAGGGCAAAACAGATAGGGTAAGATTTTAACTAGTTTTTAAAAAAAAATCCAACTCACCTACATCTCAAATGTAACTGATTTTATCAGAGCTTTCCTCTTCTACCTCCCCCTCTTTTTCACTGAATTCTTATTGCTGACTGTTCTCACTAGCTGTACCACATCCCACAAAAACCCAACAACAGGCAATTGCCCATGTGACCTTTTTCCTCCTCCCATGGTTCTGATTGAATCAGAACACAACCAATAACAGATAACAGGCACAAACTCCATTATATTATATTGAAAAATGGCGAGTGCTGGCAGTAACTGCAAAAGTAACAAGCCACCAAAGTACTAGCTGTCCTTCTTGGAGATACAGTAGAATCACGCTTATCCAACATAAACGGGCCAGCAGAACATTGGATAAGCGAAAATGTTGGATCATAAGAAGGAATTAAGGAAAAGCCTATTAAACTTCAAATTACGTTATGATTTTACAAATCAAGCACCAAAAGCAGTTCGATACATGGTAACGTTATGTAGTAATTACGGTATTTATGAATTTAGAACCAAAACATTGACTACAAAAACATTGACTACTGAAAGGCAGACTGTGTTGGATAATACAGAACATTGGATGAGCGAAGGTTGGATAAGCGAGACTCTACTGCATAAGATTAGATTACAAAGTACATACACATAGCAGCACACTACCACCCCACACACATACCCCATTACCATAGGCCCTAACTATCATAGTGAATATTGAATAATGCTGGGAGTTGCAGTTCAGCAACTTCTGGTGGGCTGCTTTTTGTTCATCGCCAGTGTACAATACTGGAAGGAATTATTTTACCCACTGGTCAGGCTTAAATAACAGAGGGAAGAAGTACTATGTACACACAAAGTGAAAAAGAGCTCACCTTGGTGGTGGGGCCCAAAACTTCAGTGGTCAAATGTTGTTTTTTGGGGTGTATAAAAGATCATAATTCCTGCCTGTAATATGAAACATTAGCCTCCAGAAGTATACCCTTCAACTCTTAACGACATCTAATCTGTGGTCAATTTGGGCACATGAGAATGAAAAAAAACTAAACATCTTAACACGCAACAGAGACATCAAAGCATTTCATTTGACACACCTGGGATGAAAGTCTGCCCTTATTCAAAATGTGTTTAGACCATATTGCTAAATTTTCTGGATATTTGCTTTTCATCTTTGAGTAGTACATGTTTGCTTTTCATCTTTGAGTAGTACATGTTTGTTGTGGTCCTGTGCCCTTATTGTTTATGCTAGATACTAATGCAATCTCTGTCTTAAGCTGCTACCACTATTAGTGGTTATTTGGACATTCCCCCTCAGATTGATGGGCCCTGAATTCCTGTGATAACAGAGCCATTGGACATAGCTATCATCCTTCCAATAGTGCAGTTTCACATATCTTGAAGAGATTGCTAAGATTTCAGGACTGAAAGAAAACTAGTCAACAGGACTAAGAAGTCTTTGACCTACCAGATGCTGAATCACAAAAGCAATAGCCCCTTTGCCCTGAGCATGCTGAGTGGAGCTGCTAGGTAATGGTTCAAGGTATCAGAAAGTTTCCTGTGAGGGAAAACTTAGAAAGTGACCATAGGGGCTTATAAGTTAGAGCTATCCTGAAGAATAAGTCTAGGGTATTGAGACATTAAAGACAGGGTAAGCTCACAGTGATTTCAAGTTGTTAACCATGCATAAAACAACCTGAATCATGTTGTAAGCATTGTGATACATTCTTCTGATAAAGGACATCAGCTAGAACAGAAGTGAGAAATACTGAAGTGAACTGAAGTGAACAGGTCATGCTAGCTGAGGGATTCTGGGAGCTCATGCGTTTTACTTCCTGTACTTGCTTTTATGCAAAATGAGGTTGCAGGCACAATAGAGAAGGCATGTGTGTGAAAAGATAGTAGATGTCTCAGAACTGAAGTACTGAGGTATGCTTCTTAGTAGAGTCCCTTCTGAATTGTGTGTATGGGAAAGAGACTTTACATTGACTGTCAGCATGACTCCATGAATATCATGGGTATCTTAGGCTAGGAGTACTCAGAGGTGGTTTTGCCATTTCATTCCTCTAAAATATACTTCAGTATATTCATTGGCTGTCTCCCATCCAGGTACTCACCAACACTCACACTGATTAGCTCCCACTCCTCAATGAGTAGCTAGACTAGAAATAGGACTGAGCTGAGGGATTCCTTTCCCCACATTCCTAAGCATGTTTTCCTAAAGGGCTTTGCATTTGGCTTTCCTGCTAGCCACTGTCTCCTCCTCCTTTGATGACATAGTAATGGGATTTCTGTGAGGGAACTTCCTCTTTAAGAAAACTGCCCTAGGTTAACCATGTGGTTGGTCTCCACCATTTTTAGGGTCCTGTCTGGTTTTCCTTTCTCCCTGTAAGGACACACATTTTGCCTCTCTCAAGGCAAAATGTAATTGCATGGATATTTTTTACTTTTTACCCTCTTTAGAAGATGATATTTAGTCAGCTAGTTAGCTCCAAGATCTTTTTTTGTCAAAAATGTATTTCTTTTACTTCAATAAATATTTTTGAACCAGAGTTCTAACTCTGCAATCCCAAGCCATCCTAAGGAATAGAAGGCTATCCTTTCTCACCACAGTTAATTTTCTGATGGTTAAGGAGTTTACTCCTTGTACTCTGCTATATTTTGGTGGAATTGCCCCCAGTTGAGGGTAATTTTTGAGCCTAACATCTCTGATTCCCCAACCAAAAGGATGTCCCCTTTCCTCTTTTTCTGGGACTATATGTACTATGATATTGTAAAACTACACATATAAATACAAAGGCTATCTGGAAGCAACCAATTCTGATCTTTGGAAAGAGCAATGCATCCCTTCTCTGACAGTCAGCAGGAGAAGGAAAAGGAAAAAGGAAAAAGAGAAAGAGGCAGAGGCAAGGATCAGAATGAGAAAGAGAATAGAGGGGAAGATGCTACATAGAGAAGGTTATTCTAATTTGTAATAGGATTTGACAGCAAAATAGAGAAAGCCCAAGAAAGAATGGGAACAGGGTACCAGAGAAAGAAGAGTGAGATGAGGTGGCAGAAAATTAAAATAAACTCACTTCTGGCTGTGGCCACCATTACTGGCATGCTGCTGTTGAGAAGATTCCCTGAAACAGAAATGGGGAAAATGTGCCCCCTGTAGCTCCCTGTTTTTCAGGTTTCCCCAAATGTCCCCTTTCCACCCGCCAAAAGGATAGTTTGCCACTTGTAGTGACCTTGAGGGCAACAAAGTGGCCCTTACAACAGCTCCTGTCCTTCAAAGGAAACTCATTTTGTCTGTGCAGTTGAGTTTTTCTGTTATCAATGTGACACAGAGCCTAATAATGGATAACAGAAGAAGGTGCAAGCCCATAGCCAAAGGGGTGGTGGTTTAGGGGTTCAAGTAAAGGTAACGGTTGGCCCCTGGGATTAAGTCTAGTCATGTCTGACTCTGGGGGTTGGTGTACATCTCCATTTCTAAGCAGAAGAGCCGGCATTGTCTGTAGACACCTCAAAGGTCATGTCTCAGGCATGACTGCACAGAGCACCATTACCTTTATGCCAGAATGGTACCTATTGATCTACTCAATTTGCATGTTTTCGAACTGCTAGGTTGGCAGAAGCTGGGGCTAACAAAAGGAGCTCACCCCATTCCCCAGATTTGAACCACTAACTTTTCTGTCAGCAAGTTTAGCAGCTGAGTAGTTTAATCCGCTGTACCACCCTGGGGGCTCCATTAGGGGTTCAAACCACTCCAAAAAATTTCAGATGTCCCCATGCCAAGTATATGAGAAGCAGAAATTAGAGTCCATCCATAACTACAAGCACTATCTCAATCCAAATTTTGATTATTCACACTATCATTGCCTACCTTTCTACCAATTTATATTGCAATAGCAGCAATAGCTGACATAGTGGAAGTGACCATAGTGCAAGATCTGCCAAAATGTGGTAGCCAGCAGGCAAAGCCTAAGGCACAGGATGAGGGGGATTTGATCTGGATTGTATGTGGAAACTGAGGAAACTGTGGAAACTGAGGTGTCCACCACTGGTTCATCTAATCCAAGCCCTGTCAAAAAACAATGGAACAGGAGCAAAGAGAAGAAGCCGTGTCATTATTAGGCCTTGGACTTTATATGAACAAGACTGTTTCTGATGACCAAGTGAAATCTCAGTTAGTGCAAAATCCACAGACTCCACTGTCAAGATATGTACTTTCTGTAGATAGAAGAGGCATCTAAGATTTCAACCCAAAGTTCCACTGATTCTCCTGGTTGGCCTACTCATTTCATGTACAAGGTACACTGTACATATGGTGTGATGTTTGGAGGAGAGGTTGGGGGTAAAAGTGTTCATCAGAAGTTTGGTGAATTGGTGGTTAAACCATTGGTGTAATGGGAAAATGCAATAGAAGTCTTCAAAGGACACCAAAAAACAGAGTGCCATCAGAACAATTTGTGCTTGGCTGAAAATTTCTTGCTAAGTCACAGTGGAAACATGTGGACACAAAGTACCATATAGTGAAGAATGCACATGAAGAAAGAGTTATGAGGCTGGAATACTGCAAATCAGAAAATATGTTGGCAGACATCCTGAAGAAAGGAAGCCCTTACCCCGACAAACTCATGACAAGCTGAAGAAGATGTTGAACCTGCTAAACTCGAGCAGTCATGGCAGGAGAAGGGGATTGTTAGGTTTCATCCCTGAACCGCACAAGTCTCTTGTATCATCAAGTTTCCAGTCCTCAATCAATAGCTAATCTAGAGACAGGGCCAAGCTGCGGACTGGAAACTTGATGATACTTGTGCAGTTCAGAGATGAAACCCAACAATCACGATAAAGGTAATAAGAAGAAAGCAGAAGAAAACAGAAACTTCTGCCAATAGTGGAAACTATTGTCCTTTGTCAGGAGACACTGACTTGAAAAGTCATCTTAAGGAGAAAAAAATTTCAACCTCTCCCGAATTTTTTTTCCTGCCTATGGGCCTGAGAAGGTGAGAAAATAATAGTTCCTTATTCCTGTGCTAAAGTTGTCAGCAGGAGTAATCTTGTGTAGTGGGAGTGTACTGTAATCATATTTAGTGTTGAATATGGATTTTAAGCAATTTGCAGGCCATTTTGAAAGTCCAGCTACTCACCTTCCCATGTGTAATTCACAAGTCTTGAGAACCCATGAGGTTTGTATGTATGTACACAAACACAGAAGCTTTCAGAAATAAGCCTTACTCGATATCTTCCTGGATATGAGGGACAGAACCTGCAAGAAGATTGACACTCTCTTTTCAAGGAAGCCATTATTTCCTTTACCAAGCAAACTGTGACCACTTCTTGCCTGATCTCTTTTATTTAAATAAATATAAATACAACTCTGAGAAATGAGAAAACCGAAACCACTTTAATTCGGATTCTACCCCTTCACATACCCCCATCCAAACTTGCAAATTTTATACAAATATCTGTACAAAAAAGGAGAGTCTTGTCAGAAGGCTTTCATGGTCGGAATCACTGGGTTGCTGTAAGATTTCAGGACTGCATAGCCATGTTCCAGAAGCATTATCTCCTGACATTTCACCCACATGTACAGCAGGCATCCTCTGAGCTTGTGAGGTCTGTTGGAAACCATGCAAGTGGGGTTTATACATTTGTGGAAGGTCCAGGGTGGGAGAAAGAACTCTTGTTTACTTGTGGACAATTTCAATAGAAAGGAGGAAACCATGAAAATGAACAAAATTTGGCTACCACTATTTAAAAAAAAAACCCTCTAAAATCGGGACAGTAAATAAAGAACAACACTCAGAAAACAGGCATGAAACAATCAGGGCCAGTGAACACCTCCCAACAAAGGATTCCTCCAGGCAATAAGCAGCCTTGAAGTTAAAAGGCCATTCAATGCTAAACAAGATGATGAATTGTGAATGTTTCAATTGGCCAGCTTGATTAGAATACAACTTCAAAGCCTGTCTGTTTCCTGCCTGGGGAAATTCTTTGTTGGGAAGTGTTAACTGCCCCTGATTGTCTCCTGTCTGATATTCCCCTGTCTTCAGAGTGTTGTTCTCTTACTTAATGTCCTTATTTAAGAGGGTTTAAAAAAAAAATCCTGATAGCCAAATTTTGTTCATTTTCGTGATTTCATTTTGATTTTTTAGGCAGGAAACAGCCAGGCTTTGAAGCTGCCAGGCTATTCAATGCTTATCAAGGTGGCCAATTGAAACATTCACACTTGCCTCAAACAGACAAGAGTTCTTTCTCCCACCCTGGACTTTCCAGATATACAAACCTCCCTTGCTTAGTTTCCAACAGACCTCACAACCTCTGAGGATGCCTGCCATGGATGTGGGCGAAACGTCACGAGAGAATGCTTCTTCTGGAACATGGGCCACGCAGCCCGGAAAACTCACAGCAACCCAGTGATTCCGGCCATGAATGCCTTCGATAACTCAAGGAGTCTTGTCTTTCTCCATACCCATGGCAGTGATAAATGTGTGTGAAAAGGAGGGGGGGGACTCTTTTCTGGGACTGTGTTAAACAGTTCAGAACCGGAGGAGAATAGAACCATTGTCCCACTTTCTCGACCCTTTCTGGTGCCCGAGCCAAGGCGAGCCAGCCCTCTGGGTCCCAAAGGGGCTTCTCACAACGGGGAGGCCTTGTCCTCGCTGGCCGAGGCGGGCGAGAGGGAGTCCTCGTCCTCGGAGCGCGGGTATCGGCCCGGGTTGCCGGTGCAGCTGCAGCCGCCGTGGGTGTTGCGTTGGGCGCCTTTGCCCTCTTTCTTGTGCTTCACCCTCCGGTTCTGGAACCAGATCTTGACCTGCTTCTCGGACAGGTTGAGGTACGTGGCGATCTCGATGCGCCGCAGCCGCGAGAGGTACATGTTGGAGGAAAACTCCCGCTCCAGCTCCAGGAGTTGTGTGCTGGTGAAGGCCGTCCGCATCCGCTTCCCGTTTTGTAGCGGGCCCGTCCCGTCCGAAGCTCCTGGAACAAGAGAAAAGTTCAAAGACTCCGGTTAGAAAGGGGGCGAGGAATGACAGGGGCTCCCCTGCACTTCCAGCCCCTTGCAATAGTCGGTCTTAGCGGCAGTCTCAGGGCGCCGCATTCACAAGGCAGGCAGAGTTTGCAAAAGTTCCTCCATCAAGAGACTGAAGTCCAGTTTAACACTGCATGGCAGTTGTGCATTAATACATCCCAATGCTGCATCAGTGGACATGCCCGATTACAATGCATATTGGTATATGTGTTGTTGAAGGCTTTCATAGCCGGAATCACTGGGTTGCTCTGTGGCCATGTTCCAGAATATTCTTTCCCAACGTTTCGCCTGCATCTATGGCAGGCACCCTCAGAGGTTGTGAGGTCTGTTGGAAACTAGGCAAGAGGGAGTTTATATATCTGTGGAATGTCCAGGGTGGGAGAAAGAACTCTTGGCTGTTTGAGGAAAGTGTGAATGTTGCAATTGGCCACCTTGATTAGCACTGAATAGCCTTTCAGCTCCAAAGCCTAGCTGCTTCTTGTCTGGGGGAATCCTTTGTTGGGAGATATTAGCTGGCCCTGATTGTTTCCTGTCTAGAATTCCTTTGTTTTCTGAGTGTTGTTCTTTAGTAATATTTATCTGTGATCTTGTTGCTTACTGTTTTCTCTATGCATGTTCTGGTATGCAGCTTCCTTTACTCTAGAGTTTCGGAGAAGTCATAAAGAGCTGACCACATGCTTTCTTCTCTCTCTCCTTTTGACTATGTGACCTTTGATAGCTATGAGAGGCGGTCCAACCATAAGGCGAAATAGGCATTTGCCTGTGGCGCCATCGTCCCGGGGGCACCATCGTCCTGGGAGGAGGGCACCACTCTCCACCTCCTTCTCTTTCAGGCCTTCCAGCGGCCGCGCTGGGCCTTCCGGCCAGCGCAGACCCACCTTTGCACCACGCAAGCCCACCTTTGGGGCCTTCAGAGATTGTGAGGTCTGTAGGAACTTGGAAGCTAGGTATGTGGGGTTTATATATCTGTAGAAGGTCCAGGGTGGGAGAAAGAACTTTTCTTTGAAGCAGGTGTGAATGTTGTAATTAATCACCTTGATTAGCATTTAATGGCCTGTGGCTTCAAGGCCTGGCTTCTTCTTGCCTGGGAGAATCTTTTTTTGGGAGGTGTTAGCTGTCCCTGATTGTTTACTGTCTGGATTTCTTCAGTTTTCATAGTGTTGTTCTTTATTTATTGTCCTGATTTTAGAGGGTTTTTTTTAAATACTGAGGGCTATTTGGGTTATCTAAGTCCACACTGCCCTATATCCCTGTTCAATGTTTAGTGCTAAATTTGCAAATATAGTAATTCCTACATAACATTACCATGTATTGAACTGCTTTTTCTATTGATTTGTTGTAAAACATGATGTTTTGGTGCTTAATTTTTAAAATCATAATGTAATTTGATGTTTTATAGGCTTTTCCTTTATACTTCCTTATTATCCAACATTTTCGCTTATCCAACGCTTTTATTTTTCAGTGATTGGTTTGGGGGGGGCGCCAAAATTCTGTTCGCCTACACTTGAAAAATACCTAGGGCTGGCTCTGATAGCTATTTTGCTATTAGAGAGATACCCTGACCGGATGGCACAGAGAATTATCTCAAACATACCTGAAACTTGACTAATACGTTTTTGTACCTGTGTATGCTGAACACGTGAAGGTTGTGAGTAAACCAAATATGTTATTTTTTTTAAATCAAAGTCTGCTTCATTTTTTGTCTCTTGAGTGCATAATATAAAGCAAGGTATTTTATGGGAGAGTATATATATAGAGAGAGGGGGGCACTAAAAACACTTCTGAAGCACTGATGGTTTTTTATGCACTGGCAAAACTGTTTTCCTAGCAGATCAGAGATAACAGGTAATTCAGTCTAACAACTGAAACCATCACCTTACATAATTATATTTGGTTGTAAACCACAAGAGAAGATTTTACTTTAATGGATTTTTGGCTCTTCTCTGAAAGGTCGTGCTTTTATAAAAAGTGATGATCTCCAAAAGGTGCTTTCCCAAAAGGTTGTATATATTGCTAAACAGGATGTCATCTTGCAATGGCGTACAGCTCCCGGGATCCCCTACCTGGTGGCCATTACCTAGATCAGGTGGGTGACTTTGAAGGTTAAGAGTGCAATGTTCATCCCTTAACTCAGAAACTGCCAAGAATATATGTGTCTGTGTATCTTCAAGCTCATTATTTTCATAGGGAAGTACATAGAAGTAGTGTGCTTGTTTCTGGCTGTGAAAACAAGTGTTGGGCACGAAAGAGTGTGAATGCAGAGCAGTGCAGCCTATTTCAGCTGTGAATTGCTACTCCAGGAAGCTTCTAAGAGAGGAAGTTTGCCTCCTTCTTTTATTATTGCTGTTGTTTCTAGAAAGTAGGGCACGCTTTCTAAATTAGCTGGGGTTCCAGGACCAGGAAAACACTCTTTTGGCTTCACTGCATGCATGTTTGGCTAGATGTAAAACTAAAAGAGCCCTGGCCAATGACAAGGGGCTATAGAAGAATGTCTAATATTTCTAAAGTATTTGTAATTCTATAGATTGGGTTGCTCTGAGTTTTCCAGGCTGTATGGCTATGTTCCAGAAGCATTATCTCCTGACATTTCACCCACATCTGTAGCAGGCATTCTCAGAAGTGTGAGGTCTGCTGAAAACTAGAAAAGTTGGATTTACATATCTGTAGAAAGTCCAGGTTGGGGGAAAGAACTGTTGCAATTGATCACCTTGGTTAGCATTTAATGGCCTTGCAGATTCCAAGCCTGGCTGCTTCTATAAAC
Source organism: Anolis carolinensis (assembly GCF_035594765.1). Lineage (NCBI taxonomy): Eukaryota > Metazoa > Chordata > Lepidosauria > Squamata > Anolidae > Anolis > Anolis carolinensis. The sequence continues at coordinate 75,222,402 of NC_085845.1, forward strand.
TGATTGCACCGTTTTGTCAAAATATGTATTTTAGATTTGCCAAAGGTTTAATACTCTGCCTTAAGTCCTAGTATATGGGGAAAGTGCTTTCCCAGGCTTGGAATAACACTCCTGCAGGGGCCTAAATAACCCTATCTTGGAAGGTAAATCCTGGAATTTGAGGCCAAAGCATGCAATTATTGTGTTGTCGAAGGCTTTCATGGCCCCGGAATCACTGGGTTGCTGTGAGTTTTCCCTGCTGTATGGCTATGTTTCAGTAGCATTCTCTCCTGACGTTTCACCCACATCTATAGCAGGCATCCTCAGAACTTGTGAGGTATATTGGAAACTAGGCAAGTGGGGATTATATATATGTGGAATGTCCAGGGTGGGAGAAAGAACTCTTGTCTGTTTGAGGAGCAGACTATTCTTCTGGGCCCCTTACACACAGCTGTATAAAATCCACATTGAACTGGATCATTTGACAGTGTGGACTCAGATAGCTTAGTTCAAAGCAGATATTGTGAATTATCTGCCTAGATATTCTGAGTTATATGGCTGTGTAAGTCGCCAGAACCAAACTTGTTCCCTCAGAGCCGGAGAGATACCTTCACCTTCCTGCCTGCCTTTCCATTTACAACCCTTCCCAGATTTGGTGCTAGATTGGAGCACTTCAGGACTTCCCTCTGGTCCCTTCTACCCCAGTCCGGTCTCCGACTCCTCCTCAACTGCCCCTTGTGCTCCCCATCGGATGAAAGAAAATATGTTACATTTTTGTGCATTTATGCATTATGCTTTATGCATCCTCATGGTCCTGCTAGTTACTGCATAGCTATCTGGCTTGGCCCTGTATGGCGATGGGGATGCTGGTTTCAATGTGATATTTAACATACTTTGATCTAAGTAAATGGATACTTAATGGACGCATTGCATAACAAAAACAATCAGACTTGTAGAGCAAAATGTTCTCTATCAGATGATACTATTCACAAGCATATTCAGGTAGACTCTTTTTAATAATTGGCTTTGAACTTTGGTAGATTTTACCATTTGTGCCAAAATTGCCAAATTTAAAGAGATCCTGCAGGGCGAAGCCCCGTGGCACAGGTCCAGGCACAGTAGGTTAAACCTCTGAGCTGCGGAACTTGAATCCGGTGATGTGAGTAGATGAATAGGTACTGCTCCGGCAGGAAGGTAAGGGCGCTCCATGCAGTCATGCCAGCCACATGACCTTGGAGGTGTCTATGGACAAGGGGGCTTGGCTTAGAAATGGAGATGAGCACCATCCCCCAGAGTCTGACATGACTAGACTTAATGTCAGGGGAAAACTTTTACCTTTACTAGGACAGCACAAGCCTAATGCTTAGTCATAATTTCAAGTCCCTATCTTAGTTTGCATGGAAATTGCTGCAGTCTGAATATTGGTCAAAATTGGTTGCTACACATTTTCATGCACACTTTGAATCAACTTGTTTGACTGGATGTTGCATCCTTAAGGTTAAAATTGGTTTCATCGCAATCCACTGAAAAAAACTGTACAGGATTTCAATTTACTAGCCATTCTTATACATTTAGTTTCAATTTGATTAGACCCCAAAAATGGCATTTTGTTAAATGTGCTGCGCAGGCTGACTGACTACTCTTCAGATAAGGGAGTCTAGATCAACAACTATTGCAGATAGAGTCAAGTTTTGGGAAAGGTATAGAATCGTAGAGTTGGAAGAGACCTCACGGGCCATCCAGTCCAACCCCCTGCAAGAAGCAGGAAAATCACATTCAAAGCACCCCCAACAGATGGCCATCCAGCCTCTGCTTAAAAGCCTCCAAAGAAGGAGCCTCCACCACACTCAGGGGCAGAGAGTTCCACTGCTGAACAGTGAGGAAGTTCTTCCTAATGTTCAGGTGGATTCTCCTTTCCTGTAGTTTGAAGCCGTTGTTCCACGTCTTAGTCTACAGCAGAAAACAAGCCTCCTCCCTCCTCCCTGTGACTTCCGCTCACATTCATGGCCATCATGTGTCGTCTCAGCCTTCTCTTCTGCAGGCTAAACATGCCTAGCTCTTAGTTTAACTTAGTGTGAACTTAGTTTAACACCTAAGGTAACATTTGAACAAAATTGGAGACATGGTGGGAAGGTTGAGACCACTTGGCATGGAATGACTTTCTTAAGACTTCCCAAACTGATCCTGCCAGGCTGTCAATGATCGAAATAAGTGCACCGCCCTTTCGACCGTCCCCAGGAATGGTGTGAAACGGGGGTCTGTCCAGGAGTCGAGGCTGCCCTTACCCATGCCGAGGCAGTGGAAGCGCCGGGGGTCGCTCAGGCTGTAGGCGGCGGCCGTGCAGACAGGTGGGTGGCCCAAGGCGTGGACCCTCGCTGCCACTGTTGCCGCGGAGCTGGCCAATCCGCTCTGCTGCGGGGAAGGCGGCTGCGCCGGGTGGCTGAAGGGCACTTCTCCTCCTCCTCCTGCGGCGGCGGAGAAGTGGTTGTGATGCTGGTGGTGGCCCTTGAGCAAGGGGATGGCGGCTCCTCCTCCTCCTGGGGCTCCTGCCGCCGCCGCTCCGACCCGGGCCGAGGAGGAGGCGTGCAGGTGCGAGGCGACACAGAGGGGACACACGCAGAAGCCGCTGCTCTTGCGCGACGCCCCTCCGCAGCCGTGCAAGCCGCTTCCCCCGGGGGCCATGGACATCACGCCCAGTGGGATGAGGAAGTCCTGGGGAGGGCCCGGAGGGTGGTGCTGGTGCGGGTGCGGAGGGTGTGGAGGGTGCTCACCCGTGGAGGGCCGCGCCGAGTCCTTGACGATCAGCGAGTCCACGTAGAAGGAGCGCGACATGGCTACAAAGGGTCCTCCTGGGACCAAGACGATTGATTCCCTCTTTCTGCCCGGCCCCGGGGCTTCTTATGGGCAGCGCTGAACAAAGGGGGCTAGTTGAGTCCTCCTCCTCTCTCTCTCTCTCTCTCTCTCGACCTCCCCTGGATCCTTGATGCCCCCCCCTTGTCTCGCCTCCTTCGCCGGCTGTGGGGATTTATAACCACTCTTTCGACACGTGATGCTTGGAAGCCGGCGCGCGTCTCAAGCTCCTTATTGGGGAGCCCTTCCCCCCCTCCTTTCCCCAAAGGGTGCCCTCTCCCGCCCTTCTCCCGAGTGGGACTCGAAGCTGAGTTGTCCCCTTTCTCCCCCAGAGGGAGAGACAGATGCACCTGCCTCACTCGGGAAGCCGCTTCCAGTCGCAGCATCTTCTCCCTCTCGCTCTCTCCACTGACTTCCGAAACCATGCTACTTTCTTGGACCAAGCTTTGCGCTTCTGCGTCCAGTTTTCTCTCTCCCTTCCTTTTCTTCCTCCCTTCTTTCTCTTCACGGCTGATGAAAACTTCCCAAAGAGAGAGTGTCCAGTGTGTGTTTTTCAGTAACCCTGATGGCACCCAAAATGCCGACTCTTGGTGACCCCATGGACCAGCCCAGGCCAGAGCTCCTGTCAGCTGTGGTCACCTCCAGCTCCTTCAAGGTCAAGCCAGTCCCTTCAAGGATACTATCGATCCATCTTGCTCTTGGTCAGCCCTCTTCCCCTTCCCTTCCATTTTCCCCAGAATCATTCTCTTCTCCAAGATTTCCTGTCCTTTCATGATGTGGCAAAGTACTTCATCTTTGCTTCTAATATCCTTCCCTCCAGTGAGCAGCCGGGCATTATTTTCTGGAGTATCAACTGGTTGGATCTTCTTGCGGTCCAAGGGACTCTCAGGATTTTCTTCCTTCAGCCTTCCTTATGGTCCAGCTCTCACATCCATAGGTTACTATAAAATTCTGTCACTGCCTCCATGTTTTCTCCCTCTATTTGCCACTTATCAATCAGTCTGGTTGCCATCATCTTGGTTTTCTTGATGTTTAACTGCCACCCAGATTTTGCACTTTCTTCTTTCACCTTGGTTAGAAGGCTCCTCAGCTCCTCCTCGCTTTCAAATGTTTTTGGCCTACAACTCCCAGAAACCCCAGCCAGTTTACCAGCTGTTAGGATTTCTGGGAGTTGAAGGCCAAAAACATCTGGGACCCTAGATTGAGAACAACTGAAGTAGCCACAGTAAGAACAGACCACAGAACTACAGACTGGTTCAAGATTGGGAAAGCAGTAAGGCAGGACTGTCTATTCTCACCCTATTTAACATGTATGCAGAACACATCATGCGACCTGCAGGGCTTGATGAATCCAAGGCTGGAGTTAAAATTGCTGGAAGAAACATTAACAACCTTTGATGGTTGAAAGTGAGGAGGAGCTGAGGAGCCTTATAATTAAGGTGAAAGAAGAAAGTGCAAAAGCTGGGCTGCAGTTAAACATAAACAAAACAAATGTGTATTCTGCCACTATCTCCCCAAGGGCTACCATCTCCCCAATCTGGCAACCTATCTTTGCACTAGCTGCAGTTTCCTAACCATCTTCAAAGGCAGCCCCAGGTAGAGTGCATTAGAGTAGTCCATGCCAGATGTAACTAAGGCCTACAACAGGAGGACCTCTGACTTGTCTGGATTAAGTCACAAGTCACGCTCTATCTCAGAAGAGTGCAATGGCAAACCCCCTCTTCCCAAGGAAACACTTATTATATGGCAGAGGGGTGATAGTTGGGCAAGGGCTTTGTGAGACCAGGGCTCTAACCCACACTTGGCCTTGGAAACCCACTGGCTGACTTTAGGCAAGGCGCACTGGGCGGGGGGGGGGGGGCTTCCACACAGCCATATAACCCAGAATATCAAGGCAGAAAATCCCACAATATCTGCTTTGAACTGGGTTATCTGAATCTACACTACCATATACTCCAGTTCAAAGCGGATAATCACCGAGGTGGCGTTAAACCCTTGTGCTGGCTGGATTGCTGATCTGGAGGTTGCGATGGGGTGAGCTCCCGTCTGTCAGCTCTAGCTTGCAGGGACATGACATGACAGAAGACTTCCAGCAGGATATCACATCCGGGCTTCCCTGGGACGGCCAATTCTCTCACACCAGAAGCGACTTGAAGTGTGTTCTCAAGTCGTTTATGAAAACGTGGCAGAAGAAAACTTCACAAATTTCTAACTTCGACATGCAGTCTTTTCTCTGAAAACTGATTTTCTAGTTAAAATAAAAGTCCAATTCATGTTTACATCTGCTTTCAACACCCTTCAGACTCACCTGTGCTTCATTTCAGCGGTCTAAAATTTCGCATCTTGGATTTACATCAGTTCAGTTCGGCCTTAAACACATCGGATTGAATTTAGATTTACGTTTCAGAAGATATTTAGGAACCTTTGAGAGGCGAGTAAATAGAAATTTGTTTTGAAAGACGGATTCGGGACCAAATACGATCTTCTTTCCTCATCCCTAATCTTTAGCCCGTTTTCTATTTTTAGAGCCTTTTGGAAATCGATTCAAAAGCTGCGTCCTGCCTTAGGTCGCCTTGCACTGTGTTGATTTCGGATCAGATTATAGGTTGGGAATCTAAGTGGTGTAGTGGTTTGAAAGCTGAACCTGGACTCAGAGCAAGATGTATACATACTCTCAGCCACAAAGGAAGGCAGTGGCAAACACCTGACTCTGAAACCGCATGAGATGGTTGTCATAAGTCAGGGGAGTTGGAAGTATAATAATAATTTGAAAGTGCACACGTATTCAGAAGTAAGGGCAAATTCCAGGTGTAAAGCTCTCTGCACGCTTACCTGGGCGTCAACTCCATTGCTCAGAGAGAGACGGAGCAGTAAAGAACAGGGTCCGGGCTGTATAGCTATGCTCCAGAAGCATTCTCTCCTGACGTTTCGCCCACATCTATGGCAGGCATCCTCAGAGGTTATGAGGTCTGTTGGAAACTAGCCAAGTGGGGTTTATATAACTGTGGAAGGTTTAGGGTGGGAGAAAGAATTCTTGTCTGTTGGAGGCAAGCGTGAATGTTTCAATTGGCCACCTTGATTAGCACTGAATAGCCTTGCAGCTTCAAAGCCTGGCTGCTTCCTGCCTGGGGGAATCCTTTGTTGGGAGGTGTGAGCTGGCCCTGATTGTTTCTTGTCTGGAATTCCAGGCAGCTGTGTGCAAGTCTACATAAGGACCACCAAACGCAGAGATGCCCAAACACAAATCAAGGGACATGGAAGGCACTGCAGACTGATTCAATCAGAGAAGTCAGCCATAGCAGGGCACTTGAGGAACCAACGTGGACTCAGCATATTCTTTGAGAACATGGAAATGCTGGACCACTCTAACAACCACCATATCAGGCTACACAGAGAAGCCATTGAAATTCACAAGTATGTGGACAATTTCAACAGAAAGGAGGGAACCATGAAAGTGAGCAGTATTAAAAAAATCCTAAAATCAGGACAAAAAAATAAAGAACAACACTCAGAATTCAGGGGAATTCCAGACAAGAACAATCAGGGCTAGTTAACACCTCTCAACAAATAATAATAATAATAATAATAATAATAATAATAAACTTTATTTATATCCCTCTTTTCTCTCTCACGGGACCCAAAGCAGCTTACAACATATTAAAATCACATAACAACAATCAAAGTACATCAATAATATAAGCATAATAAAATAGATTAAGAAAAACAAAGGATCCCCCCAGGCAGGAAACAACCAGGCTTTGAAGCTGCAAGGCTATTCAATGCTAATCAAGGTGGCCAATTGAAATATCTAACAGACAAGAGTTCTTTCTCCCACCCTGGACATTATTCCAAAGATATATAAACCCCACTTGCCTAGTTTCCAACAGACCTCACAACCTTTGAGAGTGCCTGCCATAGATGTGGGCGAAACGTCAGGAGAGGATGCTTCTAGAGCATGGCCATACAACCCGGAAAACCCTTCTGCCTTTTCTTTTACGAGATGGGAGAGAACAAGAGAGAAAGAAGGACGGGGTGTTTTTGGTCCGCCTGGCAATTAGTTCCCTACACAAAGCCCGGCCCAAACGGAAGACTTTCAAGTCCGGCTTTGACGGTGGGTGCGGGGCGGGAGGGGGGGGGGGGGAGCTTCAGGCCGAAACCTTAATGCGAAGTGAAATCGCCGCCGGGAGGAGCCTTTGATCTCCCCCAAGTTCGCCCAGGCGAGCAGGAGGCGCGAAAATCGGCTCAATGGCGCAAAAGGCGCAGCTCGGCCAGGCCTGAGCATTTCAGATCGCATTAGGAGACACTTGGCGGACTATTTAGTACGCCAGTGACCGGCTTTATGGGAGTTTAAAAGGCGGCTTAAAGGGAACAGTTGAACCGAGGGTTGGATCGTGTCAGGCGGGAGAGAGAGAAAGATTGGGTTGCTGCCGAACGGGTTTTCCACCTGAATTGGACCTAGAAAACCATGAATGAAGCTCAAACCAAAGGGAGGGATCACGAGAGAGAGGCAATCCCGACTGTTCGGGGATAAATAGTGCATTTGGCCTGAGTTTTAGGCCTATTTACACTGACCATTAAATGCAGTCGAAACTAGCTGAGTGCGTGGTGTACTGCTGGACTATCAATTAACAGCTCCCAACAAAGGCTTCCCCCAGGTAGTTAGCAGACAGACCTTGAAGCTGCAAGGCCATTAAGTGCTAATCAAGCTGGCCAATTGCAACGTTCACATCTGCCTCAAACAGACAAGAGTTCTTTCTCTCACCCTGGACATTCCACAGATATATAAACCCCACTTGCCAGTTTCCAACAGACCTCACAACCTCTGAGGATGCCTGCCACAGATGCAGGCAAAACGTCAGGAAACCACTTTCTTCAATGCTGTTTTGAAACTGTATGAAATGGTCAGCGTGTATGGGAGTCCTGGTTTCACAGGAAGCTGATTCACCTGGAATCATCTAAGCAGATTAGTTTTGATGAGCTATCCAAGGTGCTGAATCCTATCCCAAACCTGGCTTCAGCACCTGGGACAGTTCCTTGACAGTTTGGATGCAGCAGAGCGGCCTCAACCAATGCAATTGCAAACTGGTATTGAAGAAAATAGTTTGCAATGCTAAGGATTAGATCCCGGATCTAACTGAAAACCTGGATATTTAGCACTGTGTAATACGATTTTTGTTCCTGGGTGATCAATGCCATTTCCGAATTGGTTCTATTATGAAAACATGGGGAAAGTGTATTAAACTGCAAAACTTTGTTCTTTGCAGGACATCCTGCAGCACATTTTGCTATAGTTTTTCATGGAATATCTCATAGGGTCTCATCCAATTCAACATAGTTTGTGGCAGCCTCAAAAACGAAGTTTTTTGAGTATAACAATTACTTTAAAAGTAAGTACATCACAGTTAAAGAGGAAAAAACACTTTCAAACCAAGAACAAAATATTTTTCAAATTTTATTACATAGTGTAACTTTTAAGTGTTGGATTTTACAGTGTTTTGTATAGATGTTTATTTGATGTTGTCTCTGTGAATGCATATGACCATTGGTCGGAGCATTAATAAATTGATTGATAGTGTAATTGATGGCATGAATCACAGAGCACTGATGCGCATTAAGGTTTTTCTTTTGCACTCGTTTGTGGAAGTTTGTTCTCTGGTTTGAGGTTTGGGTCCAGGCCATATGGCCATGATCCGGAAGCATTCTCGTCTGACATTTCACCCACATCTATGGCAGGCATCCTCAAAGGTTGGAACTTAGGCAAGTAGGGTTTATATATCTGTGGAATGTCCAATGTGAATAAAACACAGTCTGAGGCAAGTGTGAATGTTGCAATTGGTCATCTTGATTAGCATTGAATGGCCTTGCAGTTTCAAAGCCTAGCTGCTTCCTAACTGGGGGCATCCTTTGTTGGGAGGTGTTAGTGGCCCCTGGTTGTTTCCTGACTGGAATTCCCCTGTTTTCTGTCAGACTACACAGAGAAGCCATTGAAATCCACAAGCATGTATTTAAAAACTCTAATATCAGGACAGTCACTCAGGAAACAGGGGAATTTCAGACAGAAAACTGAGTGTTGTTTTCTATTTACGGTCCTGATTTTAGAGTCTTTTAATACTGGTAGCCAGATTTTGTTCATTTTCGTGGTTTCTTCCTTTTTGTTGAAATTGTCCACATGCTTGTGGATTTCAATGGCTATCTGTGTAGTATGACAGGAAACAGGGGAAACCCTGACAGGAAACAACCAGGGGCAGCTAAAACCTCCCAACAAAGGATGCCACCAAGCAGGAAGCAGCTAGACTTTGAAGTTGCAAGGCTATTGAATGCTAATCAAAGTGGCTAATTGCAACATTCACACTTGCCTCAAACGGACAAGAGTTCTTTCTCCCATCCTGGACAGTCTACAGATATATAAACTCCACTTGCCTCTTTTCCAACATACCTCTGAACAAACTTCTGAGGATGCTTGCTGCAGGTGCAGGTGAAACATCAGGAAAGAATGCTACCGGAACGTGGCCATACAGCTCAAAAAACTCACAGCAACCTAGCTCTCATATTTCTGGCACCAAAATGTGTGTTAGCCAATGAATAACAACAAATAATTTAAGGCTTTCCCCTGACATTGAGTTTACTTGTGTTGGTTTCTGGGGGCTGGTGCTCATCTTTCTAAACTGAAGAGCAGGTGTTGTCCGTAAACATCTCCTAGGTCATGTGGCCAGCATGACTGCACGGAGCCCTGTTTCCTTCCCGCAGAAGTGGTACCTATTGATCTACTCATATTTGCATGTTTTCGAACTGCTAGGTAGTCAGAAAGTTGGGGCTAACAGCGGGAGCTCAACCCGCTCCCCATATTTGAACCACCAAACTTTCAGTCCGCAAATTCAGCAGCTCAGGGGTTTAATCCGCTGCGCCATCGAGGGCTCAACAGATTATTTACTTGCTATGGTTCAATCCTATGGAATCATGGGAGTTGTAGTTTCACAAACCCTTTGAATCAGTGATCTCAACCTGTGAGTCCCCAGGTGTTTTGGCCTACAACTCCCAGAAATCCCAGCCAGTTTACCAGATGCTAGGATTTCTGCGAGTTGAAGCCAAAACATCTGGGGACCCACAGGTTGAAAACCATTGCTTTGACCCTCCTCTGCCCAAGAGTGCTGGTGCTCACAACACGTCCTGTGATCCCATAGCATTGAGCCAGGGCACTTCAAATGGTTCCCAACTGCATTGATTCTACGGTGTAGTCCCTAGACTTGCTGTAAATGGAATATCGGGTTAATCTGGGGCTTAACCGCTGGGCCCCCATCATATCCCTGGCATCACAGAGCCCAGCAGCCTTGGTGTTTTGCCAGTTCTCCCGGGCGAGCACGGGTCTCCGTGAGGTCGCCGCCGGTCGGCTCCTGGCCGCTGGAAGGATTTATGGGTGGCAATTAAAGTTTGATGAATGGCCGCGGAGGCCGGCGCTGGAGCTATTCGACGGCGATTAGGATTCAATTAGAAAGTGTTTACTGGACGGCGGGGTCTCTGGAGGGTAAACAGGCAGCTATTTCAGCAATGTGCTAATCCGCCGTCTTGTGACACCCGTTAGGCAACTGGAGGAGGAGGAGGAGGAGGAGGTGGGCGCACTGGGCAGCCTCCTAAGGCCGCCCTGAAACAGCCTCCAAAAAAATAAAAGACGTAGAGAGACCCAGACTGAATGAATCCAGCTTCTAGGCTGCATCAAGAGGAGTGTAGTGTCTAGATCAGGCATGGGCAAACTTGGGCCCTCCAGGTGTTTTGGACTTCAACTCCCACAATTCCTAACAGCCTACCGGCTGTTAGGAATTGTGGGAGTTGAAGTCCAAAACACCTGGAGGGCCCGAGTTTGCCCATGCCTGATCTAGATCAGTGGTTCTCAACCTTCCTAATGCCGCCTCCCCTTAATACAGTTCCTCATGTCGTTGTGACCCCAACCATAACATTATTTTCATTGCTACTTCATAACTAATTTTGCTACTATTATGAATCATAATTTAAATATCTGATATGCAGGATGTATTTTCATTCACTGGACCAAATTTGGCACAAATACCTGATACTGGTGGGGTTGGGGGGATCGATTTTGTCATTTGGGAGTTGTAGTTGCTGGGATTTATCGTTCACCTCCAATCAAAGAGCATTCTGAACTCCACCAAGGATGGAACTGGCACACAGAACTCCCATGACCATTAGAAAATACTGGAAGGTTTTAGTGGGCACTGATATTGAGTTCTGGAGTTGTAGTTCACCTACATCCAAAGAGCACTGTGGATTCAAACAATGATGGATCTAGACCAAACTTTGCACAGATACTCAATATGCCCAAATTTGAACATTGGTGGGGTTTGGGGAAAATAGACCTTGACATTTGGAAGTTGTAGTTGCTAGGATTTATAGTTCACCTACAATCAAAGAGCCCCATGAACACCATCAACAATGGGGCCAAACTTCCCACACAGAACCCCCATGGCCAACAGAAAATACCGAAGGGATTTGGGAGGAATCTGCAGTGATTTGGGAGAGATATAGTTCACCTACATCCGAAGAGCTCTGTGAAACCAAACAACAATGGAGCTGGACCAAATTTGGCACAAATACCGGATACGCCAAAATTTGAATACTGGTGGGGTTGGGGGGATTGATTTTGTCATTTGGGAGTTGTAGTTGCTGGATTTATAGTTGACCTACAATCAAAGAGCACTCTGAACTCAGCCCACAATTGATCTGCACCGAACTTGGAACACTACCTACATGGCCAACATTAAAAACTGGTGGGGTTGGGAAGGCTGTTTTCGAATTTGGGGAGTTGTAATTCACTAACACTCAGAGAGCAGTTTGTACCAACCTGGTGATGGAACTAGTAAACTTGCCACACATACCCAACATGCCAAACTTTGAATACTGGTGTGGTTTTGAGGGGACTGACCTCAAAGGCTGAGAGTTATAGTTCACCCACATCAACAGAGCAATATGCACCCAACTGATGAATCTGTACCAAACTTGCACAAATACCCATTATGACCAGCTTTGAATTCTGGCAGAGTTTGTGGGGAGGCTGACCCAACATGTAGGCAATTGTAGCTCTCCCTGTATCCAGTCACAGCAGGAGATGGGCATTTGGTGGGAGAATTCACCATCTGTTTTCAAAAAAAGAAAGAAAAAGACAGGCGGAGAGATCTTCAGCCTTCTCTGCCAAAGAGGTTCCTAAGACCATCAGAAATATTTGTTTTCTGGTGGTCTTTGGTGACCCCTCTGACACCCCCCTTGCGACCCCCTCCAGGGGTCCTGACCCCCAGGTTGAGACACGCTGGTCTTGATCAAGGGGAGTCCTAGTCCCACTCTGTTCTGCTTTGATCAGACAGTTCTGGACACAATTCAAGTAAGATATTGACAAATTAGAATATGTCCAGAGAAGGGCGACCAGAATTAAGAAAATGGCTATCCTTGTAAAGCAGGCATGGGCAAACTTGGGTCCTCCAGGTGTTTTGGACTTCAACTCCCACAATTCTTAACAGCTGATAAGATGGCGGAGATTTCTGGGAGTTGAAGTCCAAAACACCCGGAGGCCAAAGTTTGCCCATACCTGTTGTAAAGCCTCCTTTAAATTTCTGCACAATAAGTGATGTGTTGGTTCCTATTTTGGACTACAACTCCAAAAACCTGCTTCCTCCATTATCTGTTGTTCAAAAACAAAGCAATTATCTCAGATGTTTCAAACACCACAAATATGCCCTTGAATTAGATGATGATGATGATGATGATGATGATGATGATGATGATAATGATGATGATATTAATATTGGAAACCTGAAGATCATAAGTTTGGAAACTAAACCTTATGAAGAACGACTGGTGGAGCTGGGCGTATTTAGCTTGGAGAAGAGAAGGCTGACAGAGGCCATGTTTTCTGCTGCTCTAGAGACCAGGGCAGAGAGCAACGGATCCAAATTGCAGAGGGACATGAGAGAAGCCTCCTACAGGATGATAACACATAATACTCCAGTTCAAAGCAGATAATGCAGTTTTAGAAGGGGTCACAGATGTACACAGCGGGTTTCCATGGCTGAGTGAGGATTGGAAACCCTCATCTCCCGGAATCCCACCCAAAATGAAGGGGACCACACCGGCCTTTGGTTTCTGTTGGGTTTCATCCCTGGGCTGCAAAGGTTTCTTGTGTCATCAAGTTTCCAGTCCTCAATGAGTAGCTAAGCTAGAGACAGGGCTGAGCTGAGGGATTCCTTCCCCCACATTCTTATGTTTCCCAAAATATTGTCTTACTCTTTACTGCTAGCCAGTGTCTTCTCCCATTTGATGACATCACACTAGAGAAAATATCCACTTAAAATCCAGTTTCTGCCTCCTGCAGAATTCTGGGGTTTGCAGTTTAGTGAGGCTGTTAAAGGCTCCTCCCTACACTACAAACCCCAGAATTCTGCAGGAGGCAGAAACCGGATTTTAAGTGGATATTTTCTCCAGTGTGATGAGGCCCATTAGTAATGGAATTTCTGTGAAGGAACTTCCTCTTCTGATTCAATCGCCCTGGGTTGACTACGTGGTCTCTGTTGGGAGAGTGGGCTTATTAACAAAAGACCCTCCCCATAAATATATAGCAGAGTAACTTATTAGCAGCAGCGTGACCCAGCACCAGTAGCCAAAGGTGATTAAAAGAACAAAAACACACAGACCAACGTTATCTCTTCCTTAGGAGGCTTTTCTTGATAGCAAAATAATATGGTTGCACTATACACATAGCTTCCACAACACAAATAAAGTTCTTTATACTTCCTTATTTGCTTCCACGCGGGACTTCTTTCTCGTGAAAATAAACATCTCACGGCAAACTTATACAGGAACTTCATACAGTAGCTTTACAGCAGCCCTTACACTGGAGCTTCTCTTACCGAAGCTTCTCACACCAAGCCTACCTCACATAGAGGCCTTTTCTCACTGTAACTGACTAACACTGAGGTCTACCTCACTCTTCTCAGGAGGACACTAGCTTTGGCCCACTAGAGCTTTGGCTCTCTCTAGTAGGCAAAATGTAGCTGCATGGATATTTTTACCTTTTACCTTCTTTAGAAGATGAGATTAGTAAGCTAGTTAGCTCTAAGACCTTTTCTGTCAAGAACGTATTTTTTTTTTACTTAAATAAATATTTTTTGAACCAAAGTTCTCACTCTGCAATCCTAAGCTATCCTAAGGAATAGAAGTTTATCCCTTTGCACCACATGTAAGTTTCTGGTGGTTAAGGAGTTTACTCCCAGTACTCTGCTATATTTTGATGGAATTGCCCAAACTGAGGGTTATTTTGAGCCTAACTGCTCGGATTCCCCAACAGTTTCTGAATGCAAAATGATGAAAAATACGACTCCCATCCGAGCTGCAGAGCATCGGGCCCAGGAGCTCGAGCAGCTGGGAAGTCACTCTTGGCCACTTACTGGAAGGGAGCTCAAAGGCAGGGAAATTCTCCCTTGCTGTCCCATCAGCCTTTGAACCTGTAATTGTTCTAACAAAGCAAGTGCAGCGAGGAGGAGAAGCGAAAAATATACAAATATGCCAAGGCCAGGCCTGCTCTCTCTGCCCAGCCCAGGCGGAATGATGCAGGGCGTGCGCCCACGATCACATCGACCTCCTTACCATTTTTATTCCCCCCCCCCCCACATAATTCTGTCCGATAAAATTTCATTGTCCATTAAGTAATCCCCGCAATGAGAGCTCTTATGAGCCTATAATGAGCTCTAATTGCCACGACTAGCCGAGCCACGTGGAAGGATTTAGGAGGTCTTAAGCGGCTGGGTACAGAGCGCGGGCTGTTACCTCGCCATTACTTTCATAATTCAAGGAGAAAATTAGTCCTTTTAAGGGGGAGAGGGAGGGAGGGGAAAAATATCCTTTGATTCCCTTCATTCTGCTCCGGGTGACAGAGGAGAGCTTTGTCTGCTTTGGGTTCAAGACAGTGTAACAAATGGGAATGTGACAAAATTGCCTCCCCTGCTTTCTCTCTCTCTATATGTTTGGGAGGCAAGAGAGACAGAAGCCAGAATTGTTGCTGCTAAAAAAGAAAGCATCAGAAATTTCTGCATCACCTGTCTATTCCTCTTTGCAACTTATAGGATCCCAGAATCACCTTGATCTTCAGGTTTCCGATATTATTATTATTATTACACTATGTAACACAAATTTTGTTCCTGGGTTATAAATGCCATTTCCTAACAAAAAAACATGGGTAAAAGTTTATTAAACTGCAAAAACTTTGTTTTTGTTGGAAATGACAACCATCTTCAAGCCTTTTCTAGTAATGTTTATCTATGATCTTCTTGCTGTTTCCTGTATGTATGTTTTGGTATGCAGCTTCGTTTACTCTATGGTTTCTGAGAAGTTATAAAAGGAGTGCAGACCACATGATCACTTCAGGCCGACTAAAGACTACTACAGATTACTTCAGACCTCAGATCACACACTTGCTTGATGGGTTGCTGTAAGAGATGTCCTGGCCGGACGGCACATATCTGAAACTGGACTGATAAGTTGTGTATCTGTGTATGCTGAACACATGAAGGTTGTGAGTAATCAAATATGTTATTTTTTAAAATCAAAGTCTGCTTCATTTTTCTCTTTTGAGCGCATGATATAAAACAAGTTGTTTTATGGAAGAGTCCATGCATTCATGCCAGCCACATGACCTTGGAGGTGTCTATGGACAATGCCAGCTCTTTGGCTTAGAAATGGAGATGAGCACCAACTCCCAGAGTTGGACACAACTAGACTTAATCTCAGGGAAAAACCTTTACCGTTACTATATATATTTTTGGGTGCTGAAAAACACTTTTGAAGCACAGATGTTTTTATTCGCTGGCAAAATCTCAGTTTCCTAACCGATCAGACATAACAGGTTATTCAGTCTAACAACTGAAACCCATTGACTAGCATAATTACATATGGTTGTATATCACTAGAGAAGATTCTACTCAAAAGAGTTTTTGGATCTTCTCTGAAAGGTCATGCTTTTCTTAAAAAGTTATAATCACCAAACTGTGTTTCCAAAAGGTTATGAATGCCATTTTCCAAATATTTTGGTGGGACATCCTGCAGCACATTTTGCTATATTTGTCAATGAAACTTTTATTGAGTCTCAACCAATTCAACAAAGTTTGTGGCAGCCACAAAAATGAAGTTTCTGGAGTAGAACAACTACTTTCAAAGTAAGGACTGCACAAGTAAGCAGAAAAATAACACTTTCAACCAGGAACAGAAAAAAAAATCACATTTTGTTACATAGTGTTATCTTCATCATCATCATCATCATCATCATCTAACTCAGGAACATATGTGTGGGATTATGACACACATGGGATAATGACTTTGCTTTTTGAACAACAGCTGTTGGAGTGAGAGAATTCTTGGGGTTGTGATTCTAAATAGGGACCACCATCACTACTAGAAATTTAAAGAGGTTGTCCTTCCTCCCTAGAGCCTCGGTCAGACCACACCTGGAAGACCAGGGAAGGTTGACCCAAGTCATTTGCTGCCTGAGGTGCGCCTGAACTGACTTGTGTGTCAATAAGTCAACTTGGCAAGATTTCTTTGGAGGAGATTTGCCTTTGCCTTTCTCTGAGGCTGAGAGAAGAACTTGGCCAAGATCCCATAGTGAGTTTCCATGACCAAGCAGGGAATTAAACGCAGGTCTTCAGAGATGTAGCCCAGCAGTGGAGTTCTGGTTTAGATGGAGGCTAATCGATGTAAAAATATCCCTTAATCTCAAGGTACATCTACATGGTAGAATTAACACACTTTGAAGCAACTTTAATAGCCATGGTTAAATGGTATAAAATCCTGTGAGTTGCAGTTTGGTGAGACACCAGCACTCTTTGGTAGAGGTGGCTTTCCAGATTCAAACGTTCATCCCTGTTCTCGCTCTAACCCACCCAATGGCATAGAACAGGCATCCTCACACTGTGGCCTGCCAGTTGTTTGGGTCTCCAACTCCCAGAATTCCTGATCATTGAACAAGCTGGATAGGGATTCTGGGAGTTGGAGGCCCAAACAGCTGGAGGGCCGCAGGTTGAGGATGCCTGGCCTAGAATGAGCCTGAATTGGATTACTTATTCTGAGGCCCTTATTTGAGCAAAAATACCATACACACCTAATCCAAACTGTAGCCCTTCTTCAATGGTCAGGAATTCTGGAAGTTGGAGGCCCATACAGTTGGAAGTCCACAGTTTGAGAAGGCTTGATTCAAAAGAATCCAGAAGAACACTTGGCCTAGAGATCTACCAGACTGGGTGTCACTCTAGGTACCAATGGAAAAAGTTCAGTGTTAGAACTGCAGAAATACTGATTGGATGTTTCTAGAAGTTGTAGCCCAAAAAGGAACTTTTCCAAGCTTGCTGGTTGGGTGATGGGGGCATTCTGGGAAATCTTTTTGGACTACAATTTCCAAAATTCCTTGTGTGATCCAAAAAGGAATTTTCTGAAGTCATTCTCCAGGGGTGTAAATACAGAACCACATTGGCCTGTAACTCAGGCAGACTAGGCTTTGAAACCTCCGTCAGAGTACATCCAAACTAAAGAACAAATGCCATAGCTCAATGCTATGGAATCAAAGGAACTGTTGTTCCTCAAAGTCTATCACTTTCTCTGCCAAAGCGGGCTATTGCCTTGCTAAATTACAACTTATGTGACGTAGCATTGAGACATAGCATTGAGTCAAAACAGTAAAAGTTCAGGCCATCCCAAAGATAGATCCTGTAGGTTTATTCTTAAGTTGAATTTGTATGTAAGTTGGAACAGGTACATTTAAAGTGCAACACCAGTGATATAGATATATGCGTTCTATGCAGTCATGCCAGCCACAGGACCTTGGAGGTGTTTACGAACAACGCCGGCTCTTCAGCTTAGAAATGGAGATGAGCACCAACCCCCAGAGTCAGATGCAACTGGACTTAATGTCAGGGAAAAACCTTTACCTTTACCTAATTCTGTTTATTATTTGTTCTTTAGGCTTGGTCCCGGGTTAGCCATCCCAAGACCCTGTGGGGAGATGGAGGCGGGATAAAAAAATAAAGTGTTGTTGTTGTTGTTGCTGTTGTTGTTGTTATTATTATTATTATGTTTTACTATCTCTGCCTCTGCTCAGAAGATTTTCTGGCACTTTCTGTCCCTTTTATCATTGGATTTTTGAAAAATTTGGCTTGTTGTGAAAACAAGGATTGGTGAGAAAGTTTCAGTGGAGACACCTTTCCCCCATGATAACTCTTTCAGGAATGCCTTTCCTTTCTTAGGAGTAGATTTCTCTCACTTCCTGTTGTCTCTCCCCCTTGTTCTTAACTATGAGTCATTTGTAAGTCAGATATCTCTAACTTGGGGACTGCCTATAGTGCCCAACTGCATGGATGCTTCAGTGTAGAAGATGCAGCCTGGGAGATGTCTTCTAGAATGGAGAACAGTTTCCAAGGCAAGCTGGCTGGGTCATTCTGCAAGTGGAAGTCTCCCCAAAATAGGATTTTGCATGGGAGGAAGGGAAGTCTTTCTTTTGGCAGCTTTGGATTGTGTTCTTCGCAAAGTTTTGTGCGTGTCCCAAAGGGGGGAAGCTGTGCCCGCACTCCCTTTAAATGAGGCCATTCGAAAAGCGTGAACAAGCCCATGAATGTTTTATTGAAAGCCCATCGTTAACTTGTAGCCATTCCTTTTTCTCCTGAGCGTGGCATTGTGCGAGGCCTGCCTGTGGCACCTCGGAGCCCATCCAAGCCCCGATAGCCCCCTTTCTCTGTAACCAGGCAACACAGACTGAATACCCCCAAAATTGAAAAGAACCGCTTAGTCTTCCAAGAAAAAAAAGTCTGGGGAGAAAAAAAAAAGAACAAAGATCCAGGAGACAACAAAATGCCACAGGGGTGACTTTTCAAGAGCAATTATCTCTCATTAATCAGAAGAACAGCTGCAATATTAATTTTCTCGCTTTCGTCCTCCCTTTTCAAAGTCTTCTCTTTCTCCCTTCCACGACCTCCCCCCAACCCCATCCGTTCTTCCCTGAGCGGAAAATTGGAAATAATCATAAATTTCGACTTCCTGGGGGAGGGGGGGAGTAACAAGCTTTCCCTGAGCTGAGAAAAAAATGATGTAAAGTTGTGAAAGTGGGGTGTGTTGTTTTTTTTGCAGGCCTCCCACCCTTTAAAAAAAGACTTTATTTTTCTTCTTCTTTACTTTATCTTTGGACCAAAGACTGCCTTCTCTCCACTTTACTCTGTTTATATCCCAGTCGGAAGTCCTCATTCCCCCAGAAAATCCTTTATCGGAATTCAGATTGTGAATAGGAATCTGGATTTCTGTAAGTGGGCTTCAATTCATC
This sequence comes from Anolis carolinensis, assembly GCF_035594765.1. Classification (NCBI taxonomy): domain Eukaryota; kingdom Metazoa; phylum Chordata; class Lepidosauria; order Squamata; family Anolidae; genus Anolis; species Anolis carolinensis. The sequence continues at coordinate 75,241,588 of NC_085845.1, forward strand.
TGCATCCCTCCCCTAGTTCAAATGAAGCCAACGCTTGGCCTGAACGTGGGGAGCATGGTGTCACTTACTTAGACACACAAAGAAAGATCAGTGGTTTTTAGATACTTTGTCCACCAGGAACCTGTTGGTCAACAAAGAATGGGGATGTCTTATCCTGAAATTTTGGGGTGACCCCCCCCCCCACCTCCAGACCATTGGGGGAAGAGTTCAATTTTAGAAGTTCATAGGGGTTTTACCAGTGTTTGAACCTGAAGGTGGGACCAACCCTCTCAACATGGTTTAATATGGAGCTGCGGTGGCATAATGGGTTAAAGCCTTGTACCAGCTGGACTACTGATCTGAAGGTTGAGTTGCTGACCTGAAGGTTGCTGGTTTATAACCACAAGATGGGGTGAGCTCCCGTATGTCAGCTCTAGCTTGCAGGGACATGAGACAAGCCTCACAACAGGATGATGACACATCCGGGCGTCTCCTGGGTAACGTCTTTTAGATGGCCTATTTATTTATTTATTTATTTATTTATTTATTTATTTATTTATTTCCAGTATTTATATTCCGCCCTTCTCACCGCGAAGGGGACTCAGGGTGGATCACATTACACATATAAGGCAAACATTCAATGCCATGACATAGAACAAAGACAGAAGACAAACGCAGGCTCCAAGCTGGCTTCGAACTCATGACCTCTTGGTTAGAGTGATTGGTCTCAGCTGGCTGCAGCTGGCTGCTCACCAGCTTGCACCACAGCCCGGGCCAATTCTCTCACACCAGAAGCGACTTGCAGTATGTTTTCAGGTCGCTTCTGACATGATTAAAAAACCATAGTTTAATAGACAATTCATTCAAGTTACTGCTAATAACTGAATTTCATGTTCATGTTGCACAATGATCACAATTTGATGTCACTTCAAGTGCCATAGCTCTATCCTATGGAATTATACAATCTGTAGTTTGGGAACTACCACACTAAAGCTTTCTAGCAAAGGAATCCAAGAAGGTAACAAATTATACATCCTTGGATTCTCTAATTGAAGTGGCATCAAAGTGCTATAATGGAGCAGTGTGGAAATACCCTAAGAGAGACCTTTCAGCTTCATACCAGGCAAATGTCCTCGGGAAAATTACCGTAGTGGTGCAATGGACATGTGGGTACAGCCTTTTAGAAAACTCCAGAGAGCAAAAGTGGGAACTCAGTCAGAAGGATAGGATTTGGCACCAGTCTCTGAAAGTGTTTCCACACAAACATTAAAGTGCAGTTCAAAGCCATCTCGATGTACACCCCCAATGTGCGCTGCAGCATGCATCCAATTCAAAAACAGCATATTAAAAAAACTCACCAGAAATTCTGGAATAAGCAACAAAATTTGCTGCACCCTATCAGTGTTATCCCATCAGTGCAGCCCACCGGATGAAATCAGAACATTAATATTCCTGGATTCGGATTAATAAGCATTGAGGGGATCTTTGTGGCCACTGTCCCAGCCTAGAACTGGTTCCTGGGGTGATTGTGTAGGCACTCTACAGTGGACAGATTCTCTTTAATCCACATCCTGAGTTGGTTTAAATGCCCGAGGTTCCTCTCACTGCTAGGACATCAGTAGGTACCAAGTGGCCCTGAACTATATTTTAGGGATTATATTGAGAGTGCATCTGTACATTGTAAAATTAGTGCAGTTTGACACCACTGTAATTGCCATGGGTCAATGCCATGGAATTCTAAGATTTCCAGTTTTTTGGCAAAGGAAGCTAACAATCTTGTAAAACCAAAACTCCTGCACTCTAAATTCACTGGGGACAACCTTGTCCTACATGAAAGGGTGAGTTAGATGAGAACATGCCAACCTTCTTTTCAAAGGAAAGGATTATTTTGGGAAATTGGCTAATGGTCATCACTAGGCCAGCCTTCTTTTATCTCTGACTACTGCTGTCTTCTATGTCAATGGAGCAGTGAATCTGCTTTGGGTGTAATTTAGAACTTTTGAGCAGATGGACAAGGTGCTGGACCCTATTTTCCAAATAGGCTCAGCCTTATATTCAGAGGAGATTCCCCAACACACTCACTTATACACTATCAGGGGCCACTGTCTTGTTCTGAGGATTTCTGAACCAGATTGTCAGAAGTGCTTATGCAGTTACTGTATTTCCAGAGGCCTCTTCCCGGTTGCTGGGGCTCAAATTTCCACAACTTTGGGATTAGAGAGACACCTTGACTGTTATTCATCTCTGGTGCTGCCCAGTATAGAGAAATTGCCTGAAAATGTTGCAGCTGGAGACTACAAAGAGATGGAAGATGGTACATTAAATTCTGCTTAGGTTCTACAGGGATACAGCCCATTTTGCCTTTGACAGAAAGAAATGATTGGTCATTGCTGCCAAAAAATGAGTACTTGAGATGTTTATCAGATGTAGGTGAATTCTGAGCAGAAGCAGGCACCCAAAGGCGCTCAAGGTGTTCCCAAAATGAAGCAGGCTCTCTTCAAACGAACAGAATTCCTGAAATCTCATGGGAATTCTGGTTTTGAAAAGGCAAACAATTTGTTGTCAATAATAATCTTATTTCTGCAGAGCATGTTGTGGAGTAGGGAAGAGCATAGATAGATGGGAGATAAAGAGATAGGTTTAATGACTCACAACTTCACCTTCGAATCCTAGGACATATTTTCTAAATTATTCTGCAACCATTGTGCTTTGGTTAGTTAAAGTCCAAATGATTAGTTTCCTCCATTGTTTTGTAGCATCAATTAGTATTTTTTTAGTTTGTGTTGGCATGTGTGGGATTGCATAGCTAACTGGCTGGTCCTTTTTTCTGTTTTTTTAAAATCAGTCATTCATTTCTGTACTGAAAAAAAGTCTTCCTTTGTTTGTCAAACCTTTACCATTGTAGGGGTTTAGTTCCAGGTATAAGATCTTTCCCCCCCTTTTATACACATTTATTAATTTTTCTAGCAATATACATATCATTATGCAATTTATAAAGTCATTAATTTTCCAGTACATTACTTCTACCACCAATACACCCATTAAAACTAATTTCAACCACTAAAATAAATAAATAAACAAACATACAAGGAAGGAAATAAATAAATAGCACAGTTTTCAACCATCTTCCTTGACTGTTCATTTCTCAACGTTTGGTTCCTCCTAAACCCTTTTTAAATCTGTCTTCTATTGATCATTTTGTTAGCTTGTGTGCAGATGGTAATAGTACATTGGAGGTTTACAGCATTTATGTACTTAACATAAGCAGTCCAGCAAATAACAAGGAAAAGGAACAAACATCAACACAAAAGGAAAAGAAAAGATTAACAGTAAACATTGAGCTGGGAGGATGGAGCGTTTTTTTGTCAAATAACTCTTATTTGAACAAAGTTTATATTATCTTATATGAGACCTATGAGACTATCATATTGTTACGTAAAAACCACCTGTGATCTGTGATATATTCTCAGATGATTTCTGACGTATAAATTGGAAGTGGAGGGGAAATTTTATGTGTGACTTCTAGGAAATAAATAATAATAATAATAATAATAATAATAATAATAATAATAACTTTATTTTTACACCCCACCTCTATCTCCCCAAAGGGAACTCAGGGCGGCTTACATGGGGCCAAACCCGAATAAAAACAATAGCAATATAAAACACAACAATAGGCAAAAGACATGCACAATTATAAAAATTTAAAAATTAGCCAATAAAAACAAATGACAAGAACTAATAAAAGCATGGATTAAAATGGAGAGGTTGTAAAAGTAGACTGGGTAAGGTGTACCATATAAATATTGTAAACATGAGGTGACTGATAAAGTGCTGCAAATTCTTGGAAGTGCAAAGTGGGATGGGAATAGACCCTGTGTCTATATCAAGTTGACAAAGGTAAAAAGTGCAAACCGGTACAAGAATGGTCACAGATACAGATTGTTATGGGGATGAGCAATCTTTATCCAAAGGCCTGAGTAAAGAGCCAGGTTTTCAAGCTCTTTCTGAATGCTACCAGAGTGGGGGCTTGCCTGATTTCCCTGGGGAGCGAGTTCCAGAGCCAGGGGGCCACCACGGAGAAGGCCCTCTCTCTCGTCCCCTCCATCATTCTGAATGGAGATATTTTTTTTACCAATTTCCCCTCCCAGTGTTTTTTTAAAGCAAGTATTCCAGGTTCACGAATTCCTCTAAATAACTACAGCATCATTTTCAAAACCAGGTGAACACAAAAAATGATTTTCTCCCTGCTCATAATCTGTATCAATGGCAGTTTCTAAACAGGATTCAATAGTCTTCCATAATTAATACATTAGTGTATTTACGAATCTGTCTTATCTTATTGAATAAAAGGATGATTCAATAGCTGGTGAACTGATGTCAGGGCTAACTCAAGGTGCTTCCACACTGTGGAATTAAAGTAGTTTGACACCACTTTAACTGCCATGGCTCATGCAATGGGATTACGGGAGTTGTAGTTTGTTTTTTTACCAAAAAGTGATGTAGCCTAACCAAACTACAAGTCCCACAATTCCATGATTCTCTGCATGCATTGCGCCTTAGATACACATCCAGATGAGCTGTTCAGAGTGGTGGAGAGGTTTAACTCAGGTACACTCCCCTCTGAGCCCATTATTTGAACCTTCTGTAGCTCATTGTGATGCTTTTAACAACCATTTCACAGATAAAATTTCCCACATAAGAGACAACTTAGAAGAAGCCAACAACGAGGTGTCCAGTAACTCTGTGAATGGGATTACACTCGATCAGTTTCAATTGGTGAGTACTGTTGATATGGACAACCTTTTGGAGTAAGTAAGGAAGACAACTTGCTTTCTTGATCCTGGTCCCTCTTTGGTAGTCATCCAGGGAGGAGATGCAGTTTGATCTCAAATACATATTATCAATGCATCTCTCAAGGAGGGGAACTTTCCATCCTATTTAAAAGAAGCAGTAATTAGACCACTGCTGCAAAAGCCCTTTCTGTACCCCCTGGACCTTAATAATTACAGAGAAGTGTCTAACCTTCCTTTTTTGGGCACGGTGATTGAAAAGGCAGTTGCCCTCTAACTTCAGGCAGGCTTGGATGACAACACTTCCTTGACCCATTTCAAACCAGCTTCAGAACAGGCTACAGAGTTGAGACTGCTATGGTCACCTTAAAGGATGATCTATGTCTTAACACTGACAATGGGCGTGGGTCTCTGTAGGTGCTTCTAGACCACTCAGCGGTCTTTGATCCCATCGACCATGGCATCCTTCTGAAACGCCTGGGGGTTTGGGAATCGGAGGCACTGTGCTACAGTGGTTCCGGTCATACCTTGCAGGCAGGTTCCAGATGGTAGTGCTTGGGGATAGCTGCTCCTCAAAAAAAAATCTGTTATGTGGCATCCTACAAGGCACCATTTTATCCCCAGTGCTTCTAATATTTACATGAAACTGATGGGAGAGATCATCTGTAGGCATGGGGCAGGGTGTTATCAGTATGCTGATGACACCCAGATATACTTCTCCATACCTTCAAAAACAGCCTCAGCTAAGAATAGCGTGTCTCCTCTGAATGAATGTCTGGAGGAGGTAATGGGATGATTAAGGAAAAACAAATTGAAATTGAATCCAGACAAAACAAAGATGTTTGCATCAAGAGGCCCTAATTTGGTGATGGAGGTGTGTCAACCAGTTCTGGATGGGGTTACACTCTCCCTGAAAGACTGTGTTCGCAGCTTGGGAGTACTCCTGGATCTGTCTCTCTGAATGTCAGCCAAGTCAGGAATGCTTACAACCAGCTTTGGCTGATATGCCAGCTGCTTTCCTTCCTAGATTTGGAGGACCTAAACATGGTAGTGCATGCACTGGTAACCTCAAGGTTGGACTTCTGCAATGCAGTTTACATTGGGCTGCATCTGTACCAAGTTTAGAAACTCCAGTTGGTTCAAAATATGGCAGCCAGATTGGTTATAGGAATATCCAGGAGTGAGCATATCACATCTATCCTAAAGTCACTCCACTGGCTGCCAATTAGTTTCCAGGCAAAGTATAATGTGTTGGTTTTTGACCTTTAAAGCCCTACATGATTTGGGTCCAGGTTACCTACAGGATGATCTTCTTCCGTACAATCTGCCCTGCACACCGAGGTCCTCCAGCCTACCAGAATCCGACTGGTGACTGTCACCCAGTTAACTTTTTCGTTGGCTGCCCCACAACTGTGGAACAACTGGCTGGAAAAGCTCTGACAGTTAGATCAGCTGTCAGAATTTGAAACATACTTGAAGACCTATTTCTTCTGACAGGCCTACCCAGCCAGTTTTAATCACTAATTTTAAACTTGCATCTTATGTTTAATCTTTGTTCTGTGTATTTTAAAATGTATTTTGTAGAAATATGTTTTAATATGTGTATCTTAAAGAATGTTTTTTTTTTTTTTTTTAATAATCTTTATTGAGTTTTATATACATGTTAAAATTCTATACTGGGTCTCAAGACTGAGGGTTCGGGTGGGGGGGGGAGGGGTGGTGATGGGGATAGACCAATAGGGAGCCCGCAGGGAAAGACCCCACCAAAAGAGAGAGAAGTCGGGGGAAAGAGAAAAAAAAAAAAAAAAAAAAAAAAGGAATTAAAATCTTGAGTGACTTCCGATCATCTTCCTTGAGGGTCTTGTCTTATCCCTTACTTAATTTTCCATCTCTTTCTTCTACGTCCTCCTGTCCTATTATATTGTCCTTTTGTTGGTGATTTTATCCTTATTCTTTTCTCCTTGTTCTATTTTCCATATTCTTTATTTAAGTAATTGGTGATTTGACTCCAATCTGTCTCTCTTATTGCTTCTCCTTTATTTTTTGATAATAAATATGTGAGTCTATCCATATTTCTAATTTCCATAATTCTTATTATCCATTCTTCCTCTTCTGGGATTCGTTTTTCTTTCCATCTCTTTGCGAAACATATCCTAGCTGCTGTATTCATTAGGAAAAGTAGTTTGTCTTTATTTTTCCCAAATTTTTGATCCGTTATTCCTAATAGAAAGATCTCTGGTTTTAATGGAATTCTTATTTCTAGCATTTCTTGTAATCTTTTTCTTATTTTCCCCCAGTATTTTTCTGCTTCCTTGCATGTCCACCATATATGGAATAGTGTTCCTTCTCTTTCTCCGCATTTCCAACATTTCGTATTCACGTTTTTGTAGCATTTCCCCAATTTCTTCGGCGTCCAGTACCATCTGTGAGCCATCTTTATCCAGTTTTCCTTTAAGTCAATTGCGCATGTGTATTTCAGTTTCTTTCTCCAGATTTCCTCCCATTCCTCTTTCCTTATTTCTCTTCCTATGTTTTTTGACCATTTTTCTTGATATTTCTTTGTATTTTCCCTTTCTGTATCCCACTCCAATAATTTTTTATAAATCTTGGCTATTATTTTCTTTCCTGATATCATTATTTTGTCCCAAAACGTTTCCCCCTCTGCAAATCCATAGCTTTTATCCTTTGTGAATTTTTCTTTTACTTGCCAGTACTGGAACCAGGATATGTTCTTATCTATTTTATGCATCTCTTGTTGTGACTTCAATTTCCATTCTCCTTCCTTCTTTTCCACTAGTTCCTTATATCTCGGCCACCGCCTCCATCCCATTTCTCTCCGCTGGACCGCTTCAAGTGGTGACAACCAGAGTGGTATTTTATTGCATAGCCTGCTCTTATACTTCATCCATATCTTCAAAATCGCTGATCTTACGAAATGGTTTCCAAAATTTTTTTCTTTCTTTTCTTTTTCGTACCATATATACGAATGCCAACCTGATCTTAATCCTATCCCCTCCAGAGTTAATATTTTGTCTTTCTCCATTTTAGCCCAATCTCTAAACCACGCCAGAGCGCTTGCTTCAAAGTATAATTTCAAGTCCACCATTGCTAGCCCTCCTTTATTTTTTTCTTCTATCATATTCTTATAATTTATTCTTGCTTTTTTCCCCTGCCATATATACTTCATTAAATCTCTTTTCCATCCATTTATTATTTTTTGATTCCTTATTATTGGCAAATTCTGAAAGAGAAATATCATTTTTGGTAGAATGTTCATTTTCACACTTGCAACTCTTCCTAGTAAAGATAAATTTAGTTTCCCCCATGCTTCCAGTTCTTTTTTTATTTCTTTCCATTTTTTCGTATAATTGTTTTCTAGCAGTTGAAGATTTTTTGGTGTGATTATGATACCCAGATAGTTTATTTTTGTTGATACTTGTATGTTCCATTTTTCTTTTATTCTTTCCTGATTTTTCTTTGTGATATTTTTTGTGATTGCTTTTGTCTTATCCATATTTATTTTGAATCCAGCTACTTCACCAAATTTATTGATTGTTTCCATCCATTTTGTTAATTTTTTAAGAGGTTCCTCTATTATACAGATTAGGTCGTCTGCATATGCCCTCACTTTATATTCTTTTCCTTGTATTGTTGCTCCTTTTAGTTCTTTTTCCTTTCTTATTTCATTCAGCAATATTTCTAGTGTTAGTATAAATATTAGAGGGGATAGTGGGCATCCCTGCCTGGTACCTTTTTCTATTTTTATTTTATTCGTCTCTTGGCCATTTATAATTATCTTAGTTTCTTGCTTTTCATAAATTGCTTCTATGATATTTTGGCAGTAGTATCCTATATCCATTTCTTTTATTAACATCTTAACGAAGTTCCAATTGACATTATCGAATGCTTTCTCCGCATCCAGCGCGAGAAGCATTACCTCTTTCTGATTGTTTATTTCATAATATTCTATCAAGTCTATAACTGTTCTTACATTTTCTTTTTGGTGTCTGTCCGGCAAGAAGCCTGTTTGATCTTCCTTTACCCAGTCTTTTAGAAATCTTTTGAACCTTTCCGCAATCACGTTACTAAATATTTTATAGTCTACGTTTAATAATGATATCGGCCTGTAATTTTTAACATTTTCTGGGTCCGAATTCTCTTTATGTATTAGGCATATGTTTGCTTCTTTCCATGTGCTTGGCATTTTCTTTTGTTGTCTTATTTCGTTCATAATTTTCTTCAAATAGGGGGTTATCTCGTTTTGGAAGGTTTTGTAATAGATCGCCGTTAGTCCATCTGGGCCTGGGGCTTTGTTCGTTTTCATACTTTTTATAGCTTTTATTATCTCTCCTTCTGTGATCTCTTTATTCAATTCTTCTCTCTGTTCTTCTGAGATTCTTTGTATGTTACACTGTCCTATATATTCTGTTATCCTTTCTTTATTTATCTGTTCGTCCTGATACAATTTTTTGTAAAATTTTGCAAAATTGTTCCTTATTTCTTCCTCTTGAGTGTATATCTTATCTGCCTCCTTTAATTTTGTCACCACAGTAGCTTCTCTTTTTTTTCGTAACCTCCTCGCCAACCATCTTCCCGGCTTGTTCGCATTTTGGAAGTAATCTTGTTTTATATATTTAAGTTGGTTTGCTCTTTCCTCCATCTCTAGGTGTTCTCTTTGCTTGTGTAGTAATTGCAAATTCTTTTGAGCGTTTTCATTCTTTGGCTCCTTCTTAAGTAATTCCTCTTCTTTACTGATTTTTTCCATTATTTTTTCGAAATCCTGCCTTCTCTTTTTTTTCTTTAGTGCTTTTTGTTGGATAAAGTACCCCCTCATTACCGCCTTACTGGCCTCCCAAACTGTGTACAGATGTACTTCTGATGTATCGTTTTGTCTAAAATACTCCGTTAGTAATTTTCTGTTCTTTTCAATGTCTTCTTCTTTTTTTTAATAAATTGTCATCCAGTTTCCACCTTACTGTTTTTTTTGAGTTATAGATTTTTAGTTCAATCGGGCAGTGGTCCGAATCCAATCTTGGTAAAATCCTTATCTTATTTATTTTTGTTACTAGAGGTTTTGAAGTCCAAACCATATCAATTCTGGACCAGGTTTTGTGCCTGGACGAATAGAAGGTATAATCCCTCGTCTTTTCATTTTTCTCTCTCCAAGCATCTACCAGATTAAAATCTTTTAACATATTTATCATTTGTTTTGGTAGATTACCCGAATTGCTTGTTTTGTCTTTCTTCTTCCCCATTTCTTTACTTCTGTCTTTACTTCTGTTTTTAGATGATTGTTATGTTTTAGAGATGTTGTTAACCCTCCTCAAGCCATAAGGAGAGGTGGATAAGAAATAAAATTATTATTATTAATTATTATTATTATTATTATTATTATTATTATTTCATAAGATGGCTGAATGTTACAGAATTCTAGGATTTTATTTTGGTGAAGCACCAGCACTCTTTTGCAGTGAAAGCAAAAGACCTTGTAAAACTGCAGTTCTCATGAGTCCACAGCATTGAGCCATGGCAATTAAAGCAGTGTTAACCTGCATTAATTCTACAGTGTAGATCTATCCTCAGTCACATTTATACCAGTCCAAGGCTGTTCCTGCTGGCTCATCAACTTTGTACTGTCCAAATTATTGATACCGGTAGCTCTCTACAACTGAGCTTACCCTGTTTTCACCAAGAGTGACCTGATAAACACTTTCATAACCATTTCATATATCCAGTGTCCCTTTCCTATTTGCATACAACTTTCTCTCTCTGTGTGTGTGTGTGTGTGTATTCCTGCTCGTTCTCCCTGCAGCACTCCCATGCTACCTTTAAATCTGTCTCAGAGATTCAGATGACACTGATCTCTACACCAGTAGAAAAACTTTGGTCCTCAGTATGCTTTTTCCTGTAACTCCCAACAGCCTTTTGTCATTGCCGGTTTGTAAGCCGCCCTGAGTCCCCTTGGGTGAGAAGGGTGGGGTATAAATGATGGAAATAAATAAATAAATAAATTGCCATGATGAATTTGACTTATTGGAGTTGTAGACCACTACTGCAGAGTTTCCTTGCCTTTATGAAGTGGCTTTCCGGTGCTCTGGCCAGAGGATGGATGCAGCTGGATGATCTTCCTCGGACTCTGCAAATGGGAAACGAAATTTAAATTGTCTGCATGATGACCATTCATCATAATTGAGCTATGATCTTTCACAATGTTTAGAAAAGAGAATGTTCTGGACCACAAACCCTACCCTGTTTCCCCGAAAATAAGACATCCCCAAAAAATAAGACCTAGCAGAAGTTTTGCTTAATTGCTAAATATAAGGCCTCCCCCGAAAGTAAGACCTAGCAAAGTTTTTGTTTGGAAGCATGCCCGCCGAACAGAACACCAGAGCATGTAGGATTGGTAAATGTACATATGAGTTATACATGGAAATAATGGTAATAATAAGAAATTCTTGACAGGAGTCACAGTTTGTCTGGTTTGGTTATGTTGGTTTGTGATGAAAACTACTGTACAGTATATATATATATACAATATATATACATATATATATATATATATATATATACATAATTATATATATATACAATATAATTTACAATAATATGTAATAATTATAACATATTGTATATACATATAATATTCATAATATTATATTGTAATATGATATAATACTAATAATACAATATAATAATATTAATTATATATCATATTTTACATGTAATATTACTAATATTACTAATAATATTACAATATGTTGATACAGTACAATATAGTAATTTGTTACCAGTATTGTACTATACTAATATAATATTGTATGTAAATTTAATTTGTAAGCCGCTCTGAGTCCCCTTCGGGGTGAGAAGAGGAATTCTTCTTCATGGAAAAATAAGACATCCCCTGAAAATAAGACCTAGCACATCTTTGGGAGCAAAAAATAATATAAGACACTGTCTTATTTTCGGGGAAACACGGTAGTCATCATGGTAATGCAGACTGGCAGAGATGGGAGGGGAAAACATGCCCTGGAAGCTGTAGTCCACAAAAGTAATTTGTCCCAGGTTTGGTCTCTCCTCAGATTGACCCAGACTTTCAGACAACTGTCCTATAGAGTGCTTTCTTTTTAACCAAACATAACTGACTAAAAACATCTGGAGAAGAAAGCATATATTAGTGGGAAAGCATTTTAAAAAATGACCACACGCATCCTATTAAAAACGAATTGTGCTAAGGATGGGGAGAGGTGCGGGGGTAGGGAATTAGTGGAATGCCCAACAACATCCAAGAGTTTTTCTTGGCAGAGTATAATGCGGAACACAAGTAGTTCTTTAAGTCCGGCATGTTACAAATTCTTTCTGGATTAAGGGATTCCACCCTCAATAATGAGTTGTATCATGTGGTCCTTCAGAGCAACATCCAGCTGCATCCATCCGTGGTTTAAGCCGTCATTAAGCTACAAGCCTTGATTCTTCATAATGCTTTTATAATTATGGTTTGGAAAAAGGGGGCAATCTACTTGCTTTTTAAAACAAATCTTCATGAATCATGTAAATTTCTCTTGCAGTTAAACTCACAAGATCAATCTAAGCCAAACCATACATGGAAAATTGATCAGGAAATTCAAAAATATGTAAAACTAACCATTTTGATGTAAAACGAACAGGCACTTCTAGCTATTTATGACTTAATAGTATCAGAAAGAGATTTTTTCCAAACTCATGGAAATCTATATCACTGAAATAAGGGGAAGCCTTACTGTTGAATCCAGAAGATTCACTTTCTTCTTATAAGCAGCCTTCAGAGCAATCTTGTGTATGTACGTATATGTATACCTTCAAGTTGTGTGTTAACTTAGGGGAACCTCATTAATTTTATTGTATTTTCTTAGGCAATGAATACTCAGATATGGTTTTGTAGTGTGTTATTTAAACCTACTGTTCAATAAGTGATCACTACTCTTAATATCCAGACTAGACTTTACATAAAAAGGTGTCATATTAGGTGAGGTTGAATGGGCCCTAAGAAGCATTGCTAACAACAAGGCAGCAGGAAATGACGGGATCCCAGCTGAGCTGTTTAAAATCTTGGAAGGTGATGCTGTCAAAGTGATGCATGCCATATGCCAGCAAATATGGAAAACACAAGATTGGCCATCAGATTGGAAAAAATCAATTTATATCCCCATACCAAAAAAGGGAAACGCTAAAAAATGCTCAAACTTCCGTATAGTGGCACTTATTTCCCATGCCAGTAAGGTAATGCTCAAGATCCTGCAAGGAAGACTCCAAGAATACATGGAGCGTGCCAGATGTCCAAGCTGGCTTTAGAAAAGGCAGAGGAACGAGAGACCAAATTGCCAATATCCACTGGATAATGGAGGAAGCCAGGGAGTTTCAGAAAAACTATTGACTATTCTAAAGCCTTTGACTGTGTGTATCATAATAAACTATGGCATGTTCTTGGTGGTATGGAGATACCAAGTCACCTTGTCTGTCTCCTGAGAAATCTGTATAAAGACCAAGCAGTCACAGTAAGAACAGATCACGGAACAACAGACTGGTTCAAGATTGGGAAAGGAGTGCGACAGGGCTGCATACTTTCACCCTCCCTATTCAACTTGTACGCAGAACACATCATGTGATATGCGGGGCTTTAGGAATCCAAGGCTGGAGTTAAAATTGCTGGAAGAAATATTAACAACCTTAGGTATGCAGATGATACCACTCTGATGGCCGAAAGCGAAGAGGAGCTGAGGAACCTTATCACCAAGGTGAAATAAGAAAGTGCAAAAGCTGGGTTGCAGTTAAACGTCAAAAAAACCAAGATCATGGCAACTATACCTATTGATAATTGGCAAATAGAGGGAGAAAACGTGGAGACAGTGACAGACTTTATATTTCTAGGCGGGAAGATTACTGCAGATGCAGACTGCAGCCAGGAAATCAGAAGACGTTTACTTCTTGGGAGGAGAGCAATGGCCAACCTTGACAAAATAGTGAAGAGCAGAGACATCACACTGGCAACGAAGGTCTGCATAGTCAAAGCAATGGTATTCCCCATAGTAACCTGTGGATGCAAGAGCTGGACCATAAGGAAGGCTGAGCGAAGGAAGATAGACGCTTTTGAACTCTGGTGCTGGAGGAAAATCCTGAGTGTGCCTTGGACCGCAAGAAGATCCAACCAGTCCATCCTCCAGGAAATAATGCCCAGCTGCTCACTGGAAGGAAGGATATTAGAGGCAAAGCTGAAGTATTTTGGCCACATCATGAGGAGACAGGAAAGCTTGGAAAAGATCACGATGCTGGGGAAAATGGAAGGAAAAGGGAAGAGACGCCGACCAAGGGCAAGATGGATGGATGGTATCCTTGAAGTGACTGGGTTGACCTTGAAGGAACTGGGGGCGGTGACGGCCGACAGGGAGCTCTGGCGTGGGCTGGTCCATGAGGTCACGAAGAGTCGGAGACGACTAAACGACTGAGCAGCATTAGATGTTAATTCTTTTCAAAAATATTTGTAAAATTCTAACCAACAGTTGCTGCTGGGCATAAGATCCAGACTATGATTTCAGCATAGGGGAAGAACCAACTCTTCCCTTCCCTGGTGGTAGTAGTCATAAACCCCACCAAGTTGCAATTTTACTTTAGGAGAGAAGCCCCCATTAATATCAACAAAACTTTTGTATTGGCCTCCCTTGCAAGGAACATAGACAGAGCATACATGGAAGTCACCGAAATCTGAGCCTAAGCTTAAAATAAGCCCTGTATTGCCAAATTATTGAGTCTGGAATTGGCTAGGTGTGGCAACAATGTTCCACCAAGCCATTCTACTGGAATGTCTGCTTTGTGTTTTCATTAGTAACATGTCACCCACATCTTAAACAGCACTCTTCATAAGGATGTAAGCATGAGGTAGATGTGTGTGGCAAAATAAGGGCTCTGCTCCATCAAGAATTCTGTTCCATCAAGTGAGATATTGGTTTCATCAATTTCCTTCCATTCTGAAATGACTGTATTTGTAGCTTTATATTTTTAAATTATGATGTGTGTGACCTTGGGTTTAAAGCAGTGGTTCTCAACTTTCCTAATGCCATGACCCCTTAATACAGTTTCTCCTGTTGTGGTGACCCCCAGCCATAAAATTATTTTCATTGCTACCTCATAACTGTAATTTTGCTACTGTTATGAACTGTAATGTAAATATCCGATTTGCAGGATGTATTCTCATTCACTGGACAAAATTTAGTACAAATACCCAGTTCACCCAAATTTGAATACTGGTGAGGTTGGGTGGGATTGATTTTGTCATTTGGTAGTTGTAGTTGCTGGGATTTATAATTTACATACAATCAAACGGCATTCTGAACTCCACCAACGATGGAATTGAACCAAACTTGGCACACAGAACTCCAATGACCAGCAGGAAATACTGGAAGGATTTGATGGGATTTTGACCTTGAGTTTTGGAGTTGTAGTTCACCTACATCCAGAGAGCACCATGGACTCAAACAATGATGGATCTGGACCAAACTTGGCACAAATACTCAATATGCCCAAATGTGGACACTGGTGGAGTTAGGAAAAAATAGACCTTGACATTTGGGAGTTGTAGTTGCTGGAATTTATAGTTCACCTACAATCAAAGAGCTCCTTGAACCCCACTAATGATGGAATTGGATCAAACTTCCCACACAAAACCCCCATGACCAACAGAAAATACTGGGTTTTGGCGACCCCTCTGAACCCCCCAGGAGTCCTGTCCCCCAGGATGAGAAATGCTGATCTAAAGACAAATAGGGAGGTATATAATATGACAAAAATGAATACTTTAAACATGTTTTGGCTCAACTTTCTAGGCTACACTCCATTTGGGCAACTCAACAATACATTGTACAGTAGAGTCTCACTTATCCAACATAAACGGGACAGCAGAACGTTGGATAGGCGAATATGTTGGATAATAAGGAGGGATTAAGGAAAAGCCTATTACACATCAAATTAAGTTATGATTTTACAAATTAAGCACCAAAACATCATGTTTAACTACAAATTTGACAGAAAAAGTAGTTCAATACGCAGTAATGCTATGTAGTAATTATTGTATTTACGAATTTAGCACCAAAATATCACGATGTATTGAAAACACTGACTACAAAAATGGCTTGGATTATCCAGAACGTTGGATAAGTAAGTGTTGGATAAGTGAGACTCTAGTGTACTTTCAAGAAGGCCTCAATGAGACCAGCAAGCTTCACTTCCCATCACTATAATTTATTTACATAGTGTCAACACAGTACATGTGTTACAAGAAAAACAACAAAACCAGTTCTTGCCCTCGGGCTTACAATCTAATTGAGACATGACACAAAAGGAAATGATGATGGCAATGTGGGAAGGAATTAAGTCCCATAGATTCTCTCTACCCGCAGCCAAGGGAGGGTTTTTCATCCAATTCTGAGCCTAGGCATGATAGAATTGTGCCTGCCTCATCTCTCCCTCCTTGAACAGGGCAATTCCAATTTGTTTATTTTTTTTTACTTAATTTAAATGCAACCTTTCTTCTAAGACAGCTTCAAAAGACAACGATTAAAACCTTTAAGTACAATTTAAAAACAACAACCAGTTCATAAACATTTTTTAAACATTAAAAACATACAAAAGTTTTAAAAGACAAATAAAACAACTGTAATAAATTAACATAAATGTTTAAATAGGGAGGCTGATATGGTGGGAAGGACTTCCATCTGCTTCTGGGGCCAGACATGATGGACCTCATCCCGCTCTGTCTTCTCTCCCTCCTACACCAGGGCATTATCAGTTCATTTCCCCCCCTCCCCTTTATTTATTTTATATGCCACCTTTCTCCCAAAGGAGGACTCAAGGCAGCTTCCAAGCACAGGAAAATATTTACAATGAAATTTTTAAAAAACAAACATTTTAAAAAATCTGTGAAAACATAAAAAACTTTTAAGAATATAAACTCCCTCAAAACATACTTATACATTAAATTGAGCAGTTAGGAAGGATGAAGAGAAGACCCTTTGTCTGCTTCTTACCCTAACTATAATGGAGCTCTCTCTGCCTCTTCCCTTCTCCTTCCACAGTCAGGGCAATGGCAATCGTAATGAAGGGAGAGCTAAAGCAGGATGGAGCCTAGTCTGCGTTTCCCCCTATCCACAGCCAGCCAACAGCAGCTGGGATGGAGAGAGGCCCTTCATTTCCTTCTGGGCTCAAGCATTATGAAGTTCTGTCAGCATCTCCCTCCGCTCAGGGCAGTAGCAGTTGGGATGAAAGGAGGCCTTTTATTTGCTTCTGTGCTCAAGCATTATGCTAGCACCTCCTTCCAGTCAGGGCAGTGGCAGCTGGGATGGAAGGAAGACTTTCATGTGCTTCCGGGTTCACATATTATACTGTTTTCATCTCTCTTCACAGCCAGGGCAATAACAGTTGGGATGTGCTTCTGGGCTCAGTCATTATGAAATTCCGCCTATATCTCTCTCCACAGTCTGAACATGCTCAGTACAATCACATGTCTATAACCCCTCCCACACCAAAGAGGTACAGTCAAACTGACAAATCAACATACACATAGAATTGTTTGTTGTTGTTTATTTGTTCAGTCACTTCCGACTCTTCGTGACCTCATGGACTGGCCCACACCTGAGCTCTCTGTCGGCCGTCGCCACCCCAGCTCCTTCAAGGTCAAGCCAGTCACTTTAAAGATACCATCCATCCATCTTGCCCTTGGTTGGCACCTCTTCCTTTTTCCTTCCATTTCCCCCAACATCATTATCTTCTCCAACTTTCCTGTCTTCTCATTATGTGGCCAAAGTACTTCATTTTTGCCTCTAATATCCAGTGAGCAGTCGGACATTATTTCTGGACTGGTTTGATCTTCTTGCGGTCCAAGACACTCTCAGAATTTTCCTCCAACACCACAGTTCAAAAGCGTCTCATCTTACTTCACTCAGCCTTCCTTATGGTCCAGCTCTCGCATCCATCGGTTACTACGGGGAATACCATTGCTTTAACTATGTGGACCTTTCTTGCCAGTGTGATGTCTCTACTCTTAACTATTTTATTGAGATTGGTCATTGCTCTCCTCCCAAGAGGTAATGTCTTCTAATTTCCTGGCTGCAGTCTGCATCTGCAGTAATCTTCACACCTAGACTGAAATATTTCTCTACTGAAATTCAAATAGAAATATGAATCCACCTCCACTGAGGTGTAAAGCAGACTTAACACACTGAAGTCCATAATCACACAGCCACCTCCAATGTGTTCAGAAGACACATCCACCTCCAAAGAGGTATTAAACAGACTGAAAACAAAATGGAGTGCTGAGTCTGAACATGCTCAGTACAATCACATGCCTATGATCCCTCCCACACCAAAGAGGTACAGTCAGACTGGCAAGGCTTTTCTGGCCGAAATCACTGGCAAATTAACATATACATAGAATACAGCATAGCAAATATATACATTAACAAATGAATAGCCAATGGCTTGGGAGGGTGCTATTTCCAACAGCTTTTGGGCTGAGGCCTTATGAAGCTCTTCCTGCCTCTTCACATTTCCCTCCCAGAGTTGAAAGAAAGTGACCACAAGGACCTCCACTGTCAGGGAGTAATGAAGGAAGACCTTTTGGCTCTAGGCTTAGAAAGGCCTGCAAGGGAATCACACGACTTCCCATCCAAGCCACCCATTCACCCTGCCCACCAGGCCTTGACCTCGCCGGATTCTGACTTTTCCGCCCGCGAAGGGCGCATGCGCAGGCGGGGAGTCAGAATCGCGGGGAGGGGCGGGACCTGGCGCCCGAAGCCGCACGTTGAGTGGCTGGCGGGAAGGCGGGCACGCGCGCGCGGGGGCACGCGGGCGAGCGGATGTTGTGGCGGTTGTTGTTGTTCCTGCGGCCCGCCCCCCTCCGCGGGATCAGGACGGGCGCTTCCTGCCGGCCGCGCTGAGGAGGAGAAGGAGGTCCGCGGAGTCTGCTGCTTCTCCGGCCGGGGGAACCGGGAGAAGGCAGGGAAGGGCACCTGGCTGGGTCTTTCCGCCCTCTCTCTCGCTGGCGGAGGCTTCCGGGCCTGCCTTCCGGCCCCGCGCGGCTCCTCGGCCGGGCCCCGTCGTGGCCATGGCGGACTTCGACGAGATTTACGAGGAAGAGGAAGACGAGGAGCGGGCCTTGGAGGAGCAGCTGCTGAAGCATTCGCCGGACCCGGTGGTGGTGCGGGGCTCCGGACATGTCACTGTGTAAGCGAGGGAGGGAGGGAAGGCATTAGGAAGAGCAGGCCTTGTCCCGGCCTCAGCTTTGCCAGCCATCTCTGCCCACAACGAGGGAGGCCTCTGGCCTTCAGGCTGGTTCCCCTTTCGGAAAATGTAGGTTAGGGATATATCTGCATCAGCAAACCTAGGACCCCTCCCTCCAGGGGTTTTGGACTTCAACACCCACCACTCCTAACAGCCTCAGGGCCTTCCTTTCCCCCCTCAGCCGCCTGAGGCTGTTAGGAATCGTAGGAGTTGAAGTCCAAAATACTTGGAGGGAGGGCCCAAGTTTGCCCATGCCTGATCTACACTGTGGAATGAATGCAGTTCGACACTGCTTTTTATTGCCATGGAAGCCTGTCATTTGGTGAGACCCCCAACACTCTTTGGTAAGCAAGGCTTAAAACTACTGTTCCCATGAATTCATACCATTGAGCCATGGCAGTTAATGGGGCACCAAACTGCATTTATTCTGATACAGTGATTCTCAACCGGGTGTCCCCAGATCTTTTTGGCCTTCAACTCCCAGAAATCCTAACAGCTGGTAAACTGGCTGGGATTTCTGGGAGTTGTAGGCCAAAACACCTGGGGACCCACAGGTTGAGAACCGCTGACGTAGATGCTGTTTTATCTAGGATGTATACAGCACTTCTGATAGTGTTGTCGAAGGGTTTTCTGGCTGGAATCACTGGGTTGCTGCGAGTTTTCCAGACTGTATGGCCATGTTCCAGAAGTATTCTCTCCTGACGTTTGGCCCACATCTATGACTGTTTATACTGTTATATAAACCTTTGTTTTAACTTCTGTTTTATTATCTTCTTGTGTTTTAAACAGTGTATATTGTTGGTGTATTTGCGCTGTTCTTTTGTAACATTGTGAGCCGCCCCGAGTCCCCACGGGGAGATGGTGGTGGGGTATAGACACCAAGCATGGGCAAACTTTAGATTTAGATTTGTTTTAGATTTCAACTCCCACAATTGTCCGATGAGTTAGATCAGCTGTTGGAATGTAAAAACCATCTAAAACCCTATCTCTTTTAGCAGGTCTACTCAGCCAGTTGAAAGCATGACTTATAAACTTATGTCATGTGTTTTGGTCTCTGTCCTGTTTGATTAATGTGTATTTTATAAAAATGTTTTGAATCTTTTATGAAATGAATTTGCATGAGTGTTTGTAGAATTTTTATATAGTATATGTGTATGTTTTAACTGTGCTGTGACTTGCCTCGAGCCATGGAGAGAGGCAGGTAAGAAATAAAAGCCAGTAAGCTGGCAGGGATTTCTGGCAGTTGAAGCCCAAAACACCTGGAGGGTCAGTTTGCCCATGCCTGATCTACACTGTAGAATTAATGCAGTTCAACACCACTTAATTGCCATGCCTCAATACCATGGAAGACTGTAGTTTGGTGAGGTAGCAGCAGTCTTTGGTAAAGAAGGCCAAGGCCCTTGGCAACATACAAATCCCATGATCCCATAGCTTTGAGCCATGACAGTTAAAGTAGTGCAAACTGCATGAATTTGGCAGTGTAAATGTAACTTAAGTTTGTAACTGTAGAAATGGCTGCCAAAACATGGGGACAGGCAAACATCAGAAGAAGCAAACATGAGAGGAAGAAATTACATAGAATCATAGAATCATAGAATCATAGAATAGTAGAGTTGGAAGAGACCTCAAGGGCCATCTAGTCCAACCCCCCGCTAAGAAGCAGGAAATCGCATTCAAAGCACCCCCGACAGATGGCCATCCAGCCTCTGCTTAAAAGCCTCCAAAGAAGGAGCCTCCACCACGGCCCGGGGGAGAGAGTTCCACTGCCGAACAGCCCTCACAGTGAGGAAGTTCTTCCTGATGTTCAGGTGGAATCTCCTTTCCTGTAGTTTGAAGCCATTGTTCCGTGTCCTAGTCTGCAGGGCAGCAGAAAATAAGCTTGCTCCCTCCTCCCTATGACTTCCCCTCACATATTTGTACATGGCTATCATGTCTCCTCTCAGCCTTCTCTTCTGCAGGCTAAACATGCCCAGCTCTTTAAGCCTCTCCTCATAGGGCTTGTTCTCCAGACCCTTAATCATTTTAGTTGCCCTCCTCTGGACGCTTTCCAGCTTGTCAGCATCTCCCTTCATCTGCGGTGCCCAAAACTGGACACAGTATTCCAGGTGTGGTCTGACCAAGGCAGAATAGAGGGGGAGCATGACTTCCCTGGATCTAGACGTTATTCCCCTATTGATGCAGGCCAAAATCCCATTGGCTTTTTTAGCTGCCGCATCACATTGTAGGCTCATGTTTAACTTGTTGTCCACGAGGACTCCAAGATCTTTTTCGCACACACTGCTGTCAAGCCAGGCGTCCCCCATTCTGTATCTTTGATTTCCATTTTTTCTGCCGAAGTGAAGTATCTTGCATTTGTCCCTGTTGAACTTCATTTTGTTAGTTTCGGCCCATCTCTCTAGTCTGTCAAGATCATTTTGAATTCTGCTCCTGTCTTCTGGAGTGTTAGCTATCCCTCCGAGTTTGGTGTCATCTGCAAACTTGATGATCGTGCCTTCTAACCCTTCGTCTAAGTCGTTAATAAAGATGTTGAACAGAACCGGGCCCACTACGGTCACTACGGTACACTACGTTCTTAAGAGGAAATGTTACTGTTTGGTAATACCTCCATTAGTCTGGTTTTTTAAAACCATTAATTCTACAGTGTAGATGTACCCGCAGTTCTCACAGTGCTACAACATCCCTTTGTGTACTGACATTCCAGATTAACATAGTTGTATCTTTGCATTCTGTGTTATCTCAATAATCTTTGGAGTTATCCTGTGTGGCAGGTTAGTTCTGTTGTCCCCATATCCTGTATAGGGAGAAGAAAGAGAGAATGGAAGGTGTGATGTAGTTGGTTCTGGGTCATCACTTGTCATTGGTGAAGCATGATATTTTGTAGAATGCCAGCAGACACATCTGTTGGTTTCTTCTACTTAAATTGTGGTTTGTTTTTGATCAAGAAACCAAAGATATTTTATATGGAAAAGATGCTATTTTTCTTTACTGATTGTACAAGCACCCCTTTACAATGAGATTTTGAAAACATCACTATTATTTTCATGTTTATTCTTGCCTTGAAGTCATGAAATAGTAATAGTTGATTCAATTTTGCAGTAGGAAGTAAAGAACTGAAACAAAAGAATTACGATTTTTTGTAAGACCATAGTGTAGATCTAGATGTGAAGAGGACTAAAGTTGATATTGTATTCTGAGCACTGTAGTGATTCAATTCATGATAATCTAAACCAGTGTTTCCCAACTCTGATCATCCAGCTGTTTTGGACTTTGGCTTTCACAATCCCCAGTCATTGGCCTAGGCAGATGAGGTTTTAAGTCAAAACACTCAGAGGAGTAGAGTTTGGGAATCACTAGTCTAAACTTGTGACAGTTTAATAGAAGGGAGGCAAATGCATTTGAAGACCATCTATAAGATAGGAAATTTTACCCATTTGACTTCATCTCATCATCGCTATTGCTCAGTCTATTAACCTGTCTCATTGAGCAGTTGAGAACTCGGCATATTTCAGTATGATTCATATAAGATGTGCTTGGGAGCTCCCAACTCAATAACAGACCATACTGTGTTATGCTGAGGTTTCAACTCTTACAGTATTTCCACAGTCTGTGTGTTGAGATGGACAAAGAAGATCAATGAGATTGGGTCAAAAGTGGTTATGCTATTTATCTATTTCCAAGCATTTGCAGTTTATGCATTTTCCATCAGTTTATTGTGCTTGATGAGTGCTGAACTATGCTGCTTTCTTTCCCTGTACCTGCAAATACCTCTGTCCATTCAAAGGTTCTACTTTGTAGGGGTTTTTTTTTTTTGCAAAGAATTCTAAATATCTTGAAGAGTCTCATCACATTTCTGTGCAGGCTTAGGCCTAGTCTTCTGCAGCAGATGATGTGGGGCAAATTTAAAATGTCTGGGAAAAGATACAAACACAGGAACCTTCCTTGTTATGTCTTCCAAATGTGTTGTTGAATCACATTCCCCATCATACTTCACCAGTATGTCTAGTAATGGCTAGACATGATGGAATTTATGGTCCAACATAACTGGAAAGTGCAATATTGGGGTAGACTTTAGTATTAAGCCTATAATAATTGTATAACATGTCTAGATTTACTTGCTTTATATTAACAATGTAAATTGGAGGAACATGTTTCCCTTTAATTTTTGGTCTATATAAAATGATGTCTGGAGCTATAAGGAAATTTATCTGATAAGGTTAGTTATGACTAATGCCAGAACGTAGAGTATTAAACCAAACAAAGATGACTTGTCAGGAAGTAGAGAGCCTGAGGTTTGGATAAATGAGTGTTTTTACTCATCACCAATAGTGCAGTAGCTAAATGTAAGTTGTTAATGCTTCTGTTAGTCACAGTCTCAGACTATTCATGTAATGATAAGCTTGTTTTCTGCCAGCTAGTTCTATTATGAAGACATCCAGTAAATAGAACATGCAATCACCGTAGTATACAGTAATTGTCTTTTTGGTTTGGTGTATGATGTATCCAATGTACACTGGTGTTTCTTAAACTAGGTTTTATTTTATATGACTGTATCAATATTGTTTCCTGTGGTCATGTGATGGAATGCATCCAGGATGTAAAAAGTGGTATTAGGGAGTGGGGGTGCTATTCAGAGTACTTCGATCATTTTCATTGTTATTCAAATTCATGTAAATTCCATTTCCATATTGTAATTTGAGAGCAAGTGTGTTCATAATTTTATTAGAATGTGTTAGTTTACATCTAAGTAACTCCTGTGTAGTACACCCCCTTTTTTATTATGTTTCCCACTTGTGTGTTGCACCACATTATATATATTTTAGAAATATGGCTTACATTAACCTGTTTCTGATTAGCTGTATAAGTAGTACAGAGTCCTAATGCAGGCTCACTTAATTGAGGAACTTTAAATATGGTGGCTACATAGCAGAGCAGTGTTGCTTTATAGACTGAAAATACATGTCTTTGGTTTATTAATTGGACAATATCTTGCCCAGATGCCCCAAAGAAGCTGCTGATCAGATATAAATCAATTGGGGTAGGAGTAAGAGTACTAAGGAGGCCATAAAACAAGCAGCCATAATTCACCAGCTAGCAGAAATATCTGGGTTTGAAATTACCTTAATGAGGTACAGATACATTCAGTTAATATAGGGGACGTGTTCCTGAGCAGTATTTCTTTAACAGAAAATTTGGTACCAGAGACAGAAATAACATGGAAAGTATAGCAATGGGTTCCTATGCCAAAAGAAGAAATTTAACATATTTGAATAACTTTTCAAAACAAACATATCCAGACAAAACAAATTAGGCATATACAAAATGAAACAGGCAAGTCAGGTAAGGCTTGCACAAGTAAACAAATACATTCTGAACCTCCTGGGCTGCTGCTACTCAGTCATTTAGTTGTCTCCGACTCTTCGTGACCTCATGGACCAGTCCACGCTAGAGCTCCCCGTCGGCCGTCACTGCCCCCAGTTCCTTCAAGGTCAAGCCAGTGGCAGGCATCCTCAAACTGTGGTTCTCCAGCTCTTTGGACCTTCAACTCCCAGAATTCCTGACCATTCAACAAGCTGGCTAGGGCTTCTGGGAGTTGGAGGCCCAAACAGCTGGAGGGCCGCAGGAGGAAGCTGCTGTTTACCATATACCTTTGAAACAGGTTAGGCATCTATGATCAGCTAGAGCAGAATCCTGCTGTACATCAGCTCAAGCTTTATTGCATTGTTTATCAGAAATGCTGCTGTAATCCAACACCAAAAGTGTCTACTTCTCCAACTGTCCTTCACCATCCTTTCAATGCCAATTCCAGTTAAAACAAATACTTTCCTCCTAAAGAAAGGATGAGATGGAAAAGAAAAACTAGGTGGGTGTAAAGAGACTTTGTTAAAAGGTGGTTATCTGAAACAAAATATTGCCAAGGTGGTAGATGAATTTTTCAGTCACGAAATAATGCATCCTGCTTGCTATTGTGAAAAAAGTGCCATTATGTATCCCAGGATGCACAAAGCAGCCTCCCTCTTTGAATTTTAAAAGGAAAGAAAAATGATAAAATGGAATGAAGTACTTCTTTAGGTGTCCTGGTCTTAACACACTTAGGTGTGTTCTTTGAATTTAACTAGAAATTGATCAATAGCCAATACAATTGGAACAGCAAAGGAACCACTTGATCAAGAAGACCATTTTTGATCAGAACATATCATACACTGCTAGTACAGTTAATCTTTTTAGGTACTTATAAAAAACAACTACATGTAAAGTGCATTACCAGTAGCCTCATCTTGAGGTAAATGTGTCACCACCATCAAATCAACGTTCTCTGGGAACAGATGAAATTGGCACATCAGCCTGGGTTGAGCTAAACTATTTCTGGTCAAAACATCCACTGGGATATCTAATAATGGGATTGATTGCAAACCTGATTTCTAGATGTCTGTATGGCATTCCATAATAGTAACCTTCTGGTTTGATTGGTAGAATATATATCAAAATTCACATTTCAAAATTCAGCACAAAAAAGAAATGTCAGATTTTTCTGTGGATGATCTTGAAGGGGTGCAGTGTACTGGGATCAGGTTTGAATATTTCCCAGTTGCTTCATTTAGGAAGGAGTCTTGATAAAAACATAATGTTACACCCCTAGGCAATGAGAGCACTGAAAACCAACACAGAGGCCAATAACAATATAATATCTTTATTAAAGCAAATAAAGTTCCAAAAGGAAATAAGCAGCAAAGTTGAATAAGCAATTGACCTTTCAGGAAAGATCAAAATTAGTCCAATAAGTGAAAGTCTTATGTCTAATATTAAAGTCCAAAGTCCGGAATCCAAAACACACTCAAACTCGGCTCGAGTATTGAGTGGGAAAAGAACAAGGTGGCAAAGAAGTGTTCTCTGGAGTAAATGTCCAAAAGCAGGATTTCTGTGCAAGGCAAGAACTGGATGTGCAGGAGCTGAAACGCAGTCCAAACTTGGCAAGGAGGTAGACTGGCGCCCGGTCCACTCAAGAGTAAGCGCACCTTCAGGCTGCTTGGATTTCAAGAGCTTCTCAGTCAGAAGTAAAGTTGACACCGCGAAGGAAAGTTTCCAGCAGAATACTTTTATTTAAATTCATAAGCTCCCCCAAACCAGGTGCCTGACTCCCTAAAACTTCCCAGGAGAACTGAGCTTGTCATAGTCACTGCACCAGGCGTCTAACTCCCAAATTCTTCCCAAGAGAACAGGCCTTAGCCATAGTCACAATGCTCCGCTAATCTGGCACTTCTCCTCAAGCTTTGTCTATGCGAGCGCTCTGTTTTCAAAAAAGCCCTGCGATCAAACACTAAACCTTCAGGAGAATCTGGGAGAGCCGGCACTGTTTCAAGGGCATCCTTAATTGGCTCTGGCTCGGAAATGTCAACAGAAGGCATCTGGAAAGGAGTTGAATCTTGCTGACATGGGAGAAAACCAAAGTCTTCTTCGTCCTGGACAGTAATGGCCACAGAGTCAGGGGCCAAAGGTGCCCTAGGCATCACACATAACCTTCTATGTCATTTTTATAACATTGGACATTAGTAGTCATATTTTCCCATTTCATTATTGCCATATTG
Organism: Anolis carolinensis; assembly: GCF_035594765.1. Lineage (NCBI taxonomy): Eukaryota > Metazoa > Chordata > Lepidosauria > Squamata > Anolidae > Anolis > Anolis carolinensis. The sequence goes on from NC_085845.1 coordinate 75,268,247, forward strand.
TAAAAAAATGAATTTGATTTTATAAATGTAGGTAAGGTAAAGGTTTTTAACTGACATTAAGTCAGTCATGTTTGACTCGGGGGGTTGGTCCTCATCTCCATTTCTAAACCGAAGAGCGAGCATTGTTGGTAGACACCTCCAAGCTAATGTGGCCAGCATGACTGCATGGAGCGCTGTTACCTTCTTGCCAAAGGCAGGGTTTCAGAATACCTAAGGAACGCAGTTGTGAGGCCCTCATTAAAAAAAAACTTTATTGGATCCCTCTGCAATATATAACTACAGTAGAATCTCACTTATCCAACACTCGCTTATCCGACATCCTGGATTATCCCAACGCATTTTTGTAGTCAATGTTTTCAATACATTGTGATATTTTGGTGATAAATTCGTAAATACAGTAATTACTACATAGCATTACTGTATATTGAACTACTTTTTCTGTCAAATTTGTTTTATAACATGTTTTGGTGCTTAATTTGTAAAATCATAACCTAATTTGATGTTTAATAGGCTTTTCCTTAATCCCTCCTTATTATCCAACATATTCGCTTATCCAACATTCTGCCGGCCCGTTTATGTTGGATAAGTGAGACTCTACTGTATTAACCAGAGTTTAGTGCCGTATTTACTCAAGTATAATGTGCCATTGCATGTAATGGGCACCTCAATTTTAAAGGTGAATTAGCTGTCGAATGTAATGCGAGGCAGTGGTGGCCACAAAAGGCTGGTAATAGGTCACGTTCCTCCATCTGACCTTGTCACAAGCCTTTTTATGGCCACTATCAGCTTCCCATGGACTTTTTCACAGCCACCACTGCCTCTCCCTCCTCTGTCCCCAGCTGGGATCTCTTGCTCAGCAACACAAGCAGATTTAGGTGCATAACTATAACACACCATCAAATATAATGCTCATCTCAATTTTAGAGATGTAATTTAGCCAAAAAAGATGAAAGTTAGACTTGAGTAAATATAGTACAGTATTTCATTTTTGGGAGAAGTAATAGAATGCATGGTTGCCTTCCAGCTCCAGACATTCTTGATCAAAATAGATCATTGTGATTAATTTCAATCTGGTTTCAGGACTGGTTATATGATTGAGACAGCCTTGGTAAACATTGGTGGACAACCTGCGCCAGGAACTAAACAGGAGTGTGCCCGCCTTGTTCTGCTGGATCTTTAAGCAGCCTTCAGTGCCATTGTTTATGATATCTTTCTGGGTCAGGACTTTGAGGATATTTTATAGTGTTTGTGTTCTTTCCTATAAGCCAAGCCTAGAAAGGACTTTTGTTGGGGACTCCTATTCGACTCTTTGGCTGTTTATCTGTGGAGTCCCTCATGCTTTTCCCCATGCTATTCAACATCTGCATCAAACTTCTGGGAGACTGCTGCTGACACGCATCTCTTGATTTCCTTTCACCTAACTCATAGGAAACTATTTCTGTTCTAAACTGGTGTCTGATATCAGTAATGAGGGCAAACAAATTGAACCTCCATCCAGATAAGACAGAAGTCTCCTGGTCAGTCAAAAGACAGATCAGAAAAAAGGAGTACAGCCTATGCTAGATGTGGTTACACTCCTAAAGTCTCAAGTACATAGTTTGGGTGTACTCCTGAACTCAGACTCAAACCTGGAGGGCCAGGTTTCTCTGGTATCTAGGAGTGCCTCTGCATATTTAAAGCTTGTGTGCCGGTTGCACTTATTACTCGAGATGCGTAATCCGGCCACAATTACATATGCCTTGATTATATCCTGTTCCCTAACACTCTACATGGTGTTGCCTTTGACAGATCTACAGAAACTTCCAGTTGCTACAAAGTGCTATACCTAGAGTTGACAGGTTAGTTTCAAGAATCATTCAACTCCCCTGTTGCAATATCTCCACTGCCTGTCAGTTTGTTTCCAGGCATAATTTAAAGTGCTAGTTATGACCTATAAAGCAATATATGGCTTACATTATGGCTATCTGAGAAACTGTATCTCCCAGTTTAATCCTCAGATCCACAGGAGAGGCCCTTGTCTCAGTTTTGCCACTTTCACAGGTATGGTCAGGGGGAACGTGAAGGGGGGGGGGGCTTTTCAATAGCTGCCCTGATACTTTGGAACTCCCTAGAGTAGATAGAAAGCCCTTCACTTTGTTGTCTCTCAGTTAGCAGGCCAAAACATTTTTATTCAAACATGCTTTTAGAATAGAAAACATCGAGGTGACCTGATCCATATACCTGTGAGAACAAAAGAGAAAAAACTAGGCAGTGCAGTGCTTCAGTATTCCTAAGTGGTTTATTTTACAGATTGTTGTTGATGCAGAACATCTTTGTCTCTAGAGAGATTGTAGCCTCTGGGAATATTTTGGATGATCTACACTAGCTACAAATAAACCATAGAAGTGTCTCCTGAGATTTTTTTTTGAATGTTTTAATCTCACGTTCCACTGAAAATAGCTCCTGGAAAACTTTGCACAGGCCCTGTCTTCAGACTTATAATTTAAGCAGCACACAAAGGAAATTGGGATGGTATGAAGTAGGTAAAAAGCAAACTCAAGTGCTAGCTTATCAGATGTAATAGACAAAGGGGAAAGAGAAAAAAGACAAAAAGTTGCAAATCTCCCACCTGACTCAACAGAGTAATTCAGCTTCCTATCTGCCTCTCTTCTTCAATTTAATGGCATAACTTCTGCTGCTGCTGGGTGACATTTGATAAGGGAAGGAATTGGATCGAGCTTGCTTTCCAGCAGGATTGATATTATAATCTACTCTCCCTCTCTCTTTCCTTCAGCCTGTTAGAATGCTTGTCATTAGATTTTAATCACTGGTTGTTTTTTACTTTACAATATAGTGTTTAGCACTTTTTAGACCTTTGCTACCTATAATTTCATTGGTCAGGCACCGTTTCAGTTTCCCATATCTGTCTTAGAACTTGAGAAAATGTCAATCTTTTACTTGCACATTGGCAGGCATAGTTCTATTGATAACAAAGTTTGCAATTTTATTTTATTTTTTGTAACCAGACACCTGATCTGTTGATTACTAAAGTGATTCTTTTTTTTTTTTGAAGAACTATCCCCTAATTTGTCTCAGAACATCTCTGCCTGGAAAACTGAAACTGAGAGTGTATATGTATGCATGGCAAATGAATTGTTTGTTGGGGAATGCACTGGTAAATGAAAGCCAGAACAAATCATGCATTAATATTGCAATAATCTAAATTCTCTAGTTTATCAGTGTTAGTGTTAAATACAGTGCTTATGAGATTGCAAACAGGGGACTTTTAGTCTGTTGTAGGTTAGAGGGATGTTTATCCTCAACTGGAATATCCATATATGTGTTCTAAACATGTCATTATTAAAAAAGAATTTAATTAAAAATAATTAATTGACAGTACTATTTAAAAACATGGTTAAAAGCAGTAAAACCATGTAAAACATAATTAATAATAAAAATTAAAAATATAGCATCCCCCCCCCCCCCACACACACACTATTGCTCCATAATTAAACTTCAAAGGCCTGGCTGAATAAAAAACATCTTGACCTATTTACAGAAAGAGAATAGGGAGGGAGCCAACCAGACCTGCGATGGAAGGGAGTTACACAGCCAGGGAGCTGCCACTGAGAATGCTGTCACCAAACATATCTGCAAAAGTAGAAGTAGTAAGAGAAAGCACTCCCTTACATATCTTAAAATTTGAGCTAGGCTGTATAAGGACATGTAGTCTCTCATATAATCAGGGAACAAGCTGTGTAGAGCTTTAAATATCAATCCCCACACTTTGAATTCTGCTGTGGTCTTTACTAGTTAAATTCCTGCAACTTACAGCTATAATTCAGCTAAACCAATAATTACTGTAAAAATGGTTGGGAAATACTATGAAATTATTCCTAACCTTGTGATGGACATTAATTCCTCCTGGCAAGTTTGGATGCCTCTTAATTTGTGTGTTCCTCCTCAGAGTGTTAGGAGTGCCTCTTAATCTGGATTCTGTAATAAGCATGTCCGATAAAATATCAGCTACAAATCGGCTAACTTCAGAGGGAGCCTGGTGGTTAAAATTAGCATTTAGTGCAGATTTTAATAGCAGTATAAGTGTTCCTAAGTTCAGAAGGAAAGATGCACACATGAAGAATTCATTGGTGAATCTGGTTGATCCTTCAAATGCTTCCTCGTATATATATTATTCCAAAACCATATCTGAAGATGTTTGGCATTGGTTATCTTAATATCTTTTTCCAGAGATTCCAAAATGTAATACAGTAGAGTCTCACTTATCCAAGTCTCGCTTATCCAAGGTTCTGGATTATCCAATGCATTTTGTAGTCAATGTTTTCAATATATCATGATATTTTGGTGCTAAATTTGTAAATACAGTAATTACAACATAACATTACTGCTCATTGAACTATTTTTTCTGTCAAATTTGTTGTATAACATGTTTTGGTGCTTAATTTGTAAAATCATAACCTAATTTGATGTTTAATAGGCTTTTCCTTAATCCCTCCTTATTATCCAAGATATTTGCTTATCCAAGGTTCTGCCGGCCATTTAGCTTGGATAAGTGAGACTCTACTGTACATGTTTTCTGACAGAGAAATGTTCCATCAACTGAACTGCATGGTTATTGTCAATAAACTTCCTAAGAGTTATTTTGTTTTTCAAAATTTAGTTAAGTAAAATTAATTTAATATCTTTTTAAAAAAGAGGAATTACTTACTGTAGCAAAATTTCAAACATTTCTGCTATCAGATAATATATCACATAATTTATTGTCATTTTGTGTTTTAAGATGTCTATGTTTGATCAGTGGCCTTTTCAAGCCTCTCTAAATTACTAATGAGATATTTATTTTTATATTAGCCTCGCTGTATTAAGAGTGGTTTTCAAATGTGAATTTTGTATGTACAATTCTCTCTACAAGAAATGTCTAAATGAGAGAGAGTTTGTATTCTTTTCTGCCTACAAGTCAGTTATGTATAGGTATTTCTTATGCAGTTCTTTTTGCCTGAACAAGTAATTGGACTGTTCTGTTTTGCCAATCAACTGGCTGACTTAAAAAGGTATTGTGGTTGAAATCCTTTCCTTTTCTTGAGGAATTCTTATGATTTTTAGTTGAGAGAGACAAGAGAAAAGGGGTGGAAGGGAACTCAGGCTGGGTTTCTTTTCTTGTATGCCTTCAAGTCATTTCAGACTTATTGTGACCCTAAAGTGAAAACCCTGTGAAACTCACGGGGTTGCCATGAGTCACCAGCAACTTGAAGGCACACACAAGGAAAACTATGACATTGTTTTCTCAATACAGTTTGTTCAGAGGGGAATTGCCTCTGCCTCTATGGGTGAGAGAGAGTGACTTGCTCAAGGTCATCTAGTGGGTTTCTATGCCTGAACTGGGATTGAAACTCCATTCCCCAGTCATAGTCCAACACTTAAAGCATTATACCACTCTGGCTCTTAATTTGATTCACTACTTAGATACTCATAAGTGTGATTGAAATTAGTGAGATTTAACAGAATTTTCACAATAATTTCAGTGGAAAAATAGAGCATGTTCATTTTGGGGATCAAAATTCAAACACACATTGGTGATAGCTTTATTAGGCAAAGCAGAAGGTAAAGAACCTTCCTCAATTATGTGTAATGTATTTTGTACTTCTTGTTGGCCTAATAAAGATATACAAATGCTTGTTTTGGAATTTGTATACTACCAGATTCAGCTGTTTTTAGATATAGCATGCTTTCAGGCTGTTAATTAGGTAAGTTTTAAAAACAATATTCTAGTCTTTTTGGACATATTGTATTTGAAATAAGTCCTGAACTGTAAGAGAAATATAACTGTGCATTAGTATGCATGCAGACCTATGTACTAATAAATGCTGCTTGTTTATTGCCATTATTTTCAGCTTTCTGTATCTATGAATTCAACCATTCATAGCCTGAAAATAATGTATGTGTTTTAAATTCCCCAAAACAAAGCTTAATTTTGCTATGACATTTAACTAACAATTGTGTATACAGTGAATTTAACATCCACAGATTTAGGTATCCACAGGGACTCCTGGAACAAAACCCCAGTAAATACTAAGGGCCCACTGTATAGAAGTTTTCTGGCTGCCAACACACATGTGCATTTCTGCAGTCAAAAGAGAATGTAAAACCCATTTATCTTTTTTTGATTTATTCACAGTTAAACAGTGACTGCCAAGAAGAATGGATTAAAATCAGATTACTGTTCTGTAAATTATGCATTGGATAGACAAATATGTCCAATTAGTTGCAATAACTTTAATACTACCTAGGAATGTTAACAAACATTTTTCATTCAGCCCACATTCCTTTTGAACTATGCAACAGTATTTGCTTAATGATAGAGAGGCAATTCTGAAATTACCTTGAAGACAGTGGAGCTTCGAAAACTTGCACTATGTATTTTGTGCATTTTCGTTGGCCAATAACAGTTATTACTCTTTTGTGAGTTTTGGCCAGCACGGCCACCCGAACATATTTCTTGGGTGTATTTAGATTTCTGTATCCATTGTAGGACACAAAGCAGGATCAGTTAATTGATGAGACTGGATGCAGTATATTACAAGGATAGGAAACTCTTCTCTCCCAGTGTGGGCAATAATCTTAAAATCATCACAATACAATGCTTCCCCCACCCACCCACATTATCCATAATTCTCATTTTCTCTCTCTTGTTTAATCAGCATTGATAATGGTCCTCTTATTAATATGCCTCATTCCTGCAGATGACATTTTTGTTCTATTTCTTCTCCCTTCCTATCTCCATCTTTGCCAACCCATTTCTCCCTCTTCCCTGCCAAGACCTTGCCACTTTTTTGGATGCCCTCCAGCTAGCAACAAACCAAGAATAAATGAGATCTGGAGGCCAGTGTATGCAGAAGCCCAGCTGTAGAGTGTGACCAGACACAATTTTCTACTCTAGTTGGAGCACTCCGTCGTCCCTGAGCTTTCAAATGTGCTCATTTGACAGTTTGTGTTCTCACAAAAGCACAGGTAGCTAGTAAGTGACAGAGGACACCAAAATCGTAGTTTTTAAAATAAGGTAAAGGGTTACCTTTGTTCTGCCCACTTGTTCACTGGAGACAAAAGATGTGTTGTCATTTGATGCGAGTGTCCTGTATTTTCCAGAAATAACATTGACCAATTACTGCACCAGAGTAGCAATTTTCCATAAGGCATACATGATTTACATCATGTTTGCTTGAGGATCATACATTTTATATAAAATGTTTTATACCGGTTCTATCACATTTTAAATACTCGTATACTAAATATTTATCTCTCTGGACTTCATTTTTCATGTAAAAAAGTGAAATAAAACAAGCATTGATTTTGTATGAGAAAAGATTATTAATGGAGGTATTTATTTTTAGATTGTTTTATTACAGTATACCCAAATTTCAGTTTGAAACAAATTACATTTTAAAAGAAACATGCACGGTTGTTATTTTTATTCACTTTACTAGCTGCTATTTGGAGAAGATTTCCTTTCTTGAGTTTCAGGAAAAGAAAGTAAACATTCACTCTTTAAAAAGGTTTTGTAGTGATTTTGATGTATCAGACTTTAGGTTCCCGTGAAAGATTTTGCTACCTGTTAAAGGATATTGTATGCATATTTGTTGCTGATGAACTTCAGTTCTTCCAGAAATTTCAGTCCCTAAGACATTTGGGCTACTAATTTGATCCAATTACTTTTTTGTGTTGAGGGTTGTCCAGTAGGATTACAGCACCAATTCTTGAAGACTTGCACATACTTTAACACTTTGTAGAGCACTTACCCAAGTCCCTATGTTCTTTTCCTCTGCATGGGAGTTATTAGTGGCTAATTATCAGACCATCATGATTCATTATGATTCTTTTTTTATGGTATAATCTCTTCTCCACAGTTAATTGTGTTCTTGGGAGCCAAAGGTCAGACTTTTTTGACTACTAGAAAGAGGGAGGTCAAGATGAGAGAATAACACATGCCCCAAGAGCTTAAGATACTTCTAATACAGCCGCTTGACCTTGCAAAGTCATTTATGGTTAAGGATGACATGATTACTTCCAGAATTTATGCAGAAGTTTCATGGCCTACTTTTTAGAAGTTCTGTTCTTAAACCTAACTTTGGTGAATGGTGTCACTTATTTAATATACCTTTGAGGTAAGGAGGGCATACATTACACAGATGCAGTAACCACCTTTGGTGTACTTTTCTAAAAACATTTAAAATATCAGTCCTGTCTTTGTATTCATTCTGCGTTTTAGAGACATGTTGTCAGAGCTCTCATCCTCCACCTAGCACTGTCCTTCATTTATTCATTCATCTGTTCTTGGTGTTTTGAACTAGCATTTGCACATTTTCTCTTTCATAACTGGTGGGCAGAAAATCAATATATAAGCACTTCACTAACAAGATGCTTAAAATTTCTAGAATTTTTTTAGAAATTTCCAGAAATGGTAGATCAGGAAATGACAGAAATGCATGCCTTACTCATCTAATTTGATTACAGTAGAGTCTCACTTATCCAACATCCAACGCATTTTTGTAGTCAATGTTTTCAATACATCATGATATTTTGGTGCTAAATTCATAAATACAGTAATTACTACATAGCATTACTGTGTATTGAACTACTTTTTCTGTCATATTTGTTGTATAACATGATGTTTTGGTGCTTAATTTGTAAAATCATAACCTAATTTGATGTTTAATAGGCTTTTCCTTAATCTCTCCTTATTATCCAACATATTCGCTTATCCAACGTTCTGCCGGCCCGTTTACGTTGGATAAGCGAGACTACTGTAATTCATGACACAATATGTACGATTCGTCACTTTATTTGCTCATAAGTGCATAATACTTGGATACATTAATTTTAACATATAGTATATTCAGGCACTTAAAAATGTATTAATTACATTTGCATTTAAAAGTTCAGAGAAATGGAACTACAAACTGCGGAACTCAAAAACAATCTTGCCTCTCTTTGTTATTGCTTGTTTCAAGGATGTTTAAAAACTGCCCAGATTGCAGCAACCTTTTTGCCCATTGATGTAAAAGTTTATTTCTTGTTTTGATGTAGTTCTAAATATAGACTTGGGTGTTTTTTCTTTCACATACTAAAGATGATGAAGGAATCTGAAACAGGCAAAAGGAGGAGAGGCTGTGTCATGTTGCCCAAGGGATATGCTTGGAAGTAACCCAGGCTGTATTCAGGATCAAATACCTGATGTTCTGAAAATCCCTTCTAACAGTAATCTCCTCAGTTTTTTCAGGAATCATGTGGCTTGTTTAAGTTAGGAGTGGGGAGTTAAAGGCTGGTTAGCAATATTGTGAGGTTTTAAAAGAATCATCTGGGAACACTGGAAGGCTCCTGGTTTTTTCTCAGTACAGTAGAGTCTCACTTATCCAAGCCTCACTTATCCAAGCTTCTGGATTATCCAAGCCATTTTTGTAGTCAATGTTTTCAATACATTGTGATATTTTGGTGCTAAATTCGTAAATACAGTAGTTACAACATAACATTACTGCGTATCGAACTACTTTTTCTGTCAATTTTGTTGTAAAACATGTTTTGGTGCTTAATTTGTAAAATCATAATGTAATTTGATGTTTAATAGGCTTTTCCTTAATCTCTCATTATCCAAGATATTTGCTTATCCAAGCTTCTGCCGGCCCGTTTAGCTTGGATAAGTGAGACTCTACTGTATTTCTTGGTGTTTCACATCAGTGTGATGACGTATATTATATTTCATTTCTTATCATGTTGTATGAGTAGGAATCATCACCATCTACCACAATATACAGTAATAGGTTGACTTAAGAATTTAATTCATTTTGTGATTGTGTTCTTACATCAAAACATTCTTATCTCAAAGCAAAATTTTCCATTGAAATGTATTGAAATGTCATTACACTACACTTGATCTTAGCCAAAAGGCCAAAAAGCGATTGTTATTAATCCATTCTGGCTCCAAGAAAAGCACCCCAATGTTTTGTTATGTGTTTTAAAATAAGAAAATATACTTTGTAAGTAACAAATAATGTATACAATGTTCAGAGATAGGCAGTGCTTGGTTTTATCCAGCCACTGTGGCAAAGATGCACATTTGAGGCAACAAAATGTGTGTTGCAAGGCAAAACAGCATCATTTTCTTCTTACTGTAATTCCAGCCTCCCTCCCTCTATTGCTCTCTTTCTCCCTTCCCCTTTTCTTGAAGCGAAACATACAGTACCAGGAATAAAAAGTATACAAGTGAACTAACCCAAACTTCCCCAGTGGATAGCATTCTCCCAAAGCAGAGAAAAGCAAGCAGGCAAAGGCAGCAGGTTGAGATACTGAGCCACGAGGTATAGTGGCTGCTCAGTTCTGCCAGAGTCCCTGTACTCTCTTCTTAGGCTGAGACTCTGCTGCACCAAGGTGGACTGCAATCTCTGGAGTGGACTCTACAGATTGGACTCCTCCCAGAACCTTCAGGAGAAGCAATCACATGGAGCTGGAGTTACCGCTTTGCAAAAAGGGCCAAAGCTGCTCCAGCTGATAAACCAGTCCAGGTTTTGTTTTTGTCTGCCTTGCTGTTAGAACTGGTTTAGGGGGCAAAAGGCTCTGTTCATAAGTCTAAACAGTGTTCGAATGTCAAAACGTCACTCTAGGCCAAAATGAAAATTTGTAAGTTAAACGTACTTATTAGCCTTGTGCAAAAATTTCGGAGGTTTTCTAAGTCGTATTAAAATTGGTTAAATCTGTACTTCCAAAGTGATATCCAGCAAATAGGTGTGGCCTGTGGCTAAAACTTAAGAATCAAAACTTACCTGATCCTTTTTTGTTTTAATTTTGTAATGCTTGGGAGCCTCCCAAAGTCAGTTTCATATTCTGTCATAACTTTTTTAATTAATGGCCTCTCGCCATAAGAAGAGGGAAAGCAGAGTTCACTGGGAAACAAAACACAGAACTTTGAGAAATGTAGTGTGGGAAGGTGAGGAGCCTATGGCAGAGAATGCAGAAGGCCCTTTCCTAAACTACATTTCCCAGAATTCTGCTCACATCAGAAATCCCCAATCAGGAGAAGGGAGAGATTTGTCCTTCTGTAGCAGCAGCCAGCCAGAGTTCCAATGAATGGCTGAATCTGTAAAGAGTAGGACTGACTATTACTTCTAGTAAGTAAGTATGTAAGTAATAATAAAAATAATTATTTAAATCAGTGCTGGGCTGGGAAGAAATCCCTAAATGGATAGCCCTTGGGGATCCCTTTCAACCCAATAGGGGAAGCGTATTAATTAGTTTAGAGGCGGGATGGCCATCTGTCAGGAGACTTTTGATGGTGCCCTTCTGCTTGGAAGAAGGGAGTTGGAAAAGATGGCCCTTGGTAATCCCCTCCAGCTCTAGGATTCTATGAAAATGTAGAATTGGTTAATATTGGTTTCTATTGGTTAATATGAGAGACATTCAATGAGATAGCTGTTTAACTTTTAAAACTTTTTTAAAATCCTTAAAATATGTATGAATATTTCTGAAAGTTGGTGGGAATGATCCTCTATTACCTTGTGTCATTGTTTAAAATTTTTAAAGAGATAGCTCTTGTCATTTTTTAAAAAAAAGTTTATAAAAATTTTCCCAAAAATCCATGAATAAGTGAAACGTTTTGAAACTTGATGGGCTAACAGTGGTAAAGGTCTTCTACCATTATAGCAAGTTTATCCCAATAGTGGTAAAAATAAGAAAGGAGCCCCTGAAGTTTCCCCAATAACAGTAATTACGTGCAATTACTATAACGAAAAAGTAACGAAATTTCGTTACTCGTTATAGTAACAATATTTTCACTTACCATACGTTAGAAACACTTTAGAAATCCATGAAAACTCACCAGTGCAAGACATGGCAAGCTTCAGAGGAGGGCAAAGGCTACCCCACTTTAGCTAACCTGCCAAGACCCCCACATGATAGGGCAGGCAAAAAAAAAAAAAAAAGCAATGCATAGACCAGGGGCCCACAAGCTATAGCTCGTGGGCCAGATGCAGCCGTCCAAAGTCATTTAACCAGCCCCAGCACTGAACATTAAACTTAGGAACAACCTATGTCTAAAACAACTTGAAGGTACACAATAACAACATTCCTAATTAACTTGACTATCTCATCTGCCAAAGCAAGCCCGCACTTCCCATTGAGATAGTGGTAAGTTCTTGCTGGTTAAAATGGTTATTCATTTTAACTACTGTATTGTTCTTTCATATTTTTTTTTGCACTACAAATAAGATTTGTGCAGTGTGCATAGTCATTCATATTTTTTTCAAACTATAGTCTGGCCTCACAACAGTTTGAGAATCCATGAATTGGCCCTCTGTTTAAAATGTTTGAGGACCCCTGGCATATACATTAACAAAGGGAAATTAGCAGAAGAAATTGTCAGAAAGTGGCTCAGTCACTTAACCAGTGCCATATATTAGGCATGATAACAAGAACCCATTACATCAGATAAATGGGAAACAATCCTTGGTAAAAGCATCTGAAAAATGTGGTACTACAATGACAAAATTGAAGATAATTGAAGTGGAATTTATTCCAAAATGTTGTAATCATTGCCTTGTTAGAGGTGTTTCTTTTAGTCAGATATGCCTTCTTCAAGAACAGGGCTTCTTAAACGTTTTCCATTTACGACCCCTCTTTCAGCCAGTTTTTCATGACCCTTTTCTCCCTGTGACCACAGGTATATAGGTGTATAAAATAAGTATAAAAACCAAACATTTAATTATAATAAATCAGTATTTGCAAGACTTGCTAAACAGGCTGATTTTCCTTGTTGTGGAATACAGCGGAAGCATTTTCTGCAGAGTCTGCTGTAAACACTGCATGTTGTTACTAACAGATTTGTATAAATGGGTGGTGATCAGTAACCTTTTACTGTTGCCAAATTTTTCGGGACCCAACATTGAGCTAAGGGACCCTATTTGGGGTTGGGACCCACAGTTGAAGAAGCAGTGTTCTAGTATACTATAAGCTGAAATGCACCTGCGTAACAGTCTACTGAACATAACTTTCCATGTCGCTTAATACTGTCATCTAATATTCTGAGCATGCTTTCTCCATCTTACCTGAGTTTTGGGACTGACTGACTGTCTCTCTTGGGTGATAGATTTTAAATTATTTAATACTACATCCACTCTTCAGCTTGTTCATACATTGTTTCTTCGTGCCCCCATTTTGCCTTCAGTTTTGTGGGCACTCAGCCACCAGAGTTTGTTGATTAAGAAATGTTTATAATCTAGGGACAGAAGACAATTACGGTATATGGGCGGGGGCATCTCTACTTGGGTGTGCTGACTTTTAAAGATTTTAGATGATTGTAGCCTTAAATTGTACTTAAGGTTGATTGCAAACTAGTGTAGTTAAGACTATTTAGTTCCTTCTGTTTGAAGTAAGACTGTTGGTAAAAGCAGAAATAAATGGTAGACATTAGGTACAAGATGCAGTGTGTTTTCCAAACAGACACTTAAAGATATTTTGGTGTTTCACAACTTCATGCATCAGTTACATATCTTGTTACAGTAAAATGTGAAACATTTTATCTTCCATACCTAAGGACCCATGTTTAAACATAAGTGTTTACTACAGTAAATGCCACTAAGAGATAGGTGTACCTTTGTTACATCATGCTTAATGAAAGTTGTATTCATTATTTGTTTCTAGATTTGGATTAAGCAACAAATTTGAAGCAGAATTCCCTTCATCGTTAACAGGAAAAGTAAGTATTGGGCTAGGGAAGGGGGTAGTAGTAGTTATTATATTTGTACCCCGCTTTATCTCCTCAAAGTGGACTCAAAGCGGCTTGACATAAAAGCATTAGTATACAATTTAAAATAAACATTAAAACAGAAGTAAACACAAACAGCACTAAAATAATTCAGTTAAAATCCATCAAAACATATTCACAGTTAAAAACCACAGCACCACCGACTAGATCTTAAGCACCTTCATCTTTAATAACCTGTCTGAATAAGGTTTTAGCAATTTCAGCAATGACTATTGATTGAGTTTCATATTTGTCCGAATCCTGTTTTTAGTCCTGATTAGAATGTATCCACTGAACCTATGTAATTGATTGGATGAGTTTAGTTGAGCCTAATAAAGAGGATGCTTGCTGCTGTCTTTATAGGAGAGAAAATAATGTTGATGGAAATCAAGCATTAGAATGTGTGTTTGTTTTATAGGTTGCACCTGAGGAGTTTAAAGCCAGCATTAGCAGAGTGAACAGCTGTCTCAAGAAAAACCTTCCAGTTAATGTCCGATGGCTTCTCTGTGGCTGCCTTTGCTGCTGCTGCACTTTAGGTTGTAGTATGTGGCCAGTGATCTGTCTCAGTAAAAGAGTAAGTTAGATTGCACTTATCATTTTGTTTATTTAATTTATATCCTGTCTTTCTCCCAGGCTGTGACCCAAGGTGCCTTATACCAATTTAAATCAAAGTTCCTTGTATCTGTTGGGGTTTGATTCCAGGACCACTCATAGATCTCAAAAGCCATTGATGCTCTAGTCCCATTGGATATCGTGGAATTGTAAAATGGTGTTGTTTATATAAAATGGCAAAAACAAGATTTGCTTTCAGATTTTTAAAAGTCATTGGGTGGTTGACTCTGTGGATACAGAATATGTGGGTATAGAAAATTGACTATACAGCTAAATTCGTAAAATTCCAAAGTTTTAAAAAAAACAGATAGAGCATGACTCCAGTATCCATGGGTAGATAAATTCCAAGACTTCTGTGGATACCTGAAACCATGGATATTATTGAAGCTTATATTTTGTCCCATAAACACTTCTAGAGCTGTGAGATATGTTTGGAGCATGAGTAAACCATAGATATTGAGTATATGTATAAAGTGTTGCGCATAAGTAGATATCAGTCAGGTCCAATGCAAAGACACACAAATGAGGAAAAGGAACAAAAGATCTTTACTCTTGTCAGCAGAGATACAAAATCAAATAGCTCAGCAAACTTACATAGTCCTTGTAAGCAGCACAGAATAAGGCTTCTTCATCCAAATGAATAGAACATAAAACAAATAGCTATTCCATCATAGCAAAGAGCATTGATGGTCAGTCATTGTTCAGTCAGCATCACCATCACCAACTGTATTCTAAAAACTCATAGAGTTATACCCCACCGGGTGTGGTCCAAGCTTGCTTGCTGACCTACATCAGCAGCTGCTCATAATAACACCACAAGGTTTTCTTTAACACACATATATACCTGATCCTGTTACTACTTCCTGTAACATAAAGGGGCTGTATTGTAACTAGTAGAAAGCACAACATTAAAACAGTTTAAAATACATTTATTTTCATATTGGTTAGCTGCTGGGTTCCTCGGTATTTTACTCTATTTTATGAATTAACTTTCAAAACAATCTTAGATTTAGTTCTTAGACTTGAATAATATTGGCATCATGTTATCACTTCTTGTGATGAGATAGATTCCAGTCTGCATCCAAAAGAAAAATACATGCACCCTTAAATCTCCTTCCTCAAAAGAACATTCCAATGGTGGCTCTGAGTAATTTTGACTGTATAAAGCCTGGTGTGTATTGAGTTCTACCAATCTTCCTTGGAGAACTACAAAACTATAAGGCTTTTTCTCAGTTAAATCCATTTGCTCTTATTAATTGCTGTAAAATACTTCACACTGTATAGAAGAGTACAAATATCCAACATAAAACTCCAGTATGTAAAATATTACAGTTTCTCAACTTGTGTTTTTTAATGTGTAAATTCTTCTGCTGCTTAATGAACATCTTCCCACCACGTAACTTTCAGCATCAAGGTTTAATGGATATATTTTATTACGTTTGAATTACTTGTACTGATTAATTCATTAGAGATTTATACTTGTTCTCATGTTACGAATACAGAGCATTAAATTAACTAAATTGTGGAGAAAACCGAGTTGTTGGCATGATCTAAAAACTATACATTCTGAATGTTTTTTTCATGTAATTGCTCAAATGGTGATGAGTACACTAACTATGATAATTCAGTCAACGCATCACAAATACAGAGGTATGAATTGTATTGTTAGTCCCAACTATAGTAGACTATTTGAATAAGTGAGAATTAAATAAATGGTTGAGAGTAATCAGAAGATTCAGGTCATAGTGTTAAGTTTAGTCAAAGCTTTGCTTTTACAAGATTATGATGTAATAACAAATATAACTACAGAAATGTAGGGTACATTTCATATTGCCGTATCAAGATTCCTCCCTGCCACTCCTTGGAAAAAGCCCAACAACCAAAATTGCAGATCCTTTAAGGAATCACTGAAAATCTAAATTGTTTAAATTTTGAAAAAAAAAATAAAGCTCTATCTAAGTCAGGGCTCATCTTAGAAAAGTACGGTACCATGTATAACTATTTTGAGTGTCAAAGGCATCATTAGTTATTGAAAGGATCATTATGTAATTTCCACTGGAGGCTTGGTTAATTATTTAACCAATTTGTGAAGACATGCATCTTCCTATCACATGTCTTGGAAACATTATAATATATAACTTGTTGCCACACATTTGGCTTCTTCTTTCTATTGCATTCTTGTTTCTTCATATTTTTGCCTGGGTTCTATTTTTATTCTCTCAAACTGCTTCAGAAGTCTTGCTTAAAGAGAAGTGTGTGATGGGCATGAGCTGTTAACTCTGTTATCACGTCTTAGGCCTAGATCACTTTGTTTATATCTTGTTATAGTTCAGCTTCCTTAACCAAATGATGCATGCTCCATTGGATAGAGAAGGTTCTGTCTGGCTGATTTAGAAGAATGGAATTCCTTTCTGCTCAAGCCCTTTGAAAGCATCAGAATGAGAGCTCTTCACATCAAGCATTTTCCTATAAGAAGTATATTCCTATGTAGCATATAGATGGTAAATTTTAATTGCATATTGTATATGCAGTGAGATGCTTACAGGCATGCTTTCCTAGAACTTTCATAAATAGTAGAATATATGCTATATTTAATGGATTTGAGCCCCTTTTTCTTAATCTGGATTGCCTTAAAATGATAAAGTTTGTGTAAATATCAGAAATCTCCTGTATGTCCAAATATTCTATATAGCGATTAAATCTTCTGAATAGGAAACTTCCAGTTTTGTGCTGTTCTGACCTGCTTGAAATTATACTGGTGTGTAAAAGTGTATTTTTGGAGTGGCAGTTAAAGTAAACATAATGAGTTTTAGAATGTATTTTGTATTTGGTGGCAGACGAGAATTGGGTGTTCATAATTATACAAATGTCTCTGATTGATGAATGAAAATGTTTACATTGATTTAAGAAATCATAGCAGTGTGGACCTTTAAAGGGTTTATTATAGATCCTAAGTATTGCAACTTCTAAAGGCTTTCTTCTGCTTCAGCTTTTTATATAATACAATGTAATTAGGAGGATAACATTATGTCTATGCAGATTTGCTTTATAGAGTTGGTTCCCTGAAATTACTTCCCAGGAGAAAGCTGCTTATATATCCTAGCCTTTCTTAGATCAATTAGTTAAGTCATGGCTCACCATTTATTAAGTAAATGTGTTTTGTTTCCTAATAAGAGGTTCTTAACATTCAAATTCATTTTGGACCTAACATTAGTTTGAAAGGCCATTGTCATTACCTTTTAAATCTTCTTAATAAGCTCTCCTCCACTTAACTTAAGTTTTGTTGCTAGCAACTGTGTTCTCTGGGTTTTCCTCATCCACTGATAAAGCGTCCACTAGGTTGTCATCCTAATGTTATACTCAAATCAAGAGCCCCTTTTGGGTTTTGAATGTCCTCACCTGCTCCTCACTGTAAATCACTGAGCTGTCAAGTACCATGATTAATTCAGCTGCACGTGCAAGTCTTTCTTTTTCTTCACCTGTCAAGTAGGGGAAAGGAAGCTTCGTGTAGAGGACTTTGCAGTGCTCTTTAATTCACCTTTTCTTTCCCAGGGTGAGAGGTACTTGCTAATGTTTCATTTAAACTTTCATTCATCTTTTGTTTAACCAGAGCTGGTTAAATTGTGTTTTTTTAAATGTCGCAAACTTTATGTACAAGTTGCAGTTTATGAACATTAGCTGTTCTTAAAAATCTCAAATGTATGTCCGTTTTATGTACTGTGAGCTTTTGATAGTTAGGCTGTGTTAAAATGACATTAAAAAGTTTTAAAATAGGATTTTAATATTAAGCAAGTAGTACGTGTTTATAGGATAAACTGTTTCTTTACTCTTTATTAACCTAGATTATATGTTGCCTTTAAAATCACTATCCTGTCAATTTTCATCAATGTTTAACTATAATTAAACATTAAATGTGTGTAAATAAAATGTGTGATAGGCTCCTTCAAAGTGTCATTGAAAATACTCTGTTTTCAGTTTCCTATTTAGAGAGAAAAGTGTTTTAATTGTAGTAGTATTTGGGAAGCTGTTCTCTCTCCCCATCTTTTCTCCTTCCCCTCCATGCAAGCAATGAAATTTAAATTGTACAGCAGTCTTAATCTGTTATTTAAAAGGTTTTGGCGAGGAAGATTACAAGGTAGCTTCACATTTATGAATCGGTTTTGCCATTGGTTTAGCAGCGGGTGGGCAGGCAGATGCCTGCTCGGAGTAGAACCTATTGCCATTTTTCACCATTGATAGAGTAGCCTTTCAGAGTCAATGAGCTCTGTCAATGTGAGCTTGTCAAGGCTACAACTTCATAGACCTGAGAGGCGGTTTGAGAGGTCAGCCCTTTTCAGGTTTGCTGTGATGCAAATGAGCTTTAATGCTTAAACAACTATTGGAATTTTTATGTCTGCTCCTTGTTCTTTTTTCTTCACAAAGTCATTGACGAGACATTCAGTGCTTTTTAAATTGGAAGTTGCATTGTGCTAAAGACCTAGTACAGATTTACGGAGGGCTGAAAGCAGTTAGATCATGTTCTTTTCATGGTGCGATTAGAATCAAATCGATTTCCCTACAGCCTTCAGCATTCAGATGGCAATTTGAACAAAGCTCAGGGGGCTAGACAAGGGACCAAACGACTGAACTGAATGTTAATTACACTCTGCAGCCTTATTTTCTTTTGATTTGGAGCTGACTGGCAACTAAATTAACAAAAGTGTGACCATAACTGCTGCCCTATTTTCATTTAAAAGGAGAGCAGACTCTAAAAGGCTATCTTTACAAAGAAACAAGTGAGGTCTGCCGATCATTGTTAGAGGGCAGGCACTGTCTTTTAATAAAATAAAATAAAGTGTTAGCCAAAAGGAACAGAACTTTAAAACTACATGCGATAACGTAATTGCTGCTATTGTAGAGTGTCCCAAAGTTCTTGGGAATCTCTCCTCTTTTGCAAAGAATAATGGAATAGTGAAAGTGTATATTTCATGTGTAACAAAGATGAGTCTTTCAAGTAGAGACTGTTCGTAGTTACTGGAAATCAGAAGAAATGACTACTAGTAAATACCCTTTCCTTTAACATATATTCTGTACATTTGAGTTGATATATTTTTTTCAAATCATGTTTAGTTCATCAGGATAACATTTGTAGCATTTCTTGTTTAGCTATAGTTGAAATGCAAGATGTTTCCCCCTTTTCTACTGCTCCCCCTTCTCTTGTAAGGAAGCTGCAGATGTACAAAGTTGAATTTGCCACAAGGCTCAGTGATCCATGCCTTTGCACCTGCAACACTGGTCTCATCTCAACACCTGGTGTCATGATTTATCCTCTTATTCATAAGGACTAGTAAATCCTGTTTTACTGCTGAGCAGTCTATGATATAGTAGTCAAGTGACTATGACCAGCAGGATGTGCTTCTTGCATGTTAATATAACTAAGTTGGGATATTTAATTGCATGTTTAGGGTCACAGTTTAGTGAAAAAGGATTTAAATAGTTTAAGTAATACTAGAAAACATAGAGTGAAGGAGATCTAATCAATACATGGATCTACTTAAAATATGGAACGATAAAGCATAGATGTGTAGCTCCAGTATATGAAATTAGTCAGTGGCATTACATTTTACATCTGTCACAATTAAGCAATATATTGAATATGAAAACTGCCCCATGCTTGATCTGCAATCTGTTTCTTTGGCATTTGATTTGGCTTCCATGTATCTTTATTTACTCATTTAGTAGTGTTCATAGATAAAACTATTTAAAGTATTTGAAAATGTATATTATACTCCAATTATTCAGATGTGGGTAAATTTATATAAATATATTTATACTTAAATAAACATATTAATATTGCTTTATATCAACTGTGCCTCATTTAAAAAAATATCTTTATTCTTACTATAAATTATACAAACACTTCATAATACAGCAGACCACCCTGTACACAGTCACTGTCTTTTACTTCTTCTCCCCTCAGTCCACCTTTTTCCCAAACAAAAGCAGCTGCAAAACAAACTTTTTTCTAAAACTCCTTAGAAGTAAATTCTTTCTCATTTGTCTTCCAGACACGAAGATCGATTGAGAAGTTATTAGAATGGGAAAACAATAGATTATACCACAAGGTGAGTGCCGCAGGGAGCAGCTTCGGACTGCCGAGGTCTGAATTGCACAGTATGGAAACAGATGCTTTTGTTGAACGTGAAATATGAAAGGTGGACAAATGGGCCAGTCTCTGTGCTGGCGATAAAATACAGCTCATTTTTCTTCCTTCTTTTCTCCTTCTTGTCTAGCTGTGCTTGCATTGGAGGCTAAGCAAAAGGAAATGTGAATCGAATAACATGATGGAATATGTAAGTTAAAGGGCTGTTTTGTGCGTCTCTCTATTAAATGATCATTTATTTTGCTTCTGATCTTATTCTTTCCATGATTATTAATCAGTAAAGGTGTCAGGAACTTAATCGCCTGAGTAGCAAGGATTTTCTACGGTTCACAGATGTATGGTTTATGCATAGGGCTGATTTATAAAGTTATGAATGACTTGAAAACAAGGCTTCACTGTGTCTTGGAAAAAATAATAAATTAATTGCCAAGATAAAATGGGCTGAACGTGTGTTGATGGAGTGTGAAATTTTCAAATGCCATATAAAAAGAATAACTGCAACTTCGGTTGCGCAGCGAGTTACATCAAGGCTGTTTTATGTAATGCTAATCAAGTCTCAGCATATGGAAAAAGACCTTTCAGCTAAGCTGCTGGAGCTTAGGGAATCTTTAGACTTTGTAGATTTTAACTGCCCCCATACCTCTGCAGTCTTGAAAGTAACTTGAGCTTTACTAGTTCACTTAAAAAGTAAGAAAGGAGGGAAATTGGGGTGATAGTGGTCTTATTTCCTGATTCTAAAGGTTATATAGAGGATAAGATTTGCAGATTTCTTCTTTAAAAAGCCTATGTTCTTGTCTTTTTCGTATCCCTTTTGATTTTTACTCCTGCTTTTAAATTTTGGGAGGGTCTTTGGGAATTTGATACTGCTCAAATATTTGTATGCTATCGAATAAATATAGTGTTATAAAATGTCATATTATAAAAGATAGATATATAGATAGATATAGTTCTAGCTGTTTCTAATGCATCTATACCTTTTAATTACATTATGTAACGTGATTTTTGTTCCTGGGTTATAAATGTCATTTCATAATTGGTTCTATCAGAAAAACATGGAAAAAGTTTATTAAACTGCAAAAACTTTGTTTTTGTGAGGCATCCTGCAGCTCATTTTGCTATAGTTTTTCATAGAGTCTCAACCAATTCAACATAATTTGTGGCAGCCACAAAAACGAAGTTTGTGTAGGATAACAACTGCTTTCAAAGTACCGCACAATTAAACAGGAATAGCGCTTTCAAACCAGGAACAGATTTTTTTTTCAAATTTTGTTACATACTGTTATACATCTTGTTTTTTATTTAAAACAATGCATGCATTGCAGCTGGTATGTTAGAAGTTTGATTTAAAACTTTGCTTAGTTACAAATTATCTTAAAAAGATTTTCTGTTAGTACTGAAGAAGGGGGAACTACTAAGACGAATATCAAGCTTAAAACATAAAAGACTACTAAATACTTCCCTGGATAGTTCTATTATACAGACACTCTTTTTAATATCTATTGTACTTAACATGTAAATTTATGATCATCTATTATAGTGAACATGTTAATTTATGCTCCAAGACACAATAATTGGAGGCAGGAAAGGAAATTTTGCACAGGTTTTTGAGACAGGGCTATTTAAAGAGTGCTGTTCTGTATTTTAAATATTTCAAACATTTCTAAAACCACATCTCGCTCAAGTGCATTTTTGAGCACATTCTAAATACAGTCTAATTTAATACCCATGTCCTAATTTAAACCAACATTTTTCAAGAAAGCATTCTTATAGTGAAAATATTTTCAAGCCAACTGTAATGGTGTAAGTTTTAGAATTTCGGTGTAAATTAAAGACTCAGTTATGGAAATGATTACTATTGTATTAGTTATAAGGATGTGATGGATCATTGGACAGGCTATAACATTAATATATTGATGATAAATTAGGACTCAGTGGCTTTGCATTTAAAATGAACAATACATTTAAAACGTACAGAAAACAAACATTTAAATAAAATTGAGTATTTACAACTTTCAATATGTGTTACAACTATGGGTGCATCTGCCCTGTAGAAATAATACAGTTTGATACCACTTTAATTGCCATGCCAGGGAGTTGTAATTTGGTGAGAACAGCTAAAGATCTTGAAAAATTAAAACTCTCATGATTGCATAGCATTGAGCCATGGTTTCAAACTGCATTAATTCTGCAGTGTAGATGCACCCTTTACTACACACTTACTTGATAAAAGCCTCACTCGGTTAGATCTATATGTTCCATTCTCTGAACATAAGAACATTTTTGTCAGAAAAGAGTACATTAAAGGACATTATCATTTGGCTCCAATCCATCAACTTTAGTGGACATACTTTTTGGTAGGTACGCTCTGGATTGGAATTGTTGTTCTGTTCTGGTATGTGCACAATATATTACATTATTTTCTAGTAGTCCAAGTTATTCTGAAATAGAAAAGTTAAAATATAAGTGGCTTAGAAACAGCTGAGTTTGACCTTGTGCAGTACCACAGAGTTGACCCTTTTAGTCAAATAAACATCATGGTCTATATTACGTAATGTAGGTTCCACATGGATTAGGAGATGGAGTAACCCAAGATAGATGGAAACTCAGTATGTTACCTTTTAATTAGATATACTTTCTCCTTTTTGACGTGAATGCTTTTCTCCAAGCAGGTTTTCAGTCTACGAGCTTTATTTCTTATATGCATGGGTTTTGCGTGTGCATGCATACATATGTTGAGTTTGTTTTCAAAAGATACCAATTTTTTTAAAAAATGAAGAATGAGTTATAGGTGACAGCACATTGTTGGCTAGGAGTAGAATATGATTTACAGATCTAAACTATTAAAATGCATCAAGTCACTTAGATACAGGGCTTGGAAAATTGGATTTACAGCAAAATAATGCATATCCCCAGATGGATTTGGAAACAATCCACATAATATATTTAAAGCAAGTCAAAATACTAATGTATGCATATATGTGTATATATGCCTATAGGCATTCCTACCATAGGAGGTTGTTGGAGTCCAGCCACAGTTTTTACTTTGGTTACACTAGAAAATGTAGGAGGTCTTTTCTCTCCTAATGTAATATGTGTTAAAAATCACAAAACCCTTAATAATTCACTGACTTCCAATTTTTCCTTTTTCCCACAGGTCATTCTTATAGAATTTTTACCAAAGACACCAATTTTCCGACCAGATTAGCATTGGCTTTACTTAAGAGACTTCCCAAGTATGTTGTCTTTTTCCAATGGTGCCTTGCTTGGTGCTCTCCTGGTGGTGATATAGCATTGGTTCTACAGAATCTTGTGGTGTTCTTCATTCAGTAATTCTTTTCTCTTTTTGTAGCAGCATGTTCAAAGTGTATTTTGTAAAAATTTGCAGAAGTCATTTCATGCAAATGTCAGCGTGATTTAAGTTATTACCCACCTCCCTTTCTGTTTTAAATGATCCTGGTTTTCCAGCTATGCCATTCTTTTATACATACACATAAACGTGTGTATGTGTGTGCGCACACAGAACTCTAAACAAAAACAGCTATAAGTGAGATATTTTAACCCTGACTTCACATCTGTAAAATTGTGAAAATTGGCAATCACTTTAACCTATGCATACACATATTCTCCAAATCTTTGCATATTTTGGCAGTGACACATTTGTATATATCAGGTTTTTTCTTCCCCTTCCTTGTGAGACATTGATTCAGCCATCTGTGGAATCACTATCAGCGTTTCTTGATATAACTTCCTTGAAAGCCAAACATCTCTTCATTTTCAATTTTTTCCATGAAGAAATTCCATCTGCTCTGAAGATGTTCCTCCTCAAGAAACCTGAACTCAAATTGCAGTTATTCCACTAGAAGAATCAGTGGTAGATTTGCATGTGTCCAATGGTTAATACTGCTCAGGATCATAAATTAATAGTATTTTATAGAGGGCTGGTTCACATATAACAATAGTAATGATTTCAGGCATGGGGGAATGGAACATACAGTCCTGCAATCAGTTTCCAATCTCTTAATCATCCTTCTTTCTTGTAAAAAAAAAGAGACTAATTTTATGTTTGCACCAACCCCATGTATGGAAGAGTATGTGAGGATGTGTGCATGCCCTGCAATTGTGCATATGTATTGTGGCTAATGCCATGTAACAGCTTTACTGTCTTTATTGTTTACCAGATCTAATAGTACACAAGGATGCAAGATTGCCAGAAATATATTTGTTAAAACAAATACTTAAGCAGTTTTAATTTTTTAAGTGTTACAGTATTTTGGCCCAGTACAAACAAAATTAGTTGTCCTTATGTTCCATTAAAATCACTGGGCCAAGTTAGTTGTGGCTTAATGTTTTAAGGCTCACTCATTTTGTGAGGCTGAAGAGCAGCTAACTTTTTCATTTCTTATTTTTAAGTTTTCCATTGGGGATGGGACTTTTGTATGTAAAACATGGATGACATTGTACCAGAAGCTATGTATGTATGTATTAATAATGTCTTGATTTTTACATCTGTGTGTCAGATGTGTAAATCAAAAATGGGTTAATTGACTCAATAGCTTACTGAATGTTTTGGATAAATATTTAATGTACCCCAGATTCTGTTCTTTTTGTTTATTCCATGTTTACATGGTTAACTTTCAGTTTCTTATTTGTACTGTTTGCAGAAGATAACATTTTTAAAAAATAGGGATATGTGATAGTATGCTTTGGTCAGGCCAATTCCTAGTTTCTTGGCCGTGCATATCTTCATGTTTAATGCATACCTAATACAGTTATTTCTGAAACTTGTTTTGGGATTATAATGGACTGTAACATTAAGGGCCTGTTCTTCATGTAGCAGAGCAATAATGTGAATAGCCAACTAATGCAACCTGCTTAAGTGTATTAATGAAAAGTTCACCCCACTGCAAGAAGACCATTTAAATACAAGTTTCATGTTACTGTCATTATACAGATATCTTTATTGCTTGTTTACCAGTTATTTCAAATTTTATAATAGAACTTCGTTAGAAAGGTAAACATTCTTTGCAATAGTCCTAGAATGTATCATGTTTTATCTAGACTCTTTTTGCATATCACAACAATACACTGATATTTGACTTACACATTTATCTTACTCTTGGAAGTGATCTAAATGCCAGAATGCAAACTGGGAATCTTAAGTCCCATTGCTTTCATTGAGATATGCTTAGCCTTCTCAAATTGAAAATGAAGTGGGTTGTCTGGCTGAAAATAAGGGCCATGGGGGGGGCTTTAAAATGTATATTCCTACTCAAAATGTTTTTAAAAATAACTTCCTGAGGTCCATTTTCTTCTTGTTTTGGATATGAAAATGAGAATATATTCCCCTTATTGGTGAATTGTCATCTATAATATATCTTAAAACACTTTCGAGTTTGGGAACTACCTTTGTAATGAAAGGCTTGGGCCACAACTTTTCATCTTAATCAAGCAAGAGTACATTCTAGCACAGATTTGGGTGCAAGAAAGCCCATTCAAATCCATGAATTTTAGCACACTGGATGCACTCCCACAAGAGGAGCCAGAGCATCCTAGCTTGAAATGAGTGTGTTGTTTGCTAAACAAACCATGGAGCTCAGCTTTGCAGTTGGTTTCCATTTCCCTTCCTTGGTTTGTTCCCTTCCAAGAAACTCAGGGCAGTATCCACAATGTGTTCTTTGTTGCCAGATGACACTATACAGCAAACCTCCATGGTTTGTTCAGCAACACACTAGTGATTCACATCAGTCCCATATTAAGCCAAAGTGTCCTAGGTCTTTCTACACTGTCATATAATCTACATTATCAAATCAGGTAATCCACATTATCTGTTTTGAACTAAGTTTATACTACCATATAATCCAGTTCGAAGCAGATAATCTGGATTTTATAAGGCAGTTTAGAAGGGGCCAGACATTCCTGACTCACTTTGGTTAAATTCATGGATTTGAATAGCTTTAATTATTCTTAAAATCTGTATTGGAATGTGGTCTTGATTGATTAACACGAAGCAACCGATGGAAAACTCATCTATTCTGCTTGATTAACAAAGTTCTCATAGATGCTAACTGTTTTCTAGAACCCAACACCAGGTTTTTACCTTCTGTGAAAATAGTTCTTTTCTCGCATTTTTCCATGTGCTTGAAGCAAGCGGAGACCCCAAGTATGTATAGAAGTTCTATTCGCATATTAAAATTCCTATATGTGTACAGTACTCTTGAGCAGACTGAATTTTGGACTCATTGGGACATCTGAATTACTTGGTGTGTTGCTCCTTCACCACACAAGCATTTAAGTCTGTCACATCTTTACACTGTCAGTTTTACACCCATATTGCAGTAGGATTAATATGTTATGTAATCTTTATTAAGGGTTCAGATTTATACATAAAAGGTCAGACTAGACACAGACTAACAGAACTGAGAAGCATTTCTGTATCTTATTCTAAGTTAACTCTTGTCACTCAATTGATTCAGGTAATCTTTTGCTACCTAGCACTCTCCAGATGTGTTGAACTAGAATTCCCATCATTCCCAGCCAGCATGGTCTTTGTAATCCATAAATCATACCCGGGAAGGGGGGGGGGCTGATACACTCAGTAGTTTAACTGTGGTCACCTGAATGTTCTGTTTGGATGAGCAGCATAACTCATGAAAAGTGTTATTTTACAGGAAGGTAATTCATATTTTGTTAGCAAAAAAATCCTGTAATTTAACAATAACAGCTTTTGATCATGTGGAAGACACATATCCTTCTGCATGTTATGCTATTCAATAGACCACCTGTGGAAGCATTTACTTGCGTGAACCAGGCAGTTACAGTTGTCTAGTCTTGCATTTCCTTATGTGAATACTAGTCAAGCACAGTCTGTTTGAATGATAAACTGGCTCCAGACTCGATAATACTTGGAGAAGACTCCATGGAATCCATTACTTACTTTCATCCCATATGGTTTCAGTGGGCATATTCTAAGCATGACCAAATATAGATCCAAGCTGGGGAACATTTGAATTTTTGTTTGTTTTTAAATTATCCTTTGCTTCCATGTTGGTGCTTGGGGTAGGGAAATGACCTACAAGCACAAAACTGAAAAGTGGTTCAACTGTTCAAGTACGTATATTTTAGCTGCTAATCCACCAATGTTCATTGTACATAATGGTGATGATACATCTGAAAAACTAATATTAAAATACAATGGAGTCCATCAGTGAGCCAACAAAACATCTTAAAGATACTTTGTTCTGCTTTATGTCCACATTTTTTTCAAAGACTGATTCATGATTTCATTGATTCGATTGGTGTGGAGGCAATGGCACAACATAATGTAGTTTTCTTTATTTAAAATAAAAATACAGTAAACTAATATGTATATTAATTGACATTTTAGCGCATATGCTACTCTGACATGAGGTCTTCCATAGATCTGGAATTTTGTTATTTGACATCAAATCATCTTGAGATTTAATGCTACAAGTGACTAACATAGCTGCTTCTTTAAATACTTGATTTGTTGCAGTCTGATAAATGAGATGCTTCTAAGATTTCCAATTTAATCAATAGTTGTCTTCAGGTATTGCAAACTCAAGATCATGACTCCAAATTAGCCCATCTGTAATATTTCCCTGCCCTTGTTTCCAGCTGTCTTACTGTCTCATAATATGCTCAAAGTATGACAGCCTCAGCTTAGTCATTTTGGCTTCTGATGTGAGTTCAGCCAAAGACATAATTTGCTGTCTAACCCATTTATTTAGCTACCTGTGATAGCTGTAGAAATCTCTTCTGGCACTACTTTTGAAATTGGTTGATTTTTTTCTTGTCAGTTTTCATGACTGAACATAGAAATGAGAAATACAGAAAAGCATCTTATATAATTCCTTTATAGCGGGTCTTCCAAGTCTTAGTCTTGTTTTGATGTCTTGACAAAAGTTTCTAATTTCATATATTACTGAGCTGAAATACAGGAAATCCTTATTTCAGTGTCTTCACCACCCACTTTTAGGTGTGTATATCTTTGCTCATTATTTTTGTTTTCTTAATATTTGGCTAATTCTTTTCATTTTTGCTATAACATTAGTAATTGTTATATTTGCTAGTAACACAGTATCATCTGCATATCTTAATTGGCTGATTTTTGTACATGTTTTACACCTCCTTCTCTCCCACTTAGTCTTGCTTTCTGCAGGATACATTTTACAGAAATGTGAAACATAGAGTTGTACAATGTAGTCTTTGTTTGACCTCCTTGCCCACTGAAGATGATTCTATTTATATTAATATTCTGTCCTGACAGTGTCCTGTCTCTGATGTGAACTAATCCTCTATCTCTTTTCTTAAGGATTGTAATGTGTTTTGAGCATCTTTAGCCTGAATCATTGTTTTCCAGATTTAGGAGATTTTTGTTAAAATTCTAATGGATTCTATCTACAAAATGAAACAGCTGTACTGGTATGTCGTCTGGTCGTGATGCTTTATCTCTCCAAGTGATTTGAGAGCAGCTTCCACTTCATGTTCTCAAATGTTTGAGTTCATCGAAAGCTCCTCCCTTGAACTTTCATGTTGTACTTTCATCTCTTTTATATAGTGTTAGGTATTGTTTTTAATTTATTTTTGTCCTGGTTATATAACATACTCCTCTTTTGTCATATAGTTGGTACTTACTCTTGGTTTATTTTGATCTTTAGGAAGAGCTTTCTTCTACCTTTTTGTTGCTATCTTTTTTTTCTTTGCAGTAATGGTTATGATAGTTGTGTTTGTTCCTATCCAAAAGTTGTTTAAAGTTGTGTTCAGGATACTGACCTTATTTCTGTCACATGTTACTTTTGCTTCTCACCTGCCCTTAACCTTTTGAAGAATTTCACTTGTCCTTCCATGAGGTTTTTCTTTCATTTTTGGTTACCAGTGGCCCTTTTGCATACTTTTGTGAAAATGTCCCTAAAGTGAATTCACAGCCATACTGGCTCATAGTCAGTTACCTCTACTACTACAGATTTGTTCTTTGCATGTTCTTTGAATTCTACAGGATGTTCTTTAGATTGTATTTGGGCACTATAACTGATTTAATGTTCTTCAGCTTTACTCTTAATTATTTTATATAACAATTCAAAATCTGTGTCATAACCTGCGCCTGGTCTTGTTTATGCACAGATAATGGTGTTCTTCTGTAATGATGATTTTCCATCTTCTGCTTCCAATTATGTAGTCTATTTGATATCTGTATTGGCCATCCACTGACATCTATATGTACAGTACAGTTGCCTGAAGAATGTGTCCGCAATAAACAAACTGTTGGCCTCACAGAATGTATTAAGTTACTGTCCTGCTTTGTTTCTTACTCCTAGGCCAATCTTTTCAACAGCATTCGATTCTAGTCTGTTTCATACTTCTAAAAATGCAGTACTATATGTAATTATTTGTACTGAAAATGTTTGCATGTCCAGTTCTTGTTTTACACTTTCTGACTTTCCCTCATTCATGTTGCTCAGATTCCATATTCATTCCTATTATATGCATTGTGTAGTTCTGTTCACTCATTTCATATCAGAGCAATGAGCACAGCTGAATGTCCTTTCAGTTTAAATTCAGATGCCTCATTAGAAACCATTTCACATTTATCTTTTGCTTTTCCCCAGTCACAGACTGAGGGATCTTCCAACCTATTGGTGACATATTCCATTACTCTCCCTTGCTTAATTTTAGATTGTTTCTTTATAGGATTTTTATGATAAAAATCATTCAGAAATAGTTTATCATTGCCTCCTTTTCTGTAGATTTTACAAGAATTAAGTATAAACAAACAAAAAACTTTCTAGCCATTCTAATACGTTGCCCTTTATGTAGCTAAGAAAAATATTTGCATTTAAATTTAATTGGGTATACTTTGATAAACAGTTGTTTGAAGTCTTGTCTGTATTTTGGTTCTTGAGCAAAGTACCAGATTGGTATCAGAAAATGATATAATGTTAATTTTAATGATGTTTTTTCATCATGATATGAACATCTCTTTTTTATTAAATATCCAGCCAACTACTTTTCATCTAATATGAAGAAAAATTTTAATGGGATGCTCAAAATAAAGAAGTTAAGAGAATTGCTAAAATAAAGATTTTTAAAGTGACGGTAAGAATGATCATATATGCCATCCAAAGAAGACAACTAACGTCAATATTTACAGTAAGAATGAATTTATGAAAAGTATTTGATGTTAGCCAACAGATTTCAAAGCAGAATCTGTGCGAGAACTTGTTCATTCCAGATCTAGTAGACAAACGAACATAATCTAAGAAAAGTACTGTTCCAGCATTCTAATAGCCCAGTTCAGTTCTTGTTTATCAGAATTAAATCTAATCGATGTGTGGGCTTCAATTCTCCATAACTTTACTTAGGGCTTACTGCTTTTGGGTTAATCAGGATTGGCTCTTGACTAGGAATGTTCTTAATTCTTGGATTACAGGGGGATTTCAACATAAAATCTAAATTTCTCCAGGTGGCTCTTACTAGTTGTGATACAGAAGAAATTTGTAAACTAGATGTTTATGTTATGAGTTATTTCAGGGTAGGTGGCTGTTTTCACATATTCAAGATGTTTATGTGCTAGGTGGCAGACCCCCCCCAAGAAACTAAGAGGAAATATGTGTCATACAGCAAGGTGTTCTGCTGTTTAAAGAGAGCTTTAAAACACACACATACACATCATTGGATAGCTCTGCAGGCATGCCTAAAGTAGTTTTTGGATTTGAGCCATAGTGTTTAGCCTTTTCATACTCCACTAATGGGAAGCAGTGTGCACCCATGACCTTTTGGATTTTAGTCATTGTGCATAATTCAGTTGATACTTCTACATGACTGACACACAGGGTTTATTTGACTATGAGAATCCTTTTAATGTAACATAACACATATTGAGAAATATGTACACTTTGCAGCTACTGATCTTACTACACCAATTAACTAGAGTAGCATTGTGTAAGGAGGGCAATCAATATTAAGGAAAGAGATATTTCAGTATGCTACATGTAAATCTGCTAGGCTAAGATCTCTTCCACAGAAACAAGACCTTTGGCTGACATAACATTTTTTCTCCTGAAACATATTTTAAGTCTAAATGTCTAGTTTGATATTATTCAATATGTGTGAAATGTACATTCAAGGAGAAAACCACAGATAGTTTTTAAAAATGTGTATTTAACCACATCTGCTGTTATTTTCATCTTAATATTGAGACACATTCTACAACTTTTTCTAAATATCAAGACTTTTCCCCCTGACCTGGGCCAGCTCAGCATATATTCCATTTGGAAGTTGCTTTAGAGAATTTCCAGAGAAGTATGTTACAAACCAATAAAATGGTGTGGCTATCTTCCCAAGATTGGTTTTATTTTCTAAATTGGATGTGGTTGCATAAACAGAAATAATTTTCTGGTGCACACAGTTGTTTTTGCATCATGACAATAGAATGCTTTTAGTTAACAGCTTGATGCCTTGGAAAGACAGGAAGATGCTTTAAACTGTCAAACCATTGGCTCAGCTGAACCAATCTAGACCATTATTTCCTCATCCAAAGTTCCTTTGATATTCCTTAGGAACAATGGGAGTTGTTGCCCAACATAAGAAGGGCACCAAGTTGGATAAGGCTGGTCTCCATTGGCAGGACCCTTGTAGGGTTTGAACCAGGGATATTTAGTGGTCAACTCCTTGCTCAGGCATTGAAAACCAATGAGTGATCTTGGGCAAGTCACATTCTCTCAGTCTCACAGGAACTCAATAACTAATATTGGAATAAATCTTGCAATGAACACCCTGTGATAATGTTTCCTAATAACAGCGTGAAAGAATTGTTGACATTGGACTGAACTCCATTCTTTGGTGCTGCTCTCTTTTAAGCTTGGCTAGCTGTCTTCACGTTCAGAAAGATGTTGAAATCTTCTGAGAGTAAGACATTTTTGTGAGATGGCTTGTAGTTGTATTGTGTATATTGAACTGAAAAGAAAGCAGGCTGAAATGGCCACTAAAGCTGGAAATCTCTCATGATATTTTAAGAAATTATGCAGAATTTCCTATAATCAATTGTCACACTTAGTTTAAGAGTTTAATGTGTACTTTTTTTAGATTTTTCACTTGTAGAAAAGAGTTTAGTTTTGTCAAATTCCATCATTGTAGATTGTGTAGAAGAATGTTAGGATTAAGAAAAAAATAAGGTCCATCTATTTATACAAAAATAATCAAGAGTAGCAAATGTCTACTTCCAACTGATATGTAAAACTTTTGATTTCAGAATACTTTTCAGTTAGTTCCCAACTTCTTTTAAACATTAATAGGTAGCCTCCTTTATTGCAGGAATTTCAATGGTGTCTGAAAACCTGGGCCCGCAACATGCAGCACTCCTAATGCTGTCCAGCACTATACACAAGACCTTGAATTTAAACAATCTACTATCTTTGTGTGACGCTTTCCCCTTTTAGGAGTCCTTTTAGTTACTTTCTATACAGGGAGAAAAAATCCCTAACAGCCTCTTTATATGTATAATTAAAAAAAACACCCTGGAGCTACTCTGAAGCATGCAGGGTGTTGTAATTTCAGTTTGCAAAGCGGTATGATACAATGTTTCTGAGCAGAAAAGCCCATGATAGATTTAATGTAGCCAATTGTGCGCTTGTGAAAAAAAAGAGTAACTCTGTTCAGTGTGAGTTAATTTTGGATTTTTTTTCAGCATCTCTCTTTTTAGGCTTTGTGCCGCATTCTTCCAGACAAATGCGTATTCCATGCGGACCACTGTTCTGCTAAATGCTCTCAGTTCTCCCTTTGCAATCAAGATTATGTTGCTAAGGAGATCCTGCTTTTATTGGTGCCATTGATTTGTGTTAATACGTTTTGAATACCTCTTGGTATTCTTCCGTAGACAAGGCCAAAAGAAAAACTTCCCTGAGTTTGCCCATTTGCATGACAAACGGAGCGGTGGTGTAATGAAGCCGATATAAAGTGGGCAGTTGAAAAGCAACTAAAGAAGAGCACTCAAGTGAGAAATGAAGAAATGTGCCGGGGACAGTCTGCAGCCTGCGTTTGCTCCAGCTGCAGGAACTGGCTTGGGCCAAAGGGAGGTATGGAGGGTGAAGAGAGAGCGCCTCCATCCGCAAAGACCACCCACTTTCTGGAGCCCCAGCTCTCCCTGGATTACCTCATTGGTTTAATACAGGCAGCCACAAAGCCTTGGACTAACTGTGAGCAGAGACCCATCGTCCTTCTTGGGAAAGAGCCATAACTTTGTCTCTGGCTTCCACAGCCTTTTCGTCCAAAACAGTTCCAATATTGACCTTCAAGCTAAACACTGTTAAGATATACAAATTAGATATGACAGTCTTTAGATATGTGGACCCAGGATGAATTAGATGCCACTCATTTTTTTTTCTCATGATAGATACTGAGAAATGCTTTTAGCTGGTTCCCAATACAGATATTAGGTTCACTGGGTAGATGGACCCATAAAATGATGGTCATGTAACCTATAAATACCACAGTGTACTCAATGTTCAGTGGTAAATATTTGAGTTCTTTATGGGCCCAACCAAAAAATACACAAAAATCTTTCAAAACTAAAATATTTTCATCAGACAAATACAGTTTTTAAAAGTCTTGTAGAGAAAGGGTGTGGTGGCAATGTTAGGGTTATATAGTCTACATTGTGCTATAAATTACACAGGGACAGGTTGAAAACTTATTTAAGAGCCACTTTATCTTCTGAAACGCAAAATTTACAGGTCCAATTTTATTGAATTTCCTCTTGTGAGGACAGGATTGCTGGGGAATGTGGTTTTAGCAACCTAATTGTATAGCTCGTGCACCTTTACGCTCATAGCATCTGAAGATAGGATGTAGACCCTCTAACCACCACCTCTGCTTGACTTCCATCACATTAATTTTAAAACTGCCTGATGAAGGAACCTTGAGCTTTCATCAACATGTTAGTGTAATTTAGGTTGGACTAGTAAAGATAGAAGCGCAATATGGATTATGGGATTTGTTTTATGGGCAACTTGCAGTTTTATAGTTAGATATAACTATACTTAAATACACACATGGGCCCACACCTTATTCTTTGTGGAAGGAACACAAAAGTATCCTTATCTCTCTTAAGTGAGTGGAAATGTGGGTTGTACATGTATTCTGGTCTATGATTCTTATAACCCCATTGAGTGGAACTGATGGAAGTTCTTGGTCATGATATCTGGAAAATCGGAGTTCCTCATTCTTGCTGTACCAGAAACAACATATATATTTTGGGTGCAATCCATACATGTACATGACCTATTCAAGCATTCAGCAAAGGAGTTAATAAGCATGAAGGAGAATGTATTAGTTCTGCCTCTCATTACTCATTTACTCATGAAAAGTTTGAAGAGGAGAACTTCATTCATCTATGGTAGCTCTCCATGATAGTAAGGACTATTGGAAAATCAGGTTTGATATTTGCATAGAGAGCTTCCCTGCATATTGGTTTCCGTATCAGATTTGTCAATTTTCACATGAATACAGTGACAATTGAGGAAAGTGGGGTCAGCATGCTGTATTTTTGTGTTTATTTAACTATGTTATTGTATGCCAGAATAAGGCTACACCCTCACATAGTCCTCCAGAAATAGCAGAATTGTGCCATATATAATATGATACTAAAAGAGATTAAGGATTATGCAAAAGACTTGATTCAGTACTTAATGATACAAGAGGTGAAGTATCTCAAAAGATATTTATTTGGCCTAGGAAAGAAAAGGAAATAAAGGAACTTTCCTAAAATAATGCGGGATAATGCCTTCTGTACTGATATATTCAAGATCAGATGGTATATGATTGTAAGGACCCTTCCTCTAGCGCTTGGGCGACCAATGGGTGGTCCTCCAGATGTTGGAGTGGAACTCCTCTTGGCCCTTTCCAATGTAATGATGATGGTCTACTGGTTTTTAGAAGACCACGTTGCAGTTCTCTGGTGTAGTGTAAGAATAGAAGCGAGAGGCAAATTTCAAGGTCTCTCAACTTTTTCCATTACATTACAGAGCAACGTGATGACAGGGTCTTGCAACCAATTCTAAGGGAGTACCATTTCAGGCTGTAGTTAACTATATTGAAATCAATATTTTTAGGGTATGTCAGAAACGTTCAAAGGTTACTCCTAATCTTATTAGGTGTAATAATAAAAATTGAAAATACAAGAATCTGAAACATTTTGAACTCATTCAAACATGATACAGTGCATGTCTACCTTGGTTAAGGATTTTGCAAATATGGAGGATAACATTTTCTGGGCAATGTCAGAACAAGAAAAATGATTTTTTGAATCACAGTATCCACAATTTCTTAAATTGGTGTGGAATGGCACTGACGTCTCTTAATGGAGATTCTGGAAACCAAGAAATTCACTTTCTCAGACTTGTTAAGATGTATAATTCGTGTGTCTATGGAATGTGTGTAGTGCCATATATATATATATACACACACACATACATACATACACACACACACACATACATACACACGCACACGCGCACACACACACACACATCTTTTTCTTTACAGCCAAACACATCTCAGTAAATCTTGTATTTCAATTATCAACAGTATTTCCCAAGTTTGTTTCTCACTTATAATCGACTACAATTGTTCTTCTCCAGGTTATAACACAGATGTGTCTGCACAACCGACACAAGAAATATGCTCCTGAATTTCATAGAATTTGGAGCAACGTCTATGCTACCAATAGATCAAGCTTATCTGTATTTTTAATTTCTAAGAATAGTAATTTTAAATGCTTTGAACAAAAGAATAGGAAGTAAATGTTCCATTAAAAGTCACTGCCAACATAATTTTACCATTCACTTTTATACACAACCTTTATTCTGTCACTTTCCATTAGCATAATGATTGTCTTAATTAAGGGACTTTCTTTCAATAGGGCAAAGATAATAATCTTTCTAAATGGCATTCAGAGTACATGAAACAGAATCTCTTGTACTCTTTGAAGATGTAACTAATTCAGTTTTCTTCCTGATCACCATGCCGCTTGAGAGAGGTCTCACTGGTTTCATTAGAGCTACTCAGCAGGGCATTGGTCAATGGAAAATCAACAGAGATCCAGTTGCATTATAAAATCTGTTCAACTAAAGAGGGTAAAAAGCAGGACTCAAATTTGAACATTGTTGTCTGACACTCCAATTGCTAACTGAGAACCCAAATGTGGCATGGCAAGGGTGGAAAGCTGCTGTTTGACTGCAACTTCCAGCATTTCTCATCATTGACTATGGTAGCTAAAGTTTTTGGGACTTGCAATCCAAAAAAAATCATTTTGAGAAATGCATAGCTCTCATCCTTGTTGTACAAGAAACAGGCAATGACATGTAGTTTTTCATACTACATATTGATGTGGAAATCCTAAACTGATCCACGAGCATACGTAGCCTCTTTTTATGAAAACAGTTCTCCCATAAAATTACAAAAGGATTTTTGAAAGTTACCTTTTTGGACTATAATTTCAGATTCCCTACAGGCAGCAGGGGCATTGAGATTTCATGCAGAAAAGTAATTCTTCTGATAGCGGTCACAATGTCAGAAATGTTCATTTCTGGGCCTTTTGCAGGCTACTAAAAGGGGTGCATCCACTTTCTCCAGGATTTATTTATTTAGTGGAGTGTTGTGTAGTTTCTGGGCTGTATGGCTATGTTCTAGCAGCATTTTTTCCTGATGTTTCACCTGTATCTTTGGCTGGCATCTTCAGAGGATCTGATCCTCTAAAGGTGCCAGGCACAGATGCAGGCAAAACATCAGGAAAAAAATTCTGCTAGAACATGGCCATACAGCCCAGAAACCACTCAACACTCCAGTGATTCTGCCCTTGAAAGCTTCGACAGTACATTCATTTAGTTTAATGAAATTTGCAAATTTCAGTACTTCAAACTGAATAAATTCTTCAAACTGAAACTAATCTCAACACATGTGCATTGGCCAAATAAAGTATTTACAGGTATTCTTAGCAGAAAGAACTGTCCTATAACTTCCTGCCATATAGGTAATGAAAATGAGGGGCCTTATGGTTGGAAGGAGAGGAAGCCTTATTTTATGATTATGGCAGTAACAATCATTCAGTCCTTGCTTAATATGGCTGAAAACAAGAGATTCAATCAGATTTTTTAAAGAGTGGAACACCCAAAGCCTTGGGCCTGGAGACAAAAATCTGTCATGTTTGGATTCTTTCCTATTTGTTGTCGAAGGCTTTCATGGCCAATCACTGGTTTGGTGTGCATTTTCTGAGCCCAGAAAATGCACAACCCAGTTCTTTCCTATTTTCATTTTTAGTATCCCAAATTCTTTTCATCTGTTCATCAATAATAGTAATCATCATCATTCTCATCATCATCGTCATCATCATCATCATCATCATCATTATTTATAACCTGCCCTATCTCCCCGAGGGAACTCAGGATGATTTCCAACAAAAGGGGAAAACATTCAATGCCATAATAAAGCAGACAAACAACAATTTGTTTGTGTCCCTGAGGTCTGCCAGAGCTTCAACAGAATCACCTACAGAAGAGGCAGGAAAATCCTCAAGAGCCATCAGGAATCCATCAGGATCCATAAGCCTCCTGTGGCGGACCTTCCTAATCGCTTGCAGAGGTTTGGAGCCCCAGTCCGTCTAAACCTGACCAGGTAGTTGATTGGTCTGACAAAGGAACTGTGGACAGTTCCTCCACAATACCATCACCATCATCCCACTCTGAACAGAAGACCAAGTCTAAAGTGTGTCCAACACAATGGGTGGGGCCAGAAACCATTTGGGACAGACCCATGATTGTCATGACAGCCATGAAGTCTGAGCCACTCCCAATAGTTGATGCCCCCCAGCACAACTCAAACACCAGGCCCAAGACTACCCTGGCTAGTTTGGGCAGGGGACTGTTGTGCAGCGGGATAGATGGTACACCGAAGAATTCCTGTTCTGTCCCAGCCACTCACCCTTAGATAGATACTCTCAAATGTGGTTGACTGTGGGATGGGACATCTGGTCAGGTGGATGGAATCTCAATATACCACTGCGAGCCCCCCCCCCCCCCCCACTCCCCGGTTTCGCCTGCTGCTGCACACTGAAACCTGGTCAACAAAGTTGGGAGAGGTTCATCCCCCCCACACACACTCCTTTGTCTAACCAGGTCTCAGTAATGCAAGCTAAATCGGCATGCTCATTCAAGATTAGATCCTGGATGGCCATTGTTTTTTCCATTCACTGACCTGGCATTAAGCAACAGGTCTTTCAACTCAGGCCTCTGCCATCTTTGTTACCTAGACTATTTGTGGGTGCGGGTGGAGCAGGGGCCACCCATCTTGGGTCACCTCTTCTTTCTTCCACATCTCTGATAGCTCTGGAGCATAGGGATGGGAAACACCTGTCCTCCCTGGAGTCCTCTCCTGCCCTACTTCATACCCTGCTACTCCTTCAGTGTTATGGAGCTAGTATTAAGATATAATATTGAACTACCAGTATTTCACCTCTCACCTCATCTAAATGGCACTTCTGGCCAGATCCCTCCCTTCCCACTCTTATAATTTCTGAAGTCAATTAGTATTCCAGGTTGACCAAGAAAACAATAATCACATTAATTTTTGTTATAGGAGAGGGGAATTATTAGACTCCTGATGCATACAAAAGCCCTGATATATAATGCTAGTAAAATATTGGCCACAGTTGTAGGGGTTTATACAGATCAGTCTCTTAAGCAGCAGTGATTGTAAAGTGCAAGTGTGATGAGAGATAAGATATTTAAATAGAACACTAGTGATTAATATGAAAAATTGCAAATGTTGGCAAAATCCTTATAAAAAACAAACAGAAATAAAAAAAATTTACCCATCCTTTCCTAGCCTATGAGGAACTGACCTGCATCTGGGCTATGCTGCACTATGCAGGACCAAGCTCATATGTTTAAAAGCTGTACCGTCTTTCATCACTGAATATTTATCTTTGTTTAACCTACTGTCCTCCAGTTTCAAAAGATGTGGAAATCCTATAGTAGTGGTTTTAGTGTGAGCGCAGAGCATTTTTGTTAATGCCAGACTTCATTAATCGGGATATTTGGCATACACACCACATACAGGATAGCTTGCGAGAGAACAATGGAAACCTTGGAGACAACTGGCTCCTAGCCCCTCTCCTGATTCTGCAAGATAAGTTCTTGATCATATAGTCCTCAAATTATTGTCAACTGTTTCCATCAGAGCCCAAGGGAGCAATCATCTGTGAACACAAACCATTTGAAACACTTGGCTTTCTACCAGCTACAGAGGTAAGCATTCCCATGGCAGATTGAAGTTATCTCTGTTAGGATTAAACACTCAAAGCCATGTATTTTTCTCTGAGTACAACACTGCTAGAAAATTTTCTCTTTGGAAACAGTTTGCTCTAGTGCTAACCTAGTTGCCTTTAGCTTGCTTTGTATTGCAGCATGACCCCTGTATCACATAAGATACGTTTCAGGACTTAGTGTGTACAAAACCATGACCTACTGAATGAATGATTTCCAGTAGAACAGTGGTTCCTAACTTTTTTGTGGCCAGGGACCACTTGACCAGGGACCACTCTCCAACATTAGTACCAAAGGGGTTACGAATCAGTTTTTGGTCAACTTTAGATTTAGTTTGGTTATTTGGGGTGCTAATTCAGAAAATTGCACTGGATAGACCACATCAGTCCTAGTTTCTGATCCAGAACATATGCCATCCAACAGTCACCATCTGCTCACCCACATAAAACCATATTTAATAATATAGAACTGATGTGGTCTATCCAATGCAATTTTCTGGATCAGCATCCCAAATAACCAAACCAGGCCTAAAAACAAAGACACCATAAAAAAATCCCTTCATGTCTCGTGGACCTAATTTTAGGTCTCGCAGCCCACCAGTGGTCCATAACCCATGGGTTGGGAACCACTGCAGTAGAAGCATACCCTATAGTCACACTAAAGCACCTAGAAAATGCCTACATATTTTTGCACCCTTTCTCTCTGGTAGGCTCCTCTTGGCATTTTTTAGCTTTCTTTTCCAAGTTCAAAACCAAGTTTAACTGCATAGCCAGGTTTCTATTTATTCACAGTTACACCTTGTTCAGTCCTGGGAGCAGGGTACCAACTGAACTTGCCCTTGTATCTTCTTTTTCACTACAATCAGCCCCAAAGTGATCCAGCATTTTTGCAATTTAAATCAGACTTTATATCTGAAAATGTCTGCCCACAGGATAGAGCTCTTTGAAGGCAACTTTGAAAGCTATTTGGGCAGGGCAGGGAGAAATAGAACAAACTCAAAAAGATTAATATCCAGAGGTTTCTCAGTGATGCTGCCAGTTAGTTTTTAGGGATGCTGGCATTTCATTATATGAATCTACTACATTTTAATTCCTAGCATACATCTTGGTGCTTAGAGAAAGAAAGCTGTTAAAAAGCCCAGAAGAAATATTACTTCCCCAAAGAGATCATGCCTGATGTTCTTGTCAGAATCCCTGCACCTCAAAACGTTTGTTTTGACAGTCGGAGTTTCCCCCTTTGTCTCTTTTTAAACAAGAGCCATTTTTAAGGATCAAAGATCTGCGCCCTCTGAGAATTCAAACCTTCAGTCCCCTGAGCTTGCACTAAGTATATTTGCTCAAGATTTATGACAAATCCCACAGAACAACAGAGAACTGCTAAATACATTTTGAATAGGATGAAATGTAGCTAAATAACTTCTAATCTACAGTCTGCCCCTAGCTCCCTAGTAAAAGGAACCACTATTCTCCATAAAAAGAATACAAGAGCAACAAAGGACAACTTGAGGACAGTGGAAAATGTGAAAATCTTGGTCTTCTATTCATAGGCTGTCCCTTTTAAAGCGACATTTCAAAAGCGAGGCCGCTCATGAGAAAGATTTTTCTCCCTTTATGATCTGTGTCAACATCATTTGCTACAGCTCAAAACATTTTTAGCCCCTTTCTACTTCTCATGTATGTACATTTCTTATAGAAACTGAACCATACTTGGTTTTTTAAAATGATTTTCTGACACAGTGATTACTTCAGCAAAACTTTATGTTTATGATGTACAGTTTATGATGTACAGATGTAAAAGGTAAAGGTTTTCCCCTGACATTAAGTCTAGTCGCATCCAACTCTGGGGCTTGGTGCTCATCTCCATTTCTAAGCTGAAGAGCCGGCATTGTTTGTAGACACCTCCAAGGTCATGTGGCCGGCGTGACTGCATGGGGTGCCGTTACCTTCTCGCCAGAGCAGTGCCTATTGATCTACTCACATTTACATGTTTTCGAACTGCTAGGATGGCAGAAGCTGGGGCTAACAGCAGGAGCTCACCCCGCTCCCCGGATTCGTACTGCTGACCTTTCGGTCCATAAGTTCAGCAACTCAGTGTTTAAGCTGCTGCACCATCAGGGGCTCCATATAGAAACCTACCATGGTTCAAATCTCTGTTTAAAGAAATGACTTAACATTTATGTTCTATTTTTCTCCACCCAAAATGAGACACATGTTCAGTTGTACTGCAGTAACATGAGACTACAGCATGAGGCCTTAAAAGAGTGTTCTACTCTAGCATTGTAAATCCATCCTTGTGGGCCAGGATGGCCAGTCTTCCTCTTGCACTGATTTTTGCTAAAAGCACTTTCAGTAAGCTACATGTGCTTTCAACTTACTGCAGCAGCTTGGCTGTAACTCCTTCCAACCTGTGCATTACCCCTCTTTGTCTGTATCCTCCTTCTTCCTTGGTAGAATTGCACAACTTTGAAATATGACTCAATCTAGTGAGACTTCACTGTTGTTTCTAAGCCAGTGCAACCTCA
The DNA here is from genome assembly GCF_035594765.1 of Anolis carolinensis. Classification (NCBI taxonomy): domain Eukaryota; kingdom Metazoa; phylum Chordata; class Lepidosauria; order Squamata; family Anolidae; genus Anolis; species Anolis carolinensis. Next base: position 75,310,639 of record NC_085845.1, read on the forward strand.
TGCATAGAGTCACTTCCAAATGTTCCCAATACACAACCACCCTCCCTCCAAACACATAAAATACAGTTGCATTTAGCAATCTCCAGTCTTTTGGGGGAATCCATCAGGACTCATCGCTAAGCCTGGAGCCCCAGGTGTCAGCAGTGGCCACGAGGGCCTTTGCACAACTAAAACTTGTGCGCCAGCTGTGATTGTACTTTGAGAATCCGGACTTGGCTATGGTGGTCCATGCTATAGTTACATCCCATCTAGATTACTGTAATGGGCTCTTCATGGGGCTGCCCTTGAAAAGTGTCTGGAAACTTCAACTAGTCCAAAGATCTGCAGCCAGATTATTCACAGGTGCTGGATCCAGGGAGCCTGCTACAGCACCTGCACTGACTGCCCAATTCAGGCCCAATTCAAGGTGCTGGTTTTGACCTTTAAAGCCCTAAATGGTCCAGGCCCAATTTACCTATCTGATCGTATCTCCTCATACCAACCTGCCTGAGTGTTAAGATCTTCCAGAGAAGCCCTTCTCCCTTCTCCTACTGTCACAAATGCGGTTTGCCTTCTCGGTGACTGCTCCGGCCCATTGGAACTCCTTCCCTAAGGAGATTAAAACAACCCCTTCCGTGACATCTTTTTAAAAACAGCTGAAAACTTTCCTCTTGAAGCAAGCTTGCAATGAAGAAATTTAATTTGGAATTATAGTAAGGCTAACTTTCAGTATTACTTGAATTGACGAGTCTCCGCAACAACTGTATCTGTTAAATGCTTTAAAAATGTTTATTTATATCTCACTTTATAGTTGATTTTATTGCTTATTGTATAGGTAAAGGTAAAGGTTTCCCCCTGACATTTGACTCTGGGGGTTGGTGCTCATCTCCATTTCTAAGCCGAAGAGCCGGCATTGTTGGTAGACACCTCCAAGGTCATGTGGCCGGCATGACTGCATGGAGCGCCATGACCTTCCCTATTGATCTACTCACATTTGCATGTTTACAAACTGTTAGGTTGGCAGAAGCTGGGGCTAATAGTGAAAGCTCACCCCACTCCCTGGATTTGAACCGTCGACCTTTCAGTCAGCAAGTTCAGCAGCTCAGCGGTTCAATCTGCTGCACCACTGGGGTTGGTTGTATGGTTGATTTGTATTGTTTAAAATGTTGTGACCCGCTTTGGGTTTTTTTAGGGATGAAAAGCAGGATATAAATAAATTATTATTATTATTATTATTATTATTATTATTATTATTATTATTATTATTATTGTTGTTGTTGTTGTTGACACAAAGACAAAGTATGACACAGCAAACAAGATATATATGCTGGATTTCATATCACAAAATTATTATTATTGTATGATACAGCAAACAAGATAGATATACTGGATTTCGTTTCACAAAATCAGTGAAATGATTTATTATTATTATTATTATTATTATTATTATTATTATTATTATTATTATTTTATTGTATGACACAGCAAACAAGATAGACATGCTGGATTTCATATCACAAAATCACAAGTCGAACACTTCCCAAGTGTCTAGGACTGTGTGATGTATTTTCGGATGATGCGTGCAGATCCCAGTAGGGTGGCCTTTTGCAGTTGGCAAATTGTGATTTTGTCAATGTCTATTGTTTCCAAATGCCGGCTGAGATCTTTTGGCATGGCACCCAGTGTGCCCATCACCACCGGGACCACCTGCACTGGTTTCTGCCAGAGTCTTTGAAGTTCAATCTTGAGGTCCTGATAGCGGCTGAGTTTTTCCTGTTCTTTTTCGTCAATGCGACTGTCACCTGGGATGGCAACATCAATGATCCAATTTTTTTTCTTTTCCACAACTGTGATGTCTGGTGTGTTGTGTTCCAGAACTTTGTCAGCCTGGATTCGGAAGTCCCACAGTATTTTTGCGTTCTCATTTTCCAATACTTTTGCAGGTTTGTGATCCCACCATTTCTTTGCTGCTGGGAGGTGGTACTTGAGGCATAAGTTCCAATGAATCATTTGGGCCACATAGTTGTGCCTCTGTTTGTAGTCTGTCTGTGCGATTTTCTTACAGCAGCTGAGGATATGATCAATGGTTTCGTCGGTTTCCTTGCAGAGTCTGCATTTTGGGTTGTCAGCTGATTTTTTTTATCTTGGCCTTAATTGCATTTGTTCTGATGGCTTGCTCCTGGGCTGCAAGGTTTATTGTTTATTATTATTATTATTATTATTATTATTATTATTATTATTATCATTATCATTATTATTATTTCTATTCTGCAAGGAGAAGTTGCCAAACCTTGTCTTGGGCTGCAAAATGGGCATTGAAAGCCTTGCTTAATCAACGAAGGAATCACCTCCAAAAGTATGCAGTGACTTGAAATGATGGGCATCTCATCCCTCATGCAGTAATGTCCTTGGTACATTTCAAGGCCACCATTACTGTTCTTATCTTTATAATATCCCTTTGCTTCAAGAAATAACATTTGGCCCTGTTTTTTTTTTTCCTTTTCCTGGAACTGATAGAAATGTTAAGGAACAACAAGGCATTTACCTGAATGTTCTCGAAAGAAAATGGCATCTAGACCGTGGAAGCCAGGAAAATGCTAATCGCATGCCAGCTTTATTATTTGGGGTATTTTTCAGTGAGAATTGACAGGACAGCTGCCAGTGATTACCAGGCGCACCAGGAAATGCTGAGCTGCCAAGGAGTAAGGCGTGAGGCAGGGGATTAGCCCCAAAGTAGAATCTCTGCACCTGGTCGTCCTACAGCTCCGTAGACCATCCGGAGAGATTTTATGACTGAGATCTTTATTTACAATGAAACTAATGCCAAAGCAAGGCCTTTCATGTCACTGCTATTAGTGATGATGCCAATTAGAAAACGTTTTGCCATTTTTTTTCTTTTTGAAAAAGCCTGGATTAAAATTAAATATGGAGGATTTAATTTCATTTAACTACTCGTTGATCTAATCTGAATGTGTAATATAGTTCAGGGGTGGGCAAAGTGTGGAGACCCTCCCAGGTGTCTGTTGGGATATACTTCCCGTCCTCCCTAGCCAGGATTGCCAGTCCTGTGGGTTGGTGGAAGTCAAATAGTGCCTAATCGGCTACACTTTAGAAGTCTCGCCCTAAGAAAAAGTGGGACATTAAATTAAGTTAAATTCAGTTAAAAAAATGAACCTAGCTGAATGTCTAAATATCTAGAGAAATATCAAGTATATGTGTGTGTCGATTTGGATCTGCATGCCTTCAAATCATCATTTTTTAAATAGCAAACCCATGGATTTCATAGGTTTTTCTTAAGCAAGTTTTGCCAATCCCCTTGTCTGAAATATAGCCTAAAGCACCTGGTAATCACATGTAGTTTCCAATTCAAGTATTAACCAGGATTGACACTGCTTATTTTAAGATCAAACAGGGTATAATAATAATAATAATAATAATAATAATAATAATAATAATAATAATAATAATAATAATACTTTATTTATATTCCGCCCTTCTCCCCATGGGACTCAGAGTGAATTGCAGCATATAAAGCAGACACAGGCAAACATTTAACACCTTGTTACAACCGCATACAATGAGATACACAAACACAGGCAAAGGCTTCTCCCTTCATTTCCAGCTCTGCAAGCGGTGCTCATCTCTGGCTCTGGGGGAGGTACTCTTTCTCCATTTCCAAGCCAAGGAGCCTGCATTGTCATCTCGTGGTCGTATGGCCAGCATGGCTCCTTAGCGTGCCTTTTTGCCTTTTCCCGTTGAAGTGGTACCTATTTATCTACTTACATTTGCATGTTTTTAAACTGCTAGGTTGGCAGAAGCTAGGGCTAACAGCAGGAGCTTATCCCATCCTGAAGATTCAAACTGCCAATCTTCAGGTTAGCAGTTCAGCAGCATAACGCTTTTACCCATTGCACCACCACAACCCTAAAAATATCTAGTTAAAGATATTTATACAAATGTATAGATTCATAGTTGGAAGGGGTCTCATGGGCTATTGAGTCCAATCAAGCTCAGTGCAGGAACTCCAGCTAAAGCATTCCTAGCTAGAAGTGATTTGGCCTCTTTCTGAAGGTTTCTAGAGATGGAGACCCCCACCACCTCTCTTGGCAATTTATCTCATCGCTAGACTGATCTTCATGTCAAGAAGTTCTTTCTAATGATCAATTGACATCTACTCTCCTGTCACTTAAAATCATAAGACCTGACCCTACCCTCTGGGGCAGCAGAGAACAGGCTACCTTCTCTCTGTGACAGCATTGGGGTGTTTAACGGTGGGATCATGTCACCCTCCGTCTTCCATTTACCACCCTTGACCCCTTTACCAAGTCTTCCATTCCTCTTACTATAATTGTTGCCTTTCTCTGAGTCTGCTGCATTGTGTTCATTTCCATCTCCAGATGAAATTTGACCAGCACAAAACACAGTGGGCCACAATAATCAAATTGGAAATGATGCTTCTATTAGTGCTGGTTAAAATAGCACTTGCCTCCTTTACTGCAACGTTGCTAGCTTATGTTCAATTTATGATGAATAATACTAATCCCATGCCGACCCATGTATACCCCATTCTATACCCATACATTTTATTTTTTGTGACCTAAACATAGAATTTTGTACAGTAGAGTCTCACATATCCAACACTTGCTTATCCAATGTTCTGGATTATCCAACGCATTTTTGTAGTCAATGTTTTCAATATATCATGATATTTTGGTGCTAAATTCGTAAATACAGTAATTACAACATAACATTACTGCGTATTGAACTACTTTTTCTGTCAAATTTGTTATATAACATGATGTTTTGGTGCTTAATTTGTAAAATCATAACCTATTTTGGTGTTTAATAGGTTTTTCCTTAATCCCTCCTTATTATCCAAGATATTTGCTTATCCAAGCTTCTGCCGGCCCATTTAGCTTGGATAAGTGAGACTCTACTGTATTTGTCTCTATTGGATTTCATTTTATTAATTTCCTGCCCCATTTTCTAGCTTAACAAGATTCTTTTGAATTTTGCTCCTATCTTACTTCCAACTAGCTTTGTGCTGTTAGCTCTGCATAGGGTTGCCTTTGAAGACTATTTAGAAGCTTCAAGTAGTCCAATGGACAACAGCCAGGTTAATCACTGGAGCGGCGTACAGGGAACATACAACTCCCCGTTACATCAGTACGCTACTGAGCAGAATTCAAAGTGTTGGCTTTGGTCTATAAAGCCCTAAACGGTTCTGGTCCAATTTACCTGTCCAAATACATCTCCCTTTATGAGCCACGCAGAACACTAAGATCTGCCAGGGAGGTCCTGCTCTTGGTCCTTCACAGATGCGATTGGTGTGGACGAGAGACAGGGCTTTCTCAGTGGTGGCCCCTTGGCTATGGAACTCTCCAATGAGATTAGATCAGCCCTCCTCCCTCTTAGCATTTAGGAAACAACTTAAGACTTGGTTGTTCAAGCAGGCATTCTGTGACGCCCCTGGCTGCGAGAGCACTGGAAATCAATACACCAAGGCCAATAAACAGTCTAATATCTTTATTAAGGAATTAAGAAATTAAAACGAAAACAAGCAGAAAGTATAGTTCATCAATAGACCTTCCAGGAAAGGTCAAATATAGTCCAGTAGTATATTGTCCAATATATAATATTAGAGTTTAAAGTTTGTAATCCAAAAACCGAAACACACTCAAACTTCCAAGCAGTTTGAGTGGGGAAAACGTCCAAGTCTTTCACTAGAGTTCAAAGCAAGTCCAAAGGCAAGGAATTGAAGACAAGGCTGGATACACGGCACGACAAGGCAAGGCTGGATTCATGGCAAGACAAGACAAGGAACACGTCTAGGCAAGGCATGGCAAGGCTGGAAGATAGCGGACTTAAACGCAGTCCACACTAGGCTGGAAGCGAAGTTAATCCTCCAAACTGACACGTTGACTCCGCGCTGGCTAGCCAGCGCACAGAACTTTTAAGGAACTTCAAATCTCTTCACAGAGCAGGTGTCCAAATGCTCTTTTCCCAAGGGAAAAGAGCTAAAACAACATCTTCACCAGATGCGATCCTCCCTGAGAGTTCTCAGGGGAAAATAGGTTAATCAGCAGATTCCCTTGCTGCTAATCGCGCACTTCATCTTTGTCCAGCTTTCTCCTGTCTGTTCGTTTGCACAAACATTTTCCTATCAAAGGGAGGAGAGCTGGGAAGAGAAGACTCCGTTTCAAGGCCCTTTTTAATGAGCACTGAACTAGAATTGTCAATAGGGAACATCTGGAACGGGGCAGAGTTTTGCTGAATTGGCACTAAAGGTGTTTCCTCATCGCTGTTGTCCACAATGGAGTCAGGTTCACGGCCCAAGGGTCCATGGGACATCACACATTCTATGAATGACAAAAATCTGGAAATATGGAAGTAGCTAAAATACTCTGGGCTTGATGCAAGGTCTAACACAGGCATAAACATTGTGGAGCTGGGCTGAGAGAGCAGGGCCGGGTGGGGCTGGGCAGAAGGGGGCCGTTTGTATGCTGGACGGGGAGGGCCCGTGAGGGGTAGGGCCCCAGAGAGGGCGGGAACAGGAAGGGGCAGGGCAGGGCCTGGGTCATCCTCAGGTTGTCCTCCCAGCATAAGGACGGGGCTGCTTGCCCCATCCTTATGCCAGGAAGAAGGCAGGATACATGGCGACTGCCTCACTCCTCCTCCCTTGATCATCGGGCTATCCTCCTGGCATTATGCCAGGAGGAGGGTGATACAGGTGGTGGCTGAGAGTGTTCTGGAGGACTCTCAGCCACCATGTGTCTTCCTTGAGCTGTCCTCCCGGCATAAGGATGGAGCCACTTGCATCATCCTTATGTCGGGAGGAGAGTGAGACATGCAGTAGCTGAGAGTACTCCAGAGGGCTCTCGGCTGCTGCGTGCCTTCCTCCACCATCTTTTGGGCATAAGAACATGAAGGACTGCCGTGTCCTCCTGCCAAGAGGACAGGGAAAATAAGGAGGGCCTGAGGTAACCAACTGGGGGGCCGCATCTGGACCCTGGGCCTTAGTTTGCCCATGCCTGGTCTAAAGGTTTTATGATGGGTCTGTGATTGTTGTTATAGTTTTATAGTTTTAATGGTTTTAATCTATTGTTATATATTGTTGATTTGATATGTGAAGTTTTATATATGTGAGGCATTGAATTTTGCCACTGATTATGTTGTGAACTGCTTTGAGTCCCCCCAGGAGTGAGAAAAGTGGTATATAAATGCAATAAATAAATAAATAAATAAATAAATAAATAAATAAATAAATAAATAAATCTAAGTGATTAATTAAAATGCCCTGGGACAGAACCCTGAAGCGCTCCACTCAAAACTTCTTTCCAGTATGATGTGCAGCCACTGATGACGATTCTTGGAAAATAGTTTTCCAACCAATTGGATCCAGCTGATAATATTCCCCTTCTATTCTACATTTAATAAAAAGAAAATAGGGGCCCTTATCATGTGCTTTCCTGAATTCCCGAGAAATCTCAGCCTTAGTGTTCTCACCATCTACTAAACTAGTGATCTGACTGAAAAAGAGATACAATATTAGTTTGGCAGGACTTGTTCTTGACAACTTATGTTGGCTCCTATTGATTACTGCATTGCTATTAAGATACTTTAAGAAAAAATCCAGCATAATCCAGTCTAATATTTTCCCTGGTATCGAGGTCAGGCTGACTGGTCTGTAGTTCCCTGGATTTTCTTTTTGACTTTTTTGGAACTATTTCCTGTGTTGGACTTGCAGATCAATAACATCTGGAAGGCTATACTTCCCTGCCCACTTGCCTAAATAGACGCAAGAGCTGATGTAGTTGACATCAAATATGTGGATAAAAATATTCAAAGATTCATCTATATTTAAGGGCTAATGATGACAACAACAGTGTTTCTTCAAGAAATGACACAATGTTTGGTTGCGTTGGCTGGGCTGCCAGCTGCAGAGATCTCTGGAGTCAATTTACTTATGATGTCAGACGCTGTTTTTTCCTCTTCCATTTTGGGCAAACAGCCCACTATGTAATCTCCAGAGACCAATTTGAAATTGTTGGTCACTTGCGTGTCATACGGCATAGAAGCAAACTTGTGGTGAGAACGTCTCTCCTGGGATTAGGAAGGTCTAAAGTTGAAAATAATGATCTTCCATAAACACAACAGAGCAACTGCTTTGATTGAGAAAACATGTGTTGTCCTTCAAGTGAAAGCAGATGGCTATCGCAACGACAGTGATGAACATGATAACTCTCAGGGCAGTGCAACCGATTGGATCTTTCTGGGGCGTGTTGACCTAACTCTCTGGGTTTGGGGTGAAATTACAGTAAGTTTTTTTTAACTGCACTGATGTGTCCAACTGCCGGGTTTGCACTGGGGAAGATGAAAATAATGGCCAAACTCTCCTGCTATAAACCCCACACAAAAAACTTGACCATCCTTGGTTGATCTTTTGTGTTCTTAAATGTAATTTGCCAATATATGGAAGCTGTATTGAGAGTTTGAGCAAGCATAAAGTTCTACAAACGGGTAAATGAGGTTTCCCATATGTTCATTCTCCAACATAATATGCTAAAGAGCAAAATGAGAATTGTGCTGGTCACAGCAGGTGAAAAGATATGACCGAGGCAGGGCTGAATGGCAATCAGGTGCTATGGTGTACTTGCCAAGACTAGTGCAAACAGATGCAATGAAACTATGAGATCTTTGCTGTGGCTCTGCATCCTGCCAGCATCTCTTGGCTGTACTGGCTGGTGGAGACCCAAACTCTTAGATGGACATTATTTCCATTTATGACAGAACAGATTGTCTAAGGATGTTTGTTATATATCAGAACCAATAAAAATTTGGATGGGTTTGGTAACAACTCAGATCACATTGATCATTACTTTTCTGTCAATTGATCTAAAAGCAAGCAACAGAATCAAACCATGACCTAAATATGATGATGATGATAATAATAATATACAATCACACAGTCCTAGACACTTGGGGAGTGTTCGACTTGTGATTCTGTGATACAAAATCCAGCATACCTATCTTGTTTGCTGTGTCATAAAATAATAATATTGTGATGACCCATGGGCCTTGTAGTCCTGCTCAGGACATTGTAATCCCTGATGAAGAAGAAAACTTGGGTTTTTTACCTTCCCAGTCAGAACTGGAATCTTCTCAGCCAGATCTTTCCCAGGCAGATCTGGGAACCTTGCACCTGCAAGAAAGTTGTGTCCCAGAAGTATGTCAAACAAACCCAGAGCCCACATCTCCCGTGTTCTTGCGCCGTGAGTTTTGTAAACAACAGAGGGGTTTGGAAGCAGCTTCGCGCAGGAGTGCTAGAATTGCAGCTAAGAATGTAGCCAATTAAGACTGCTTTCCGTGAGAATCTTTAGGGAGTCAAACATCTGGTCCCAGAGTTTAGCTTTCGTTTCTGGTTCCCAGAGAACTGCTTCGGCAAGAAAGTTAGACTCTATATAGGTGTTTTACCCGCGTAGTAACTTCGCGGAGTCAATTCGTCAGCCTCCGGAGCGAGTTGTGTCTGGACAGCGCGCTCCGTTTCAAGCCTCGTTCCTGCTCAAGCCTTGCCCTGCTTTCCAGCCTTCGCTCCAGTTTCCAGCCTTTGTTTACCTACGGACCTTGCTTGTTTTCCAGGACTATACCTTGCCTTGTATCACGGATTTTACCAAGTTATTCCACGGACCTTGTTCTTGTTCCTTGTTACCTTGTTCCACGTTTTAAGCCTTGCTTCAAGTATCAAGTTATTTCCTAGCCTTGCTCAAGTTTATGGACTAAAGGACCTTGTCATCTCCCCTCACTTTGCCTGGCAAAGTGAGTGTTTCGGTTATTGGATTACAACTTTGGAACATAATATTTCATATTGGACATTGCTTTTTTGGACTAATTTTGACCTTTCCTGAAAGGTCTGCTTCTGAACTAACTTTTACATTTATTTTTATTAATCTTATATATTTCCTTAATAAAGATATTAGATAGAATCTGGCCTCTGCGTATGGTTATTGGTGCTCTGTAGCCTGGGTCGTGACAGTTTGACTCCGCCACCCTAAGCACCAATTAACCTCGGCCAGAATGTCTACCGGAACCGTACCTGGGCCGAGCGGCCAGCCGATTACCTACACCATCGACAAGGATGAGGTGGATCGAATCCGTGATAAGCTCAATGCCCAGGATGGAGAAATAAAAGGTTTGAAGGAACGCGGAATCCGTCTACCGGCCATGGCGTTGCCAACCAAGTTTACTGGAGAAGCTTCTAAGGTTCATGTTTTCCGTCGCCAATGCCAAGCTTATCTAGAGGCCCGTGCTGCCGAATTTCCCCAAGAAGACATCAAGGTGGCATGGGTTTACAGTCTTCTAGACGGGCCAGCGGCCAACTGGGCGACGGCACTGTTCGACCAAGCCTCTCCACACCTAAGATCCGCGCAACGCTTCTTGGACCACCTTAAAGAGACTTGGGGAATCGAGGACAATTTGGAGGCAGCCGGTCACAAACTCCGTCGCCTCTTCCAAGGAGACAGACCTATGTCTCAGTACATAGCCGAGTTCCGAGTGCTGGCCCACAACACCGGCTGGAATGATGTAGCCCTCAGAGGACAATTCCGGGAGGGTCTCAACATCGAAATGCTGGAGGAAATCTCCAAGGTGGATCCTCCCCAGACCCTCGAAGCACTCATTGATCAATGTTTACGGGCTGAAGTCATGATTGCCAACAGGAAACAGTGGGTTCGAGGCCAGAGCGGTAGAGCTGGGGCAAAACCCCCCGCTCCCGCCAGCGTTCAGCCACGTCCAGTGTGGAGACCCCCACCACCAACCCCATACCCCAGAGGAAGCGAGGAGGTGCCGATGCAGTTGGGCAACGTGCGTCCCAGATTAGATGCCGCCGAGAAGGCCCGTCGTCAACGCTTAAACCTCTGTTGGTACTGCGGGAACGGGGGCCACTTCGCCAGAGAGTGCCCAGCCAAAGGGAAGCCTGCCGCCCGTCTTGCGGCGGCGTCCTCCACGGAGACGAAGGCGTCTGAGCCGGCTGGCACACAGCCGGCAGGGGAAGCCAACGACCGGGCGTAGAGAGGCTCGCCAACCCGGTCAAAAAACCCGTTCAAGAGCCGCCAACCGGGGTCCTGTTCCTTCTCGTGGTCACCTTATGGTCAGCAAAAAGGGGACCCGTCATGATCCACGCCATGATAGACTCCGGAGCCACCAACAATTTCATTGATAGAGAGTATGCCGACTCTCTGGGATTACAATATCATGATTTCAAGAATGCCCGTGTGGTGCAAGCCATAGACGGCCGCCCCTCAAGACGGGCCCCGTAAGTCAGTGGTCGGAACCCACCAGGATGTGGATAAGGGAACATATGGAAGAGATTTCCTTCTTTGTTACCGAGGTTCCCCATTTCCCTGTGATTTTGGGAATTCCATGGCTGACTCTCCACGACCCAAGCATCTCCTGGTCCAACAGAGAACTGCAGTTTGCTTCACAGTACTGCCAAAACCATTGCCTTGTAGCCAAGGTCTGCCATGCCACAGACACCGAGCCCATCATCACCCTGCCCAAGAAGTACTCCGAGTATTGGGATGTATTCAATGAAAAGGAAGCCGAGAAATTACCCCCACATAGACCTTATGACTGTGCCATTGACCTGGTGGAGGGGGCCCCGATCCCGCGAGGGCACCTATACTCCCTGACTGAACCAGAGCAAGAAGCTCTCAGGGAATTCATAGAGACAAACCTTCGTAAGGGATTCATTAGACCCTCTCAATCCCCAGCCGCCTCCCCAGTGATGTTTGTGAAGAAGAAGTCAGGGGAACTACGCTTGGTGGTGGACTACAGAGCATTGAACAATATCACCAAGCGGAACAGCTATCCCCTACCCTTAATCTCGGATCTACTGGATCGGCTTCGAGGAGCCAAGGTTTACACCAAGCTGGATCTTCGGGGGGCTTACAACTTAGTTCGCATCAGAGAAGGGGACGAGTGGAAGACCGCCTTCCAGACCAAATTCGGATTATTCGAGTCCCGAGTTATGAATTTTGGATTATGCGGAGCTCCCGCAACGTTCCAGCATTTTGTCAATGACATTTTTCAGGACTATCTAGATAGGTTCTTGATAATCTACCTGGACGATTTTTTGGTGTTTTCTAGATCACAATCAGAACATGAGAACCACGTCAAAATGGTGTTACAACGATTGCGGGATCATGGACTTTATGCCAAGTTGGAAAAATGCGCTTTTGATCTACAAGAGGTAGATTTCCTTGGTTACCGTATCTCGCCTCTAGGGCTCTCCATGGATCCAGCCAAGGTTTCAGCAGTATTGGAATGGCGGGCGCCAACTAACAAGAAAGAGGTGCAGCGTTTCTTGGGGTTCGCGAACTATTACCGCAAGTTCATTCCAGATTTTGCCCGCTGGTCTGACCCAATCACTAGCTGCATCCGTGGAAAACAGCCCTTCCGCTGGACTGATCAAGCAGAGAAAGGGTTCCAGCAACTAAAGAAATTATTCACGTCCCAGCCAATTCTACAGCACCCAGATCCTGGAACCCCTTTTGTTGTGCAAGCGGACGCCTCTGATGTGGCAATTGGGGCTGTACTCTTACAACCGGTGGGAGACCACCTTCATCCCTGTGCCTTTTACTCCCGTCAACTAACCACACCAGAGAGAAATTACACCATTTGGGAAAAGGAACTACTGGCCATAAAGGCAGCCTTTGAAACTTGGAGACATTGGCTAGAAGGGGCCAAATTTCCCATTGAAGTCCACACTGATCATCGAAATCTAGAACATCTAAGAACTGCCCGCAAACTAAATCAGAGGCAGCAACGTTGGGCTTTGTTCTTTGAACGTTTTAACTTCCAGATTCATTATGTGACCCCAGCCCAAACCAAGCAAGCAGACGCCCTGTCACGTAAACCGGAATACGCTGCAGGACGCAAGGAGACCTTTGAATCCCAATTACTACAACCCGAGAACTTTGCCACGCTCACAGTGGGGAACACCAAATCCACTCCCATTGGTTCAACTTCCTCTACTCCAGGACCCATCTGTGCTCAAGAAATCAGGGCTAGTCAGCAAGCAGATGCCTGGGCGCAGGACCAACTTCGCCAAGGTCTGCATTTTCCCTTTTCGCTTAAAGATGGACTGCTATGCTATAGAAATCATGTTTATATCCCACCCGGACCGGGCAGGGAGAAAGCGCTTCGTCTGTGTCATGACTGCAAACCAGCAGGGCATTTCGGACTATTTAAAACCATGCATCTGATCCTAAGGGATTTTTGGTGGCCCAAGATCCGCAAAGATGTGGAAAAATATGTCAACACCTGCCCAGTATGCCAGCGCTCCAAGATAAGAAGGCAGAAGCCCTCAGGGCTTCTGCATCCCCTTCCTACCCCATCTCGGCCATGGGAAATAATTTCTGCGGATTTCATCACTGACCTACCACCTTCCTGTGGATTCACCACGATCCTAGTGGTGGTGGACCTTTTCACCAAGTTAGCCCATTTCATTCCCTGTGAAGGTCTTCCCACGGCCAAAGAGACTGCAGATCTATTCCTTCAACATGTTTTCAGACTACATGGATTGCCCAAGAGTTTAGTCACAGACCGTGGATCTCAATTCACCTCTCGTTTTTGGAAGGCACTACAAAAACTATTGGGCATAGACTCTCGCTTATCTTCAGCTCATCATCCCCAAACAGATGGGCAAACGGAGCGCACCAATGCCACTTTGGAGCAGTATCTTCGCTGTTATGTAAACTACCAACAGGACAATTGGGCTTCTCTGTTACCACTGTCAGAGTTTGCCTATAACAATGGAGTTCAAGCTTCTACAAAAGAAACGCCGTTCTTTGCAAACTACGGCTTCCATCCACGTTTCTTTCCCCCTGTCATTGAAACTTCAGAAGTTCCCGCAGCAGAGGATTGGCTGCAGGAACTCACAGCGGTACAACAACTTTTGCTCCAGCAACTAGACCAAGCCAAGGAGGACTATAAACGCCACGCTGACAAACATCGCCAGCCGGGCCCCGAAATCAAGGTAGGAGATCGGGTTTTTCTGTCCACTCGCTTTCTGCCCTCCCACCGCCCTTGCCGGAAGTTAGATGCCCGTTTCATTGGCCCCTATCCAGTGGTGGCGCAATTAAACCCCGTGACTTTCAAACTCCAACTTCCGCGTTCAATGCGCATCCACCCAGTGTTTCACCGTTCCCTGCTCCTTCCGGCGGATGGTGTGCGTCCTGATACAGACCAACCGGCCCCCCCTCCTGTTTTGATGAATGGGGAGGAGGAGTTCGAGGTTGAGGACATTTTGGATTCTCGCTTTCACCGCCGCCGCCTACAATATCTCATTGACTGGGTGGGTTTTGGCCCTGAGGAACGCTCTTGGGAAGACGCCTCCACAGTCCATGCTCCTGATCTAACCCGTCGCTTTCATCAGACCTATCCCGCCAAGCCGCGACCTCGCGCCTCGGGGAGAGGGCCCCAGTTTGGGAGGGGCCTTGAGGAGGGGGATAGTGTGATGACCCATGGGCCTTGTAGTCCTGCTCAGGACATTGTAATCCCTGATGAAGAAGAAAACTTGGGTTTTTTACCTTCCCAGTCAGAACTGGAATCTTCTCAGCCAGATCTTTCCCAGGCAGATCTGGGAACCTTGCACCTGCAAGAAAGTTGTGTCCCAGAAGTATGTCAAACAAACCCAGAGCCCACATCTCCCGTGTTCTTGCGCCGTGAGTTTTGTAAACAACAGAGGGGTTTGGAAGCAGCTTCGCGCAGGAGTGCTAGAATTGCAGCTAAGAATGTAGCCAATTAAGACTGCTTTCCGTGAGAATCTTTAGGGAGTCAAACATCTGGTCCCAGAGTTTAGCTTTCGTTTCTGGTTCCCAGAGAACTGCTTCGGCGAGAAAGTTAGACTCTATATAGGTGTTTTACCCGCGTAGTAACTTCGCGGAGTCAATTCGTCAGCCTCCGGAGCGAGTTGTGTCTGGACAGCGCGCTCCGTTTCAAGCCTCGTTCCTGCTCAAGCCTTGCCCTGCTTTCCAGCCTTCGCTCCAGTTTCCAGCCTTTGTTTACCTACGGACCTTGCTTGTTTTCCAGGACTATACCTTGCCTTGTATCACGGATTTTACCAAGTTATTCCACGGACCTTGTTCTTGTTCCTTGTTACCTTGTTCCACGTTTTAAGCCTTGCTTCAAGTATCAAGTTATTTCCTAGCCTTGCTCAAGTTTATGGACTAAAGGACCTTGTCATCTCCCCTCACTTTGCCTGGCAAAGTGAGTGTTTCGGTTATTGGATTACAACTTTGGAACATAATATTTCATATTGGACATTGCTTTTTTGGACTAATTTTGACCTTTCCTGAAAGGTCTGCTTCTGAACTAACTTTTACATTTATTTTTATTAATCTTATATATTTCCTTAATAAAGATATTAGATAGAATCTGGCCTCTGCGTATGGTTATTGGTGCTCTGTAGCCTGGGTCGTGACAAATATAGAATCATAGAGTTGGAAGAGACCTCATGGGCCATCCAGTCTAACCCGCTGCCAAGAAGCAGGAAATTGCATTCGAAACACCCCCAACAGATGGCCATCCAGCCTCTGCTTAAAAGCCACCAAAGAAGGAGCCTCTACCACACTCCGCAGCAGAGAGTTCCACTGCTGAACAGCTCTCACAGTGAGGTAGTTCTTCCTAATGTTCAGGAGGAATCTCCTTTCCTGTAATTTGAAGCCATTGTTCTGCATCCTAATCTCTGGGGCAACAGAAAACAAGCTTGCTCCCTCCTCCCTATGACTTCCCCTCACATATTTCTACATGGCTATCATGTCTCCTCTCAGCCTTCTCTTCTATAGGCTAAATATGCCCAGCTCTTTTAGCCATTCCTCATAGGGCTTGTTCTCCAGACCCTTGATAATTTTAGTCATTTTAATAATAGCTTTGTCCCACTTTCTGGAAATGACTGTAAACTTCCACTTAAGAGTGAATCTTCATTACTTTTAACTGCCATAGCCCAATGCAGTTGGGTGAAGCACAAACTCCTTGGCAGAAAAGACTACCATGTTTCCCCGAGAATAAGACAGTGTCTTATATTAATTTTTGCTCCCAAAGATGCACTAGGGGGTGTCCTATTTTTCCACGAAGAAGAATTCACATTTATTGTTGAACCAAAAAATGAATATTTATTATATACTGTACCAGCATAACCAGATAAACTGTAAATCCTATCAAGAATTTCTTGTTACTGCCATTATGTCCATGTACAACAATCTATGATATGTATATTTACCGATCCTGCATGCTCTGTTTGGCGGGCATGCTTCCAAACAAAAACTTTGCTAGGTCTTACTTTCAGGGGAGGCCTTATATTTAGCAATTCAGCAAAACCTCTACTAGGTATTATTTTCAGGGGATGTATTATTTTCGGGGAAACAAGGTATTACCGAAATCAGCAAGACTTTGTAAAACTATAACTCCCAGGATTATATAGCTTTGAGCCATGACACTAAAACTGGAGTCAAACTCCATTAATTCTATAGTGCAGATGCAACTATGTTTGTGGCTGTAGAAAGGGCTAGCAAAACTTGGGAAAAGGCAAAGGCAAACACGAGAAGAGGAAACTACACGGCATTCTTAAAAGTAAATGTTAGCACTTGGAAGTACCTCCCTTAGCAGGCTTTTTAAAACCAGGTTTATAAGAGGTCATGAAGAAACTGGCAATAGTAATAACCTTGAAAGTTTCTTGATTAAGCCTTGTCCTGGAGGATGGGTGGCCTGGCAGCGGGATACATAATGAAGCACCCCCGCTCAACACTCACACACACAACTGGGCAGTAGAGGTCAACACATAAACATTAATGCCTATTATCTTTTCACCTGCCCTTGCCTCTTCAATGGGATTCATTCTGTGGGTGGGTTGGGGGAGGCTTGCCAGCTGCTGAAACATTTAGAAACTGAAATCTGGAAAGCTTGCCACCCCCGATGTGACCCCCTCACATGACCCTCTTTTCTCTGCTCCAAACCCCTTTTAATGAATAAATAATGTTATAGTTTACTCCTAGAATACTTGAGTAAAAACCTCAACAATCTGTACTGAAGCATATTGATACACGTTGCAATGCTTGTACATTTATCAATGGAACAGTTTTGTGAAACACAAATGGGAAAATGACATTGAATGTAAAATGGCATTTCAAGCACTTGTATTTCTGTAGACCTGTGTTATTGACATTAATCATAGGAATTAATCAGATTATATTTGGGTTGAACATGTCTTGGTTTAGAGCACGAGGATTTTGTGAATGCGTATGACTGAATAAGACCACAAATCATATGCAAACATTTTTCTCCCTATGGCTCCTTCTTTCTTTTAATTTTACTGGTCACTGATTTATTTAAAGTACTGTATGAAGAAGGGGAAATTTTTTTCTAATGCAATAAAACACGGAGAACACATATTCATATACTTAGGTGCATTTTTTTCTGGAGAAGAGATCCACAGCTGGCAATATGTTATTATTTTAACATTAATTTCATATTAAATAATGTGAAAAGGTCCCTGGTGATATGAACTATTCACAGTAAATTAGTTAGTCTTTAAGGTTCCATAAATCATCCTCTCCATGTATTTTTGCTTCAACGGACCAACAATCTTCTCATTCTGAAATCTCCTTCTAAAATAATGACTCTGTGTATATGCCTCCAAATCATCCATCAATTTATGGCAATCTCATGAATTTCTTGGGATCTTCTTAGGCAAGGTAAGAGGTGGTTGTGTTAAGTCCCTTCTGCACTGCCATATAAAATCCAGGTTATCTGCTTTGAACTAATTATATGGCAATATAGTTAAAGGTAAAGGTTTAACCTGACATTAAGTCTAGTCGTGCCTGACTCTGGGGGTTGGTGCTCATTTCCATTTCTAAGACGAAAAGCCAATGTTGTCCATAGATACCTCCAAGGTCATGTGGCCTGCATAACTGCATGGAGTACTGTTACCTTCCCACCAGAGTGGTACCTATTGATCTACTCACATTTGCATGTTTTCAAACTGCTAGGTTGGCAGAAGTTGGGGCTAACAGCAGCAGCTCACCTCTCTCCCAGGATTTGAACTGCTGAGCTTTCAGCAGCTCAGTGGTTTAATCTGCTCCGCCACTGGGGGCTCCTAATATGGCATTATAGACTCATATAATGTAGATTATCTGCTTTGACAACCTGGATTATATCACAATGTAGCAGGGGCCTCAGTTCCTTCTTATGAAATGTAATGTACAGCACCTGATACCCACTAATGCTCTCCCATCCCAGTACTAACCCTGCTTAGCTTCCAATATGGGATCAGGTGTCTTTAAAGTACAGAGATGCTTTCATTTAATTCTGTGAAAGTTGTACATTTGGATTAGACAACACATGACTGGGATTTTGTGATCTCAGACCTGGTTCTGCTTCTCTAGGTCTGGTGGACGGGAGAACTGTTAGGATAAGAACAGCACAAATAAGTGTGCTCTGGCCCCCATTACAATGGATACTGCACATTCTCCAGAGAACACTTCTCTTTTGCTTCCTCCTTTGTTTCCTTTCTTAGACTTAGATTTCTTATTTGAAGGTCATGATCTAAACCAGTGGTTTCCAACCTTTCATCCTCCAGTTGTTTTGGACTTCCAGAAATCCCAGTCAGTTTACCAGTTGTTAGGAATTGTTGGAGCTCAAGTCCAAAAATACCTGGAGGACCAAAGGTTGAGAACCACTGCAGTCTAAACAATGTGGCTGATGTTTGATGAACCAGGTTTAAAGATATCACCGGGAACATCACTAGACACCATATCTAGGTCTCAGGTGTGGGGTGTTCCCCTATCTGGTAACCTTACTTGAGACCCACCAAAGCTCATAACACCATTCTGCAACCATGTATGGAAATCTATTGTTCCGCACTCTCCATCAGGAATCCACCAAACTTGTTGGTGGGCAAGGGAAATGCCACTTGTATTAACCTCTCTACCTGTAAATGTTGTACTGACTTTAGGGGAAAGGATGTCATAGGTTGAGTAGACATGTATCCAATATTTGAGGTGCTTGGTATTCTGCTATGCTGTTCACTGAGTGAGTTAAGACCATGCAGTGTGGTTTGATTAGAAACCAAATCACACTTCTGTGACTTCTATGACTTCTAGTATATTGCCAAGTAGTAGCAATAGTAGTAGTAGTAGTTTTAAACTTTGTGTTTTCAAATACATTACAACTTGTACCCTCGGTTCACTTCTGACATGATAAATAAATAACTTCTGTGACAATACACAAACCATCCCAGTTCTACAAATGCCATTAATTGCGAGGCAACTTTATTGAGCAGCTGAATGTATTAATTTCTCTTAATATCTGGCTGTCTACTGGTGGATGAGCAATAATAAATCTTAGCATTACGAGGTCACCCTCCTTTAACCAGATCTAATTCTATATCCGGCTTTTTATAACTGGATGTTAAATTGTGCAATGTATATATAAAGCATAATTCATCCTTGTGGGGCATTTTGGTTTGTTTAATTATCTGCTGGGGCTCATTTATTCAGAATAGTCTTTTTCTGTGTAGGATTTAGGCACAACATATGTGCAGTGTTTGCACACACACTGCTTATTATGACCAACTTGCCATGGCTTATGGATAATGTAACAACAGTAAGGATCATCATTATCATTAATAATATCTACTCCCTAGTGGTCAATTTATTTTTATTCAATAGCAAATTTATTGCGGAAGACAGTGGCAGATAATGAAAAATTCAGTGTCGCTGAGAGTAAACTGGCCCCTGCTTTCCTTGACAGCCTGCCAATTCCTCAGCTGCAGAATTACCCTACTATCCATCTTCATAAAGAAGTCTTTCAAAAGTGTTATTAAACAGCAGGAAGGAATGGCATACGACAGCTTCATAAGTCATTAAGAGGTAAACACGGAGCCAATTCATCTTGGGAATTCCTCACACACTCCTAAACATCCCAGTGTTGTTAGTATCCGGCTACACCAATAGTTCCACAGGAAGCTTTGAGATAGGGTCCTTTTTAAATGTTAGTTTTCACTGGAGCTCAAGTCAAGCCTTATTTTCTTCTTCTCTTAGTTTCATGATCCAGATTAATACAGTTGTCATATATCACCATAGCCAAATTCAACATCTCCAGGAATGCGTATTGCTCACTAGCATTAATTGTGCAAATGCACTCCTAGCCATTGCTAAAACCTGGAATTCCTGGTAGAATCCAGGAGTATATCGAAATGTCAGCTACAAGCCATAGTTGGTTTGATTGGATCATTCAAGAAACAACAGAAATCCCAATGAAAACAGTGAGTCATGTGGATATACTGAAGGACAGCTTCCTTGAAAAGCTGGCTTTGTCTCCACCTCTAAATAAGAATTCTCACCTTCTTCAATGACATTTTTTCAGTCGTCAAATTTCTAGTATTGCTATACCGTTCAAGGAAAAACTGAGGCTGAGCATTTAGAAATAGTTTAGACATCCAAAGTAAAGGGTCAGGCAACGTTACCAAGGGAATGCAAACACAGCAAATGTGAGAATGGTAGGTGTGAATTGTTTTCATGGTCTCACTGCTAGAAATTTGGGGACTGAAGGAAAATCACTGGGGAATGAACATTCTTGTTTGGAGATTGTTGCTAAGGAAATGCAAACATAGTACATGTAAGAATTCTAGGTGCACACTCTTCTCAGTGTGAATCCAGAGTGTAGCCTAGATTTTAGAAGTATGGACCCATTCTCATATTTGCTGCTAAGTATTGGAAGGTCAAAAAAGTAACTTCAAACCCTTCAATAAGGCTCTATATCCCAGGATCTGATCCCAGGTTTTCTGTTTATCCCAGATTATCTGGTATTGAGGACTCATTTAATCCAGTTTAAAGCAGAAAACCTGGGATCAGATCCTGGGATACAGGGCCTGCCTCAAAAAGCCATAGAGACCGAACTTCTGATAATATCAGAGCATGAAAAAGTTACTCTTTTGGACCCTAGCTTCTAGAATCGCTCCTCAGATATAAAGCAAGAAAGTAACTTTTCCAAGTTCCTATCGTAACATAGCTCTAACAAATAGACATTATATAATGATTAGCTCATGTTTGAAACCTGGCTGTCATGGATATAAATCAATAAACTGAACACACTACTGCAATGATCATAATAAAAGAGATAGAACCTTGGGACATTTTGGCAATTTAGACTAATGAAAATATTCAGAAAATTGACCCTATAATAATAATAATAATAATAATAATAATAATAATAATAATAATAATAATAATAATACTTTAATAATAATACTTTATTCTTATATCCCGCCCCATTTCCCCAAGGGGACTCAGGGTGGCTTACAAAGGGATCGTGCCCAAACAATATAAAAATACAACAGGAGGAACAAATCCAAACACAGCAATAAATACATCAAGAAAAAGCATACAACAACAACAATTTAAAAACAATTAAAACATGTTCAATGCCCTGGAGCAGTATAGTTGGTACTTCAATCTTCAGACTAAGGGCAAGGAATAAGGTTAACAAGGTGCAATGCCTTATAACTTCTAGTGGAATAGTATAGCGATAAGGTGCAAAGTGTTGGAATAAAAAGCGCTAGGGGCTTACTTTGATGTTCTTCTATGGAAAGGCATACCAGATTGTATAAGTTTTAATGCATTATTAATAGACAAAACAGATACATATAATTACACATTGGGTTTGTGTTCTATACATCTCTTAAATTTGATGCTTTGGCAGAGGGAATCACACTAATCCATATTTGTATATGTATATGTATATTTTTAAGTCTGAAATTAAAATGATTTGGAATAAAATGGGAGAAAAACCCAATTCAGTGAGAAATCTATGGTTACTTGACAATGACTAGAGTTGTAACTCAACACATCTGGGTGGCTTAAAAAAGGGTGATGAGAAATATAGCTAGGTTGACTATCTTTAAAACTCCTTCAGCGAATAATATTACCTGCTAGGAAACCATACAGATACTGTAATTGTACAGAAGACCAATAGGGAGAAGACAAGGACAAAAGATCAGGTATAGGTCTGACGCGTGACTGACAACGTCATCACACAAGGTGAAACAGCGTCCTAGCATGCTGTCAGGATGCTTCCTCCTCGGAGCTTGCAGGATGCCATCAAACAACGTATAGCAACTTTCAGAGGGGTTTCCAGTGTTCCACAGAGAACAACAGGGCCAGTGCGGGAGGAAGCTGTGTGGTGATGCTTCCCCATGTGTGATGTAGAGGTGTCGCTGTGGGTGGAATGGGGTGCAGGGTTCCAGGAATGCCCTGTTACTCCGCCAATTCACCACAGAGGCTGGCAAATTGCTCCACGGGGCCTCATCAATGTAATGAGGTTCTAGGTTTCCTGGTGATACATACTTCCACAAATCCACATTTTACATCATGCAGCACCCCCAACCTTGCACGTTGTTGGAAACATGGAGGAACAGCAGAGATGTGTTTTGTTACGAGAGAGATTCTACAACAGGCACCTGTAGGCATCTCTAAGGAGGTTTGTGAAGTCCCAGCAGATTATCTTTCATTTTTACAGATATTTTATTACTACCAACCTAGTTACTATTATTTTGGTCATTTCATAGTCAGTACAGAATTCCATCGTTTATAAAAAAAATAACAAAAGTTGTTTGTCATAGTATAAGCTGGATTTACACAATTATGGCAGGATGGTTTGCTATCCTCTTGCTTTGGAGTAACCTTTCACAATGTCAGAATTTGAAGTTGGGATATAACACATAACAGACAAAGTGGCAGATTATATACATCATCATCCAAACTTTGACAAAAGAATTAACTTTAAAAAACAACAATGTGAGTTCTTGATAATAATAGGTCAGACAAGGCCATTGTACTGTCTGTAACTTCTGTACAATTGTCTCATCCTGGTCTTCCACGTTGACTGGAACAAAAGATACTAATTTTTCAGTGGTAAGTGACACAATTCAGTGGCAGAACACATGATTTTTGTGTAGATTTTGGGTCTCCAACTTAGAAGACCATTAGACTCCCCTTCTCTCTTTTTTTTATATCACTGCTATAGCTACTACTTGTGGTTGTGTACCTTCATGCCATTTCTGTCATGCCAATCCTAAGGATTTCTTAGGGTTTCTTGGGGATTTACCATTGCCTTCATCTGAGGTTGAGAAAGGTTGACTTTTCCAAGGCCATCCAGTGGGTTTCTAGAGCAGGGCAGAAATGCAAACCCTGTTCTCTAGAATCATAGTTCACTTCTCAGACCAGTACACTTTGCTGAATCTTGCTGTTATTACTACTGCTACTAAAACCACCGAAGGCTGGAATGCTGAAAATCAAAGGTGAGGAATCATTGGCTCCACAGATATTTTGAACATCAGCTCTCATAAGACCCAACCAGAATGACCAACTATAAAGGCACCTGGAAGTTATAATGCAACACATCTAAAGGGCAAAGCCTTACTGCTCTTGCTGTGATAAGATGTATAAAAAATCTAACCTGGTACAAGGTGCTTTCCTCGGATAGTTTTCCTTTAAATCTGAAACATTCTTCCTATAGTATTCATGAGTGCAGAAGATCACATTCATGGACTCAGCCTTGGTCTTGAGCCAGTGGCAGGACAGCCTTTGACAGGACTAATACACACACCAGTAGATAGACATCTAGGGCCCCTTTTACATTGCCATATAATCCAGATTATCAAAGCAGATCATCCACATGATCTGCTTTGAATGGGATTATATGAGTCTACACTGCCAGTTCAAAGCAGATAATCTGGATTTTATATGGCAGTGTAGAAGGTGGTTGTGGGCCAGATGCCATGGAGTAGGTCAGAAATCTTGCTCCTAGATAACCATGTGGTGACACTTTGGGCTTATTATTACTGTGGAAAGTAGACTATAGAAGAACTTGATGTGAACTAAATAGTCTCTATCTCCTTGCTT
The DNA here is from genome assembly GCF_035594765.1 of Anolis carolinensis. Taxonomy (NCBI): domain Eukaryota; kingdom Metazoa; phylum Chordata; class Lepidosauria; order Squamata; family Anolidae; genus Anolis; species Anolis carolinensis. The sequence goes on from NC_085845.1 coordinate 75,334,575, forward strand.
AGTCAGAGAGGGTTGCTTTTATCAACCTTTCATTGCATGCATGTGGAATGCACACATTTTAAAAAAATACATTGTTGGCAGAAATGCACAGACTATGTGGAATGCAAGGTCTTGTAGGGGGCAGATTGTAGACTTGGAGAATTTGTTTTAATTTCCACCCAAACATGTCTGTGTCTGTGTGTATCCAATGGATTATGAATCTGGATTCTGACATAAAGTTGACTATGGCTAAGCATACATCAGCTTTTCATAATTCCAGTTTACTAGTAGACTGGCAGAAGGCCAAAATCAAGAACTTGTTCACCAACATCAATCATGAAGGTCTGTACATCTTATCAGTAGCTACGTTCTGTCATTAGGAATAGCCCTGCCATTAGCCAGAATGAGAGCAGCATGCTCTCTAGGCATCATGAAAAGACAGAAAATTCTCAATTATCCCATTTGTTTCTTGAGTATCCATGTATGTCAGTATGCCTATATGTGTTTTCAAAATTGACAGCTAAAGGACACTTAGGCTACATCTATACTATTACTTACCAGGAAAAAAGGCCTCAGAGCTATTCTGATGTAGTATCAGAAGCATCCCTTCAGTCCTTTGGCCATTCACATGACTTGTTGGGCCGGGGCTATTGCCACCACCAGCAAGTAGTTTTCTTACAGATGCTAAGTGACAATATCATATCATCAGCTTCTGGGAAAGAGCTGCTGGCTGTCAATGATGGAGTGATGGATCTGTAGGTGGTGTGTCAGATCCAGCCTGATCCTGGTGTTCACACTTCCAAAACTGTGGGATCACTCCAGAGCTTCCAGAAATTAAATTTCACATTCTGTTCTCGCAGATTAGCACCTGGAGGCAGTGATTATGCTGAAAATCCATCTTTGTATCATGTGGATTCCCTGCAGCAGCTGTGCAATGAGTCCACATTATTTTGACCATGTAGGCACAATCTTCGAAGATTTTCTGCCTCTTACACCGTAATATTTCATGTAGCTATAAGTGCTGCGTATCTTGACTGAGAAGCCCCCGATGGCTCAGCGGGTTAAACCGCAGAGCTGCTGAACTTGCTGACCAAAAGGCCAGCAATTCGAATCTGAGAAGGGGGTGAGCTCCTGCTGTTAGCCCCAACTTCTGCCAACCTAGCAGTTCAAAAATATACAAATGTGAGTAGATCAATAGGTACCACTCTGGCGGGAAGGTAACAGCGCTCCATGCAGTCATGCCAGCCACTTGACCTTGGAGGTGTCTATGGATAATGCCGGCTCTTTGGCTTAGAAATGGAGATGAGCACCAACCCCCAGAGTCGGACACGACTGGAGTTAATGTCAGAGAAAAACTTTTACCTTTACTATATATATATTTGTGTACTGAAAAACACTTTTGAAGCACTAATGTTTTTTATTCACTAGCAAAATCTCAGTTTTCCTAACAGATCAGAGATAACAGGTTACTCAGTCTAATAACTGACTTAATGTCAAGGGAAAACCTTTACCTTTTACCTTGACTGGGGAAGGGAATTGTTTGTTGTTCTGCCTCAGGAAGCAAAATGCGTTGTATCAGTCCTGTCACAATATAGCTACTTGAGTAGGGTTAAATACAGAAAACTTATTTCCCTTCTGGGTGTTCCTACACACTACAGTCAAGACTGGACAGGGACAATGCTGGTCAGAAGATCCTGAAAACTGTAGTCTTACAAAACAAAAGATGTTTCCTTCTAGCCATGGTGGCACAGTCTCAAGGAATTAAGCATTACGACTAAGATTCATAGAGATAGTAGAGCCAATGGAAGCATAGCACTGCTGCGGAAACAGGTGGGAAAGTGCCTCCTTTCAGGCAGTGCAAAAATGCGAACAAGTCTTTGCAAAAGACATTTTGTGCCTAAAGAGTCCAGGATTGCTGTTGCTAAATTCAGGGAGGGCTTCTAATGGCAGATTTGCCACTAGGCTCTCAGCATTCAACTTGTGAGACTCAGGATAATGTGATAGTCTGAGTATTGAATAGCAACTCTGAAAACCAGAATTTGAATCTCCCCTCTGCTATGGGAACCAACCTACTGGGTGACCTTGGGCAAAATCATCCTCTCTCAGCCCCAAAAGAAAAGGGCAAACCCCCTCTTAACAAATCATGCCAATAAAACCCCATGACAGGTTTGTCTTAGGATCGCCCAAAGTTGGAAATAGCTTCAAAGTACAAACTGATAAGGAGCCCTCTTCCTGGATCGGTCCTTATTCCATAATGTGGCTATGTTTGTTTGCATACTTGAGGACTAGAATGTCTTAATCACAATACCAGATTCTCTTTGTGTTATGTGGTCTGTCTGTAGCTGCTTTCTATATGCTTAGTGTTAACTCCTCTAGGAGTCCTAGCAGCTCTGTTATTTACCTGGCCAAGCTGATTCGAAATGGGACTGCCAGCAATTCATTGCCTTCCCAAATAAATGTTTCTAAAAATAACAAGGGAGAATAACATCTGTTTTTCTCATAGCCATTACACATCTCCTTTTCTTTGGATCTGATCCAATTTGCTTTGCAGGGATAATACCTCGGAGTCTTGCAGATTATTCTGAAGGAGAAAAACCTCTAAGAGGAGGCCTGCCGAATCGGGCCAGAGGCCTATCTTGGCAAGCTTGCTCTTTCCCACATTGGCCAACCAGATCTCTGTGGGAAATCTACAAACAGGGCATGAGTCGAGAGCCCATTCTCCTTTATTCAATGTGCCTGAATCTCCAAAGCGGAATGCACCATGGCTCTACTGCAGGCATGGGCAAACTTTTTTGCCTTGGGGCCGCATTGTGGGATGGGCTGAGAGGGATGGGCCAGGTCGGGTGGGAGGGGGGCCATTCACATGCTGGATGGGGAGGGCCTGCAAGGGATAGGGCCCCAGAGAGGGTGGAGGCAGAAGGGGGCAGTGCCTGAGTCATCCTCACGTAGTCCTCCCAGCATAAGGACAGTGCTACTTGCTGCATCCTTATGCCAGGAGGAAGGCAGGACACGTGGTGACTGCCCCAATCCTCCTCCCCCGATCCACAGGCTGTCCTCCTGGCATTATGCCAGGAGGAGGGCGATACCGGCAGCATGTCTTGTTTTGTCTTTCAAGGACAGCCTTAAAACACTGTGGTAAGTAAATGAAAACTGCTTTATTTCAGCAAAACATAAAGTACAGCACACTCAGTGGGATAATGCAAAAGGAAGCAAGGAAGTCTTAGGGTAAACACAGTTCTTAGTCTCTGTTAAATTCCCAAATCAAATAGCAGTCTTACTTCAGACAAAGAAACAGCAGTAAATCCTTAGGAACAGTTTCCAGATGCAGACTTGAATCAGGCACAAGGGGAGTGAGGAGTCAGTTTGTTACCAGCAAGAGCTGGCTGCACCTGCTTCTGTTTTATAGCCCTGAGTCCCCTCACAGCTGCTAGCGCAGCTCCTAATTACTCAACTGCATTTCTGGCAGCTATTCTAGCTGAACAACATCTCTGCTCTGTTTCTTTTCGCCTCTCCTAAAATGTGGGCACTTGCAAAATCTCCTCAGATTCCAACTCACCCTCAGATTCATGAATACTTTCCTGCTCCCCTTCCTCTTCTGAAGAAGAGGAATCCCTAACATGGCAGCTGAGACTCTCAGCCCCCACATGTCTTCCTTGAGCTGTCCTCCCGGAATAAAGATGGGGCCACTCCTTATGCCGGGAGGAGGGTGAGATATGCAGTAGCTGAGAGTGCTCCAAAGGGCTCTCAGCTGCTATGTGCCTTCCTCCCCCATCTTTTTCATATAAGGATGCAGAGGACCACTGTATCCTTCTGCCAAGAAGACAGGGAAAATGAGGAGGGCCTGAGGTAAGCACATGGGAGGGGCCGCATCTGGTCCCTGGACCTTAGTTTGCCCATGCCTGCTCTACCGAGTGAGGGATTTGGAAAATAGAAATCCAATGAAATAATGTATCAAAACTCATTTTAGATCATTTTGTGAGTGCATGTGTATGTCTGTCTATGTTTGGGGACAACACACATGCACGCACCAGGAATGATGTCTTGCAGAAGTGTGAGGGATTTTGGGAGTTGAAATCCAAGAAAACAATGTATCAAAACTCATTTTAGATCATTTTGTGAGTGCATATGTATGTCTATGTTTCAGAAGAACACACATGCACGCACCAGGAATGATGTCTTGCAGAAGTGTGAGCAAGTCAGTTGAACTGGATCTAAAGAAGAGAGATATCCAATGCAAAGACGGTGATTGTCCCAGTCTCACGATTGTCCCAGTCTCAATCATCCCCAGTCTCAGGGATGATTTTGAGGCAATGAAACAATGAGAAGAATGACAAAACCTATGCCTCAGTTTGCATCCTTAAGATGATAGGACTATGATAACACTAGGTAACAAAATTTGAACAATTTTCTGTTCCTGGTTTGAAAGTGTTATTTCTTGTTTAATTGTGTGGTACTTACTTTGAAAGTAGTTGTTATATTCCAGAAACTTCATTTCTGTGGCTTTCACAAACTATGTTGAATTCATTGAAACTCTAAGAGATGTTCATTGAAAAACTATAGCAAAATATGCTGCAGGATGTTCCACAAAAACAAAGTTTTTGCAGTTTAACAAATTTTTCCCATGTTTTTATGATAGACCCAATTGGGAAATGACATTTATAATCCAGGAAAGAAAGCCAAACATTTCCCTTACTCCCATTCTATGACTCCAAATCAATTTATTTTGCCATATTTCTCCTTCTTGCTTTGTTTTTAAATCTAGCCAAGGCAAACACCTTGGCAAGCAGCCCGCTTTTGAGGCCAATACACTACATGCAGTGCCACCTCCTTCATTGTCCAGGTAGGTGGGGACTCTTTCCATTTGCCTAGTCAGGTCTCATCAGGATAACAAGCTGCCTCTGGCTTTATTCATTCTTTGCATAATGGCCTTGCTTTTCATTTCCAGCTAGGCTACATCATCGGCTTTAGACACAACTCTTCATAACGTTTTTGTAGTTGTTTTGGTTGGAATCTCCTACACATTAATGTCCAGCCTTTAATAGCAAAATAAAAGCCCTCTTTGGAAACAGTTGTGATGAGGTATAGAATATGTCTTGGACTGGCAGTGGGTGTAACTTTTCCTGTTCTTGGATTTCCCTTCGCCACACACCCTTCCTTTTTGGCAACCTTCAGGGCTTAGGCTTCCCATTTGGAAAATGGTGTTAGGCCCTTCCCATAACATTCCACAATAACCGATGGCATGTTAGTATAGCAAAAAGCTGTCCTTCTAAAATAGTCCAACAAGAGATTTGTGAGCAGAAATATCTAGAAATATCAAATGACTGGGATGAATGATGTAATTAATTGCATTTCTTCTCACTCTTCTCTTATAGGGCTCAGGTTTAAAGGTCTTCTCTCATGCCTATACTTATTCTGCTTTCTTTTTTGTCCTGAAATATAAGCTAGCTCTGTTGTAGTCCAAACTTCTATCATTGTCCTTGAAGCCTTCTCAAAATGTGTACTTACCGTGTTTCCCCAAAAATATGACAGTGTCTTATATTAATTTTTGCTTCCAAAGATGTGCTAGGTCTTATTTTCAGGGGATGTCTTATTTTTCAATGAAGAAGAATTCACATTTATTGTTGAACAAAAAATTTGAACATTTATTATATACTATATAATAGTTGTCATCACAAACCAACATAACCAGACAAACTGTGAATCCTATCAAGAATTTTTTGTTACTACCATTATTTCCATGTACAACTGGTATGTAAATTTACCAATTCTGCATGCTCTGGTGTTCTGTTTGGCAGGCGTCAGGCATGCTTCCAAACAAAAACTTTGCTAGGTCTTACTTTTGGGGGAGGCCTTATATTTAGTAATTCAGCAACACCTCTTCTAGGTCTTATTTTCCGGGGATGTCTTATTTTCGGGGAAACAGGGTATATGTTCTGTCAAAGCAAAGTGAAGTCCAGGGACTGAATCTATGTCTGCTTTTCTGTCCACCATAACAACCAAAGTGGTGTGTAGTAAAATCACAATATAATGGCAAAACAGAAACAGAACATTCTTTTAAAACAGGTTAAAGGTTAGTTGAAATGGGTTTTGACAACTTGTCAAATATGCAGTAAAGTCAGAGCCTACCTGATTTCTCTTGAGAGTGAGTTCCATAGTCAAGGTGATGCTACAAAGAAAACTTTGTCTTGTATAATGGTTCAGGACCTGCTTATCTTCGCAATTGCCTCCTACCCTACCAACCCACACGGGTCTTAAGATCTTCCGGGGAGGCCCTTCTCTCGCTTCTGCCTTCATCTCAAGCACAACTGGTGGGGATGAGGGAGATGGCCTTCTCGGTGGTGGCCCCTCGGCTCTGGAACTCTCTCCCTAGGGAGATCAGACTGGCACCTACCCTGACCACCTTTCACAAAGACCTAAAGACATGGATTTTCCAGCACACTTTTGAGCAAACAGTCCCGCCAGATACTCAGCCCACTTAAAACTTATTATCAGTTATTGCACTTTATCACTGTTCCTTACCTTTATAGTTTTAGTCTTTACTGAGATTGTGCCTCCGCCCCTATTTTTGATCGCCCTTATACCTTCTAGGAGCCCTATTCAGAGTTCTACACAATTTTACCCTCTGGATGTTTTAGTTATTATTATTGTCCTGGTTTTAATTCTGTTGATACGTTTTATTATTTTATGTAGCTATAATGTTTTTAATGATTGTTCTGTGTTTTTAACTTGTGTTGTTGGGCTTGTCCCCATGTGAGCCACCCCGAGTCCCTTCAGGGAGATGGAGGTGGGATAGAAAAATAAAGTTATTATTATTAGTATTATTATTTGCCTTTGGGTTGGTGAGACATGTAATAGACATGTAATAGAGTTTCTGCTGAAGAATTCAAATGATGAAAAGGCTCAGACAGAAAGAAGATACGCTGTTTAAAGCTTTGTAGATCACAACAAGCATCTTGAATTGAGCTTGAAGCCAGTGCAATTGGTCCAAGACAGATGATATAGGACTGCAACAGTGCACATTGGGCAAAAGTCAGGCAGCTGCATTTTGTACTTACAGCAGCATCCAAATCTTTTATAAAAGCAGGTCAGTGCAAAGCACAATGTAGATGTTTCATTGAGATGCAATTAAAGAATGGGTTATTGAAGCCAAATCTTCCTTCCCAAGGAGAAGCCCCAATTGGTACACCAGCTAAAACTAGACAAAGGCAATTCTGGCCAGGGCAACCATTTGGTAGCAGTGCTAGGTCCAAGAGCACTCTCCCACCATGTGCCTGGTCTTCAAAGGGAGTACAAGAAAATTGTTTTTTTCGTGTCAGGAGCAACTTGAGAAACTACAAATTGCTTCTGGTGTGAAAGAATTGACCATCTGCAAGGATGTTGCTCAGGGGACACCCCGATGTTTTACCATCCTGTGGGAGGCTTCTCTCATGTCCCCGCATGGGGAGCTGGAGCTGACAGAGGGAGCTCATCCATTCCATCCAGATTTGAACCACTGACCTGTCGGTCAGCAGTCCTGCCAGCACAGGGGTTCAACCCATTGCAACATCAGGGGCTCCAAGATGGAGTTGAAAAATAAAAAGTTTTTGGGGAGATGGGGCGGGATATAAAAATAAATAAAATAAAGTTTATACCTTGGATAGCTCCTTTAACATTGAGACTGAAACCTAGAATATGTTTGCCATCCCACTGCTATGGAAACTGCCAACCCTCTCTGCAAATAATATCCCATTTGTTTTGGATCTCACACTGGTAAATAAAACTGTAATTTCAGATCTGTTATTGGATATTCTCAGGTTGAACAGCTCTTTACAATGAGAATAAAGGTAAAGGTAAAGATTTCCCCTTGACATCAAGTCTAGTTGAGTCCGACTCTGGGGACCAACGTTGTCTGTAGACTCCTACAAGGTCATGTGGCTGGCATGACTGCATGGAGCACCGTTACCTTCCTGCCAGAGCAGTACCTATTGATCTATTCACATTTGCATGTTTTCAAACTGCTAGGTTGGCAGGAGCTGGGGCTAACAGAGGGAGCTCATCCTGCTTCCCAGATACGATCTGCCAACCTTTCGGTCAGTAAGTTCAGGAGCTCAGTGGTTTAATGTAATGCCTCACCAGGGGCTCCTTACAATAAAAACTTGCACTGCTAAAGAACAGGACCCTATATACTAATAACTGCAAAGTTAATGAAGTAATTTGAAGACAGTGATTCGGATGTTTGAAGGCATTGCAACTGAAAATGAAAAGAAGGATTTATGAAAGTTATATACTGGGCAAAGTTCTAAAAATTATGCAGGGAATGATAATCTTTACCCCTGCAGTTGTGTTACTGGGATTAAGTTGAGGTGATGTTGGAGTCAAAAGCCTGGCAAATGAATGCAATTTTAACAGCAGCCAAGTTAATTTTGGCAAAAAAATTGGGGCAGAGAGGGGGGAGAGATACCTGAAAACACTGGAGACTAAAGTATCATAGACACAGCCAAATTATCCAGCTGTATTTTTTGAAAACAGGGTAACTGGATGAACAACAAACTTTGTACTGATTATTGGTGGAAGCATAATAATGATAAAATGCAGATGAACATAATGGAAATATTGGAAAAATGGCAGGATATGCAGGCTCACTGGTGTGAAGATCTATCATTTTATACTTGGGATTATTAAAGTGCAGCCTTGGGACTGGATGAAGCTCCCCAAGACTATTTCTGAGATCCTCAACCCCTCTAGATTACCCGTATTTCCTTTTTCTGACCAAAAGAAAAGGAGGATCATAGAATCATAGAATCATAGAATAGTAGAGTTGGAAGAGACCACATGGGCCATCTAGTCCAACCCCCTGCTAAGAAGCAGGAAATCTCATTCAAAGCACCCCCGACAGATGGCCATCCAGCCTCTGCTTAAAAGCCTCCAAGGAAGGAGCCTCCACCACAGCCCCGGGGAGAGAGTTCCACTGTCGAACAGCTCTCACAGTGAGGAAGTTCTTCCTGATGTTCAGGTGGAATCTCCTTTCCTGTATTTTGAAGCCATTGTTCCGTGTCCTAGTCTGCAGGGCAGCAGAAAACAAGCTTGCTCCCTCTTCCCTATGACTTCCCTTCACATATTTGTACATGGCTATCATGTCTCCTCTCAGCCTTCTCTTCTGCAGGCTAAACATGCCCAGCTCTTTAAGCCGCTCCTCATAGGGCTTGTTCTCCAGACCCTTAATCATTTTAGTCGCCCTCCTCTGGACGCTTTCCAGCTTGTCAACATCTCCCTTCAACTGTGGTGCCCAAAATTGGACACAGTATTCCAGGTGTGGTCTGACCAAGGCAGAATAGAGGGGGAGCATAACTTCCCTGGATCTAGACGCTATTCCCCTATTGATGCAGGCCAGAATCCCATTGGCTTTTTTAGCAGCCGCATCACATTGTTGGCTCATGTTTAACTTGTTGTCCACAAGTGGAGGTGAATTGTTGCTCCTAAAAGCCTCCAAAAGAAACAATTTGCGGCAAACAATAAACTGTATACTGTTTTATTGTTGTTACATTTTGCATAAATTACTAGATTTGTATTTCTTGGTTCTTTTTGTAAACATCTTCGACAATAATCAACTTATATACCCCAAAGAATTTGGCCGACTCTGGTAAATTTTGTTTCATGCTTTTGTTCTATGTTGATATAATTTATTTATTAGGTTATGTTTTATCTTAATTTTAGATATTAAGTTATAATTTGTTTTATATGTGGGATTATTATTTTTACTATTATGTATTTAGGTATTAAGAAACACTGCCAAAAGCAAAGTTAAAACCCAGTATTGAATATGGTAGTTAAAATGGTATTAAACATTTTTATGCTAAGATGACAATGTGGCAGTAATTTTGAGGTCTTGGTCTGTCAAAAGATAATCAACATAAAACCTTACAGATCTCCCTGGTGAACTTTCTAAAATTGGATTTATAAAATGTTTATGAAGGTCTCAGTAAAAAGAGCAGTACAACAAAATGTTTGTATTGGTTGTTGTATTCAAGCATTGAATGATTGCCTTTTAGTGACTGGAATCTGCCCTGAGTCCCTTCGGGTAGATAGGGCGGAATATAAATAAAGTTGTTGTTGTTGTTGTTGTTATTATCATTATTATTATTAATATTGCTTATCCCTCTTCTATGTTACTCTGTGCAACCATCAGTCATGAATGTCTCTCCATTAAGCTCTTCTTCTCTTTCTCTTTTGTTTTGTTGTACTCTGATTTGTGAGGAGGCCCAGATGAAAGCAAAGGAAACATTAAAAGAGCTGCTGTTCTTGGACTGCCCTCTATAGGGTACTAGCTTGGGGACCCAGCCGTGCCCGGGTTATTTGAGAAAGGCATTGTTTGACTGTGTTCCAAGTGCAGACTAGTTCCAATGTCATCTGGGTTCAGTGGGTGCGGGTGAACTACAGTTCCCATATGCAAGTCCTATCATCCATGGTCCATCCCCTCCAAGCAGCGCCAGGATGTAGAGTGGGTCATGGGGGCTCTGTGTGTCAAGTTTGGTCCTGATTTGTCATTGGTGGGAGTTGCAGTGGTCTCAGGAAGTGAGTGAAGGTATTGCAATTCCCATTGTCCATGGTACATCATCCTCCAAACCGCACCAGGATGTAGAGTGGGTCATGTAGGGGGGTCTGTGTCCCAAATGTGGTCCAGGTCCATCATTCATGGGGGACATAGTGCCCTATGGGAGCCATATCGAGTGAAAGTACTGCAAATCCCATTATCCATGGTCCAACCTCCCCCACATCACACCAGGGTGTAAAGTGGGACACATGGCACCTGTGTGCCAAGTCTGGTCCAGTTCCATCATTTGTGGGCATCACAGTGGTCTGTGGGAGACGATTTGGGTGAAGGTACTGCAAATACCATAATCCTTGGTCCATCCTCCCCCAAACTGCTGCAGCGTGTAAAGTGTGTCATTTGGGATATGTGTGCCAAGTTTGGTTCAGTTCTGTCATTCGTGGCAGTTGCAGTGGTCTCAGGAAGTGAGTGAAGGTTTACACCAGGATGTAAAGGGGGTCATGGGGGTTCTGTGTGCCAAGTTTGTGTCCAGATCCATCATTCGTAGTGGTTGCAGTGGCTTGTAGAAGTGGCAGCCAATCAGAAAGCTGCCACATACCCATATACATACAAACACCGATTTTGTGATTCCTTTTGACAAGAATCAGGTTCCCTACATAGTCTGTGGGGGAATGTATGACGTAATAGCAGTGTCGCATGCCAGTTACGAGAGGCGTTGTCTATGAATATCAAAATTCCCCCACTAAGCCTTCGTCTCCCTTGTGGCCAAGTTTGTGTAGAAGTGGAGTGTCTGTCTTTTGTTATGATAGTGCTGCCAAATACTTCGATTGGGGGCGGGTGAGCGGGAAGTAACAAGATTCAGCTTTGGAACACATTTCACATTCTGTTTCGATAAGTGAATGAAAACTTCTCATATGAACAGGGCGCAACAAACATTATCAGCCTTTATTTATGCATGTTTCCTCATATTCTAATGGCACCAAATCCCAGCTGATCTTGGAAGATAAGCAGGAACAGTCATGCATAGTTCCTTGGATGAGAGACCACCAATGAATACTAGGTACTGTAGGTTATATTTAAAAGAAAAGCATTGGCATAACCACCTCTGAGTATTTCTTGCCTAAGTAAACTCTATTAAATTCATGGTATTGCCATAAAGTCCACAGGTTTCTTGTGGTCACATACACACAAATAAAACATAGGAAAGCATACAATCTTTGGCTTAGTTGGGTGAAAAGCTTTTAGCCTTGCAGTTGTTAGGATGTGTGTTTTTTCTGGAGCTCAAAAATTCATTAAACAGAAATGAAAAATAGTGGTGCAAGGAACAGAAGCAGTTATTCTTGCATTCTGCAAGCTGCACACTGGAATACACTATAAAGGAATAGCGTACACATCAGCTTTAAAAATGTACAGTTCAAAAATCTTTGCACATAACTCAAAAAATGATCAGTTGGTAAAAACGCAACCGACGAAGACTCCCATTTCACAGGAGAGGAACATTGAAGCTAATAGGTAATCAGCATTGGCTCAACTATGGCACAATTTTGTTTGTTTACAACTATCTTGGGTACTTGGTGATGCCAGGGATATTTGAAAGGGTCCTTTTTTGTTTGTTTGTGGATGTTAGCAAATGTCAGTTTAGTTATGTTACGACCAATCATCCACAAAGCCTGCCAGAATTCACAGTTGGCCATGATGGGTCTCTGTGCCAAGTTTGGTCCAGATCCATCACTTGACCTTGGAGGTGTCTACGGACAACGCTGTCTCTTCGGCTTAGAAATGGAGATGTGCATCAACCCTCAAAGTCGAACACGAATAGACTTAATGTCAGGGGAAAACCTTTACTCAATAGATGTATTTATTATTAGAGATTTGCCACATCTTTCATCCATCCAGAGTGAGGTGGGTTGCCGGTCACAATATGATTAAAAGCAGCTGCAAATAGAAGCACCACAAGTCCAAACAGTAATCTTCTATGTATATAATAAAAATGAACATTATGTATGCATGGGGGGGCTGACCTACCTGGGTAGGAGTTGTAGTCAAAGAGAGCCCTCTGAAGCCCACTAGTGATGGATCTGGACCAAACTTGGCACACAAAACCCCCTGGACCAACAGAATATACTGGAAGGGTTTGTATATGTGTGTGTGTGTGTGGGGGGGGGAATCAACCCACCCGGGTGGGAGTTGTAGTTTACCCTGCATCCAGAGAGCACTCCAAACCCCATCAATGATGGATCTGAACCAAACCTGGCACACAGAACACCCATGACCAACAGAACATATTGGAGGGGGTTTTTTTTGAGGGGGGGGGAGGGCTCTCTGGACTACAACTCCCACCATGATAGGTCTATCATGGTGGGAGTTGTAGTCCAGAGAGCCCTCTGAAGCCCACTGATGATGGATCTGGACCAAGGGTTTGTGTGTGTCTGGGGGGGACTGACCCCCCCCCAGGTGGGAGTTGTAGTTCACCCTGTATCCAGACAGCACTATGAACTGCACCAATGACGGATCTGGACCAAACTTTGCACACAGCCCTGACACAGCCAATTATGAATACAGGCAGGGTTAGGAGGTGATTGACCTTGGAATGGGGAGTTATAGTTCACCCACATCCAGAGAGCACTGAACCCAGCCAAAGAAGAATCTGGACCAAACTTGGCACACAAGCCCAACATGGCCCACTTTGAATACTTGCAGGGTTTGGGGGTGATTGACCCATGAATTTGGGAATTGTAGTTCACCCACATCCTTATGCATTTTCTAATGTATAAGGATGTGCACTCATAAAAACAAAAGCAAAGATTGATTTTTTCTAAGAAATTACTTACTTCCTTACTTAGGCGATCCCTCGTAGTTCAAGGATGATGGTCCTCCATTTCTTGGAAGACGCCTGTGCATGACTTTTTTTTAATGTGTGGAGGTTGGTGCATGGCCGGTCAACACAGTCTTCACAGACTGAGGTCCCAACCGTGGTGTGATTAACACAACAAGAGTGGCTTCTCAGTCTGTTGCAGCCTTCTTCCACCTTCACAGCCGTTGTAACATGTACCATGTTATCCTCCGCCTGCTCCGCCGTTGAGGTCTTTGGGTCTTCGGATTGTTCTTGCTCTGGATCCTCCCCTGTGGCCACTCCTGGGAGTGTGTGACTCCTGTGGTTGTGCCCACAGGTTCTAAGAAATAGCAATACAACTTACTTAACCCAGGCATTGCTGGATACTTAAGCTAGTATAATAAACTATAAAGTTATACAACACAACTATTAAACCTTCTTCTTTAACAGCCAGCTAGTTGTTGCAAGCCTATCTGAACTGGGAGGTCTTCTTTTGCCAGAAGAAGGACAACAGCTTAGCCTCCCTTGGACAAGCATCTATTTACCAGGGTTCAGCCACCAAAAAAGCCCTGTCAGGAGTTTTCACCATACATACTTCAAAAGATGATGGAAGGAGAGAAGGTAAATTACTTATTATTCTTAAATTACTACAGTGAAGTCCTTTGCATCTACTCTAAATGAAATCCTCCAGGAGATCCCCGTCTATTCTTTGCCAACTCTGACATGTACATCATAATCTAGTACATAGCAGTATAATGTGTGTATAAAATATGATTCACAAAAAGCTTAAGAACATAAAGAGATAAAGTTCATAAAAACACAGTCAGTGTTCCTGTACGAAACAAGCACAAACAGCAGAAATTGTACATTGCTCAATCTCTAAGGAACGTCAGAGGACATAGACACATTCAGAAAAAATAATTTGAGAAATGTAAGAAATTCCCTTCTCTTACCAACTCCTCGTACACATCTTTCAAACTTCACATAAAGATCAACAGTTCATATTTTCCAGATAAAGAGCCTAACAATCAGGCAACATTGGAGTATGCATGGATACATTAACAGCATCTCCAGTGTGGCTTTGTCTGAAAGTGATGTTGCCTGTTTTTATGCAACTTGACTCAAGCTAACTATAATGCAAACAAAGTGTATATGCTGGAGATCTGGTTCCTTCATATATTTATACTATGCTCCATACCTTCTAGTGTCAATAAAGAACGCTGAATTTTAAAAAAAATGATAGTGTGCAAAATGTTAATTGAAACCAGAACAGAAATCCCTGTTTGTCTAGAAAGTGTTTTTTTTAAAACAGTCCCTGAGTTTCTTTCTTATTCTTGGCAGATGTTGGGCTAAATATCTAATCTTCTAGAGTGCACAGCCCCATTTCCTGCTTCAGAGTTATGAAATGCTGAAAGTTGCTAGCTTTTAAATGCCTTTTTACTTAACAGAAGTTTTCCTGCAAGAGATGAAGCCAAACAGTGCCCCCTGACGGCCATTCTACCCCTTTGGCATTTAGTTCAGATTCAGAGGAGGTGGATTTAAAGGCAATGAAACACTCTGCTAGTAATCTTTAGCAGATGGGAGCTGAACATTCAGTGCTCTGCTTTGTGTCACATTGATACAATTATTTCAAATACCAATGGTGGCAGTCAGCTAGAAGGACAATTAATTCTTAGTATCAATCACAAAATGAGAGCGAGAGAGAGATGCATATGGTAGTTTTGGCAGTTTGGCCAAGGCAAATATTTTGGCTCCACGTCCCAGTGGGGCAACTTGCACAACAACAACTTTTATTAGTTATCTAGGGATGTGTGGTCGATTAAAAAAATGGTTCAAAAGTACTTACATAACTGGGTGTGTGTGTGTGTGCTCTGGCACTTCGTTTCTAAAGTGTTTCTAAAGTGTACCTGGTGAAAATTTCATTACTATAATGAAACTAACGCAATTTCATTACTATTTCGTTAATAGTAATTGCACATGTGCATGAATTAAATAATTACTATAATTGGAGAAACTTCAAGGGCTTCTCTTTCCCTCATCTTTAGAGCTATCATAATGAAACTTGCTACAGTAGTAGAATACATTTACCACTATTGGCCCACCACATTTCAGAACATTCCACGTATCCACAGATTTTTGGGGAATTTTCAAAGTTTTTATAAACAATTTAAAAAAAAAACTACAAAAGCTACTTGAATTTTACATACAACTAGCTGTACCCGGCCACATGTTGCTGTGGCCTAGTTTGGTTAAATGGGAAAGAAAGAATAGAGAAAAATCAGGTTTCAGATATATGTGTTTTCACAATGCTTGTGAGTAGGCAATATTTGTGGTTGTTCCATTGTCTGTGCAGATATAGAGATTGCGTGGTTTGGTGACTCTGGAATACACAACATATTATTGTCCATGTGAAAAGCAATCCATGTCTAGATGTAAACCGCAGAATTCTAAAGATTGCCTCTGAGTGTAAATATAGATAGATGGATGGATGGATATAGATACTTTTCTTTCTTTGCTCTCCCCTTGGGGAGAATGTCAGGGGGCATGGCTTCCTTGTGGGCCACCCCCCATGTTATTTTTCCTGGAGTGACCCCAGTGCTCCCTCCTCCCTATTATTGCTGTTGTAGTTCTTGTTAGTGGGTAGGGCCCCAAAGATGCCCCCCCCCCCCAGTGTAAAGAGGGTCATCCTAAATGTATTCCTTCCCTTCCTTCCCTCTCAGTCACTCACCCTCAGGCCTCCCTGGAGGCCTCTTCTGCCTCCTTTCCCTGCCAGTTAGTCATCTTTAGGCCTCAGGCTTCCCTCAAGGAGGCGATTCCCATTGTGGACTGACTTCAAGGTGAAGGGAAAGTCCACTCTTTCCCTCCGCTGTCTTCCTTCCTTCCCTTTCCCCTGCCGCTTCCAGTATTACCTCAGCCCTCACCATCTCTGTGTGCCCTTCTCCTTCCTTAAACTGTTGCTTGTAGTACAGCAGCTGTTGCTTGTTTGTCCAGCAGATTACGCTGTTTGTGAACCAAAGCATGGTTTTACCTGTCTCAGCTGTAACAGATGTGTAATAGTAGGTATGTGAATACCTTAAAACACTCACCAGTTCGAATGCTATGTTTGAAGCAACTGGTGAAGTAGTTTGGGAGATATGAGGTCCCTCACAAATATACATTGCATTTTTATTTATATAGTGCCACAAGATAACCAGGGCATCAATCCCCAGAAATTTCAGAAAGATTCACACATCTACAGATTTTTGGGAATTCTTAAAAGTTTAGACAAAAACAATTTATTCCCCAAAATGCAACAACAGCAATCCCCTTGAATGTCTGTCTGTCTTTATGACACACAGCCACATAACTTCAACTTAGCACAAATTTATATTATTACTTGTTTACTTAAGTCCTCTTTAAAGATTCAATAATTTTATTTATTTATTATTAAACTGATTTTAAACCACTGGCTGCAGCAACCCTCATTGGGTCCTTCAGATGCTGAGCATTGCATTCTGGGAAATGTAGTTTAGGGCCTACTCAAACTTATATTTCAAAAGTTAATGCCTTGGTGTGTGGGAGGGAGAATTTTTGTATCTAAATTTGTTACCAGAGTAAATCTGTAGATATCAGTGCAGTTATGGTAAAGGACTGTAATCTTATTTAGGTTGTGTTTGGTTAACTGTATTTTGCTTATTAGGAAAAGTTAAGAATGAGACTTGTGCCCAGATAGGTAATCCTTTTCTTTTTTGACCTTTTGAAGTATATTTTTCATTCATTTAATTTAAATCTTGCTTTTCTCCCATATGGGACTCAAAGTGTTTTTGAAGTGTTTCAGTCCTAAAGTGTTTGACTGACTATTGTTTTCTAGTAGGTCCAAACTGAGAACCTAGGGTTACCAGTTTTGGAACAACCCAGTAGGATTGTGCTTTAGTGGTAAACCTTTAGTGTCTGACTTTTGGTGGGGGCCCCAATCTGTTTTTTGGAAGGACAGATAACTGTTTTCGCTCTGGGGTATCGAAAAATCAGTTTTCTATAGGCCTTTTCCAAGACAAGGAGGCTAGTTTACTCCATAGGCGTGCACTTTTTGGGCCTGCATGCCACAGGCACTTTCCAAGGCAAGGAGGCTGCTCATGAAAAGTAGGCGAGGAGCCAGGATCAGCTACCGATTGCTTTTGTGTTGAGCTGATTTTATTAATGGGAGGGGGCTTCCCGTTACATGCTCCTAAAGATAACAAAAGTAACGAAAGTACGGATGTAATGAAGGAAAACAGGATCCGCGCACAACTCAACAACCTAATATCTTAAATGATAACCTTTATTTTCTAGTTCAACTAAAATGGGAAAACACAGTTACAGTAAGAGATAGAATTGATGCAAGAAGAGAACTTGAGACTCCATGGCCACTTGCTGGGCCCACCCTCGACCGGTTCATCCCACTGGATGCAGAGGCTGTCGATAGGCTCATAGCTGCAGCTAGACCGACCACTTGCTCCCTCGATCCGTGTCCCTCCTGGTTGGTAAAATCCTGCTTGGAGGGATTACGTGACCCTCTGTTGAAGATAATAAACAGCTCCCTTGAGCAAGGAGTCTTTCCAAAGGGTTTAAAAGAGGCGGTGGTCTCTCCCCTGCTGAAGAAACCAGATTTAGATTGTTCGGTTCCCTCTAGCTATTGCCCAGTTTCGAACCTCTCATTCCTGGGCAAGGTGATTGAGAGGGCAGTAGCGGAGCAGTTGCAACAGTTCCTAGAAACACAGCCAGATTAGATCCCTTCCAGTCCGGCTTTCGTACGGGGCATGGGACAGAGACTGTGCTGGTCTCCATCACGGATCATCTTCGATGCCAGCTTGATCAGGGCGGGTCAGTGCCGCTCGTATTATTGGACCTCACTGCAGCATTTGACACAGTCAATTATAATCTTTTGACCCACCGCCTTGCCGTTGTTGGAGTCAGGGGGACAGCTTTAAATTGGCTGGCCTCCTTTCTTCACAACCGTGGACAGCGAGTGGAGAGGGGAGGCCTGGTCTCTGAAAGGTCCCCTCTACTTTGTGGGGTGCCTCAAGGGGCCATTCTCTCCCCTCTGTTGTTTAACATCTATATGCGACCACTTGCTCAGCTGGTCCGAGATTTCGAGCTCAAGTGTTATCAATATGCTGACGACACTCAGCTTGTGTTAAAGATGGAAGGCCGACCGGATTCTGTACCCGACAATTTTCATCAGTGCCTCGAGGCCATTATTGGATGGTTGCATTCCAGTAGGTTGAGGGTGAATCCAGCAAAGACGGAGATCCTATGGCTGGGCCGACCGGGCAGTGGGGATATCCAGTTGCCAACCCTGGATGGCAAAGCGCTACGCCTGTCTTCACTAGTAAAGAGTCTGGGAGTCCTCTTGGACCCTTCACTGACGATGGAGACCCAGGTCTCTACCGTTAGCAAAACCACCTTTTTTCATCTTTGGCAGGCTAGACGGCTAGCCCCCTATCTGTCTAGGGACAACCTGGCTACGGTGATCCAGGCTACGGTCATCTCGAGACTGGACTACTGTAATGCCCTTTACATTGGCCTTCCTGTGTCGGTGATCTGGAAACTCAAATTGGTGCAAAATGCAGCTGCCCGGCTCCTTGCGGGAGTCCCGATGAGATGCCACATAACACCAATCTTACTGCAGCTGCACTGGTTACCAATTGAGCACCGGATCACTTTCAAAGTGATGGTACTTACCTTTAAGGCCTTACATGGTCCAGGGCCAATGTACCTGAGGGACCTCCTCACTCCTACAAACCCCAGAGATCCCTCCGTTCTGAGGACCAAGACCTGTTGGAAGTCCCCAGTTTTAAGACCTTGCGTCTAACAGTAACTAGACGCAGAGCCTTTTCAGTAGTGGCGCCATCTCTCTAGAACACCTTGCCGCCTGAAGTTCGTGCCTTGCGGGACTTGTCGGCCTTCTGCAGGGCATGTAAGACACACCTGTTTCGGCAGGCTTTTGAGTTCTGTTATTGATGTTTTAAAAGGTGCTTTTAGGATGTTTTTAAGATTTTTTTAAAGATGTTTTAAATATGTTTTTAAGATGTTTTTAAATTGTTGATTTTAGCCGGTTCTTGTAAGCTGCCCCGAGTCCTAGGGGAGTGGCGGCATATAAGTTTGAAAAATAAATAAATAAATAAATAAAGAGCAGGAAAATTAATAAACTATGGTTAACAGTTTTGGAACAAGCCAAAATCTTAAACCTTGTCCAGACAAATTAGAAAAGTATAGTTACAGTACTAGTTTATTGCAGAAGACTCCAAAACAGATGGATAACAAGGACAGAGTCATAATAAATCTCTTTGCCCTGAAGCTGCTACAAAGATCTTTGGAGCTTGGGAGGGAGAGAGGTTTACATTCAACTATGTATTCTTGTGTAATCTAAGGAGTAGATAGTTTGTAAAAATGTTGCCCCTTTCTTCTGAAAGAACATTTCATTACCTTGGCCTATAGCATTACATTTGAAAGCATGAGACAAAATACAGCACTGCAAATGCTTCTGGGTTTGTAATTGCTCTCTTTTTCTTTCTCCCGGCCTCCTTTTATTCCTCTTCCCTCCCTCTCTCACAAGTCAACACTCCTGCTTTCCTTATTTTCCAATGCAAAATCTGTATTTCTTAAAGAATTAACTGTATTAAAATGACAGTTGCTCTTATTCTAGGAATCGCTGCTGTGCTGTCATCTGAAACCTGTTTACTCCGTATTCTGAAATAACAAGAGAAGTCTAATTATTTTCAACACTTGTGGGGAAAACACTTGGCGTTCTTCATAAATTTTAAACTATGGAAAATATGGAACTTACAGTTTAACATTTTCAGCCTGTCTGTACAAGAGTTTGGAGGAAATGTGTGTGTTTGGTATCCAACTCCTGTGATCAGATTAGCTCAATTGTTTGCTACTCATCCTCTACAATGGTACAGATAGTGAATAATGGCATTACAATGGTAGAACTTAAGTCGTAAGCACCAGTAAACAAAAAGTTAAAAGAAATGTTGACTGGGAACAGATTGCTCTGTGGTTGTCAAACAACAAATGCCAGATTGCAATCTTTGAGTTCAATATAAGTGATCACAAACACACACAGGCACAGAGACCATACTTACAGCTTGTACCATTGTTTTGAAGCCTTACGTCAAGCAAACAGGTGAGAATATACACTGCTACCCAGGCAATTAAAGTAGTGTTGTGTCTATGTAAGATAAAGATTCACACACTATTTTCGGAATTGTGAAAATCTCCTTACTAACATGGCTTCTGGTTCTGGCATTTTTTGAGCTGTTACTCTCCTTAAAATTCCTTACAACTCCACTTTGCCCCACCACCACTACCACTACCTTCAAATCTTACAGACTTAGCTGAATCTTGGCTTTATCACTTTTGAGCTTATCAGCTGAACTGACGGAGAAGCAACATTTGTCTCAAAAGTTAAGGGGTTGCTAGGACCATTAACTTGAAAATGGCAAGGCTTAGACCCGAAATCTCTTATCAGTGCTTAAGCCCAGCTGTGAAGCATGGAGAACCAGCTATAAAAAAGGAATTCGTGTATGTGTAGAATCCATTTACCTTTTGATAACACAACTCTAAACCAACCATCCTACCCTGGGAGTGTAGACTGAAAGAAGCACTTCTGTTTTTTTGGAGAGATAACCCAGTCACAGTGAGACATGAGGTCTCTTCTAAAATAGGCATTGCTAATGAAAACTAGCATTATTTGTTTGTTGTTTTATGGAATTTGTTGTTTTGTGAAAAGGATCTTAGTGGCTTAGAAATATCAAGAAAACAAGACACCCCCTACCCATAAACATATAATGTGATTTTTTAAGACACAGAAGGAAAAAGAAATAGAGGGAGAGTAAGAATACTGCAAACACCGGCGCCAATTCTTCAAATTAATAGTACAGTACATTATCTGTCGAGGACATATTTCCAGACCTTGCATGGATTCATGAAACAGTGGATAACAGTGAACCCAATTGTAATGAAAGACCTCTGGTCTAAAATTACCATGCTGGAGGACCTAGAAAATGCCTAGAGAGGGCATGTTTTGTTACATGTGGATAAATGAAATCTGAATACTAATCCCGTGGATATGGGAGTTTGCTGTAGTTCTTTTAATAGCAAAAGGGCATCTATCATGATCTATCAGAGATGTACTGAAGGAAGAATCAAAGTAAGGTATTGCCTCTAGTATGAATTCTTCCACCTCAAATAAAATGTTCCTTCCATAGAGTTGCAATAAAGGACCTAGAAAATTCCTAGAAAGGATACCAAGATTGGATATGCAGTTTCCTGTTACCTGTTCAGGAATGTATCTTCTGCAGATTCAGAGGATCATACTATAGGTAGGATAAGAACCAGCATAACAGGTTTTGAATTTGTTAATTCGTTAATATTAGCTTTCTCTTAGTGATCTAAAAATACAGGGTGTTTGAAAAAGAACTTCCTATTCACCATTTAAATTAAATGATGAATAGGGAGTTCTTTTTCAAACACCCTGTATTTGCAGAATTAGAAGTACTTTTACCACTAGAGTAAAAATATACTATTCTAGGCCCCTTCCACACAGCTGTATAAAATCCACATTATCTGCTTTGAACTGGATTATATTGTAGTGTGGACTCAGGTGATCCAATTCAAAGCAGATAATATTATCTCCCTTAATATTCTGGGATATAGGGCTGTGAGGAAGGGTCCTCAGTTTGTAGTTAGCCTATGATGTGTGTAAAGAGTGAATCATAGAATCATAGAGTTGGAAGAGCCCTCATGGGCTATCCAGTTCCAACCCCTGCCAAAAAACAGGAAAATCGCATTCAAAGTATCCCATACAGATGGCCATCCAGCCTTTGTTTAAAAGTCTCCAAAGAAGGAGCCTCCACCACACTCCAGGGCAGTGAGTTCCACTTCTGAACAGCTCTCACAGTGAGGAAGTTCTTTCTAATGTTCCAGTGGAATCTCCTTTCCTGTAGTTTGAAGCCATTGTTCCGCGTCATAGTCTCCAGGGCAGCAAAAAAACCAAAAAAAAAACCAAAAAAAAACAAGCTTGCTCCCTCCTCCCTCCAGCTTCCCCTCACATGTCCAGCTCTTTAAGTCACTCCTCATAGAACTTGTTCTCCAGGCCCTTGATCATTTTAGTTGCCCTCCTTTGAATGGATCCCAGCTTGTCAACATCTTCCTTCAATGGCAGTGCCCAGAATTGGTGTTGTCTGACCAAAGCAAAATAGAGGGATAGCATGACTTCCCTCTTGACACTATACTACTATTTATGCAGGTCAAAATCCCATTGGCTTTTTTAGCTGCCACATCAAATTGTTAGCTCATGCTTAACTTGTCCACAAGAACTCCAAGATCCTTTTCACACATACTGCTGTGGAGCCCTTTCTGTATCTTTGCATTTCATTTTTTCTGCCTAAGTGAAGTATCTTGCATTTGTCCCTGTTGAACTTCATTTTGTTAGCTTTGGCCCATCTCTGTCATTTGTTAAGATTAGAATTCTGAAAGGAAGGATGAGTTTTTTATCTGCTTTTTTATTTTTATTTTTCCTGTGCTTTACCTTTCATATAGTGAGTAAAAAGCTGCTAGCTTTTATGATCCATATTGACCTCTGCATTTGAAATGGTCTTAAATTTGATTGAGAAATAGAAGGAATTGAATGCTATAAAGAAGTGATTCCTTTTTTTAAAAGAAAATGAACTGTCATATTTATTTGCAATATAAAACTTTTAGTGCTATTTTCCCAGCTAAGAAACCATCTAACTATTTACTTTAAGTTTTCTCAACTATACAGCTGTTTCATAAATAATACCATAATGTATCCCAAATAAAGGGTGTTTCCTTAGCTGCAATTTCGAGCAAAATATAGTTTGAGCCTGGTTTAATGAAAATTTTTGATGCAGTGCTGTTGATATGATTTCCTTTTTTTTCCAGTCTGCACTCTGCTGTTACACCAATCCACATAATGTAGAAATCCAAAGCATCTCTAGAAAACAAATGTTAGATTTTGCCAGACGTAGTCACTGGATACTCAGAATTCTTAGCAGCAAGCAGTCCCATCTGACTAAACAGATTTTGTGCTCTGACTTTGAACTTAATGGCAGTTAGCAGATGGAAAAGTGTGGGAATATGGTCTCCAAAGGTGAGGCCTACAGCTGTTGTTGGGACCTGAGATGCATGTTTTTGCTCAGTGCTTCACCGATCTACATCTTTCCCAATGTTCAGGTTATATTTATGCATGTTGTGTTTAGCTGTCTTTTCACTGTCTGCAATGATTTAAACCAAAATAACAAGCTAAATAAACAGCAGGGACTGTGGTGGATGCTGTGGGGATTGGTGACCCAATGTAAACTTTTCAGAGCAAAATGTTGTTGAGATCTGAGTTAGAAGGAGAAAGAGAAAAAGATAGGAGGATATATCCTTTTGAAGAGTGGAATCTCTGTGAAGCATAAACATATTCCACATCAAACAAATTCTGGTGGGCAATCCAAAGAGAAGTTCTCCTCACATCAGTCAGAACATAGGGATAATAAATGATCCGTAAGGCAGCCAAGATGGCCCTTAAAGCCTGATTTAGGAGATCCTTCTTGACCAAAGAATGTCGATAGGTCCAGCTTATCACTCTGCATCACCACTTCCAGCCCTCTCTTTCCTCATAAAAAGAAACAGTTTCTGAAAGGTTTATAGTTGCTTCTCTGTGGTGAGCTATTTCTCCTTTTATCCTTTGCCAGAAGACCCCTGTCAAAGTTATTCTGCTTTTCAATTGCATCGGATGGGTTTATGCTGTACAGATAGCAAAGGAGGCATTTCATCATGGCCCCAAAGTTACTAGCATTGCCAGCAAGTGGGTTGCCTGTTGCTAAAGCCTGGAATGGGAAGTCTGCTCAGCAGCGGCACAGTAAAACATTCATGGCAATCAGATACTTGCCTGTTGTGTCTTTCTTACATGATGCATTTTCCAACTTATATTTGTTTTTTAGGCTCTTGTTCTTAATTCAGGCAGCCCTTTTGTGAAGTCTTGGCTCTGCCATTCCTCTCCTTTGCTTCAGTTGCCTCTGTTTAGGTTCCCCAATAGTGTAGATGCTCAATTTGTATTCATTTTTGGGCAGAGCTTAAAAAAAACCCCTAGAGGCCAGCCTTAGTTGGTTTAGTCAATTTGCCTGCACAGAGCTTTCTTGCTAGGACCTCTTTTCTTTCTGCAATATAGCTATAGAGTTTAGAGGCCTGGATATTGTCTGGAATCCTAGGCCCTAGCAATCCAAACAGGCATCCTAAGAACTAAACTCTTCATATTCCATTAGTCCCAGTGACAACAGAAGCTTGTGGTCAGCCCAAGTTTCACAAAGGAGAAAACCAAGTCCATCACTTTACATCAGGGACAAAAGACTTTCAAGGATCCAAGAGAGATGACTGTGACCAGCAAAATCTCATTTTGTAATGTATTGTTTTAAGCTATTTTACAGTAGTCCCGGGTGGAGTTAGCCCTTTGTTCTTCCTGTTTTCAGTAAACTTATTGTTGTACCCCAAGGCAGCATGAGCACTCGAAAACCAGACAAGAGCCAATATAACACACTATATATTTATTAAATCAATTATATATCCACAGGAAATCAGGTGTAAAGTCTGAGTAAGGAATAGTTCTTTTAGAAAGTCAGTGGTAGTTCCAAAATGGGTAAAGGAAAAGGTCCAAAATTATAATCCACAATGAGAATTCGATAGCTCTCCAAAGAAATCAAAGTGTCCATCAAAGAAATCAAAGTGTCCATGAGTTGAAACAGAGAAACAAGGCTGGCAGAAACAGAGTTCAATCCACTGGAAAAACTTTGTAGCAATCAAGGCAGCAAAGTTGTCAAGGCTGAGGCAAACTTGAATCAGGAACAAGGAATCAACTGAAGTAAAGTCAAGGTCTACTCGAGAGTCGTGGCACGGCACAGCCCAACTGGAAAACTTGGCTTGGAAACCAGCAAGGAGACGGAGACGGAGACGGAGGAAACCTCTCTCAAGGAAGAGCAACGTTGACACGGCAACAATTCTACTGAGAGAAACACTTTTAACAGATTCCAGACTGTTCACAACTTTGGGAGTACGAACTCCCAAAACTTTCTCATGGGAACACTAACCATTATCCCATCTATTTGCCAGTCTCTGGCTCCGGCGGACCCCTTGTTTTGCACTTCTCTCTCTTGTTACAAAATCTCTACGATTAAAAACCGCATTCCCAGGCATCTCAGTAACATCTGGCTCTATCTAAAGGAGTAGTAGAAGGATCTTCCCCAATTAATAAGTCTCTACAGTCAATATCTTTGGGCACCTGCAGCTGCAAAGGCCCCTCCGTGGAGGGTGAAATGTTATTGTAATCCTCAGCATTATCTGTGTCAAAGTGCATGTCCTGAAACACTGCAGGCCCTGGTGCTATGGGTGGCTGGGATCTAACACTTATTTTGGTTAACTTTCACCTTGCCTAAAGTGCCTCTGTATGTTAAGGGTCTTGATCCTAATAGAAGGTATACAGATAGCCCCTGAGTAAAGCCAGACACCTTAGCTTTCCCAAAGGCTTGAGTGTGCCATCATACCTTTGCTTCTTAAAGGATGCCTTCTTGCCTTTTATAATTTTCTCGAGTCTTCTCATGAGCCATGCTTGCAACTTGTCCTTGTCTTTTCTAATCTGTGATAAACATTTCATCTGAGTATTGATTGTGTTTTTGAAGGCTTTCATGGCCGGGATCACAGGGTTGTTGTATGTTTTCCAGGCTGTATGGCCCCAAACATAAAATTATTTTAGTTTCTACTTTATAGCTGTAATTTCGCTACTGTTATGAATCGCAATGTAAATATCTGATATGCAGGATGTATTTTCATTCACTGGACCAAATTTGGCACAAATACTCGATACGCCCAAATTTGAATACTGGGGGGGGGGATTGATTTTGCCATTTGGGAGTTGTTGTTGTTGGGATTTATAGTTAACCTACAATCAAAGAGCACTCTGAAGCCAGCCCACAATGGATCTGCATCAAACTCAGCATACTACCTACATGGCCAACATTGAATACCAGTGGGGTTGGGGGGGCTGTTTTTGAATTCTGGGAGTTGTAGTTCACCAACACCCAGAGAGCACTCTGTACCAAACTAGTGATGGAACTAATAAACTTGCTACACATACCGAACATGCCAAACCTTGAATACTGGTGGGGTTTTGAGGGGACTGACCTCAGGGGTTGGGAGTTAGAGTTCACCTACATTGACAGGATTTGCTGTCTGTTTCCAAAAAGTAAGAGGACAGGTGGAGAGATCTTCAGCATTCTTTGCCAAAGGTGTTCCTTAGACCATCAGAAATATGTGTTTTCTAATGGTCTTTGGTGACCCCTCTGACATCCCCTCGTGACCCCCCCCCCCCCGGAGTCCTGACCCCCAGGTTGAGAAATACTGTTTTAAGCAGAGGCTGGATGGCCATCTGTTGGAGGTGCTTTGAATGCAATTTTCCTGCTTCTTGGCAGGGGGTTGGACTGGATGGCCCGTGAGGTCTCTTCCAACTCTATGATTCTACAATTTTATGAGTGGCAGTCCAGTGGCACCAAACTGGGTTCGTCACTACTTGGCCAGGTAGATGCCATCCAACCATCAGGCTGGCTCAGTGCTGCACTGTGCAGACACTTACCACACTGATCTGGACTATCCCAATTCAAATCAGCATTGCGGTTTGTGGTAGATGGGTTCCTAGCCTCCTTGCTAAACCATTTTGTGTACTTTTATGGGCCTCATTTTCTGCCTATACGCCTATTTTTCCTAGCTAAATTCTTCTCTAGGATCAGAAAGGCTCAACCAATAATAGATAAAACCCATATTCCTCTTCCCAGACCACTGGAAAAGATGTGTTCATGCTTTAGGACAGTAGCTTGGAGCATTTTTGTGTTTTTTAATCACTGAAAAGAGCAACTATTTGCATTACTCCTGAATAACAAAAAAAAGTTATTGCTGAATGTGAACATTTAGTTTAAGAGCGGCTGGCTACCTTTTGGAGATGTTTGAAGGGAAAAGTTAATTAACTGTGTGTTTACTAGAGATGTGCGTGAAAATTTTTCCTTTGTTTCCTTCATGCTATTGTTTTGTTTCAACCGTTCAACTACACAAAACAAATGATGACATTTTCATAGGAAATGAGAGGCAACATTAAAATGAAAGCTGCACAGTCATCGTGCTTGCTTTTGTTTTCTTTCGTTTCCGCCCCGTAACAATATGCAGGTACTAAGAGAGGGCTTACAGCTGATGTGTACCAATGGGTGTTAATATAATAATATTTATATATATAATATGTATATTAAGAAGGATCTGGGAATGTGACCTCAGCCTGGGAGAGCAAAATGCTTCCCTCTGCATTACATCTGATCTGTGGCAATGGGGGTTAAGATAATAAGATTTTTATATATAACATGTATATTAAGAAGGATCTGGGAATCTAATCTCAGCTGCTGGGAGAGGGAAATGCCTCCCTCCACATTCGATCTGATCTGTGGAAATGGGGATTAAGGTAATAATATTATTAATAACAGTAGTACTCTGGGGAAGATCCAAACGTTTTAAAAGTTGGTGGACTAAAAGGGATTGAAATGGCCTCTGTGTGTGACGATTTTCACCCCTCTAACCCAAAAACTGAGTGGGGGAAAAGCACTTCCATTGCTGCCAATGGCACAAAAATTTTCGTGTTTTTCGTTAGCTAGACGGAAATTTGTGTCATATAGACGGCCCATTTCCGTTAGCGGGACACAAATACAAAAATGAGACAACACGAATGAAACTACACAAAACGAACAGCAATTCCACACGAATGCACAGCTCTAGTGTTTATATTTTAGCCCAATAGCTTGTAGTATTTAGGTTTTTTAAAATCACTAAAATGAACAGCTTTTTGCATTACCTCTGATAACAACAAAAAGGCAAAGTGAAAGAGAGTTAAAGAGAGCCATACTTTTAAAAGCATGGCCAAGATCCTGCATTAAGAGATGTAACTTTGGCAGTGGAGCTCCACCAAAGTCACTGTGTCTCATATACTATGCCCCAAACCCACAACTCTCCCACCAAGTAGTTTTGAGATGCTGGAAAGTAGGTTGCCCATGCTCAGCAATGATCGGTCTATTCTAGTCGGTCCTATTGCCATGTGAATCAGCTGAAATCACTGATAATGGTCTATTTTAAGGTTTGTCTATACTACTCTAGAACTATGGGAAGGTGGAATGTTTTTGGGACTACAACTCACAGAATCCCACAACCAGCATTTTGGGAGTTGTCATCCAGCAAGCTGTAAGAAATCCTTGGAGTTATTCAAATGAATCTTTTTTCAAAGTCTTGCTCAAGCTTTTGACATCATCTGCGGTACATTCTCAGCACAACTCTGTGCAGAATGAGAGCTTTGTGCCTTTCTATAAGAGCTAGGAAGTATTTGGTCTTCCTGAGGAATCTCATCATCATTTCTCAGTGTGCCCAATATCACTTGTCTGATGCTGATTAAACATGCAAATTATGTGCACTACTCATTGTGGTGACTCATTCTGTCAATCTAGGGAAATAACTAACTTGACAGAGTAATGAAATTTGACATGTTTGGAGAGATGAGGCAGACATGGAGTGGTTTCTGATGAATGCCACTGTAATTGAATTGACAGCCTGTCTCATTATTAACAATTAATTTGCCCAAGGGAAAATTATTTGGCCATATTACAATCTATCTATCTATACACATAATAAAAGTGAAAATCTGTATGTGTGTATGTGGCACGGCTATCCATTTACACGGACAGGTTCCCACCTCCACAAACAGGCTATAGTTCCCAGTGCTAAGGAGTCACCACTGGCCCTCCCTCCAAGGAACACTGCAGGTTATAGTGAGCACTATGAACATGTCCAAGATTGCTGGACATGAACCAGAACCTCCAGAAACACCATCCTGCCCACCACCCAAGGGAAGGTTCTCATTCAGGAACCATTTCATTCTAGATTTTCTTTTTCTCCTCCACCAAAGACTCTTCCCAGAGTTCCTTTCTCTCTTCATTGATGTGGAATTTGCATGACCCTGCCCACTGCCTCTCCCTTAACTCTTTCCTACCCTGCATACAGCAAAAAGAGCGGAATTGATTAGCAACTGAACAACTAAACATACTGGAGAGGTTTGGGGCACTGACTCAACAAGATGGAAGTTGTAGTTCACCCGGCATCAAGACACAGCACTGTGACCGCCACTGACAATGGACCTGAACCACATTTGGCACACAGAACCCCCGTGACCAACAGAACATACTGGAGGGATTTGGGGGGAGGGGCAGACTGGCCTTCACATTTGAGAGTTGTAGGTATTGGGATGTATAGTTCACCTGCAATCAAAGAGCACTGTGATCCCCACCAATGAGGGCCCTGGAACTAACTTGGCACACAGAACCCACATGACCAACTGAACTTACTGGGGGGGGGGGGTGAACCACCGACCTTCAGATCTTCAGGTCAGCAGTTCAGCTGGCAAAAGGGTTTAACTGATTGCACCACCATGGCTCTCAAAGACACTGTGATCCCCACCATCAAAAGACCAGGACCAAACTTGGCACAAAGAACCCCTATGACCAACTGAACCTACTGGGGGGCGGGGTTTGAACCACCGACCTTCAGATTTCCAGGTTGGTAGTTCAGCCGGCACAAAGGTTTAATCCATTGTGCCACCATGGCTCTTGAAGATACTGTGACCCCCACCGACAAGAGACCGGGACCAAACTTGGCACACAGAACCTCCATGACTAACTGAACCTACTGGAGGGAATTGAGGGGGACTAACACACCATGATAGGAGCTGTAATTCACCCTACAACCAGAGAGCACACTGAACCCCACCCATGATGCATCTAGAGAGCAAACTTGCCCAACATGCCCAACTGATGGAGTTTCTCAGGGTTAACTTGACATGATGTGAGTTGTAGTTCACCCACAATCTTATGCATTTTGGAAAAATTGACTTTTTCAAATAGCCCAGGCAACGCAAAGTACCCAAGCTAGTGTGTAATAAAAACAGAGGGCAGATTTTGCAGGACACTGTTCAATAGTGAAAGCAAAATGTTGTTCATGCTTACTTGTTAACAAAATGAGAATTTTAATAGGTCTGGTAGATTCATTTAGCTGCATCAGCCAAGTCCTTAAGTGTGGCATGAATCTTCATTTTACTTTAGAAATCTGTCTTGAATAATTGATGGATGCAATTCTTCAGAGTGTCTGGAAGTTCCATCAGAATCTTTTCCTCTGGCATATCAGGTGCAGCTAGGGTGGATGTATTTCTTATTAATTATATTATTGTATCTTTTTATCCATCTCCTTGGTGAATCCCCTCCACCTGATTCTTTTAGATTATTTTACCATATTATACAGGGAGGACAATCTGACGTGTGCTTATTGTATGTAATTTCTTAACTGCTGAATAAATTCTTGTTTTTACAGATGTCCCAGAACAGCCAAGAATAACACAGAAATTTAGGTCATTTTGCACGTCAAAGCTCATCTATCAGGGGCTGAAAGGAAGAAAACCTCACAATGTGCAGCCATAACTCAGTTCCAGACCACTTGCCCTGTTTCTACACTTCATCCCAAGCTGGACACCATAGGCATACATCTTTTTATTGATTCCAACCAGAATACCAAATTCTTGCATTTTTACCTATGTGTGTCATTCAACCACTGACTTAGGATCTCATCACATTCAGACCTTGTCATGGCACAGAGACAACTTTGGTCGCCTTGGTGGATGACTCCGCAGAAAGTTTGACAGGGGGAGTATGTCCCTGTTATTTCTCTTGGACATCTCATTGACCATGGTATCCTTCTGGGGTGGCTTTCTGGAATGGGGTTTGGGGGCACTGCACTACAGTGGCTCCACTCCTTCCTGGAGGGTCACACCCAGTCAGTGAAGCTGAGGAATGCCTGCTCAGGTCCCTGGCCTTTGACCTGTGGGGTCCCGCAAAGTTGAAATGAAATGAAACCGCTGGGTGAGGTCATCCGGAGTTTTGGAGTTCAGTGCCATCTCTATGCAGATGAAACTCAACTCTACTACTCTTTTCCACCAAATTCCAAGGAAGCCCCCCCCCCCCCAACTCCCCGTGTCGTGGACTAGTGTCTGGCCACTGTGATAGCCAACAAACAGAAGCTTAATCCTGACAAGACAGAGGTGTCAGACTTTTATATTATTTATGTCATTTCTTATGTGAAAACGGATAAGTAATTGTAAGAATCAGGGCCAATCTCTGTATGATCAGCAACAATCAAGCCACCTGCTAAAGACTGAGTGCTATTAATAGAGACTGAGTAAATCTTGTGGAGAAAGGTTTCGGTGAGGTTTTGGAGTTTGGAGCCGGAGAGAGGTTGGAGGTTGGTGCTTGAGGTTGGAGGTTGGAGGTTGGAGAGAGTTTGAATGCTGATTTATCCAAGTTGGAGTTGCCAGAGATGTATTGTTGCTGCAATGTCTGGAGAACAAGACAGTGGCATCTTGCTGAAGATAAGGACTTTATTGTTTACTATTCATTGTGTGGAAGCAACTGAAAATAATCCAAGGATTCTGCTGTATTTGTAATACCTTTATATACATCTTTTCTTCGTTAAAGAGACAGTTTGTGTTGGGTATTCTCCTTAACCAGAGGGCAAAGCTACTGAAGAAAGGGGGTTGCAAATTTAGAACCCCAATTGACGGGCACGACAAGAGGTTCTCCAGGTCAGTCACTCGACAGATTGGGGTATAGGGTGGCAACCTGTGCTCGATGAGGTTACACTGCCCCTGAAGACACAGGCCCGCAGTCTGGGGATCCTCCTGGACTCAGCACTCAGGTGTCAGCGGTGGCTGGGAGGGCCTTTAAAACTTGCACACAAGCTGCGACCACACCTCGAGAAGTCTTACTTGACCATGGTGGCCCACACATTAGTTACAGCAGGACTGGACTACTGCCATGTACTCTACGTGGGGCTGCTTTTGAAGATGGCCCAGAAAATGCAATTGGTGCAAAGATGGCAGGCAGATTGTTAACAGGAGCTAGTTACAGGGAGTGAACTACGCCTCTCCTGAAACAGCTCTGCCGGCTGCCAATAGGTTTCCGGGCCCAATTCAAAGGGCAGATCATGACCTACAAAGCCATAAATGGTTTGGGTCCGGCTTATCTTCATGATTGCATCTACGAACTGGTGCAGGCTCTAAGATCTTCCGGGGAGGCTTTTCTCTTGCTTCTGCCACCGTCACGAGCGTGGTTGGTGGGGACAAGGGAGCAGGTCTTCTCGATGGTGGCCCCCCGGGTCTGGAATGCCTTCTAACTTGGGGGAATAACCCAAATTCTGCCTCGGGATTCAGGTCATGCAGGGGCAAGTCGCATTAGATCAGCCTTGTGCATATATCACATATATGCTGTGTTATATCACAGCTGCACCAAACTAGTCCATTCTTTGCTTATTGTTTATAGCACTATGTGTCAGAGACAGAATGCCAGTGAGTAAAGCAAAACTCAGTTTATTGAGATTACAAAACTAAAAATGCCCGTAGGAGACAAAAAAACAGGGCAAACACTTGACTTCAGTGTGATAGGTAACAAAAAACAACTCAGATTGAGCTTAAACAACTCAAAGGGAAAAAACCGGGTTAAACAGAAGTATAATCCGGATTAAATCAAAAGTGCTTACTTCAGCCTGGCAAACAATGCAAACAAAGGAGGATCAACAGGAGTCAGAATGTAAACAACAGACTGGTAGCAGATTCCTCTCTGCTACTCAGAAACAGCAGGAGACTAAACCAGGCTTGTTTATTCCTCCCTGCAGCGAAGGAAAACGTGGTCATAGTCAGGATTCAATTTAAGGTTCAACAGCCAACGATATCCAGGTCCAGGCTCAGCAGTCAGGGAAACGGCAGTCAGCAGGGTCCCAATCCAGGGTCCAGAGGTCAATAGCCAAACGTAGCCGTCTAGGAATCCAAAGGTCTCACCGATAAGCAGCAGAAGGGATAATCCAGAATCGAAGTCAGTCAGTCCAGCGTCAATCCAGTGTGAGTAGGTATTGCCCGTCAAAAAGACGACTGAGGTCCAAGCTATTGAGATTAAACACAAGTTGCACAGAGAAAAACCCCGCACAGTTCCTCCCGCCGTCGATGCCCAGTGTCCTTGGTAAACTTACGTATCCAGCAACGAATCACACCCGTCTTCAGGAAGTTCCCCAACAAAAGCCCAAGCGTCCGTCCAGATTACCTTGCCCAACGCAATTAGACATTGATCCCAAACCCCAATTTATCCCAGTTCAAGCTCATCATCGCTGTCAGCTGCCATCCCAATTCCAGGTGCCCCAAACTCATCATCCTCATCAGAGCTAAAGCACCTTTGACTAAGCCCCACAGCATCCCCAGCTGTGGATCCCGCTCCATCCCTCCAGCCAGTCCATGGGTCTGATCCTGCAACCCGCCACTCACCTCCCATGCTTTCATTGCCTGTTTCCCCAACACCCAAATCCTCCCTCACACGAGTCCATTCCATGTCATCCTCCTCCGAGCTGGCCATCTCTTCCTCCAAACCCTCAGAAAAACCCTCAAATGAGTCCTCATCTGTCGGGTCTGTAAACAAATCCTGGAGCCGTTTTCGTTCACGCTCCTCGAAAGAGTCTGACTCTCGAGGAGTCTTATGCCCCCTTCTATTATCGGAGCCCGAAGGCTCAACCATAACACTATGTTGTGGCTCCCCAATGCTGTTGGGACATTCAGAAATCAATTTGTTTTGCACTTGAAACCATCTATTAATGACCCTCTTCCCACTATGGTATGGTGCCCACTTTGGATAAAAATGTTTGTTATGCCTTGTTGCAATACTGAAAGCTATGGTTCCATTCCTCTTCAATCAGGATTCACCAGATTTGGGAGGATACCAGGTTTCACAAGAGTTCCCAAGAGAACTATGTACGTGTTCATTCTCAGTTCTCTGGCATTTTTGTTTACATCATTATACATCATTTTAAAATAAGGGGGATAGCATAATAGTGCCGTTCTGATGTAATCTTACTAAGGGTGAATGTTCATAGAAACCACAGGGATGAGGATATGTTTAAAGAGCAAAGACTAAATATACAAAAGGTTTAAAATGACATACAAAAGCAGATCTAGGCAAGTATTAATTCACAGGAAAAAGAATAGAAAATGTGTTTGGAAGTGGTGTGGTGTGTGTTCGTCTTTGCAATCTGGCAGGAACTGGAGGTGGTTCTATAAAAGTGCCATTACGTAAGTGTGTAATTCCGGAATTGTGTAACTATGGCTTCCTGTTTTGGTTTGTTTGTTTGTTTGTTTTTTTAAAAAACAGCAATCATGGAACAGGAGGTAGAACGGATGGGGGGTATAAATGGTATTGTCATATTTTAATAGCTAGAAAACAAATGAAGGAACTGAAGCACAAATCCAGTGATGGTGCAAAAAAGTACATTGACATCTTTTTGAGTATAATGATAGTGGTTTTCAAATGGAGTGACCCGAAATAAGTGGTGGTGATGATGATAATAGTAATAAGTTTGAGACAGGACACAACACAGTTAAAACACATCATCATTGAATGCATACTATAAAATTCATACATTAAAACACCTCTCTCTCTCTCTCTCTCTCTCTCTCTCTCTCTCATATATATATATATATATATATATATATATATATATATATAGGCTTGAGCGATCCATGAAAAAATTGATTCTAAACTCGTTTCAAAAGTAGGGGGCGCTAGCGTTTCGTTTCTGATGTCATTTCCGAATTTTGCCCTCAAAATCTTTCGAAATTTAGTTTCAAAAGTAATTCGTTAATGGCGGACGCGCATGCGCAGTGGCCAAAAAAAAAACAGCACGAGGGGAGATTTTACAGGACTCTCCCGCCCTCATTTTTTGAGTGATCTTCTTCAAACTTGGTACAGTGGTAGAACACATTTAACACTGATAGCTCACCAAAATTTGGAACGTTTCCCTTATCCTCTGATTTTTGGTGAATTTTCATAGCTTTTATAATAAACCATTTTTTAATAATTGCAGAAATCTGTTTCTGGTTTGAAAGTCTTATTTCCTGTTTCATTGGGTTGTCTTTACTGTGAAAGTCATTGTTCTACTTCAGAAACTTGTTTCTGTGGCTGAAACTTTGTTAAATTGGTGTGTGTGTGATATATACTGTGTATATATATATATATATATATATATATATATATATATATATATATATAGAGAGAGAGAGAGAGAGAGAGAGAGAGAGAGAGAGAGAGAGAGAGAGTCCCTGCATATGTGTGTGTGTGTGTGTATATATATAGGTAAAGGTAAAGGTATCCCTTGACGTTAAGTTCAGTCATGTCTGACTCTGGGGGTTGGTGCTCATCTCCATTTCTAAGCCCAAGAGCCAGTGTTATCCATAGACACCTCCAAGGTCATGTGGCCGGCATGACTACATGGAGTGCCATTACCTTCCCGCCAGAGTGGTACCTATTGATCTACTCACATTGGCATGTTTTCAAGCTGCTAGGTTGGCAGAAGCTGGAGCTAACAGCGGGCACTCACTCTGCTTCCGGGATTTGAACCTGGGACCTTTCGGTCTGCAAGTTCAGCAGCTCAGTGCTTTAACACACTTCGCCATCAGGGCTCATGTATATATAATATACATACACATACACACAATGTGGAGAATATGTGGAAAGGTAGATAGATAAGTTGGGAGCCACAGCGAAGGCACCTTCTTGGGAGCAAGGTCTAATAATAATAATAATAATAATAATAATAATAATAATAATAATAATAATAATAAATCCCTTACAATATCCAAGATGGCTCACTGCTACAGAATCTTGGGAGCTTTAGTTTGGTATGGTACCATTATTGGCAGAGAGAGCTAAGCTGTAGGAGTTGAAATCCAATCATTTATCCTCCCTATAGAATCAATTTTATATGCATTTTTAGCTATGATTTATTTGCTATTTTATTGTATTGTGTTTTTATTATTGTATAAGGCATTGAATATTTGCCTTTGCATTTGGAAGCTGCCCTGAGTCCTTTTGTGGAGAGAGGGCAGGTTAGAAATAGATTAATAACTATTATTATTATTATTATTATTATTATTATTATTATTATTATTATTAAATATCTGGAGGACTAAAGTTTGCCCATGCCTGCTCTATACTGCACTTTCCAGAACTTTCCCATCACAATCTGCTTTTGAGCTGGATACATGATCAAGACATTATTTCCAGCTTACTGAAGTTGGCTGCATATGTTTTGTCTGAGGGTCAGAAATTGCCTTAAAGCCATCTTGTGCAGCTTCCAAAACCCAACACATTTTGCACTATAGCCATATTTCCAAGGTCGTACTCAAAGGGCTTGGCTAATATACCCTTTTTTGAGATGGATCTAAATCAGGCATGGGCAAACCTTGGCCCTCCAGATGTTTTGGACTTCAACTCCCACAATTCCTAACAGCCAGTATTTGAGAACACAGAAATGCTGGACCACTCTAAAAGCCACCGTGTCAGACTACACAGAGAAGCCACTGAAATCCACAAGAAGCACATGGACAATTTCAACAGAAAAGCTAAAATCAGGACAGTAAAAGAACAACACCCAGAAAATGGGAATTCCAGAAAGGAAACAATCAGGGCCAGCTAATACCTCCCAACAAAGGATTCCCCCAGGTAGGAAGCAGCCAGGCTTTGAAGCTGCAAGGCTATTCAATGCTAATCAAGGTGACCAATTGCAACATTCACACTTGCCTCCCACAGACAAGAGTTCTTTCTCCCACCCTGGACCTTCCACAGATATATAAACCCCACTTGCCTAGCTTTGCACAGACGTCAAAACCTCTGAGTATGTCTGCCACAGATGTGGGTGAAACGTCAGGAGAGAATGCTTCTGGCACATGGCCATAGAGCCCGGAAAACTCATAGCAACCCAGTAGGCTGTTGCTGAACAACCTATGAACTTTTAGCATTAAAGGAAAAAATGCCCAAGATTTTATCACTTAATACTGTTGGCATGTCTGGAGAAGAAGAATAGAATGCTTCTATACCAGGCAAGGGCAAACTTTGCCCATGTCTGGTGTTAGGAATTGTGGGAGTTGAAATTCAAAACAATCTGACAAAAAACTGGGAGCTGTAGTTTGGCATGGCACTGGCTCTCTTCTGCAGGGAAGGCTAGGTAGGTAGGGACTTTGTAAAACTACAACTCACATGATTACATGGCACTGAATCTGTTGCAAGTGAGCTGGTGCCAGATTCCTTTCCTTTCCTCTTAAAGGGATATCCTCTGGCTCTAAGGATTCCGTTTAGGAAGGCTTGCCTGGCTCTGGTATTCCCCTTTAAGCCTGGCTGGAAAGTCTGGAAAGAAGGAAAACCAAACCAAACCAAGGCAGGGCGAGGAGAAGGCCAAGCGCAGGCAGGCATGTCTCTTCTCTCTTCTCTTCCCTCCCTCCCTGCTTCTCTCTCTCTCTCTCTCTCTCTCTTCCCTTCTCTCTCTCCCCTCCCTGCTTCTCTCTCTCTCTCTGAGAGAGAGAGAGAGAGAAGCAGGGAGGGGAGAGAGAGAAGGGAAGAGAGAGCAATGCGGAAGGCTTATACTGAGCCGGTGGTCCCCGCGGGGGGGGGGGGGGGGGGGGGGCGTCTCAATGGCATTTTTAAAATGCTAGCAGATCGATGGCCATGCCTCTCCCTCCCTCCCTCTTCCGCTCTGATTGGCTGAGAGGCATGCCAACATGGCTTCTCCTCTCAGAGGGGCTACAGCTACATCCGAAGACATCAGAAACAAACGAAAAAAGGTACTTTTATTATTCAAATTCGTAATATTTGTAAGGCAGTGAGCAGATGGTTCAAATATTAATTCAAAAGTAATTACAAAACGAATTTTAAACGAATTTAACGAACTAATGAAAAATTTGCTCAAGCCTAATATATATATATGGCACAAGGATCAAAATGCAATACAATAGAATATAAAATTAAAATTCCCCATTTAAAATTGACCAGCTAGGTCTGCCAGAAGAGATAGAGCCTTGATTGCACCTTGAATTCTGACAGCTCATTAACAATTAAATTTATTTCAGAAGGTCATTCCATAGTCTAGGGGCAGCCGATGAAAAGATCGTCTGGGTTCTGGCTGATTGAAATAAACGTACCCCAGAGGACCTAAGTGTACGGTGTGGATTATATAGGAGAAGGTGATCCTGTAGGTAGTCATAAGTCTCAAAGTCCATAAAGCCTTTGGGGTGGGTGTCAAAAGTTTATTTATTTATTCATTTCATACATTTATATCCCATTCTTCTCACACACACACCCCGGGGGGGGGGGGGGAGGACTCAGGACGGCTTCAGAACTGACAACCATTCAGAAAAAAATAGATGTTCACAAGAAGAAAATAGATGTTCACAAGCAGACACTGGAAGAAAGGGGAAGTAAGGAAGATAAGGGAAGGACAGGACTGTGCCCTGTGTTTCTTTGCAAGGGCAAATTTTCAAAGTGAACACCAAGCAGTAGATGGAAGTTAAATATACCTTCAACAATTTTTCTTTTCCTTTTCCTTTTTATCTTTCTTACATTTTCATATTACCAGTTGTTTCTCTCTTTTTTCTGTTCTTTTTCTCTTTGTCTTTTTCTTTCCCCTTCTTTTTCCTTTCCCCCCTTTCCCCCCACAATTCTGATTTTATTGAAATGTATAAATTAACCATGTTTTAGCAATAAAATTATTTATAAAAAACATCAGTTATAAAAGCATCAATTACAAATTACACAAATTCAAGTCATAATCCATTGTCAGTCACATAAATTATTCTCATTATTATTGCTGCGTCTGCTGCTTGAATGCTTGGTCCCACATCCATGTTTTAAGTTTTTTCCTAAATGACAGGATGGAGGGGGCTGCCCTGATTTCATTAAGGAGGGAGTTCCACAGATGGGGGCCACCACTGAGAAGGCCCTGTCTCTCGTCCCCACCAATTGTGCTTGCTAGGGTGGTGGGATCGAGAGCAGGGCCTCCCTCAATGATCTTGGCCTCCGAGGCAGATCATACAGGGAGATACATTCGGAAAAGTAAGCTCAGCCGGAACCCTGTAGGGCTTTATAGGCTATAGCCATCACTTTGAATTGTGCTCAGTAGCAGATTGACAGCCAATGGAGCTGACGTAATGGGGGGGGGGGGGGTAGTATGCTCCTTTTACGCTGCTCCAGTTAGTAATCTGGCTGCCGCCCGTTGGACTAATTGAAGCTTCCAAACAGTCTTCAAAGGCAACCCCATGTAGAGCATGTTGCAGTAATCTATTCGGGATGTAACAAGAGTGATGGACCACCGTGGCCAAGTCAGACTTCCCAAGGTACAGGCATAACTGGTGCACAAGTTTTAATTGTGCAATAGCTCCCCTAGCCACCACCAAGACCAGGGGTTCCAGGCTCACTCCCAAGCTTTGAACTTGTGTCTTCAGGGGGAGTTACTCCATCCAGCACAGGCTGTAACCCTATTCCCTGTTCGGCCTTTTGACTGACCAGGAGGACTTCTGTCTTGTCTAGATTCAGTTTCAATTTGTTCACCCTCATCCAGTCCAACACAGCTGCCAAGCACTGGTTCAGGACCTGAACAGCCTTCTTAGTAACAGGTGGGAAGGAGTGACAGAGTTGGACATCATCTGTGCACAGGTGACATAGCACTCAGAAACTCCAGATGATCTCTCCCAACGGCTTCATGTAGTTGTTAAACAACATGGGGGACAGTACTGAACCCTGCGGGACCCCACAACACAATGGTTGTGGGGCCGAGCAGGTGTCTCCCAACAACACCTTCTGGGAGTGACCCACCAGGAAGGACCGGAGTCACTGCAAAACAGTACCTCCGAGCCCCATACCCACCAGGCATCCCAGAAGGATACTGTGGTCAATGGCATTAAAGGCTGTTGAAATGTCCAGGAGAACCAACAGGAACACACTCCCCCTGTCTAGTTCCTGGCGTAGTTGAGAACTGATGTGAAGAATAGAATATAAGGAGTCAAATGAAATTGTAATCTCATACAAATCTGTTTAAGTGTGATCTTGTACATATCTGTAGATAATAATGAGTCCTGCTGAGATAAATGGGGTTGCCTCTCAGTTTTTCAATGAGATATAGAGCTGGTCTACACTGACAAATTAAATGGGTTTGATCTATTATCCCATTTAGTAGGAACTCCCTAAGCTGCCTCAACAGCAGAAGAGAATCCCCACTACTCAACTGTGCTGAATATGATTCACTGCCACTGGGCAAAGGCTCTAAGGAACACTCACCTTTCAGCAACCATTACATGCTCCCCCCCCCCCCCCGATCTCCTTAGCTAGAGCTGTGGCCTGGTATAAGGCTGCTAGATTGCCAACTGCAAGGCCATTGAGGTTGTCACCAGCTGTGACATAGCAGAGGAGACAGAAAGGGACACCCATCCCGCATCCCCAAGTTCCTATGCCCGAGGAGAACAGGATGGCTATCAAGATAACTGCTACCAGTTCCACTTAGGAATTGGCCTTAACAGCCCTTAACTTGGGGACAATCCAATCCTGCCTCAGAATTTGTATTTTCCATGAGTTAGGTTAACGGGGTGTGAGGAAGCTACATTAAGCAATTTCCCTGCTTAAGCCAGATCAGTCCCTATGAGGCATTTTACTGTTGCAGGACTGATCCACCGCCATAGCAACATAACTGGTCTATGTGCCCATAGAGGGACTACCAAAGCTCTATTTCATATCCTTCCTTTCTCCCTTACTGTTAATAATATCCTCCTCTCTCCGGAGGGACTCGGGGCAGCTTACAATAAAACAAACAGATACAATAAATAATATAACACAGACAATAATCACTGTTGCTGTGGACTAAGTCTAGTTGTGGGATTCTTCTAGTTGAAAACAAATTGGTTTTCCAAGTTATGGGCAAAACACTTGAAAGTTCTTCACTTTTGATTGGCCTAGTTGTGTACAGAATCCTAGCAGCAACCCGACATAAAATGACCTACTTTGTACCACGTGAATGTGATTTTCTCAAAAAATGGAACTGTATATTATGTTCATTTTAGACTATAATTAGGGTTTTTTCAAAAAAAAAAATCAGTATTTGTTTCCTACCCCACCTCTGAAAATTCATGTTTATCTCATGCAAATTATGACTCAAAGGCTGCTTGGCTGACTGCGGATTCTTGTTTTTATCCAGTCTAAATAAACTCAGTATTTTTTTTCTCCTCCAAATGCCCAACCTACAAACAATTTTTGAAAGAGTGCTCCATTGTTTGACGAGGTCAGGGAAAGAATATGTTTACTTCAAAGCTTTTTATCCTTTTTTCAGTTTCTCCAAAACTGTTTTAGAAGAAATAAAATGAAACCCACAAAGACCCCACAGATGTGCATAGCCTATCTACTGCACAGTACTTCCCAAATGGACAATTGTCTGCACTGAGTTTGTAGGGCACCAATAAAAAGACAGAAGGATATACACTATATTCAATCTATTCTTCAAACATACAATCAAAGTTGGCTGGAAACCCATATTTATGAATTTGTCATTCAGTCTGGTACAGTTCCTTCCAACAAAGATGTCTGTTAAGGGCAACATACTTTGCAACTGTCCCAATTTGGCGGAGTTTCATGCCGATTTACATTGGCATATAATGCAGTTTCAGAATGCAGTTTGACTTCATTAAACTGTATTATATGGAAGTTAGACTCATATAATCCAGTTTAATGCAGTTAAACTGCATCCTGAAACTGCATTATATGACAGTGTAGACAAGGCCCCTGTTTCTCTTCTCATTTTTCTTCATCTGATTTCAACTGCTGTAAACTCAAAGTGCAAAAGTAGTTTGCATCCATTTAACTCAGTGGGGAGAGGAAAGGAGAGGATTCCTTCCTTATAGACTTAGGCAAAAACAAATTACTGCAACTTTTCTTAATCATGTGTTCTTCCACATTGATAACTTTTGCCATCTTGACCACACTCTGATATTCCTTGGCCACATGTGTTCAAGTTTCCCTCTGTGAAATGTTGGCAAGCCTATATTTAATCTTTCTGCTCATAATAGGGAAAACACATCTGTCTTCTGAAATGTGACTGCCAAGTCCTCATTAGCTAAGAGGTGGTCTTGGAAAAGTTACTTTTGGAACTACATCTTCCGGAATTAGTATGACCACTTGGCATGTCAGTGGAGTTCAGTTACGTTTCACATCAATTGATATTTCCACATCATTTGGATATATACAGATCTCCAACAGTATGG
Source organism: Anolis carolinensis (assembly GCF_035594765.1). Classification (NCBI taxonomy): domain Eukaryota; kingdom Metazoa; phylum Chordata; class Lepidosauria; order Squamata; family Anolidae; genus Anolis; species Anolis carolinensis. The sequence goes on from NC_085845.1 coordinate 75,377,169, forward strand.
AAGTAGGGTTGTTGTATGTCTTTCGGGCTGTGTGGCCATGTTATAGAAGTATTCTCTCCTGATGTTTCGCCCACATCTATGGCAGGCATCCTCAGAGGTTGTGAGGCATGGATAAACTAGGCAAGGAAGGAAAAAATATATATCTGTGGAGAGTCCAGGGTGTGACAAGAGTCCTTTGTCAGTTGGAAGCCAGTGTTAATGTTTCAGTTAATCACCCTAATTAGAATTGGAAAGGTTTGTCTCTTGCCTGGAGGGCATCCTTTGTTCAGAGTCATTAGCCGTCCTTGGGGCTCCTCTGCCCTCAGAGTGTTGCTTCCCATCTACTGTTCTGATTTTTTTTTTAATACTGGTAGCCAGATTTTGTTTATTTTCATGGTTTCCTCCTTTCTGTTGAAGTTGTCCACATGCTTGTGGATTTCAATGGCTTCTCTGTGTAGTCTGACATAATAGTTGTTGGAGTGGTCAAGGATTTCTGTGTTCTCAAATAATATTCTGTGTCCAGGAACATGGCCACACAGCCCGAAAGACATACAACAACCCTGTGATCCCGGCCGTGAAAGCCTTCGACAACAGTATGGAAGTAGGGTCAAATATGCTTTTAAGTGTCTTGTGTAAAATTGTTTGCCGATATTAGGATTTTCAGTCTAGAAGCATTTCAGTAGTTGATTCTCTAGCCTAAATCCAATTGTTATAATAGACCAATTAAATCAATGGATAAATGTCAACTCATCAAATTCTTCTACACATAATGGGTTTGGAGGTGGGGCACAACATGGTAAAACAGAATACTATTAAATACATATAACAATATATACAGATAAACACAGATTAAAATTACCAATAAAATGCAGGTTAAAATCGTTAAATTAAAATTGACTGGATAGGTCTGCTGGAAGAGATGGGTCTTCAGTTGTGTCTTAAATTCTGACAACTGATTTAGCTGTCAGAGCTCTTCTGGCAGGTCATTCTATAGTCTTGGGATGGCCTATGAAAAGGTCCTCTGGGTAATGATTGCCAACTGGGTTCTGACTTATTTGAGTAGCCACCCCAGAGAGGACCTCAATGTTCAGGGTGGATTTTGTAGGAGAAGGCTTTTTGTGTGTGTGTTTGTGTCTGGAGCAACTTGAGAAACTGCAAGTTGCTTCTGGTGTGAGAAAATTGGCCGTCTGCAAAGACATTGCCCAGAGGACGCCTGGATGTTTTTTTGATGCTCTTTACCATCCTTGTGGGAGGCTTCTCTCATGTCCCCGAATGGAGCTGGAGCTGATAGAGGGAGTTCATCTGCGCTCTCCCCGGTTGGATTCAAACCAGCAACCTTCAGGTCAGCAACCGAACCTTCAAGTCATCAGTCCTGCCAGGACAAGGGTTTAATCCACTGCGCCACTGAGGGCTCCTTGCCAGTAGAACTGAATTACTATGTCACAACAAGGATGCATGTTTAAAAAGCACGAAAAGTTTGGAAAGCTCTGGATTAAATCATCTTCCAGTTTGGAAAATCATCTGGGTCTTTATCACAGAAGCTGCCTCTGTCCCACTCATGCAATAGGGTTGTGGCTTTGCAAGGATGCACAGGTGGTTTGGGGGCAGAAGAGTGAAGGGGAACCAAGACATTTCTACAAGTGCCTCAGTGTCCATGCCGCCATCTTAAGGAGATAGGCTGGCAACCCCTTAAATATCCCCATTCCTTATTCTATTGCTTTCTACAGCCATAAATGGAGAGCATATCCCTCCTCTTGTTAAAGTGAAGAAGGTGATCCTTTAGGTAACCTGGACCCAAACAATGTGAGCTTTTAAAGGTCAAAATCAACACTTTGCACTTCGCCCAGAAACGAATTGGCAACCAGTAAAATTACTATAGTAGAGGTGTAATATGATCACTCCTAGATGTTCCTCTGATCTGTATGCCATGTTTTGAAGTAATTGAAGTTTCTGAACTTGTACAGAGGTAGCTCAATGTAAAGTATATTGCAGAAGTCCAATTTTGAGGTTACTAACATGTGCACTACCATCTTTAGGTCTTCTAATTCTAGAAAGGGGCACAGCTGGTGTATCAGCCAACGATGGTAGTAAACATACCCGATCATCACATCTACCTGGGCTGACATTTGGAGAGATCAATCAAAGAACACTTCCAAGTATTTTAGAGGGTGTGTGATCAACATACACAGAGGCAACCCTAGGTAATTTTGCCTTGTAGGCAAACAATGACCGTGCCCCCCCCCGAAATTGTGCCCCCCAAGGCCCCGCACATACCTTTGGCGGCAGCGGCAGCAGCGGCGGGGACCATTGGCTCCCTCCTCGCTGAACACGGAAGGCCTCAACTGAGGCCTAGCTCTTCTTGTAAGAAGCCGATGGTCCCCGCCACCGCTGCCATCCCCGGGGACAATGTGCCACAAGCGGGCGCTTACATTGGCCTCTATGTTGGGCTGGCTCTGAACATACTTCCACCCCCCAGGTTATAACCCTTAATGGCAAGCACCACTATCTTATCTGGATTCAGTCTCAATTTGTTTTTCCTCATCCAGTCAATTACCTCCTCCAAGCATACAATCAGAGAAGGCACACTATCCTTAACTAAAGCTGTTTTTGAATACACAGAGAAATAAGTTTGTGTGTCATCAGTGTACTGTTAGCACCCCACCCATCCCATGCCACTGAATGATCTCTTCCAGTGGTTTCATGTAAATGTTAAAATGTTCTGAGGATAGAATGACCCCTTATGGGATGCCACATAACAGCTTCTTTTTGAGGAGCCACTATCCCCAAGCACTACTATCTGGAACTTGCTTGATTCAGTGCCTCTGATTTCCAAACCCCTCCAGACGTTCAGAAGGATACCATGGTCAATGGTATTGAAAGCCACTGAGAGCCACAGAGACACACACCCCTTGTCTGTGTTAAGATGGAGATCATCCAGGAAGGCAACCATAGGAGTCTCAACCCTGTATCTTGCTCTGAAGCCGTTTTGAAATGGATCAAGGAAGTGTGTGTCATCAAAGACTGCCTGGAGTTGGACTGCCTTCTCAACTGCTTTGCCCAAAAATAGAAGGTTAGGAACTTGTGGTTTATTCGTTCAGTCTCTTCCAACTCTTCGTGACCTCATGGACCAGCCCACGCCAGAGCTCCCTGTTGGCCGCCACCACCCCCAGCTCCTTCAAGGTCAAGCCAGTCACTTCAAGGATACCATCCATCCATCATGCCCTTGGTCAGCCCCCCTTCCTTTTCCCTTCCATTTTCTCCACCATCTTTATCTTCTCCAAGCTTTCCTGTCTTCTCATTATGTGGCCAAAATACTTCATCTTTGCTTCTAATATCCTTCCCTCCAGTCAGCAGTCAGGCATTATTTCCTGGAGGGTGGACTGGTTTGATCTGTTTGTGGTCCAAGTCAACTCTCAGAATTTTCCTCCAACGCCACAGTTCAAAAGCATCTATCTTCCTTTGCTCAGCCTTCCTTATGGTCCAGCTCTCGCATCCATAAGTTACTACGGGGCTCCTCGGCTCCTCCTTGCTTTCAGACATCAGAGTAATATCATCTGCATATCTAAGGTTGTTAATGTTTCTTCCAGCAATTTTAACTTCAGCCTTGGATTTTTCAAGCCCCACAAGTTGCATGATGTGTTCTGCATACAAGTTGAATAGGTAGTGTGGGAGTATGCAGCCCTGTCGTACTAGGCTGTATACTCTTTGTATAGGAACTAGGCTGTAATTATTAAGGTCCAGGGGATCCAGAAAGGGCTTTTTCAGCAGTGGTCTAACTAACTACTGCTTCTTTTAAACAGGATGGAAAATTCCTTTCCCTGAGAGATGCATTGATAATATGTTGTATTTGAGATCCAATTGCATCTCCTCCCTGGAGGACCAGCCAAGAAGGGCAGATCAAGAAAGCAGATAATTATTACTGCTTTTATTATTTCTGCTCCAGACTGGTCACAGATTTATTGGCCATTGTAGACTTGGCCTTAGATGGTATACAGTAAATGTATGAGATGGATCCAACCAAGTTGGTTATAAAATTCTTATGTTCGTCCCATGAGTCCATTTAGATATTCTTATGCTGATGTTTTAGCCACATTTCCCCACAAAGTTCTGTCAAGCCTGAGATCTTAAAACCCATTCCCAAAAAGAATTATCTGCCCACTTTTTCCTCAATTACCACAGTTATGAATTATAAAGTCGCGTGAGTCTTGAGATGCCAACTTAATCACTGTGCTACTTAAGGGGGTTATTTTATTGCCAAAACAATTATGATCTTAGATTCATAACAAAAGCTGCAATTATCACTTAATAATAGGTGGCATTATTACAGAGCACTTTAATAACTAGTCCTTTGAGTTTTGCATTAGAGCAATGAGATTAGGTATAATGAATCTGGGTTGGTTCATTAAAATGGGGCTGAGTTTCCTTTAACCGCAGGCAGGCCCGTAGCCAGGATTTTGATTTGGGGGGGAGGGGACTGAGTCTGAGTGAGAGAGGATCTAGCAAAACTTTTGTATCCTTATCCCAATACCACCATACATATGGGATATATTGAGCATGGTGATCAGATCATGATATGAATAAACATAACAGTACCAGTAAGGCCTTCTCACGGACCACCCTGAGAATTTCGGGAGGGGGGCTGAAACCCCTCAAGATGCCACAGGGCATCTTACTTTCAAGCAGTCTTTGGTTCAGTAGAGCCTCCAAAAATGTTGCAATGAATTGTAAGCAGCTACACATAGTGTATCTGCCATATTTCACAGAATCCCATGAGGCTGAATAACCTTGTTAATGAGCCACGATATCCCCACCCCTGAAAAACTTATCGTTCATCAAGAGACTTCAAGCAAATATATATATTTTTTCCTTTTTTAATTAAAATCTTTTCTGGAAGTCCGGAGCTGCAAAATTCTATAAATTCCAACCCTTTAATAAAGTGTATTAATTTGATGATTTTGTATAACTTGTATCTTTTATATCCTGTGTACTGTTTAGATTTCTTATATGAAATTTATAAACTGTTTCTAATATCTGTATCAAAATGTAACTTCAAGCCAGCCACCTCTCTGTGACCCAGTTAACATAATCCCTTGTGAAAGAAAACCATGGCCAGGATCCCTCCAGCCATTTCCCAAACCAGATAACTCTCAGAACCATTGTACATATATGTAGATATATACACCACCAAAAATAAGTCCAGGATGTTTGTCCATTTAACCTAAGGCTGAGAGTGTGCTGCTCCTGAGGAAGAGGGGGTTTAGTAGATGTGCATTCATGAAGTCTCTATGCCAGTAGTCAAGTACTTGATTGTTTAAAATCACCACCTTTGTCTTCTGAGTCTTACACCTTTGTCTCACACGGACACTTTAATCAGAGACTCATCAGCATATCTATACCATTATTTCGTCATGGACTGTGCCCTTTCAGGGGGCGTCTCTTCAACAGATTGGTTCCTTGAACAGACCAATCCCCAACTGCTATTCTTTCTGCCACGGGAATCCCTGCCTATAGGCTGTGACATCAAGGGAGCCTCCAGCCAATCCTGGCATGGATCCTAGCCTATCTCGTTTCTAGCTAATCAGAAGAGGAAGTCTGAACAGCTGTCAGAACTGTATAAGATGTCTATGTGTTTATACATGTCCTTTTGAAGCAAATTACTTGTACTTGCATCCTTTTTGCTGAATCATAATACATCTCTGTGGCTTATCTTCAAGCTGGTGAGCTCGTTTCTCTGTCCTGGCTGGTCATGCCATCCGGGCATGGACCCTTTACTGTCTTAGTTGAAATCACTACAACCTTAGAGTGTGGTTGAAAGAGTGAGGCCAGGCAACAAAGGGACAAAAGTTTTGAATGGGGGAGAACATCGTCGTCTCACTCGTTCAGTCGTTTTCGACTCTTTGTGACCTCATGGACCAGTCCTCGCCAGAGCTCCCTGTCGGCCGTCACCACCCCCAGTTCCTTCAAGGTCGAGCCAGTCACTTCAAGGATACCGTCCATCCATCTCGCCCTTGGTTGTCCTCTCTTCCTTTTTCCTTCCATTTTCCCCAGCATCATGATCTTTTCCAAGCTTTCCTATCTTCTCATGATGTGGCCAAAATACTTCAACTTTGTCTCTAATATCCTTCCCTCCAGTGAGCAGTCGGGCATTATTTCCTGGAGGATGGACTGGTTGGATCTTCTTGTGGTCCAAGGCACTCTCAGGATTTTCCTCCAGCACCAAAGGTCAAAAGCGTCTATCTTCTTTCGCTCAGCCTTCCTTATGGTCCAGCTCTTGCATCCATAGGTTACTATGGGGAATACCATTGCTTTCACTATGCGGACCTTCGTTGCCAGTGTGATGTCTCTGCTTTTCACTATTTTATCGAGATTGGCCATTGCTCTCCTCCCAAGAAGTAGACGTCTTCTGATTTCCTGGCTGCAGTCTGCACCTGCAGTGATTTTTGCACCTAGAAATATAAAGTCTGTCACTGCCTCCATGTTTTCTCCCTCTATTTGCCAGTTGTCAATCGTTCTGGTTGCTGTGATTTTGGTTTTCTTGATGTTTAACTGCAAACCAGCTTTTGCACTTTCTTCTTTCACCTTGGTGATAAGGCTCCTCAGTTCTTCCTCGCTTTCAGCCATCAGAGTAGTATCATCTGCATACCTAAGGTTGTTAATGTGTCTTCCAGAAATTTTAACTCCGGCCTTGGATTCGTCAAGACCCGCACGTCGCATGATGTGTTCTGCGTACAAGTTGAATAGGTAGGGCGATAGTATACAGCCCTGCCGCACTCCTTTCCCAATCTTGAACCAGTCTGTTGTTCCGTGGTCTGTTCTGACTGTGGCTACTTGGTCTTTATACAGATTTCTCAGGAGACAGACAAGGTGACTTGGTATCCCCATACCACCAAGTACATACCAAACTAATATTTTAAGCTAAGAAACAGTAGAATTTAAGTACTGAGTTTTGGGAAAGCTTGTAAAAAGAAAAGAAAAAGCATGACTATTATGCTCTGTGTGTGTGCACATAGCATGATTAACAGTAAATATAATAATATGTAATGTGGCTAAATGCCTTTATCAGACCTGCTCAAACAGTACCCGCTTTTTCTAAAACCTTTTGTATGAACTCTGTGTTCATATTTGCCCTCTTTAAATCATAATTAATGCAATTTGACACTACTTTAGCTGCCATGGCATAATGCTATGGAATATTGGGAGTTGCAGTTTTACAAGGTTTTTAACCTTTTCTGCAAGAGTGCTGATGCCTCACCAAAATACACATCCCAGGATTCCATAACATTTCATGACTGTTAAAGTGATGTCAAACCGTATTAATTCTACAGTATAGATGCACCTCCAGAGTCTCCATAAGATAGCACTAATATAGTCATCTTGAGCTAATCATAATTTCGTAGCCTAAACTATTTTATAGGATTTTTTTGGGATAAAAATGAGGTCAGGGAAAACAAAATGCAATAAACGGAAGGTAATAAATTCTGAAAAATATAACCAGAAGAAACCATGAAATACAGGCATTCCAATGGCCTTTTGGAATTTCTTGGGCTATTTTATATATGTTCATTGGGATTCACTTCTGAGTAAATGTGTTTTTAATACTACTATTACTACTACTGATTATGATGATGATGATGATAATAATAATAATAATAACTGTAAATTGAACGTTGCTGTGCGTAAAAAAGTAATATCTGCAGCTAAGAATATAATAATATTTCCCATTGTTTGAGCTCTACAGTTAATAGTTTCTTTCCTGGCACACAAAGCAAATTAGTAAATCAAAAGAAAGTGAATTGAGGGAGGAAAACTAGAACAATCAAGACTTAATTTTATGCAAATTTCAAGAACAAATAAAATTCAGAACTTAAGAAAGGAGAGAAACATTGAATAAGTAATGCTTTATGCAATATTTATCCTATATTACAAATATCAGAGTGGCTGTAAGATGGAGAGAAAAAAGGGCTCAGCTAATGGACCATCCCAAGGATGCTGCAATTCAGGAGTCACCTGGAGACAATCTTCTCTTAACTGACACGCTTTTTGCTAGAGAAGAAATTTGCAATCACACCATACAGGGTGTTCTGTTCCAAAGCTATGGAAGGCTGCAGCAGTTTGCTTTTGCCAAAGTCTACTGGGAAAGACAAAGACTCCATCCCTTTATCTCATGTCCCTTCTTCTGAATTAGAATGCAAGCTACTTTTGCCTTTCAAACTGTGGATCAGAACCAGACTCGGGAACCACAGTATCCATGGCTAGACAGTCCCTAGAAAATGCCAGGATTTTTTTCTTAACTCGTCTGCTGAGATGTGCTGATGCACTGCAAATGATCAACATATATCCCAGTTTTGAGCCCTGGTCAGATGTAGTACATTATCTGGCTTGTTACAGACTTTCTGGTGAGGTTTTTTTAATGTGCTGTTTGTAGCTTGATGTGTGCTACAAATAACACATTGGGATGTACATTTTGTGGACACCACGTCCTTAATATAGCTTCGAGCTACATTATAGTATCTGTGTAGAACTTCCCTAAAATTCTACAGTAGAGTCTCACTTATCCACCTTCACTTATCCAATGTTCTGGATTATCCAATGCAGCCTGCCTCCTGCCTGGATCCACAGCTGTTTCTCTAGGCAGCAAGGACTGAACTTCTTATGGATTTAGCTTCCGACAATGTTGTTACTATAAGTTCATTTTATGCAATTCTATCTTTATATGTAGTCAATTTTTTGGTAGTCAGTGTTTTTGTAGATGTTTTCAATGCATTGCGATGTTTTGGTGATAAATTCATAAATACAGTAATTATTACATAACGTTACTGTGTATTGAACTGCTTTTTCTGTCAATTTGTTGTAAACAATGATGTTTTGGTGCTTAATTTGTAAAATCATAATGTAATTTCCTTAATCTCTACTTATTATCCAACATTTTAACTTATCCAACGTTCTGCCGACCTGTTTATATTGAATAAGCGAGACTCTACTGTACTTCAGTCAATTTTTATGTGTAGAATGGAATAGTTACTATTTAAACTTTGCCTTAAGTTGGCCCTGTTTGTGTCCATAGTAGTACCATAGACTGAGATTTTCTCTGTCCATCCATTGGCCAGAGTGATGGATGGTTCTTTCAACATACTAGAAATACTTGGATTGGTGATGTGGTTCTACTCCAAAGCTAAATAGCCTTTTTAAACAAAACATTGGTTGTTCTGTGCACAATTGATCTTTCAGTTCTTTAGAAAATCAGTCTAAACTCCGAAGGTCAAATAAAAATCAATTACAAGCCGAACATGAAAGTCAATATGATTCTTCTACCATTGGGCAGGATATAGAAAATCAGCTATCTGGCCCCTTTAGGTCAAGTGCATGGCTTTGTGCACCCATTTTTCATTTTGTATAAGGCAGCCAATTGTAAACATGAGGGCAGAGGGTGACATTGGTGAAATTACTCTAAAATGGGCAGCAGCCTTGCAATGAATCTAAAACCAAAAAATCCAGGAAGCAATCTAGCTCTTGCTTTTAAAAAATCAACTTAAGATACACTTGATTGTGTCCACTCGAACAAATAAACAGCACTAACAATATGTTGGGCTCCTTGGCAGTTAAAGAGAGATTAAGTGCTTGCCATTTAGCTAATTAAATGATAAATTGGTTCTAGAGATTTGGACACGAGCCCAAACTGCATGTCGAGTGCACTTTTTGAGAGGCTTGAAATATAAGAACTTCCCATTTGAGGAAAAAACCCGACTAATATCTTCCAAGAAAGTCTGTCCCAAATGAAATTTTCTTTCATTTCCTATCACGCTAAAGATGCTAGAACCAGAAGTCTTGACTTTCTATTTTGCTTTTGTTGATCAAAACTGTTGCTAGCAATTAATCATTAAAGTTTCCTCAGAATAATTTATAGCCTGGAGCTCACAAGTGTACAGAGAATACACTATAAATGCTCCTTAGAGTGACCTGCATTTTTCTATGCTGAAATATGTTGTGTTGACTTTATGTACATACTATAACATATAGCTGGAATTTCTCAGAAGAGCTATGGGGAGTTAAGCATCTGAATCCATCAGATTTTTTTCCAAGTCTTCTCGGCATGTACATCAAATAGTATTATTTTTTAAGACCATCAATGGCCACTTCCTGATAAGATGTGATCTTCCCTGCTCCATTTCAGATAGGATGGATGTGAAACCACAGTTGTGCAATGAAATGCATTCTTTCTTTCTTTTGTAAGAAAACTATGCTAGAGTAAGTTAACAGGAATTCTTTATGGCCAGTCAGTAAAACAGATCAACCAGCTGGAATTATTGCCTTTTTAGGCCAGATTTTGACTTGGCCAGATTGCTGTCAATAGCACTATATGGGTTTCAGGAGTCCCCAATGGTGCAGGGGTTAAACTGCTGAGCTGCTGAACTTGCTGACCGAAAGGTCAGCGGTTTGAATCCCGGGGAGCGGGGTGAGCTTCTGCTGTTAGCCCCAGCCTCTGCCAACCCAGCAGTTTGAAAACATGCAAATGTGAGTAGATCAACAGGTACCGCTCTGGCGGGGAGGTAATGGGGCTCCATGCAGTCATGCTGGCCATATGACCTTGGAGGTGTCTATGGACAACACCAGCTCATCGGCTTAGAAATTGAGATGAGCACCAACCCCCAGGGTTGGACACCACTAGACTTAATGTCAGCGGAAAACCTTTACCCTTACCTATATGGGTTTCAGAAACTCACTCTTATCCACAAGTATATGGAAGTCCTATTCAGTGGCCTACCCTTGCGCAAAATTCCACATTGTTGTAGACTTGCAACGAGACTCTTGCAAAGAAGTTCTACTAAACACAATAGGACTTACTTCCAGGATGGCAATATTAGGTATTGAGGTAGTCCCATTGAATCTAGCTATTGCTGAACTTCTGGATAAAGCTGGCGTGCAGTAGTGTAGCCAAAGTTCAGCATGTGTTCAATTTCCCCTTTTGTCCTCACGAATATAAATAAATATCCCCAAGGTACACACACTGAACTACACCCCATTGTTAGGATTTAAAATGTATTGCGTTAAGGAAATATTTTCTCTTGACACAGCCTTTAATTTGTTTCTAGGATTTTGGTGTCTAAAATATCTTTCCGAAGGCAGAGGCAATATTTTCTTTCAAAAGTTGTGGCAGTGAATGAAATCTTCCTCTTACAATGTTATTAACATCGGAAGACAGTAGGAATGTTGCAGTTAGAAGACAGAATTTGGTAAAGCTATTAATCATAGAATCATAAGAGTTGGAAGAGACCTCGTGGGCTATCCAGTCCAACCCCTTGCCAAGAAGCAGGAAAATCACATTCAAAGCACTCTCAACAGATGGCCATCCAGGCTCTGTTTAAAAACCTCCAAAGAAGGAGCCTCCACCACACTTTGGGGCAGAGAGTTCCACTGCTGAACAGCTCTCACAGTGACGAAGGTCTTCCTAATATTCCTAATATTCCTAATGTTATTAGGTTCCTTTCATCAGGGTATTTTGATCTAATGATTTTATCTTATATTGCTGCTATAGTCCCCCCCCCCCCCAACCTTTGAAGTTGACTGAATTGCATTGGTGGTTGTTTGATATTATTACTGTTGTATAAACCTTTGTTTTAACTTCTGTTTTATCATCATCTTGTGTTTTGAACTGTGTATATTGTTAATGTATTTGCGCTGTTACTTTTGTAACATTGTGGGCCATCCCGAGTCCCCACGGGGAGATGGTGGCGGGGTATAAATAAAGTTTTTATTATTATTATTATTATTATTATTATTATTATTATTATTATTATTATTATTATTATTATATTCAGGTGGAATCTCCTTTCCTGTAGTTTGAAGCCATTGTTCTGCATCCTAGTCTCCAGGGCAGCAGAAAACAAGCTTGCTTGTTCTCGACATGCTTTCCTCAGTAAATCTGTGGTTTTCTAGATCACCAGTCCCTTTAATCCTTGCTAGCATCACCAATAGTGAACAATGATAGGAGTTGCAATTTAAAGGACATACACATCCTGCTGGAGATACATTCCTGTTCTGAATTTAAATATACTGTCAAAGATAGTTAGTAGTAGCACAGTGGGTTAAACTGCCAGCTACAGAAGATCTTGCCAATCAGAAGATTAGCAATTCAAGCCGTGGTTCAGGGTGAGCTCCCACCATTAACCCCAGTTTCTGCCTACCTAGCAGTTTGAAAACAGCAATGTGAGTAGATATATAGGTACCCGCTTTCGCGGTAAGGTAAAAGGCGCCTCTGAAAAACATGCTGGCAATTTGATCAAGGAAGGATTCCAGGAATGATGGGCTCCTCGGCATGGAAGGGTGAAGCAACAGCACCTCCCCATGGCCGAGTTGAACATAGCCTCCAGATGCAGGAGATGAAAAAAAATAGGGAAGCCTTGCCTCTGTTTATGTACTGTTTGTCTTTGTCAATTGTGTAATACCATTGAATGTTTGCCATATATGTATATGTAACCTGCTCTGAGTCCCTTTGGGGAGACAGAGCAGAATATAAATAAAGATGATGATGCTGATGATGATGATGATGATGATTATTATTATTTTCTTCACAGGTATAATATGCTATTGTGCGTCCTCTCTCCTTCTGTCTGTCTTCTGGCTATATATATATATATATGTGGGAGGGGATGCAAAGAGAAAGGGAGAGATGGGTGGTCACAAGTACATGCCTTTTTGTGTTCTCATTGGTTGTATGGCTATGGGGACTGTCATGGAGAGTATCTAAACTTCAGAATTTACCACTGTTTTTATAGCCCACACTTTCCCCAAAAAACTAAGGCAGATTGCATATGGTTTCCAGGTGGCTTTCCATTGATGCATTTCGTGGGGCCAGGTTTCGTTAGTTTTAGCCGCCAAATTTTGGGTGTCTTCAAGGTTCTTCACTGTGCTGACATCACAATTTCAGAAAGATTTCAGCTTTTGCTTTGTGAAAATCTTGGAAATAGATGGGAGATACTGCTTACACAGCTGCAGGTAGCAGAAAGAGAGTGCAACCCTGTCTTTGGAATACAAAAAAGTTCACAACTCCACCAAAATAGTCTTAGGGGTAGCCTTTGCCACTGACTGACCTCCTGAAGACCCACCTCAGAACTTTGTATTTACTCTAGCTGAATCTATGACCCTAGGTTTGGTTCCTCCTTGGTTTTGATTCAGTGAAATCTATTGGGAATTGTTGACTATTTCTACTTCACATATCTTTTTTAGAAGAAACCTGAGCTCCAAAAACCACAATAGCTTAGCTGATTTGTGACTAATGTCCACACTTGATGACTAATTTTATTTAATGCAACTTGTCTTAGGCATAGACCCCTGTTAGCATTTTACAGTCTTTAAAGCTTTCAAATTTAAATGTGAATACTTCTAATTGTGAATACATTTTCACCTTACTGTCAATTTAGGAGTGTATTCTTATTACAAGTGATATCCAAGATTCTAAAAAGAAAAATTTCAGACTGTGTCATTTCTGTTCCATGGTAATTTATTTAGATTAGTAGTGCTACCTTAAAAATAAATGCTCCCAAAGAGGTATGTGGATGTGGAGGCAAAGTTTTGGGTAATAGTGGATCCCCCTCCATTAAGTTAAAGCAGCATTTCTCAACCTTGGGGTTGGGAACCCTGCGGGGGGGGTCACGAGGGGGGCTTCAGAGGGGTCACCAAAGACCATCAGAAAACACATATTTCTGATGGTCCTAGGAACCCCTTTGGTAGAGAAGAGTGAAGATCTCTTCTCTTCTTTTTTGGAATCAGAAGGTGAATTCTCCCACCAAAATTCCTCTTCCGCTATGATTGGCCGAACCTCTCAGCCAAGGGAAGGGCTGTTTCTACTTCCTTCCTGAAGGGAGTCCTTTGTTGGGAGGTGTTAGCTAGCCCTGATTGCTTCTCTTCTGGAATTCCCCTGTTTTCACAAAGCACACACCACATTTTATGCTGTAGGCACTGCGAAATAGATTCACTCATTATATTTTACTTAAGAAATCAAAGGTTGGGAATTTTTGGCCTTCCAGATATTTTGGACTACAGCTCCCATGGTGGTCTTGACTTGCTCCAAAACATCTGTAGGGCCAACGTTTCCACGTCCCTGCTATAAATGAGTTTGTAAGTGGCATCTAGTATCCCTGTCAACATCAAAACTTAGGCCCTTTCTACACAGCTGTATAAAATCCAGATTATCTGCTTTGAACTGGATTATATGGCAGTGTAGACTCAGATAATCCAGTTCAAAGTAGATAATGTGGATTATTAATGTGGAGGGTTGGCTCCCTCTCTATCTTCCTTCAGGAAACAACTGAAGACTTGGATGTTTCAGCAGGCCTTCGGAGATACAGTCATTAATTAATCAGCCCCAGAGGGTTTTTAATAATCTATCCTGTATTTATTATGGTCTTACCTTTTATGTGTTTTTAATGTAATTTTTTATCCTGTATTGTTGTTTTAATTGATATATTGCATTACTGTTTTATCTGTTTTATATTGTGATTGTATTATGTTGCTTATATTTTGTCCTTATGTTGTTTGGGCCTCTGCCCCATGTAAGCCGCCCCGAGTCCCCATGGGGAGATGGTGGTAGGGTATAAATAAAGATTATTATTATTATTATTATTATTATTATTATTATTATTATTATTATTATTATTATCTGACTTGATATTCTGGATTATATGGCAGTGTAGAAGGGCCCTGAGACTCAGCTCAGTTATCAGACAAAACACAACTACAAGTTCTTCTGAGATGGTGATCTGAATAGACTATTCTTCTGGGCCCCTTCCACATAGCTGTATAAAATCTACATTGAACTGGATTATATGAAAGTGTGAATTCAGATAATCCAGTTCAAAGCAGATATTGTGGATTATCTGCACTGATATTCTGGGTTATATGGCTATGTGGAAGGGCCCTGGGGAAAAGAGAAACATTACATTTTTCAATATCTTCAAGAAGTAATATTGGCAAAATATCAAACAATATTAATTTAGTCCATTTTAATTGATTCAATGGCCATTCAACCAAATTACCTTTAATGAGTTGACAGCCCTAATTTAAGTAGAACGGGGCGAATACTAGTGTTGTTCTAGCAAGACAAATCTAAGCTTAAGAAAACTGGCTGATGTGAAAACCTTATACTCCCTAGTATTGTGTTTCATTCGTAAGTCCAAAAACAGACGCAGCCAGTTAAATTGATTAAGGTCTGCAAGGGGGGTGGGAATTCTCTTAACACATCCAGCCAAGTTCCCAGAGGGCTCATCAGCTGCATTATGACAAGCCCATGCTCCTTTTCCTCTGAACTTGAGTATGTAATATGCTTACCAAAACCACTTGTCTGCCCCTTTCCCGTCCTTTGTTTCCTAATGCTCATTTCAAAATTGGCTTGGGCAGATTGGGACTTAAATTATGTTAATTTAATAGATCTGCACGGTTTTGAGGAAATTATTTTCAAGAAGTAGAAGTGCAGGAGAAGAGAAGGAAGAAGCAGAGGAGGAGGCTGCAAACCAGAAAAAAAATCCATTGGACTGCAGCAGAATGAGAAAACAGCACAGCAAATATATAGGGAACCGGGGTAGTTTAATGGATTTAAAGATTACTGGAAAATACCTTGCCTCCTCAAGGATACTTTTGCCATCTCTAAGGTCCCTTCCACACAGCCATATAACCCAGAATACCAAGGCAGATAACTGGATTATCTGAGTCCACACTATATATTCCATATATTCCAGTTCAAAGCAGATAGTGCAGGATTTCATTCAGCTGTGTGGAAGGGGCCTAAGAAACTAGAGGATGTTTAAAACTGTCTTTATAGTGGCAAAACTGGCAAGTCGTTCTTTGCCTGAAAGTTGTTGGTAAAAAAAAAAACAATTACAGTGAGTTATATTGCAGGAAGGAGGGTAAAACAAGGGGGGCAAGGAGGTCTGCACAATCCAAGGGGGCCAATGCATCATGCAAAACAATTCTACCTTTCCAACAGTGAAAGCTTTAGACAGAACTAAAGAAAAGTAAATAATCTCTGAAAAGTTCCAAAATAATACTACTCAACTTTGGGCTGTTCCACACAGACATATAACTCACAATATCAAGGCAGAAAATCCCACAATATCTGTTTTCAACTGGGTTATCTGAGTCCACACTGCCATATATCCCACTTCAAAGCAGAAAATGTGGGATTTTATTCAACTGTGTGGAAGGGGCTTTTGAGTCTCTAGTTTTTGCTGGACTTCAAATCCTAGAAGTGTCAGCTAGTCTACCTGTAATCAAATCACAATTTCAGTCCAAAATATTTTTTTCTAAATATTAAAAATAACTTTCATGTGGTGCCAACACAGGACTTGATTGTAGAAGTGTTCTATATTTGCTGCTCAGTAGTATAGACAACAGACTTGAAGGCAATCCTCGAAAAGCCTTAATAAAAATATCAAAATAGATGGGAGAGCAAAATAGAAATTCCACTATGAAGAATTTACCCTTTTGTTCCCCCCTTAAAATAAACATTCTACTACCATATTCAATGGTGAAAGGGGCCAATTCTTATACCTCACAATTGCAATTCCTTCTCTTTCTCTCCCTCTTTCTAAAGTGAACCAGTAAGGACTTAATCCCATGCAATAATTAAGCATTGGGGATTGTTGTTTCACCTTAAGCTTTGCAACACCCCATTTGGAAATTAAACGGATGATTTTCCTACCCCCTCACACAATTTCCCTTGTTTCTCCTCCTATTGTCTCCTCCCCCATTTTCTTTTGATAATAATCAAGTGAGACTTAAGGGATAATACAATTTCTCTTCATAAGTACTGATAGCTCTCAGTTCAAAAGATAACTCTCTTGAATTTACATTGTTAAAAAATATATATAAATTACCATTCCTTCCTCTTTGGTCCCCAAAAGATGATGGCAGAAGAAAGGAATCTGTACTGCCCATCTCAGCTCCTCCCTCCAGAACAGTGGTTTTTAACCTGTGGGTCCCCAGATGTTTTGGCCTTCAACTCCCAGGAATCCTAACAGGTGGTAAACTGACTGAGATTTATGGGAGTGGTAGGCCAAAACACCTGGGGAGCCACAGGTTGAGAACCACTGCTCCAGAACGATGCCATTGCTGTTTATAAGCCGACAATTGGGAATTCCCATCACACATTAAATCTGACATTTTTATACGTCTCTACGTGGGGAATTAAAAATTGAGTCAATCACCAATCGACTTAGGAATTGTCAGAAAAAACACACTTTAGAAATGGCAAAATACCTGGAACCCATGGTATGAGCTTGCATCATGTGATGGGTTCTATTAGTAGCAGTTCTTAAATGTGTAGAAACACTGACTTTATTGTGTGTGTTGAAGTCCTAAGAATAATGCACGTATTTAGGCATTCTTCACTCATTGAGCCAAACCATCAGAGAGCACTGCATGAGAATGGTCAATGTTCAGATCTTTTGGGAGTTGTTGTCCAACAATATCTGGGGATTTGAGATTGAGGACTTCTGTTCTACTTTGGGTCCTCTTCTATGGCCCTTCCACACAGCTAAATAAAATCCCACATTTTCTGCTTTGAACTGGAATATTTGGTAGTGTGGACTCAGATCACCTAGCTCAAAGCAGATATTGTGGGATTTTCTGCCTTAATATTCTGGGTTATATGTCTGTGTAGAAGGGCCCTAGGAATTGAGTCAATGTTTTCCAGTGTTCATCACAATATACTCCAGTAATTGCAAAGGTAAGGTGTGAAATCAAGTCAATGACTTAAGATAAGACCCTTTTTACTCCTGTTTTCTGACACATGGCAATTATGAATATGATCAGAAACCCTGAGTCACTAGCCAAGTAGTCCTTCTCACAGCCTTTCTAACTCATCCACTGAGACACTGAGCACCCTTTCACACAGCCATATAATCTAGAATATCAAGGCAGATAATCTACAATATCTGCATTAAACTGGATTATCTGAATCCACACTGCCATATAATCCAGTTCAATGTGGATTTTATACAGCTGTGTGGAAGGGACCTGAGTATCAATGATCAAATCAGTCATTATTTCTCAACTATTACTCATATGGGTGATGTACATAAGCAAACAGTGCAATATTTGGGCAGCTAACACACATTAACTCTACCTTTCTTTAGTGTGGATAGTTGCAGGTGGATAAATTAACTTTCAGTCACAGAAGTCAGAATAAAAAGAGCTAAAGAAATAGGAGCAAACTGGAAAGAAGCAGCAGCTGGGGGTAGCAGTGGATGAAGGTCAACCACTCTCAGCTCATAAAGAATGTTTCTACACAGCCATATAAACCAGAATATCAAGGCAGATAATCCACAATATTTGCTTTGAATTTGAATATCTGAATTCACACTGCCATATAATCCGGTTCAATGTGGATTTTATACAGCTGGGTAGAAGGGGCCAAACTCTGTTACCAAAAGCCAACATTAAGGCAGCAAGTGTGTTTTCTATTCATTAGTTTCTGGGACTTCAAAACTTCCTCTTTTCCTATGAAAGTTAATAAAACATTTCTGTAATGTTGGAACAAGTACAAAATCAGCAACTTGTGGCACCTCAATGATTAATATATTTATCTTGACCTAATTATGGTGGACTGAAATCTACTGCATTTTCAGCTAAGGAAAGTTTTGGTCTTTGGTTTTCAAGAGCAAGAAAACCATCTCAGAAAAGATCCATTGGTTATCAATCCTTTTTCTAATTGTGATAATTTTGTATTGTGTAAAATATTAACAATATTCAAATAAAAACAGCATTAAAATGTGCATCTTGATTTATTTCGCAGTTTCACACAGAAGCTTAAGTATTTTTATAGGTTCTGTCTGATAAGGGACAACTATTACTTTCTTTGACATTATGTTTTCATGCCTTTCATTTAGCATAAAAGTAAACAAAAGCAAATCCTTCAGCAACTGGTGGTTGTATATTGTTTTGATCCAGGACGAAGCCTAACTATTTTCATTCAAATTGGGTGGAGTTCACTTTTATTTCTTTAATTTGCTGAGCCCCTGCCTCCTCGCTTATTGACCATGCAAAATCATGTGGATCAGAACACTGACCTGTGTGTTAAAACGAAAGTAATGGTGTGTCACCCTGACAAGGAGCAAGCCCACCTTGAGAGCCCTGACACCACATCCACCCCACTAATTCACTCCTGGACAAGGGAAGATGTGGTTTATATTAGTGACCTGTAGAAGGTTCATGCCCTCTGTCCCACAGAATGGCATTGTGATTAATGGTTTATTTACAGCACTGACATGCAGGCTGTCAGGAGCCTTCGTCAGCCTTTGATGTAAAACACGCTAAAAGGCTCTCAGTCATCCTTATCAGCTTCATGGGAGAAGAACAGTGAGGCAAGGATGGGCTCATTTAGTTACCATACTGGCACGATCACTCTACAAAATAGTGTGTGAAAAAGCTAACCAGTCACTTACCTATTACTAATCCGTAATGGCAAAGCATTAGAGTCCTTCACTCTTAAAGTGCAGTTGCACTATTGGGAAATCATAGGATGTCGATGCTATGCTTTTGGAACTGAGATTGGAAATCTCTGCACTAAAGCAATCCTGCAATACAAAAATATCCAGTCTTCTGAATGGGAGGTCCTTTTCATGGACCATTTCAGAAACACTCTCCTGCTGAGGACCCCCATCAATGATGAAGGGGATTTTTATTTATCATGCCAGAAGCGAATTGAGGGTACAAGTTGTAATGTATTTGAAAGCACAAACAAAGTTTAAGAAAACTTGACATTATACTAGATGTCCTTTGACCAGTAGCTGACCACTTGGAGTGCCTCTAGTGTTGCTATAAGAAGATCCTCCATGGTGAAAAGGATGAACCACCAGGACCTGGTCCCAGAAATATCTTCATAGTTAAATTTTTGGATACTAATGTTTCTTCCTAAGAGATGTCTTCAAGTACTAGCATTTTGCTTCCATTCTTTGCCAGCCCCAGAAGCAGGATCATCAGGATACTATTCCAACATTTCTACCTTGAAACTATCTACCGCTCTGGTTTTGGATATTCTCCAAGGGGGGCTGTCCAAGATCCTCTATTTTTTTCTACAACAGTATTTGAGTCCTCAGTAGGTGCACTCCGACCAATGGTGAAGTTACCCACTTCCTGGTTTTACCAACTGTTCTGTATTTTGTCAGGCATCTTGATCCCATTCTAGTTTCCTGAATCATAAGTTCCACACTGCTATATACCTGCTGATCATTATTTTCATATATTTCAGGGCTTAAAGATATTAAACCCCTGAACCTAAATACCCTAAATGCATCAGATTTCCAAATGATCTTGGAAATTAGGACCTGGTTCACACTTGGATGGGAGATCATTAACAAATACTGGGTGGTTTTGTTGTCGACCGCACTTTGGGGGATCGGGCCCTTAAAGAGAGACCCGACCCGGTCCTGAGGGAACGGACCTTGGCGAAGCCAAAAGAAGAATATAAGCCGCAATACAACCTGAAGCCTGAAATGAAGAAGGTCCGCCAAGTTGAAGGAAAATCCGCCAAGGAGTTTTTATTGAGCAATTCAGCTGAAAAGGACGCTAATAGCGATCATTCAATCTACTAGCGTAACATATGTTTCAAATAAAGTCATATTTATACAATGTTTCGGTCTGACAGCCCTTTGAATTTCCCGCCCCGCTTCCCTGCCCATCTGATCGCGGATAGGCTGAGAGGTTGAACGAGGCGGGCTTTCGTTTCCCGCCTTGCCCTGCTGGCCCAATGGGGAGCCGTTTTTTTGTCCCCCCCCTCGGGCCAATCAGAGAGGAGGAGGCGGGAGCTATAGAAACAATGAGGTGACCGGACAGGAAACATCGGATTAATTCTGGCCCAGCCGATTTCTAAAGGAATTAATGGCACCCATCAAGGGTGTCCGGGGTCCTGTCACGTTCACAGATTTTAGATATGCCTTGGGGTGTCAGACTGGAAGTGGTGATGGGTGGTGATGAGCCGCCATTGACGGCCCCACAGGGTGCCTTCCAGCGGCGTCCTGGCCTGGGATATGACAATGTTTGCCTTGGGGCGAGTCACCTTTAGGAATTTGGTGACTCTAAACCCTATATTGTCCATGCGATCGGAATGAGATTGGATTAAACTGTGGCAGATTATCCTTTTGTTTTTTGGGAAGGGGAGGTCTGGGTCATGGGACTAAGGTTCACGTTGGGGTCATGATATTTCCCATTTGATTTCATGATTAGACAATTATATGGGATAAAATGAAAATTAAAATAAAGTTGGAACATAAACCCTGCTGGGAAGAAAACATATTTTCCAGGGATCCCAAAGAGTATAAATACATATAGGCAGATATATAGATCTCGAGGAAATAAAGGGGAATCCACAAAAAGGGGGGGGGGGTGACATTGCATAAAAGGGGAATCATGAATGGTATAAGCAATAGAAAACATTTGATAAGGACGAAGTTCACAACGTCTAGGGAACCCGATATGGAAATTCATAAGAGTGGAGTTTTAGCAGCATACTTTCATAATCCATGAAGTTAGCCCAACGATTAGAAGTTCATACAGCAGTGAGTCATGAGAGTGTCCAAGTACATAGAATATGAAAGTTCACAAATACATGAGGAAAAAGAGTTCATCTGTGATGGGAGGAATTCGTAGAGATGGCCTGGGGGGGGGGGCACATGTGGGTTGCAGTCTTTGGAAGTATGGGATTTCATAAGTCCAGGGGTTGGTCTGGGGAAGAATGTTCTTCTCCTTCATCATAATATCATGAAGGTATGAATGAAAACGTGGAGGGCACCCGTCCGGGCACCCCTTGGCAGCTGTAGAGGGTGAGGGTCCTTGGAGAACTATGTCTCCCCCGCGAGAGAGCGATTCCCCCATCCCCAGTACACAGAAAGGGGCTAGGGGTCTCTTAAAAACCATTCCGCGAGTCGCGGGGAGAGGAAAACCCGGGATAAAACAGCAGCTTGGCTTGAAAGGAGCTGCCGGTCCCGTTTGACAGTCAGCTGTTGAGGTGCCGAAAACTGGACCGATTCCGGTTCTGCTGGTTGTCTTCGAGTCAGGAGCCTTAGAAAGGGTTAGGTCTAAAAGAGGAGCGTTCTAGGGGTAATTTTGATAGAGATATGAGCCAATTTATATCGTCCCCCATGTTAATCTATGGCCGAGAAATCTCATCCGGAGTTAAAGGGACGGGAGAGAGAGAGAAACTGCATGCAAAGGAAGGAGCCAGGGGAAGATACAAAATAACCAGATAGAGAGTGTTATTGTTTAAAATAAATGCTACTTTTATTGGGGGGATTTGTTACATAGTTCAGGGAAGGGGAAAATGAAGAAAAAAAGTCTTTTAATAATAGCCTGCTGCGGTCCCGCTTCGTTCCTTTGGAGAGTAACCTGCGGAACTCTCCGCTGCGTTTTTTTAAATTAATTTAAAAGCCGGGGGTTTCGGTCATCATATTCCCCACTCGGTAAGGGCGGGGCGAAGTGGGAGGAGCCCACTTTGCCCCTGCCCTACCGCATAAGCATTATAACCTCTTAGCGGCAGCCTGGCCATCTGCTGAGAGGGGTTCGAATGGTTCTTTTTGCAACAAATTTGGAACAGAGCGGGCAAATGTGACCAGCAGCAGCTTATTATTAGAAGGAGAAGGATTACAGCTAGAAAGAGGAGAAAACCTTTCCTCAGCCAGTCTAAAGAAGGGAGCCAGTCGGTCAGAAAACTAAGGTCGAATCCAGTCGTCTCCTTAATTCCTGAGGCCAAATCATTCAAACCCTCGATGGATTTATGAATCATAGGAGTCTGGTCTGTCAAATTAAAGCAGCACATGTGCCTTACACTCTCACAGCCATGGTGGTTTTTTCAATAGGAGGAAATCAATAGCTGCCCTGTTATCTAATACAGCCTCCCGCAGCTCATGCATTTCCTTTGCCACTGATGCCAAGGCTTGAGAGGTATAATTGATGTTTTTGACCAGAGCGCAGGCCAGATGCTTTATGGCCCTATAATTCATGGCTGAGGCCACTCCAAGAGTGAACAATGCAGCCGCCACAAATTGTGGGATGCCTTTTAGTACTACTGAGGGGTCACAATTCGGATCCAAGTTTTGAATGGATCTTGCCTTCCGACCCAAAGAGTGTGCCAATTCTAAGTCGTTCTTGGAGGGCATAAAAAGAGACAGCCTACCCAATGCACAATTCCCCATGGAGGTATTGGCAGGTAGATAACCATAGGCTGTCTGTCCACACAGGAAAAACCATCCTGGGGGCAGGACCAAATGGGCATTCAAATGAGACAGTTTTTCTATATGTGTGCAATTTAGAGAGTTGTCAATGGGAAGCTGATGGCACTCACCGATGCAGGTGGGTATTTGAAAACAATTTTCTGCTTGAGGAACATGAGCAAGGCGGATGGTAGCCATGCTAGGCAACTTGTCCATGGAGACTCTTCCCCAGTTAGAGAGATCTCTGTAAGACATATCCTTTGGGATGTCTTGGAACATGGTATAATTTCTAAAAATTTCCAGAGGTTCTGGAATGCCAATTAAACAGGTGGAAAACAGGTCTGTGGCTGAGGCTCCACTGGACAGGCAAAAATCTGAGACATTTAAGGCTTTTGTGGCCAACTGTTGCCAGAAGTTTACTTTAGAAGAAAGCCATTCATACAACACCGGGCTAGAACTGGCAGGGAGAGTCAGAGAAAAAATGAGAATTAGGGTTAGCATTTTCTAGGGTTAGGACCCTGGACAGCTCACAGTGGGAAAGATAGGGGAAGGACAGAGAGAAAAATAGAGGGGAAAGTAGAACTCACGGCTCCTGATTCAGCACGCCGGACAGCTCCCAGTGGAATCGTGGTGTTTGTTCTTCCGAGCGGGGGGGTTGAAGTGAGGGCCGATTTGACAGCTGTCAAAGTGAGCTGTCAAATGTTTGTAGGTCCAAATGGGGGTGTTCCCGTGGTGCTAGAAGGATGGAATTTGGAGGAGTCCTTGGAGGGGGTCTTGTGCTTTGGTCTCTGGCTTTTGGTCTTTCTCCGGGCCTCGGGAGGGTGTGGGTCAGGACAACTTGCGGGCGGCAGGCCCTGAGGAGGTGTTTTCCGGAACAACACCTTCAGGTCGTCTCCCAGCTCAGCTGTCCACAGATCTTTGTCTTCCTCACCGCTGGTGGGGGCTGGTTCTGGTTCAGGAGCACTCTTGATGGATCCTGGCATGGATTCCAGCACCTCGCAAGCTATGTAGGAGGTCAGGAGGGCTTCGAGGAGGTTGTGATGCCATCTCCACCAGGCGCCTCCTAGTGTCCACAGCCAGGTCCAGCACCTCCACCTGGGAGGAGGTCCAAGGGATAGAGAATGCCTCAAGACAGCAAAGAAAAGAGATCACGTGTCCCCTCCCCACTCCCCTTCCCCCAAGACCCTAAGAGTGGAGGGTTAATTTTATAAGGAAGAATAAAGGAGGGAAAAAATGGAAATAAATCATTCATACCTTCTGGGACATTTTCAATACTGAAGGTTCCTCTGGCACCCTCGCAGCCATGTTTGGGCTCCCCACTCGCGCCTGACCCAGCGACCAACAGCGAGGGTCCTGTTCGTGGCTCCATGGGGACACACCTTTAGCCTCTTCTCAGGTGAGGGGGGGTCGCCCTTACCTGCCAGCCTTCTCCTGGTCTCGTGGGGGCGCCCTTTCCTCCCTGCATTAGAAGGCGGATGTTCTTCTGCTCAGGGTCAGCCTTACGACCCCTGCCAGGGGTTGGAGCCAGCTTGTGGGTGGGGGCCTCATCACCGTGATGGCACCCCACTGGTTGCTCTCGCCTTATCTGAGCTGGGTTTCTCAGAGTCCCTTTATAGCCACAGGAGCGGATGATGGTCCTGGTAGTCCAGGTCGGAGTGGAGTGCCTTCCATGTGGGGTGCCAGGATCCCCATTCTACAATTCCCAACGGTCCCTTTTATACTGAGAGAGTGTTAGTAAAATCCCTAACCCATTGTATACACAGTCATTCAAGAAATAGCAAACAAGAGAGAGAGAGAGAGAGAGAGAGAGAGAGAGAGAGGAACAGAAAGGATAGCTCAAGGAAGAAAACCATGAGAAAGAGGAACAAAACTTGGTTCCCCACATTTAAAGGACAGACAGAAGCTCCAAAGTCAAGACAACAAACAAAGAATACTACTCAGAGAACAGGGAAGCCCCAGGCAGGACTCAGCCAGTCTCTGAAGATGGAAGGTTTTCCAAAGATACACAATATCCCCCAGAGAGAAGGGGGGGGGGCTGAGAGGGAGATTCAAAAAAAAAGGGGGAGGGGTTTTGCAGGGTTGCCCAAAGGGATTGGGTGAAGAAAAAAGAAAAAGGGAAAGGAGTCTTTGAGGACACAGGATCCTTTGGTTTGAGCAAATTTCAAGGTGTGACCTGATGCTTTGGAAAGAATGCCAGATCAAAGGTCCCACTTGCAAATTGTAACCAACAAAAATGCAAATTTACAGTCTAAAAATTTATGTTCCTCTGGGATCTTTGGGGAGTTTCTAGAGATTTTGGGTAAAGTTTTGAAAGCAGACAGAAAAGAAGAGGGGAAAAAAGAGGGGAAAAAAAGGGGATTGAACTGTGACTCAGAAATTCAGAAGCAGATTGCTTTGAGAAGGAGGGAGAGAGGGGAAAATAATTCTTTGGAGAACTATTGACCCAATATTCAGGTTTTAGATAAAACAGAGGATGGCAATGGATGTTCTTTGGTCTCTGAACAGTCAATTCCTCCTTCCTCTGAGGGTCCTCATCCCCCCCCCCGCCCCTCCTTTCCCCCTGTTCCTCTGGCCAAAAAGGACGAGCGAGAGGAAGAGAGGGAGAGATTAAGGGAGGGGGGGCTGCAAGGGGGAAGAAGTCTTTGGGGTGGAAGGGAAAAAGGCTTAGAGGGATTCGGTTGGGGAGGGGTGGAGAGGGAATAGGAGGTTGGGAAACGGAGGGGAGATGGGGCTGAAAGAGAATAGAGGGCTGGGAAACGGAGGGGAGAGTGTGTCTGGGAGAGTGGGATCACGGGAAGCAGAGGTTCCCTTGAAGGGTCGATTTGGGGGTTCTGGGTCGGTGCAAGACTCAGATCAGGGGAGAAAACGGGGGATGAGGTGGGGCGAAGGATGGGGGTCGGGATTGGTAAGGTGGGGCAAGCAAATGTCTCCAGAAGTTCCTCTTCTGGTGGAGGCGGGAGGGGAAGTAGGTCTAGAGGGGAGCTTCTGAGGAGGGTAGGTTTTGAGCCCACGTCCCTGCATGGGAAGACTTGGACCCCCTCCCCCCTTCCACTCTCCCTCTGGCTTAAGGCCATGAACATTGCAGCATAAGCAAGTTGGGACCACTTGCCCTCCCCTGGTGAGTCACCTTAGGTCAACACTCCGAATTCGGCGATTCAAGCGGG
Organism: Anolis carolinensis; assembly: GCF_035594765.1. Taxonomy (NCBI): domain Eukaryota; kingdom Metazoa; phylum Chordata; class Lepidosauria; order Squamata; family Anolidae; genus Anolis; species Anolis carolinensis. The sequence continues at coordinate 75,403,510 of NC_085845.1, forward strand.
GGGGGGGGGCAAGCTGTTCCCCCTTCAAGGGTCACAAGGGGCCACTTATGTGCTCTGAGTTAGCCCAACCTGGCCTGCACCATGTTTTTCGATGCAAAGCCCACCCCAATTGGCCAGGATCTTTCCCAATGGAGAATCCCTGGGGATGTCTGCTGGGGTGGGACACCCTAGACGTGCTTGAACAAACACCCATTCTTGGCTCAACCCCTGCCCAGTACCTGACAGTTAACGGAGTAACGACTCACCCAACCGGCCAGGTCAGCTCGTCCTTCCGAGAGTTCCCTTCACCAAGACTGGATGGCTGGCGTCCGTGGAATCCGCAGGTGCCCCGGGAACACAACCGTTCCCCTACCCCGCGATTCTTGAACCTGTAATCTTACAAGCCAGACTGTTCTCACACGCCCCCCCGGGCGCCAGATGTTCCCGCGTTTCACCAGGAATTTGTTACCGAGCCCTGATCCGAAGTGCAATACCTCCAGGGCTCCTCCCACCTGGGTCTCAACAACGGGGCCGGTTCCCTTTTATTTTTACAGGGCGTCCCCTGTTTCACGTTGGCGCCTTTCCTTCGAGGAGCTAAAAATCTGCTTCCTCCTATCTGGCTCCTTTGTTCAGTACCCTGAATCAGATCTAGAGAGAGAAAGGGACTGCCAGAGAAATTTGGATGTGAAATGAGGTCAAATTGTTGGTCGGAGGGCCCTCCTTGCAGCCGTTTCTCTCCCCAACCTGTTCCAGAATATCTGGACCAAGGTCGCCGCTTGGAATTTTAGCCTAAAAAAATTGATTTTCGGAACTTCCAAGCAAGTCCCTTCGTGGTCGCCAAATTATGTTGTCGACCGCACTTTGGGGGATCGGGCCCTTAAAGAGAGACCCGACCCGGTCCTGAGGGAACGGACCTTGGCGAAGCCAAAAGAAGAATATAAGCCGCAATACAACCTGAAGCCTGAAATGAAGAAGGTCCGCCAAGTTGAAGGAAAATCCGCCAAGGAGTTTTTATTGAGCAATTCAGCTGAAAAGGACGCTAATAGCGATCATTCAATCTACTAGCGTAACATATGTTTCAAATAAAGTCATATTTATACAATGTTTCGGTCTGACAGCCCTTTGAATTTCCCGCCCCGCTTCCCTGCCCATCTGATCGCGGATAGGCTGAGAGGTTGAACGAGGCGGGCTTTCGTTTCCCGCCTTGCCCTGCTGGCCCAATGGGGAGCCGTTTTTTGTCCCCCCCTCGGGCCAATCAGAGAGGAGGAGGCGGGAGCTATAGAAACAATGAGGTGACCGGACAGGAAACATCGGATTAATTCTGGCCCAGCCGATTTCTAAAGGAATTAATGGCACCCATCAAGGGTGTCCGGGGTCCTGTCACGTTCACAGATTTTAGATATGCCTTGGGGTGTCAGACTGGAAGTGGTGATGGGTGGTGATGAGCCGCCATTGACGGCCCCACAGGGTGCCTTCCAGCGGCGTCCTGGCCTGGGATATGACAATGTTTGCCTTGGGGCGAGTCACCTTTAGGAATTTGGTGACTCTAAACCCTATATTGTCCATGCGATCGGAATGAGATTGGATTAAACTGTGGCAGATTATCCTTTTGTTTTTTGGAAAGGGGAGGTCTGGGTCATGGGACTAAGGTTCACGTTGGGGTCATGATATTTCCCATTTGATTTCATGATTAGACAATTATATGGGATAAAATGAAAATTAAAATAAAGTTGGAACATAAACCCTGCTGGGAAGAAAACATATTTTCCAGGGATCCCAAAGAGTATAAATACATATAGGCAGATATATAGATCTCGAGGAAATAAAGGGGAATCCACAAAAAGGGGGGGGGGGGTGACATTGCATAAAAGGGGAATCATGAATGGTATAAGCAATAGAAAACATTTGATAAGGACGAAGTTCACAACGTCTAGGGAACCCGATATGGAAATTCATAAGAGTGGAGTTTTAGCAGCATACTTTCATAATCCATGAAGTTAGCCCAACGATTAGAAGTTCATACAGCAGTGAGTCATGAGAGTGTCCAAGTACATAGAATATGAAAGTTCACAAATACATGAGGAAAAAGAGTTCATCTGTGATGGGAGGAATTCGTAGAGATGGCCTGGGGGGGGGGGGGGGCACATGTGGGTTGCAGTCTTTGGAAGTATGGGATTTCATAAGTCCAGGGGTTGGTCTGGGGAAGAATGTTCTTCTCCTTCATCATAATATCATGAAGGTATGAATGAAAACGTGGAGGGCACCCGTCCGGGCACCCCTTGGCAGCTGTAGAGGGTGAGGGTCCTTGGAGAACTATGTCTCCCCCGCGAGAGAGCGATTCCCCCATCCCCAGTACACAGAAAGGGGCTAGGGGTCTCTTAAAAACCATTCCGCGAGTCGCGGGGAGAGGAAAACCCGGGATAAAACAGCAGCTTGGCTTGAAAGGAGCTGCCGGTCCCGTTTGACAGTCAGCTGTTGAGGTGCCGAAAACTGGACCGATTCCGGTTCTGCTGGTTGTCTTCGAGTCAGGAGCCTTAGAAAGGGTTAGGTCTAAAAGAGGAGCGTTCTAGGGGTAATTTTGATAGAGATATGAGCCAATTTATATCGTCCCCCATGTTAATCTATGGCCGAGAAATCTCATCCGGAGTTAAAGGGACGGGAGAGAGAGAGAAACTGCATGCAAAGGAAGGAGCCAGGGGAAGATACAAAATAACCAGATAGAGAGTGTTATTGTTTAAAATAAATGCTACTTTTATTGGGGGGATTTGTTACATAGTTCAGGGAAGGGGAAAATGAAGAAAAAAAGTCTTTTAATAATAGCCTGCTGCGGTCCCGCTTCGTTCCTTTGGAGAGTAACCTGCGGAACTCTCCGCTGCGTTTTTTTTAAATTAATTTAAAAGCCGGGGGTTTCGGTCATCAGTTTTGGCTATATTTCAGAGGAAGGTACTCATAAAAACCACCTTTTGAGCATTCCTTGTCTAAGAATGGGACTTTATTAAGTGAATAGAAGGTACATGCACAAATACAAACACCAAGATATTGTTCCAACTTTACCAACAGGAAGGTTGGAACAACAGGTCTTCAGTGGCTTCATCTTGATCAGAAAGGAAGTGGAAAAGAATCTTGCTTGGAATCAGCTGTAAAATATGAAATGTAAAGAAAAATCCAAGGATTGCACATACCCCTACTCAGTAGTTAGTAGAGGCATGCAATTTTTTTGTTAGCTGTCATAAGTCATATGTGTTAAATTTGTGTTAAATGTGTTAAATTCGTACTTATGATGTTATATCTGATGTATGGGCATGGCTTGTGCCCAAAACTTAAGAATTGAAACTTACCCAGTACTTTTCTGTTTTAATTCTTTTCTGTAAATCTCGGAAAGCTCCCAAAGTCAGTTTCAGTGCAAAAAAGCAAAGCAAAGCCACAAAGGCTGCCTTTCCTCTTTTAATGGCCTCTTGCCATTAGGAGAGGGAAGCAACAGGGAGAAAGCTGAGTTCGCTGGGAAAGAGACTGAAAAAGCACAGAATTCTGGGAAATATAGTTTGGGAAGGCGAGGAGCCCTATGCCAGATAATTCAAAAGGCCCTGCCCTAAACTACATTTCCCAGAATTCTACTTAGCATAAGAAAGCCCCAAAAACAACAACAACAACAACAACAACAATGACAACAACAACAACTTTATTTTTCTATCCTGCCTCCATTTCCCCAAAGGGACTCAGGGCAGCTAACACAGGGCAAAGCCCAAAAACAATAAATCAAAATAAACAGATAAAACAGTATATTCAAATGAGTAACACAATAAAATCAGTCATTTATACATATATGATATAATAACAGTAAAAACCAATCTAAAATATAAAATGATGAGATAAAAGACCACCAATTTGGAGAAGGGAGCAAATATGGGAGGGCAATTAAAGCTGAAGTGCTTGATGTGTTAAAAGTGTCTTTAGAGCAAAGAAGACAAAGTGCAAGCGTTTTCAACATTGGAGTGAGGTAGGACATCCAGTTGAATCTAGGAAAGGATGGGATAAAGTGCGAAATATGATGCATTCATTTAGGTGGAATTTGAATCATGGGGACTAGATTATTCATAAGATAGATAGGGGAGAGATTTGTCCCTCCATAGCAGCAGTCAGCCAGAGTTCCAATAAATTGCTGAATCTGCAAAGAGGAGGACTGACTGATACTTCTGGTAAGTAATTCTCTGTGTTGGGCTGGGAAGAAATCCCTAAATGGAAGTTCTATTGGTTAATATGAGAGGCATTCAATGACATAGCCATTGTGGCTTTTTAAAAGAAAAAATCATTTTTGTCAAAAAAATAATAATTCCCAAATACTCCCAACTGCTTTTCTGTTGAGGCAAAAGTGGGGGCTGAAAAAGAGAGCAGAATGACACGGTCCTGGGACCATTTCACAGACTATAGACTGAGGCCTTTACCACACAGCTGTATAAAATCCACATTGAACTTGATTATATGGTAGTGTGGACTCAGATAATCCAGTTCAAAGCAGATATTGTGGATTATCTGCCTTGATATTCTAGGTTATATGGCTGTGTGGGGGGGACCAGAGAAGCAGAGTTGTTACTGAGAAAAAGCATGAAAAGTGAAGGAAAAGACCTGATTAGATTAGATCCCATGGTAATCTCTTGCTATATATGATTATGTCTATGATGGGAGACACCTACATTTTTAAATCTCTTAAATTCTACTCTGGACTCATTAGGTAGTTTAATTTTTTCAGATCATTTGAATTATATTATTGATTTAAACTGTTTACTTACTTTAATGCTATTTATAAATTGCCTTCAGATTTTTTTTTTGATATAGGATGTGATTTAAATATTGAAATAAATAAATGGATTGCAGCCACATTCTATTTTCAGGTAAACTCTTCTGCTTTTTTAAAGCAGTGTCAAATAAATTAAAGCTGTTAAGGCTGAAAACGGTTCACAAAGCTGCTTTTGCTATGGCTTAAAAAGGTTGTGGATGTTGGAATCCATGGATACAAAATATGTGAATTTGCAAAGTTGGCTGTAATTGGGTCAGTTTAAACTTCCAAGTGTAAAATTCAAAATGCTTATCATGGGTTAATGTTTCAAACTGAGGTTCAGCTTTAGTGGTTACTCTCAGGAATATAAAAATGCCTTTTATGAGTCAAGCCGATGGCCCACAGTGCTGAGAAGCTTCATCCAGATGCAGCTGAGGTAACACACAAAAGCAGCCAACACCACAAGGGAGAGATGCATCCCTTTTGAAAAGGTGGACAAAAGGGTTGCAAAACGCACACAATCTGCAAGAAGCAGGAGCTAGGTATGAGTTATCTCACTGGTCTTTTTTTACAGGGACAATACTGGATTTCAGGATTGAAATGAATCAGTGTGTCTCCCATACAGACACAGCTGAAAGCAACAGAGGAAAGAATGCGTTTTCCTCTTTTTTCCACTAACAAATGAGGAAATGTAGTGTGGCGAGTGAGTCACATTCTGCAGTGTTTGTTACTGAATGTGGTTTTTCAATGATCTCCCCCAGAGAGCAAGGCTTACAATCTAGCTTTAAAAAAATATTTCCCAAATGATCCAGTTGTTAAGTGGAATGATTTCTCTACGGCAGATTCAGGGCCCATCCAGACAGTACCTCTATCCCAGGAGCTCCCAGTTGAAAATGGAGGGTGGCCAAATGACATCCCCTGAAAACATAGGACGAATAGCTACAAAGCCGGAGAACGTGAGATTTTCAGTTGTGGGAATAACCTGGTTCTGGCTGAAAAATGCAGATATTCGAATCTTTGTATGTCCCTACACTCAGAAAAACATGGGATTTTTTGTTGGTTTGTTACCGGGTCAGTTCCCGATTGGTTGTATCCTAAAAACAAGACAACAATTGGCAAGTTTCCCTTGCCAATTTATCTTGGCAAGAGAAACTTCGTCCTCCACACGTTTAATGAAGTTTGTGACACACAAGCAAAGGATTTGCCATGTAATCCACTTTCCCCATGTTTTTATGATAAAAGCAATGAAGACATGTATAGCCCAGGAACAGCACCCTGTAGTTCCCAGGCACAAGTACACGGCCAAATTTGTCTGCACAGATGGCCACACAGCCTCTATAACCCAGGAACTGAACTTATACAATGATTTGCACTTTCTGAACTTAAGTTTATTTTTTTTTAAAAACACTGAATTTTTTTAGAGGAAATCCTGTGGCAGCCATCTTGGGGGCTGCAAAATCCCAAGACAAAGCAGCAAATATGGACGATGGAGGCAGAAATCCTGGGAACAACAGGTCTGTATGTGGACCTCTTCTCGGGTCCCTTTTTTTTTTTTTTGCACCTGACTAAAACCTGCGATTTTGATGCTGTCTGGAAGTGCCCTCAGGCATTCATGTTTATTGTTTGATAACTGCTGCAGCAAATAGTGATGCATGCATGTTCCTATACCATCCTTGAGTTGGGCCTGTTTTCTCAGAGGAAATCATTATTTAGAAGCTGAAGGTTAAGCAAGATTCTCTGCATTTCCACTTCAGTTAGATTAAAGATTCTATCCTTCTTTCCTATTACAGTCTATTTCCTACGATAAATAGCTGCTTTCATATTTTGGTAAATAAGCCATGTAGGGCCCCTCCACACAACCCTATATCCAAGAATATCAAGGCAGAAAATTCCACAATATCTACTTTGAACTGGGTTATCTGAGTCCACACTGCCATATATTCCAGTTTAAAGAGCTCCAATGTGATTTTATGCAATATGATAAAGAATTGTATGCATGAAAACAAAGTTTTGTACATTGACCTATCAGAAAGCAAAGATATCACTATCTCCGATTGCTTATTTTAACTTTGATTGCAATGTGTGTTGTATGCTGTATGCATATGTGTTAAATGTGTTTGTTAAATGTTTTTATATGGCTGATAGGCTATTCAATAAAATGTATGCACACTATTTCAGCCACACATGTTGATAATTTTGGAGTATTTTGGATTTGGAAATTCTGAATAAGGAATGTTCAATCTACATTTCATATTTGCGTTTTCAAATATGAACTACAGGTTGGTGGGTTTAAAAACACCTTGTGCAATCTACTATTAGATATTTTTTAAACTAAGATTTTGGGACCAGCTCTAGAGATGGGACATTTTTGCAGTTTTCTTTGGCCAGAGAGTTGGCAAAGGCCTCACAACTCTAAAATTGTTACCAATCTCAAAATATTTTTTTAAAACCCAACATATTAAAGGAGATATGAAAGATGTCTAGTTCGCACGTCCTATGTATTCCAGCTAATGGTGATCTGATCCATGTGCTCCCAATATTTTTCCTGTCTTTCCTTTTGTACATAAACCACATTGACCCTCTAGCTCCAGACTCCCAATCTAAACACAGTCTCCAGACTGAGTTATGTCACCAAAACCAGCTTTGCTTGTTCTTCATCCATAGGGATACCTTTAATGCTTAATTTAGGGATAAATGTTTAGGATTCTCAGCAGGAGAACACCAAATTACAAAGCCCAGGACTCCACAGGATGCAGACAAGGCAGCCAAAGTGGAGACATAGGGCTAGCACATTATTCGTGCTAAATGTGAAAGGACCCCCATACACATATACTGACCCTGTGAACGGAAACTAAATTCTTACCCATCCTTACTATTGACACATTCAGCAAGTCAGCTACTATCCATCAATCTACAAGATGCTCATTTCATTCAGACATCCATAAGCCTACATTTGTCCTGGTTCATACACTGATAATATAAGCTTTATAGGTACATAGGATAGACCAAGTCAGATGCTGGTCACATTGGGATTCCACCTAGACTTTTCACATATTGTGATTGAAGCTTCTGAAATTTTCTTATTCCTGAATCTGTGACCTCAAGCTATCTCCCAAGATGTGTATTTATTTAAAAGACTTTGATCTTCAGGAAAGTGTTGAAATTTGGCAGTGTTTATTGGTGAATGGGAGAGTTGATGGATGTCTGAAAAGAGCCTGCCACATGTCTTCTGTATCTCAGGCAAATGGATAAACATCCATTGCTTTCTTTAAAAAGAAGACAGCGCAGGAGCAATTCGCATGAGGGCCCCCACATGGATCAAAAGGTCTTTCCCCTTCACCGATAATCTCCCAGCCTTAAAGAGCAATAAATGTTCTGATTCAGTTAACAGCACATGCTCTGTTTTCAGCCTAAATTCAGAGATTTATGGAGAAATAAAGAGTTCTATGTTCAATTTTCATGCCATGTTATATGCTATATATAAGAAATAGCAGTTCTGTGCTCTGTTATGATGTCAAGTTATATGTTTTCTGTCTCTGCCAGCCACTGAAGGAGGAGCCCTCAGTGGCGCAGTGGATTAACCCCTTGTGCTGGCAGGACTGCTGACTTGAAGTTTGCCGATTTGAATCCAACCCGGGGAAAGTGCAAAAGAGCTCCCTCTATCAGCTCCAGATTTATGTGGGGACATTAGAGAAGCCTCCCACAAGGATGGTAAAAACATCAAAACACCCAGGAGTCCCACGGTCAATTCTCTCATACCAGAAGCGACTTGCAGATTCTCAAGTTGCTCCTGACATGAAAAAAAGACAGTGAAGGATTTATATGTTGGATTCACACTACAAAATTATAGTAGTTTTACCTAATTTCAACAGATGCAATTGTATTGTATCCTGAAATTTGTAGTTTTAGGAGGGGGGAATTTGCTGGAGCAGCAGTTTTCAAACTTTGGTCTTCTAAAGCCCTTTCCACACAGCTGTATAAAATCCACTGGATTAAACTGGGTTATATGGCAGTGTGGATTCAGATAACCCAGTTCAAAGCAGATATTGTGGATCATCTGCCTTGATATTCTGGATTACATGGCTGTGTGGAAGGGCCCTAAGTCTTTTGGATTGCAACTCCCAAAAGCTATTTCCAACTTAACAAGCACTCAGTGTTTCTGAGACCTCGATTTAAAAGACCAAAGATCGAGAACTACTGTGGTAGTCCACTCCCTGAAGTGCAGCATTAAACTATCTGGCAAAGAATTCAAAGTGTTTCCCAAAACTACAAAAGCCAAGATTCCATAAGATGCAACATGACTTAAAATGGTATCAAAGTGCTCTAATTATGTAATGTGGAAACATCAATGGTCTCTAGTCCAGGCACTGATCAAGTATTGCTTCACCTTGCACAATTAGTTGGTCAGTCCTGTTAAATACTAGGCCTGGGCCCGAATCAGTTTGAACGAAAATGATTTGTAATAGTCAGTGGTCCATTATATAATCTCCAAAAACAGAACGGGGAAAAGGGAACCACAAAGCCCAGCAAAACGAATTAAGGGAGCCAGATTTTATCAGCTCCTGGAGAGCATGGAGTTAAGTCTGCAATATACCCGAGGCAGGGCTCCTGGAGAAGATGAGATTAACTGTAGTGTCTTTTCTCCCTCCCCAGCAGCAGCATCCACCCATTTCTTTTTGGAAAATTTCCTAGGCTCCTACTTTAGAGAGGGCCCTGCTGGGAACTAACTTTCCCAGCAGCACTTGCATTGGGCAGGCATTAAAAAGTCTTTGAGTTCCTATTGGAGCATGATGGGAGTTGAAGTTTCTCTCTGTGTGTGTTTCTAAGTCAATCAAAAGCCTGGTTGTGTCCATGCTCTGATTGGCTGAGAATGGACACAACCAGTGACCACAATCCCCAGAACCCTCTCTTGCGATTTGTCTTATTTTTTAAAATGTTATGATTAAAACTTAAAATACAGTAGAGTCTCGCTTATCCAACATAAACAGGCCGGCAGAATGTTGGATAAACGAATATGTTGGATAATAAGGAGAAATTAAGGAAAAACTTATTAAACATTAAATTAGGTTATGATTTTACATATTAAGCACCAAAACATCATGTTATACAACAAATTCAAAAAGTAATTCAATACACAGTAATGCTATGTAGTAATTACTGTATTTACAAATTTAGCACCAAAATATCATGATGTATTGAAAACATTGACTACAAAAAATGTGTTGGATAATCCAGAATGTTGGATAAGCGAGTGTTGGATAAGTGAGACTCTACTGTAATTCTAAAAAATCATTAGATTGGTGAATTGTTTTGAAACTTGGCAGGCCTGCAGTTGTAAATGGGGTTTCAAACTAAGGTAGGTTTCATGCAGATAGGCTTTAAAATGACTGAGGACTGAGCCTTTAAAGTTTCCCATTGTAGCCAATGTACTGAATCTTTGCCAAATGAAAACAGGAACACCTCTCCTGATTCGAGTAACTTCCCGGTAATCAGAATGCGGGACCAACTGACAATGGACTCAAAAACGGCATGCCTTTCGGCTGAATTGCACACCTCTATTAAATACACCTACATCTAACATGTTCTTCAGTGTGTTCAGGGCAATACATACACCTATTAATCTTCTCAACAACCCTATCAGGTAAATCAGGATGGGTTTATGATTATTTGAACCTCAATTTCCCAAGTCTCAGTTCTTTACTCTAACCACTATACTTCACTGTACTAGCTGTCTTTAGCTCTCCCTTGGCTTTTCTAGTAATACAGCATGACGTTTCTGAAATACATTGGTCTAAGTTGCACTAACCATGACTATTAGATGATTTACAACCTCATGTTGTGATTTTGTTAGTTTATGCCAATAAAGGCTGTTGTGGTTTACAATTTACAGATGTAGATCAGACTGACATTTGAAATCAGCTCCCAAACCACTTCAAAGTATTTGGTGATAAATATCAAACAGTTGGAAGGTACTACCTGGAAACCAGTGAAAAATAATCATTGTATTACATTCATTGAAATTCCTTCTGCTTACTTATGCTCTTGTAAAGATAGCTCACATGTCCATCACTCGTGCATTGCTATATCTTAATATATTGTGTTGTTGAAGGCTTTCATAGCTGGAATCACTGGGTTGCAGTGAGTTTTTTGGGCTGTATGGCCATGTTCCAGAAGCATTTTCTCCTGACGTTTTGCTCACATCTATGGCAGGTATCCTCAGAGGTTGTGAGGTATATTGACTACAGTCCAATGGATACCACAGACATCAGAAGACCTGCAAGGCCAAGAACAAGCCATGAGAGTAAAGACAAAGATCCACCCAGAGGAAATGGCTACTTACCATACATCAAGGGAACCACTGACCACATAGGCAAGCTGATGAAGAAACACAACCTACAAACTATCTACAGACCCACTAAGAAAATCCAGCAAATGCTACGTTCAGCAAAGGATAAAAGGGATCCTCTCACCTCTGCAGGAGTCTACCATATACCATACAGCTGTGGACAAGTCTACATAGGGATCACCAAATGCAGCATTGCCCAAACACAAATCAAGGAACATGAAAGGCACTATAGACTAATTCAACCATAGAAGTCAGCCATAGCACAGCACTTGATGAACCAACTTGGACACAGCATTTTATTTGAGAACACAGAAATGCTGGACCACCATGTCATACTACACAGAGGAGGTACTGAAATCCATAAGCACGTGGACAATTTCAACAGAAAGGAGGAAACCATGAAAATGAAAAAAAATCTGGCTCCCAGTATTAAAAACCTCTAAAATCAAGACAGTAAATAAAGAACAACACTCTGAAAACAGGGGAATTCCAGAGATGAAAACATTAGGGCCAACTAACACCTCTGAACAAAGGATTCTCCCAGGCAGGAAGCAGCCAGTCCTTGAAGCTGGCAAGGCCATTAAATGCTACTCAAGGTAATTAATTATAACATTTACACTTGCCTCCAACAGATAAAGAGTTCTTTCTCTCACCCTGGACCTTCCACAGATACGAAACTCCGCTTGCTTAGTTTCTAACAGATCTCACAACCTCTGAGGATGCCTGCCATAGATGTGGGTGAAACATCAGGAGAGAATACTTATGGAACATGGCCATACAGCCCGGAAAACTCACAGCAACTCAATATATTGTATTACTGTGTAGTTTATTGTATTGTTGGGTTTATTGCATTTTTCAATTTTAGAAAGTTATTATTGTACTGCTGTATTTTTATTTTTTATTTTTGTCTCTCCCACCCCAGCCATTTTGTATATTTTTAAAAGCCATTTTGTATATTTTTAAAAGCCATTTTTAAATATTTAAACAACTAACTATTGATGACTTTAAGTGGTTATAATTGCAAAGCAGTTGAGTGACATTTTTAAGATCACTGATTTATTTTCTTTAGAAGTGAATTGAAAGGCATAACAATACATGCTACAATTCATCTTAAATTCTTCCTCCACATTGTCCTGAATGGGAAAACATGGATATCTTGTTGAAAACATCAAGCTGTTGATGAATAATGTCCCTGTGTACGAACTCTTATAAAACTAGATTTTCAGTCAAACTTAATATTTCTAAAGTTTGCATATTTGGGTGTCCATCATTCAAAGGTTAAAAAAATCAAGTAGCAGCAAAACATGAGCCAGTCATTATTTCAAAAAGACCCCCGCCATTGTTTCTCTATTTCTGTTTGCTTCTCCTGTTTATTTTTTCTTTTATTAATATTTCTGTTTGCAATTAACATTAAAAAGTCCCTTTACGTTCAAGCTGAATATCACCATTCCATAGTTTGGGAAAGTTGATTTTTTTGGACTGTAAATGGATGGAAGGTTTTGCCAGTTCCCAAGGAGTAACTTTTCCAAGCTCCTCTTTTTCCAGATGTGCACTAAGGCTTGACACCCCTTTCTCTCAAAGTTCATTGCTCACAGCAGCCAACAGCCGTCACTCAGAACATATGGGGAAAGGCACCACATGTCTGACCTTCTGCTGAGAGAAAAGGGTCCTTGAATTGTTCTGCAGTGTGTATTTTACATAGAGAGCAGTGCTAAGTATACAATCCCAAACCACATTGTTTGGCTGAGCTCAGGGAAACTGCGATCCATGACAGCCCAAAAGTCGGAGCAAAAAAAGTAAATACATAAATAACAGCCAAGAGGGAAATGCTACATGTCTTAGCATAGCAGTTTTTAATTAGTTGTCAGAAACCAGCTCAGAAAGCCAAAAGAGAGGGGAGAGACCATGCTAAGCCACTTCCCTGCTTTCATTCCTTTTCATTTCTATTACACGATATTTTTTTAAAAAAATTATTGAATTTTATCTGGGTGATGCTGACATACATATCACACGATATTTCTTAGCCCTCCCCAATGTCACTTTAACACAGGCACACATGCCAATTCAAAATTCACATTGAGAGAGTTGGAAGTATATCATAACATTGCCATGGAAGACCTAGGAAATTTCCAGGGAAACCGTTTTTTGTCTGGACATGGTTATGCAAAAATATGGATATGGATTTTGTTACCATGAATGTGACAGACTAAATTTGACAGACTAAATCCAAAGCTTTGCTTTTTTGAAAGCATATCTTTTTATATGGTCCACATTATAAACTTTGAATGGTTTCAGTAGTGACCCAGAAGTGGGAAGTGGGGATTTATAGAAGGTGAAAGTTGTACCACTCATAGGTAAAGGTAAAGTTTTTCCATGACATTAAGTCTAGTCATGTCCGACTCTGGGGGTTGGTGCTTATTTCAATTTCTAAGCCTAAGAGCCGACGTCGTCCGTAGATGTCTCCAAGGTCATGTGGCCACTGGCATGACTACATAGAGCACCGTTACCTTCCTGCCAGAGCAGTACCTATTGATCTACTCACATTTGCATATTATTGAACTTTAGGGTTGGGAGAAGCTGGGGCTAACAGTGGGAGCTCAAAGTGTTTTAATCATTTTTGTCTTAATAAGCCCTGCAAACAATTTGGTTTAACATGCTTTTTGGCAATAGATTGTTTTTTAATCAATCCAATCTATTAATTTCTTACTTAGGGCCCTTCTATACACTAACATAACCCAGAATATCAATACAGATAATCCACAATATCTGCTTTGAACTGGATTATCTGAGTCCACACTGTCCTATAATCCAGTTCAATGTGGATTTTATCCAATCTATGCATTTCTTACTCAGCCTCTTCCAGTCTTTCTAAAGATCTTCACCATATAACCATGTGGTGAACTGCATACATAGTTAAATAAATAATATTGAATGAAAACGAATAGGCAATATAAGAAATGATCTTATTTTTAAAATCAAGTGTCCTGATATTTAAAAAGCCAAGATGCCCTTGGATATGTTCTGAAACAACCTTTTCAAGGTTAGAGATGCAAAGCTGCAGGCTCCACACTTGTCATCTGGCATATGACAATATTTACTGTTTTTTAAAAAGATGCTCTTGGGAATCAAAACTGATGTATTCCCTCCATCCAATTCTTCTGTCTGTCTGCCAACCTAGGACACTTTTTGTAAGTCAAAGTAATGTTTCCACCGGAGACTGAAAATACAATAAATGCGTGAATATTTCACACTCCCGAATGTAAGGTGCAACTTTCTGTGGTGGTAGGATTGTGTGCTTTTGTGAGCCAAGAAGAGTTCTACTGATAACGAGGACTGCTAAAAAGATAAATAAATGAGTCTTACAGCTAATCAAGCCTGAACCTCCCTAGAAACCAAGATTATTAAACTGAGCTTTTCATACTTTGGATATATATCAAAAGACCACCAGCATTGAAGCGATGATCCAACACCATCAACTTCTCTGGTTTGACCAAGTTGTCAAAATACCAGATCACCGTCTCCCAAAGCAGTTACTATACTCCCAACTCAAGAATGGAAAACGAAATTTTGGTGGACAGGAAAAGAGATTTAAACATGGGCTTAAAGCTAAGCTTAAAAACGGTGGCATAGACATCAAGAACTGGGAAGTCCTGGCCTTTGAGCCTTTCAGCTGGAGGTCGGCTGTTACCAACAGTGCTGTGGAATTCAAAGAGGCACAAATGGAAGGCAAAAAGGAGAAATGTGTCAAGAAGAAGGTGTATCAAGCTAACCATTGTTAAGACTGCCTTCCGTCTGGAAATCCATGTCATCACTGCGAAAGAACATGCAGATCAAGAAAAGGTCTCTACAATCACCTACGGACTCACCGCCAAGACCCTACACTTGGAAGGCAATTATACTCGGCCACAAGGGATATCAAAATAAGTCATTACTCACTAGGAAAACAGTAGTGCTTGGTAGGGTAGAAGGCAGCTGGAAAATTATTATTATTATTATTATTATTATTATTATTATTATTAATTTGATACATAACAAGATTTGTACACAGCAAACAAGATCACTATGCTGGCCGTTGTATTGGATCACCACTCAGACACTTCCCAAGTGTTTAGGACTATGTCATGTATCAGCGAATAATGTGTGCAGATCCAAGTAGGACACCTTTTGCAGCTGACAGATGGTAATTTTGTTAGCATCAATTGTCCTCAAGTGTTTGCCAAGGTCTTTAGATACTGCACCCAGTGTGTTGATCACCACTGGAACTACCTTTATTGGCTTGTGCCAGAGTCTTTGCAGTTCGATCTTTAAATCCTCGTATTGTGTCAGCAATTATTATTATTATTATTAGTAGTAGTAGTAGTAGTAGTAGTAGTAGTAGTATCATGTTTATTTATACCCTGCTTTTTATCTCCACAAGGAAACTCAAAAGAGAGAAACTGCATTACAAGTAGATAGATTCAATTAAGGAAGCCATGACCAGAGTGACTGCCCTTATCAATATGGAGAGCTACTCTTACACTAGACCATGCATGCTCTCAAGAAAAGTGGAGTTGAAAAGTTTTTGGCATCCACATGACACATGGAGTTGCTTCATCTGCAACTCCGTGCAGGGCCACTTAATGCAGTTTTGCCCCATGTTAGCTAAAGTCAGGAAATGTCTCGGAGGTTTCCTGAAGCACTTTGTGGGAGTATAAACTGCCACAAATCAGAACTGGGCCAGTTCTGATTTGGAACTGGCTTCTGCTGTTCACACAGCTATCCTGCTTTCCCCAGGGACAGGGAATGGCACATACTGTTGCCACCTTGTTGCCATTTTAGCAGTGACCACAAAGCATGAAAATGTTCTGGGTTGTTTTTGTTTTTTTGGTTTGTTTTTTGTCTTTGCTGATGTTTGTAAAAGTGCCAGGGGTCAGAAGACAACAACAGTAAGATCATGATGTGTTTGCTGTCACCCAGTGGCAGCAAACTGAGTTTGGCATCACCGGACAGTGTGAAATCCCTCCTGTAGAGGCTGGTTGTTCAAACTCTCCCAGGGCTGATCCAGAGTATATGGATAGGACCCATGTTGATGCATCTTATGTGTACATGACCACAAATCTCAAGACTGCATGAGCATAGTTAATGTAATGTCAAACTGCTTATCATCATGTGGTGCATATACACCCTCTGTTTTGACTTGACTATTTTAAATGACACAGAAGGAACATCCCATTAAAAGTGCAGCTCTAACAATCATGGATGTTTGAGAAACACAGAAAAAGCTCATCAACAAGGAGGTTGGTTTCAGCTTCATGAGACCTGAAACTAGATACTCTTACTCTCTCTTTGCCTTTTCTTTTCTGAGGTTTTAGTCACATACCACAAACATGGTTTCACAGCACCAAAATGTTGCTCAACACAGATTATACAAGTCTGCTACAGATTATGTGTGGGTGTTTAAAAATTCTCTCAGTATTTAACAGAACACCATAGCATTGTCAGCACCAAATACGTGTGCTTTCAAGTTGCCTGTTGGCTTATGGCAACTCCCTGAATTCTATAGGTTTTTCTTAGACAAGGAATAGTCAGAGGCAATTTTGCCAGTTCCTTCCTCTGAAATATAGCCCATAGAACATGGAATTCATTGGTGGTCTCCCATCCAAATATTAACCAAATTGACCCAGGTTAGTTTCCAAGATCAGACAGGATCTAGTGCCTTTTGAGTATTTAGGTAATCAGTACTAGAACTGAGTAGTTTATCTGGTAATTTTATGTTCTGGAGTAAACAGTGCTGCAAGGAACCTCCCCGTAGGTAGAAAAAGAGTATTATTTAATATTTAAGGTAAAGGTAAAGGTTTTCCCCTGACATTAAGTCCAGTCATGTCCAACTCTGGGGGTTGGTGCTCATCTCAATTTCTAAGCCAAAGAGCCGGAGTTGTCCATAGACACCTCCAAGATCATGTGGCCGGCTGTACCTATTGATCTACTCACGTTTGCATGTTTTTGAACTGCTAGGTTGGCAGAAGCTGGGGCTAACAGCGGGTGCTCACTCAGCTCCCTGGATTCGAATCTGCAACCTTTCAGTCCGCAAGTTCAGCAACTCAGTGCTTTAACACGGTATGCCACTGGGGGCTCCAGATATTTAATAATATTTACTTATTTCAAAAATGTGGAGTAAGGGTACCCATTCTGCAGAAGAGATTTGTGACAACCTACATACTGATGTTTTCATTGTTTTTGTTCTGCACTAGTGACACTACTGACCTGCCCAATGTGAGACGTTGTACTGTGTTTTTTCAAATACAAACAATATTCTCAAAAGCACATACTTCTGTGCATAAATCTGTTCCTACTTACATAATATCTTGTGCCTTTTGGGGGCAATAATAATAATAATAATAATAATAATAATAATAATAATAATAATAATAATAATAATAATAATAATACTTTATTTATATACTGCCCTATCTCCCGGATGGGACTCAGGGTGGTTTACAGTCATAAAAGCAACACAAACATTACATAACAACATAATATACATTATTAAACAAAGTAAAATAATACAATTATAACAATAAATCACACTTACATGACCAGATCAACGGGACGGGAACCATACATGGCCATCCTAACCCAAACTAGGACTCATAGAAAAAAGGACTCATAGAAAGCCATTTATGGTGTACCATGATGTTCCTTTTCCAACAATCTGCCAGTTGAATGTGTCAAACATTGCAACATTTCTGACCTTTTTAAAATCTGATCTCTTCTTTGTCGTGCAAAGTCCTGAGCTGGAAAAAGTTTTAAAAGTAGGAGGGAAATTGGATACTGCCAACCATTAACTGGATCCACATTTTCATGCAAATGGAAAAAAATTCATAATACAATTGGCCCATCTGAAATCTGAAGTAGTGCAATCCCAGAAGGACTCTCTACTATCATTTTGCTGTTCATGAAGTTTCGTTGACTGCAGCAGAGTTTGACATGGCCAAGGGCTAGCCAAATTAACATGAGACCAGCTGGAAATTTACTGAATTCAATCCCTTCTTAGCTAAGGAAATTACTTAGGACTATTTGTGCCCTGATCTAACTTTATGGCAGTGTTGTAGGTGTGCCCCTGAGCTGGAGGAGGTTTTGATTGGTTGTAAATTGGCTCTTACATCATCCCAATCCTCATGCATTCATTTCATCCACAGCAGCCTGGCAAATATGTGCCTCCATTGGCAGATCTCTGAGGTCAGCTGCAGAAAGGCATTTGTGCGAGCAGATGGGCATTTCTCTTAGGATTGCACTGTTAAATGTGTGGATGGAAAAATACAGCAATATCACTGCTAAGCTACAAGCAGACCTGAAGATAAGAAGAGACCTGGCATCTTGAAGCATTATCTCAGAGTGCTGTTAAAAAACACTTTTTTTTTTGGCATGAGTATTTCCACATCCACTTATAACTGAGCAGAAAATTCAGCAGGACTCCTCCTCAGCCATTAAAAAAATGGGCTATGTTTCAAATTGTGCAGTAAATTCAACATACACATGCACACGCAGCTGTAGTTGGTTGGAAAGCCTGGTTAGTGTCCAGCTCGCTTTGTAGAGTCTGTTTGTGGCGTCTTCATTGCACTCTAAGATAACAAGATAACCACAACAGCTGAGGTCACTGGCATCTGCCTTTTGGGCTGTCAAATACTGTGATTGAGTACACAAGGGAATTTATAATGGCAAATAGCAAAAATAAAAAATAAAAAAAGCCAAGATAGATCCTAGAGGACTGCAGTTGTCCTGTTCTATTAATTTTTTGAAAGTCAGTGCAGTTTAGTAGTTTGAGAATTGGACTATGAATCTGGAAACCAGAGTTCAATTCTCCACTTGGACACAAAAACCAAATGGGTTTTTTTTTTGTGTCAGGAGCAACTTGAGAAACAGCAAGTCACTTCTGGTGTGAGAGAATTGGCCATCTGCAAGGACGTTGCCCAGGAGATGTCTGGATGTTTGATATTTTACCATCCTTTTGGGAGGCTTCTCTCATGTCCCCACACTCTCCCTGGGTTCAGACTGCCTACCTGTCTGTCAGCAGTCTTGCCAGCACAATGGTTTAACCCATTGCACTATGGGGGACTCCAATAACCAAATGGGTGAAGCCTCAGAAAACCTTGTGATAGGGTCTCCCAAAGCTGTTGTTTCTCAACTTAAGAATAGAAAACAGGATGATGGTGGACAACAAAAGAGATTTAAGGATGGGCTTAAAACTAACCTAAAATAATGTGGTATGAACACCAAGAACTGGCACTCAAGCATTGCAATTGGAGGTCAGATATTACCAATGGTACTATGGACTTTGAAGAGCCATGAATTCAGAACAAAAGAAAGACATTTGACAAGAGGAAGCCACATCAAGCAAGCCCTTGTCATGACCACCTTCCATCTGGAAATCTATGTCCTCATTGTGAAAGACCATGTAGATCCAGAATAGATCTTCACGGTCATTTATGGGTCTACCTCTGAAAACAATCTTACTCAGCCGTGAGCGATTCCCCATGAGTGTGACTCTTGAAGCCATGAAAATACCATCAGAATAAGCAACTAATGACTAATATCCGAGTATCATTGTACATCATTAAGTTCACAGGCCCTATGGAAATCACGCAGCTTTTTATAGTAAACTATAGCTTTGCTTCAGTTAGCAAAGTCATATTTCAGCAAACTTTTTATTCAAAACTAGCAATCTGTACATGTGAAATGAAACAAATATCCAGGGAGGCAAATGGACGGATTCAGCAGAAAGCCAAGAGTGAGGTTTAAGAAAGATTGATTGGTTACTCTGGTTTAATATGTTGATTGATTGATATAAATTGAACATAAAGGAAATAGTAAATGGATATAAATGTTGAAGAGGGATGTACAGAGAAGTTTTGGAAGGGAGAAAAAAAGAAAGAAAAATAATAACTCTAAATGAGTTAATATTTTATAATAAAAAGGAAGAGAAAAATACAAATTCTCTCTTGTAGAAGATGAGGAGGCACAGCTGATCCTATGATGGTATGGTTGACTGATGTAAAAGGAGAGAACAGAAGGTAGATAGATCAGTTTAATAGAGTCATTTACAACTTTGAATCAAAATGGTAGGAGATTTAATAATAATAGGTGAAGGGAGTTAAATAAAGTCTACGAACACTTTTTAATAGATATACATAACTGTTAGAAAGACTTTAAGTAATATATGATTATATACCTTTTGATTAAGGTTGCCAACATTTGTATTTTATAGGAAGAAGATTGATGATTTATTTCAGAGCTTTCCAAACATTTCATGCTGGTGACACACTGTTTGGACATGCATCATTTCATGACACAATAATTCAGTTTTACTAGCAAACTTGGAGGTTAGACATACATAAATTGTAACAACAAAATGGATGAGGACACAACATAGCTCATGAAAATGTTTAATTTATATATTTCAAAATATATGATTAGTAAAATAACATACATTTTGCAACTCACAGTTTGGAAAGCTCTGGTTTATTGTATGAGAAACACTGAGGGCTTTATAGATTAATAGGGGTTAAAACCACTGTAAAAAGATTAGAAGCCAGTTTTACTTTTTCTTTCTCTTATAATATTTATATTTGCCTTTTTCTCACATTCTTTTGTTGTGTTTCATACTGTTCATGTTTTGTTTTATATATTTGAAAATCCTGATAAATTAAAACAGGTCAGCGTATACAGAACACTTGAAGTTGCTGTGCTATCAATTATCATCAAGTCAACTTCGACTTATGGTGACCCTATAAATGAAAGACGTACATATCATCGTGTCATCAATTCAAGTCTTGCAGACTCAGAACCATGGCTTCCTTGACTGAGTCAGCAATAAAGTCTTCCACTTCCCATTGCCTTCTATCTTACCAGGTATTGTTGCCTTTTTAGTGAGTTATTTCGTCACATGATATATTCAAAATACATTATTTTTTCTTTCATGATCCTCGGTTTTCTTACAATTTCCATTTGGGCAGCCGCATTTTATAGATCTATGCATTTATTAATATGTTGAGAATAGTTGTTGTGGCAATGTTATATATTCTCCCCACTTTTCTCTCTCTTGCTGTTGGCACATGCCTAGTAAGGGATTCCAGAGGTAGCTCTTATTTATCTTGACTGTTGTAGGCAGGCATATGTAGTTACACCAGGATCATCTAAAACCCGACTTTTTCCCAACTTAAATCTTGTCCATTGCATTGTTTACAACAGAAATACTGTTTTTCCCAATGTCAGTAGAATTTTTAAAAAGCCTTATGATTTACAACCTCATCACATGGGGGCGAAACCGGTGGCATGTGCTGTTTCACCTTCTCCTTTAAGACGGATCCTGCCAGCTCTTGTTATACAACACACTACAACTTTATGTGGGGCTCAGTCTTAAAGGAAAAGGTAAACCGGCGCATGCTGTGACAGTGACAACACAAGAGGCTTTGTGTGTTGCCTTGGATCAAGGGGATCACCCAGGTGGCAGACACTTTCTCCTGTGGGTTGGGAACATGGGTGAGCCAGGCAATACAGTCTGTGGGGCTACAGGGTCCCCACACACCCAGACGTGCACCATTGGAATCACCATGATCCATGTCAATTCCGACAGCACATGTGAAGAGGTTGTAGGAGTGCATCTACGCTGTAGAATGAATGCAATTTGACACCACTTACACTGCCTTGGCTCAATGTGATGGAATAATGAGAGTTGTCGTTTTAGGAGATCTGTAGTCTTCTCTGTCAAAGAGTGCTGGTGCCTCATCAAACTATGGCACCCATGATTCCATAGCAGTGAGCCATGGCAGTTAAAGTGGTATCAAACTGCATTTATTCTACAGTGTGGATGCAACCCTCATTAGAAGATCAAGCGGAAGAGAAGGAAAGGGGAACAAGGGACCCAAAAAAAGAGCTCTACTATCATAAACTTTGTTCCCAGAGCTAAAACAATTTGTTTCTCTACATTCCCCTATATATTTTATACATTATTCAAGTCATGATTTGTTGCAATAGGAAAAGAGTATACCTTGGTATTTTCATTCTCCTTTGTTCACTTCCTCATGCACACAGCTATGCTTTTTACAGCAAACCATTCTCTCTGGAAGCTTAAAAACACTATATCCTATGAAGCTCCCAAAAGCATATTTGGTATTGACAATATTGGAATGGATAAGCCAAGTCAACACCACAATGCCTTGGGTGAACGTCAAGTGAAATCTGTCTAAGTGTAGACATGTTGGAATGTAAAACTCTGGACCTAAGCACAGAATTGAAGGAGTACAGCCATAAAGTTGTGGTTGAAATGCAACTTCCAGGAACCCATTCAAATCAGAAGGAATGCTGAAAGTTGCAGTCCAAGAAGGGGAGAAGCTGGAAGCCTACCATTGCTGCTTCCAATATTTGACCCTCGAGGTGGTTTTCCCATTCTGCCCATGCCTAATAGAAGAGCCAGGCCTGATTTCATGTCTTGTTATCATTTCTTTGTTTCTTCAGTATCAAAGTGCTGACACAAAAGAAATCATTTACATAAGGAGCAAAAAGTAAGTACAGTAGCCGCAGTCTGCTCACACAGTAGTGATCTTTTACTCTTAAGTCCACAATGAAAAATTATTCTGTGCTGAAATAAGATATCTCTAAAGTGAATATCCTATTCCACCACTCCCATCTGTTTATATTACGCCAGTCCACACACAGCAGACTTTCAAAAAGCCATGAAGCCATCTTTCTTAGTAAAGAGGAAATAATAGCTTTGTGTTTGCTGTCTCATTATTATAAACACAAAGATAGAGAGGAGGTAGGAGAGGCACAGATATGGTTATGCTGCAACTCAGCCTTGTCTGAAATGGTGCTGAAAAGGTTTTCTTGGAGTACCTAGAGTAGCTTCCATAAATATTTAACTTATACTGATACTGCTAATAAATCTGTTTAGAATGCTGCGGTGCTGTTTATACAGGAAAGAGTGATGGGACTTTGCTTATCCAAATAGTTTTAAGGAAAAGGGATCCTGCTTTTAGCACCTTACATAAATATTTGCAGTACCTTTATCCATTCAACATAATCTTGCCTATGTTTAAAAATATATTTACAGCTTCCTAAAATCTCCATACCCAAAATGTCCTCTCTATTATTTCTCTGAGACTGCAGAGCATTTTGAATGTTGGTTAGGATGCCTCCATGATCCTGTGCTACTGTCATTTAATTTGCTGTCATTCCATCCTCACTTGAATTGAGACTAAGCAGGCACATCCATCTGATGGATAGATATAAAATATATCCCTCAACGGAATCCAGAGTTTGATCCAAGACCAGGAAGCCATAGAAAAATGGTGTACATCTGGTTTATCTTGGAGTTGTTTCTATAGAATCCCCATGAAGAGAGGATGCCCATAAAATGTTGACTTGATTGTATGTCCAGCATTTGAGATGGAAGGAAACTCCATATGCTAAGCTATATGGAGTCCAGGTATATGTTTTGATTGTAGAAGATTTCAGCTTCAGTCTCACAATCTCTAGACAGATTTGGATAAGATTCTTGTCTGAAACCTTGGCGAGTGCAGATCTGGCTCTCAAGATGTGCCAAGACCAACAATGGACCTTCCATGGACCTTCTCCTTTATGAGACCAGGCAACAATATTACAGTTAAAATACAAGAACATTTGACAAAAACAGTAGTAATGAAAACAACAGCCTGCTCTCATAGCATGTGCAGGTCTTTAGCCCTGTGAGCCCTGGTTCCACTACACCCCTTATGATACATAAAATAAGATGAAAGAGAAGGCCAGTACATTGGAGGACAGCACTGAACTTTATCCATTCTTGAGATTTATGCCGAACTGTATCCCTTCTTGCTTCTAGTGACTCACATTCCATTTTCCACTCTCTGAAAAGTGATTAGAATCATTGTTCGAGATATTATTATTATTATTATTATTATTATTATTATTATTATTATTATTATTATTATTAACTTTATTCTTATACCCCACCACCATGTCCCTGAAGGGACTTACGGCGGCTTACATATGGGACAAATGTCCACAAGACATAAAAATAAAGACAATCTATTAAAACAGATACACCATTAAAATAAGAGCATCATAAAATAAAGACACAATTAAAACATAAAGTATAAATAGCAGCATTGAGGTTCCATCAGATAATGTTCTCCAAAAACCAATGGTTAAAAGTTACTAAGGTGGGTGTGACCCGGCTGTAAAAGGCTGGCATAGGATAGAGCAAAACAGTGTACCATGCCTAAACCTTTGTGATCCGAGAACCCCATATCTGTAAAAATGGAAGAAATACTGAATATTAAGCTGGATTCATTAATTCTTTTGGCCGTGCTTTGAAACAAAAAGCAATGATAGATTCAGGTTCTGACAGTTTTAGACTAAGGACCTCATCACATTGAGGTTTTTCAGCATCCTAGGATGCTTCCAGGATGTTGGGGGGGGGGGGGGGGGGTGGAGCCTGCTGGAGCCCATCAGACAACACAGGACTGCTTCCAGTGGGGCTTCATGCTTCCACCATCCTGCCAGCGTCTTAAAACACTGCTGAGAGAATATGGGAGGCAATGCGGGAGATGCAGGGTGTGGGGGACAGTTTCCCCCACTGCCCATCAGATTAGCAATGCTGCTGGTGGATCCCCCCACTATCGCCTGCTTTTTGGATCTCAATTAGGTCCTTAAGCTTTCCAAACATTTCATATTGATAACATCATTTCACAACAGAGTAATTTGGGTTTATTTTTTTGTTTTGTTTTTTAGCAAATCAGAGGTTCAACCAACCCCTTAAAACACAACATTGTAATAACAAATTGTATGGAATCACAGCATGTCTCCACAAATGAAAATTTGTATATTTTAATATATGTGATTTAGTGCTTATTTCACATAGATTCAGAAGTTTCTTGTTACATTTGTGCAACACACCTGAGTGCTGTTTAATGTGTCGTGACACACAATTTGGAAAGCTCTGATTTAGACTTAATACAGATAGGAGCCTCCGGTGGCCTAGGGGATAAAAGCCTCATGACTTGAAGGTTGGGTTGCTGACCTGAAAGCTGCCAGGTTCGAATCCCACCCGGGGAGAGCGTGGATGAGCTCCCTCTATCAGCTCCAGCTTCATGTGGGGACATGGGAGAAGCATCCCACAAGGATGGTAAAGCATCAAAACATCCGGGCGTCCCCTGGGTAGCGTCCTTGCAGACGGCCAATTCTCTCACTCCAGAAGCAACTCCGGTTGCTCTTGACACGAAAAAAAAAAACTTGATACAGATAGATAAATTAAGCTGGTTTTCTCTTGTCCAGAGATTTTGTGTGTCTTTTTTCGTTGTTCTCATTCCCTTT
This sequence comes from Anolis carolinensis, assembly GCF_035594765.1. Classification (NCBI taxonomy): domain Eukaryota; kingdom Metazoa; phylum Chordata; class Lepidosauria; order Squamata; family Anolidae; genus Anolis; species Anolis carolinensis. The sequence goes on from NC_085845.1 coordinate 75,428,958, forward strand.
GCTTCCCATGGGTTGAGACTTCCTGAACATAGCATAGGTTAGAGAAGAGAGTTAGGAAGATGGTCAAGGGAATTTGATAGAGCAGAATAGGAAGTACTCTGCCTTTACTATTAGTATTTCAATCTATATTTGTTCATACTTTTAAAAAAATCTCACAATTATGGACTATCTCACCACAAGTTACAAATCTTGATGATTAGATTGGAGCCATTTAACAGTCTCTCTTCCTGTACTACTGAAAATTTCTGAGCTTCATCCACTAGGTGTCATGGTATTTGTACAGCATTGACATGTAACAGTGAACGGAGCAATGTGTGCATATTTTACACAGCATTTTGTTCACGTTAAAGAAGAAAGGATGAGTGAATGTCAGATGCGTGTTGCACACAAGTTGGAGAAGACAGCTGCCTCTGGCTAGCCAGTATTGGAACCAGGACACTGTCTTAAAGAAGGTCTAGGTCAGATCTTACAGGATTATCTTTATTTTTCCTGTGTCTGGCACATGAACACACAGCTGAATACAACTGCCGAAATTTCAGCAAATAATGTGTTTCAAATTGATGCATCTCTGTTCTCACCTTAGGAACTCTATAAAGGAACATGGGTAAAGCATGACCATGGGGTGCATGCGATAGGCAATTTAGTCAACCTCAACACCTGAAGGATCCCCCAGACCAACAATCTGGCCAAGGTGTTGTCAAAGGCTTTCATGGGGTTTTTGTGTTTTTTCTGGGCTGTATGGCCATGTTCCAGAAGTATTCTCTCCTGACATTTCACCCACATCTATGGCAGGCATCCTCAGAGGATGTGAGGTATGTTGGAAAAACTATATATCTGTGGAAGGTCCAGGGTGGGAGAAAGAACTCTTGTCTGTTGGAGGCCAGTGTGAATGTTGTAATTAATCACCTTGATTTGCATTAATGGCCTTGCCAGCTTCATGTCCTGGCTTCAACATTTTTAAAATACCTCTTTTTGAGAATCAAAAATTGACTTCCAGACATGACAGATATTTTTATTGTTATCCATGTTTGTTCACCTTTCCATAAAGGGAAAAAAATAAAAGTGAATGTTTTGTGTGTGAGAGAAAGACATTTACACTAGCCAAATGTGTGAATTGCACAGGTGTAGAGCACTGGGTTTGACCCTCTGGATTTCTTGGATTTAAAATCTCAAAAGTCTCAAAAATGGCCAATGCTCAGCAATTCTGGTAGTTGAAATCTAAAATATCTAAACGGCTGAAGGTTGAGAACCACTGTTGTTATCCCTACTGAAAATGTTAGACTTGTTAGTCAGTGAGCTTCAGCAGCTGCTCCAAATTCATAGCCTTATTTTCAGGAGACAGAATCTGACCAGTCCTCCCTCACTTCATTGCAAGCAGCAGTAATGCTCCTGCACACCTTTTCTGTTAGCAATTATTCCTTAAAAGTCACTGAGAATTCTGCCCCCTTTCCAAAAACAAGTCAGTTAATTTTGGCTCTATTCTTATAGAGCTATATACCACCACAATTCTCTTTTCCCATCTCCCATATTTTCAAATCATGGCTAGTTGTTTTTGGTGATGCTCAATTTTATGTACATAAATATAATGAGCTGTCTCATCAGAAATGAAAAAAAAAGTTTAGGTTACAATTCCCTGAATCCCCATAACTGGCCCACAGTGGCTATATTAGTTGTAGGAGTTTGGGAAATGTAACACCAAGTTAGACCATTGGTCCATTCAGACTAGTCCTATCTACCCTGCACATCTCTTCCACATTATAGGCTGAGAGGGTTTTTTGCTGATTTATTACCTGAGAACATTTGATTATAGATAACAAGAACTGATTCTTGACATCTTCCAGAGGGAAGTTCAAATTGACTGATTGATAGCCTCAGAAGACCTGGATAGCTGTGGAGAAGTGCAGACAGGGGTCTTCAGCTGCCTGGACAGTCACGCACATTTCCAGAAAGGAGGGTATACAGAAAGCTTATTTGTGACAGATCTATACAAATAAAGGGAAATTCCTTTGGCTACATGCAGCAGAATGTGTTGAACATGAATGTTTTAGTCTGTCATCAAGGCTGTCTTTATGCATCTCCTATGGAAGTGATGGGGCATTATTAAGCGAAATTAACACAGTCCAGAATACATCTTCTTACATACTGTACTTTGCATATCTTTAAATATTGAATGTTCTACTGTTGTTCTACTGTTCTACTATTTCCAGGATAACTGGGAAATGGGACATCATTTCAGAAGACAGTATTGACATCTGATGCCAAAAATTGGGTATCTTGTTTCTGAGATCCCACGTAATGGATTATGGGTCTGTTAGAACAAGCTTTGTGAGAGAACATAAGTTGGTTAATAAGATAATGGTTTTAAAGAAACCAGTCATTTCTTTGGAAACACAAAGCGGTTCATATTTCTCTGGTTTTTTTCAGTAGTACTGTCTAGGTTTATTCTGTGTCTGTTCCTTTCTGAAATGTTGTTGGTCTCTGTCAACCTAGCCTACCAGAAAGGATTGTTGTGAAATGAATAAGAGACAACATGGGCATTACACTGTGCGCACACTGGAGAATGGATAAAAGAGTACAAAATTAAAAACATTATAATACAAAGCAAGTTTTCTAAATATTTTCATCATAGTGTTAAAAATATATAAATATTTCAACAGCAAACTAAGCTAGAGAGTTTAAAGCATAACACTGATGAGAAAGCCTTCTCTTGGGGGTGGGGGTGTTTTTGAAACCCTTCAGAAATTATTAATGGAGTGGGGGAAGTACATTGCCCATGCTCATCAGCACTTTTTTATTTACTGCAGTATTCCATGTGAAATTCAGTTAAGTTTCCAAAAGTTGAGCCATTGTCCTCAGTCGTTGTTAAGCAATGCTTTGACCTTCTTTGTCAACTCAAAGATTACACAGCTGGAATCAAGCTAAACTGTGTGTCTCAGGAGGTAACCTCTTATCTTATTTCTGTCTGCACCACAAATAGAACTTCTATTTCTAAAAACCTGTCAAACCCTCTGAGACACAATGAAAGTAGAAGAGAAAAGAAGAAGAAGGGAAAAGAAGTAGGCTTTATGAGACCGTATGCATTTGTGTTGATTGGACCTTCCAGGAGAAACGTCTTTTCTTTTCTTTTTTTTAAAGAAATAACATCTCATCTGGATGCAGACCATTTCTTGTCCACCTGATTGATGATTTCCTGAATCTTGCGTTGCAAAGCAATCTGGGGAGCAGGGCTTCCTCTGGAGACAGAGCCAAAATGTTTCATTATTCTTATATGGGATGACGTAAGAATCCTTCTCCGAAACGGCAGTATTTTGCCCAGTGGGTTAACGTTTTTACGGCTGTTTTTCATAAGATCGTTTTTCCATAATCTGTACATCACAAGTTATCCAGGTGCTTGAGGTTTCTTTGTGTTTTTGCGGTGGACGTCCCTCTGGACAAAAGGTCTTGTTAGAACTGTTTACCCAAATGGGGATGTTACTGACTGAGTCTTTTGTATATGGTGCAACTTCTCCCCTACGGAGAAGAAACTGTAGGCTAAACAAGCATTCGTTTCCATTGTTAATTTGGCTGGCTTCCACAGTCGCATCTGTTCTCCTCTGCTCATTATGGCTGTGATACAGTTTCAAGCCCACATGGACGATAGTGATCTGATGAACTCACTTTATCAGGCTTTCATCTAGGACAAACTGTAGAGCTCATGAAACTTCCCTCCCTGACCCAACACTTGGAAATGCATCACTGGATAGCAGCTATATTTGAATCTATCTTTTCAAATCATAATAATATGAATCTTCTTTCAACCAGTAAATCAGAAGTTGGAATCATTCACCTTCCAGATGTGGCTGGATTGCAATTCCAGGCAGCCACAGACAGCATAGTCAATGGTGAGAAATGGTGGGAGCTGTAGTTGGACAATATCTGGAGAATCATGTGATTCTCAGCCCTGTTGGAGATCAGTTGCTTTGGATTGCTAACTCCCAGAATCCCTGAACAGCATAAGCAATGGGAAAGAATTATGGGATCTGTAGTGCAAAACAGCTAAAGAACTAGAGATTCTTCAACCCTACAGCAGATTTTGGTGAAGCTGTCATATGTGAACTCACTTTCCAAAATTGTTGCTTGTGGAGTGAGAAATCTATGTGACAGATAAAACCCAAATCTCAATGAAGGAAATTATTTCCATCTTAATCATGAAATCCACTTAAAGATAATGACCATCACTGGATGTGTCCTACTCCAAGGCAAGTGTGTATAGCAATGGTTCTCAAAATTTTTGTCCCTTTGCCCCCCCCCCCCTTATATCTACCTGTAAACATTGTGCCCCCGCTACTTAATGTATTATATGTTTAAAGTATTGTTTAATGTGTGTATTTTCATTTGCACATCTATGTATATTCATATACAAGTTTATAGGAGCGTCCGGTGGCGCAATGGGTTAAACTGCTGAGTTGCTGACCGAAACGTTGGCGGTTCGAATCCGGGGAGCAGGGTGAGCCCCAGCTTCTGCCAACCTAGCAGTTTGAAAACAGGCAAATGGAGTAGATCAATAGGTACTGCTCCAGCAGGATGGTAACAGTACTCCATGCAGTCATGCCGGCCACATGACCTTGGAGGCATCTACAGACAATGCCGGCATTTCGTCTTGGAAATGAAGATGAGCACCCACAGAATCAGACACAACTATTTTAATGTCAGGGGAAAACCTTTACCTTTACCTATACTAGTTTAAAGGAAATAACATTGTTCAAATTAGAACTGTTTTGTATAAATAAATTCAGTACCTAATAATATTTTAGCTTTTAAACACCAACAATTACAATTCATTTTAAATTGGATATCATAATATTTTTTACTTATACTTTTCTTACCCATGAACCCTGCTTTCGCCTTGGCTTGACCATAATTTGATTTCAGCATAGCTTGATTCAAATAAATCAACCACAGTTACTCAATGTGGACAGCACTGCCAAAAGTAGGTAAGCATAAGTGAGTGTGAAGTGTGTGAACTTTTCCACACATTGTGGTTGAAAAAGAGGAGGGATGGTGTAGCAAAAGGTCCACTGTATTTGTTTGTTATAATCCCAGAAAATTACACTATGATTAGCATGTGGCAAATCTGGATGCCAATTTTGACCCTTTGGCCCCATCGCAGGCAGCAACTCCCGCTCTTCTACTGCCAAAATACAATGGCAAACAATTTCAAGGCAAGCTGAAAATTATTGTCATTATGGCTTTTAGTAGTTTCCCGCTGAAATTAGGGTTTCATTTTGTGAGGGTGGGAGCAACTAAAAGTCAGAAACTGTCGAGGACCATGTATTATCTGACCTATGTTGGCCATGACACCAGTCTATATCCCCACACTTCCCTGCAGACATTAAATGTGATTGGGGCCTCTAAATTTGGACTGCCATGAGCCCTGTTTAATAAAGAACAAGGATAAATTTGAAGGTATCCTTTTCTACTCGAAGTGCAGTCCAGTTTAAAGAAAACAGATTGAAGAAAGGATAGTAGAAAATTGACCATCCCTAATTAGCACCTGGAGATTACTAGGCACAGAGGTGGGGTCTATACTGCTATATAATCCAGATTATAAAAGCAGAAAATCTGGATGTTATATGGTGGTGTAGATGGGACCTGAGATCAGTGAAACACACCCCTTTGTACATGGTGAGATGCATTATAGATCTATTTAAAGTTCAACACTTATTTCCAGCTGTGCAATTGTGCATGTGCTCAACATTGTAATCTCTTTTTGGCAGAATATAAGTGGCCACCTATTCTGAATATGGGTGGTAAATATAATTGGAAAATGGTGAATAGTGGTCCTTCCTGTTTCCACCTTTAGGCCAGGAAAGCGTTACAAGTCAACACAGCTGTCCTACTTTCTAAAATAAATAAATATTAGAGAAAAGCTCAGAGAGGAAATAAAAACTAAATTAGAATCAGCTTCTAAGTTACTCCAGGCTGCATAGAATTTAAAAACACTTTATCAATTTGTGAGACAAAAAGTGAGGCTCTTACACAGGCTGTGTTTTTGGATGAAACTCAGCAGGGTTTATTTTGGACTACAACTCCCGGAATCTCCCAAGTAGAATGGCCAGTAGCTGTTCCAGGTAATGATACTAGATGGGGGATACAGGGAGCTATAGTCCCAAACAAGTCATTTTGCAAAGCTCTGGAAATAAAAGAGCTTGCTCTTTGCTCATAGAGTTTTGGGCACTTCCAAAAATAACTCTCTGCAACTAAGGAAATTATTCTTGTATTGATGTAATAAAATGTATACTACTGTCATTATGTGGGGAACTAACTGTTTCAAAGAGTCACTGCTGGCTGAAAAGGGGACTGCAGAAAACTACAGCTTCAGTAAACAAATATTTCTTCCAAGTTCAAAAGGAGAACTGACCTTTTTGGCTATTTAGCACTAAGGACTTCATCACAGGGCAAATTTACCTGACCTACAACACTTTCACCATAATTTGAAGATGATGATGATGATGATGATGATGAATGTTATTATTATTTAGTATCAAAAGCATTGCTTAAATTAATATAAAACTGATAAAATAGAAGGAGCAAACAATTCTTCCTCTGTACATGAGGCACAGCATTGTGGACAAACATACAGATGTGGAGTTGTCTGTTCTGCTCCACAGACCAGTTTGGGGATGAAGACCTCAGATCCTATCAAATGATGTAGAGCTACTTCTGGCAGGATTCTGTCCCCGAACTGTGGTGAAAGTGTTGTATGACAGAGCAATGAGAACACAGAAGGCTTTCTGTGTTCTAGTTGCCTATAACAGGGTGAGTGCAGAAGGAAGCCAGGGAATTATGCTTTTCCCTATTGATGGGGAAGACAGTGTTGTGGGCAATGCCGGGCCTAGGGCGACAGATTTCCCCCACTGCCTGCCAGATTCACCACGTTGCCTGGTGGATCCCTCCACTGTCACCCGCATTGGGCAACTGAATATGATGAGGTCCTAAGTGTTAGATATTAGTATTCAAAGGAATACTATGTTTTTCAAGCTGTGGTTGGGAAAGTATCTGAGCTGTGTCTGGTCAGGTGAATAGTTGCTCAGGATGGGGGTGAATCTGTCAACCTTATCTGTCCCATATCCATTTAAAAAAATTCTTGTGTTCAGTTCTTGGAGTTCTTTCCATCAAATGAAAAAATGCAGTTTTGGGCCAGTTCTCATAACAAATGGCCCAAACAATGTTTCAACCACCTGTACTCTCTAGGTATAACAATTCCCAGTATGGAGAGGATCACACTGAACATATCACATTTGAAAGTTGGGGGCCTGACAGAAAAAGAGAGAGGGAGGAAGAGGAGTTTAAAAGCAACCCCAATTCAGCATCACAAACATAACAGTTTCAGTTTCTCCTACATTCATCAAAAAAGACCTCAGAGTATTTTCATCAAACTTATGCAGATGCTTGCCAATGTATGGAAAATTTTTGTTGTTGTTGATTCAAACATCCAATGACCCCCTTCACCTATTTCTAACAATGACTGGAAATGAGTTACCAACAGTCAATAAGGTAAAGGTTTCCCCTGACGTTAGGTCCAGTCATGACCGACTCTGGGGGTTGGTGCTCATCTCCATTTCTAGGCCAAAGAGCCGGCGTTGTCCGTAGACATCTCCAAGGTCATGTGGCCGGCATGACTGCACGGACCGCTGTTACCTTCCTGCCAGAGCGGTACCTATTGATCTACTCACATTTGCATGTTTTCGAACTGCTAGGTTGGCAGGAGCTGGGACTAACAGCAGGCGCTCATTCCGCTCCCGGGATTTGAACCTGAGACCTTTTGGTCCGCAAGTTCAACAGCTCAGCGCTGAGTATGGTTTTAATATACTGAAAAATGAGTCACTTAACTCTGTGTTAGGCCATTAGTTTATCTCCTTGACTACAACAATATAACTTGGCCATGTTTATCACCTTGTCATTGCTACCTTCTTCTTTCTGCTTTGCATTAGCCGTTTTTTCTGTACAATAGAAATCTAAACATCATGCTTCACATTAAAGGACAGATATAAATAGCCTGATTTTATCATTTGTTTCTATCTGAATATGTGTGTGTGTGTATGTGTTATATATATGTATGTATATACAGTAGAGTCTCACTTATCCAACACTTGCTTATCCAATGTTCTGGATTATCCAACGCATTTTTGTAGTCGATGTTTTCAATAAATCGTGATATTTTGGTGCTAAATTAGTAAATACAGTAATTACTACATAGCATTATTTCATATTGAACTACTTTTTCTGTCAAGTTTGTCACATAACATGATGTTTTGGTGCTTAATTTGTAAAAACATAACCTAATTTGATGTTTAATAGGCTTTTCCTTAATCCCTCCTTATTCTCCAACATATTTGCTTATCCAACATTCTGCCGGCCCGTTTATGTTGGATAAGTGAGACTCTACTGTATATGTGTATATATACACACACACACACACACACACACACACACAAATACACATACACATATACAGTAGAGTCTTGCTTATCCAACATAAACGGGCCGGCAGAACGTTGGATAAGCGGAAATGTTGCATAATAAGGAAGTATTAGGAAAAGCCTATTAAATGTCAAATTACATTATGATTTTACAAATTAAGCACTAAACCATCATGTTTTACAACAAATCAACAGAAAAAGCAGTTCAATACACGGTAACGTTATGTAGTAATTACTGTTTTTATGAATTTAGCACCAAAACATCGCAATGTATTGAAAATATTTACTACAAAAAGATTGACTTTTTAAAAAATGACTAAAAATAAAGATAGAATTGCATAAATGAACTTGCAGAACAACATTGTCAAAAGTTAAATCCATAAAAAGTTCAGTCCTGTGAAGATTTTTAAAAATCTGTGATCCTTGCCTGCCTAGAAAAACAGCTGTGGATCTGGACGGGAGACACACTGCGTTGGGTAATACAGAACATTGGATAAGCAAAGTTTGGATAAGCGAGGCTCTACTGTATATCCCACTTTTCAACTGGGGTAACAGTTTATATTTAAGATCAGATACATGAAATGACCTTAAAGTCTTCAAAGTGATGAGTTCTTTCTAGCTTCTTCTACAATCTGATGACTTCTTGTGTTGTGTCATAGAATCATAAAGTTGGAAGAAACTACAACATTATAGAAATTCCCCCCTCTCATTGTCGTTATTATTTTACTGTCATGTCAAATTTGACATATGGCAACCCTATGAATGAGAGACCTTCTGAATCATCAACTACCCTGCTCAGTCCTTGCAAATTCAGGTCCATGGCTTCCTTGATTGACTCAATCAGGGTATAATGTAGTCTCCTCTTATTCCTACTGCTTTCCACTTGACCAAACATTATTCTGTGAGTTTTCCAGGCTGTATGTTCAAGAAGCATTCTCTCCTGATGTTTTGCCCACATCATGACCTCACAACCTCTGATGATGTCTACCATAAATGTGGGCAAAATGTCAGGAGATAATGGTTCTGGAACATGGCCATATAGCCAAGAAAACTCACAGCAACCCAGTGATTCCGGCCATGAAAGCCTTAGACAACACGTTATTATCTACTTCTGTAAGTTACATTGTCTTATGAAATGTCCAAAGTACAACAGCCTTGGTTTAATTGTTTCAATTCTAGTGAGAATTCAGACCTGATTTGTTCTATGATCCATTTGTTTGTCCTTTTAGCAATTCATGGTATGGATAAAACTCTTCCCCAGCACCACATTTCAAATGAATTGATTTTCTTCCTCTCACTTCTCTTCATTGTCCAGCTTTTACATCCAAACACATACATTGGAAATATTATGCCCTGGATTTTTCTAACTTTGGGTTTTAATAGTTTTTACACTGAAGAATCTTATCTAGTTCCTTCATGGCTGCCTTTTAAAGTCTTAGTCTTCCTTTGATTTGTTAGCTACAGATATTGGCCTTTACCTGTTTTCTTTTAGTGTAAAAGAAGGAAGGTTATCTAGAGGTCTCATCACCCACAGACAGAGAATGGAATTAAGATTAATTTGGTTATTGCTGTAAGATTCCTCTCACACTCCCCCTCCGTTTCCATATCATTGGGGATGATGAGCAAAAACAGAGTCAGCACGGTCTTTATAGATTTTATCTCTCTTGTGAGGAAACATTTTGATATTTCAGAAGCATTCATATGCAAGCAGTGTGAGGAGGATATTTAAAAACCGAATTTGACATAACCTTAGTTAATCGGACCTAGGCTAACAAGACCCTCTGGTATAAGTTGACATTAAATATAATAAAAATCTGTCTGCAAGCAATTATAGACCTGGAAGGCGAGAAAGGGTGTATTAGTTTTGATTGCTACAAATAACAATCCAAATTGCAGTAATTTGAAGATGAGTAAGACAAAGGTCTTTATTAACTTATTGTGCAGCTGGTTTATATTGTGCACTTGGCCAAGATTCATGATGGGCCTCTTTCGCTTTATAATCTGTTTTCCTGTTTGTGAGTCACATTGTAGCAAGAAAGTGGAAACTCATTTTCAGTCATACATTAATAAAATCGCTCAAAACTTGAAATGTTCTTGAGGAAGTGAGAGAGCGTTACATGACATTTTAGGTTAAATAGCTTTCCTAATTAATTTACATTTGTGATTATTCTGTTCCTTTTTTTGACCAGGGACTACTCTGACCAGGTACCGCTCTCCAACATTAGTACCAAAAGGATTACGAATCAATTTTTTGTCATCTTTAGATTGTTTGGTTATTTGGAGTGCTGATTCTGAAAATTGCATTGGATAGACCACATCAGCTCTAGTTTCCGATACAGAACATATACCATCCAGTAGTCGCCATCTGGTCGCCCACTGAAAACCATATTCAATCATCTAGAGCTGATGCGATCTATGCAATGCAATTTTCTGAATTAGCACCACAAATAACCCCAGGAACAGGCCTAAAAATGAAGACACCAAGGCACCCACGCTTCCAGGTGCCACATGGAAGAGCTCCATTCAGGGGAAGGGAGTAGTAGGAGAAGCAGCAGTCAGGAGGCTTGTTGTCACGCGTTTTGTGGGTAGCGAGCCTCTCCTCTCCTGATATCCCCATTGCCTCAGCACTGGTTTATAGAAACCAGTCACTCTCGTTGCAACAGTGTAGTAACAGTGTGGCTGCGGACCATATTTTAGTTCTTGGGAACCACTCGTGGCCCATGGACCACTGGTTGGAAACCACTGCGTTAAGGTTTAGAGATGTACTAGAGTGGAATATTAATTTAAAACAAAGGCCCCTCCCACTCATCTGAATAAAATCCCACATTTTCTGCTTTGATTGGGAATATATGACATTGTGGACTCAGATAACCCAGTTCAAAGCAGATTTTGTGGGATTTTCTGCCTTGATATTCTGGGTTATATGGCTGTGTGGAAGGACCCTAAATGTATTAGTCTTGATTGCCTCTTTTTATGTTTCCAAGTACGACCAATTCGGAACAGGTTTCAGAAATCATTTTATTTAAGCAATTTTGAATTATCCTCTGCCCTATGAATGCTCGGGGTGATTTACAATAAATCCATGACTGGATAAATACCAAAAAAAGCCATAATATTAACCTGATCAAATACGCACTTGGTCCATGTATGTGGTTAAAGTCAGGAAATGTTAAAATCTCTTAATCATGTTCAAAGGATTTTATGATACACCATTATAGCACTACAATTTCCCCTTTAAATGCTGTAGCAACATATTATAGAATTCTGGAACATATAGTTTGGTCAGAGACACTAGAGCAGTGGTTCCCAACTCATGTTCCATGGACCACCAATGGTCCCCAAGAACTAAAATATGGTCCGTGGCCTCACCATTACTACACCATTGCAATGAGAGTGACTGGTCTTGCGAAACCTTTTTATAGTGCCAAGGCAATGGGGATGTCGGGAGGGGAGAGCCTGACTACCCACAAAAAGGCGCGACAACAAGCCTCCTGACTGCAGCTTCTCCTCCTCCCTCCCCCTGAGCAGAGCTCTTACATGTGGCACCTGGAAGTGAAGCACCTTGGTGTCTTTGTTTTTAGGCCTGTTCCTGGGGTTATTTGGGGTGCTGATTCAGAAAAATGCATTGGATAGACTACATTAGCTCTAGATTGTTAAATATGGTTTTCTATAGGCGAGCAGATGGTGACTACTGGGTGGCATATGTTCTACATCAGAAACTAGAGTTGATGTGATCTATCCAATGCAATTTTCTGAATCAGCACCCCAAATAACTAAACCGAATCTAAGGTTGGCCAAAAACTGATTCGCAACCCTTTTGGTACTAATGTTGGAGGGTGGTCCCTGGTCAAAGTGGTCCCTGGTCAAAAGAAATTGAGAACCATTGCACTAGAGCTTTCTGTCTGAGAATTGTTGTGATTTTTAGTGTTATCTGCTTTGAGTCTCCTTTGGGAGAGAGAAAGTAGTATATACATACCACTACTCGTTATTACTACTACTATTGCAACGCCTAATACTAATAATAATTCTGAATGCCTTACACAAATATATCTATGTCCACAATACTGTTGACCAGTGTAACTATGAAAACAAAGGTGACCACAGTAATGTAGGCAGTAGAATGATAGCATGGGATAAAATGGTTGTTTGTACTAAGAGTGATATATCTAAGCCCTGGAGTGGAATCCCATCATTTCCTTTGCCTCTGACAGCCAGGCTGTGGCGCAGGCTGTTGAGCAGCTGCAATAAATCTCTCTGACCATGAGGTCATGAGTTCGAGGCCAGCCGGGGCAGGGTGAGCACCCGTCAATTAAAAATAAAAAAATAGCCCCTGCTCGTTGCTGACCTAGCAACCCGAAAGATAGTTGCATCTATCAAGTAGGAAATAAGGTACCACTTATAAAGTGGGGAGGCAAGTTTAACTAATTTACGACCTGGAATGAGGAAGTGCAATCAGAGTGGATGATGAAGCAACTGCTCCCCCCTGTGGCCAGAATCGAACATCCCCTCAGAAGAAGGTTAAATTGCCTCTGCGTCTGTCTGTCTCGGTCTCTGTTTGATGTGTTTATGGGCATTGAATGTTTTCCCTATGTGTGTATAATGTGATCCGCCCTGAGTCCCCTTCGGGGTGAGAAGGGCGGAATATAAATACTGTAAATAAATAAATAAATAAATAAAACTATCTTGGCCTAGCTTTGAATAACCATGAGGCAAAAAGTGTCCTTGCTAGATAAATCAATATGCAATGGATTCCCTGAGACAGAAAAGTTTGAAAAGAATCATAACATGTGTTGTTGTTGTTGTTGTTGTTGTTGTTGCTTTTGTGTCATTTTTAGCAAACCTACCTTGGGGTTTTCTTGGCAAGATTTGTTCACAGGGAGTTTGCCTTTGCCATCATCTGAGGGCCCTTCTATGCTGCCATATAAACCAGAATATCAAGGCAGATAATCATATTATCTGCTTTGGACTGGATTATCTGAGTTTACACTGCCATATAATCCAGTTCAAAGCAGATAATTTGGATTTTATACAGCTGTGTAGAAAAGGCCAATCTCTAAGAGAATATGACTTATCCAATGTCACCCAGCGAATTTCAGGATTGTGGAAGAATTTGAATCCTGATCTCAGAGTTGTAGTTCAAGATTGAAGCCACTACGTCACACTGGCTATTACCATAAATATACCAAACTGTTGTGTTATTAATATGTTCCCTTCAGTTACTTACAACTACTTACTCACTGTAAATAAATACATTGTCAACACTTGAAAGTTGGAGAAGCCAAATGTCAGCCCAGTTACTTAAAACAAGCAGGATGTATGGACTCAGAGCATGTGACTGTGGCACAGGAAACAAGGAGTCATATTTCCCTGTAGCCTAGAAAAGTTACTTTATAATATTCCCTAAATACTCTCCTTAACATGGCTAGATTCTGGGAGATATAGTTCAAAAAAGTAATTTTTGTTAAAAGGTTCAGCAATGTTTTTTCTGTATCTGCAGAGCTGAAAACAGAAAAATCTCTGGTACTCCTAAATCACAAAAGAGTACAACTCATTCTTAGAATCATTATTGTCACAGCTCTAGCTGTTAGTTCCACCAAAAGACTTACTTTTGCCTGTAATGTTGGTTCGTGAAGCAAAAGAAAGACTAATATTTTGAAAGATTCAGCTTTGTAAGTCAGACGTGGTACTTCTCAAGGTGTCTTCAATTATAAAGCATGACACCCGGGTTTCTGAACATTTCACAGTCGATCTGAGCATCAACAGAAAAGAGGTATATGCCTGAGGGTATTTCCCTTTTGGCCTGAAGCTGTCAATCTTTTTCTGGAAGGCTAGGCTTAGTAACACCTGTAAGACTGACAGGGATGAAATTAGGCATCATATGGGAGAAGCAGCTGGTCTCTAGTCTGTCTGGTGCACAGATGGCATCCTGACCTTTACAGCCAATGCATATATATATTTCAGCCAATCAGTTAAGCAAAAAGTTTGAAAGTTATCCTTAGGTTCTCTGGAGTCCCCCTCTTCCTTCTCCTGTTGTTTGTTCAGAATTCTCGCACATATTGTAGCAATTTACTGTGCTAAAGAAAAAGAGAAAGAAAGGCTTAATTGCAAGGGTAGAGGCCAATGTTGAATGATGCTAAACTGGAACATTTATTTTTCACAAGTGTACGTGTCCTTCACTACCCAGAACTAGAAAGATGAGAGTGAGAGCTGGGAATCGGGATTTCCGCTGGATTATAAAGCAAGGGCAGGGCTGATTCAAGATATTTTGCTGCTGTAGAAAAAAAAAGGAACCTTCCGTTTTAGATGGAGAAACTAAAGAAACTTGCTGCTCAGTTTTGAACTTCAACATTGGTAATGGGATAACATTCTCCACCATGTTGTTGTTTATTCATTCAGTTGCTTCCGACTTTTCATGACCCAATGGACCAGGCCATGCCAGAATTCCCTGCTGACTGTAGCCACCCCCAGCTCCTTTAAGTCAGTCACTTCAAGGATACCATCCATCTATCTTGCCCTTGGACTCTTCCTTTTCCCCTCCATTTTCCTCTGCATTGTTATCTTCTCCAAGCTTTCCTGTCTTCTCATGATGTGGCCAAAGTACTTCATCTTTGCCTCTAATATCCTTCTATTCAGTGAGCAGTCGGGTTTTATTTCCTGGAATGTGGACTGGTTGGATCTTCTTGTGGTCCAAGGCACTCTCAGAATTTTCCTCCAACACCACAATTCAAAAATGTCTATCTGCCTTCGCTCAGCCTTCCTTATGGTCCAGTTCTCGCATCCATAGGTTACAACGGGAAATACCATTGCTTTATCTATGCAGACCTTCATTGCCAGTGTGATGTCTCTACTCTTCACTAATTTATCGAGATTGCTCATTGCACTCCTCTCAAGAAGTAAACATCTTCTGATTTCCTGGATGCAGTCTACATCTGCAGTAATATTTGTGCCTAGAAATATGAAGTCTGTCACTGCCTCCACATTTCTTCCTCTATTTGCCAGTTGTTAATCAGTCTGGTCGCCATAATCTTGGTTTTCTTGATGTTTAACTGCAGCCCAGATTTTGCACTTTCTTCTTTCATCTTGGTGATAAGGCTCCTCAGCTCCTCCTCACTTTCAGCCATCAGAGTGGTATCATCTGCATACCTAAGGTTGTTAATGTTTCTTCCAGCAATTTTAACTCCAGCCTTGGATACATCAAGCCCCACATGTCGCATGATGTGTTCTGCATATAAGTTGAATACCTAAGGTGAAAGTATACAGCCCTGCTATACTCCTTTCCCAATCTTGGACCAGTCTGTTGTTCCGTGGTCTGTTCTTACTGTTGTTACTAGGTCATTTTACAGATTCCTCAGGAAACAGACAAGGTGACTTGGTATCCCCATACCACCAGGAACTTGTCACAATTTATTATGATCCACACAGTCAAAGGTTTTAGAATAGTCAATAAAACAGAAATAAATGTTTTTCCTGAAACTCCCTGGCTTCCTCCATTATTCAGAGGATATTGGCAATTTGGTCTCTCGTTCCTCTGCCTTTTCTAAACTCAGCTTGTACATTTGGCAGCTCTCGCTCCATGTATTGCTGGAGTCTGCCTTGCAGGATCTTGATCATTACCCTACTGGCACGAGGACAACAGGCTAGTTTAGAGAGAGCAAGATGTGGCACATTTCTCTCTATGTTCCAAGAGAAGAGATGGTTAGGGGCTTAGGAGGAATCACTGTGGGGCTGATACAAATTTCTTCCCATCATAGAGGCTGATGGTTTCTATATCAGTGGAGACAGTCGATTCATTCTGACTTTTAATGTGAGCTACAAAGGAACTATCCCAAGTGCTGAAATAGCCAACATGGAGGAGTAGTTTGAGTATTGAACTGTGACTTTGGAGATCAGAGTTTAAATCTTATACTCTCTCAGCCTTAGAGAGGGGGAAAGCACACAAAAACACATACACACACATTTTACCAAGAAAACTCCATGATAGGTCTACCTTATGGTCACTATAAGTCAAAAACGACTTAGACAATATAAAAACATCAATTCAAAGTGCTGAATCCTAACCCTAAAACAGCTATAACTTCTTGGATAAGTTGTTTACATTCAGATCAAAGTCCAACGTGGATTGGCCATCTCATAGACATACAAGCTGCCACTTCTCCCTCTTTCTGGATTTGCTGTTTAAAATTATTGTGTCTAATGGTAGGTCCAACTGTGGGCAAGAGAATTTCAGTTTTGCAGAAAAGGACACCAACAGCTTCTTATCGTTTTGGTATCTGTAGAAGTGCCCACAGCATTTTCCTGTTCTTTGATGGCTATAGATTTCTTGGGTTGGGAGGAGTATCTTGTACTTTTGCAGAAGACAGTCAGGTACAATGTTTAGATTATCCATAATAGATACATGTCTTGAAAGGAAAAGCAATAAATTGGCCATAAGGACAAAATTTTTGAAGAATTATGATCCTTGGAAAGAGATGACCCCATTAGAAATCATTCTAAAAAAGAGGATGCCATAACCTTTTTGGGAAATGGAAATCTCCATAATTTTTTGGAAATGACATTCACCACCTTTTGGGAAAATCAGGAATTTCCCTGAGAAGAGTTAAAAACTCGATTGAATCAACTTTCTCCTTGGTGGTAAATATCCACTAGCATTCATACAATACTGTAAGCAATCTGAATTATATACATAACAAATAACTAGCGGAAGCTTGAAGAAGGTTGCTATTTCCAACAAAAATAAGATAAAGACATGGTAAAGAAAGGAAGTCTAAATTATGGAAAATTTTAGGAGCTTTCAGGAATCTCAGGAAATGTCTCAGAGAAAAACTGATTAATCATTACCAGAGCATTCTGACCTTGTCATTGATGAACACTTTCTACTGTACTAATAACAATCACATTTAAATATGAGGAAAGGTTTCATCTTAAATTATTTTTTACTTCGTGCTTGGTAATTTTGCATTCTGGCTAAATAGCTTCTGTTCCACGGTTAAGTAATTTATTTCCCATATCCTCATAATTTCCTGTAAGTTTTGTATGCTGCTCCTGGATAGATTTTCCAAAACTGCTATACATGGTAAACACATGTATTTACTTTAGTGCAGTGATTCCCAACCTTTGGGCCTCCAGGTGGTTTTGCTTTCAGCTCCCACAGTTCCTAACAGCTGGTACACTGGCAGGGATTTTTGGGAGTTGAAGTCCAAAACACCTGGAGGCCCAAAGGTTGGGAACCACTGCTTTAATGTTGGACCCGCTGTCTTCAGTTAAGTATGCCTTCATTCGTGAACTCAACATGAATTTTCCCATTCATTATCCAATCACCTTTTGCAAGGGATCCCAACTGCCCATCTCAGAAAACAGTGTTTTATTGTCAACTCATAACAACAACAACAAAATAATACTTTATTTATAACTCACCCTCTCTCCCCGAAGGGACTCAATAAACAATTTCTTCTCAAGAATATGCTTGAGATATTGTATGATTGGGAAGACCCTTGTGACAGAGGCATGCTCACTTAAGACTTTAGTTCCATTTCACAAGGTCAAACATGAAGCAGAGAGATGGCCCTACAAGATCTATAGTCAACAGGATCATCCCATTTTTTTCCTTCCTTCCCTTTTGCCCCTGCCTCTGTTACTGCTTATGTCAGAAACCCGAGTTCAAGGTAAACACATCCTACTTATTTAAGCACTCAATCCACACTTCCCTTAACATTTCATATTAGAGACCCAACTGCCATGGAGAAGAAACTGGGATTGCCAATTAGAGAAAAATTAAGTTCATTGTCTTTTATTACCTCTCTGCATTATAGAGGAGAATGCAAATGGTCTGACATTTTTCAACTCACACCAATTGTTCTGTAACCCATATGGAAGAATAAAAACTGAGTTTTCTCAGTTCATCAAGGCACACCAGGTGTATAATGTAGTCCCCAAAGACTTGCAATAACAGGCATGTCCAGACACACTTCCTATAGAGGCAATAAGGCCAGTGGATACAATGTGTGTCACCTTAGTTGGACAAGCTTATTGGTGCTGATCTAAATGCAATATAAAAATACTTCATGCTCAATAAGTGCATTGGACCTGTTTGTCCTCCAGCAATAAAACAACAAGTTTTCAATGCTTGATTTAGAACTCATCTATGTGAACAAAAGAAGAATTCGAAAGTCAATCCTTACATAAATCCTATTGTTTCGATGTATCTGTAGCTGGGACTAACAACAATTGGATTTAGAATCGTTGTTTTCAAGCATTGCTTCTTAGCTCATGCAATTTTATGTATTTCAGTTCACTTCAGTGGAGCTTCATTGATGTATGCCAGTGGATGCGAATTGGCCTTTTGTTTTTTGGCATAACAGTGATCTGTATTTTCTTTAATGTACAAAGAGATCAGCTGCAGTGGGTCATTTGGGCTCTCAGGAAACTCCCACTTCAATATTAAAGACATGGATGGATGTTAAAATCATTCTATATTTACCAAAAGTTGTCTATTTTTGCTTAACCCAGCCATTTAAACAAACTGAACATTGTTGTATTATTCCACTTACATTACATATTTTTCCACTCTTTACTAAAGCTTCCAGTGAAACCCCATGCATTTCTACTCAAACTGAAGAGAATGAGGCCTGCTCCCTGGTAAATATTTATAGAAATTGTAGCCTTTCAATTTTAAAATAATGCAAAGAGTTGGCATCTCTTTATTAAGTTTTAAAAGATTTGGAAAAA
Organism: Anolis carolinensis; assembly: GCF_035594765.1. Classification (NCBI taxonomy): domain Eukaryota; kingdom Metazoa; phylum Chordata; class Lepidosauria; order Squamata; family Anolidae; genus Anolis; species Anolis carolinensis. The sequence goes on from NC_085845.1 coordinate 75,448,145, forward strand.
AAAGTTTTAGAAACACCAACCAGAATCCTGTTGGGCAATTGTGAATACATAACTGCGAGTTATGTATTCATAACTTTACATATTCTTGATCTCTACATAGCACCTAGTTTAGGGGCTGTGAAAGTCCCCACAAATGCCACTTCCCAGTAAGCAAATATGGGGGACTTCCAGTAACTGCAAGCAGAAATAGATAGCAATTCACCTGAAATGCACAAGCCTATTGTCTAGTGCAAGGAGAATTTGGGAAAGGGGTGATTTTTCTGTCTGTCACGTTGGAGATCACTTGCAGACGAAGGTAACAATGCCAGGCAACTACTTCTTGACCAATAGGGCAATAGAGCTCCATTGATCCCAATGTTTGCTTCTAAGTGGGGTTTGTGGGATCTGACTGAAATCTCCTATATAGCAGCATAGTTATATTTATGTAGTATGTAATGCTCATGCAGGATTCCGCTAACCAGTTCCAATGAGGTGCTTACAGAAATGGACAATCTCTGGTCCTCCAGATGTTTTTAGATTTTAAACCCTATCAGGCAGTATGCACCATTAATTTTGGATTATGGGACTTCAAAAGGAGCCAGAAGGGCATAGCTTTCAAAGGATCTACCACATAGAAGTTTTTGTCTGAAGAGTTAATGTAGCTCCTATCACATTCCTCAATTCTTCTTAATTGCTACATCTGCTAAAGCTGTTTTCATCAAGGCCTTTATTTGAAGCTGGCACTTCAAACTTTTAGGTAACAGGGAGAATTGAACACAACTTTGAACAGCTGTTTGCAAAAGGAAGATATAATTACTACTTTCTGTGCTCAGGTATAGATTGTAAAGTAGCAGGCTATGCCATATTTCTTACTTCTCTCTTCGAATTATAATCAGAAGCATCTGTACTTTCTTTCATTCAGAAATAAATGGTCCAGCTGGCAAAGATACAGAGATGGCAAGTATACAGGGAAATAGGTTAGTTACAGAGCCAAGGATTGCTCTGTGATCCATTGTATGAATCAAAAAGTCAGATCCAGGTACCTTAATATGAAATGCATGTTCCCTGAAATAGAGAAAGCATTGAATTTATGTTCTGAAGCATATAGTAACATTTAAGCCAACATTAGGGACACTGTGATACATATAAACACCTTACTTGAAGCAGCCCTTTTGTTTGAAAGGGAGGCTATCGTTCTGCTCACATAGGATATCTATACAGGAAGAGCTCAATGGCAATGTGTGATCCTAACATATGGCACATTTGTGAGGACTTCAATATAAAAGTATTACAAAAGTACTACAAAAGTATTACAAAAGGCACACTATGGAGTTTTCCACGTATATCCCATGTTTGCCTAAGGCTTTCCACTCTTTATGTATGGGTTCTACCTTTTATCTCACCACTGTATACAATAAATATGGGATTTTCCATTCAGGCAATCAGACTAGTGCCACCAAATGTGTGTGTGTGTATGTACGGGGTTGTCTTTTTGTTTAATCCACCAAGTGTGAAGCCTTCCAGTGTTCACAGCAAAACCTCAATGTGAGAGGTTTCCTTGATCCTCACTTCTGTCACTGGAGTAGATAATCACATTAATCGTTATCCCCGCTCCTCCCATTTCTTAACACTTCTAAAATATTTGAAAAACGGAGTTTATCAGAGCCCATCACATGACACAGGGAGATCCTCCACCCCTTGTGTCCATCATGCTCTGTTACTGAAGCGTTAAGAAACTGGGTGGCGTGAGATGGGCAGAAATCATCTTTTCTACTCAAGAATCACTATGAAATGGGAGGAAATTGTGAAAAATACATTGGATGGGATCTGTCAGATTTTCCCACATTGAATCAATTTGGTGATGTGGGTAAATGGGTGTTCCTATGGACGTTGTTGTACAAAGCATTGTTTCCCCCAGTAGTATCCCAAAATCCAGCCACTTGATCCTTGCCTTCCACTGTATTTTTTTCTTTAACGTATGCATTAGACATTGCACTACTTCAAGAGATCCCTACTTCAGCACCTCAAACTTCCAAAACAGATAAATTGACATTCTGAAAGGATACCTTCAGTCAAAACACCCTTCGAAGTTTGGGAAGAACTGGGAAGTCTTTAAAAAAATTAGAAGAAAAGATTTTTTCAATATAGGTATTTCATGTGTTGTCGAAGGCTTTCATGGCCGGGATCACAGGGTTGTTGTATGTTTTCCGGGCTGTATGGCCATGTTCTAGAAGTATTATCTCCTGACGTTTCGCCCACATCTATGGCAGGCATCCTCAGAGGTTTTGAGGTATGGAGAAACCATACCTCACAACCTCTGAGGATTCCTGCCATAGATGTTTCTCCATACCTCACAACCTCTGAGGATGCCTGCCATAGATGTGGGCGAAACGTCAGGAGAATGGATTGGGGCCCCCACCAAAAGCCTGGACAAAACAGGTCAAGGTTTACCTGGATTGCACAATTCTACTGAGAATAGAAATCTGTATACATAGTATCTTTCCTGGCTTCCAACCTGATCATTTGCCCAAAATGCTCTTGTGTTGGATTTCAGGAAGTGGCAGAATCAGCAAGTAGGAAATCCTGTTGATCTGACTTCCACTCTCAGTCTTGTACAATGTACAGCCTGGTGCAATGAGATTTTGTTAGAAATGTTGGCATTTGTGTAACATTATATAATTTATCATAGTTTATAATTGGCAAGGTAAGAAAGATAAGCTTACAGTGTAGACCTAAATGTTTATACTGCACTAGAGATTTAACAAGAATTTATGTACTGGACCATGATATATTTTCACAAAATTGGAAAGAAAATTTGAAAGATCTCCGTGTTGTCTTACTTTTGATCCCTTGGTGTTCACTGGAAACCCAAAAACAGAAAACTCGCAAGATTTCGATCTTTCATGATTTCAAAACTCTCAAGAGTAGGGGGTGGTTTGGGTTTTTTTTAAAGGAAGTGTGTGAGAACTGCACTCGTGTGATAAATCTAAAAAATTATAATTTCAAAACACAGGGCCAGAAACAACAACATGGGATGGGGAATGAGAAACGATTTGCTTTGTTTTCTAACATTATGGGACATAATGCGACTGTAATGTGATGTTTTCCCTCCTCCACATGGGATGAAGTCCTCATAGTGATTGAAGAGTAGTAGGACTCATGTGATGTAATAGCCAGCATATGCTACCTATTTTGATAAACAATAAATAAATAAAAATAATATTTGCATTAAATAAAGTTGGTCAGGGATGCAAATACCAAGATCAGCTGGGGTGTTGGAAATCAAGCCCTATTTATCTCATTTTATTTTTCAGTATTATTTTTGTTTATTTTTTATCTAACATTCTATGTTAAGGTGATTTGAGTATTAATCTGGAAATGTGTTTTATGTTATATAAAAATGGATATGCGTGTTTTGTGTTGATAAAGATATTTTAAAATAATTCTTAACACAATTGGCTGTGTCTGAAATTACAATTTCCGGGTCAGTCTGAACACTTCTCAAGGCAGGCCAAAGACATATTTCTGGATAGTCCATGTACAGAACTTAATGGACTGATAGTTCCCCACTGACAATGGGATGGTATCTTCCATCACAACTGATGTAACAGGGTAGTTAGGGCCCTAGGAAAATTGTGCAGGATGTATGTATAGCCCCATCTTCAGAGGACAGCAGCCAGAGAATTCATGAGCAAGAACAGCTGAGAAGCTGCCAGAGAACAAGTCTGGAGGAGCAGGATCTCCCTGTCACTGATACATTTGTTTCTGCACCTCTCCCACCTTTCCAGTCAGTTCCTACATTTTGCAAAACAGCCATCACTTGAGATGGGATGTGTAAGCAGACATCCAAATGGCTACAGCTGACTTTAAGACAAGCATAGTGCCACTCAAAGCTCATTGAAACAGAATGACCTCCCTAAAGCAAAGTACAATGACATCCTCTGCATTTCCATTCCATCCAAAATCTGTTTTCTCTCAACTCCAGGTTTCTCTCCCACTCCATGAAATTGCCAAAGTACTTTGGGCTAGATCAGAAAACATGCTTTTATCTGTTCCAGCAGAATGGTGATCAGCTAGCGAGAACAGACTGTATGCAGTAGTTGTTTTGTGACTTGGACATCTGGTAATGCAGCTCCAGGTAGAAGGATGTGCCAAGTTTCTTCTTACATCTCCACAGTCTCATCCTTTTATAGAGAGCCTAATCGGAAACATCTGTCTTCCCTTTCATTCAGAAATAAATGGTCCAACTGGCAAAAGCAGCAGCAGAGGTAACAAACAGATCAACGGAGGGAAAGGAGTTGGGGGTTATGGAGCCAGGAGGTGCTCCAGGCTGCACTAGATTTGTCAAGAAGACAAAGCACTTCCCATTTATTTACTAGCAACAAGTATAAATGTTTTGCTATATTAGCAGCGTGTACCTCAACAGGAATCACGGCTGTGAAACAGCACATAAAAGTTGACTTCCTATCTGCAAGCAGGTCTAACCACAGACTAGTCAAATTTCTTCACACAATCGGATACAGGCAATAAGACCATTGGGACAAAGTTACCATGGTCTAGGATGTGTGGACACACAAGGGAATAAGTATCTATAATTATGACTAAGAGAGGACGGGAAAATCACAGTCAAGGGAATGAATGCTAGCTTCCCCTGTGTACTAGCTGTCCTCTATATCATTCTGTACTTATATATATTTGAGTAATCATCATAGTTTTGTAAAATACCAAAAAATGAAATTGTACACCAGCTTTCATTGACCTGGATTTGTTGGGTTACACCCAAACTTTAGGTATTGGGTTATAGGATTCTATCACATCTGGAAAACTGTGGAAGAGAGACTGCTAATGCGGATAATGTCCTCTTGATTTATACATCCATTAGGACAATTTTGTAGTTTTTTTTCCATGGAACAAAGATATCTCATGCTATAATATCTTACTAATTTCTTCATACAAAATTCAGTTCCGGTAATGTGGAAGTTAGGAATACAATAACTTCTTGAATCCAAATCTTGCAAATGCTACCTTCTAAACTACAATTTCCAGAACCCACATCCAGCCTGACCACCAACTAAGGTATTCTAGCAACTTTAGTTCCCCAAATTAACTTCCTCAAATTCTACTTAAAATCAAGTGTTTTGACTTAACTGGTACAGTGGTCTCTGTTATTTCTAGAGCTACTCTGATTGTCAAGAGATTTGCCTAAGAATATGATCTTGGAATACAAATCCTCAGAACCAGAAGAGATCCAAAGGGTTTTACACACTGAAGGAAAAACACTTCCTTCATCCATTTCAAACTGGCTTCAGAGCAGCATACAAAGTTGAGACTGCTATGGTCACCTTAATGCAGTGGTTCTCAACCTGTGGGTCCCCAGGTGTTTTTGGCCTTCAACTCCCAGAAATCCAACAGCTGGTAAACTGGCTGGGATTTCTGAGAGTTGTAGGCCAAAACACCTGGGGACCCACAGGTTGAGAACCACTGCTTTAATGGATGATCTCCATCTTAAGACTGAAAAGGAGCTTATGTCCCTGTTGGTGCATCTAGACATCTCAATGGCTTTCAATACCATTGACCATGGTATATTTCTGTAACACCTAGGAGGGCTGGGAATCAGAGGCCCTGTGTTGCCTGCTTGCCATCAAGGTTCCTAATATGGGGATGGAGGTGTATCAACCAGTTCTAGTTGAGGTTACATCCCCCCTGAAAGACTGTGTTCACAGCTTGGGAGTGCTGTTGGAGCTGTCTCTCCGAATGTCAGCCCAGGCAGATGCGACGGTCAGGAGTCCTTATTATCAGCTCTGGTTGAGACTCTAGCTGTGCCCCTTCCTAGATTTAGATTACCTGAAAATGGTAGTGCACTCTCTGGTAATCCCAAGGCTGGACTTCTGCAATGAGCATTGGGCTATCTTTGTCCCAAGTACCAAGGAAACTCCGGTTGGTTCAAAATACGGTAGCCAGATTGGTTAATGGAACATCCATGAGTGTACGTATTACACCTATACTAAAGTCACAAAGTCTTGGTTTTGACCTTTGAAGCCCTAAATGGTTTGTGTCTGGGTTACCTCCAGGATCATCTTCTCCTGTACAATCTGCCCCAAATGCTGAGGTCCTCTGGAAGACGGCTATTCCAGCCTGTCAGAACCCAACTGGTCGCCATCATCCAAAGGACCTTTTCATCAACTGCCCCGAGACTATGGTACAACTTGCTGGAAGAGCCAAACTAATGTAGTATGCATTTGCATAAAGAAAGATTTTACATTTATCTGGCTCTGCATTCCATATGCCATGGTTCCTTCGCCACTCCCCACACAAAACTACATACTCTTCTATCCCTTATCAACTCAAGCTCCAAAAGGCAGATATAATTTGGCAGCCAGCCTGGCCAGCACATATCAAAGGACTTCACCCCCCAGGATAAGTAAAACAAAGTAAATTGTAGGTTTTCCTTTAGCCTCGCCACACCCTATTTTGAAATTAAATGAAAGATTTTCCTACCCTCATCACACCTATCATTTTCTCCACTTTCTTTAATATTTATCTATTTGTTTGTCTCCTCCCCAGTCATTTGCCCTCAAAATCCTTCAACTACAGCATAGTTAAGGCATCAGTCTTAAGAAACCACTTTTCTGAGGTAGTTTGCCCTCATACCCTTAAACTAGAGCAGAGTTAAGACATCAGACTTAAGAAATCACTTTTTCTGGGGTCGTTTGCCCTCAACACCCTTCCTATAAAGCTGAGATAAGACACGCTTTTTAAATACTTAACGGGAGCCACACCATCTGAATAAGCATTAGCCATTGTTTAAAAAAGAAATAAATTACCTCCTTGGTTCTAAAGATTATGGCAGAAGAAAGGATTCTATACTGCCCATCTCGGCTCCTCCCTGCATGACAACATCATCGTTTTATTTACAAACGGGCAAGGGGGATTCCCATCACATGTTAAATTGGGTGTATTTACATGTCTCTATGCGAGGAATTGAAAAATAAATCAATTGGCAATCAACTTAGGAATTGTGGGAAAAACTCACATTTTTGAAATGGTGAAATACACTGGAGTCATGTTAGTGTAGAGAAGAAGAGGTATGCTTTAGTACCATATACATATGATCCAACGAAGTTTCATAAAACACCTGTGGCAAAAGATTTTGTTAGTAGAGGTAGATTTGTAATTGTTGAAGAATGAGTCTATAGTTGTTGGTGATTGTATGTAATGAATTGTAAACTTGTGAAAGTGTTCCCCATACATGTAAGAAGAAATTTTGTATATGTTTGTTTAACCTCAATTGCAAAGTTAGACATTCAGAGTGTAACAATGTTATGAATGTAAAAGAAGGTGATTGAAGTGTGTTTGAGCTGTGTATATAACTGTGATGACTAAATTACATTTAAAGAGGGGGAATTGTTGAAGTGTGAATGATTGTATATAGAGTTGTTTAAATGTAATTGAGTTATGGTGTTGCAATGTGAGCTGGAGATTGCATCCTGCTGTCTGCTGTCCACTATGCGAGTGTGTAAAGAGTTAACTGTGTATTGCATCAGACAGCAGAGGTGGTTATAAATAGCTTGCTGTGTTATCTGTTCTTCCCTCTGCCCTCTGCTCTCTGCCTATTTGCACTCTGTATGTATATATCGTCTTGAGAGTTTTCCGTTTGTTAGTAAATCTTTTGTAGATAGCCAAACAGGCTTCAGCCTATTTATTGGTGCCAGTGATTCTTCGTTGATCTTCTGCTGCATGTGTGTTTATCCAAACCACGCGCTCTGACAAGTTGAGGCTTGTGTCATGTGATAGGCTCCATGGACTGCCAAGTTTTAAATGTGTAGAAACACTGATTTTTTTTGCGTGTGATGAAGTCCAAAGATTAAAGTTTGTTTTCAATAAGGAGATCTGTTTACAAGTGGGCAAGCAACAGAGCTTGGGCAAGACACACACACACACAGGAATTGTCTTGCAGCTACAGTTTAACTAAAGTATTCTATAAGTACTTGTTTTAGCTATATTAATAATCATCCTAAACTAATCGATATTCAGTATTTATTTATTTTTTGATGACATGAATAGATCCAGTGTGGGTTAATGTTTTTGTCATGCTTCATTTGACTATACAGCCAGAGGAAAAAATTAAAATACATCACAGTACATCCAGGAAATGCACATATTAGTATCTTGAGAACATCTTTTTAAAAATCAAAGTATCTCTTAAAGACTATCAAGTATTACTGGAAATATAACACTACTTTAAGAATCATCTGCCTTTAGAATCAGAGACCAGATGGTTGTAAAACAAGCACATCCTGGCATTATTAGAGAGAAACATGTTTTAAACTTCTTAATGTAGAACTAATTTGTCAGCTTGCATTCAGTAAATGGATTTAGATGCATTCATATTGGCTCTCTTTAAGATAGGCTTTTATCCTGATATCGTCAAAATGATGTGCAAATAGCGCATCTGAATTCATTGGCATTTAGATGTGGTTGAATATTGCCAAAAACGGTTAAAGTAAAAAGATGTAACACGGGCATCACTGGGTAGATTTCCTTTGGTTAAAGAAAAGAGCATGAGCCATGCTGGGAAAAATTATGTACTTGGCCCCTTCAGTTTCAGATACTTTTATGGATATGCTTGAGAGGAATTCTATGCATGTCTCTTTTGGATTAAGTCCCACTGAGTTCATTATGGAGATGTGCATAGAATAGAGATATAGACATAAACCTTACAGATGTCTACTAAGAGGTAAATCTCATTGAACATGATGGGACTTATTTCCCGGTAAACATACATAGGCTCACACCATTGAATACACACTTAAAATTCTCCAGAGTGCATCAAGAGGAAACAGTGAGTGTGGGTGACAGCCCTAGTGAAAAATATTTCCAAAAAAGCCTTTTCAACAATTCCTCAATTAATTTTTGTCACCTTACCCAAGGAATGGGATATTGGCTGTTAGTTTTTGTTCTTTCTCATAAACCTATTGCACTACAAAGTAGCATGGTTTCACACTTTGGCCCCTTCTACATTGCCACATAAAATCCAGATTATCTGCTTTGAACTAGATTATATGGCAATGTAGACTCATATAATCCAGTTCAAAACAAATAATTGGATTATCTGATTTGATAGTCTGGATTATATAGCAGTTTAGAAGGGGCTTAAGTAGTGTCAAGGAGGAGCCTAGTCAATAGATTTCATTCATTCTGCAAAAAAGAGGGGCAATTTTGATGTATATTTGGGTGGACATTAAATAATATTATACTCAATGTAAAATGATATACCAATATTTGCTTCAATTAAATATGCAAATGCTGTTCATATGTTATGGCTAGAGCTAGATGAATTGATAGCTACATGTTTAATGGGCCAAAGGATAATAAATACAGGCAGTCCCCAAGTTACAAACATCCAATTTACAAATGACTCATACATAGTTAAGAATAGGGATGAGACAACAGGAATGGGGAGAAATCTAGTCCTTGGAAGGGAAATTCAAACCTGAAAGAGTTATCATGGGAGAAAGGTGTGTCCACTGAAGCTTTCTCTCCAATCCTTGTTTCCACAAGAAGCCAAATTTTTCAAAATCCAAGTATCACAAGGACAGAAAGTGAGGTGCAATTGTCTGAACAGGGGCACAGACAGCAAAACAAATACCACAGGGGTGTTAACTCTTCCATATATATATGTGTGAATGATTGGATGAAGTTATACTTAAAAATATACCTGTTCTGACTGGAAAACGTATATGGGGGGCTTCTGGTATCCGGCAAGCAGAAATGCAGAAACCCAAAATGCATAAGCCTACTCTGAAGACAATTGCTACCTGATTCCTAAAGCCTCAATTTTTATACACTTTAAACACATATTTAGGATGGAGTCTCATGGGGAACAGCCATAGTAGTTTTAAGTCATATGATGGGCTCTGTAGGACTTTATACTTAAACTGTTTATAAATTTTGTAGAAAGGGGAGTGGGAGGGAACCCAACATGCAACGAAGTCTCAAATCACAGCAATTTATGGTTATACCTTGTTTCCCCAAAAATAAGACATCCTCGGAAAATAAGACCTAGTGGAGAAAGTTAGACATTCAGAGTGTAACAATGTTATGAATGTAAAAGAAGGTGATTGAAGTGTGTTTGAGCTGTGTATATAACTGTGATGACTAAATTACATTTAAAGAGGGGGAATTGTTGAAGTGTGAATGATTGTATAGAGAGTTGTTTAAATGTAATTGAGTTATATTGTTGCAATGTGAGCTGGAGATTGCATCATGCTGTCTGCTGTCCACTATGCGAGTGTGTAAAGAGTTAACTGTGTATTGCATCAGACAGCAGAGGTGGTTATAAATAGCTTGCTGTGTTATCTGTTCTTCCCTCTGCCCCCTGCTCTCTGCCTATTTGCACTCTGTATGTATATATCCTCGGAAAATAAGACCTAGTGGAGGTTTTGCTGAATTACTAAATATAAGGCCTCCCCCAAAAGTAAGACCTAGCAAAGTTTTTGTTTGAAAGCATTCACTCCAAACAGAACACCAGAGCATGCAGGATTGGTAAATGTACATGGAAATAATGGTAGTAACAGGAAAATCTTGATAGGACTCACAGTTTGTCTGGTTATGTTGGCTTGTGATGACAACTACTGTATAGTATATAATATATGTTCATATTTTTTTGTTCAACAATAAATGTGAATTCTTCTTCATGGAAAAATAAGACATCCCCTGAAAATAAGACCTAGCACATCTTTGGGAGCAAAAATTAATATAAGACACTGTCATATTTTCGGGGAAACACGGTAGTTTCACTAAGATTTCTTAAGTTCATGGTGTGATTGAGATTTTAATGTGAATATAAAGTTTTAATGCATATCAATATTTTAATATGTAATGGTTTGCTTTTCAAAATTTATATTTCTATTTTAATAGATTTACGTTGTTTTTAATTAGCATGGTTTTATATTTATTATTAGTTGTTTTAAGTCACCATATTGGGGAAAAGTCAGAATAAAACAAAGTAAGTAATAAAATATATAAATGACTTGCAAACCCAGTTCAAATTACCATGAATCCTAGAAGAAAAAAGAGATCAATTGTGATCTGGGAGCAAGTTCATTCTAGTTTAACGTACCATTTCATTCATTTCCTTAAAACCTGTGAAAGTTTTTTCTGTCTATATAATCCACCAAATAATCATAGTTTCATAATTGGATTATTGTTGCTTTTGGTGGCATCATCAAGGTAAGGAGAAAATATCTGAAATATGAGATATATCTTTATTTGGGAGGTTGGGGGTGAAATAAAGTTTGCTTTCAATTTATTTTTAAATCCTTGCTTCTGTTTATTTTATGCTTTGTAGTCACCTTTCTGGCTAGCTGTTTTCTCTTAATGCAGCCTTTGCTAAAACATTTATATAAAGATAATTAGCTCTTTCTTTACGTGTTTACCACCAAATATATTCCTCTTTCCTTTTTCAGCTCTTCCAAGTTTCCTTATATTAGAGAGTCAGGTAGTCTCTAAAAATAAAATATTAATATAGAGAACTTAACAAACAAGTGAGTGAACTAGCATTACATGATGTAGACATTTCCACTGAGAGTGGTGGCAAATGTAAGGAACTCAAATATGACTAATGTCAACCCTTCTGTTATTAAGCTTTGCGGAAACACATTCTATAAATGATGCCAATTTACAGATGGTGAACATTATTTTCATGTTATAAATTTAAAGTTTGGCTGAGATTTTGTAGAGATGTAGCACAAACTTACACTCATAGAGCAGGGGTCCTCAAACTTTTTAAGTGGAGGGCCGTTTATGGTCCCTCAGACTGCTGAGGGGCCGAATTATCATTTGAAAAAAAAATCCTGAACAAATTCCTATGCACACTGCACATGTCTTATTTGTAGTGCAAAAAATCCCCAACATTTATTTATTTATTTATTTATTTATTTACTACATTTATGCCCTGCCCTCTTTCACCCCGAAGGGGACTCAGAGCAGCTTACAAGTTTTATGTACATATAATATATTATATTATTAGCATAGCACAATATTAGCATTATATATTACTATATTGTACTATGAGGCCTCCGGTGGCGCAGTGGGTTAAACTGCAGAGCTGCTGAACTTGTGGACCAAAAGGTCGCAGGTTCGAATCAGGGGAGCGGAATGAGCTCCCGCTGTTAGCTCCAGCTTCTGCCAACCTAGCAGTTCGAAAACATGTCAATGTGAGTCGATCAATAGGTACCGCTCCGACGGGAAGGTAACGGAGCTCCATGCCATAATGCCGGCCACATGGCCTTGGAGGTGTCTACGGACAATGCCAGCTCTTTGGCTTAGAAATGGAGATGAGCACCAACCCCCAGAATCAGACACGACTGGACTTAACGTCAGGGGAAACCTTTACCTTACTGTACTATACCAATATACTGTAATATTATTAGTAATATTACATTTGATATATAATATATAATAAATATTATTATATTATATTAGTATTAGTATTATGTTGTATGACATGATAATATATGTAGCAATATTATATGTATACACAATATATTCAATTACAGTAGAGTCTCACTTATCCAAGCTAAACGGGCCAGCAGAAGCTTGGATAAGCAAATATCTTGGATAATAAGGAGGCATTAAGGAAAAGCCTATTAAACATCAAATTAGGTTATGATTTTACAAATTAAGCACCAAAACTTCATGTTATACAACAAATTTGAAAGAAAAAGTAGTTCAATACGCAGTAATGTTATGTTGTAATTACTGTATTTACGAATTTAGCACCAAAATATCACGATATATTGAAAACATTGACTACAAAAATGGCTTGGATTATCCAGAGGCATGGATAAGTGAGACTCTATTGTATTACCATAGCATAATATTAGTAAATGAAAGAACAATACAATATTTAAAAATAAAAACAATTGTAACCAACATACAGTAAACCTATCAGGATTTCAATGTGGGCCTGCTTCTGGCCAATGAGATAGTCAAGTTAAGTAGGATTATTGTTGTTGTTGTGTGCCTTCAAGTCATTTCAGATTTTGGGTGAGCCTAAGTCTAAAGCTGAGGGCCGGGGGCCACGTAAATGACCTTGGAGGGCCGCATCCTGCCCCCGGGTCTTAGTTTGGGGACCCCTGCTCATAGAGTAAAGGGATCTTGTAGTACTTTAAAACTAACTTTAAAAAATAGGATAAGCTTTCATAGATTCTGTCTACTTCCACAGATGCATCTATACAAAAATATTCATAAGCTATTGCTACCAACTTTGTTCTTTCAGGGCCCTTTCAGACAGGTCCTGCTTACTAAACCTCAGTATTAGTTCACCTCAGTGTAAGAGAGGCCTCAGTATGAGAAGATCTCAGTTTGAGAAGGCCTTAGTATGAGAAGCTTCGGTGAGAGAAGCCCTAGGCTGAAGGCCTCATGTGTGAAGTTCCAATGAAAAGGCTGTTGTGTGTAAAAGGCTATTGTGTGAAGCTCCTGTCTAAGTTCGTTGTGAGAGGAGGCTCTGTGAGAGCGAAGCTGTCTATCTGCATGAGAAACAAGCCAAGTGTTGAAGCAAAGAATGAAGTATAAAGAACTCTATTTGTGTTATGGAAACCTTGTTCTTGAAAATAGTGCAACCATATTATTTTACTACAAGAAAAGCCTCTGAAGGAAGATATAACATTGGTCTCTGTATTTTGGTTCTTTTTATCACGTTTGGCTACTGATGCTGGGTTACTCCGCTGCTAATAAGTTACTCTGCTGTACTTTTGTTAATAAGCTCACTCGCTGAACAGATCATGCTTTTGAATTTTATTCTCATGGGGATATGTACCAGTCGTCCTCTCCCCTGCCATTGCAGCATTAATGTTTCACAATCAAATCTGCACTGCAAATTTGAGGTGTGATACACAAAGCGCAGTTGTGTAAACCATGCAGTCAATGCAAAATGATGCACAAATGCCACAAGGTTCAATGGCACCCAGTGTGTTAACTCCACTTTTGTAATCTACCAATGAATGCAGACATTATCCTTACGCCAAAAATTTACAACCTCTTTTATCATTTGTGCAAGCTTAAAATACCAATGGGATGTCATGCTTCATGTTATAAAGTCATTGTTTAAGACTATCAGAGACATTGTTTCTGATCAGCATTTTCTACAAGCTAATGGAAATTCTGTTTACAAATTCCATGTAATTGTTCTCCCCCACTACAGACAAAGGTCTTCTGGAAAATAGTAGTTTTCATCATTCTGTGAAAGTTCTAAAGAAAATAATCTACAAAAACTGTCTTATTAAGAGTTCTAGAAAATTCCAATAGTCACAGAACAATCAGGCAGTACTTCCCAGACTGTAGTATTTGAAGATGTAGACCAATGCATTTGGAGAGTCCCATGGGTGGAAAGCTTGATCATTGTGACAAATGGACGCACCCTACAATTCTCTTCTTTTGCATTATTAACCTTGCTTTTTTCCATTATCGAGATCCAGTCTTGATCTATTGAGGTGCCTTGATCTTCCAGACAGTAAGGCTCCTGATCGATGCTCTGTGCACAGCTGCCTCATTAGGTGGGGCAGGAGAAAGAACATTGTCCTCTACACATCCGTTGGTTTTGTGTGACCCAGATCATAATCTATCACAGCTGCAAAACATGATATGGAATGAGAGTTCACGCTTGGGTGGGGTCACCTGGTAGCTAGCCAAGAGAATTGAATACAAGTGGGTGGATGCAATAATATTTACACTTGGAGTAACCCTTTAAAAATGTACTACATTTGCCTAATTCCCTCTGGGTCAGATGGAGAATCCAAATGGTTCACGTTGCCAAGAGTTTCTTGCTTCACTTTTTCACTTAATCTTTCCCGTCAAACATTTCTGCTGCAGCCGAAGAAGATTCCATTGCACTTATTCACATTGAGCTGTAACAGACAGGAAAACAACCTATTGGTTTTGGATGGGTTATTTAAGGAGCTGTTGCACAGCATGAATATGAATATGGGGAAAGGAAGAAAGGTCAAGAGCCTTTACTGGTATTGGATCTCGGGTATGAAGAAATCATAGAAGTATCAATTTCACATTCTGGAACCATTGGCTTCAATCTATGATTTAGTAATGATAAAGATGGTAAAGCTTCTATGTGTGATCAGATCAACCCAAAGTCTTTTCCTGCCTGAGGATTAGACAATGCCATTTCCCCATTTAATAGTCAGAAGAAGTCCATTGCTACCACAGTTTGAAAATGCCACCCATCACACTTGAGAAAACAGGTAAGTTCAAGTCAACTGGAAGAGGTTGGTGACATACACAGTGTACCTCACAACCTCTGAGGATGCCTGCCATAGATGGGGGTGAAATGTCAGAAGAGAATACTTCCGGAACATGGCCATACAGCCCGGAAAACACACAACAACCCTGTGATCCCGGCCATGAAAGCCTTCAACAACACATACACAGTTCTGTCCTGCAGGCAAACCTGTTGAAAAAGGTCACCAGGCTCAGCAGGGAGGCCATGACTGCTTTCCCTGAACATTTTCTGCCAGGCAATGGCAAGCCCCCATTTAACAGAACCAGCTCACAGACAGGGTGCTAAGTCATTCAGACGAGACTCTCTCTTGCTGTCATTGACTAATCCCAAAAGCTATTGGGCCGGGCTGTGGCGCAGCTGGCTAGTAACCAGCTGCAATAAATCACTACTGACCGAGAGGTCATGAGTTCGAAGCCCGGGTCGGGTTAAGCCTCTGACCATTAAATAGCCTGGCTTGCTGTTGACCTATGCAGCCCCGAAAGACAGTTGCATCTGTCAATTAGGGAAATTTAGGTACGCTTTATGTGGGAGGCTAATTAATTAATTTACAGCATCATAAAACTGCCAGCAAAACACGAGGAATGGAATGAGGAAGTACAGCCACTACTGGACAGTGAAGCAACAGCTCCCCCTGTGGCCGGAATCGTGAAGCTGGAAAAAAATGTTAAATGCCTTTGTGTCTGTCTATACTATATGTTGTTTGTCTGTTGGCATTGAATGTTTGCCATATATGTGTTCATTGTAATCCGCCCTGAGTCCCCTTCGGGGTGAGAAGGGCGGAATATAAATACTGCAAATAAATAAATAAATAAATAAATAAATATTGTCGGCTATTAACTGAACTGCTCACATCCAAAAGTGAGGCAGAGAAGAAAATTCTAATTTATCCCATTTGAAGGAGACAACGAAATGCCGTCTGAAGTCATGTAAGAATTACATTCCAGTGTTGTCTGGTTGTCTCTATATCAAAAGGGCAGTGAATCTGCTCTGGATTTTAGTAAGGTAATAAGTGTCTATCCAAGGTGCTGAACCGTGTTCCCAAATTACAGTTTCTTTTTAAAGCAGTGGTTCTCAACCTGTGGGTGTCCAGGTGTTTTGGCCTACAACTCTCAGATATCCCAGCCAGTTTACCAGCTGTTAGGATTTCTGGGAGTTGAAGGCTAAAACATCTGGGGACTCACAGGTCGAGAACCACTGTTTTAAAGTTTGACAAAAGTTCAGAGAAGTGTACTCAGTCTAACCCTGACTCCTCAAGATATATGAGAAATTATTGGGATCAGAAAATACCCAACAATTTGTTCAACTTTTTAAAAAATGAAAGTATTTGAGAGTGAATATAATTTGCTCTAAACTATGAGAATAATAACTGCAAACCAAATCTCACAGCTATTATTACAATTCCAGTGTCAAGAAATTTTTGAAGACTGATACCACTACTGATTATATTGAAGCTAGATAAAATTACTATTTCCTGCTCATTATGGGTATTTCTCAGAGGAACTAGGGATTTTATGATCTAGCTATACCTTACCATAAATAACCATTTTTGAGTCATATATTGAATTGTTTTGTCTGTCTCTGATCCTGATCAGCTTCTTTTATCACTATGAAAATACATGAACGAACAAGAGAAACAAGGCAATGCGATGGTATCATTTTTGTTGAATAATATGCTGATTGTCATCTTAAAGCAGGACATGTTTGGATATGTTCCATAGCTCAAAGATCCAAATAAGTATAAAGACTTAACACTTATGTTTAAAATCAATACATTTTAAATGCCTAGAATAGATGCTTCATACCAAGCACTGTTTTTTTTTAAAAAAATGCATTCTGCTATTTATTAATGTTATTAGAGAAAGCATGACACTATAAAACTAAGCCTAGTATTTCAAGTCAGTTAATCATCCCAAAAACATGTTTTCAATTTTTTTTTTCCAATGTAGGACAGTTATATTTAACCTTTGTCTTTGAATATGCTGGCTGGAGCTGCTGGTAGTTCAAATCCAACAAAATCTGGAAAGGGACATTTTCTCCACCCTAGTTTTATTATCAAAACATTTGTAAAGTAGAAGGTCATTGTAAGTCAAAATCAACTTGATTGCAGCTAACAGCAACCAATAAGATTCACCTAACCACAAGTCATGTTTCTTCTCTATTTGTTAGTATCATATTTGACCACCAGCCCCATGGGGATGAATGTGTAGTTGACTCTCTTCACCCCAGAAAGATACCAGTCAATTTTTGGTCAGGCTGACATGGAGAGAAAAGGAATCTGTTTCATATTTCGACATACACTACATTCTATTTATTGTTCACTTGGTAATAAAGAAATCCTTTCTCTTCATGTGGATTGGTTTAAACAAGGGAATTCTGAAAGTTTCCAAATCCTCAAACAACTCATCTTGAATCTTTAAGTGTTCCCATATTTTGCTGATGATGAAGAGAGGAAATAACATTTTAAAGCCTGCAAAAAATTGCTACAGAAGTGACTACAGTTTTAAGTATTGAATAGTTTCTGGGTAAAACCTGTTCCATCTTCCAGCTTCCACATGTTCACATCACACCAAATGAAAAATTTGGCTCACTTACTTACTTACTTACTTAGGTGATCCCTCGTAGCCTGAGGATCATAGAATCATAGGATGATGGTCCTCCAAGTGTAGTGTCTTGGTGGTGGATACGCAGGTGGCTGTGGAGACCTATTCTCGACCCACATGTTCTTGCACAGTGAGGACATTGGTTTCCCGGTGGAAGGTGGTCCCAATCAGGGTTGGCTTGATGTGCCTTCCTCTTGGCACATTTCTCCCTTCCGCTCTCCATTTGTGCCTTTTCAAATTCTGCAGCACTGCTGGTGACAGATGACCTCCAGTTAGAGCACTCAAGGCCTTGCCAGTTCTTGGTGACTATGCCACAGTTTTTAAAGTTGGTTTTAAGCCCATTTTTAAATCTTTTTTCCTGTCCACCACCATTATGTTTCCCATTCTTGAGTTGGGAGTATAGCAACTGCTTTGGGAGACAGTGATCGGGCATTCGGACAATGTGGGCAATCCAGCAGAGTTGATGGCATAGGAGCATCGCTTCATGGCTTTTGAGAAAGACAGGTTATGATGTCTGCAGTCTGATACTGACTCTTTTACCCCAAAATGAAGGTGACACTCAGGGCCCTTCCACACAGCCATATAACCCAGAATATTGTCAGACCCCTGGCAGCTGGGCACCAAGAACCATACACGGAGGCCAATCTCTATCTAATATCTTTATTAAGGAAATATATAAAAGCAATAAAAACAAGTGAAGAATATAGTTCAGAAGCAGGCCTTTCAAATGAGGTCAAATATAGTCCAAAAATGTATTGTCCAATAAATGATATTAGAGTTCAAAGTTCTTTATCCAATACCGAAACACACACTATTGCCAAGCAATAGTGTGGGGAAATGTCAGAGTCTTAGAAGTCCAAGTGTGATGACTCATGGGCCTTGTAGTCCTGTTCCTAGTACTATTGTGGCAGACGAAGAGGAAAACATGGGGTTTTCGCCGGTTCAGCAAGAGCCGGAGTCTCTTCACCTGCAGGATGTTGATGTTTGCCCTCAAGAATTCAGCCAAACAGGCCTTGGGCAGAACTCCCCCCCCCCCCCCCCCGTTTTCCAGGAGGGAAAATTATTCTAAAGATAGGGGAGTCAGGGAGGCTAATCGGAGAAGCCTGAGAATCGCTGCCAAACAAATGGCTGATTAGGTCTGCTTCCCTTGGGAAATTCTAAGGAGTCATGCATCTGGACAGAGTTGGGTTTCGCTTCTCGTTCTCTAGGGAAAGAGTTCTGTTGGCGGGAAAACGAGACCCAATATAGGTGTTTGGCGCGAGGGATTCTTTGCGGAGTCAATTGATCAGCTTGAGGAGAGAGATCGTGTGTGGACTTCGTAATCCCAGTTCCTTGCTTCCCGGATCAAGCTTCAAGCCTTGCCCTGTCTCACGGTTTTACCACGGACTCTGTTTCATGCTTCATGTTTGCCTCGTCTTCAGTCACGGATCTAGCCAAGAATCAAGTTTATTTCCAGCCTTGTTGTCAAGCTTCATTGGACTTTAAAGACTCTGTTATTTCCCCACACTATTGCTTGGCAAAGTGTGTGTTTCGGTCAAGTGGATTAAAACTTTGAACTCTAATATCTTATATTGGACAATACATTTCTGGACTATATTTGACCTCATCTGAAAGGTCTGCTTCTGAACTATATTCTTCACTTGTTTTTATTGATTTTATATATTTCTTAAATAAAGATATTAGATAGAGACTGGCCTCTGTGTAAGGTTATTGGTGCTCTGCAGCCAGGGTCCTGACACCAAGGAAGCTAGACAACAAGGTTGGAAATAGACTTGGTTCTTGACAAGGTCCGTGACTAGAAACAAGGCAAACAGTGAATCTTGGAACAAGGTCCGTGGATAACAGCAAAGCAAGGCAGTACTTGAATTCTTGATCCGGGAAGCAAGGAACTGGGGTTACGAAGTCCACACACGATCTCACTCCTGAAGCAGCTCTGTTGACTCCGCAAAGAATCTCCCGCGTCAAACACCTATATTGGGTCTCGTTTTCCCGCCAACAATCTCTTTCCCTAGAGAACGAGAAGCGAAACCCAACTCTGTCCAGAAATTCCAACTAACAATCTCAGTCACCTGCCATCAAACAGATACATTGTTTTAGGCGTGGCCTTGCCTCTGCAAAAAGAGCTCAGCTCCCTTTTTGCAGAGAAAGCAAGCAACTTTGCAAGGATTTCTTTGCAAGGATTTCTTTACACACACACACATAGCAATTTGGCGCAATAGAAAATCCCACAATATCTGCTTTGAACTGAGGTATCTGAGTCCACATTGCCATATATTCCAGTTCAAAGCAGATAATGTGGGATTTTAATCAGCTGTGTGGAAGGGGGTCTCAGAAACATGTCTCCTCAGATGGTTGCATTGTTTCAAAGCCCAGTTGTTGCAGAGCTTGGCGAAATTATGTTTTGAACTATAACTCCTAGGATGCTCCATCCAGCTTTTGTTATTAATGCTTTCGTAACCTTAAAGGTTGTGCTGGGAGAATTCCTATGGGCAAACTGTTCCATTTCAAAGGGTTGAGGCTCTCTACACTTTCTTGGAATATTTAACTTCAAAAGATGCACGCCACCTTCTCAGAAATCCACACTACGACATTTCCAGAAGTTTTTAATATTCTGTTTCAACTCTAAAAAGTAAATAGGACATTACCATACATGAGCTGCTATCCCACAGTGTTCCCAAAATGCATCCTGTCATGATGATGGGCAACATCACATAGCTGCTTGCGTAGCACGATTTCAGTGCCTTGGCAGTTTGAATCTACACTTCTGTGTGGGCAGCAGAGCTCCATTCTACTGCTGTGCCACGATATCTCTTCAATTTTTTTCCCTTTTTTCTCATCCCTTCTTTGTGACAATTTTGGTGCCTGGGTAAAGTGATATCATTGTTGGGGCATGGGCATGAATTGAATAGTACAGATATGTTATAAATATGCATACCCTCCAACTGACCTGCAATGGGTTAAACCCTTGTGCTGGCAGTACTGCTGACTGAAGGTTGGGTTGTTGACTGAAGGTTTCCGGGAGAATGAGGATGAGCTTCCTCTGTCAGTTCCAGCTTCCCATGCGGAGACATGAGAGAAGCCTCCCACAAGGATGGTAAAACATCAAAACATTCGGGTGGTCCCTGCACAATGTCCTTGCAGATGGCCAATTCTCTCACATCAGAAGCAACTTGCAGTTTCCCAAGTCCCTCCTGATATGAAAAAAAAATTGCATTAGCAAGGACAGTCCCATACCACTTTTTCAATGATGTCCCTTTTCCCTTTGTCCTCAACTTGTTTCAATTGATGCAAACTGCATTTAAAAGTATGTTGCTCTCAATTGACTCAGAGAGAACAGGGGGTGAGAATAGGGGACGGAATCTTCTCTGTAGTTGGAAGCAAAAGCAAACTGCTGCAACCTCTTTCAGTTTGTGTCTTCTTCCTCATGAATATCTTGTGGCTATCCTGGCCACATTCTGAAGTTGCTTGGACAGATGTGTCCCTGTCTGAATCTATGAAATGTTAGTGAGCATGGACATCACACGCTGCTGGTAGATAATGTATATATGCCCCCACTGAAGAGGAAACCACAAATCAGACCCCAGTGATCCGATTTGGAAATGTATGTTGGTGATCTCATAATGCAGAACTCAAATGCTTCTCTCACTTTGGGAGGAGACTTTAACACTAAGATGGGCCCAAATCTTGCTTTATAGAAGCCATAAGACTCTCCCTCCCGAGCCTGATTATGATCTACCCCTCCGTATGCGATAATATTGAAACCAGGAAATATTTTTATCTAATTTATTCATTTCCTGTTGTGTTTTTAGTGCCCAATTCCCATTTTTTATTATTAATAGATCTTTATATTTGAGCCAATTTCCCCACCCTATTCTTCTTTTTTGGGAGGCCTCTAATGGTGATATCCATAATGGTGTTTTTTTCATATAACTTTTTTTATATTTCTCCCATATCTTAAGAACTGAGGACCTTATAAAACGAAATTATTTTCTATCTTTTTTTTTCATACCAGAGATAAGAGTGCCACCCTAATCGCAGGTCTATTCCCTTCAGATTCAAAAATTTTGCTATTTTCAAGTTTTGCCCAATCTTGGCCCACAATAGTGCTGCCACCTCAAAGTACAGTTTTAAATCAGGCGTAGCTAGACCTCCCCTCTTTCTTTCATCAAACATGTATTTTACTTTAATTCTGGGTTTCTTTTTTTTCCCAAATAAACTTCATTATAGTTTTATGCTCCTCCCCCCCAAAAAAGGCTGGCCAGAATCCTGAACGGGATCTTATTAACAGCTTGTTTATTTTAACTTCTTTTGTACCGCGGGTTGTATGCTGTATGTATGTCTATGTGCTAAATGTTTTGATACGGCCGATGGGCTAATCAATAAAATGTGATTGAATAGTGAGCATGGATGTGCTGCTCTTCCATGCCATCCACGCATGGTCCATTCCGGCCTCTCCTCTAAGGACCTCATCACAGTATGTATATATGTGGGGGGATTTGCCAGGCATCACAACGAATCCGTGAGACAGTGGGGGGTCTATAACCTCACATCCCGCATCACTCACAGCACTGCCTTCCACATCACATAGGGGAAAGCTTTGCTGCCCGGCTTCTCCTGGTGCTCGCCTCGTTGCTCACTCGTACAGTGCTTTCAGCGCTGTTTAGGAATGGAGGCCCACCAGAAATAGCTGTACATCTTTTATTGGGATCTGTTGGGTCCATCGCCAAATTGTACTGAAAGCATCATACAACAGGTAAATTTCCCTACATGGTGAAGTCTTAAGTCAGACCTTCCTCCAGCTATCTTTAGAGAGGTGTGGTAAATACACACAACAGTTGTGTATTCTGCCCCATCTCAAAGCTCTCTCAACTGAACATTTGCCATGCAGAAGGAAGTCTGGCACACATCCCAAGTAGCAAGGCTTACACCCTATCCTATATATAACCCATGAACTAGTCAATTTCAAGCTCCAAGACTGTGCCCTGAATCAAAATTTCTATCTATCTCTTTTTTCTTCTTCTGTTTGCTATTAAAAGGCTGTGTCTCTAGTGGTGTGGTTTAGCAACTTTCTTATTTTTGTACATCCAGCACCACTCTTTCTTTTTTTTCTTTCCTATTTCTCTTCCCACATGTGTATTTTACTTCATTCCTCAATTCTCTTGTGTCTCTAGGAAAATTCCCGTTGGCTGTTAGAAGTGTTGGTCTCTGTGTAATTGGAGTACCAAAGATTTTTTTAATGACCTGGTTCACTACCCATGTGCCAGGTCAGCTGAATTTGTGTTCTCCCCTAACCCTCCTTGTCCCATATGTCTATATGTCTTCTTGAGTTGTTAGAGTTCATATTCCAGCAATGATGTTGAAATAAAAACCAACTCTGCTGATAGTTGCAAGATACAAGCTTTGGCCAAATTAGCTGAAACAAGGACATTCACTAAAACTTGCTAAAACAAGGGAATTTTATTTTCAATAGTAGGCATTTTTTAAAAATCATACAGCCAATTATATTTTAAAAATGACCAGCTTGTTGTTGTTTATTCGTTCAGTCGCTTCCAACTCTTCATGACCTCATGGACCAGCCCAGGCCAGAGATTCCTGTCAGCTGGGACCACCCCCCAGCTCCTTCAAGGTCAAGCCAGTCACTTCAAGGATAACCATCCATCCATCTTGCTCTTGGTCGGCCCCTCTTCCTTTTTTCTTCCATTTTCCCCAGCATCATTCTCTTCTCCAAGCTATCCTGTCTTCTCATGATGTGGCAAAAGTACTACATCTTTGCCTCTAATATTCTTCTCTCCAGTGAGCAGTCGGGCATTATTTCCTGGAATATGGACTGGCTTGATCTTCTTGCGGTCCAAGGCACTCTCAGGATTTTCCTCCAACACCAGTTCAAATGTGTCTATCTTCCTTCGCTCAGCCTTCCTTATAGTCCAGCTCTCGCATCCATAGGTTACTATGGGGAATACCATTGCTTTAACTATGCTGACTTTCAATGCCAGTGTGATATCTCTACTCTTCATTATTTTATCAAGATTGGTCTTTGCTCTCCCACGAAGTAAACATCTTCTGATTTCCTGGCTGCAGTCTGCATCTGCAGTAATCTTTGCGCCTAGAAATATAAAGTTTGTCTCTGCCTCCACGTTTTCTCCCACTATTTCTCCCACTATCCGTCTGGTTGCCATCATCTTGGTTCACTGCAACCCAGCTTTTGCACTTTCTTCTTTTAGGTTAGAAAGCTCCTCACTTTCAGCCATCAAAGTGTTATCATCTGCATATCTGAGATTGTTCATGTTTCTTTCAGCAATTGCTTAGCCAAGTACTTAACTAAGTAATTTCCCATCCACCCCCCCCCCCCCAATCAAATTCAGTGATGCTATGATTCTCAGCAGAATAACCCTCCTTATCTGCATGCAGTTGATGCTAGGTAAAGTAGGTTGGGGGTACTATGTGTACATCCCTAGGAGTAAATCCCTTTCGTTCAGAAGAATGGTGAGACAGTATGTGTGTTGACAAAGTTGTCAGCTATGTTGTTAACTATCACAAAGGTTATTCTTTCTTAAGACAAAAAGAAAACCTATGTCCAGATTTTGGAACAGATGGATTTAAATTGCTAGGAGTGTTTTTCATCACTCAATGCATGGCCGCTAGTCTAAATGTGCAATTCTCACAGGCGTCTGTGGGAGCTGTGCACCTGGAATGAGACTGCAGCATCTTCCCCAAAGAAAAGAGGCCATGTTTTTATACCAAAGAAGTAAAAGAATATGTGAATCTCTCTCGCAGGGGTTTGGGGAATGGTGTGTCTATGTCACATTTTAAATTATGCATTTATAGAAGCAGTGACATGAAGACAGACATACAGTCCCTTAGATAAAAAGAAGGGTTTTTCTTAAGCTCATTCATATAGATCTGTGGTATAAGCAGAGGCTGGAGAGTTACTTTTTAAAGCAATTAAATGTATTTCCAAGCCACTTTTAGATAAAGGTAAAGGTTTCCCCTGACGTTCAGTCCAGTCATATTCGACTCTGGGGGTTGGTGCTCATTTTCATTTCTAAGCCGAAGTGCCAGTGTTGTCCGTAGACACCTCCAAGGTCATGTGGCTGGCATGACTGCATGGAGCGCCGTTACCTTCCCGCCAGAGCGGAACCTATTGATCTACTCACATTTGCATGTTTTTGAACTGCTAGGTTGGCAGAAGCTGGGGCTGACAATGGGCGCTCATTCCACTCCCTGGATTTGAAACTGCGACCTTTTGGTCCACAAGT
This sequence comes from Anolis carolinensis, assembly GCF_035594765.1. NCBI lineage: Eukaryota > Metazoa > Chordata > Lepidosauria > Squamata > Anolidae > Anolis > Anolis carolinensis. The sequence goes on from NC_085845.1 coordinate 75,473,275, forward strand.
TCAGCAGCTCAGCGCTTTAACACACTTCGCCACCAGAGGCCCCATAAAAGCCACTTTTATTACTATTAAAAGTCAGTATTACAACCCACTGATCTGTGGTTCCAAACACTCAATTCCCATTTCCAACACTGACACCTACACACAACTGCAGTAGTACAAAGAATGACCCCCAGCCAATACTTGAACACTGTTATATTCCTCATCTACAAATACAAGCATCTATCCACAACTTAAGAAATTACTTTCATGGATACAGTTAAGTTACAATTTTAACATTATATCATTATAATGCCAATATTTGGAAATAAATTAATTACATCCAGTTATTTTAATAAGTTTCACTCATGTTTTGTGGATCTTCATGCCCTCTATTTCTGTGAAAATAACTGGGGATAACAAGAAGAATATACAGTAGAGTTCCGGTTATTCGACATAAACGGGCAGGCCGAATGTCGAATAACTGGATCTGACGGATAATAGGGAGGCCCTATTATCCAGCAAGCCAGTCGAAGGAAGTGCTCTGTGCACGTTGCTAGGTAGATAGCAAGCTACCTAGCAACGCGCAGGGGCGCTTCTGCCCCGCCTCTTGGGAGGCGCCTGTGCGCGTTGCTAGGTAGAAAACAAGCTACCTAACAACGCTCAGGGGTGCTTCCTAAGCCGAGTGCTCACCGCTCCGCCCCTTAGGAAGCGCCCGTGCGTGTTGCTAGGTAGCTTGCTATCTACCTAGCAACGCGCACAGGCGCCTCCCAAGGGGCAGAGCAGCGAGCACTCGGCTTAGCGAAGCGCCTGTGCGTGTTGCTAGGTAGCTTGCTATCTACCTAGCAACGCGCACAGGCGCCTCCCAAGGGGCAGAGCAGCGAGCACTCGGCTTAGCGAAGCGCCTGTGCGCGTTGCTAGGTAGCTTGCTATCTACCTAGCAACGCACACGGGCACTTCTCTGTTCGCCGCCCTGCCTCTTGGGAGGTGCCTGTGCGCATTGCTAGGTAGATAGCAAGCTACCTAGCAAAGTGCATGAGCGCCTCCCAAGGGGCCTGGGACGTCGGATAATACGGAGTGTCGGCTAACCAGAAGTTGGTTAACCGGAACTCTACTGTATCAATATCACAAATTACAATTCCAATGAAGGAAAGTGTAACACAAGAATGGAGAATCGTTGTCACATCAGATGTTGTTGGACTTCAACTCCCATGCTGCTGAGACTTCTCAGACTTGAAATGGAAAACATTAGCAAGACTAGTGTTGTTATTTGCCTTCAAGTCATTTCTTACTTATGGTGATCTTAAGATGACCCTATCATGGGGTTTCCTTGACTAGATTTGTTTACTATTAACCACTTCTGAGGCTGAGGGTGCGTAACTTGCCCAGGTTTACCCAGTGGGTTTCCATGGCCAAGTGGGAGGCTTTAAACCTAGAACTCCAAATACAACACTCAAGCCGATATAATAGTAGTAGTAGTAGTAGTAGTAGTAATAATAACAATAATATATTTATATTCTGCCGTTCTCCTCAAGGTGACTCAGAACATATTACAGTATATAAATAGATAAAGGCAAACATTCAATGCCTTATTACAATACAATAAGACACACATACACAAAGGCAAAGGCTTCTCCTTTCATTTCCGGCTCTGCAGGAGGTGCTCTTCTCTCGCTCTTGGTGAAAGTGCTCTTCTCCATTTCCAAGTCGAGGAGTCTGTGTTGTCACCTCCTGGTTGTGTGGCTGGCATGACTGCTTGGACTATCTTTTGCCTTTTCCCACCAAAGAGGTATCTATTTATCTGCTCACATTTGCAAGTTTTCGAACTGCTAGTTTGGCAGGAGCTAGGACTAACATGGGAGCTCACCCCATCCCACGGAGTCGAACTGCCAACCTTCAGGTCAGCAGTTTAGCAACACAAGGGTTTAACCCATTGCGCCACTTTCACATTACAAACTCAAATAATAGATCTATTATTGTGAAAGAAACACTCTTACAAATTATTTGTGACACAATATGCCTTTTATTAATTGTCACCTGAGAGCTCTATAGATGCAATTTTGCAAAATCCAGCCATTTCAAATTGTCAATGGCATGAATATGTGGCAATATTTGATTTAACCAGTCTGTCTCTCTATGGCAGCAAGTCCAATTCATCCCTTTCAATGCTGATTTTTTTTCTATTGGAAGTTACTTTGTAGTCCTATAGTAGTTATGTGAAATTTTATTTTTATTTCCAGAGGTGTATGCCTGGAATCAAGTACGGCAATAAAAAGAAAGGATGATGGTGTGGTTCCTTTGCCTTTAATTGAGCAAAGACAAAAAATTGGAAGGTATTCATTGTCAGGCGAGAAAAGCTGCATCTGCTGAAATTCCCTTTTCACTGTAGTGCTAAAAATATTTTTTTTTAATCTGGGCACCCTCAAGGGAACAGGAAGCGGCAATTAGCCCAAGGCTGACTCAGTGCCTTGGTATCCATCAAACTGAGATACTTTGCCTTCTCCTGACCAGTCTTGGCTCCCACACAGAAGACAGCTGCAGCCACACTACATAGTTGTCCCTGCAGACAGCATCTTATTCCTGGATCTCAACATCTTAACCAGACATGATAGTAACTTGGCCCATGTTCTGGGTCACAGATCGCAGAAAATTAAGTAAAAGGTGGGAGATAGAAAAGGGCTGTTGCATGCAGAAAAGGGAAAGCATTAAATGAGGGTTTGAAATGTGTGTTTCTCCAGGTGTTGTTGGACTGCAATTGCCATCCTCTGAATGAGCACACAGTATATCTTCCATACTCTAACAAAAGCTTGCAATCACTTTTCTCATGTAAATTCTGGATTTGAATCTGATAAAAAGCAGATAGGAAATAAGATGGTTAGGAGATCAGAAAGTACACTGTGCTAGGGTTCAATCTAGAGCCTTCAGGTCACACATTGGCCAAACCAGGCTTGCAACTTTTTTAAAGTCAAAAAATCCAGAAGTGGCCAGTGTTGGAAGCACTTGCTATGAGTGATTAGAGGGAATGGACAGCCTAGATAATGCCTACAACTGTAGTGTGTACCTGAAGGCCTCATGACAAGTGATTAAAAACACAGGTGGCATACAAATAGAGAATGTTCAAAGAGAAGTACTACAATATTTCCAAAATAACTGGATTTAATCCTGGTTGCAGTGATCATGGGATGTGGGAATTTTCTAAAATGTTGCTCATTTATTGAAATGGACAAATCAACATCTGGATCCTTAAAGTCAAGTAAATCTGACAATCTTCCTTTCTTTGGGGACTCTTAAATTACTGATTAATTTTGATTTCAGTGAGATTGAAGGGGTGGGAAGAATTAGATTTATAGCATAAATGAAATATGTTGTCGAAGGCTTTCATGGCTGGGATCACAGAGTTGTTGTATGTTTTCCGGGCTGTATGGCCATGTTCTAGAAGTATTCTCTCCTGATGTTTTGCCCACATCTATGGCAGGCATCCTCAGAGGTTGTGAAGCATGGCCTCACTTACCTCACAACCTCTGAGGATGCTTGCCATAGATGTGGGCGAAACGTCAGGAGAGAATACTTCTAGAGCATGGCCATACCGCCCGGAAAACACACAACAACCCCATAAATGAGATAATCCCACTCGAGGTCCTGATAGGACTTGCATTTCTACAGTGATTAAGTATTTATAAATCAACACTATTTTCAATCTGTTTTATTATTACTTACTTACTTAGGCGATCCCTCGTTGTCTGAGTATGATGGCCTTCCAAGTGTAGTGTCTTGGTGGTGGATATGTAGGTGACTGTAAAGCCCTAATCTTGACCCACATGTTCTTCAACATTGAGAACATCGGTTTCCAGGTGGAAGGCGGTCCCGATCAGGGTTGGCTTAACACACCTTCCTCTTGGCATGTTTCTCCCTTTCGCTCTCCATTCATGCCTCTCCGAATTCCACAGCACTGCTGGTCACAGCTGACCTCCAGTTAGAGTGCTTGAGTCAGTTTTTGTTTCATTGGGGGGGGGGGGGTCTTTCTATTTTGTGCCATCCAAATGGACTATACGAAACAGAAACACATGAGACAAATACCACACACATCTCTAATATTTACACTTACTTGAATGTAGAACTGATTGAGTATCCACTATCAGAATTCCAAAATCAGAAATGCTCCAAATTCTGAAACGTTTGCTGCTACAGCATATATATACATCGATAGTATTTATGAGGTTGGAGAGAAACACAGAAGGGAAGATACAAGGACCTGTGAAATGTGAGAATCCATGCCTTCTGCCATTTCACAGATCCTTGTGTCTCTCTCTCTCCATTTGAATGAAAAAGCAGAGACTCCATAACCACTGTCTAAAAATCAGAAGCACTTACTGCCAATGCCAGATTTGATTGTAATTACTGGTTTTCCATTTACAGAAGACTTAGGTGACAACAAACGCAATGACTGGAATCCAAGTGCCAGCAGTGGAAGAAGGGAAGGAGAGGAGAGTGGGGGCTGTTTCTTTTGGTGTCGGACTCTTCTGTAGACCAAGACTGGACCTGGTCACCAGCAGCCACCACTGCCATATCCAACTCTAGACCTCACTTCAGCTGTGGAGGAGCAGTAGCAGCCAAAGCAGCCACTTATGCAGAGTTTGACTGTGAACTTGGCTGCGGGATCTTCTTCCCTCCCACTTCCCTCCCTTCTCTCCTCTCCCAGGAGGCAGGGGAGCCTAAAGAACATGTTCTTTACTTCCACCTTCACAGCTCTGCTATGCCATTTTATATACAGGTACCTGCACTGTGTGCCAAGATTCACATAAATCAAAAGTATAGAAGACTCAGCTCCCAGGGAAACTCAACCTGCTGGTATTTTTGCCAAATAACTATTCACTAGCTTAGGCTGTTTGTCTGCTCTTTATTTGGTATTGTAGACTTCTTTCAGAGGGTTTCGTGCAAGGTGGTATGAAAGTTCAAAAAAGGTAACCTTCAAAACATTTGAATGATGTTCAGAGAGTACCTAGTCCAGTCACTCGAGTGATGAGTGTTCATCTTGCTGTTGAAATGCTAATTGGTCCTACATGAGTCATGTGAGAATAATGCTGAAATAACCTCACTTCAAAGGTTAACAACTTAACTCAGCAATTTACATTTTAAGCTTCCTAATGACCAAGAAGGCACGTGCATGCAAAGGGAGGGATCTTTGTTTTTGCTTTTTGGACAGTGGACGCTCATTAAGAAGTGAGCTGCTCCCGATTTCTGTGAAGTTCCTGAGGCTATTTGAAAAAGAAATCATGCCATAAAAAGCAGACAGGACTCTTTTGAAAAACTGCCTAGGGATAGAGAAACTTGCATTTCTCTAGCAAATGATAGTGGCTGCATTGAAACACTTTAGTGTTAAATAGTGTGTTTAGCACTTACTGGAATATATTTCAGAGGGAAGAACTGGAAATACCACCTCTCAATATTCCTTCCCTAAGAAAAACCTATGAAAAACCTCAAGGGAACCACTGACCGCATAGGGAAGCTGATGAAGAAACACAACATACAAACAATCTACAGACCCATGAAGAAAATCCAACAAATGCTATTTTTAGCAAAGGACAAGAGGGATCCTCTCACCTCTGCAGGAGTCTACCGTATACCATGGAGCTGTGGACAAGCCTACATAGGGACCACCAAATGCAGCAATTCCCAAAATGAATCAAGAAACATGAAAGGCACTGCAGACTAATTTAACCAGAGAAGTCAGCCATAGTAGAGCACTTGATGGACCAGCCTTGACAATTGGTTCATCAATTGACAAATGACAGTTATGAAGTAGCAATGAAAATAATTCTATGGCTGGGTGTCACCACAACATGAGGAACTGGATTAAGGGGTTGCGGCATTAGGAAGGTTGAGAACCACTGGCTTAGAGGGGAACTATGTCAGAAATGTTATATAAGCCTTTATTACTTCTATTATATAAAACACACCCATTTAATACTGTTTGGCTTCTCAGCCAAATCAGACAGATGCTCTTCATCTCTATCTCTCAAAGCAATTATTCAGTTTTTGCATACTATTTTATTAAAACCAACATATAATAATAATAATAATAATAATAATAATAATAATAATAATAATAATAATAATAATCCTAGCAGCCCAGGAGCAAGCCATCAGAACAAATGCAATTAAGGCCAAGATCGAAAAATCAGCTGATGACCCAAAATGCAGAGTGTGCAAGGAAACCGACGAAACCATTGATCATATCCTCAGCTGCTGTAAGAAAATCGCACAGACAGACTACAAACAGAGGCACAACTATGTGGCCCAAATGATTCATTGGAACTTATGCCTCAAGTACCACCTCCCAGCAGCAAAGAAATGGTGGGATCACAAACCTGCAAAAGTATTGGAAAATGAGCACACAAAGATACTGTGGGACTTCCGAATCCAGATTGACAAAGTTCTAGAACACAACACACCAGACATCACAGTTCTGGAAAAGAAAAAGATTTGGATCATTGATGTTACCATCCCAGGGAACAGTCGCATTGACGAAAAACAACAGGAAAAACTCAGCCGCTATCAGGACCTCAAGATTGAACTTCAAAGACTCTGGCAGAAACCAGTGCAGGTGGTCCCGGTGGTGATTGGCACATTGGGTACCGTGCCAAAAGATCTCAGCCGGCATTTGTAAACAATAGACATTGACAAAATCACGATCTGCCAACTGCAAAAGGCCACCCTACTGGGATCTGCACGCATCATACGAAAATACATCACACAGTCCTAGACACTTGAGAAGTGTTCGACTTGTGATTTTGTGATACGAAATCCAGCAAGTCTATCTTGTTTGCTGTGTCATACAATAAAATAATAATAATCTGGTAAAAGCCAGTAAAGATGCTCCCAGTGGTGATCGGCACACTGGGTGCAGTGCATAAAGACCTTGGCCAGCACTTAAAAACAATTGGCACTGACAAAATTAACATCTGTCAGCTGCAAAAGGCCACCCTACTCAGATTTGCATGCATTATTTGCCTATGCGTCATATAGTCCTAGACACTTGGGAAGTGTCTGATGTGTCATCCAATACAACAGTCAGCATAGTGATTTTGTTTGCTTTGTACTAATTTTGTTGTGTATATAATCATCATCATCATCATCATCTTTATTTATACTCTTCCATCATCTCCCATAGGGACTGGGGGCAGCTTACAAAAATCATACAGTGGTGCCATACAACCATAGAATGAATACAGCAACATATAATATCATTAACACATTAAATATGAGCCTTTCCCCCTTCTTGGCTACTAAAGAGTGAGCCATATTCTTCACCCTTGGAGCACATTTCTCTATCAAATCTATCCTTATAAAGCATCTTGTTTTGAAATATTTGTGGTGTGCTAACTATAGTAAATAGGCCTTGAAATGGAAAACATGAAGATTTTTTAAAGTGTTGTTAAGCTGTTTTTCCAGAAACCCTGCCCCCACTTAAATACATCCACATTATTTGGAACATCCTTTCCACTTTTACTTTTTTACTTCAGTTCTTTGTCCAAAATTTATACTTTGTTTTGAACTCCATTCCCCTCCTTGTTTCTGTTGTCTCTGTTGGCACTCAAAAAGTTATCCCTTAGTTCATGCCAAAACTGAATTAATTACAAGAAAATTCATTGTTTTTACCCCTTCAATTTGGGGGACATAATTAACGAGTAAATAGATTTTTATTCAATATATTCATTATTTTAAAAACAGCCAGTTGCAAATAACTAATTTCTTTCAAGACATCAAAAACTTCTTTTTTCTCTTAGGACTCAAGGTTAGAATGGTGAAAATCTGTCCCTGAGCAACACTGAATCCAGCATGTATGTGCTGAATCCAGGGCCATTAGACAGACAGTGAAGGACCATATGGGACCTGCTGGGCTGTCATCTCCTCCATTTTGCTACATTCACTGTTCCATCCAACTGCTTGGTCACCTCTGCTGATGTCAGAATATGGTCCCCACACTTCTGAGGGAGTTGATCTCCCCTCCTTCATGCTTTACACCAGGGGTCCCCAAACTACAGCCCGGGGGCCACATGTGGCCCATCGAAGCCATTTAGCCGGCCCCCGTGGCAGCAGCTCCCTCCTCCTCCACTGAGGAAGGCACGTGCGGTGCGAGGGAGGAGGGAAAGGAACCCAGTGCCTTCCAAAGCTTTGCTTGTTTACAATGGTATTTTAATTTTTATTTAATTAATTATTAATTATTAGGATGTGCTTTGCTAGTGCTTTTGGTGCACAAAGGCAGAAGGGGGTTGGACTAAATAGCACAAGGGGTCTCTTCCAAACTTCTTTGTTATTATTATTATTATTGTTGTTGACACAAAGACACATTATAACACAGCAAACGAGATATATATGTTGAATTTCGAATCACAAAATCACAAGTCTAATACTTCCCAAGTATTTAGGACTGTGTGATGTATTATTATTATTATTATTATTATTATTATTATTATTATTATTATTATTATTATTTGGAGCCCCCGGTGGTGCAGTGGGTTAAAGCCTTGTGACTTGAAGGTTGGGTTGCTGACCTGAGGCTGCCAGGTGCGAAACCAACCCGGGGAGAGTGTGGATGAGCTCCCTCTATCAGCTCCAGCTCCATGCGGGGACATGAGAGAAGCCTCCCACAAGGATGGTAAAAACATCAAAACATCCCGGCATCCCCTGGGCAATATTCTTGCAGATGGCCAATTCTGCAATTTTGCAGAAGCGACTTGCAGTTTCTCAAGTCGCTCCTGACACAAAAAACATTATTATTATTATTATTATTATTATTATTGTTGTTGTTGTTATTATTATTATTAACAACAACATTGAGGCTGGGTGGCCATCTGTCAGGGTGTTTTGTTTGTGCTTTTGGTGCACAAAGGCAGAAGGGGTTTGAACTAAATGGCCCAAAGGATCTCTTCCAACCCCCTTTATTATTTTTATGATGATGATGATTAACATTGAGGCTGTATTTGTTCTTGTTTTGTTTTTTTTACTTCAAAATAAGATATGTGAAGTGTGCTATAGTTTTGTTTTTTAAAAAAAAAACATAGTCTGGCCCTCCAACGGTCTGAGGGACCGTGAACTGGCCTCCTGTTTAAAAAGTTTGGGGATCCCTGCTTTACACAGATGCCCTGTTCTGAGAATGTAGACATTACAGGTCCTTGGATAGAGAGCTCCATGGCTGGCTAGAGACTTCATCATACAGGGGGCTGCAAGCATTGTAGGATGCTTGCACCTCAGTTGATCCACAGAGCTCCACGCTGCCCATCAGACAATGCATGCTCACTTCCAGTGGGACTCAATTGATGAACTGGGGCATAAACATCCTACAGCATTGCACCCAGAATACGGGAGGCTTCCCATGTTCCATTTAGAACAATGGGACCAGCATGTGACCAATGTGATGAATTTGCAGGCGTGGCGGTGGTGGCAACATAAAGGTTACAAGCCAGCAGGGTGACATGGGCACCATCTATTCCTTTTCCATGTGGTGATCTGGGAAACAGCAATGGTGATGGTGGAAGTATCCATCTGGACTGCAGATCAGGCCAAATCAGACTCAGTCCAGCTGTCCAAATGGCTCCAAAGCTCTAGGATACTCCAAAGTTTCAAACTACAGCATATTCCTCCCATCTTTGCCTAAACTGGGGTAAAGTAGAAATATAGTCAAAAAGGTGGGATTCTCACTAGAAGCTAATGTCCAGCATAAAGACTGCCAGTCATCAATTTACATGGAGTATGAATTTTTAGCCCATGTAGACAAGCCCCCTTTCTCAAATATGCTACAGAATTTCTTCATGTGTTTTTAATGTCGATACAGAGTAATTTAATGCCTTTGAATATTAGTTCTTTCCAAGTTATCAAAAGCCTTCTTTGGACTAGCTAGCAGGACCAGAGAAGTAATGTTTCTATTTCCCACCACCTACGCACCAGAATTTTTCTTTCCTTTAACAAATGCCTTCCTGCCAAAGTCATGCTGGCAGAGATTGCTGACAAGCTTGGTAAGCAAAGTTTTTTCGCTCTCTCCACAGTGAGAGTCCAGATCTCTAAGGCCCCTTCCACACAGCAGTATGAAAATCCACATTGAATTGGATTATATGGCGGTGTGGACTCAGATAATCCAGTTCAAAGCAGATATTATGGATCATCTGCTTTGATATTCTGGGTTATATGGCTGTGTGGAAGGGCCCTAAGCTTCTGCAGAAATGGGAGATAGGATTCAGGGTTTGATCGCCACTTCTGGGGAAAATCCATTTCAGTGGGATTTATTTCTGTGTGGTCATGCTTTTCTTTTTTTTTTCCATGTCAGGAGCGATTTGAGAAACTGCAAGTAGCTTCTGGTGTGAGAGAATTGGCTGTCTGCAAGGATGTTGCCTAGGGGATGCCCGGATATTTTTGATGTTTTACCATCCTTGTGGGAGGCTTCTCTCATGTCTCCGCGTGGGGAGCTGGAGCTGATAGAGGGAGCTCATCCATGCTCTCCTCAGGTTGGATTCGAACCAGCAACCTTCAGGTCAGCAATCCAACCTTCAGGTCACCAGTCCTGCCGGCACAAGGGTTTAACCCACTTTGCCACTGAGGGCTCCTTGCTCCTGCTTTGAAATGTGCTTTATTGTTCATCTCCAATGTTTTCACTTCAAAAACCTGTGGTTTTTGAGCTATTTATAAAACGCATGCACGCATGCCACATACACATAAGTAAATCACATTGTGGAAATGTTCTCAGACATTGTGTGACTATATGAAACTTCAAATAATAGCAAACCCTAGTGCAATTAATTACTCCGGGCTCAAAAATATTATAGGGTCACACTGGAGAACCTTGAACATGCCTAGATAGGGCATGTTTTGTTACATAAACAAAACCATGGATAGTAATCTCACAAATATAGATGCTGCGCTGTAATCTATAGCTGGTTTATTTACTAATTTCATTCAACCAGTACAGGGTTTTGGATTATATCTATAGCTTCAAAAAGAATGATTTGTGGATTTCAGGCCTATTATTTAGGTCTTTCTCCCTTTAATCCCACTTCCACTTTTAAATAAGCCAACCCATTTTTCTAGGGAATTCAGTAATTAGGAAATCAGCAAAATGAAACCATCTCCAGCATTATTCTCTTTCAGTCACTGGCCTTAAAGTCAAATAACAAAATTTTGAAATCCATGACATGTGCCAGAAACCAGTGGCAAATAACTGCTTGATCATGCTCTGTTTGATTGTCATTGTTGCAAGACGTCTTCTGATGTGTGTTGTTGCTAGATTTTCTACCTTAAAAGGATATGAGTAAATAAGGTATTTGAAAAGCTATAATTACGGCTTCCAGTCTTCAGGATCTTTCACCAAGCTGTTCCTATATCCCATCAACAGCCCAAATATTTTCTGATTCGAGACTCTAATGCTAAGTGTATGCAGGAGTTGGAAGGATTTTTTTAAAAACAAATAATTCATTTGTATTTTTCAAGACACTCCAAAGGTTCCATGAAAGGCCAGGGTCCTCCTTCCTTATAAATAAAACATTAAATGCTATTGCTTTGAAACACTTTCTGCTGTATTTTGTTTTAATGTTTATTCCTACAAGTAGGTTTCAAACAGCTGGTAGCATTTTTATGAGCCCAACATTTTTTGGAAACAAAAACACCCACAAGATTATGCTATTAACTTTATTTTTCTTGCTACCTTAATAAAAGAGTCTTCATGCCTAGCAAAATAGTGAACAAGCAAGAAATGTTCAATGTTTGATCGAACTTTGTGGCCCAGTTGTATCTTGGAGCAATTAATGATGCCAGGAGGCGTTTAACTGTTGATTTCCATTTTTTTAAGCTGATGACTTTCAAACTCTGCAGCTAGAATATTATATGAAAAATGAATATATGGATCTAGAAATTAAAATAATTTTGGTTGTCATGGTGCTCTGGGAAAATTTGCAAGCATATGGGCCATGTTTTGAGAAATGGTCTTGTTGCACTCTAGCACTGAAACACCTTTTCACCCAGCACAACACCAGAGTCTATTAGTTCTATCTAAAAATGTTTATTGAATAAAAGTGCATTCCCAAAAGGATCAGAAGAATAGCAAATACAAAAGAGCAATAATCCAAAAATGCAAAAGTACATCAAGACAAGAGAACAAAATCCATAGCAGTACTTCCAACATAAATCAATAAACAAGAAGACAGGAACCTTTCTAAGGTAAACCATTCAAGGAAACAAAGGCATGGACTGGAACAAGAAACCTGAGAATACTTGAAGCATGAACTTGGGAGCAGAGACAGGAGGGCCATCTCATATGGCAATGTTGTCTCCTCTGAGAGGTGTGAAGCCAACACCACTTAATTTAAGCCCATCCAAGTAGCCATGAGATCATGCCGAATGCACCTGGATTTCAAGGTTTTATCACAGATTCTCTGAGAATGTTTAATCGGTCTATTTCTCACTCACTCCATTCACAGGCCTAATCTGGCTTCTCAGGAAAACTCTATCGGCTGAAGACCATTTCTCAAGAGAACTGGAACTTTCACTTTCACCGGTTGCCTGGCAATAAGCACAGGAATCCAAAATATCAGCCCTATTTTCCTGGAATGAGATTCCTCACTTTGAAACCCATCAAACCTCTCATCTTAGAAAATGTCAGAAAAATCCTCTGCCACTTGCAAAGCTACAACAGGTCTTGAATTTAATTCCTAATCTTGACTAAAGCAGATTTTCTGAATTATGACTTTATCACACCAATCTGCTATTCTATTACAATTGCATTGTCATAGTTAATAGATACATATCAGGTTGATCACCTTTGGTGTCGTACCATTCTTTGATAGCAGAATTGTGCCAATTCGCCTTTCTGTAGCCCTGCAATCCTACCCTTGTAACCCAGTCCTTCCTGCACTACTGCAGTACTATGGTGCCTTAATTTATTATTATTATTATTATTTTCATTTTCAGTACCACTGCACAATTTCTTCCTCAAAACCATAAAAGGTAAAAGTATGTATACAATCAGATAAAAAGGAAACAGCCAGTTTAAGAATAGCAAGGGAGAAGGCAGAGCAGAGAAAGGAGGAGAATCGTGCCAGAAACATCTGCAGGATTGCAGGATTCCTGCCCTGTACAAATAAAGCCAACCCAAATTTCCAGAGCAATAACAACAACCTTATAATACTACAGGCAGTCCCAGAGTTACAAACATCCAATTTCATTAGGAGCCGGGGTGAGACAACAAGAAGTGAGAGAAATCTACTTCTCAGAAGGGAAATTCACTCCTGAAATAATTATTATAAGGAAAAGGTGCCTTCACGGAAGCTTTCTCCCCAATTCTTTTTTTCCACAACAAGCCACATTTTTCAAAATCCAGTTATCATGGGGACAAAAAGGGAGGTGAAATCTTCTAAACAGGGGCACAAACAGCAAAACAAACACAACAGAGGTGTTAATCCTTCCCTATGCTATCCACAGCTAATATAAATATATATTTGGCTTGTGTTACAATGTACCTGTTTTGACTTGCATACAAAGAACAAATCTACAGAACCTATCTTGTTTGTAATTTGGGGACTGCCTGTACTCAAATGAACTCTGGTTTCACTCTTGACTAGGTATAAAGGTTCCTGAGGCTGGATATACATTGCACTATATCCCAGGATCAGATCCCGGATTATCTGCTTTGAACTGAATTATATAAGTCCACATTGTCAGATAATCTGGAATAAACAGTTGTGCACCTTTTACTGCTTAGCAAATTGGGGTTTTGGACTGTAATAATTTTTTGATTGATTGATTGAAAGATAATCTGGGATCAGATCCTGGGATACAGGACAGTGTAGTACCAGCCACTGTTATGTACAGTAGAGTCTCACTTATCCAACACTCACTTATCCAACGTTCTGGATTATCCAACGCATTTTTGTAGTCAATGTTTTCAATATATCATGATATTTTGGTGCTAAATTCGTAAATACAATAATTACTACATAGCATTAATGTGTAATGAACTACTTTTTCTGTCAAATTTGTTCTATAACATGATGTTTTGGTGCTTAATTTGTAAAATCATAACCTATTTTGATGTTTAATAGGCTTTTTCTTAATCTCTCCTTATTATCCAACATATTCACTTATCCAACATTCTGCCGGCCCGTTTATGTTGGATAAGTGAGACTCTACTGTACCAGATTTTTCCCCTCCTTGTGGCAGACAAGAGGAATTACCACGGTATTTTATTTATTACAAAGATTTCTAAAGTGTTCTTTGTCATAACATAATCCAACGCAGTATACAGTAATAAAATTACAAGAGGAAGGGGAAGAAGGCAAATTGAACTTGGGTTGGAAATCTACGGGATGTTGTTATTCTAGCATAGTTCATTATTTTACTGAGGTATTGACTAGTACAGTAGTTTCCCAGTAGTGAAATGTGTCCCTTCTTAAAATCATAGAATCATAGAATTGGAAGAGACCACAAAGGCCATACAGTCCAACCTCCTTTCCATTGATGAACACATGCTCCACCATGCTTCAATCAGCACATTTCACTGCCAAACAGCTCTTACCATCAGGAAATTTTTCTAATGTTTAGGTGGAATATTTTTCCTGCTGTTTGAATCTATTGCTCCATGTCCTATGACCTCATCACACTGATGAGGTTGTGTGGGGCAATTCACCAGCCTCCGTGGCAAATCGGCAAGGTAGCAGGGCAATTCCAGTGCCCCATGTCCTGCCTCACCTGCAGCAATGCATCCCCACCAAATGTGGGAAAGCATTGCTGCATGGCTCCCCCCCCCCCCCCCGCATTGGCCCCATTGTTTCTTACAGAACACAGGACACTTGCACCCCAGTTGATCAATGTAGCCCTGCCGGAAGTGACCATGCATTATGTGATGGGTGGCATGGGGCTCCGTGGATCAACTTGGGTGCAAGCGATGCTTGCAGCCTCCCCATGTGATGAAGTCCCTAGTCTCCAGAGCAGCAGAAAGCAAGCTTGTCCCTTCCTCCATGTGACATCTTTTTATATATTTCACCATGCTTCTCATGTCCCCTCTCAGCCTTCTTTTCCCCATGCTAAATATACCCAACACCCTAAGGCATTCCTCATAGGGCTTGATTTCCATCCTCTTGATGCTTGTCCAACTCTGGTCCTCATCATGCAAAGTGCCCTCCATTCTTATCTCACTCTAAAGCATTGGCACTAGTGGAATATTATGTTCCAATGGATCTGAACAAGATTTAAGTCATATTAAAAATGGCACCTCTTATCCCATCTGATCTTGGAAACTAAGCAGGGTCATTTCTGGCTAATACTTGGATGTGTTTCAGAGAAAGGAAGTGACAAAACCACCCCTGAGTTTGGGCAGAACTATTAAAGGTAGAGATCATTTTGGGTGGCTGAATGAGGTCAGATTAAGAAAGGTAAGGTCACTGTGTCAGTTTTTCTTAAAGGGTAAAGGTTTTCCCCTGACATTAAGTCTAGTCGTATCCGACTCTGGGGGTTGGTACTCATCTCTATTTCTAAGCCGAAGAGCCAGCGTTGTCTATAGACGCCTCCTAGGTCATATGGCCAGCATGACTACATTGAGTGCCATTACCCTCCCGTCGAAGTGGTACCTATTGATCTACTCACATTTGCATATTTTTGAACTACTAGGTTGGCAGAAACTGGTGCTAACAGCAGGAGCTCACCCCGCTCCACAGATACAAACCACTGACCTTTTGGTCAGCAAGTTCAGCAGCTCAGCAGTTTAATCTGATCCGTCACTGGGGGCTCCAGTTTTTCTTAGGCACAGAATATATTATGTTAGAATAAATTATGAAATAAGTAGATGTCAATGAGAGAGAGATTTGCATAGCTCTACTATGGAGATGGATATCCAGCTTAATCCATTCAAATAAGAAGTCAAGATGGAGTACAAAAATGAATAACCGTGAGTGCTTGGAAGTATGGCAAAAGGAAAGGGAAGGGATAAAGGAATAATTTATTACCTATGGAGGAATATAAAATTCGAAATCCAAAGTCTTAAATTTTACAGGGGAATACATGCTGTTCTGTAGCTTCTTGAATTCATTCTGGTCCCTTCAGGAGAAACACTGCCGAAGGACAGAGGAGGAAGTTCCAGCCATCTGTCTTCCACTGGAGAAGCAATCACGGTGACCTCCAAAGTCCAAGGACTTAGGGGAATAAAGAACCAACGTTGAAAGACTCCTGAGGGGCTCATGCTGTTGACAGCCTTGATAACATAGTAAGGAAAATGTCATTATGCTGGAACATCCTAATGGCTTTTGCAGTCAAATCCTAAGCAGCCTTGAAATTTTATCCAAACAGTACAAAAGCAGAAGTACAGCAGCTTTTCTCGGATGCTGTGAATAAGATGCGTACAATCCTGGAGACGGCAAAGGCACAGGATTGAAAGAAGATTTGAAGAGCATGTTTTCTCCACTTCCCAACAAGCTTTAGTAACCGAGACTGATGAAATTACAGTATTGGAGTATTTGCAACAACCTATTTGGATTAGTCAATTCACAGTGTAAAGTGGTCATAGTGGAGAGAGATTGAGATTGTGCAGACAATAGGGCCAAAATTTCATTCCCAGCCCCACATTCATCCTGGCTGACTGCAGCAGCCCCTAAAATCAAACTTCACCCAGGTCCTTTCTACACTGTCATTTAATCCAAACTGTCTTGATTTGGCAGAGAAAGGACTTCATCACATTAAGGCAATGAAATGGATCAAAATGTTTGGCTCAGTAGAGCTCCGTTTTCTTATGAAACAGATGAATTCCTGACCTTCACTACACTTCCATGCAACTCAGTATGTTCTCTGCATTCTTTGAGTAAATTTCTCATCACATTACAGATCTGAGGCCCCGCTCACCATCCCTCCCCCCACATTATTTGTTGAAAGAAATCCTCCTCTCCATGAAATCTCAGCCTCGCTCTGTATTAATGTGAGAGCTGAGAAGTTTCTGAACATACTCGGTTTGTCCCTTTGGGATGCTGCCTAAAAGAGAGGATGATGTAAGTAAGAAAAAAAGAGAGGAACAAGAGGAATTAGGTATTTTAGTGTTATTTCTGGCATGGGGTAAGGGGGAAAAAACTCTGCAACTTAGCTGTATGTGCTCTGTGAACAAAGTATTATACACTGTATAATACAATAGAGTCTCACTTATCCAACATTCTGGATTATCCAACGCAGTCTGCCTCCCGCCCAGATCCATAGCTGTTTCTCTAGGCAGCAAGGATTTAACTTTTTGCGGATTTAACTTCTGACAATGTTGTTACTGTGAGTTCATATTATGCAACTCTTTCTTGATTTGTAGTCAATTTGTTAGTAGCCAATGTTTTTGTAGTGAATTTTTTCAATACATAGCAATGTTTTGGTGCTAAATTTGTAAATACAGTAAATACTACATAACGTTACTATGTATTGAACTGCTTTTTCTGTCAATTTGTTGTAAAACATGATGTTTTGGTGCTTAATTTGTAAAATCATAATGTAATTTGATGTTTAATAGGCTTTTCCTTAATCTTTCCTTATTATCCAACATTTTCGCTTATCCAATGTTCTGCCAGTCCGTTTATGTTGGATAAGTGAGACTCTACTGTACTTTCAAAATCATATACAAACATATTACTAGGGGATACTTGCATCTTAGTATAATTGCAGCCAGGCTTTGAAGCTGCAAGGCTATTCAATGCTAATCAAGGTGGCCAGTTGCAAAATTCCTTCTTGCCTCTGATAATAATGAGATAATTCTTCTGGAACACTGCCTCGGCAGCTCTGAAAGGCGCTAGAGTTTAATTCAACTCAATGGGCCTTATTTACAAGGAATTTTATCTTGAAATGACATTATCTAGGGCCCCATCAGCACTGCCATATAATCCAGCTTCTGAATCCCAAAGATCTGGATACTTGGATCATTGCAGAACTGCAGCCAGGCTTTGAAGATCCAAGGCTATTCAGTGCTAATCAAGTTGGCCAGTCGCAAAATTCCTACTTGCCTCTGATAATAATGAGATAATGCTTCTAGAACATGGCCAGACAGCTCTGAAAGGTGCTAGTTTAATTGAACTCAGTGGGCCTTATTTCCAAGGATTTTTATCTTGATGTAGCAATTGCAACAATCCCACTTGCCTCTGAGGATGCACGCCACAGATTGGGCCGGGCTGTGGCGCAGCTGGTTAGTAGCCAGCTGTAATAAGTAACTACTGACCAAGAGGTTGGATTGAGTGTCTGACCATTAAAATAGCCCAGCTCGTGTTGACCTGAGCAACCTGAAAGATAGTTGCATCTATCAAGTAGGAAAATTTAGGTACCACTTAATGTAACTAATTTACGATACCTTAAATATCATCCAGCAGCGTGCAGAAGAATGAGGAAGTAATCCATCAAGGACTCGGTGTCACAGTGGATGATGAAGCAGCAGCTCCCCCTGTGGCCAGAATCAAGCATACCCTCATGAAGCTGGAAGCTGGAAAATGTTAAATAGCCTCTGTGTCTCTGTCTCTGTCTGTATGTCGTATGTCTAATGGCATTGAATGTTTGCCATGTATATGTACATTGTGATCCACCCTGAGTCCCCTTCAGGGTGAGAAGGGTGGAAAATAAATGCTGTAAATAAATAAATGAATAAATAAATAAATGTGGGTTAAATGAAATCCAGCTTCTGAATCTCAAAGATCTGGATGCTTGCTTGATAGCATTATTGCAGTCAGGCTTTGAAGCAGCAGGGCTATTCTCCCCTCTTCTCTCTCTCACTTTCTCTTTCTCATTCTCTTTCTCTCTCCCTCTCTCCCTCCCTCTCTCTGACAGTGATGGGCTGCCTTCTTCCCCCTCCCCCCCTTCTCTCTCTGGAAGGAAGGGAGGGAGGGAGGGACCTGGAAAGGCTTTTTAAAAAGAAAGAAATTGTTTTGGTAATTGCTCCATGAGAAAAAAGTAATGACAACAATGGAACTCTTCATTACCGGGGTGAGTGCTTTAGCTCCTCCCACAACTTCCCCTCCCATATTTTCAACCTGGGAACAATGAGTGCCACTACATTACAAAAAAGGCTAAACTTATAGATGATTTTTTTTTTAAATCTAGTTCCCCACCACCTTCTGAAACGATGTAAACAACTGCTGGCCACCACACTTAAAATTAGGTTAAGGATGCTCTCTCCTACACTTGAAGCCAAACTAATGCGGTGGGAGCAGTGGCTTCCCGGATTTTAAGTGTAGCACTCAGTAGAATTTAGTAAATGTGATAAAGTGAAAAGTCACAATTAATTCTGTTATCCCACTTGTTCAGCTGCCAGTTTATCCCTCCTTCTTCCATTTCCCCAATTTGTCTTCAATCTGTCTTACTTCAATCATTGCAAAATGAGTCCTAGTTTGATCCCAAGTCAGAGGGAGGAAGAAGAGAGGAAAGAATGGAATCGTGTTCTTCCCAGTATAGTCTCAGGCAAAAACAATGTGTTGCAGACTCTTCTAATGTGTGTTTTCTTCCTTATCCATGACTTTTGTCATCTTGACAATATTCCGATATTGAGGTTGTTGTATGTCTTCCGGGCTGTATGGCCATGTTCCAGAAGTATTCTCTCCTGACGTTTTGCCCACATCTATGGCAGGCATCCTCAGAGGTTGTGAGGTATGGAGAAACTAAGCAAGGAAGATTTGTATATATCTGTGGAAAGTCCAGAGTGAGAGAAGAACTCTTGTCAGTTGGAGGCCAGTGTGAATGTTGTAGTTGATCACCTTAATTAGCATTGAATAGCTTCATCTCCTGGCTTCTTCCTGCCAGGGGGCATCCTTTGTGCAGAATCGTTAGCTGCCCCTGGTACCCATGTCTGGAACTCCTCTGTTTCCAGAGCATTGCTTCTCATTTACTGTTCTGATTTTTGAGTTTTTTAATACTGGTAGCCAGATTTAACCTTCCTTGCTTAGTTTCTCCATACCTCACAACCTCCGAGGATGCCTGCCATAGATATGGGAGAAACGTCAGGAGAGAATACTTCTGGAACATGGCCATACAACCCGGAAGACATACAACAACCCTGTGATCCCGGCCATGAAAGCCTTCGACAATATATCACTTAGCTGCAGTTGTCATCTGTGAAATGTTGGAAGGTATCTTATTTGCCTTCACCATGCTCAGGTTCTGTATTTTTAAATAAACCTATATTTACGAAGACAGTGTTAAGTCACCAAAATACTCTCATCCAAATGAAGCAAAAGCATAAAATCCATCCCTGAGGGTATCCCACCCTGTTGGGAAATGCAGAATGTGTCACTGTATTACCGTATTCTTCCTGTTTTGCTTAGGAGTTTGGCCTTCAGGGCATTTGACAGAAAAAGAACCTATGGCCTCTTTCAAAAGCCGATTCCTCTGAAAGGACCCAGTGTTTAAAACCTAGCATGTCAACCGGCTCCTCATTTACTCACATATTTTAATGAGCTTGGCAAACTCTGGGAAATCTATAATTCTACCAAGTCATTCTTTAGGCTGACTCACTTCGGTCAGAACCCGCTGGATATAAATGGAAAACATGACACACTCGAATGGCATGGCATCTTGAAGAAAGCAGAGGAAAACAAATAAACAGGAAGCAATTCTTTATATGAGCTTTTGATCTTTCTAGGCACACAGTGGCCATGCCGTTCAAGAGACGGAGCCACAGGCCTTTATTAGCCAGAATTTTCATGAGCAACAGGTCTGCTCCTGGAACTGACTCACCATGACGCCTTGGGCAAGTCATACCTTTTGTGACCTGCTTGTCCTGTCCATAAAGGATGTGTTCTCATTCCCAACAATATCAAGTGAGTGAAATACTGTCACCAGCCACTGGTTCCCAAAGATATACCAGACCACTTGACTAGGGGCACATTCATCCGTCACAGTTTGGGTACTTTGGTCCCACTTGAACGGCTATGGCTCCATCCTTTGGATTCCTGGAATTTGAAGTTTGTTGAGATAGCAAAAATTCTCTAATGTTGTAGCATCCAAAGATCTTTCACAAACTGCAAACCCCAAAGCTTTTTGAAGAATCAATCCATGCCAATTAAAAAGGTATCAAACTTCCTTGACTATATATCATAAAATGAAAGTCCTTATCAAAATGCTAGTTTTGGGCACCATTTTTGTGCCTCCAAAAGCCAGTACAAAATGTTCAGGGACATCTATGGTGGCATTACGGATGCAAGCTATCCCTTATTATAAGAGATGTATTTTATTTGAGGAACAGAAAGCTGGTCTTTCATAGGATTACCAGTTGTCCCTTATTATAAGGACTCTGCTGTACTGATGGTTTGAAAAGTTCTTCCTTTTATAAATACTGGTGTGGGCTCTTCATAAATATGTGCATCATCTAATTTATGAATTTAGACAATCCATTAATGTTGCAGAGAAACACATGGATACATTCTAAAATGCCACCCCACCCTGTGGATATATGAAACTGCTGAAAATAGTGTACCCTATATTTTGACTGTGGGCCAGAGACATCCCATAGAATTTCAACAGAAGAACTAGAGAAGCCCACAAACCCTTTGGGGGAGTATTTCTGGAACATACTGCAAGTCGCTTGGCTGTCTTTGTCCAGGGGACACCTGGATGTGTTACAATCCTACTGGGAGGCTTCTCTCATGTCCCCACAAGCTAGAGCTGACACATGGGAGCTCACCCCATCTTTCAAATTCAAATGGCAACCTCCAGGTCAGCAACCCAACCTTCAGGTCAGCAGTTCAGCCAGCACAAAAGTTTAACCTATTGCGCCACCATGGCTCAACACCATGGGTATTGAGGTTATGGATAAGGGTGGTCATATACTGTACTTTCATTTGGTATTTGGGTAGACAGTAACTTTTGAATAGCTATTTCCCCATTGTCAGCCCTGCATATGGAGCCTCCAGTGGCCTAGGGGATAAAAGCCTTGTGACTTGAAGGTTGGGTTGCTGACCTGAAAGCTGCCAGGTTCGAATCCCACCCTGGGAGAGTGCGGATGAGCTCCCTCTATCAGCTCCAGCTCCATGTGGGGACATCAGAGAAGCCTCCCACAAGGATGGTAAAACATCAAAACATCCGGCCTCCCCTGGGCAACGTCCTTGCAGACGGCCAATTCTCTCACTCCAGAAGCAACTCCGGTTGCTCCTGACATGAAAAAAAAGCCCTGCATATCAGGAATTTTTTACTGACCTTATTGCTGTTTTGAAAACCTGGCAACACTTGGGTGTTGAGTTTATTGAAGAACAGGTAGAATAACAATGCAATCCACAAATATTATTGTATGTGTCTATTAAGCAATGAAATGTGTTGTATTTCACTGCAAAGGAATTACTGCCTTCTCTGCACTGAAACAGTTAGGATCAATTTCTGCTTGCCAAGTCACACACAAAGTGCCTCTGCTCTCTCCATCAGGTATTGTCAATTGTTGCTTCTGATGAAGTTGCTTTAATGTCAAAGTTCTATCAAATTCTATATAGACTTTAGGATGGATAAAGATTTAGTATCAACAAAATGCGAGGGAATGATGTTCTAAGAGCTGTCGCAGTAAGAAGCCAACACAGAAGACGACATGGAAAAACACATTCTGAGTTCTTCCAAATACAAGGTCTGCATGGTGTCGTCTGAAAGTCTGAGACAGAATCTGGTTCTGGCGGGTGTAACTGCCTCTTAAACCACTTGAGCTAATTGATTTTATTCTTACTGTTATAATGAAGCTTGTCTGTCGTGAATTACTTTATAGTCATTATCCAGCATTCCACATATGGAGTAAAAATAAAAAATGAACTCTGCTTCATGCTTTTTCTCATTGTTTCAAGCTGCATCATAAAATGAACATACTTCAGGGATGGAAATCCACACTCCAATCTGCACTGGATACAGTACAAAGCAATAGTTCCCAACCTTTTTTTGACCAGGGCCCAATTTGACCAGGGCCTGCTTGACCAGGGACCACTATGACCAGGACCCACTTGACCAGGGCCCACTTTGTTCAGGGACCACTCTGAACAGGGATCACTTGACCAGCGACCACATTGACCAGGGACCACTTGACCAGGGCCCGTTTGACCAGGGACCACTTTGACCAGGACCCACTTGACCAGGGACCACTTTGACCAGGGACCACTTTAACCAGGGATCACTTGACCAGAAACCACTATGACCAGGGACCACTATGACCAGGGATCACTCTCCAACATTAGTACTGAAAGAATTACGACTCACTTTTTGGTCACAGAAAACCATATTTAATAATCTAGAGCTGATGTGGTCTATCCAATGCAATGGTCAGCTCTGTGGAAAGGAGCAGAAATAAAATTAATAAAATAAAATAAATAAATAAAGAGGAAGGAGGTTCGCGGACCAGATTTTCATTCTCACGGTGCTCTGCTGGGCCGTGGCTCACAGGTTGAGAACCACTGGTATAAAGGACACACAATTGGTGCTTGGGGTATATTATGCACAGTTGCCCTGCTTAACTAGCATTAGGGATTTGCAAAGATGTTGGTGTAAAACTCAATTTAGCAATTTGGCCAAAGTCCCAATTTGGCCCAGATCAGGCTTGATCTCTGTCAGTTCAATTCAATTTTTTAATTTAAAAAAAGTTTTTATCGAGTGATTTAATGACATACAGAATATGAAAAAGAAAACATCGAAAGATAATTGAATACATATAATACAGGTATGCCATTCCCCCAGCACCACCCCACCCATGAATCACCACCCATGACTTCCGGCACCACCCCGTGTGAAACTAGTATCTCCCCAAAAGGCCTATCTTTATCCTACATTAATAAATTCCCCAAGCAACTACTCTGAAATCTATTTTTGTCTTCTTTTCTAGATATCCAAATGCAAGCCTCAATTTCTTGACAAAATCTTCACTGCTTCTTCTCTGTATGCCATTGGATAGCTTGGCTATTTGGATATACAGTAGAGTCTCACTTATCCAACATAAACAGGCCGGTAGAACGTTAGATAAGCGAGTATGTTGGATAATAAGGAGGGATTAAGGAAAAGTCTATTACACATCAAATTAGGTTGATTTTACAAATTAAGCACCAAAACATCATGTTTAACAACAAATTTGACAGAAAAAGTAGTTCAATATGCAGTAATGCTATGTAGTAATTACTGTATTTACGAATTTAGCACCAAAATATCACAATGTATTGAAAACATTGACTACAAAAATGTGTTGGATAATCCAGAATGTTGGATAAGCAAGTGTTAGATAAGTGAGACTCTACTGTACCGAGATTTTGCTATTATTATTCTCACTGCAACAAAATTGACAAATTTCTACATCTTCCTTAATGATTTTTTCACTCAGTAGCCCTAAGAGGCACATCTCTGGATTATTCCTAACATTTTAGTGATCATATTATTTGTTTCTTTAATCCCATTTTCCAAGAAGTTTGTATCTACTTACAGGTCCACCAAGCATGGAAGAAGCTACCTTTCTGTACTTTACATCTTCAAATTTGTCTATTTTGTGGCAGAATGAAAATCACACATAGGCAACATGTCTTGCCAGAGAAAAGAAATGCCACACAGATGAACAGTAAATAACAAGAAGTTTACTCTTCAAAATGAAGAACAACATATATACATTCATATGAGCAGTTGCATTGCCTCACACAATGTCCTTTTAAGAGAGATTTAAATAGTCTTTAGATGTCCATCTAAAATGTCTTCATCCAGCAGCCCAGGAGCAAAATCTCTCTTGGTAAACTCCTTTCCCAACTGAACTCCAACAGAAACTGTAACTGTTGTCAAAACTCCCAGGCTCAGTTAGCTCCCTGGGTGTGGCCCAACCAATCAGCTTTGTGCTTTGCATTTTTCCTGTTCACACACACACTAACTGATTTTTACATGCTCTAGAATATTTTACCTATTATCTCAGGTGTTATATAGCTTCTATAAAACATTTTGTACATGTTTTCTCTAATAGATCCTGCTACTGAAAATGTAAATCCTCTTTCCCATAAATATTCCCAATTATCTAACTCAATGTTTTTCCATAAATATTTAGCCCACAGATTGTTGTTGCTTTTATTCGATTATCTTCTAGGTTGTACTCTAATATGTTCCTATATAATCTGGAAATTAATCCCTTATTTCTCTTCTCCAAAATATTCTCAAATTCCGATTTTCTTTTAGCGAATCCTACTTTATTATCTTATCTATCGTATAATTGATGATAGCAAAACCAATCATTTATCCCTAACTCTTCACTTCCTTTTAATTTCCGGTTCTCTTTTTCTTTAAGTTCTCATTTCTTTGTTAAAAATTGGATTTAGCGTTGCTTCCAGAGGGTGCAGTCATAATAGTTTTTTTTAGTTCCATCCCCACCTTATATCTTTTCCAAATTGCTAGAAGGCTAGCTCTTATGGGATGTTTATGGAAGTCTTCATTAACCTTATCTTTCCCATACCATAAATATGCATGCCAGCCAAATGTTAGGTTATATCCCTCTAAGTTGGGTAAAGCTCAATTTTCTAAACATACCCATTCCTTTAGCCATCTGAAGCCAACAGCTTCGTAATAATAATACCTAAGGTCTGGCAGCCCTAAACCCCACCTCTATTATTTTTTAATGCAATTCTAGCTTTTCCGCCATTCCATATAAATTTGGTGAAAGCCTTCTTGGAATAAAAACAGCATTTTAGGTAAGATTAGCATTTTTAATCACTGCTATTCTGCCCATCCAAGTTAATTGAATTCTTTACTATCTTTCAAAATTTTCTTTAATTCCCTTCCACATTTTTCATAATTATTTTGAAATAACTTGTTATTTTTGTTGGTTAGCCATAGTCCTAAATATTTGACCTTTGAGGTTACCTTAAAGTAAAGGTAAAGTTTTTCCCTTGACATAGAGTCTAGTCATGTCCGACTCTGGAGGTTGGTGCTCATCTCCATTTCTAAGCCAAAGAGCCTGCATTGTCCATAGACACTTCCAAGGTGATGTGGCCAGCATGATTGCATGGAGTGCTGTTACCTTCCTGCTGAAGCGGTACCCATTGATCTACTCACATCTGCATGTTTTTGAACTGCTAGGTTGGCAGAAGCTGGGGCTAACAATGGGAGCTCACCCCAGTCCACGGATTTCAACCAATGAATTTCTGGTGAGCAAGTTTTTCAGCTTATTGGTTTAGCCTGCTGCACCATCATGGTCCCTGAACAAATTCTCCAATTTATGGATATTAGTTTATGATAGATTTTTGGTTAAGAGCACGGACTTCTCTTTATTTATTTTGAATTTTGCCACATTCCCATATTTATTAATGGTTTCAGTTCAATTCCTCATCATTCTCTTGACATGCACTAGGGAACTAAAGTCATATTGGTATTTTCCTTAAATGTTGGGGACAGACTGTCTGTTTTCTCCTGTTTACTTCCAATGTCCAAATCTTGAGATTTGTTTCACTCTGGAACTAAACGCAGTCAATCTGATGTACTTGATGCCTAATACGAATACATTATGTTCCTTTTCTAATCCTTACAACCTAGCCTGTATATGGGAGGACAATATCATCTCTGAATTAGACACTGAGTGGTAGAGGTGGGGCCATGTCAAGGATGAAGTGATAGTTTGCTTAAGGCTACCCTAGATACTCCCACTCCAACTCTAATTTGAATTATGGAAATTCCAGCTTGAACTCAACCTGATGTGTTACGCCCAGTCTGATGACAGACAGCAAATTTTAATACAGAGTGAAAGGTTATTTATACAGTAGAGTGGTTTGCTTGCTCATTTGTTTTTCCTCACTCTTGCCTTGGAGAAACTTTGTGTTGTTTTAAAGCCACTACAAAAAATGGCCATACCTCCGCACCTTAAGATAATAATGAGGCAATCCCTTCAGATCACTCTTGGGTATGGCTGGAATGGTTTCGGTTGCAGAGCTGCATTTCCTAGCGCTCTGAGTAACATTGCTTTCCTGTCTTCTTTGCTGGTTTCCTTTTGTTTTGCAGGGTAATCTAGAAGGATACCTTTCAGCAATTCCATCACTGCTGGCAACAAGTCCAAGTCCAAAACCAAAGCCTATTGCAACCAGCCCAGAGCTCCTGCTGTTAGCCCCAGCTTCTGCCAACCTAGCAGAACATGCAAATGTGAGATCAATGGGTACTGCTTCTGCTGGAAGGTAACGGCACTCCATGTAGTCATGCTGGCCACGACCTAGGAAGTGTCTACAGACAACGTCGGCTCTTCAGCTTAGAAATGGAGATCAGCACCAACCCTCAGAGTCGGACTCGACTAGACTTAATGTCAGGGAAAAACCTTTACCTTTATCTAAGAATCTCTGGTGGAAGTTGACCATAGATTCAAACTGGGAATCAAGAAATTCCTGGAAAGGTGTTCTCAAATGTTTTTAAAAGTTTTTATTATTCACAGTTTATAATATGCTTTCAAGAGGGTCATATACTCCTAACACCAGCAAATGTGGAGGACTGACTGTATAACATTTGTGGAATTTCGCTGTTTGTGATCGCATTGGGCCTTCTGGTCAAAGCATTAACCTATCCTCAAATTTCTTGGATTTAATGGGTTTGTGAAAATGCAAGTTATGTCATTTATCAGGATGGTGTAGAGATGTTAGTTCTTCTAGCTGCACGTTTCTGTAGTTGTTTCTTAATCCAGCACAGACTGGGTCACTGAGTTCAGTATTATCCCACACACATTGGAATGGTGAAGATCCAGTTCAGGTTCTGGAGCTGAAACTCCTTTTTGGGTGTTAGCCCAAAAATAAAGTCCCGAGTCTTCCTTTCCCCCTTTGAACTTCCTTATTTGGGATAATATAAACTGAGATGTCTTTCTTAACAAAGAGCAGAGACAGGTTGTGTCAGATCAAAAGAACTTGATTTGTGCCTGCGGTATAAGTATCCCTTCCCATTTATAATGAAAGGTGCTTTAAAGGAATTGGCACAACCGCAATCCGCACCTTCTATAATTGCCTGCATTTTGTTTTTCATTTTCTCTATGGTTTTCATCAGACTTGATTATAAATGGCTACTGCCAGTCTTGTGCAATGACAAGAGGCATCTTGTGACATCACTATTTCAAATGAGAACCTGCTATGCAAAGTTTTTCTTGCAAATATCATAGAAGCATAAAGTTGGAAGAGACTTCATGAGCCATTCAGTCCAACCCCCTACCAAGAAGCTGGAAAATCGCATTCAAAGCACCCTCGATAGATGGCCATCCAGCCTCTGTTTAAAGGTTTCCAGGGAAGGAGCTTCCACCACACTCTGAGGCAGAGAGTTCCACTACTGAACAGCTCTCACAGTTAGGAAGTTCTTAGTTTTTCTTGGTTTTTCTTTAGTTAAAAATACAGTATAACTCCCCTTATCCATGGATTTGAATCCATGGTTTCACTTACACTCTAAAAAACAGACTTTCCTCCCTGGGCCTGTCACTGTTCCAGTGAAACTCCATATGGTATGCTTTCTACCCAAGTATAATAAAAAAGGAGCCCCTGGGGTTAAACTGCTGAGCTGGTGAACTTGCTGACCAAAAGGTCAGTGGTTCGAATCTGGGGAGTGGTTCTCACGCTCAGTGGTTCTCAACCTGTGACTATGGCCCAGTAGTGGGCCGAGAGAACCAAAATCTGGTCCGCAAACCTCGGTCCTCTTTATTTATTTATTTATTTATTTTATTTCTGCTCCTTTCTGCAGAGCTGACCATTACATTGGATAGGTCACATCTGCTGTAGATTATTAAATATGGTTCTCTGTGGGTGAGCAGATGGCGACTACTGGATGATGATATATGTTCTGTATCAGGATCTGGAGCTGATGTGGTCTATCCAATGCAGTTTTCTGAATCAGCACCCCAAATAACCAAACCGAATCTAAAGTTGACCAAAAACTGATTCGGAACCCTTTTGGTGCTAACGTTGGAGAGTGGTCCCTGGTCAAAGTGGTCCCTATTCAAGTGGGCCCTGGTTAAAAAAAAAAGGCTGGGAACCACTGTACTAAACTCTACCTAGAGCAATATCGTCCACACTCTCAACATACCTACGAGCTGGAAGCTTATGGCAGTGGTATAACATTGCTCTTAAAAAAGCAGACCTATCTAGATTGATCTGTGACCGTCTATATTTTTTCTGACTAAATAGTAATCTAATCCAGCCCATTTCCAGGAACTACAGCCATTAGCCTAACCTGTGACATTTCAAATGACTTGTTTTGAGTGTCTGTGGTTTTATTAGATCTTCCCACCCATGGAGAGAATCTCACTCCAGGGCAAGAGAAGCTGGGCTGTAGATGGCACTGGTTCCTTCTGGGGAATGACTGAGCCTAGTTTCACAGAGACAGTTGTGAAATCACATGAAGATTCCATAAATTCTCTGTGTGCTTTTTTTTTTTTTTTAAAAGAAAGCTTTGCTGCCAGATGTTTTTCCTTTTCTCCACATAAAATATAAATGGGGATAATCAAAACTGTATACTGGCAGCCTCTTTTGCCTCCAAATTCTCTTACAAGTTAACCAGAGCTCATTCTTCCAACTGGCTAGTCAGCAGAGTGTGAAAAAATGTCCATCTGCTTTTTTATTTTAAAATAAATATGTACTTTAGAAGATCTTTAACTAGATATCTTTAATCCTAAATCCAAGTTACAAGTCAAATTCTAAGCCTGGCCCCATGATTATAATATTTCCTCAAACATTTCACAGATGAAAACTTAAACGTACATGGCCACACAAAATCACAATGGGACCAAGATGGAATAATGTATTAATGCAAAAGGGCAAAGAAGATAGGAGGGGCTGCAGCAGTTTGCTTTTTCCTGAAAAACGAGATTCTGTCCATTCCTGTCCTTCCCACTGCTGGGAAGGGAAACAGGGAAATATGATGGCAAAGTCTTACTCAGAATGGTCCCTGCCAAAACAGGATAAGTTGAATGGCATACTATGATGCATTTAGGATCAAAGTAAGAGGAGGACAGAATGTGTTCTGTAAAAAAAGATGACATATTAAAGTGTATGTGTTCCTCTAGCTCAGCATTCTTTACCTTGACCGTATCACATTGAGTGAGGGATTTGCCATGCATCATGGCGAATCCGTCGCGTCCTTGCGGAGTCCCGACAGGAAGGCTTGGAGAACCCATCACCCTATGACCTTCATCACCCGACTTACTGCTAGCCCCATCCCATGGGGAGAAGCATTTGCCACCAGGCTTCCCCCATTATAGCAAAGGCAACATGAGAAGCCTGCCATGTTATTGCTGTGATGGTGTATGCCACTTCCTCTCTCCTTTCACCATGTAGTCTAACCGGAAGGAGATGTGCATTGTTTAATGGGCTTAGTAGTGAAAGGGGCAAGGAAGCAGTGTATGATGCATGTTACTCCAGAGTTTCAGACAGGAGACTTTCCCAGCACTAGCTGGAAAGCAGGCCAGCTGACTATTAGGCAAAACAAGATAGTCAGCAGAAGCTCCAGAATCATGGATTTGGGACAGTCACACTCCTATCCTTATGAACTGTGATTGTTACCCTCTGTTGGAAACAAGGCTGAAAATGCACATATATAATCCCCCAAACTCATCTCCTACTTCAGTTATGATGAAGAAAGAACCAAATGTCAATGTAGAGTCCATCCAAAAAGGCCCATATCCTGGGACCTATCTGGGTTTTTACCAGGACTGTCCTTGGCTATTCTGAATTAATAACCAAAGGTTGTTCCGGCCCTCCTGAAAGGCCCAGCTCTAATAGTGCATTGGGCCTGTGGGGACTCACCCCAGGGTAATTCCAGGACCAACCGGAACTACCTGGGGGTGAGTCCCCACAGCCATCACACACCTTTCGGGCTCCTGGAGCCCAAGATGCAGGATGGCACCCCCCCTCCCATCAAGCCCCCCCCCAAAAAAAACCCTCTTAAAATTAAAAAACTTATCCGGCTGCCATTATAGCACTCCTTGATTCTTCCAAGTGTGAAGAAATGATGTGCCAGGAGACCCCCCCCCCCATCTCCGGGTGCGTCATTTCTTTGTTCCAGGAGGACTGAAGAAATACCTTAATGGTGGCGGGGTATGTTTTTAAAAAATTAAAGGTTGTTTTGGGGGGCTTCTAGGTAGTTGTATGCCATCCTGGTACTTACTAGGATGGCATGTAGCCACCCTGCTTGGGAAAGTGCAGATTTTTGGGAGCTTGTGGGGACAAAAACCCATGCCGAAGAGGGTTTTTTAAACACACTTTGGTGCGGGATTTATTTATTTATTTATTTACAGTATTATATTCCGCCCTTCTCACCCCGAAGGTGACTCAGAGCGGATCACATTGTACACATATAAGGCAAACATTCAATGCCATATAAACATAGAACAGAGACAGAGACAGATGCAGAGGCAATTTAAACCTTCTCCAGCTTCCAGCTGTCTGGAAGCCCCCCTAGTTGGCTACTGTAAGTGGAAGGAGCACCATCTTCTCCCTTGCCTTAGGTATCAATAGTGGTCCCATCTACACTGACATACACACAAACACACACACACACGTGTTCCCTCACTTATCACGGGGCTTAGGTTCCAGGACCACCCACAATAAGTGAAAATCCACGAAGTAGGGACACTATATATTTATACATTATTTTAGTAGTTATACACTATTTCAAGTCTTTATCAACCAATCGTGTATTGATAAATCGCCTCCTTCTCCTCCCGTTGCCGCTTGGGCTCCTTTTCCCTTCCTTTGGCTTCTCCTTCCTCCCCTTCTTAGGCTGTAAATTGTAATTTTAATGATTTATAATATTATTTTAGAGTTTATTGAAAAACCGTGAAACAGGGAATCCACAAAAGGTGTACTGCAAAGCAGTAAGGGAACACTGTATATGTGTGTGTGTGCGTGTGTGTGTGTATGTGTGTGTGTATATATATATATATATATGTGTGTGTGTATATATATATATATATATATATATATATATATATATATATATATATATATGAGATTATATGGTCAGTGTAGACTCATAATGCAGATTTCACTGCATGGAGCTGGAATGTGAATCTACACTGCCATACAATTCAGTTCCATGCAGTTAATCTGTGTTCTGAAACTGCATTACATGGTAGTGTAGAGAGATCAGTATTTACCCTGGCACCGTGTTCAGATGCTGGGACATTACTGAATGCAAGGTCTGCACTGTATCGCCAAGCTGCAGCCTTTCAGTGAACAATGTGTATCACAAGTTAGAACGGTCCCAAGCTGCATCCCGAATCATTCATGTGTGTATTCATTTCCATAGACAGAAGCAGTTTGAGGCCATCTTCACCAACACAAGCAGAGACAAGGCTACCTTAGAATCAGAATTATAGAGTTGGAAGAGATTCACCATGGCCATATAGTGCAATCCCAGTTTTAAAACACCCAGAAAAGGAGACTCCGCCACAATCCAAGGCAGTGTATTCCACTGTTGAACAGCTATTACTGTCAATATTTTTTCTAATGTTTAGGTGGAATCTCTTTTCCTGTAGTTTGAATCTAGTGTCTAGAACAGCAGAAAAGAAGCTTACTCCCTTTTCATTATAACATCCTTCCAAATATTTAAATATGGCTACCATGTTCTTTATTAACCACCTCCCTGTTTTATCCAGCTTTCTAAACCATTCGTCATATGGCTTGATTTTCCGACAGTTTACCATTTTCGATGCTCTCCTCAGGGCATGTTCTAGATGTTCAATTTCCTTTTCGAATTGTGATGCCCGAAGGTGGACACAGTATTCTTTTGCTTTGCATTGTATTTCAACTATTTCTTTACCTAATTCAGTACTGGAATTATACTAATTACTCTAATGTATCATTTCTCAAGCTTATGGCTTCTTTTACTGTCCAACATCTATTTTTTACTAGAAGGGCCTGGGGCATATGCACAATCCTCCTACCAGATGGTAAATGTGTGTGCATATTGTGCCTTCAAGTCATCTATCAATGTATGGCAACTTCATGAATTTCATAACATTTTCATAGGCAAAGAATACTCAGAGGTGTCTTTTTTTACCCAGTTATTTCCTCTGAAATATAGCCGACAGCAACTGGTATTTTTTGGCAGTTTCTCATCCAAGTACTAACCAAGTCTGAAACATCAAAATAAGTGAATAAATATGGTCACAACATGGAGTGCTGTTTTCATTATGTTTTTAAAAGAAAGGTGTCAGTTCACATCCCTTCATTGAGAGTCCCTGGTGGTGCAGCAGATTAAACTGTTGAGCTGCTGAACTTGCTGACTGAAAGGTCAGTCATTCAAATCCAGGGAAGGGGGTGAGCTCCCGCTGTTAGCCCCAGCTTCTGCCAACCTAGCTGTTCAAAAACATGCAAATGTGAGTAGATCAATAGGTACCACTCCGGATGGAAGGTAATAGCATTCCATGCAGTCATGCCAGCCACATGACCTAGAGGTGTCTACAGACAATGCCAGCACTCGGCTTAGAAATGGAGATGAGCACCAACCCCTAGAGTAGAACTCGACTAGACTTAATGTTAGGGGAAAACATTTGCCTTTTATCTCTACATTAAAGTTCCATTATTATTAGCAAGCACAATAGTATTTTGCAAGTAATTTTTTATTCTATTAACACTTTCATTTTAGTGTAGGCAGCTGTCAAAATATAAGAAATACAAGAAAAGTGCCTTATTTATTTATTCAGTCTCACTATCTTGCATCCATAGCGATGTGTCCATAGACCCTGTGAGTACTAGGTGCTTTTAATCTAAAAAAGATGTTTGACTAGTCAAGCTTGCTCATATTTGGTATAAAAAAAGACCTTAGTTTAACTCTTTGGTCTGCCACATGAAAGAAAACAAATTCCCTTTCCCATACAAACAACTAAAGAATTACTAAGAAATGTCAGACATTTCCTTGTTTCCACATTAGCATTATTATATGGGAGCAAAGTAGTTTAACTTAAGCATCTGCAGACTTGGCACTGCAAGAAGGTGAGCTTGAAATGTTATTTTTGGGATATTCCCACAAAATGAACATGAGAAAATAAAAAGTTTGTTTAATATTTTATAGAGTTTTCATTTCATTAGGGTTTAAACTTTATTTTGGTCATAAAGGGATCTCAAATAGATATTTTGGAATGCAAATCCAGATCTTATTCATGTTTAAGATACACAAACCACTTTTTAGATCACACCAAGCTTCCTCCAGTGATGTAGCAGAGCCAGAGATCACAGAGTGAAATTGTCAGGATTGTCTAGTCAACAGGAATGATAATGTCATTTCACAGCCTATCAAACTTTCCTACTTTCTCTGAGCTTACATGGAAACAGCCATGTGTGTGTGTGTGCGTGTGTGTAGAAAGGATTTTTATAGCAACAATATATTATTATGATCTAGCTTGTTGTTGTGTGTTCTTTCAAATCATTTCTGACTTCTAGTGAGCCTAAGGACCTCATCACACGATGGAAATTCATTGTCCTAGGAAGCTTCTGCCCCAGTTGACCAATGTTGACCCACATCGCCCATCACACAATGTAGCCTCACTTCCAGAGAGGCTCTATGGGTCAACTTGGGCAGAAGTGTTGTGCCACCAACATGGGAACCTCCCCGTGTTCCATTTGGAACAACGGGGCTACCATGGGGGAAGCCACACTGCAATGCTTCCCCACATATGATGGGGCAGGGTCAGCTGCTGGTGAGATGGGGCACAGGGTGCCGGGATTGCCCCACTCCATTTGCCATGGAGGCTGGTAAATTGGAACGCTGGACCTCATCAATGTGATGAGGTCCTTAGACAAACCTATTGCAGGGTTTTCTTGGCAAGATTTATTCAGAAAGTCTTTGCCTTTGCCTTCTTCTGAGGCTGATAGAATGGGACTACCAGTGGGTTTCCATGGCTGAGCAGGGGTTCAAATCATAGTCTCCAGAGTTGTAGCCCAACACTCAAACCACTGTACCATGCTGGCTATTTTATATGGTTCACATAGGAGGATGAAAATGATGGCTAGCTAAGTGAAAACTCCCTGCAGTTTTTATTTTCCTTGAAGGTGTGACTATAAGGTGTCTCATTAGAAGCATAGTTCTCCATATGTTTCATATTCCAGAATTCCATAGGATGTTGGACCAAAACCCAAATTAGTTGCACCACCCTAACGACATGGAAGCCATTAGTCATTTGTCATCTGAGGAATAATACTTCATGCCTATGTCCTGGGAAACCGGAATCCTCAAATCTTTAGCCACAATAAAACTATGAGCATATGGCAATAAGAACAGATCCACAAGTGATTGAAAGGGCAGGAATGATCTTCAGTCATATCTGATGAAGCTCCAGAATTGGAGGAGATCTACTGTTGATCTTTATTCCTGTCTCCCTTCAACCACTGTGAAGATTCCCACAATAGAATTTATGGCCTTAGAGCAGTGGTTCTCAACCTGAGGGTCTCCAGAGGTTTTGGCCTTCAACTCCGAGAAATCCTGATAGCTGATAAACTGGCTGAGATTTCTGGGAGTTGTAGGCCAAAGCACCTGGGGACCCATAGGCTGAGAACCACTGCCTTAGCAAAGCAAAATGAGAAAGTGGCATTGGATGAGGTGGGAAATGATTCATGTGACTCACGCTTCTTTAGGATTTCAGTATTTATCTGCTATTGGGTCATCTGGGTAAGTAGGCATAAACTTGCTCAGTCCCCTTCCACACTTCTCCTATATCATGGGATCTGATCCCAGATTATCTGCTTATCCCAATTTATCAGAAAGTGTAGACTCATATAATCCAGTTCAAAGCAGATAATCTGGTATCCTGGAATATGGGACAATGTAGAAGGAGCCTCGGGCGTGTTCCCGTCTTTGTACTGAACAGCTTGGAGCCTGCAGAATTGTTTTAAAAATGGAGAAAATGGTATTTCTTTAAGATGGTATTTTGAAAATGTGTGTGTTGTCCTTTTAGTCTGCAAAATAACAATCATTATTTTAAAGAAACTGTCCTGTTTGCCTTCTTTTTTTAAAAAAAATGCTCCCTTAGGAATAACTATTTTGTTTCTGCAGTACAAGATGGATGCTTTTAGGCTACTAAACGCTCATCCCTAGCACTGAGAAAACAAGTGGAATCAATAGCCTCTTTCATGCATTTTATCCCTTAAGGACCAAGACAACATCTTACAACCTCTCCTGTTGCTGTTGTCTTTGCTACTGCCTGTCTTCATAAACGTGACAAATGATTTTTTTACTGTGCATAACTAGCCTTGTCACAACAGATAAATATCTACCGAGAATGGTCTTTGCAGAAATGTTACTGGGGGCAATGGCTATTCCTTGAAAGAAATTCCTTGCACTTTAATAAGCAAGATTCTGTCCCTCTTCTCCTCTTGTCTCCTTTCCTGTTGAGTTAACTCAGGCACCCTCTACACTGCCATATATTCCAATTGCTGAATCTAGATTATCTGCTTTGAACTGAATTATATGGCAGTGCAGGATCATTTCTGGATTCAGAAACTGGATTATATTGCAGTGGAGATCCAGCCCCAGTACAAACTACTTTTGCACTTTACACTCAGTTTATAGGTTATGGTCAGAGGGGGAAAGTGGGAGGAATTTGGGTCATTTTAAAATGGGCTGAGAAAGTGAGATGACAGTGGACTAATCAGAAATGTCCCTGCCATATTGGTACTGTATGTGCTATAGTTTTCAACCAGTTTGCCAAGTTTGGTCTAAATCCAGTCTCTAACCTCAACTAAAGTAGATCCATGGAATCAGTGGCACCTAAATAAGCACGGATTTGCCAAATTTATTAATTGGGTCTGCTCTACCAGTTGGAGCAACTGGTAGTCCTAGGACTTCAACACAAGGAGATGGAGAAAATGAAGGAAAGCGAGGGAAGGGGTGGAGTTTCATGGTGTTCTGTCTTTAAAGAAGACAAAGAATTTACTCACTTCCATTACACTAAGATCACCTCTTCCAGCTTCTAATTCAACCATCCGCTTAATTCCCATCACACGGACAGGTGATTGCTCCTTCTATTTCAAGGATACCAGTACCTGTTGTAGCTTAGCAAGAGCCAGAGGATTCCAAGGAGGATGAGGGGTTTCAAAATGAATGTGTTCAGGGAAAGTTTGAGAGTGTTCAGAGAGACTTGCAAAGAGGTCAGCCTGACCCAGCCGATGCTGTGCATACATTAGATCGTTCCATAGCAGCCAGGGAAAGTAAAACTGGTGGTTTCCTAGAGAAAAGGACCTTGAGAGGGTGAGAAGGTCACAAGAGAGTATAGATTAGATCTCAGAAAGCAGGGCATGAAAAGTAGACAGACTAGGTCTTCCCAGCACCTCCAAGATAAGGACTTGAGATCCAGGTACCTTAGGAATGATTTCATGGAAGCCTAGAAAGGCTTAAATTAGGTGTTTGGTTCCAAGCATTTTGGAGAAGACAACATTGCTAAAGGATAAACAGTCTCCTGTTCATGTTATCAAATTTTCTAGTCCATGGTTCGTGTATTGTCAAGATTCTTGCTTCATGTTCCTGCCTTTGCCTATGTACATTCGAAGAGTTTTGCCTGGTAGAGTTTCCCGTGTTCATGTTCCTGGAATTACCTTGGATTATTTCTATGTTTTTGGATTTCTAGCTTTTATAATGTTTTCTTGGCATTTCTGAAATGCTTTTATTGAACTCTGGCTGCTATGTATATTGCTGATTATATCTGACTGCTACTTTTGGATATAAACCTTTTCCCTTTTTATATTCTTTATTCAATAAACACTTTTATTATTGGACTATTGGCCTCTGGTGTGGTGCTGGATTAAGGTGCCTCAGGGCTAGGGTTCACCTTTCTTAAAGCAGTACTTTCCCTGGGGTCTTTTGCCTTTAAGACCCTTCCACTGAAGCAGATTTAAGGCATCTTTCTTAAAGTGGCACTTTCCATATGGTGGTTTGCATAAAACAGAAGCATCTTCCTTAAGGCAGCACTTTCCCTGGGGTCATTTACACTGAGATTTCCTCCCATTGTCCCTTCAGGATTTCAATTATTTATCTTTTTTTTAAAAATCACCCCAGATCATAGGAAGTGGTTTTAAATTCACCCTCATCTTTCCCCAAGCCTCTGTATTGGCAATCTAGGGAAATGGGCATTTAGGCTCCTCCCACACACAGCGTAATTGTTTTATTTACAAGTGGGTAACAAGGATTAACATCACATCAGGAAATTGGCCATTTTGCCCATCTCAATGCAAGAAATTTTAAAATAAGTTGATTGCCAACTGGCTTAGCAATCATTGGAAAAACCAACACTTAACAGCAAAATATCTCAGCCCCACAGTTGAAGCTTGTGTGAAGGGCCCAGTGAGTTGCTGTTTCTGAAATATCTAGAAACGCTGAATTTACTGTGTGTTATGAAGTCTCTAGTTTTGTGTGTTAAAAAAACCTAATACTGGATATTACTCAAGAAGTCTTTTTATAAATATTTTTATTCCAGAAAACATGTGCCTAGAAAGCAACAGTATTAGATTAACTATGAAAGTAACATATTATTATTCTTCATCTGTTTTGGTATCTAATTTTGGTGCCTTTAATCTGATCACTTCATATCAAACAGTGCACGTGACTTATCTTCAAAGGTTTTTCTTCATTCTATGTAACTTAATATTTCAACTTTGTATTTCTTTGGCATCAGTTTCGTGCATCAGTGGGGCTGGGGAGGGGCCCTCCACCTTACTCCCTTCTTGTTGTTGCTCTGCTGTGGTTTTATTATATTTGGGTTTAGAATTCATATGGAAAATTGGGGAGTATTTAATTAATCTCATTACTTTCCCACTGACGTATTTTGGATGAGTTCCAAGAAACTGAGACTCCCATCCACAATTAAAGTAATGTAGAGGGTTTCCCTAATTTTCCCATGTTAAGTACATCCACATGTACATTTAAAGATCTTTGTGAATGCCAGACATAAGAGTGTATCCTTACATTTAAGCCAAAGGAGTGTCATATCATGTTTCAGCCATGTATGTTGGAGCGATGGAATGGTGCCATCCTTCATAGCTATTGTAGCTTGTCGTTTTTTCAGTGTTGTCTGCTTTCTTTAATTATCCATCCCAATTCTGAAGACTCCTTCCCAATCAGGGGATCCTGGTATAACATCCTGTTGTCGACCGCGTTTCTGGGGGATCGGGCCCCTTAAGAAGGGAGCCGATCCGGTCCTGAGGGAACGGACCTTGGCGAAGCCAAAAGAAGAATATAAGCCGCAATACAACCTGAAGCCTGAAATGAAGAAGGTCCGCCAAGTTGAAGGAAAATCCGCCAAGGAGTTTTTATTGAGCAATTCAGCTGAAAAGGACGCTAATAGCGATCATTCAATCTACTAGCGTAACATATGTTTCAAATAAAGCCATATTTATACAATGTTTCGGTCTGACAGCCCTTTGAATTTCCCGCCCCGCTCCCCCGCCCATCTGATCGCGGATAGGCTGAGAGGTTGAACGAGGCGGGCTTTCGTTTCCCGCCTCGCTCTGCTGGCCCAATGGGGAGCCGCTTTTTGTCCCCCCTCGGGCCAATCAGAGAGGAGGAGGCGGGAGCTATTGAAACAATGAAGTGACCGGATGGATTAATCCTAACCCGGCCGATTTCTAAAGGAATTAATGGCACCCATCAAGGGTGTCCGGGGTCCTGTCACATTCTCAGATGCCTTGGGGTGTCAGACAGGAAGTGGTGATGGGTGGTGATGAGCCGTCATTGACGGCCCCACAGGGTGCCTTCCTGCGGCGTCCTGGCCTGGGATATGACAATGTTTGCCCTGGGGGTGAGTCACCTTTAGGAATTTGGTGACTCGCCCTATATTGTCCATGCGGTCGGAATGAGATTGGATTAAACTGTGGCAGATTATCCTTTTGTTTTTTTTTGGGAAGGGAGGTCTGGGTCATAGGGCTAGAGTTCATGTTGGGGTCATAATATTTCCCATTTGATCTCATGATTTGACAATTATATGGGATAGAATGAAAACTAAAATAAAGTTGGAACATAAACCCTGCTGGGAAGAATACATATTTTCCGGGGATCCCAAAGAGTACAAATACATATAGGCAGATAGATAGATTTCAAGGAAATAAAGGAGAATCCATAAAGGTGGGTGACATTGTATAAAAGGGAATCATGAATGATATAAGCAATAGAAAACATTTGATAAGGACGAAGTTCACATCATCTGGGGAACCCGTTATGGAAATTCATAACACAACAGTGGGTCATGAGAGTGTCCAAGTACATAGAATATGAAAATTCACAAATACATGAGGGAAAAAGAGTTCATCTGTGATGGGAGGAATTCGTAGAGATGGCATGGGGAAGAGGCACATGTGGGTTGCAGTCTTTGGAAGTATAGGA
This sequence comes from Anolis carolinensis, assembly GCF_035594765.1. Taxonomy (NCBI): domain Eukaryota; kingdom Metazoa; phylum Chordata; class Lepidosauria; order Squamata; family Anolidae; genus Anolis; species Anolis carolinensis. Next base: position 75,513,532 of record NC_085845.1, read on the forward strand.
TTTCATAAGTTCAGGGGTAGGTCTGGGGAAGAGTGTTCTTCTCCTTCATAAAATCATGAAAAGTATGAATGAAACGTGGAGGGCACCCGTCCGGGCATCCCCTGGCAGCTGTAGAGGGTGAGGGTCCTTGGAGAACTATGTCTCCCCAGCGAGAGAGCGATCCCCCATCCCCAGGTCACAGAAAGGGGGTAGGTATCTCTTAAACCCATTCCGCGGGCCGCGGGGAGAGGAAAATCCGGGATAAGGCAGCAGCTTGGCTTGAAAGGAGCCGTCGGTCCCGTTTGACAGTCAGCTGTTGAGGTGCCGAAAACTGGACCGATTCCGGTTCTGCTGGTTGTCTTCGAGTCAGGAGCCTTAGAAAGGGTTAGGACTAAAAGAGGAGCGTTCTAGGGGTAATTTTGATAGAGATATGAGCCAATTTGTATCGTCCGCCATGTTAATCTATGGCGGAGAAACCTCAACCGGAGTTAAAAGGACGGGAGGGAGAGAGAGAGATTGCATGCAAAGGAGGGAGTCAGAGAAAAGATACAAAATAACCAGATAGAGAGTGTTATTGTTAAAATAAATGCTACTTTTATTGGGGGGATTTGTTACATAGTTCAGGGAAGGGGAAAGTGAAAATAAAAAAGATCTCTTAATAATAGTCTGCTGCGGTCCCGTTCCGTTCCTTTGGTGAGCAATCTATGGAACTCTCCGCTGCGTTTTCAAATCAATTTGAAAGCTGGGGTGGCGGTTATCATACCCCCACTCGGGAGGGCGGGGCGAGATGGGCGGAGCCTATTTCGCCCCTGCCCTACCGCATAAGCATTATAACCTCTTAGCGGCAGCATGGCCATCTGCTGAGAGGGGTTCGAATGGTTCTTTTTGCGACAAATTTGGAACAGAGCGGGCAAATGTGACCAGCAGCAGCTTATTATTAGAAGGAGAAGGATTACAGCTAGAAAGAGGAGAAAACCTTTCCTCAGCCAGTCTAAAGAAGGGAGCCAGTCGGTCAAAAAACTAAGGTCGAATCCAGTCGTTTCCTTAATTCCTGAGGCCAAATCATTCAAACCCTCGATGGATTTATGAATCATAGGAGTCTGGTCTGTCAAATTAAAGCAGCACATGTGCCTTACACTCTCACAGCCATAGTGGTTTTTCAATAGGAGGAAATCAATAGCTGCCCTGTTATCTAATACAGCCTCCCGCAGCTCATGCATTTCCTTTGCCACTGATGCCAAGGCTTGAGAGGTATAATTGATGTTTTTGACCAGTGCACAGGCCAGATGCTTTATGGCTCTATAATTCATGGCTGAGGCTACTCCAGGTGTGAACAGTGCAGCCGCCACAAATTGAGGAATGCCTTTAAGTACTACTGAGGGGTCACAATTTGGATCCAAGTTTTGAATGGATCTTGCCTTCCGACCCAAAGAGTGTGCCAGTTCTAAGTCGTTCTTGGAAGGCATAAAAAGAGACAGCCTACCCAATGCACAATTCCCCATGGAGGTATTGGCAGGTAGATAACCATAGGCTGTCTGTCCACACAGGAAAAACCATCCTGGGGGCAGGACCAAATGGGCATTCAGATGAGACAGTTTTTCTATATGTGTGCAATTTAGAGAGTTGTCAATGGGAAGCTGATGGCACTCACCGGTGCAGGTGGGAATTTGAAAACAATTTTCTGCTTGAGGAACATGAGCAAGGCGGATGGTAGCCATGCCGGGCAACTTGTCCATGGAAACTCTTCCCCAGTTAGAGAGATCTCTGTAAGACATATCCTTTGGGATGTCTTGGAACATGGTATAATTTCTAAAAATTTCCAGAGGTTCTGGAATGCCAATTAAACAGGTGGAAAACAGGTCTGTAGCAGAGGCTCCACTAGACAGGCAAAAGTCTGAGACATTTAAGGCCTTTGTGGCCAACTGTTGCCAGAAGTTTACTTTGGAAGAAAGCCATTCATACAACACCGGGCTAGAGCTGGCAGGGAGAGTCAGAGAAAAAATGAGAATTAGGGTTAGCATTTTTTAGGGTTAGTACCCTGGACAGCTCCCAGTGGGGAAAGATAGGGAAAGAGCAGAGAGAAAAATAGAGGGGAAATTAGAACTCACGGCTCCTGATTCAGCACGCCGGACAGCTCCCAGTGGAATCGTGGTGTTAGTTCTTCCGAGCGGGGGGGGGGGGGGGGTTTGAAGTGAGGGCCGATTTGACAGCTGTCAAAGCGAGCTGTCAAATGTTTGTAGGTCCAAATGGGGGTGTTCCCGTGGTGCTAGAGGGATGGGATTTGGAGGGGTCCTCGGAGGGGGTCTTGTGCTTCCATCTCTGGCGTTTGGTCTTTCTCCGGACCTCGGGAGGGTGTGGGTCAGGACAGCTTGCGGGCGGCGGGCCCTGAGGAGGTGTTTTCCGGAACAACACCTTCAGGTCATCTCCCAGCTCAGCAGTCCACAGGTCTTTGTCTTCCTCACCGCTGGTGGGGGCTGGCTCAGGTTCAGGAGCGCTCTTGAGCCTGGTGTGATGGATCCAGGCGCGGATTCCAGCAACCTTGCAAGCGGTGTAGGAGGTCAGGAGGACTTGGTGAGGTCCGACCCACTTCTCAGTCAGAGGCTCCGGTCGCCACGTCCGCACGAAGACCCAATCTCCAATGGAAAAGTCGTGGACTGGAGCATCCAAGGGGACAGGAAGGTGGGAGAGTAGGTACCTGTTTAGAGAAGAGAGGACAGAGGTAAGAGAAGACAGCCTAGCTCTAAGGCTTTCGGAGCCCACCTCATGTAGGTGTTCAGCCTTCAAGGGGACCTGGGAAGAAGGAAAAGGTCTACCATAAAGAATCTCAAAAGGACTTAATTTTAACTTGCCCCTAGGGGCAGCCCTGACTCGAGTGAGAGCGAGTGGAAGAGCTTCTGGCCAGGGTAGGTTAGCTTGCTGACAGATCTTCGCCACTTGTCTCTTAAGGGTTTGGTTCATCCTTTCAACCTTGCCACTTGCTTCTGGGTGCCAGCTGGAGTGTAAGTCCCACCGGATCTGGAGGGCCCGAGAGACCTGTTGGGTGACCTTGGAGATGAAAGAACTCCCGTTGTCCGAAGAAATGCAGAGGGGCAGGCCGAAACGTGGGATGATGTCATGGAGGAGGGCTTGAATGACCTCTTTGGCAGTACAAGTATAGCAGGCGAAAGCTTCAGGCCACCCGCTGTAGCAATCCACAAACACCAACAGGTATTTGTACTTCTTACTGGAGGGCAATTCAGCAAAATCCACCTGCCATACCTGTCCTGGCTGTAGTCCTGCCCTGAGATGCCCCACTTCTGGCTTCTTCTGGATCTTGGGGTTGTTCTTTAGGCAGAGGAGGCATCGCTTACAGGCCCAGATAGACTGTTGGGCCATGCGTGGTCCAATGAAGAAGGATCTGAGGTGTTCCAGCATGGCATCATGACCCCAGTGGGTGCTTTTGTGAAGGCGGAAGGCCACTTCACGCATCAGGGGATCTGTGAGGAGCAGACGGCCTTGGCTGTCCTTCCACCAACCCCCATCCTGTGTCAGTCCTTCCTTCCTAGCAAACTCATCGTCCACAGTTCCATACAGAGGGAGGCTGGTGATGGTGGTGTCCGGGATGAGGGCTCCCTGGAAGGTGGGCGTTTGGTTGGCGGCCCCCTTAGCCGCGGCATCTGCTCTCCTGTTTCCCCTGGCAGCGTCCTGGTCTCCTGCCTGGTGTCCCCGACAGTGGATGACAGCAACGGCAGTGGGCTTGCAGACAGCATCCAGCAGCCTCAGGATTTCTGCCTGGTGCTTGACTGGGCTGCCTGCAGTGGTCAGCAGTCCCCTCTCCTTCCAGATGGCTCCGTGGGCATGCAGGACATTGAAGGCAAACTTAGAGTCTGTGTAGATGTTGACAGTCCTTCCTGCTGCCAGCTCCAGAGCTCTGGTGAGGGCGATGAGTTCTGCCTTTTTGGGCGGAGGTACCGGCTGGCAATGGCTCTGCCTCTATGGTGTCCCACAGAGTAACAACTGCATAGCCCGCCTTCCTCACGCCCTGATGAACACTGCTCGACCCATCAGTGTAGTATTCCAGGTCTGCCTGGGGAAGTGGTTGGTCCTTGAGATCCGGCCGGCTGGAGTAGACTTCTTCAATGGTGGCGATGCAATCATGTGGCTCCTGGTCGTCCCCTTCGGCTGAGTCGATGGGCATCAGGGTGGCTGGGTTGAGGCAGTTGGTGGTGGCCAGGGTGAGGTCTCCCTGGTCGATGAGCAAAGCCTGGTAGCGAGTGAGCCGTCCTGCTGACAGCCAGTTGGTCCCCTTAGCATCCAGGACTGCCAGGACGCTATGGGGCACATAGACAGTCATTGGTTGGCCCAGTGTCAGCTTCCGGGCTTCCTCAGCCAGCATAGCGGTGGCAGCCACGGCACGAAGACAGGCTGGCCACCCAAGGCTGGTGGGGTCCAGTCGCTTGGAGAAGTAGGCGACTGGCCTTTTGGTGTTGCCCAGAGGTTGGGTCAACACCCCCGCTGCCACCCCCCGGCGTTCGTGAACATAAAGGAAGAAGGGCTTGGTCATGTCAGGGAGTCCCAAGGCTGGTGCAGACATGAGGGCCTTTTTGATGGCATCGAAGGCTGTCCTGCATTCTGCGGTCCAGGTGAGGAAAGTCTCCGGTCCGGTGGTTGCCTCGTAAAGAGGCCTGGCAAGCAGTCCGAAGTTAGGCACCCAGATTCTGCAGAAGCCAGCCATGCCCAAAAAACCCCGCAGTTGCTTTTTGGTCTTGGGCTCTCGGACCTTACAGATGGCTTCCTTCCGCTCCGGTCCCAAAGCCCGCTGTCCTTGAGAGACATCAAACCCCAAGTAGCGCACAGTGTCCCTGCAGATTTGAGCTTTCTTTTTGGAGACCTTGAAGCCAGCCCCTCCCAAGAAGTTGAGGAGACTGATGGTAAGTCTTTCGCCGGTAGGTACATCCTCACAACAAAGCAGAAGATCGTCAATGTATTGGAGAAGGACCCCCTGGTCCCGATCCGGCCACCTGTCCAGCTCCGAAGCGAGGCTTTGGCTGAAGATCGTAGGAGAACAGGTGAAACCTTGCGGAAGAACCTGCCAGCAGAGCTGTACCTTCCTGGCCGAGTCCACATGCTCCCACTCAAAGGCAAATATTTCTTGGCTATCTACGTGTAGAGGGATAGAAAAAAATGCATCTTTTAAGTCCGGAACAGTAAAGCAAGAGCAGGAAGGAGGGATAGTGGAAAGAAGAGTATAGGGGTTAGGCACCACGGGATGAATGTCCACCACAACGGCATTGATGGCTCTGAGGTCCTGTACAAAGCGGTATTCATCTGAGTTGGGCTTCTTGACTGGCAGCACAGGTGTGTTGTAAGGGGAGGCGCACTCTCTCAGCAGAGAGTGCTTCAGGAAATTTTCAATGATGGGCTGGAGGCCCTTTTTGGCTTCGAGGGGGATGCGGTATTGGGGAATCCTAGGAGTCAGGTTTGACTGGTGTCAGGTGTCAGGTTTGAGGGCAATTTTGCCTGGTGTCAGGTTTGAGGGCAATTTTGACTGGAGCAACGTTCTTGGCCCTCCCTGGAATCCCATCGGCCCACACAACAGGGTCGACTTGTTCCAGAATGGCCAAAGGGATCAGGTCAGCCTCTGGGCTGGGCTGATGAAGCAGGAGAGCCTGTATCCTCCACCCCTCCTCCTCTGGGACAGCCAAGATGATCTTTTCTGGCCCAAAGGTGACCTGCGCCCTGATTTTACAAAGGATGTCTCGGCCCAGAAGGGGAACTGGACACTCAGGCATGTACAGGAACTCATGAGACAAGAGTCTTCCCTCCCACCTCACACTCCATGGGCTTGAGAAAAGACCTCTCTGCCTCTTTCCCTGAGACCCCCACTACCTGAGTCTTCCTAGCTCCCATGTCTGTTCCCCGAAACCCTTCGGTGACCACTGAATGGGTGGCCCCACTGTCTAGAAGGAAATCCACAGTTCTTTTTCCTAACTTCAATGGCACCAACGGGTCACTGGGGGCCAAGACGATCCGCTGCCCTAGTCACATGACCCGGCTCTCTGGTCCCTTATCCTTGAGATCGGGACATTCTCTCTTGAAGTGCCCCCTCTGCTGGCAGTAATAACAACGGAGTTCCCTTGGTGGTTCTCTTCCTTGCCCCCTGTCCCTCCAAACTGGCCTTTCTCTGTTCTCCCCAACTCCCCGTCCCCTGTCACGTTCTGCCAGTGCAGCCACCATACTGGTTGCTTGGGCCTGTGCTTGAGCCTGCCGGTCATCTTCTTCCTTCTGGGCCGCTGCATCCTCCCGGTTGTGGAATACCTTAAAAGCAATATTGATTAACTGGGAGATGGGCATACCTTCTCCCCCCTCCAGTTTCTGGAGTTTTAGCCGAATGTCCCTGCATGACCTGCCAATGAACAGGGAATTTAAAGCGGACGCATTTCGGGGGTCAGAGGGGTCAATGTGTGTCCACTGTTTTGCAGTGCGACATAACCGATCATAAAAATCAGAGGGGCTTTCCTCAGGAGTCTGTTTTATGTCATAGTATTTAGAAAGGTTTATAGGTCGAGGATAGACCAACGGCAGGCCAGCCAAGATGGCACGGTGGAAGGCCTTCAAAGACATCATACCAGCGTTGGTATTGTAGTCCCAGCCGGGGTCTTCCTTTGTTGGAAAAATAATTTCAGAATCTCTACCGTCATCTACGTCTGCCTTCATGATTTCAGCCTGAGCTGCGGCCAGTAGGCGGCGCTTCTCCTCTTGAGTAAGGAGAGAAGCCAAGAGAGTCATAACATCTGCCCAGGAGGGGCGATGGGTTAGGAAAATAGTTCTAAAAAGTTCGGTCATTTCCGAGGGGTCTTGGGAAAGTGATGCAGTTGTCTTCTTCCAGGTAATGAGGTCTGTTGTACTGAAAGGGACATGGATTAGGACCGGGTCTCCCCTTGCCCCGATCACCTCCCGTAGGGGGGCCATTACAGTGGCGGGGCGGGCCCGCAGGCTATTTTTGGTGATGAGGGGCTCAAAGGGATCCTCTGACGCTGGGGAAACCCTTCGAGGGGGGAGGGATGAAGTTTCTGATGAGGGAGTAGAAGGGGGACAGCTGAGGTTGGGTCTTTCGGGCGCTAGGGGGACTGGTGGGGTGGTCTGAGAAGCTGGGGGTGCTGAAGAGACGGGGGGGTCCTTGCAGGAGGCGCAGAGGGGAGTAATAGAGGGTGGAAAGTCTGAGAGGCGAGAGGGTCTGGGATCGGGAAGGGTGATCCTCTGGGTAGCGTGTATGGGAGATAGCCATTAAAAAATGGGGAGGGAAATTGAGAAGGAGAGGGAGAAAAGGATTGGAGAATGGGGGGGTTGGGAGGAGGAGAGAGAAGAGAGGATTGGGGGCTGAGAGGGAATGGGAGGTTGGGAAACGGAGGGGAGATGGGGCGAAAGGGTAGGGGGTTGGGAGAGTGAATCTGGGAGAGTGGGGATCCCGGGAAGCAGAGGTTCCCTTGAGGGGTCAATCTGGGAGTTCTGGATCGGTGCAAGACTCAGAACAGGAGGAGAAAGCCGGGGAGGAGGTGGGGCAAGGGATGGGGGTTGAGGTTGGTAAGGTGGGGGACAAGCAAATGTCTCCAGAAGTTCCTCTTCTGGTGGAGGCGGGAGGGGAAGTAGGTCTAGAGAGGAGCTTTTGAGGAGGGTAGGTTTGGAGCCCACGTCCCTGCATGGGAAGACTTGGACCCCCTCCCCCCTTCCACTCTCCCTCTGGCTTAAGGCCATGAACATTGCAGCATAAGCAAGTTGGGTCCACTTGCCCTCCCCATGGCAATGGCTCTGGAGTTTCAAAATGAGACTCTCATCCTCACTGCCATGTGGAGGCCAAGCGACTCCCCCTTCAAGGGCCACGAGGGGCCACTTACGCTTGCTGAGTTGGACCAACCTGGCCTGCACCATGTTTTTCGATGCAAACCCACCCCAATCGGCCAGGATCTTGCCCAATGGAGAATCCCTGGGGATGTCTGCTGGGGTGGGACACCCTAGGCGTGCTGAACAAGCACCCATTCTTGGCTCAACCCCTGCCCAGTACCTGACAGTTAACGGAGTAACGACTCACCCAACCGGCTAGGTGCCGCTCGTCCTTCCGAGAGTTCCCTTCACCAAGACTGAATGGCTGGCGTCCGTGGAATCCGCAGGTGCCCCGGGAACACAACCGTTCCCCTACCCCGCGATTCTTGAACCTGTAATCTTACAAGCCAGACTGTTCTCACACGTCCCCCGAGCGCCAGATGTTCCCGCGTTTCACCAGGAATTTGTTACCGAGCCCTGATCCGAAGTGCAATACCTCCAGGGCTCCTCCCACCTGGGTCTCAACAACGGGGCCGGTTCCCTTTTATTTTTACAGGGCGTCCCCTGTTTCACGTTGGCGCCTTTCCTTCGAGGAGCTAAAAATCTGCTTCCTCCTATCTGGCTCCTTTGTTCAGTACCCTGAATCAGATCTAGAGAGAGAAAGGGACTGCCAGAGAAATTTGGATGTGAAATGAGGTCAAATTGTTGGTCGGAGGGCCCTCCTTGCAGCCGTTTCTCTCCCCAACCTGTTCCAGAATATCTGGACCAAGGTCGCCGCTTGGAATTTTAGCCTAGAAATTGATCTTTGGAACTTCCAAGCAAGTCCCTTCGTGGTAAAGCCAAATTATGTTGTCGACCGCGTTTCTGGGGGATCGGGCCCCTTAAGAAGGGAGCCGATCCGGTCCTGAGGGAACGGACCTTGGCGAAGCCAAAAGAAGAATATAAGCCGCAATACAACCTGAAGCCTGAAATGAAGAAGGTCCGCCAAGTTGAAGGAAAATCCGCCAAGGAGTTTTTATTGAGCAATTCAGCTGAAAAGGACGCTAATAGCGATCATTCAATCTACTAGCGTAACATATGTTTCAAATAAAGCCATATTTATACAATGTTTCGGTCTGACAGCCCTTTGAATTTCCCGCCCCGCTCCCCCGCCCATCTGATCGCGGATAGGCTGAGAGGTTGAACGAGGCGGGCTTTCGTTTCCCGCCTCGCTCTGCTGGCCCAATGGGGAGCCGCTTTTTGTCCCCCCTCGGGCCAATCAGAGAGGAGGAGGCGGGAGCTATTGAAACAATGAAGTGACCGGATGGATTAATCCTAACCCGGCCGATTTCTAAAGGAATTAATGGCACCCATCAAGGGTGTCCGGGGTCCTGTCACGTTCTCAGATGCCTTGGGGTGTCAGACGGGAAGTGGTGATGGGTGGTGATGAGCCATCATTGACGGCCCCACAGGGTGCCTTCCTGCGGCGTCCTGGCCTGGGATATGACAATGTTTGCCCTGGGGGTGAGTCACCTTTAGGAATTTGGTGACTCGCCCTATATTGTCCATGCGGTCGGAATGAGATTGGATTAAACTGTGGCAGATTATCCTTTTGTTTTTTTTGGGAAGGGAGGTCTGGGTCATAGGGCTAGAGTTCATGTTGGGGTCATAATATTTCCCATTTGATCTCATGATTTGACAATTATATGGGATAGAATGAAAACTAAAATAAAGTTGGAACATAAACCCTGCTGGGAAGAATACATATTTTCCGGGGATCCCAAAGAGTACAAATACATATAGGCAGATAGATAGATTTCAAGGAAATAAAGGAGAATCCATAAAGGTGGGTGACATTGTATAAAGGGGAATCATGAATGATATAAGCAATAGAAAACATTTGATAAGGACGAAGTTCACATCATCTGGGGAACCCGTTATGGAAATTCATAACACAACAGTGGGTCATGAGAGTGTCCAAGTACATAGAATATGAAAATTCACAAATACATGAGGGAAAAAGAGTTCATCTGTGATGGGAGGAATTCGTAGAGATGGCATGGGGAAGAGGCACATGTGGGTTGCAGTCTTTGGAAGTATAGGATTTCATAAGTTCAGGGGTAGGTCTGGGGAAGAGTGTTCTTCTCCTTCATAAAATCATGAAAAGTATGAATGAAACGTGGAGGGCACCCGTCCGGGCATCCCCTGGCAGCTGTAGAGGATGAGGGTCCTTGGAGAACTATGTCTCCCCAGCGAGAGAGCGATCCCCCATCCCCAGGTCACAGAAAGGGGGTAGGTATCTCTTAAACCCATTCCGCGGGCCGCGGGGAGAGGAAAATCCGGGATAAGGCAGCAGCTTGGCTTGAAAGGAGCCGTCGGTCCCGTTTGACAGTCAGCTGTTGAGGTGCCGAAAACTGGACCGATTCCGGTTCTGCTGGTTGTCTTCGAGTCAGGAGCCTTAGAAAGGGTTAGGACTAAAAGAGGAGCGTTCTAGGGGTAATTTTGATAGAGATATGAGCCAATTTGTATCGTCCGCCATGTTAATCTATGGCGGAGAAACCTCAACCGGAGTTAAAAGGACGGGAGGGAGAGAGAGAGATTGCATGCAAAGGAGGGAGTCAGAGAAAAGATACAAAATAACCAGATAGAGAGTGTTATTGTTAAAATAAATGCTACTTTTATTGGGGGGATTTGTTACATAGTTCAGGGAAGGGGAAAGTGAAAATAAAAAAGATCTCTTAATAATAGTCTGCTGCGGTCCCGTTCCGTTCCTTTGGTGAGCAATCTATGGAACTCTCCGCTGCGTTTTCAAATCAATTTGAAAGCTGGGGTGGCGGTTATCAATCCCATAATTCAAATCTGATGGCAAGATGAGAAAATATGTTTTTAAGAGGTTGCTATTGTGTGCCTTCAAGTCAATTCCAACTTATGATACTTTCCAATCATGCACCTTCAGTTAATTGTTCCATTGTTGATTTATTCATTTATGTGGTAAGATTAGCAATTGGATGAAAAGCTACTCCCTACAGTCCTACACTGCTACAGAAGCTAACCAAAATTAACAGGAGGGCTCACCCGAAACAACACATTTTTTGCCTGAAATGAACTTATAGCTTTTATTGGAGGTGCTATTTCTGATCAGCAGAGAAGACAATAGTAAAGAGGCAAAATTTACTAGTTGTCTCAACTTCTATTGTGCCCTCTAGGAGCATGGATGGTTATACAAGCATAGTTGCTCCACTTTCAACAAGAATGAAAGGACACATTCCTACCAGTTCATGAACAGAAGCTGACTCGACCACTAATTTAAACTTTCTTTAGCTTGGGAAGACATAAGATAAAAGACAATTATGCAAAAAGAGACCAGGGGGATGGAAGGTTAGTGAGACTAGTGTTGAAGAAATATGATGTTGAAATCTCAAACAAAATACAATGAAGAACATTTAAAGAGATGTCATATCACTATTTAATACAAAAAGTTCAATTTAAATGCACCAAAAAGGTGCACCAAAACAGGTGAAAATTAACAATACAGACAACTCCCAATTTACAAACAAAATAGGTTCTGTAGGTTTGTTCTTAAGTTTAATTTGTATGTAAGTCAGAACAGGTACATTTTTTAAGTGTACCTCCAGCCAAAAATCTATATTTTTAGCTGTGTATAGCATAGGGAAGGGTTAACACCCCTGTGGCACTTGTTTTTCTGTCTGTGCCCCTGTTCAGAAGATTTAAGGTCACTTTCCATCCCTGTGATAATTAGATTTTGAAAAATTTGGCTTGTGGAAAGGATTGGTGATAAAGTTTCAGTGCAGACACCTTTTCCCCATGATAACTTTTGCAGAAATGAATTTCCCTTCCAAGGGGTAGATTTCCCTCACTTCCTGTTGCCTCACCCCATTCTTGAGTCATTTGTGTAAGTCGGATGTTTGTAACTCAAAAGCTGCCTGTACAGATAAATAACTCCCACCTAAACATTAGAAAAAATCCTTGGCAGCAGTAGAATACACTGCCTCACCCCTGTTCTTTACTATGAGCCCTTAACTGTGAGTCGTGGTTAAAAGAGGATAGCAAATCTCACTCCAAGTCCCAAAATGCTTTCAATGTAATGTTTTCAACATGCATCACATTTTTAAAGAGAAAAATCCTTTCATGTTGCACAATGATAGTGCTATTATTCCACTTTAATTGTCCAATGGAATCCTAGAATTGACAGTTTAGGGAAGGATATTATTCATTAGGCTTGCACAATTTGTCTGGAGGATGATCAGTTTTTGGTATTTGAATTTCATTGGGCACCCAGATCCATTTTCGGGAGTCTCCCAAAAAAATTGGCTAATGGAAATATCTGTTTTCAGCTAAGCAGGCAAAAGATCCAGGAAGATCCAGCCAATTGGCGGCAATGGGGAACTTACAAGGGTCCCCTTTCCGTTCCTGGGACCCTTTCCTTTCTGCCTTTCAAGGGAACCTGAGTTTGAGCAACAGGGTTAAGAAAGCACCCTTCCTGGAACCCTTTCCTTTCTTGCCTTCGAAATATGACAGCTGAGCCCTTGCCATTATGGCTGTCTGAACAAGCCAGACAAGCCGGATTGGCCGAAGGGAACCAACAAACCCGAATCCGTGCACAAGCCTATTATTCATGTCCAGCCATAAGGCTCTACTGCCTCACAAATTCCAAACCCCAGAATACCATAGGATGAAGCCAAGACAATTAAAATAACTCATTGTACTTGATTTGGGTGATGTGAAAGAGCCTTGTTTGGGGAAGGCTACACAACAACATCAGCTTTGGGTTGTTGTATGTCTTTCGGGCTGTATGGCCATGTTCCAGAAGTATTCTCTCCTGACGTTTCGCCCACATCTATGGCAGGCATCCTCAGAGGTTGTTTCATGCTGCAGACAAACTGATCACAACACTATGCGGAGATGGCATGACAAACCAGTCAAGAAAGGGAAATCGCAGCATTCAGATCTTGTCTAAAATTGGGGTATTTTTTTACTAAGCCTGTATTTAATTTTATATACAATTGCATTGACATGGTAACTGGAGGATGATATACAAACCTTCTATTTGTGGATTCCATTTACTAACTCCTTACACAGCTGTTGTTCATTTCAGTTGTGCAATATGAAGACAATAATAATAGCCTACTTCATAAGATTTCATAAAAATTACTGAGAATGCATACATGAAATGCTTTGAACATTTTTAAATGTGCTGTGTAAATATCAAGCATTAAGTGCTTTTAGGCCTTTCCAAGTTGGGATTCTGAATAGAGTTCTCTATTAGACTCTCAGTGTTAGTCCTCCAGGAAACAACATGGGGAGAAAGAAGTGTGTCTTTCCAAAAATATACACATTGGTTATGACCTTGATAGTTTGGTGCTCGGAAGGAGTCCATAGAGATGCTTGTGTGATTGGATGCATTTACTTTAAAGATGAGCTATTCATCACGTGGCTCCAAATGTGTTCTGACATGCACAAACAGAGAGAGAAGGGAAAGTGTTTTGTTTATAGGCATCTGTTGCATATTAATAAAGAACATTTATAGAACATTTTAGAAAAACCTGGGACAGTTGCATTAACCATAGTTAGAAATACATTAACATTCTAATAATATATTTCCTTTCACTTGCATCTCACTGTGTTTTAAGATTTTTTCTTGAGTTTTTTTTTTGTTTACAGTTTGACATTCTCCCCTTTATCCCCTTTTCTTGTTTTCTTAACTGTATCCTGTTGTAATATTCCCCTTGGAAGGTCTTTTATAGAGTATTTTTACACACATTTTGAAAACTTCCTTCCTGACTCTTGCATCCTCTCTTTAGATGTCAACAATAGAGATAATGATCCTTTGCTAAACTTCACTGGGAAATGCATAAGACTTTTACAGCTTTCATACATGTTGAAGCCAAGTTGTTTATCTGTGGTATATATAAAACTTTATAACTGTTACAAACAATACCTTACTGTTAGAAACCAACAAAGAGGGACTCATACACATTTGAGGAAAGTTTTTACAAAATTGTCAGCATTTTCAGATTTGTTTTCTCAACTGAAAACTGGATTTGAATGACAGTTCCAACACTTATCACACTGGGCATGCAATCGGGTTTGTATTCCATTGATACTAAACACTTGATTTTCACCATTTTCCACTGAGACATCTTTATTATTATTCAAGATTTATAAGACTTTATCACATGAACCCACTATTCCATTGCTATCACATTATCATTGATAGTGGATATATATTGGACAGAGCATCTTTGATATTCCACCTCTCTTCAATCATGCAATTGTATCGATTTGACAATCCGTAGTGCCGTAATCATGCTTATGCACACTCATAATCCTGCGTTCCTGCATTAGCAATGGTCCTTAATTTTTTTAGTTTATATTTTTATCACAATTGTGCAATTCTAGCATTTGAAAACAGCAAAGGAAAATATAATTATGAACTATAAAATCATATGAAAATGGCCAGCTTGGGAATACCAGGGGGAAGGGGGAAGATGGGGAGAGAAGTATCTCACCACTTGACATCACTTCACTGCCTACATGCTGCCACAGAAGAGAAAAGGACCCATCACTCCAAGGTAAGTGACAAGATTGGGAAAAGTTGATGGATTTTACTTATTAATAGCTTGGGACATAGAATCATGGAGAAGGTGCAGTCCGTAGTAGTTAGGTAGAAAAATGCTATATTAAATAGGAATGCATTGCTTATATCTCCAGTGAATGGAAAAACACAATTCTAATGCACATGCGTTCACAGTGCATGTTGTAGCCTAGTCGCCTACTTGATCCCCTTTTCACTCAAACACCACATAGATGAACAAGAATTGTAAGTTTATTAAGAAAAGTGTATATAATATAAAAACAGTTTCGAAATACATCCATGAGTTAGATTTTCAGAAGCTTAACAAAAAGCAATAACCAACTCTGAATAGGAATTCCAAAAATCACTTAAAGCAAAAGCAAGAACTGTAATCCAAGGGTTGTTGCACTTAAACTAGAATTATATCCAAAGGCTTGAAAGCATGAACATAATCATAATCCAAAATCTTGATACTTGAACTTGACTATAATCCCAAAGGCTTGAAACTTGTAACAAGATTTATAATCCAAACAGAAGGCATGGAACTTAATCAGAAAAACAAGATACAAACTCAAGAACAGAACTCCTAACTCAGATTTCCCATGACAGGCAACTTGACACATGAAAATCCACTGTTAATCTCTGCATCTAACGTTGACTCCAATTCCTTAAAATTACTCTCTCTGGCTCACGGCATCACTCTTTCTCACACCTGGGTTCCCTTTGTTTATCTTTCAGTCTCTGGGAACACTTAATTTGTCTCTGTTTCGCGTTATCCAAAACAGCATCACCAACAACAATTCCCTGCTTCGGGTTTAAAAAAGGTTTCCAGTTACCTGGGTCTAAGGAATTACTTCAGGTGCCCAATGGACCCTTTACTAAGGGTGCATCTACACTATAAAACATAGTTGACCCTCCACATTTAGTTTTGGCATTTGCTGTTTTGATTATTCTTGGTTGTGATTTAAAATGTTCTCTTTAGGAAACTCCAGTTCCTTCAGTGCAACTCTGTGACCAGCTTCTTCGAAATATTGATAGGGTGATGCTGGAAGATCTAGAGATAGCTAAAGAGGTGTTCTTTCAAGTGAGAATTAGCACTTTTAAAAAGTTTGTGAGTGTCCTGTGCCCTGAACTCCAGCAAATGTGGAGGGTTGGCTATAATGTAGTTTTGACACTCCTTTAACTGCCATGGCTTAGTGCTTTGAAATCCAGGAATTTATAGTTTGGTGAGACACCAGCACTCTTTGGCAGAGAAGGCTAAAGGTCTTCTAAAACAAGAACTCCCATGATTCTATAGCATTTACTCACGACAGTTAAAGTGGTGTCAGACTGCATTAATTTAACACTGTAAATGCACGCTAAGTGTAACTTTTCTCTTAAAAGAAAGATACCACTCTCCATATCAGAAAGCGTTTTTAAGAAATACCTTTCTTTTATCACTGGCCTTCTGTGTGACATCAATGAAGGAAGAAGATTGCTATTTACATATTTTAAGTCCATTGGGTCCTTAGACATGTGACTGCATTGCTCTTTGGATTGCAGCCAGCATGTCAGAACATCACTGCACGCATGGATGCATTTTGGTTAAGTAGCTATTAACTCTGTGAACTTTACAGAGAAAAATATAATTGAATCTGAACTGATTATATAACCTGCTTCCTTTTTCAGATGTATCTAATGAATATTCAAGAAACAAATATTAATCCTTTAACTATACATATGCAAATGGTATACCCTCAGGATCTTGCTATTTTCACATCACAGCTAAAGGAAAATAGTTATTTCAAATCTCATCATTCTAACTTGCAGTTGGAAAAATTAATTCAAAATTTCTTTCATAATATGGATACTAGAAGTGAAGGTACATTGGAATAGGGTTTATTCATTAAACTGTCCCATGCCCTGTCCCATCCCCGTCACCGGCCTCCACCCCCTGTGCCTTCCCAGTCAGGCTGATGTTGACAAAGGTGTCCGGTAATAGCCAGGTACTCTCTGTGGCCATTTAGCAGCAGTGGGTGGGAATCTACTATTTATCTCAGGGCGGTTCCACACAGGGCTTTAACCCTCACCCAATAGGGTTTCTTAAACCCGATTGGGCCTGGGTTGAAGTCCACACACCCCCTCCCAACATCCACACTTTCCTGAGGGCGGGGTGGGGGGTATCCAGATGCCTTGCCAGACTTTCTGGCAGGGCACCAAGACAGAAAACAAGACCTTGCTATCATTCCCCCTTCTTCAGAGCTCTCTTGATGCATAGAAATAACGCACCAGGAGAAAGAGGGCCAGAAGCTATTTTCCTCCCGCCACCCTTCTCCTGGCGTGTCATTTCTACCAAAATCCATGAATGGCCAAGTTCCATTATATACAGTAGTGTAGTAAAATAGTATATAAAATTGCAAAAATCAATATTTTCTTTATTTACATGTTATCAAGCTGTGGATGGGTGAACCCATGGATGCAGAGTATGTGGATTCAGAGACCTGATTGTATATGTGTCAAACAATGTGTCCCCAGAGTTAGTTTGCTATCATCAAGTATGGTAGACAATGTTGTTCAGTCCAAATTTAAAGTAAGCTGAACTGCCATCCTGGGAGGTTGTGTATTTTGTCTTCTAATCAGGCAGTAAAATGTCTTAGGGTGGCCATAAAGAAGATATTAAGAAACCAACCAGGAACATAATACTGAAACTTGTCTTATATTTGATCATACAAAATAGAATATTGCTACAAAGTTGGCAGATGTAACAATAAAAATTTATTTCCCAACTTGCATGACATAAATGCACCCATTAAACTGTCCCTTGTTAGCTAAGAAAATAGAGAATGGAGCACTACTCCTACATTGATTCCAAGTGTCTCCTTGACTTCTTTGATTTTTGTTTTTACTACAGAAAAAATGACATATTACACCGATGCATGCAGAGAATGGGATGGTTTCATTATTGAACTACAGCTTCCAGAATCCTGTAGCCTCCATGGAAAGGATCATGCTGGATGGGTGATCCTGGGACAAAGTGACTTCCTGAATTTCTAGATAAGAAATTGATATTTCACACAAACATACCCTTCAACAACCCGAGCTACTAGGCCTATCCATCTGATACAGTCTAACTGAAATTTCATGTAATTTTAATACTTTTTCTGGTATTCAGATAGAGAGACAAATCCCAAAATCAGCACTGCTATAAAAAAAGATAATATGGTTTTATTTAGTGACATGGGTTCAAAACATGTTCCTCCACCTTTTTCCAACACAAATTAATGGATGCAATACTAGCTAAATTTGACAGTTGCAGGTGACAATATGTAAGAAATATAGGACTCAGACCTTTAACCATATTGTGTACATAATATCAGTGTAGGAAGTGGCGAAAGAAGTCCACCGTGTTCTTCTTGCTCACTCATATATACAATACGGCCCCTATACTGTATCTTCAGGGAATATGTTCCTGGCTTTCAAGTGGACACGTGAAACTGTGGGTCAAAGTAAACCCAATTGAAATAAAGGATTTCTGGCCCAAGAATATCATGGAGTCATGCTGGAAAACCCAGAAAAGTCCAGAGAGGACATATGGATAAATGAAACCATGAATACTGGTTCTGCAGATATGGGGGTTGTATTACATTATGTTGACCCATCCCGTGATTTTATAAAGGAAGGCTCCCTTCTTGGGTTGAAACATCTGGAAATGGGTCTGATGCAAAAATGCATGAGACACCTAAAAACCCGTGGTAGAATTTTGACCTTTCTTGGAAATATAATGTAACCTTCCCTCCTTAGTAAATGGAGATTTGAGAAATGTCTGTTATCCTACAACTGGCCGACTTGTGGCTCTCCAGATGTTCTTGAACTACAGCTCCTATCATCCCCCATAGACTGTCAAAATACAGTAGGTCATGTGAGAGCTTCAGTTCAACAGCCTCTGGAGTTCTACAAATTGATGTGCCTGCTTTAAGCACTGAACAATCTGAAGAACCATGAACAAATGTTCATAATTTCCAACATAATTATTCCTATGGGTGAAACCAAGGCAAAGAGCATTTGGCCCAAAAGAAATTGTTTTCTTTGGTTCAATTCTCCTTTGATCTGTGTCAGTTGTTGTTCTCTCCCCCCTTTTATCAGCTACCTCATGGTATTTCAAAACCTTCAATACTCCAGATGTGTAAGTATATTTTATGATATTTTAATCCCATTGTGGTATTCATGGATCACCCTAGCTAATCTCCAGAATTTTTCTTCCTTTTCAAGTGCTCTGATAATGTTTAATATATTGGAGTTTTTCTTACAGAAGATGAGAACATTTGGAGACAGGCATCTCCGTGTCTTAATTCATATTCATCTTATTCCTGTGATCTTGTTCTAATTGGCTAAATGGCCTTGGAAGCAAGCCTGGCTGGATGCCATAAATTCTTACCCTAGGCCTCCAGTTTACCTCCCTGGAAGGACAAATATAATTCTTCGGCCAGAAGGGGATCATAACTGTTAATAGAACAGTCGCTACATTTTGAACAGCAAATCTGAAACATATTTAGGATCATACTGGAAAATTGTAATTAATGATAGGAAAACAGATCTACTAGCTCGACCAGATAACCAAACATGCAAAAAGAAAACATAATAGTAATGGAGGGTGTCAACTACTCTTATATTTGTCAAAAAACAAACTTTGCCAGTAGTACAAAGTCCAACAAATTCGTCACTTGCCTTGCAGACAATTTAATTGTCCAGAAGGTAGAAGAGGCAACAAGGGGATCAGCTATTCTGGATCTGATCCTAACCAACAGTGAGGATCTAGTCAATGGAATGGAAGTGGTGGGATCCTTAGGTGGAAATGACCATTTGCTCCTGGAGTTTGCAATACAAACGAAGAGTGAGACTAAGGGCCCTTCCATACAGCCATATAAAATCAAGATTATCTGCTTTGAACTGGATTATATGGCAATATAGATTTATATAATCCAGTTCAAAGCAGATAATGTGGATTATCTGCTTTGATCATCTGGATTGTATGGCATTGTAGAAGGGGCCTGAGATGTGCCTCCATTTCAGAGAGCATAATCAACAACACAAACATCTATTACAAAAATCTATTACGAAATCTCTTATTTGCTTCAGAATCTTTAAGAACTAAAGTATTATTATGTTCATCTCTCTCTCTCTCTCTCTCTCTCTTTTTCTGTGTGGGTCTACTAGCCATCATTTTGGGACTCATATATCCGTATGTGCCAAAATGTATTTGAAAAGTCAAACTGGTAGATTATAGATACACTGCATTGCAAATATGTTGTGCAGTTTTCAAGTGTATGCCTTTCTTCGCCAGTCACACCTTTTGTGCCGTCGCGCCTGGGGCTGTAAACTCTTAGTGAAAGAGGCATGGACGTGACATCTTTCCCCAGGGGATTGCTTCTTGCCCTCCTTTAGGGAAACTGGAACTCCCAAGGACCAAAACACTGTAGTTAACTCAAAAACTGGGTTTATTCTTCACAAAGGGGGTAAAAGAAAATATACATTACAGTCTTTGATTGTTTAAGTCCATGAAGCTTGTCCAGATCCCTCTTTCTCTGGCTGTGAATGCCGGAGCAAACTCAGCCTCAGTCCAATGACCTATATCTGAAGACAAGAGTCTTCCTCTGTTGCCAAAGGACTGATGTGAAGGCGCTTGAGACTCCTCAACGTTGTTCAGGTTGGCCCTGAACATGAAGTGTGAGTCCCAAGGGTAAGAACCTCAGAATTGGTGCTGAGAGGTAACTTTTGAAGGGCTTTTTGAGCCAAGCCTCTCTTTCACGTCCATCCGATAGAGTGGAATGAAAAGGAGGAAACACAGTCCTACTCCAGGAAGAGGTGGAGCCAAACAGTTTTGCTGAGTGAGCAATATAACAGGTACAAACAACATTGATTGACAGATATAAATAACCAATCCAACTACATTTACAGGGTAAGGGCAAAATCAGGCATGATACAGCAATTCAAATCTTGAAACTTATAGTTTGACATATAGATGGCGCCACTCGCGCCGTCACACCTTTCATTAAAAGCAGATGGGACATCCAAGCATCCCTTGTGGTAGTCTGCCATGCAGAAACAAATCACATGTGTCAAAACTAAAGAGCCACAAAAATATGACAACTGAGTTTTCCATAGAGGCAATAAACTTCTAAACCAGTGGTTCTCAACCTTTTTTTTAATCAGGGACCACTTGACCAGGGACTTTGACTAGAGACCACTTTCCAATATTAGTGCCAAAAGGGTTATGAATCAATTTTTGGTTAACTTTAGATTCGATTTGGTTATTTGGGGGTGCTGATTCAGAAAATTGCATTGGATAGACCACAACAGCTCTAGTTTCTGATATAGAACATATGCCATCGAGTAGTCATCATCTGCTTGCCCACCAAAAACCATATTTAATAGTCTAGAGCTGATATGGTCTATCCAATGCAACTTTCTGAATCAGCACCCCAAATAATCATAGAACAGGCATAAAACTGAAGACACCAAGGCACCCCCCTTCCAGGCGCCACATGGAATAGCTCTGCTCAGGAGGAGGGGGGAGGAGGAGAAGCAGCAGTCAGGAGGTTTCTTGTCCGCCTTTTGTAGATAGCCAGCTTCTCCCCTCCTGACATCCCTGTTGCCTCAACACTGTAAGAGGGTTTTGTGAGACCGGTCACTCTCGTTGCAACAGTGCAGTAACAGTGACACCACGGACCATGTTTTAGTTCTTGGGGACCACACATTGGGTACCACTGTTCTAAACCAATTGGCAGAGCCAAACTTCAATAACCAGGTCCTTGGCCGTTTTGAGACTTACATGAGCCTCTGCTTTCAGTGAAGATGGATAGATTCTTATATATCAATAAAACAGAATAACTATAATATCAGAATAATGTTTTCCAAAAAATGAGATGCATTTACTGTAACACAAAATTGCCCTCCTTGTGATTTTTCCTTCCAGATAACAGTTGATAAACAGATCTTTTTCATTGCATGTAAAGAGTGTCCATTAGTGATGAAGAAACTTCAAGGGTAACATACCAAAATGTAATTATTTGTGTAGAAATCACAGCCTTATCAATAAATAATTAAGCATTTGGCCATGAACATAGAACCAGAACCAGGCACAATTAAGTATTTGAGCATATGCACATATTATCTCTCTTAAAGGTCAAAAAAATCTAAACCCTTGCCTTTCATACATTCCATGTTTCTGCCTATTTTTCATTACACAGAGATAGATGGATAAATCTTGCCACATGAGAAATTATGTTTACGCATAGGTAAAGGTAAAGGTTTCCCCTGATGATAAGTCTAGTCATGTCTGACTCTGTGGGTTAGTGCTCATCCCCATTTCTAAGCCAAAGAGACGGTGTTGTTCATAGACACCTCCTAGGTCATGTGGCCGGCATGACTGCATGGAGCGCTGTTACCTTCCTGCCAGAGCAGTACCTATTGGTCTTCTCACTTTTGCATGTTTTCGAACTGGTAGGTTGGCAGAAACTGGGACTAGCAGCAGAAGCTCACCTCGCTCCCTGGATTCGAACAATCGACCTTTTGGTCAGCAAGTTCAGAAGCTCAGCAGTGTAAATCGCTGCACCACCGGGGGCATAGTTTACCCATGGACAGATGCATTTATGGTTTGGCAGTAACAAAACAAGTGATTAAGCTTTCTGGGGGGCATGATAATATGCAGTGAAGTTTTATGTGTCAAATAGTAAGAGAGCATCCCACAAGACTTCAAAGTGAACAAATGTATTATGGTGTAACTTTTAATGGGCTCGCATTATAAAATGCAGGAAGTGGTCACATAAATAGTCAGGTATATACCCTTGGAGTAGAGAAAAAGCAAGTTGTTGCTGTTATTGTAAGATGAGGTCAAAAAGCCAAGCATTTAAAGAGCACTCAATGCTATGCAGAATTTAATAACATTATTTTTAAAAAATACGGTTCGCATGGGTGTGACTCAATTCTGACTAGCAGGAACTGTTGAAAAGACATTGCGTGATCAATAGTGTGCATCAGTGATAAATACCCCAAAAGGGACAATTACTGTTGTAGTAAGGAAGCCACTCCCAGAACTTGTTGATCTATAGAATATTTGAAGTATTTATGTTCACTTATGCTTCTCTGAGGAGCCCCGGTGGCGAAGTGTGTTAAAGCACTGAGCTGCTGAACTTGTAGACCAAAAGGTCGCAAGTTCAAATCCCAGGAGCAGAGTGAGCGCCCGCTGTTAGCTCCAGCTTCTGCCAACCTAGCAGTTCAAAAACACGCCATTGTGAGTAGATCAATAGGTACCGCTCCGGCAGGAAGATAACAGTGCTCCATGTAGTCATGCCGGCCACATGACCATGGAGGTGTCTACAGACAATGCCAGCCCTTGGGCTTAGAAATGGAGATGAGCACCAACCTCCAGAGTCAGACATGAATGGACTTAACGTCAGGGGAAACCTTTACCTTTACCTATGCTTCTCTGGCTTGGTTGTTTCCTTTCACATGTTAATAATGTAAGTTTTGAATTAAAAGTTTGCTGAAAGATGTCAAACTTTTTTTTTCTTTTGTGGCAGAAGAACCTATCTTGCCCCGATTCTTTCTATAGGCCCTTCCACACAGCCATATAACCCAGACTATCAAGGCAGAATAACCCACAATTTCTGCTTTGAACTGAATCCACACTGCCCTCCAGTTCAAAGCAGATAATGTGGGATTTTATTCAGTTGTGTGGAGGTGGCCCATGTTATTTTTTAACTTCTGGAACCGAAATTTTCTCTTAAAGAAGTAAAGCCGTAGACTACAGTCAGTACTCCGTATCCACCAATTCTGTAGATATGGATTCAACTGTTCACAAGTTCAAGATATTGTGGGGAAGGGGGACAAAAAAGCAAACTTTGACATTGAGCCATGGCAGTCAAGTGGGATCATAGAATCATAGAATCGTAGAGTTGGAAGAGACCTCACGGGCCATCCAGTCCAATCCCCTGCAAGAAGCAGGAAAATCTCATTCAAACTGCATTCATATAGATACACACCCAGTGAAGTGATAGTACACACACACAGCAAGAGACCTGCCTACCTAGTTGACTGCTTCATATCTTTTAGAGTCTTTAATACTGGGTGACTTTAGACAAGTCACACTTTCTCAACCTCAGAAGGCGGCAAGGGCAAACACTCCCTGACTTAATTCTTCCTTGATCGGTTTGCCATAAATCAAAACCGAAACTTTGTTATTTTTCCCAGCACAAGCTGACACAGCTGTTCTCTCTAGAATTATTCAAAAGGGGCATCCTTTGTTTTGGAAAGAAACTGTGCTTCCCTTTCAGGTAACTGGTAATCAGAAAGGTCATTGCAATTATTGTTTGGCTTGTGACTCATCTAGTTGGTGGACCAGTTTTTCTTCCAGAGTGAGCCGTCTTTCTGAACAAAAAAAGAGATTTTGGTTTCAGTTAGGTGCCACTTCTGTGAAACTTGCTTTAAAACTGTTCTGCTTAGTAGATTCTCTGGCACATTCACCTTTGGAACCTGTCTCTCCATGTTGATTCAAATTGCATTTTGGCACATATCTTTTCCCAAAGGGCAGCTGTGTTTTGGCTGCTAGGCTAAGCCAATCGCCCGTTAATAGTCAGGGATGATTGGCCAACCTTTCCTTAATGGGAGAAAATTTCTGAGGATCTTTTTTCTAAATGACTTGCAGAGCTGAATG
The DNA here is from genome assembly GCF_035594765.1 of Anolis carolinensis. Taxonomy (NCBI): domain Eukaryota; kingdom Metazoa; phylum Chordata; class Lepidosauria; order Squamata; family Anolidae; genus Anolis; species Anolis carolinensis. The sequence continues at coordinate 75,537,576 of NC_085845.1, forward strand.
ACTTGCAGACTTGCAGAATGAGATGCAAAGCCAGCCAGAGTTCTGCCAGTGAATGAACATGATGCAAAAGGAATATACAGGTATGGCTTACATTACAAAACCTTGTCAATTAAGCTCATTTTTACAGTTTTTTTTAAACCCCCACTCAGTCTGTTTTTTGTTCCTTATCCTCTGTCAAGTTGGAAAGGTTTGGATGGGTTTTTAAAATATATATTATTGGCATTTGGAGGATAAAAAAGGAGGGCAGGAGAAACACAGGCTTTTGGTGCTGGATTGCAGCACTGTCTGTAGTAAACAATGCAGCAAAGCATGAGCTGGGGAAAAGCAGGATTCTGCTGTGACTAAGGGAAGTTGTACACAGATACTATAATTCAGTTTGCAAATTGATCTCAGGACTTACACAAAGACCCCAAGAACTGGTTTGAAGCTGGGACAATGACCACAATATCCGGGAACCACACCCAAAAATCGCAGTATCTGCAGCTAGCCAGTCACTGAGATGCACTGATGCGCATATCCATGTTCATCTGGGATCATCACTGGACCCTGGCAGGGCAAAGGAAATGCAGAAAGTGAGAGTTCCTATGAGAATTATATAGTTTCCCTCCCAGGGGAGTAACTGTTTATCTTCCGGTCAGCTGTGTTTCAGCATTTTTAAAGTGCTGACAGGTGCTCTACATTTTCTGGCCCAAGTTTTGAGCCCTGCATAGATCATACTCTGATTGGCTACAGTGCATCTGGCTTGATCTGTACTTTCCGACTTGATGTGCGCTGCAACATGCATTGGCAGTGTGCATTTTGTCAACACTTCTCTCTCAAGTGGATTTCAACGTGCATTATAGTATCTGTGTAGAACTACCCCAAGCCTACTCCAACTGTATGTATCTGCCTACAACAGTTCAAGGTAAGCTTCCCACCACCAATTCCTTCTTGGGGATATGTGAACAACAAAACAGAGAGAAAAGAGGAAAGCAGATATGGCCACATCACTATCCACTTCCCAGCATATTAAAAAAGCATTAATTGGAAAATGTGGTCTCATGCAAGGCTTAGTGGGCCTGGTTGCTGTATTTCACGTGTTCATCATGTAAGTATTGGGTAAAACATTTGTTGAAACATGTCAAACTTGTCCTTTTTCTCTCACCTTGGGTGTGCACACATGTGTGTATGAACCTTTATCTGTTTTTTCTGTATTTTTTGTTATTTTCTATTAAAAGAAATAATGCCCAAGAATATATCTGCTTAATTAAGTGAAGCATATTTTATACTTAAATTTGTTGTTGTTACTATCACTCCAAAAATCCATCGGCCATAATGTGAATAATGCAGCCCAAGAGTGATTTTTTCCAAGTTTCATTTTGTATAAGTACAGGCCTTGGAGATCAATAGATCCTCTCCTTGCATTGTTCCTCCTTGTTTCTCTCCTCAACTGAGACATAGATACATTACATAATGATTGCAATGTAGCTGTTATTTTGAAAAGAGAATATCACAATTATTTACTTGATATATTTAGTGTTGTCTGTTTCCTTCTAAGGGCACTTCCAAACAGCACCAAAATCCGCATTTTAAATCTAAGACGAAAAATCCCGGGATCTGACATCAGGTCCACACACAGACCTGTCAGTCCCAGGATATGGTCACTCTCTGTCCTCACAGCCTTCTTTTGAAGTGGCTCAAGGTGGAGGGCAGGCAGGAGACATCTGGTGGAAGTTTTTTTATATATAAACAAGCCCTCTGTTAGATGCTGGACTGTATATGTGCACATGTAAATATCTTAATATAAATACAACCAGGTTCACATGGTTGGATCCTTCTCTTCCCTCAATTATTAATTCAACCTCTACTTAAGATTATAAAGTGTAAAATAAAAAGTTTAAGAGAGTTCTAACTGCTTTCAATTTGTGCTTCCCTTTAACTACCTGTGCATCCATTTGACAGTCCGATCAGCTTATCAGCTGTTTCGGACTTTTAAAAAGTGCATGTGCAGTGGAGCAGTCTACACAGGGGTGAGGAAAAGAAAGCATGTGTTTTTCATGACTGCAGAAATATACAGTCAAGCAAAGGCGCACATTTTGGGGGCAGAATCAGATTTTAAGCACATCTTTTTAACATGTGCTTTTTACCTTTTAACTCAGTCCCTCCCGTAGCCAAACATTGCTAATTTAAGCTTTGTTTAATATTATAAGAAAGAAATGGTTGCAGAGAGTTCCAATTGCTTTCCAATTGTGCTTCCCTTTAGCCACCTATGTGTCTGTGGCTCATGAAAGGGGGCAGAATCAGGATTTAAGCACACCTTTTCAACGTGCTTTTCAGCTGTTGACCTGATTCCACCCATACTTTCTCCAAACTTCATTTAGCCACACATACCCCTTTTATTCCAGTTATTTCCAGGATTTACTACATGCATAGAAGGGCCCTCAGTGGGTTTTATGGCTGGGCGGATTTAAAAAAATATTTTTGACCATGGTTGAATTCAGGGATATGGAATTCATGGATATGGAGTGGCAACTCTATTGTTTATAAAATGGATGAAAGCACCCGACATTCAAGTGTTTGCAGTATGATCCTTGTGTTTATAGGGGATACCAGAAACCATGGATAATAGCAAAACCTATATTTTGATTGTATTTAGGCTGGAGGTATTCTATAGAATCCACAAGTACTCCTCGGGTGAAGGGGGGATTTTATTTGGAAGCATGGATAAGTGAAACTGTGGATATGGATTCCGTGGGTAAGGGAATTATACTATGATCACGATAGACTATAAATCTTTCCTGTCCTCTCTCTAGAATAATAATAATAATAATAATAATAATAATAATAATAATAATAATAATAATAATAATTCCAGACTGACAAAGTTCTGGAACACAACACACCAGACATCACAGTTGTGGAAAAGAAAAAGGTTTGGATCATTGATGTTGCCATCCCAGGTGACAGTCGCATTGATGAAAAACAACAGGAAAAACTCAGCCGCTATCAGGACCTCAAGATAGAACTTCAAAGACTCTGGCAGAAACCAGTGCAGGTGGTCCCGGTGGTGATGGGCACACTGGGTGCCGTGCCAAAAGATCTCAGCCGGCATTTGGAAACAACAGACATTGACAAAATTACGATCTGCCAACTGCAAAAGGCCACCCTACTGGGATCTGCACACATCATCCGAAAATACATCACACAGTCCTAGACACTTGGGAAGTGTTCGACTTGTGATTTTGTGATATGAAATCCAGTATGTCTATCTTGTTTGCTGTGTCATACAATAAAATAATAATAAATTTATTTTTGTATGCCGCCTCCATTTCCCCAGCAGGGGAATTGGGGCGGCTCACACAGGGAACAAGCCCAATATAATCACATAAAATCATAAAATAACAATTTAGACATCAGACAACACAATTTAAAAACAATTTAAACAAGTCATAGTTAAAATCGATATAGTTAAAATGTTAAACAATCATCCAGGCATTAAAGGTCCAATATAGGATAACATCTGGGCGAAGTCACTTACCCAATGTTTTGAGAAATGCCCTGCTCTTACAAATCAAATCTATCTTCAGACTCACATAGTAAAGACAGATAAAAGATCTGAATGGAAGGGATGAGTGTTGCTCACAAGGGAAAGATCCCTCCTGGGCATGGCTTGGCTGTTATCGGACCTCTGCATACAGGCAAATGCACTCAACATACTTGTCTGGGAGATGCATGACAGGTCGGGTGCGGCCGACGGCTGCTTTAAATCACTCAGGTGTTTGCTGCAAAGTTTGTCTTTCCAGCCATGTGTGATGTCATGCATTTCCTTGTGTGGGCCAGCCAATTACAGTTTTCCTCCTGCAGGTATCAGATTGGGAGTTCAAACGCCCTGTCCTGTCGTGGGGCTGAACATCTGTTAAAGAAAAGTCGTTCTTTTTCATTCCCCCCCCTTAAATGTGCCAGTTTGGATATACTAGGTGAGGCTGTAAATGAATTCAAGACCTAGCTGCTTACGGTAATGACAAAGGTGAGTTCAGCTGTTTTGTTCCACCTTTCACTCTCCTCCAGTGGGGTTTGGGCTATTGGCAAGAAGCAAATCTTAAACTGAGATGAATGGCAGCAAAGAAGTGCTGGTGTGTTTTTAGAAAGAGCAGAATAATGCACTGACTTTCATAGTTATGAAAGGAAACTACAGCCTAGTTGGAGTGAACTTTGATTAGTTTATACATTTGCACTTTGGTCTCTCATTGTGGGAAAGGACTGTTTACTGTATTTGACTAGATTAAGATTTAATTCACTGTAGACGGAGTCCTGCATTCAGTTGTGTGGCATTCACAGTGATATACTTCCACGTAAAAATACAGCAGCTCATACACTGTAAGAAGATGGCAGCGTAACCGCGATTGCTCTGCACAAGTCCCAACAAGACTGTAAAAAATAAGTGGTTTAAAGCTTGCAGTTAAACGCACAGCTGGGATTACCCAGCCAGTTTCTGTAGGGATTATTTGACTTCCTTGGTTTTCTAAATGCTAATTAAGTCACATTTTTCTGAGTACTGGATCTAATTGCTTTGTTTTCTCCTGTTGGGTCAAACTTTTGCATAATTTATGCAGCCACGTCTCACCAAAATCTCTTCCTTTTGCCCTGCCTCCATGCTAATATGTTGATCAGTAAACATGACCCAAAAATCAGTTTTGTGCACTGTGTAGTTCACATTTCTTTGCACTAAATATGCTTTAATTGCAAAGGAGTGTTCATAGGGTTGCTATTGCCATGGATTACGATTGACTTGAAGACAGCGAAGAATAACAAATGCATCCTGTTTTTTAACATGCTCCAAAGTAATGCTATGACTGTCCCCCCCCCCCCCCCCCAAAGTCAGTCCCACTATGTTTAATGAGGTTTTGGATGTATGAGATTGCACCCGGAGGCTATTTGCTCATTGGCTTTGAGTGCTGGGTCACGCGGTTTTATGCAGTACAGTGGCTGAAGCAAGTTGTGTGGGAAGGTGTGATTAAATCAGACTTTAACTCTTAGTGCAAAAGCAATGAACCAGCCCTTGTAACTTCTTAGAACGTTGAATGCATCCCCTATCACATCATATCCCCAACCCTTCTACAATGACAGTTCTTATTAATCCTCAGCCCTTTTACTTTTCCAGCTTTTAAAATGTCCCAGTTTCTTTGTTCCTTTGTCCACAGTTTACTTCACTTGCTTGTAAATTGAGTTCAAAGAGCAAAAGTAAATAGTTAACTCTATTGGAGACATAGGAAAAGAGATGACAGAATCGTGACCAGCCTTGCAAGCCCAGACCAATGCATTCAGTTTGTATGTTCTTTGGCCTTCCACCATTTTTGCCAATTTGACAATCCTCAGGAGTTGCTTGGACACCCATAATCTTATTTTCATCTCCGAAATGTTAAATGTTACATATGATATCCACCAGTAGGATGACATTCAGTTCTATTATTGGTGAAAGCTTGGGCTGCAAGAACTGTGTGGAACTGGCATCAAGTACTTTACAGGCATTCCTATCAACTGGCTTTTGTTTGTTGGCTCATGATTTGTGCAGTAAAACATATCTGAAATGTTAGACTTTCATGAGAGCTCTTGCAGACAGGCCCTATATCCTAGGATCTGTTCTCAGGTTTTCTGCTTTAAACTGAATTATATGAGTTTGCCCTGCCAGATAATCTGGGATAAACAGAAAACCTGGAATCAGATCCTGGGATTTAGGGCCTGTCTGGAAGGGTCCTAAAACAGTGGTTCTCAACCTTTTTAATGTCGCGACCCCTCATGTTGTGGTGACCCCTCCCAACCATAAAATTATTTTCGTTGCTACTTCATAGCTGTCATTTTGCTACTGTTATGAATCGTAATGTAAATATCTGATATGCAGGATGTATTTTCATTCACTGGATCAAATTTGACACAAATACCCAATATGCCTAAATACTGGTGGAATTGGATAGGGTTGATGCTGTCATTTGGGAGTTGTAGTTCACTTACAATCAAAGAGCATTCTGAACTCCATCAATGATGGAATTGAACCAAACTTGGCACGCAGAACTCCCATGACCAACAGAAAATAATGGACGAGTTTGGTGGGCATTGATCTTGACTTTTGAAGTTGTAGTTCACCTACATCCAGAGAGCACTGTTGACTCAAACAATGATGGATCTGGACCAAACTTGGCAAGAATACTCAATATGCCCAAATGTGAACACTGGTGGAGTTTGGGGGAAATATACATTGACGTTTGGGAGTTCTAGTTGCTGGGATTTATAGTTCACTTACAATCAAAGCACCCCTTGAATCCCAGCAACAATAGAATTGGGCAAACAGGGAGGATTCGCCGTCTATTTCCAAAAAGGAAGAGGACAGGTGGAGAGATCTTCAGCCTTCTCTGCTAAAAGGGTACCTAAGACCATCAGAAATATGTGTTTTCTGATCGTCCCTATCCAATTTGGCAACCCCTCCTTGTGACCCCCCCCCCCCCCAGGGATCCCGACCACCAGGTTGAGAAATACTGCCCTAAGATATTTGTAGAGATCTTAGTCTGTTGAGCATCCTGTTGGGAAAAATGTGAATTAGGGCAGTTTTCTCCTATGCTTACTAGCACATTACTAGTTTGATATCATTTGAGGAGGATGTTAAAGCATAGCTCAAATTCATGCATTTGCTTTCTAAAATGTTTACTTTAATGTGAACAGTTAATGTTGATAGAGTGGGTGTATGGACAGCAATACAAGGTTGGTTTTTCATACCTTCCAGCTGTGCAGATTTAGCCTTAACCCTTTTACTGCTCCACTTTTTCAGCTGCCTTTTTCAGCGTCGCTTGCTACATGTATTTTCAATTTTCACCTGCAAAGTATTGAATGCTATGGTGTTTTAATATAGTAACTCATCTGGAAAATGGCAGGTCCCTAGTACTCATTTATTTATTTATTTTCTTGCAGTTTAAATAAAGGTAGGAATAACATGGCAAGAAAACTTGAGTAACACTTTATTTCACATAATAACGAATATAGTTGTACCTTAGGACTTACAAATTTGTTATGGAAATGACTACAATGGAAAGTACTGTCTTTTAATGTATGCATGAACATGTACGTAATTCTTAATTTATTAAATGAGTTAAAACCACACTGTTAGATCTGAAGAGACTTTTCTCATTCATTTTATTTGTGGTTTAACTGACTCCAACAGCATTATAATAAAACCTTTCAGTAACACAAATTAAATCCAGATGTTGTAGCATTACCAAGCAGTTGGCCACTTTATTGTAAAAGATATGGAGGATGACATGTCATCATTTATGGGAGGAAGCATTGCATTTTGCAGTGGTTCCTAACCTGTGGTCCATGGACCACCAGTGGTCCCCAAGAACTAAAATATGGTCCCCAGCCTCACCGCTACTACACCATTGCAACGAGGGTGACTAGTCTTGTGAAACCCTCTTATAGTGTCAAGGCAACAGGGATGTCAGGAGGGGAGAGGCTGACTACCCACAAAAGGCAGAACAAGCCTTCTGACTGCTGCTTCTCCTCCTTGTCCCCCCCTCTGACGAGAGCCATTCCATGTGGCACCTGGAAGTGGGGGTCTTCATTTTTAGGCCTGTTCCTGGGGTTATTTGGGGTGCTGATTCAGAAAATTGCATTGGATAGACCACATCAACTCTATATTATTAAATATGGTTGGAGAGTGCTTCCTGGTCAAAGTGGTCCCTCATCAAAAAAAGGTTGGGAATCACTGGCATATTGTGTCATTTATGTGTTGTGACTATCATATATGGATGTTTGTGATCTTTTAATTACTCCATATTTTATTAATGCACTAGAAAACTTTCATATTTGTTAACATTCCAAAAAAGCATAAAAAGGAGTGAGAAACATGCCTTTTAGGTGTCAAATCTCTTCCAGCAGATCATTTCACAGTCTAGTGTTTTCTAGCATGTAAAACTTGTACTCCTTATGATCCTTTGTGTCATCTAATTTTACTTTTAGCTCTTCCTTTGTGCATTCTTTCCCTTTGGTTGGTACTTTAGTTTTTGGAGAGCTTTTCTAGGCTTAATACATCTGGGCGTTGACTGCTAAAGGCCTTTACTAGTTATAGCACTGAGCTGAGAAACAGGAATGTTCCTGGCTTTTAAAACTGTGTGTTTATCGGGAAAGAAAATGAATATACTCTAGTACTCCCCACAGAATAATATTTTGTTTTTGTGAGAAATTCAAATAAAATGCTCCAACAGGATAGGAAATTAGATTCATTATACTGTGTTAAAATGTATTATTGAGCAGAAAATAATATCACTTAATAAATCAAAAGTCTTTTTCTAGAGAATGAAATGAAATAAAAAAGCTTTCAAAACCATGCATTGCATCCAAACTATCAGCTCATGGTTGGCCTTTTCATACTCAGTTAGGTATGACTTGCATCATTTTAAGTAAATCCATTTTGAACCGAATTTCCCAAAGTAGACATATATATATTGACATTTCACTCCATTAACAAAGTGGATATTGCCAGGTAAAGTGCATCTTTGGATGTGAAACAGATATGGGACAGAGCTAGTATAAAATTATTTTGTATTATTTCAAAGACTTATAAAAATATATAAGATCATAAAGAAGATAGAAAAAAACTGTTTATAATGGCCTTTAGGAAAAAGATGGGAACTTGTGTAAAAGCAAATTTAGAAAAGTGATTTCAAGCCATAAGGAGATTCCAAAGAGAGATGCTTTTTGCTGAAATGCTTTGTAATAATAGACTGAGAACAAATCTTTTATCTGGGCATGCATATTCAGGTTTAAAATATATCAGCCTCAACAAGTGGACAGAAGAAACTCTGGGCCCATCCAGAGAGTCCCAAAATGTGGGACGTGTCTCGGTCCAAAGGATGCCTCCAGTAAAAATGAGTTAATTCAGAATAAACCAAGGTTTGTCCTGAAAGACCCGGGTCTAAGAAGGTATTGAGCCTGTGGGGACTGACCTCCGGGGTCGTATTCCATGACCCCGGGGTTCTGTATCCACTGCCATCCTGCACCTTTTGGGCTCCGGAGCCCCCTCCCTCCCAGCCCCCCATTTCCCTCTAAAACGTACTTTAAAACAGTGGTTCTCAACCTTTTTTTGACCAAGGCCCACTTGACCAGGGAACACTTTGAGCAGGGCCCATTTGAGCAGAGACCACTTGACCAGGGACCACTCTCCAACATTTATACCAAAAGGGTTACGAATCAGTTTTTGGTCAACTTTAGATTCAGTTTGGTTATTTGGGGTGCTGATTCAGAAAATTGCATTGGATAGACCACATCAGCTCTAGTTTCTGATACAGAACATATGTTATCCAGTAGTCGCCATCTGCTTGCCCAGAAAACCATATTGAATAATCTAGAGCTGATGTGGTCTATCCAATGAAATTTTCTGAATCAGCATCCCAAATAACCCCAGGAACAGGCCCAAAAACAAAGACACCAAGAAAATGTTTGTTTGTTTTTGTAGGACCGTGTTATTATTCGTGGATTTTATTAACGCTCTGGTCAGCTCTGTGGAAAGGAGCAGGAATAAAATAAATAAAATAAAATAAAATAAAAAGGAAGGAGCTTCACAGACCAGATTTTTGTTCTCGCAGCCCACTGCTGGGTCATGGCCCACAGGTTGGGAACCACTGCTTTAAAAGGTCCCTGGCCACCATAACTTCTCTCCTCGCATCCTCCTGGAGCAAGAAAATGAAACACAATGGAATGGGGGGATTTTCTTCCTCACCCTTCCCATCTCCTCAGGTGGCATTTTGTCACACCAGGAGGAACACAAGGAGAGGAGTAAGGGTGGCCAGGAATCTTTTGAAGTAGGTTGTAGGGAAAAATTGGGAGGCTTTGGGGTGGCTTCATGCCATCCCAATTTCAATCAGGATGGCATGTAGCCACCTTCTGGGAAAGCCCAGGATTTCTGTAGGTAAGTGGAAACAGGAACCTGTGCCAAAGTGGGTTATTTCAACCCTCTAAAGCACGGGTTTTAGGGCTGTCTAGAAGTGCCCTCTGAAATGAGAATAGTTAAGTGCCTGGGAGCTTTCCCCCCACAATTTTTTAGATTTTTTTTTTCGTGTCAGGAGCAACCAGAGTTGCTTCTGGAGTGAGAGAATTGGCCGTCTGCAAGGACATTGCCCAGGAGACGCCCGGATGTTTTGATGTTTTACCATCCTTGTGGGAGGCTTCTCTCATGTCCCCGCATGGAGCTGGAACTGATAGAGGGAGCTCATCCACGCTCTCCCCGGGTGGGATTCGAACCTGGCAGCTTTCAGGTCAGCAACCCAACCTTCAAGTCACGAGGCTTTTATCCCCTAGGCCACCGGATGTATAACATGAATTTATGGTGTTTTCCTGGGAAAAATGGTATGGTCTTAATGTTTGAGAAATTGTAAATCAGTGCATGGTGGCATCTGATCTCAAGGGGCCCACTAGTCTACTCAAGAGAAGGATTTGGGACCATTTACAGAAATCTTTGATATTCTGATGTTTTTGACTATAGTTTAGTCTTTTATTACAGATTGTGCTAACTAGGGCTTCTGTGAGTTGAAGTGCAAAGTACCTGAAGGGCCAAAATATTGCAGGAAAGGAAAGACATTAATGTAACTAATAAAATATATTGTAAAATGATCTCCGATGAGCTCAAGGCAGCATACATGGCTTTTTTTTCCTTGGTTTATTTTTTCCACTTTATCCTGTCATTTTGGGGAAAAGTGAGTCACCAGAATAACCTGGCTAGATTTTATGATTCAGTGGGGACTTGCATATGGATCTCTCAAGTCCTAGAGTTAACACTGCAGCTGAGGTTTTTGAGAACCTCAGAAGTGTTAGGTAAATAAACCAATACTATTAGTGTGGCTTAGACTCATTGCTCAGGTAGCCTTCCTTATGCCACTTCAAAACATTCATCCACAATATGAAAAGGAAGGATGTTTTTTTTAACATAATGGAAGTGATCTAACAGGTTGCTCTCCACGAGCTGTTACACAGAAGCTGTGTCAATTAAAATGTGTCATCCTGTATAATCCTGTACATTATACAGGATGCCCTCGGTGGCACAAAGGGTTAAACCCTTGTGCCAGCAGGACTGCTGATTTGAAGGTTGGGTTGCTGACATGAAGATTGCTAGTTCGAATCCGGAGAGAGAGAACGGATGAGCTCCCTCTGTCAGCTCCAGCTCCCCATGCAGGAACATGAGAGACGCCCCCCACAAGGATGCTAAAACATCAAAACATCTGGGCGTCCACTGAGCAACGTCCTTGTAGACGTCCAATTCTCACAACAAAAGCGATTTGCAGTTTCTCAAGTCTCTCCTGATGCGAAAAAAAAATGTAGATTTCAGGCTCAGGTCTTACATATCCTCTGCGCCTTTTGGCATTAATCAATTGTTATCAGTAAAACCTGGAATTACTGAGTCATGAAGGACTTTATATTATTGCATGAACCTAGTATTCTTCTACAGTCACACTATCATTGATAATGGATATAGACTGGGTTGAGTATTTTTTATATCATGCTTATCTTAATTTTTGCAATTGCACCAATTCAGTAGTTAGTGGTCCTGCTATCGTTTTTCTGCTTACTCTCTTGTAAGTCTACCTTTTCGCACTTCCACAGTCTCATAATTTTTTTGATTTTTAGAGTAAATAAAAGACCCAAATATCATTGTAAAATATAAAGTAATCAGAAAACAGACACCTTGGGAATTGCGGGAAAAGGAGGAGAATCCTGGTCCCTGACATCAGTTGACTGCCAGCATGCAAGCACAGACGTGCAACAGACCAATCGCAACAAGAAAGGTGATAGAAACATTGCAGGATTGCAAGCTATTGCAAGCTATTGTCAGATTTTCCCATCAATAGTTAGGATGAGATATCGAAAATGCAAAATTCAGTTGGTGCCACCACCATTTTGAATGCCGTGCACATGAATCTATATGACAGCATATCAAAAAAAAATTGGGACAATTACACCATCTTGGAAATGGAATTTATTCATCAGTTTTGGTGAAGATCTTAGTAGGGATTTATAGGAATTGTAGTTCACCTACATCCAGAGCATACTATAAGCCCAAACAAGAATGGATCTGGACCAACCTTAGCATGCATATACCCAATGTGCCCAAATTTGAATACTGCTGGGTTTTGGGGGGAATTTGCCTGAGCATTTTGGATTGTTCACTTGCAATCAATGAGCACTCTAAACTCCACTAAAGATTGAATTGGACCAAATTACACACAGAGCCCCCATGACCAGCAAAAAATGCTGGACATATTTGGGGAAATTTTCCCTTGATTTGGGGGAGCTATAGTTCACCTACATCCAGAGAACACTATGAACCCAAACACCGATGGATCTGGATCATACTTGGCACACATACCTGATGTGTCCAAATTTGGTTACTGGAGGGGTTTGGGGAGAACTGATCTTCCGTTCTGGGAGTTACTGTATAGTTCACCCACAACCAGAGAAACTGTGACCTCCAGCAATTATGGACCTGGATCGAACTTGACACACAGAACATCCATGACTAACTCAACCTACTGGAGGGGTTTGAGGGGACTGACACATCATAGTGGGAGTTGTAGTTTACCCTACAGCCAGAGAGCACACTGAACCCCACTGATGATGCATCCAGAACAAACTTGTCCAACATAACAAACTTTAAGTACTGATGGAGTTTCTCAGGGTTAACCTGGCATGATTTCAGTTGTAGTTAATCTACAACCTTATGCATTTTGTACATTTTTTTTATTAAAAAAATGACTTTTTGAAATAACCCATGCTGGGTACCCAAGCTAGTACAGTAGAGTCTCACTTATCCAACATTCTGGATTATCCAATGCATTTTTGTAGTCAATGTTTTCAATACATCTTGATATTTTGGTGCTAAATTCGTAAATACAGTACTTACTACATAGCATTACTGCGTATTGAAATACTTTTTCTGTCAAATTTGTTGTATAACATGATGTTTTGGTGCTTAATTTGCAAAATCATAACCTAATTTGATGTTTAATAGGCTTTTCCTTAATCTCTCCTTATTATCCAGCGTATTCGCTTATCCAACATCCCGTTTATGTTGGATTAGTGAGACTCTACTGTACATAATAAAATATGATGATTAACAAATCATAATACATATGCTAAAATATGTGCAAAGTGATTTCTGAAAGCCAATTGGAAATTTGAGATGAGGGAATCGATTGAAGCTCCAAATCCAGGTAGGCTAGAGAAGACCTTTATCTAAACACCTGATAGCTGTTGCCAATAACTGGAGACAATAAGACACTAGAGGAGTAGATTATATGACTTATTGTAAGGAGGCTTCCTTTGTCCTTGCATTCTTCCTAAATAGGTCTCAGTTCTGTTGTAGAGTCATCTAGGAATATGTGAAGATGGACAGGTCATTTGCAAGCACTACATGCCTGCTGACTAGCAAGATCAGTTCATGTGTGAGACCATGAGGCTTCTTTAATAGATCTAAAAAGCCCGTAGATTAAAGGAGCCGCACAAGCATACCTCATAATTAGGAGTTATTAGGCTGAATGTTATATAGAGTCAATGCACTTAATTAGTGATCACATGTACAAAATGACGTAACTGAGCTATTGAATAATATCTGATTGTTGTGCTGCGCTCACAATGGTGTATAATGTCTTCGTTGATAATGAGTCTGATAGCACCTCACATAACTTGTTGGTTGAGAGTCAGCCATACCAGTAAGTATTAACTTTAGGAAAATGCTTAGAAAGTGAATTGAGCTTCTTGTCCTTGTACAGCTCTGGGAATACTCTGCTTGAAGGTGTCAGGTGAATGAAATAAAACTAATCAGCATACTTGTAGAACAAACGCTCTTTGGAACAAGAGAGAGAACCAAGTTTTCTCCAAGCTTTCCTGTCTTCTCATTATGTGGCCAAAGTACTTCATCTTTGCCTCTCATATCCTTCCCTCTAGTGAGCTGTCAGGCATTATTTCTTGGAGTATGGACTGGTTGGATCTTCTTGCGGTCCAAGGCACTTTCAGAATTTTCCTCCAACACCACAGTACAAAAGCATCTGTCTTCCTTCGCTCAGACTTTTATTGTGGTCCAGCTCTCACATCCATAGATTACTACAGGGAATACTACTGCTTTAACTATGTGGACTTTCGTTGCCAGTGTGATGTCTCTACTCTTCACTATTTTATCAAGATTGGTCATTGCTCTCCTCCCAAGAAATAAACGTCTTCTGATTTTCTGGCTGCAGTCTGCATCTGCGATTTCTGAGCATAAAATCAGGGTATTTGAGCCAGTTAGATATAGTGGCATGAGTGTTGAACCAAGACTTCAAGACAACAGGGACTGAATCTCTGCTCATCTATGGGAACCCACTTTGAGTAAGTTACACTCTTTCAGTGTAAGAAAAAATGGCAAATGGCAAACCTTTCCTATATAAAGCTTGTCAAGAAAACCCTATGGGAGGTTCCCCTTAGAGTTGCCCTAACTTGAAAACAATTTGAAGACACACCACAACAAACATGAGTAATAACTTCCATAACCTTCTAAATACAGTATATGAAATAGCATTATATGTCCTTAGCACACACTAATAACATTACCTAGAACACAAGTAACATCCAAGTTTCAAAACAATTAAACTTGACTGAATAGGCCCATGAGCCTCTGTTCCAAATTAAAAGATAGCATGGGATGCTACTATTTAGGTTTCCTGAATCTATCTCAAAATTTGTGAATACTAATAGTTTTGTTGGGATGTTAAAATAGTACAAAGGCACTAGGTCCTACCCAATTTTGGAAAACAAGTAGAGTCAACCCTGGTTGTTACTTGGATGGGAGATCAGCAATTAATATTTCAGAAGAAGGAACTGACTAAACCACCTCTGGGTATCCCTTGCCTAAGAAAGCCCCATGAAATTCATTGTGTTGTCATAAGTTGACGGGCAACTGGGAGGCGCATCTGTTGTGATGATGGTGTTCCTTCAAATTGTTTCCAACAAATGGTTACCCTAGGGTACATATACACATACAAATCACCATGAGTGAATGACCAGCAATGAAAGGAATGGGTCCTCTGTATTTAATACTCCCTCGCTTTGACTGTCATTTCCCTCTTGGACATGAAGTGTGTTTCCACAGAACACATTTATCATTCTTGGATGCCATTTTTACTGCCATGGCTCTATCCAACACAGGCATGGGATTTGAGTCTCTGAATGTTTTTTTTTTTTTTGAAGACCTATAGGATCTCTAAACCATTGAGCTGCCTCAAAGGGATGTTTACGGTCAAAATATCCCTCCTCCCAATGCTATCCAATATAAGCTTATCCCTTTTGAAGAAATGCACGTTAAAACAAACTGGAAGCCGTACTGGACAAAGAGGGCTAACCTAGTGGTTGCCTTCAGCCTAGAATGATGTCTTGTGATGGTGCCATTACAACATTTCATAGTGAGATCTCAGGCCCAAGATTATAGTAGTGCAGCAAAGCAAAGGCATCCAATCTAGTTTGGCCTCAATCTTGAAATTAATTGTTTTTAGACATCCAAGCCATCTCTAGGAAATTAATTAATTTGCTCTAAGTTATTAATTCCAGCCAGGGTGAACAAGGAAGGCTGATCAATTACTTATTGATTCAGCTCCAATTGTTAGGCTTAGTGCATACACATTTGACACACAGTCTAGAGTCGACCCTACCATAAAAGTTGGGATGTTAGCACCATCCTCCTGCTCCCTAAAGCAGTGATTTTTTTTTTTGCCTTGCTGCTCTAAACAAAATAACTAAAAGGTCAGCATTATCAATTAAATGTCAAGGGTGAAGCTACATTTTTATTGTCCTTGGGTTCCAGGAATCTGAAGCCTTCTGCATGCGAAGCCAGCTGCCTTCTCGACAAGCTCAGCCAGATGAAGATTAAGTTAAAATTGCCTTGAGGGTTTGTTTTTTAACCAAACATTTTACATTTTTCCAAACAAACGAAGCAAACAAAAATGTTATGTGTCATTATTCTTTGGCATCTAGTAACCTTTACTAAGGACAAGGGGCCATCATTAAAGCAGAAAAAAAGGAGAAATGAAATGGTTTCCAATAGGCAAAGAGTTCAGGCTAGGCTGCATTTTATCACCCTTTCTGTTAATTTGTATTCATTTTATTTATTTATTTAAAACATTTATATTCTGCCCTTCTCACCCCGAAGGTGATCCAGGGCAGAGCACAACATATATATGGCAAACATTCAATGCCGGAATATAAAATAAACTATAAATATACATAAACACTAAAAGCAGTTATCTTCACATTAAAACAATTATTTAATAACAATAATATAATAATAACTTTATTCTTATACCCCACCCCATCTCCCTGAAGGGACTCGGGGCAGCTTACATGGGGCCATGCCTGGACGCAACAGCACAAAATCAAAACAAGAACAATAAACAAATCAGCCAACAATAAAACATCAACATGGATAAAACAATTATAAAAGGTCAATATACAAAATGATGTTAAAATCATGAGTTGGATCAAAAATATCTGGGCCAAGGTGCAGAAAAATGTCAAGTCATCAGGGAGGGGTAATTACACAGCAGGTGTAGTAATTAAAGTGCTAAGTGTATCCTGAGAAAGCATACTTGAGGGTCTATTGCTTAGTAGGCAAGTAAGTTGATCCTACAAGGATCAATCATCAAAGGCCTTCTGGAAGAGCCAGGTTTTCAGGCTCTTCCGAAAAGAAAGAAGGGTGGGGGCCTGCCTAATCTCCCTGGGGAGCGAGTTCCAGAGCCGGGGGGCCACGACGGAGAAGGCCCTCTCTCTTGTCCCCACCAAACGTGACTGCGAGGGTAGTGGAAGCAAGAGGAGGGCCTCCCCCAACGAGCGAAGAGATCGTGCGGGTTCATAGGGGGAAATGCGGTCTCGAAGGTAGATGGGTCCCAAACCGTTTAGGGCAGGGGTCCCCAAACTTTTTAAACAGGGGGCCAGTTCATGATCCTTCGGACCGTTGGAGGGCCGGACTATAGTTGGCCACCGAGCAATAATAAATAAATAAATAAATAAATAAATAACAATAACAATAAAAAAGAGGGTTGGAAGACACCCTTTGGGCCATTAAGTCCAATCCCCTTCTGCTTTGTGCATCGAAAGCACAAGCAAAGCACCCCTGACAGATGACCACCCAGCGTCAATGTTAAGAAGAAGAAGAAGAAAAAGAAGAAGAAGAAGAAGAAGAAGAAGAAGAAGAAAGAGGGTTGGAAGAGACCCCTTGGGCCATTTAGTCCAACCCCCTTCTGCCTCTGTGCACCAAAAGCACAAGCAAAGCATCCCTGATAGATGGCCACCCAGCCTTAATAATAATAATAATAATAATAATAATAATAATAATAATAATAATAATAATAATAATAATAATAATGGTTGTAAGAGAAGAAGAGACCCCTTGGGTTACTTAGCCCAACCCCCTTCTGCCCTTGTGTCGTGGGGGCCGGATAAATGGCTTCGATGGGCCGCATCCGGCCCCCGGGCCTTAGTTTGGGGACCCCTGGTTTAGGGCTTTGTAGGTAATGACCTGCACCTTGAATTGGGCTTGGAAAATAAACGGCAGCCAGTGGAGCTCCTTAAACAGTGGCGTTGAACGCGCCCTGAAAACCATCACAAGTAAGCCGTACTGGATCCGGTCAGCAGAGTGAAATTTCCTATTACTATCCCAAAGTCTTTGTGCCACAGCCAAGTTTTACCATCTTTTGGAAGGACAGGAGGGAGGGGACTGATCTAATCTCGCCAAGGAGAGAGTTCCATAGCCGAGGGGCAATCACAGAGAAGGCCCTCTCTCTCGTCCCCTCCAAATGTGCCTGTGACAGTGGCAGGACCGAGAGCAGGGCCTCCCCAGAAGATCTTAATCTTCGTGGTGGTTCATAGAGGGAGATGCATTTGGATAGGGGCCATTTAAGGCTTTATTGGCCAAAGCCAACACTTTGAATTGTGCTCGGGAGCAAACTGGCAACCAGTGGAGTTGACGCAACATGGGAGTTGTGTGCTCCTTGTATGCCATCCCAGTTATTAACCTGGCTGCCTCTCGTTGGACTATTTGATGCTTCCAAACAGTCTTCAAAGGCAACCCCAAGTAAAGCATAGAGTGTGTGATGAACATATCATACATAAAGCAGGATTAGACTCAAAAAGAGGAGATGTGAATGATTACTGGATAAACTCAAGGAAAAATGTTCAAAGGCACACTTGCAGTTCCATTTTTTGTGTATTATTGTGAAAGCTGGACAGTGAAGGAAGCTGACAGGAAGGAAACCAATGCATATGAAATATGGTGCTGGCAAAGAGTTCTACAAATATATGTATTTTAAAGACTATAAGGTGCCTAGCACCTTATAGTTGGCCACGCCAATGTTGAACCCTGGTCACGGTATCTTGGTTCGTTGATGGAGTCTTCTGTCATTAGTTTTTAAGACTGTGTTAATTGATTGATTTGTATGTCTTGTATACTTATGTTCATTATTGTATTATGTTTAGTTGTCATGTGGTTTTAAGTTGTTGTATGGTTTTCTGTTATGCTGGAAACTGTGCTCAGTTCCTTGAGAAGATAGGGCGGTATATAAATAAGGGTTTAAAAAAAAAATTAAATGGCTCCTGGAGCAAATTAAGTCTAAACTTCCTCCAGAATCCAAAGTGACTAAACTGAGACTATTGTACTTGGTACATGAGAAGACATGATATTCATTCATTCATTGCTTCCTTTATTTCAATTTTATACCACCTTTCTCCGAGAATGTGCCCCCAGGCAGCTTCCAGAGAGTCAGTTAAAAGGTATAAGACATAGTATTATATTAATTAAAATGATCACATAAATCAGTAGGCAATCATTTCAAAAACTTTAAAAAATATAATAGGCCCCATACCCCCAATAGACCAGAGCCTTTCAGGAAGGTCCATTTCTAATGGGGTATCAAATTAATTCGGGACAAAGTAGGGTTTTTCTGCTATGTCCCAAATTAATTCTCTTTTACCAGAGGCATCATTTGGAAGCCTCTAGTAAAAGTCTGTCAGGGCCCGCAATTTGGGCCCTGTCCGGAAGGGCCCTACAAGGTTCATTCATAGGATTATCCTAAATGGAAGTCAACTTGATGGCAGTTAACAACTGCAAAGATAGAACAGCCCCCCAGCTTTGTTGGACTACAGGTTCACACATTCCTTTCTATTTCTTATGCTGACCAGGACTCCAGGAACTTACAGTTGGACACCTTCTGAAGGGTTACATGACTCCTACTTCTGAACTAGAAAATGTATAAGTGTTGTATAACAAGGTGTACATATATGAAATGAGAGAAACCAATCATAAAAACATGTGAGATATGGAGACAAATATATGCATCATTCAAATGTACAATAGACCTTTGGTATCCATTAGGGTTTGATTCCAGGGCCCTTATAGATACGAAATCATTGGGCAATCATTTTCAAGTCCCGTTACATACAATGGCAAAATAAAATGATGACCCTTTCATAAAAAAGCAAACTCGGAGTTTGGAGAGGTTAATAAAAAAACATTTTTAAGCCATGAATGGTTTAATCTGTGGTACAGATCCCATGGATATGGAGGGCTGACTAAAGGCAGACACAAGTTGATCTCACTCCATAGACAAAAACGGCATGCTGGTCCCTGGTTTCATGGGCATCTGTTTTCTGTTTGCACAGCCGAACTGTTGGTTTTTCTTCTTCTTCTTCTTCTTCTAAGACTTGCTTCTTTAAAAAAAACTGGAGTTGATTCAATGGGAAGTAACAAAAATAACTTGTAGAACACAGAGAACTTGGTTTTAAGAAAAGATGTTTGTGATTTTAATGCCTGTCAACAGATTTTGCTGTACAAGCTTGGAAATTCAGTGCAGAGTTTGGTAGCTTAGAGTTTGGCTTTCACTTTAAACATTGTGTGGAATTGTAAAAGTATCAGGACCACAGAGAGATGTTTCTGGAGACCTCCAGCAGTCAGGGGAAAGGTCTTTCTCTGGGCCCCTCCAGACAGGGCCCAAAATGCGGATCCTGGGTTTTTTTGTTTGTTTGTTTGTTTTACATTTTAAGGCTTTTGGGGGTGGTTTGGGGTAGCCCCATTTCAGCCTGGATTTTTCTTTGTACATGGAGGCTTAAACCCACGATGAAGCAGGTTTCTTAAACCCGCTTTGATTTGGGTTTAAGTCCTGTGTGGAAGCGCCCTCTCTCTCCCTCACTCTTCCTTTCTATTCATCATCTGGAATCAAATTTGTAATATCTTTCCCTGTTTTCCATTCTAACTTGTGCATCCTTCTTTGCCTTGCACCACCCTATATTTGGTTTTCTGTATTTTCCACTGTCGGGCTCACTTCAAAGGACCAGTCTGAACGCAGAT
Source organism: Anolis carolinensis (assembly GCF_035594765.1). NCBI lineage: Eukaryota > Metazoa > Chordata > Lepidosauria > Squamata > Anolidae > Anolis > Anolis carolinensis. Next base: position 75,557,959 of record NC_085845.1, read on the forward strand.
CAAAGATAGCTGCTCTCAAATCCAATCTTTATTGAAGAATACATGACTTTGGAAAAGTCGAGAATGACCTAATGTTTACATACATCTAATTTTATCACTTCTGATGCAACGTAATACCACACGCAAATATCATCATCAAATCCCACCCCCTGGATCACATTACTACCATTCCCACACACTACATCAATTATAATTGTTTATACTTTCAACCCTGAGTTCCCAGGCTCATTTTATCTTCTCCCGCCAGGTGCTTGCAGGATTGTTTATGTTATGAAGTCAGATTCAGGGCTTGGAAATTCAGCCCTGGGATCTGGCTCCATGACATGGCGCCCTCGTTTTCTTCGTCCTCCTCTTCGGTTCTTCTTTCATCATAGTTCTGAAACAAATCAAACAATAACTCTATGTGTCCATTTTGTCCAAAGTCCCCATATACTTTTTCAGTAAGCTGCGATGGAACACTGGGTGTATTTTCCCTAAACTTTTTGGCAATGCCAACTGGAAAGTTACTTCATTGATAACACCCTGTATTCTGAATGGTCCAATATATTTGGGGCTCAGTTTTCTTGAAGGTAGCCCCAATTTGATGTTTTGGGTACTTAACCACACTAGATCTCCTTTATCTAATTTATCGCCTTCCACCCTCTTTCTGTCTGCGAACGCTTTATACTTTTTGTGTGCTTCCTTTAAGGATGCAGTCACTTGACTCCAGCATTCTAGCATTTGCGTTTTCCATTTCCCTGCCTCTGTTTCCTCATTTTCTGTCCATCTTGGCAACTGGGGTAAAGGCTGTATTTCATACCCGTAAACTACTTCAAAGGGGGTTTTATTTGTTGCTGAATGTATAGTCGAATTAAAAGCTAGTTCCGCAAAAGCCAACCACCTAGACCAGTCATTTTGTCTCATGTTAGAGTACATTCGAAGGAACTGCCCAAGCGTCTGCTGAGTACGTTCTACCGCCCCGTTTGTCATGGGGTGAAAAGCAGAACTTAGACTCCTTTCTGCTCCTAGCATTTCCAAGAATTTTTCCCAAAATTTTGCTGTGAATTGTACTCCTCTGTCACTGACCACTCTACTGGGACATCCATGCAGTTTGTAAATATGATTTATGTACAGTTCAGCTAGTTTCTCGGCCGATGGTAGTTTCGTCAGCGCTATAAAGTGGGCCTGTTTAGAAAACAGGTCTAATACTGTCCAAATATAACGATGTCCTTTGCTAACCGGCAGTTCCCCCACAAAGTCCATAGCTACACATTCCCAAGGTCTGGTAGGTTCCGCTACCGTTTGTAATAATCCCATAGGCTTCCCTCCTCTCGATTTATTTCTGGCACAATCATCACATTGAACAACATGATTCTTTATGTCCTTCCTCATTCCTGGCCACCAACAATGTTTTGCTATTGCCTTTGTTGTTTTTGTAATTCCTGTATGACCAGCGCTCTGGTTGTTGTGAAAACGATGCAAAATCTTAATCCTTAATATTGCTGGGATATACAGTTTCTTGTTTACAAACCAAAATCCCCCCTTCTGCTCCCCCTTTTCTGCGTTGGATGCGATCCATTGATCTCCTTCATAAGACTGTTTCAGTTCATTTCCCCAATTATCTTCCCCGCCGAGTTCAACAAAAGCCGTGTTCTCCTTTTGGGTTTGTGCTCTTGTCCTGACAGCTAAGCCCCATTGTTTGTCAGAGAATATTGTCCCCTCTTTTGCTGTGGTTATGCCTTCGTGTTGAGGCATGCGTGAAAGAGCATCTGCCAAGACATTCTGCTTCCCTTGAAAAAACTTTAATTGGAAATCGAATCTGCTGAAGTATTGCGCCCATCTAATTTGTTTGGGAGATAATTTTCTAGGAGATTTTAAATACTGGAGGTTCTTATGGTCAGACCAAATTTCAAATGGGATTCCGCTTCCTTCGAGGAAGTGTCGCCAGCATTCTAAGGCTTTTAATATGGCTAATGCCTCTTTTTCCCATATTGGCCAACTTTTTTCAGTTTCGCTGAACTTCCGGGACAAATATCCACAGGGTTTTAAGTTCCCATTTTGATCTTTTTGCAATAGTACTGCCCCGTACGCACAGTCTGAGGCATCGCAATGGATTATGAAAGGGCTCCTGATATCGGGGTGTTTTAGGATGGGTCCTTCTGTGAAGCATTCTTTTAGGGTTTCGAATGCCTTTTGGCATTCTGGCGTCCAACTTAGTCTGGCGCCAGGAGCTTTTACTTTTGCTGTCTCCCCTTTCCCTTTTGTTTTTAAAAGTTCAGTAAGGGGTGCGGTTATTTGCGCGAAGCCTTTTATGAAGGGTCTGTAAAAATTTGCAAACCCCAGAAATGATTGCAATTGCCTCCTTGTTTGAGGCACTCCCCATTCTTTCACATCTGATACTTTAGCTGGATCCATAGCTAGCCCTTCTGGAGATATCCGATACCCCAGAAAGTCAATTTGAGTTTTATTAAATTCACATTTGGACAGTTTTGCGTACAGCTTTGCTTCCCTTAGTCTCTGCAAAACTTCCCGGACCAATTTTACGTGCTTTTCCTTATCTTCATTCACGATCAAGATATCATCAAGAAATATGAATACCCCTCTGTACAACAATGGGTGTAGTATTTCATTTATAAGCTGCATAAAGCAACCGCCTCCATTTTTTAAACCGAAAGGCAAAATTTTATATTCAAAATGGCCGAATGCGCAGGAAAATGCAGTTTTCCAAGTATCCTCCGGTTTGATTCTTAATTTATGATACGCCTCAATTAAATCCAGTTTAGTAAATATGCTCCCTTTCTTCAATACGGTAATTAAATCCTTTACTAAGGGCATAGGGTATTTATTGTCCTTAGTAATTGCGTTTAAATTTCGATAATCAATGCACAATCGTAGGGAGTTGTCTTTCTTTCTCCTAAATAACACTGGGGCCCCGAGAGGAGAGTTGGATGGCTTAATGAAGCCTCGCGCCAGGTTTTTATCAATATATTTCCTCAATTCCTCCTTCTCCTGCACAGACATGGGATACACTTTTGGTTTTGGTAAGTTTGCTCCTGGGGTTATTTCAATTTCTACTTCTATATTCCTTTTGGGAGGCAATTTACTGGCCTCTTTCTGATTGAAAACATCCACAAAGTCTCTGTATTCAGGTGGCAATAGCTGTGGGTCTATTTCACCTGCTTCATCTTCCTCGTCCTCCTCTTCTGCAATTTTGCTTATCTCCCATTGCGTCTGCTGTTCTTTGAATGCTAGGCTCTTTCCTCTCCAATCTACTTCAGGATTTGCCTGTTCGAGCCATGGTATCCCTAATATTACGTGGTATGTGGCAATAGGGGCTATCACAAAGGATATTCTTCCTTCCCATTTGCCTATTTTACATGGGACCCCCCGTATTTCCTTTGTAGATACTTCCCCAGCAGCGACTGATCCATCTAGCTGCGAAAATGCAATTGGGGAGTCAAGCGCCATCTGCTGGCATTTCAGCGCTCCTGCTAATTCCGGAGTTATAATATTTCTAGAACAACCACAATCCACAAATGCCTTGCAGGTGGCCCGATTCTCTAGCCCCGAGAGGCAGATTGGCACTACTATCATGCGTTTGTCCCGACTCACCAGTTTTTCTGAAGATTCTGGGGCTTGCGCCTCCTCTTCCGCGCGCCTCCCGGTTGCTGGCTTGGGCTTTGGGGGTTTTGGCGGCTCCCCCTTCCGGGCCCAGCATTCTGCTGCCCGGTGGCCCGTCTTCCCACATACAAAGCATCCCGGTTTAGGTTTGTTGTCGTCTCCTCTGGAGGGAATCCCCGGCCTCCCTCCGGGTCTTTCCTGCTTCCTCGTTTCTCCTCGACCTCTCGCCACCGGTCTTTGCTGGCCGCTGCTGCTCCTGAAGCGCTTTACTTGGGCCAGGGTGGATTCGACGCGCCCCGCTAGTTGAATCCATCCCTGGAGCGTTTCGGGGTCATCTCTATGCGCTGCCCAGCTGAAAATCTCGGGGCGTAGTCCCTCTTTAAATAATTCCACTTTGGTCACTTCAGACCACTCTGGTACCCTTTCCGCGAGGTGGAGGAATTCCTCTGCGTACTCGGGCACTGTTTTGTCTCTCTGCTTTATTCCTTTCAGCTGGTCTCGAGCCCTCAATTGCTCTAGCCGGTCTCTGAACCGGGTTTCCAGCGCGGCGAGGAAGCGGGGCACTGACCTCAGGCATGGGTCGCGTCTGGCATGTAGCTGCACATACCAGCTGGCTGCTCCTCGCTTTAGTGTGTTGCCGATGGCTCGAACCCTGCTTGCTTCGGAGGGGAATGTGTGTGCATTGTCTTCCATGTATCCTCTGATGCTAATTAGAAAAAAGTTCAGTTCATCTGATTCCCCTCCGTATTCTAGTTTGAGATCTTCCCTTCTTGGCATCCATTCTGCGGCCCGTTGATGCTGTCTGGGAGGCATGGGGAAGGGTTGCATCAGGTTTCCTCGGGCGGCTCCTTGGAACACGCCGCGCCCCACTCCGGTGGTCATTCTGCGCGGCTCCTGAAAGTCTGCCGCCGCTGTCGGCCCTTCCGCCCATCCGCATGCTGGCCTCGCTGTAGCCCCCTCATCTCGCCTTTCCTCGTCGTACGGCACATCCTCCTCCTCTTCCTGGATCCCCCGCTCCTCTCCGCCTTCGTCTGCAAATCCACTGGACCCGATCCCTGGCCCCAGTGGCCTTTCCACCCCGACGCCCATCCGGGGGGTTGGGAGCTCTGTTGGAGATGGCGGCCTCAGAGTTCCCAGAGCTCGCTGGCGCTCCACTTCGCGCGCCATTCTGTCTCGGAACTCCAGCTCCTGCCAGTATTCCTCATCTCCCTCGTCCCTTGCCGCCACGGGACTCTGCGTTGACGCTCGCTGGCCCCTCTGGCTCCAATCTCCTTCTTTACTTGGCTCTCTCTCGGCGCCATATCGGATGGGTTCCTTTTGGAGATTCTCTTCCAATAGTGGCACCAACCTCCCCACGGTTTCCGACAGCCTGGATAAATTAGTTTCCAGGATGGATAACCGCAGGGCCACGGTCTCCGGCATGCTTCCTCCAGATCCCCAACTGGTTTCCGCAGCCGCAGAGACGCCTCTTCCTCCCCTGGGAATCCTCTGGGTCACGCCGTTCGGCCTGGGGTACCCCGTAGAGGAAGCTATGGCTTGCAGCGTCTCTTCTCTCTTCGGCCGGGCCCCTTGCAAAGGCCTCCCTGCCCCATTTGGGCTTTGATCTCCTTCTTCACTCATTATCACTTCACTGCGAATTCCGCAGGAGGGTGAGAACGGGATTCTCGACTTAAATGTCGGGCTCACTTCAAAGGACCAGTCTGAACGCAGATCAAAGATAGCTGCTCTCAAATCCAATCTTTATTGAAGAATACATGACTTTGGAAAAGTCGAGAATGACCTAATGTTTACATACATCTAATTTTATCACTTCTGATGCAACGTAATACCACACGCAAATATCATCATCAAATCCCACCCCCTGGATCACATTACTACCATTCCCACACACTACATCAATTATAATTGTTTATACTTTCAACCCTGAGTTCCCAGGCTCATTTTATCTTCTCCCGCCAGGTGCTTGCAGGATTGTTTATGTTATGAAGTCAGATTCAGGGCTTGGAAATTCAGCCCTGGGATCTGGCTCCATGACATTCCACCCTGTGAAAAGCACCCTTGGTCTTTTTACTCAAGCTCTTAATCTTCTATTTGATATATTGAAATGAATAATTCTGATTGATTTTTCCCTCCTGGGAAACCACAAGATTTCTCTTAGCTTGCCAACATTTTTTTCAACAACAACAACTAATTAATAGTATTTTAATAATAGCTTTGGGAAGTGCTGTTAGCCACTTTTAGTGTATATCTTCAAAGAATTTTGTAAAATGGTGCAAGACAAATTTGTGTAGTAACTTGTGTAGTAACTAGGTACATCAGGAGAATATAAACAGATGAGCTCAAAATTCAGATGTTTTTATTAGCAACCAGACATAAAATGGATGGAGGAAATGTAGTCTGTAGAGACCAGTACAACCTTTCTAGAAATGGTTGGAGCAAATTATTTCTAGAAGACTTAAAGCCAGTGAACTGAGTAAAGATAACAACTGTTAAGGAGCAAGGACTAACAAACTTACAATATTTGGAAAAAATATCTTGACAGATTGAAGGTAGCATTTCTCAGCATAGCCCATGGTTAAATTGTGGATTTTTGCTATCACAGGATATTGTCACGAGCTTCCTCTTGGAAGGGTTTGGAAGGAGACTAGGTAAATTCACAAACAGAAGGGCATCAATGGCTAAACACATCTACAGAGCAGTAATCCTTTGGTGTAGCGAATTGAAGGTTGGATTATAATTCTAGAGACCAGGGATTGAATCCTCCCTCAATCATGGAAACCCTAGGGTCCCCTAGGAGAGAAGGGCGGGGTAGAAATATCGGAAATAAATAAATAAATAAACCCAGTGGGTGTCAAGTCACTCTTTCCCCCATGAAAGGGTTACCACAAGTCAGAAATGACCTTAAGGCACATAATATTTATGTATCATTTGCTAGGGTTCTTATGGCCAGTGCAGCTACACTCATGTCCTGCTTGTGAGTTTTGTTGGGTAGCTGATTACCTTATGTGCTGATCAATAAAATACCTTGGAAAATTTCCTTCCATTGAGCATAATTTTGAATATCCCCTCACCATGTTAGGTGTGGGATTCTGGGAGTTTTAGTTCAAAAAGTAACATTTCCATCTTATAGTCTGGGTACTAATTTGATCTGATCTAATCTGATGCACCATGACGCTTTTTATGTTTTTAGAATATCTGTAATTCATATTTAATCACTGGTTTCCTTGTTTCTTAGTCAACATATTGGAATAGATCTTTAACTACATCATCTAAACTAAACAATAGTCATAATGGGCTGTCCTGCTCATTGTGTTCAATTAATAGGCGTGTTTTCCCTATTAATTCTAATGGAAATCATCCAGTTTATGTATTTGTCATAACAAGAAAGTCATCCACTTTCAACCTTGTCCCCATATAAAATCTATGTTATCTGAAAGTTTATCTGCTGTTGTTGTTGTTTTGCTTGGAATTTTGATTTTGGTGCTCCTTATTGTTTATTTGCTATTTTATTACATGTCAGTATTTTTAAAGCTTTTAAAAAATGTGTTTGGATTTTAGAATGATTTTGTGATTTTTATACCGTTCCGTCCATTTAGATGGCAGGGAACTGTACAACCCCCTCCAGAACAAAAGAAGCAGTAAAACGGGGGGAAAGGGGGAGAACAGTAGTCGTTTGGTTGGCTGATTTTCGGCCCTTAGCTGTAGACCATGACTGGCAGGGCCTACAGCCAAACGCTGGGCACCTGACACTCATAGACCCAGCTCGCAGGGCCTACAGTCGAGCTCCAAGCACTCGATGCTCATAGGCCCAGCAGGCAGGGCCTACAGCTGAGCACCAGGCCCACTTTGTTTTTTTCAGACTTTGGACCGAGAAGCTCATTTGTATAGGCTCCTGTTTCCTTAAGTAGCAGACGGATATAGAAACGGGGCCATACGAATAGTACAAATGGAAACAGGTCGTTCCATAGAAATGCACAAGACTAGTCAGTATAAATGTGCCCTAAATGAAACCATGGATGTGGATTACAGGGTCTTTTAGTATTTACTTTTTCTGACTACTTCTCCTAGATTTTCCTACATGCCATGACCATGCTGGCTTGGGAATTCTGGGAGCAACAGCCCAAGAAAGCAATTTTTTTGAGCTCTGATATGAACCTGGTTTCCTAAATCCAATTGGTAAGGCATACTAGCCTCCAAAGCTCTCTGCATACAAAGGAATCGTTATTAATTACCACAGGGTCATGCTGCAAAATCAATAAGAATGTGTCATTTGATGTTTAACACTTGACCAGTTTGCCTGTAAAAGCCTGTACATTTAGAGGAACAGATGAAGTGGCAGCTAGGCAGTTAGCATTCTATAGCCCCACATATTTGCATAATAAGATTTATTACACAGAGTGCCGTTGCATTTATGTGAGCAATTAGGAGGAGCACATATTTCAAGGAGCAGTTCAGAAGAGTTTGGGCACCTGACTTGGTTTACACCACATGACTGTGTCCTAATGTGTAGGAGAGAAGCGTGCTAGTAAAGCAGTCAACTGCTGTCTTTTGGTGTCTCCGGACCTAAAGGGTTTTTTGCCTGTGGATAGGTGAAAGAAGTAGATGCCAAAGGTTAACTTTACTGGATTACCCAAGAAGTTAGAAAATTTGAATAGTATTCTTTGGGAATGGTGGAATATGTTGGAGTCACAGATCTTTTGAAACATGTGATATGCCTTGAAGCATCTCTGTGCAGTGCACCTAGAACCAAGGTAAGTGTGAAATATGGAATATGATTCCAGCCTAGAATACATAACCCTGGATACTGGAATGAGCATGTAGCATGTCTTTGCTTATGCATATTACCATCAAACTAAGGCCATACACATGAAGGCCTCCCTTCAAATCCTTCTATGCATATATTAAATATTTAACTACTTTGTGGTGGAGACATTTCCATGTATATGTCATCGGCTGAAACAAGGAAGGTGTATTATGTATAACTGTAGTGGAGTCATTTGGGGGCAATTCCCACTTCAATTTTCAATGGCTGCGTTTTGCTTTTTTACATTTTGCTCCCACATTGTCTGTGATTCAGACTTGAGTCTTTGTAAAACAAAAAATAGTTTTCTCTTTGTGTTTGTAGTCTTTTCAGATCCCTTCCTCCCCTCATTTGGTTAACATTAATGTAGATTAGCTGAAGTGTTGTCTAGCGCCCTTTCAAGCATTTTACAAAGTTCATCATGTGCATGAGAAAACTTGTAGCCACAGATTCTGCATCCATGGATTTCACTATCCGTAACTTAGAAATACAGTAGAGTCTCACTTATCCAAGCCTCGCTTATCCAAGCCTCTGGATAATCCAAGCCATTTTTGTAGTCAATGTTTTCAATATATCGTGATATTTTGGTGCTAAATTTGTAAATACAGTAATTACAACATAACATTACTGTGTATTGAACTACTTTTTCTGTCAAATTTGTTGTATAACATGAAGTTTTGGTGGTTAGTTTGTAAAATCATAACCTAATTTGATGTTTAATAGGCTTTTCCTTAATCCCTCCTTATTATCCAAGATATTCGCTTATCCAAGCTTCTGCCGGCCCGTTTAGCTTGGATAAGTGAGACTCTACTGTATATCGTTAAAGTTCTAAAAAGCAAATCTTAATTTGCTATTTTATATAGGTAAAGATAAAGGTTTCCCCTTGACATTAAGTCTAGTTGTATCTGACTCTGGGTGTTGGAGATCTTCATTTCTAAGCTGAAGAGCCAGCATTGTCAGTAGACACCTCCAAGGTCATGTGGCCGGCATGACTGCATGGAGTGCCATTACCTTCCCACCAAAGCAGTACCTATTGATCTACTCACATTTACATGTTTTCAAACTGCTAGGTTGACAAAAGCTGGGACCACATTTTTCTACGAGTCATTGTATATAATGGGATTTGAGCATCCACAGAACATGGTGTCCATGGGTGAATGTGTGTGTGCTTTGGAAGCAAACCCCAGCAGATACTGAAGACCCATTCTACTGTATTTCCTTTTTTAACTGACAAGATAGAGGGTGATTTTTTTCATGTAAGAGCTGATGGCACAGAGATGCAGTGAGTGTTGCAGTGTGAGAGAGAATCAGCTAACAGATGGTAGTGCTTTCTGCACTGGCAACTAGCAGCTTCCATTTTGCAAAGTACATTTGTCAAAGAAGCTTCGATAGCTCTTTTAAAGTTTTGATTAGAATCTCGAGTCAATTCACTGTTTCTCTGACATGGAAGTCACCAGCTGCAGCTGGCTTTCTGTTGCAAATTTTCACCTGAAGTCATCCCTTGTAACCTCCCCTGGAAGGATAATTCCATCAATAGGCAGCGTGATATCTAAAAATATCCTACATCAGGATGGAAGTATTCCATTCATCTCATTTCAGTAAAGAGAAGAACACAAACTGCTTATCTCAGTTAAGTGGGCCCACTGAATCCATCGCAAAACAGCCAGTCATCACTTATGTAATGAATAGATCTGCCCTGGTTAGGGCTAGCAGTTAGATTTAAGCCAGAGTAAGGCTGAATCCTATACATCTAAGAGGCCAAAGAGGAAAATAAGATTTATCTCTAAATAACCAGTATGGAACGGGAGGTAATTTTCTAAAGATATTTGATAGCAGAAAGATGTTATGAATGTAAATGTTCCCGTAAATAAACAATCAAATCTAACTTTCCCTGAATTGGACATTGGAGGTATTTCTTGCTGTTATAATATAAAGCTGGATAATATTGCAAAATTATTAGGCTTTATTTTAGATGGTGCTATGAGGATATTTTTTAAGGGGCCATGGTGGTGCAGCAGATTAAACTGCTGAGCTGCAGAACTTGCTGACCAGAAGGTCAGTGGTTAAAATCTGCAGGATGGGGTGAGCTCCCATTGTTAGCCCCAGCTTCTGCCAACCCAGCATTTCGAAAACATGAAAATGTGAGTAGATCAATAGGTACAGATTCGGCGGGAAGGTAATGGCGCTCCATGCAGTCATGCCGGTCACATGACCTAGGAGGCGTCAGTGGACAATGCCGGCTCTTTGGCTTAGAATGGAGATGTGCACCAATCCGCAGAGTCAGACTCAACTAGACTTAATGTCAAGGGGAAATCTTTACCTTTATTATGAAGCTATTTTAAATTAGACTCGGATCATGCTATGAGGTTATTTTACTGTTCGCACTAAACATGTCTTAAGGTTAAGGCACAGGACCTAAAACAAATTATTTTGTTTTAGCTGAGAGACCATCTTTTTAGGAATCTTTAGGTTCCTAAGCATGATTCTACAGACAATTTCTGCTGGGAGAACATTTAAATCAAATACGCAAATGTAAAACCTGCAAATGTAGAAGGCTAACTTTTTATAGAACTGTTATTTAGGCTGTATTTCATTGGTGTTCTCCAGATGTTGTCCTCCAGCTGTTGCTGGAGTGCAGTTCCTAGGGCCCTTCCACACAGCGGTATAATACAGAATATCAAGGCAGAAAACCCCACAATATCTGCTCTAAACTGGGTTATCGGAGTCCACACTGCCATATATATATTCCAGTTCAAAGCAGAAAATGTGGGATTTTATTCAGCTGTGAGGAAGGGGCCTCAGAAACCTCACCATAGCTGTACTGGTTTGTTGCTGTTGAGACTTGAAGCTAAACATCTAGAACACTGTTTCTCAACCTGGGGGTTGGGACCCCTGGGGATCGCAAGGAAGCTTCAGAGTTGCCAAAGACCATCAGAAAACACATATTTCTGATGGTCTTAAGCAACCCCTTTGGCAGAGGAGGATGAAGATGTCACTGCTGGTCCTTTGGCCCAATTCTATTGTTGGTGTGGTTCAAGGGAGCTCCTTGATTGTAGGTGAACTATAAATCCCAGCAACTACAATTCCCAAATGTCAAGGGATATTTTCCCCAAACTCCACCAGTGTTCATATTTGGGCATATTGAGTATTTGTGCCAAGTTTAGTCCAGATCCATCATTGTTTGAGTCTACAGTGCTCTCTGGATGTAGGTGAACTACAACTCCAAAACTCAAGGTCAATGCCCACCAAACCCTTCTAGTATTTTCTGTTGGTCATGGGACTTCTGTTTGCCAAAATTGGTTCAATTCCATCATTGGTGGATTTCAGAATGCTCTTTGATTGGAGGTGAACTATAAATCCCAGCAACTACAACTACCAAACGGCAAAATCAATCCCCCCAACCTCACCAGTATTCAAATTTGGGCATATTGTGTATTTGTGTCAAATTTGGTCCAGTGAATGAAAATACATCCTGCATATCAGATATTTACATTACGAGTCACAACAGTAGCAAAACAATAGTTATGAAGTAGCAACAAAAATAATTTTACTTGGCGGTCACCACAACATGAGGAACTGTATTAAGGGGTCGCAGCATTAGGAAGCTTGAGAACCACTGATCTAGAGGCCTGCAAAATTTCCCACTTTTGCTAAATTTACATGCTTAAATGGGGGTTCAGTTGGCAGTCCATACTTGTAGGTTTAATTTCTGTGGTTCTGACTCTTTGAGGATTTGATTAATACATTCTCTCTAGGAATTTCTAGGTTGTCCAGCATGACCCTATAGTCATGCTGAAAATTGACTATAGAGTCACCCTGGAGGACCTAAAGATTCTTAGAATGGTGTTTTATCAGATTTTTATAAAGTGTTTCTGTATTTATTTTGAGGGAGAGTTCTGCACCCCTATTGTATATCTTTTCTCGGCTTCTGTACAACCCTTCTTTCAATTGGATATGTATGACACCTAATTTGCTACTGCAGATACACTTGCCAGGAAATAAGTGTCTTTTTCCTCATGGAGATTACTTCTCCACACAGATATGTAAATTAGTAATAGCAATAGAAGTAATAACTGCCGTAGTCCAGTTAGTTAACTTGTAGAAACAATGGATAAATGTTATGGGCTGCTGGACTGGTTCTATTGTGGGTTTTTTCCCTTTGGAAAATATGTCTGACAATGTTTCTGTTACTTAATAGGATATCGTGAATTATTTAAGCGCCTACTCATTTCTCCACATTATCGTGTTATGCTCCTGCAGTGCAATCCTTTTTTCTGCTTGACATCTCAGCTGTCTTGTAATTGAACTATTAATGTTATTAAAGTTACTGTAATGAAGTGCCTAGAAAGCCTAATGAAATTCAATGGGTTGCTATAAGTTGACAGGTGACTTTAAGACAAATTCACACATACACATTTAGCTACCTCATCAGACAGACAGTGGCAGGAGGGCGGCAATGCTCCGCTTTGCTGTGGGATGTGGGAAGTCCAGCGCCCCACGCCTTGCATCTCCTGGACCCATGGGAGGCCAATCACATGGGAGGAAGTGTGTGGGGTGCATGGCTTTCCCCCACATATTTAATGGCAAAACAGGAAGATTTTCAATAATTTTGTGCATGACGCAAAGTGCATGTCCATTGATCATCAGAAAGTAAATTTTGTAATTATGGCAATATGAAAAAAAATTAAAAGAAGAGAAATGAAATAGTTTGGTTTTTCTTTTTTAAAGGAAAGCCTGCTTTGGAATTTCTGTCTGAGCCACATATGTGGACAATGTTAGATTTTGGAATATTTCTGAAGCCTGTAAAAGAAATATTCAACTTGTGAAGTTTACAGCAGTAATACCTGTTTTTTTCAGATGCCTTTGAATAAGGGCATGGTGTGTTAGAGAAGGGGACTGCACTAACATTTGTGCATACATCAACTTCTTTAAATTGGGCTGTCAGCCAAAAGACACACACATGCAAAATACCCCCCTTACTGATGTGTCCCTGGCTCTACTGTGTCTTAATGGGTATATTTTGTACTGGGTGTTTTTGATTTATTTTGTTTTATTACAAGGGCAAAATGTGACACAAAAAGAACTCTCTTGTCCTAATTTCATTGTGAATGTGAATAAAATAGAACACAGTATTCCTGCAGAACCTGATTTCAACTGGATAAACTACTTTGTGTATGATACAAAGAGAGAAGCAAAGGAATAGAATTTCAGTCGGATGGCCTGAATGTTGTTCACACCCCAGGCACTGACTCCCCGGGTGTCTTTCTGAACAAGTCTGAACTATTTTATCGCCAATTGTCCTCTTTTGCAAAATGGTGGCAATGCTTTAAGTGCCTGTAATAAAAGCTGATTAATTTTTGGACATTACATTGGCATCCTCTGAAGCTTCAGATATGAATAATTTTTATTAGTTCTGCCATCTGCTTGGAATTGTTTGTCACTGTAGGCGGCAGTTCTGCACACATTTCCTTCTTCCTGGATAGAAGCACCATTGAAAAATCTGGAACTTACTTCTGAGTTGACTATTTCCTTGCCTCAGGCATCTTTGTTTAACATTGGGTTGGCCTAGATCTTCTTTTTCTGAGCATTTTTTGTTCTCACACTGCAGAATCTAAATAGAGAAGAGCAAGGGTGAGTTATTTCATACAATTGCTTAGGATACCATCCAAAATATGCTTTCTACAAGATCACATCTGTTGAGTCTAGTGGGACATGCTTTTGTGTGCATTGTTAATATAAAAAAATACTAATCCTATGTTATAGATTGATGCAAGCCTTTTCCTCTTCTTTTTTGCTATCAACAAGCTTTAAATAATCTGTGTGCTGCTAAAACCACTAGAGAGTGATGACAGAATAAAGAAAGAGCACACAGCAGCTACTTCCATTATAAACATAGGCTGCAGTTAACATAAATATTATATTTTGACCCCAATCCCTCTCTGCCTTTCTCTTATGCTTGCCGCAAATTGTATACGAAGGGAACATCCCTCTCCTAGGTTTAATGAAATTGTCATATAATCTTTATAGTAGTGCTTTATAATTCTATGTGTTTTTTTAATACATAATCCTGGGAGCTTGAAAAACACAGCATTCCCCTACAGAATGGAGTCCATAGAAAAGCAGGCAGTTGGATGATGCTTTCTGCAAGATAGAAATGAATGCTGTGATATTTTGTAAGCTTCATGGGGAAGTGAACTCTGTATGATCTGTAGGTTCATCCATCTACCTATGGGAAAGTGGATTAGTTTTCACATCTTGAGAGAAAACATTTACTGTAAAAGAAAGTGTCATGGCTGTTGAGATGGTATTCAGAACTTCCTGGGTCAGCAGGTAGAGCTTAAATGGGATTTAAATTTACAGCTCTCTGCCAGCTTTGTAGGCTTTTCTTAGATTCAAAGGACAAACTGTCATCCAGTATATTTCAAAGGTGTTGCTTTAAAATCTCAATGCATTAGAGATTCCACAGACACTAACCCATTCTAGAAATGTATCTTATTATACATTATTTTCTAGGCTAGCAAGCTAAGTCACGAGACTGAAGCTAAAAGGAGCTATGAAATGATCTCATAATAGTTTATTTCAAGAAGGCCTATTCCACGTTAACTTCTATGGTTCCATCCCGTGAATGGCTAAGTATCTCATCACACGAGGCTTTTGCCCAATCCTACAATGCTGCCAGGACAGAGCCTGATGGAGCCCGTCACAAGACGCGGAGCTAATTCTAGTGGGGCTCCATCCTGGCATCATGGTAAGATGGGTGGTTACTTATGTTCTCATTACCTAAGCTGGAGACAGCACAGGGGAAGCCGAGCAGCGATGGTTTCCCCCATGTGATGGGGAAGTGGGTGGTGTGGGCGATGCAGGGCACTTAATGCCCTTTTTCCTCACTGCCCAACGAATTTGCCCTGCTACCCAACAGATTCCCCTGCTGTTCCCCTGCCTAAGGACCTCCATGGAATGAGATCCTAGGATTGGAAATGTATGAAGAGTCATCTAGAATGGTCAGTCAGAATTTCCCAGTGCCTCATCAAAATTCAAAACCTAGGATTGCAAGGGATGGAACCATGGCAGTTGAAGTAGAATAAAAGTGCTATAATTGTATAGTGTGAATAGGTTCCAGGCCTTAAAATAGTTCTTATTTCATGTAGACATTGGAACTTATCTCATGAGGCTGGCCAACTGCAACTGTAGCAGGATCATAGTGTCTATTACCAATAGTTATCACACAACATCTTGCTGCCTCTTTTGCCTTTGTCACTTGGTCACTGAAGATGTCCCATGTCTCTCCGCTTTGCCAGGGGCATGGGAAAATGGTAGGCAAGCCGCCGCCCCATGCCCCGCATTGCCCGGCTCCTCCAGCAGCGAATTCTATGGAGGAAGTGTGGTGCATATGTGGAGCGTGCAGCTTCCCCTTGCTAAAGTCTACAGCAACATGGGAAGTCTCCCGTGTGGCCGTGGCACTTGCTGACTCTTCCCTCTTTCACTCATGGAGCTGGCGCAGTGTTGTCTGATGGGAGCCAGCTGGCTCCATAGGTGACCTGGTCTAAACTGGCACATGCCACCAAATTTAGCCCCATGTGAAGAGGTCCTTTGCTTCCCTCCTTTACTGCAGTGCTCCTTTTCATAGACAATAATAATTAATGGCTATTCATTCCATTAAAAGGTAAAGGTAAAGGTTTCCCCTGATGTTAAGTCCAGTCGTGTCCGACTCTGGGGGTTGGTGCTCATCTCCATTTCTAAGCTGAAGAGCCAGCGTTGTCCGTAGACACCTCCAAGGTCATGTGGCCGGCATGACTGCATGGAATGCCGTTACCTTCCCGCTGGAGCGGTACCTATTGATCTACTCACATTTGCATGTTTTCGAACTGCTAGGTTGGCAGAAGCTGGAGCTTAACAGCAGGAACTCACTCTGCTCCCCGGATTTGAACCTGGGACCTTTCGGTCTGCAAGTTCAGCAGCTCAGTGCTTTAACACACTGAGCCACCGGAGGCTCCATTCATTCCATTACCCTACCATTATTTATTTCAGTATGATAGGTTCCTTCTGTTTCTGTTGCAATTTGCTGGCAGTCATATGGCAGCAGTGGGTATGATTCTTTGTCTATTCTCTGTCTCCTTGCTATTCCAAAGCAGGCTCTCCTTTTAAAAAACTATTTCATTTCTCTTCTTTTATTTTTTTTATTTGCCATAATTGCAAAATTGTGATAAAAATAAAAAACAAAATAAAAATAAAAACCAAAAAATGACCTTTTGTAGAATTCATTTCAAATCAGTCTTGAAAGACACAACATGAAACCAGTTTGATGTCACACTTAAATGGAGACCGTGATTTAGTTCCATTTTAGCTATACAGCTTGCTGGATAACTTCTTTTCATTCTAATTTCCTTGCGAGTTGTTGTAACAATAACAATAATATAGTAATCTTACATATGTGGACAGTAGGATCTTTGAAGTTGAAGAAAGAGTGTCTACGCAACACAGTATATTGACAATTCTACAATACCAGTTCTGTTTGTAACCAGCCAAAATATACTGTTCTTTCATATAATTCAGCTTCTCTCATTAACCTTTGAATCAGAAGAGGAAGAAGGCCTTTCCCATATCTCGTATAAAGAATGGCCTTTATTTTAAATTTTGAGGATGTAGGTTGTTTATGGGTGAGTAGCAGTTGAGGAGAGAGCCAATGTGATGTGGTGTTTTGAGTGTTGAACTATGAGCCTGGAGACCAGATCCAAATCCCTGTTTGGATATGAAAACCTACTAGGTGATCCTGGGCAAATCACACTCTCTCAGCCTCAGAGGAAAGCAAAGGCAACCCCCTTCCCCAAACAGATCTTGCCTAGAAAGCCCCATGATATTGTTTTAAGGGCCACTAATAGGTAACGGTAAAGGTTTTACCCTGACATTAAGTCTAGTTGAGTCCGACTCTGGGGGTTGGTGCTCATCTCCACTTCTAAGCTGAAGAGCCGGCATTGTCCGTAGACACCTCCAAGGTCCTGTGGCCGGCATGACTGCATGGAATGCCATTACCTTCCTGCCAGAGCTATTGATCTATTCACATTTGCATGTTTTCTAACTGCTGGGTTGGCAGAAGCTGGGGCTGACAGCAGGAGCTCACCCCGCTCTCCGGATTTGAACCAGCGACCTTTCGGTCGGCAAGTTCAACAGCTCAGTGGTTTAATCCGCTGGGCCACTGGGGGCTCAAGGGTCACTATATGTTGGAAATAATTTGAAGACATGCATCAACTAGCCTCTGATCATCTTCATTTCACTACATAATCTGTAACACACTATATAATCTACTGAGAGACAAGTTCTTGGAGCCTTCCAAAAGAAATATAACATTTGCATGTGTTTGCACCTGGATTTGGAAAACAATTGGCCAGAGAGATTGGTTAAAATTTTCATTTTTTTTATCTTCTGCTGCTGATTCATTTAATTGAGGTTGTAATTTGTGTCTGTATATCTTGAGTTCTTGTTCAATTTCCAAAGTGTCATGGGCTATTGGCTTGCATAGTAAAGTTTAATTGACCATTGTATGTCATAATCAATCTTAATACTGCAGTGGCTTTAAACCCCTTTCATTTGATTTGTCATCATGCTTCCCTACAGATCTGAAGAACTACTGAAACAACACATACTTTGGACTGAAACTGAAATTTGAATAGAAATATTTTCCTTGCCCTTTGTGTAATACAACACTCACCAGTTATGAATCAAAAGGATCCATTAGGAGAAGTAGAAGAAAGCGCTGTTCCCTTATGTGTGGTCTGTGGCCAGCCACATCAACCAGAAGAGAACCACGTGTATACCTACACTGAAGATGTGGACGATGACCTCATTTGCCACATTTGTTTGCAACCTTTGCTTGAACCACTGGACACGCCTTGTGGGCATACCTTCTGCACAGTTTGCCTTACAGATTTCTTAGTGGAACAAGACTTCTGCCCTATGGACCGTAAAACTCTGATACTACAGACTTGCAGAAAGTCCAGCTTACTAGTGAATAAACTCTTGGATAAACTCTTGGTTAGCTGTCCTTTCTCAGATTCCTGCTCAGAGATTGTGCCACGCTGTAATCTTGAACAACATTTCCAAAATGGGTAAGTCCTTTTATATCTCATTTCCACAAAAGCTGAGAATTTGCTCAGTGCTAGTGAAAGATCTTGTACTTTTTCAGGTAATGATGTTTTCAAGTATTTTCATTTTTCTGCTATTGTGTAAATACATTGTCTGTTGCATCTCATGCATTCTCAATAGACATTGGATGTAGTGTCACATTTTCACCGTCCCAGGTAATTGAGGGCTTCTGAGAACTGAAGTCCAAAACATCTGGAATAGCAAAGGCCTTACAGTCTTGATCAAAATTCTCAACACGTGGGTCCCCAGATGTTTTGGCCTTCAACTCCTAGAAATCCTAACAGCTGGTAAACTGGCTGGGAGTTGTAGGCCAAAACACCTGGGAACCCACAGATTGAGAACCACTGATCTAAATCAACTGTGACCACTATGTGTATCGGGTTGTCTCATCTGTGAAATTGTGTTTGCTTTGCGCATCCCATATCCAAAATACTTGATAGTTTTCTGTATTTCTGACTTTTATCTAAACTTTGTAATACTTGCATCTGCATAATCAATTATATTGGGAATGGGACACAACTCATAGTCTGAAAATGTTTTCATTGTAATAATGTTTGCATGTGACAAAGTTAGCATAACTTGAGACACCAGAAAGTAAAAGTTTCACTATGTCAGCCACCCACACAGATAATTTTGGATTTGGGACATTTTGAATTTCAGAATTCAATAAGGGATACCCAACCTGTATCTAGTTGGTTGAAAAGGTCTCAGGCTAAGTTTATGCGGCACTTTGAAGGAATTTCTAATGGCTCAAGTGCTAATTTTGCTGTGCTAATTTGTTGCCTAGGGCTTAATACACTCCTACTTAAGAAACATTGCTGAAGTTCATGTAACATAGTGGAACTGGTTTGACAGCGACAACAATTTTCTGTCTCTTACCCAATCTCAATAAGCTCAAAACCCTTGTAGTGTTTAGAGCAGACCCCAGACAACCTGCAGACTGGTTTCCGTATTCTTCAGCGTTTCTCACCCAAAGTTTTTCATCCAACCACTTTGCAAGCCACCTTTAGATTTTACTAATTCCTTCTTTGCAATGTTGCAGTCATGCGGTCATTTGAGTAACTTTGTTTTCACCCTAAGGATATGGGACTTGTTAGGTGACACTTCCCTGTAATCCAGGTGTGCTGATCACAGCTGATATTTTGTTCTTTCCTGCTATAACATGCAATATTAGGAGGTAGGAAGAGAGTTCTTTCTTGTATATTATTCTACTGTTTTTATCTTAACTTGTAATCTGCTTTGGAGAGATGGACATCAGTAAATAAGTAAAATAAAGCAATCATATTCAGTAGCAACCACTTAAAGTAGACTTTCTATTTAACTTTTGGATTTGGTGCTATAGTCTAGAAGTGGTCCAGACAATTTTGATTTCGGAGGAGGGTATGCTGTTTCAGCACTTCTCTCCATGCCGTCTTGCCATGTGAAAGATTCAAATCATTGAGAACATCGGAAAAGTTTGGAGTGCTTAGGCAGAACTATATGCCCCAACACTGATCTGACTGAGACCAACTTTAACAGCCTTGGAAATGATCGGAATCCATTTATTGGCACCTGCACTGATCACACTGCAAACAATCTGTATGGCTTGGTTTTTGACAACAAGTAGTGATGGAAGTAATTGACAAAATAATCCAATAATTTGTGAAAAATGTCTTTCTCAAGTGCTGATAAAACCTGACAACATAATTTTAAATAATTCACAGATCATGACATATTCTGCCAAAATTTGCATATGATGTTTGTGTTGGTTGTGGTGTAATGGTTTGAAACTATAGTATAGCTCAGGAAACTAGGGTTTGATTCCCTAGATGACGATGGAAATTCACTGGGTGACCTTGAATGAATCACACACTCTCAGCCCCATTAAATCCTGTGATGGACTTAACTTAGGTAAGGTAAGGATTTTCCCTACATTAACTCTAGTCGTATCCAATTCTGCTCATCTCCATTTCTAAGCTGAAGAGCCGCCATTGTCCATAGACACCTCCAAGGTCAAGTGGCCGGCATGATTGCATGGAGCGCCATTATCTTCCCGCCAGAGCAGTACCTATTGATCTACTCACATTTGCTTGTTTTTGAACTGCTAGGTTGGCAGAAGCTGGGGCTAACAGCGGGAGCTCACCCTGCTCCCCGGATTCAAACCGATGACTTTTCAGTCAGCAAGTTCAGCAGCTTTGCGGTTTGACTCACTGTGCCACTGGGGCTTTTGGGTTTTACCTTAGAGTTACCATAAATTGGAAATAACCTAAAGGTACACAATAACATTTTTTGTGAAAAATAAACAGCTTTTTCTGCATGGGAAACAGGATTCTATGTGCTAAAATACAGTATGTGAGTTTTGCACAACATTAAGTCTTAAACTGTGAATAATCTTTGAAAATATGTTGTCGAAGGCTTTCATGACTTGGGTGTTGTGTGGTTTCCAGGCTGTATGGCTGTGTTTTGGCAGTATTTTCTCCTGACATTTCACCTGCATCTGTGGCTGGCATTTACAGAGGATCCCCTGAAAATGCCAGCCACAGATGTAAGTGAAATGTCAGGAGAAAATGCTGCTAGAACACAACCATACAGCCCAGAAACCACACAATACTCCAATCTTTGAAAGCAGTTTTTAAAGCCTTCTAAGCAAGAAGAAAATTGCTAAAAATATTATTAGCAAAAAATTTCCTTCAAGAAGACTATTAGCAAAGCATTGCATTCATAGTGTGAAGTAGCTGGGACTTGTGCCCAAAAGGATTCCAGGGAAATCAACAAAGTTTTTCACCTTTATTTATTTATTTCGTGTCAAAGGCATTGCATGGCAAATACATTTCAAAATGATGGGGGGGAAAAGGAAATCACAAGCAACTAAATAGTTTTGGACCAAAAGACCAGTTTTTCACCTAACTTCCCATATTCCCAGTTGACTGTTCATTTGAGAATGTAGGCTTTTGCGGGGAATAGGAATGAGAAATAAATCATTAAATCTGCAAGTCTGAATCTGAATATATTGTGTTGCTGGCCAAATTATTTTTTTCTAGAACAAGCCACAAAGCTACATTCACTTTTCCAATTTAAGAAAATGTGAAAGCAAAAAATCATGGCAGCCAGTGTTATTTCCTTAGAGGTAGTCCTGTTGAACCTTCATTTGACAAGAAGTCATATATTTGAATGTTATTTGCTAGTAAAACACCAGCCTGTTTGTTTAACGGATTACTAAATGAACCCAAGTGTTGCAAAGTGTAAATCTAATTGCACGTGGTATCATTTCAAATCTGCCTGTGTTAACTTGCTCGCCTGGGTGGATGTGCCTGCCAGAAATCAGTTTGCCTGAAATCCAATCTAGATCTGATAACCAAGAGCCTGGCTGATTCATAGCTTCCCATTCTCTCCGCCTGCTCGAATCCTCTGTGATCAGATGGCATCACAGCTGAGGAGCGTCGACATTTGAGATATACGTACATGGCACTGCCTGCGTAGTCTTCCTCTCTTTTTTGAAACATTCAGGTCCTTTCTCTTATGCAGCTCGGCTCATAACCCATCTGCCTCTCTGACCAATGATGTAAATGTACCAGCTGCTTCTGAAGAACCACTCTGAAGAGTGCAGGAGGAGGCAGGTCTTTTTTTCCTCTGTGCCTGAGCAGTAAGTCACCCAGACTTGCCTCGCACCAACCATGCTCTGCCTGCTGTCTCTTAAACCCTCATAGCTAGCCTCCATCTGAGAATCAGATCAAGTAATCCTCTTACAGGTCAATAATTTTTTTTCCAGCATAGCTTCATTTAAGGGATTTGCATTAATTCACAACGTGCTTTCTCGCTTGCTTTGAAATGGGAAGGCTTGTTTAAAAAAGAAAGGGGTGGCGATACTGGTTGACATTGATCACGCTTGAAGTTCTGTGTCCCACCACAGAGAGACAGAGGGGAAAAAAGAGGGCAAAGAGGAAACCGAGTGGCAATTTTAAAAGCTCGCGCTTGAAAAAAAAACTATGAAAGCTCTCCTGTTGTTGGTCCTACCTTGGCTAAGTCCTGCAAACTACATAGACAGTGTGGGGAACCTGCACTTCCTGTACTCAGAGCTGTGAGTACTCACAGTCGTGATGTTGTGGTGGTGTCTCTGTGTTGTGTCTCTGTGTTGTCTTTTTAGAGTTGGTGTTGGAAACTCCTTCATCTATTTTCTTTGATACATGTTTATGTGTCAGATGATTGATAGATATAGATTGATAGATAGATTGATTGGATAGATAGATGTGTAATAGGAACGATGTGACTGATCGCTTTATAACTTGTCTCAGCGGTTTAGAGCGAGAATGCATTTTCCTTTTCTTTCAAGGGACTGGAAACAGCATAAACAAACCAGTTAGTTTTCCTTCTCTGCTTCCCTTTGCTGAGCTGATAATTGGGGCTGGTTTTCCTTTAGAATATATCCAAGCAGATGAAATAATGCTTTATACGTAAATGGGTCTCTAGACAGCATGTACTCGCAGTGTCTGAGAAGCATTTCACAATGCATAATTTGTGTAGGAGCGTGAAAATGTGCCTCATTCCTATAAAGCAGCTTCTCAGTCACACACTTTCATTTGAAAAAAGAATTGTGGGCTATGCTGGCATTCAGATTTATATATAAACACCAATATGACTACTGTGTTCTACTGCTCAAAATAATTATATTATTTTTAATTGTAATGCTTCTGAATGATGTTCGCAGATGTAGTTATGAATGTCATGATGAACAGAAGGCTGACAATCCTTACCAAGGTTCCTGTGTGCCAGTGCATAATCTGTCAAATATGTTGTGGTGAGAAATGGACTAGTGAAGTACATATAGAGTAATATATGTGACAAATTCATATGATGTGTGCACAGTTCATCTTTAAGATGCACAAAACAATGGTGACATGCTTTCAAAGAAGGCATTTAATGTTGTATCGGTGCTGCAAGTCTGCTGATGTGCCCAGAATGCTACCAGAATGAGTAGCATTTTGAGAAAACAATGTGCAGGATGGCTTGCTGTGGGTCTTTCGGGCTGTATGGCCATGTTCCAGAAGCTTTCTCTCCTAAAAGGAGAGAAAACTTCTGCAACATGGCCATACAGCCCAAAAGACTCACAGCAACCCAGTGATTCCGGCCATGAAAGCCTTTGACAATATAATGTGCAGGCTGCTATTATTTTACTCACTCCTTGAAAATGAGAATCTGGATTTCCCTCTGGGTGATACAGTCATTTAAAAAAGAAGAAGCTGATTTAAAACGTGTGATGTAAAGATGATGATATTAGCTAAAGAAGATAATTAGGAAAGCAGCAGTTAATTCTAAGCAGCAAGATTAAACCAGACCAGATGAACTTTCATCATGAAGACAATGGCAGCTGGGACATTCAGTTTCCAGGAAAACAAACAGATGAGATTAATCAGAGCATACGCTCAGAACACTCCTTCTTGTTGCTGTTTCCTAGGAAATTCCCATTCCTTCCTGTCACACACAGAAAGAGCTACTATGTACAGTAGCTACTGCATTTGAATTTATTTTTGCCCTCTAACCTACAAACTCATCACTACGGTTTGATGGCTATTCTTGTTGACACGTTGTGTACCCAATTGGTTTGGTATTGGATGTGATTTGTCAGTTATCAGCAATGCACAAATCTGTTTAGTGGTGTGCTGCTCTTCTGGAGTAGTGAGAGGGGGAGGGAGCAAGAACAACACAGAGAACTGCAAGTGAATTGGGTCAGTGCAACAAAATTAGGGTATGAAATGAGCACATGTGCCCTCAGCAGCATTGCGCTTGCTGGAAAGGCAACATGAAGGCTAGGAGAGGAGAGCTTCTTCTTTGTGTGGGTTTGGTGCTTCTGGGTGCTACATATGTAGTACGGTGCAATACGGTTCTGCCACATGAATCCAGTGTACTGTGCTAAACTGAATTTGATTTCTCTCTTTGGTGAATCAGGAGCCCCTGATGGCACAGCGTGTTAAATTGCTGAGCTACTGAACTTGCTGAGCGAAAGGTCAGCGGTTTGAATTCGGGGAGAAGGGTGACCTCCCGCTGTTAGCCCCAGCTTCTGCCAACCTATCAGTTCTCAAACATGCCAACATGAGTAGATCAATAGGTACTGCTCTGGCAGGAAGGTAACGCAGTCATGCCAGCCACATGACCTTGGAGGCCTTGGACAACACCAGCTCTTCGGCTTAGTAATGGAGATGAGCACCAACCCCCAGAGTCGGATATGACTAGATGTGATGTCAGGGGAAAACCTTTACCTTTACCTATTTGGTGAATCAGGGAAGAACTTCATACTGTTTATTTACTTAAAATTTTATATGGTCTTTTAACTTCATGCCTTGACTGTACCATATATAGAAACGTAGAATATAACTGTTAGAAGGGACCACAGGGGATATGTAGTCCATCCCCTAAATGTATAAAAATTCACAGCTAAAGCATTCCTGAAAAATGCCCACCCAACCTCTGTTTAATGTCCTCTGGAAATTGAGTCTCCAATCTATTCCACTGTTAAACAATTCTTTTTTTGTAATTTTTATCTGTTGGTTTATATTCTAGTCTCTGGAACAGCAGAACACAGACTCTCCTACATGGTATCTCTTTAGATATTCAAAAACATCTGAAGAGCTTGGAGAAAAAAATATCTCAAATTATAAGTTGATCATACAATATAATACTAATATTATGCTATTTTAATAATATAATATATTGTATATACATTTTACCTAATATTATAATGTGAGACAATATAATATTAATAATAATACAATATACTAATATAATAATTATATATTACATGTAATATTATTAATAATATTGCGGTATAGTGGTATAGTGGGAGCCTCCGGTGGCTCAGTGTGTTAAAGCGCTGAGCTGCTGAACTTGCAGACCGAAAGGTCCCAGGTTCAAATCCGGGGAGCGAAGTGAGCGCCCACTGTTAAGCTCCAGCTTCTGCCAACCTAGCAGTTCAAAAACATGCAAATGTGAGTAGATCAATGGAAAGGTAACAGCGGTCCATGCAGTCATGCCGACCACATGACCTTGGAGGTGTCTACAGACAACGCCGGCTCTTCGGCTTAGAAATTGAGATGAGCACCAACCCCCAGAGTCAGACGACTGGACTTAATGTCAGGGGAAACCTTTACCTTTACTATAGTGGTATAGTACAATATAGTAATGTATAATACTAATATAGTGCTATGCCAATAATATAATATATTGTATGTACATATAATATTGATAACAATATTATAATGTAATTGTCAAGGACAGAACGCCACAAGATCAAAGATAACAGAGTTTATTGGATTACAGAACTCAAAAATGCCCGTAAAATACAAGGGCCAGGCAGTATTAGCCTTTAGGAGCAAAAAGGGACAAGGAAAAACGTTCAAAAGATAAACCGGATTAAACCGGAGTTTAATCCGGGTAAAAACAAACTGCTTGCTTCAGCCTGGGGATAAACAAAACAAAAGCCGAGGAACAAAAGATACAAAAGAATGCAACTAATTGGCAGCAGATTCCTCTCTGCTGCCAGCACTGTGCTTTGAGTAACTTGCGTCGCTCCCACACACAGCAGACAGGATTTCCAACACGAACAGATCAGCCAAGGATTGTAGCAGTAGAGTAGACCCAGTTCCTTTCCGTAGATCAAAGCCAGAAGCAGACGTTTGTAGTTTCCAAGTCCGAGAAGGGGGAAGTCAAGCCGTGGTCAGTTCAGTCCGAATTTCAAAGCAGGAGATGGCGTCCGTCAAGAAGACGACGGAAGGTCAAGCTAATAAGAGTAAGCACAGGTTTGCACAAACAAATGCCCACACAATTCCTCCCGCCGTCTGACCCTGAATTCCAAAACAACTTACGTATCAGCACACGAAAACACACCAGTCTTCAGGAAAGCGTCCCACACAGATCCCAAGCGTTCGTCCAGATTACCTTGCCCAACACAATTTGCAATTGCTCCCAAGCCCCATTTTATGCCAGTTACAAATCCTCATCACTGTCAGCTGTCCTCCTTAACCCGGGCGTTTCCTCATCACTTTCCTCATCAGAGCTGGAACACCTCTGACTACGCCCCACAGCATCTCCAGCTGTGGATCCCGTCCCATCCCTCCAGCTTGACCATGGGTCTAATCCTGAAGGTCCCCATTCATCTTCTATCCCATCATTGCCAGTGGCACCCAATTCCTCCCTTACCCGAGTCCAATCCATCTCATCCTCCTCCGAGCTAACCAGCCCCTCCTCCATTCTCTCCGTAAACCCCTCAAAAGACTCTTCGTCAGATGGTGCTGCAAAAATATCTCGCAGTCTTTTTCTTTCTCGCTCCTCGAGAGTATCTGACTCTCGAGGAGTCTTACGCCCACGTCTGCCAGTAACAGAGCCATGAGGCTCAATCATAACAGTAATACAATATAATAGTAGTACAATATAACAATATAATAATTATAGATTATATATTACATGTAATATTACTAATAATATTGCAGTATAGTGGTATAGTACAATATAGTAATATATAATACTAATATTATGCTATGCTAATAATATAATATAATGTATGTACATATAACTTGTAAGCCATTCTGAGTCCCCTTCTGGATGAAAATGGTGGGATATAAATGTCGTAAATAAATAAATAAATAAATAATACCCTTCTCCATTATACATTCCTCATGAGGCTTGGTTTCCAGACCTTGAATCATCTTGGCCACCCTTCCTTACACATGTTCCATGTCTAAAGAAGGGTGTTGATATCCCGCTTGAACAGTGGTACCCAGAACTGGACACAGTATTCCAAATAAGTTCTGATCACAACAGAATAGAGTTGTATTTTTACTTTCCTCAGTCGAGAATGGGTTTACACAACTTGCAGCCTTCTAAGTGTTTTGGCTTTCAGCTCCCAGAATTCCTGATCATTGGAAAAGTTGACTAGGGCTTCTGGGAGTTGGAGTCCCAAACACCTGAAGGACCAAATGTTGTGCAGGCCTGGTCTAGATATTGCACTCCTGTTGATGCAGCCCAGCATTGCATTCACATTTTTTGGCTGTTGCATGCTACTGTAAACTCATGATCTATAGACCTTGTCCATATGCACTATTTTCAAGCCAGGTGTCACCAATCCTTTATTTGTGTGTTTCAGTTTCTTTCCTAGATGTGGTACCTTTCATTTGTCCCTATTAAGATTCATTCTGTTAATTTTGACCTAACTCAAATCTGTCAAGGTCATTTTGAATTCTGTGTTGCAATCATTTAATCATACTAATCATAGATATTGGCTAGAACAGGCTGAAGTTAGGGATACCCTGAATGTATGGCAGTTCTCCATGGACTGATGTAGATAGACTTTCCAAATTTGCAATGAGATGACTTCAGTGCTGGACTGACAAGGACTGAACTTGGAAACTTATAAATCACATCCTCCCTAATGGACCTTCCCTTCCCTTCTTTATTTTGTCTTTTCATGTTCTGGAACCAAGCCTAGGCAACAAAGGCAGGTTCTGGGGCTTAACCTGATGAGTACTTCTTTTAATGAAACCCCGCCTGCACATTACTTAGCATTCTGAATTTCAGAAACTAATTACATTGTGCATTTGTAGAAATTCCTGGGTCCACCCATGACTTTTTGCTCCTTCAGTTATTCATCCGGTGTGACCCAAAGGTGTGGTGCAGGATCTCTTGAAATGTTTCAGCGGGCTTGTAAGTTTCTCCAGCCCTAGGAAACATGGCAGTTATTCTGGTCTGTAAGCAAATAGAATGCCTGGCTCGACAGTATGTGTGAAAAAGATCTTGGAGTCCTCATGGACAACAAGTTAAACATGAGCCTACAATGTGATGCGGCGGCGAAAAAAGCCAATGGGATTTTGGCCTGCATCAATAGGGGTATAGCATCTAGATCCAGGGAAGTCATGCTATTCCTCTATTCTGCCCTTGGTCAGACCACATCTGGAATACTGTGTCCAGTTCTGGGCACCACAGTTGAAGGGAGATGTTGACAAGCTGGAAAGTGTCCAGAAGAGGATGACTAAAATGATCAAGGGTCTGGAGAACAAGCCCTATAAGGAGTGACTTAAAGAGTTGGGCATGTTTAGCCTGCAGAAAAGAAGGCTGAGTGGAGACATGATGATAGCCATGTACAAATATGTGAGGGGAAGTCATAGGGAGGAGGGAGCAAGCTTGTTTGCTGCTGCCCTGGAGACTAGGATGTGGAACAGTGGCTTCAAACTTCAGGAAAGGAGATTCCACCTGAACATTAGGAAGAACTTCCTCACTGTGAGAGCTGTTCAGCAGTGGAACTCTCTGCCCCAGGATGTGGTGGAGGCTCCTTCTTTGGAGGCTTTTAAGCAGAGGCTGGATGGCCATCTGTTGGGGGTGCTTTGAATGAGATTTTCCTGCTTCTTG
Source organism: Anolis carolinensis (assembly GCF_035594765.1). Taxonomy (NCBI): domain Eukaryota; kingdom Metazoa; phylum Chordata; class Lepidosauria; order Squamata; family Anolidae; genus Anolis; species Anolis carolinensis. The sequence goes on from NC_085845.1 coordinate 75,586,871, forward strand.
GCAGGGGGTTGAACTGGATAGCCCGTGAGGTCTCTTCCAACTCTACGATTCTATGATTCTGTGATTCTAGGGCTCTAAGCAAGAGGGCTAGTATATGAGAAGAATTGTTCCCTAGCTGGGAAAAACAATGTGTGGGAAAAGTCTTCTTGCATGTAGAATCGTCTTCTTTGCGTGGGATTCTGTCAGGACTGTGGGCAAGATGAGTATGATGGGGAGGAGGATTTCCTCCCAGCAGCAGAATCTAAGAGGGATCCATTTGATTCTTTTAAAAAAGAGAGGGGGGGACTTGAGCATATTGCTACTTGCAGTCTTAACATTTGGAATGGTTGAACAGCTTGTTTTTGGACTGCAGTTCCCATGAGTGTTCATTATTGACAATATTGGCTAGACTGCTGGGAATAACAATCCACTGTTTCCCATCGCTGCTCAACCTCAATGGAAAACTTCAGTGTTATTGTCTTTATTACTGCTTTACATTACCAAATCTGCTTGGATCTGAAAGCAAATATCAAGGCTAAACTGAGAAATCCTAATCCATAGTGAATTTTCAATATACATCCTGTATCTTGGGAATCCTGCACCCATTTTGTTTCCATGTAACTTTAGTGGTAGATTTAAGTATTCTTCATTCCAGAATCACTTGGAACACTACAGTCCCGCAATAAGAGAAGTTTCTTTTTCTAGCTTATGTTATCGAAAGAAGTTTTGTTTGTAACATTGACCCTTATACTGTCATCCCACTTTTTGTTTGGGGAGCAAAGAGTGATGTATTTTATCCTCATGACATCCACATGTAGCTGAGATGGTCATGGCACAAGGTCACCCAATGCGGTTCATGACTGAACAGATCTCCTATTGTCAGCTTAATACTCAGTCCAATGTATCTTAACTAACTTTCATTGCCAGATGAATACATTGCAAAACCAGAGTACCAACTAATCTATTGTAAAAAGATCCTCCTTTGACATCTGTGACACATTCTGCAGTAGTCTTATTTCAGTTATATGAGCGTGCACCATATATTGTCTCCTTTCACCTCTGAAAAACATTCCTACAATATACTGTGACAAATCTCTGTTGCTGTCATAGATTATAAACAAAGACGAATGGTGTAGCAAATACAATTTAAATGAAAGTACTAACATGTTTTACCCTCCAGTGCATTTGAAAAGCTCTCGTATATTTCCTGGGCAGAATTTGGATCCAGATGATGTCTTGTTGCATGTATCTTTTGCTCTTGGCTTCTTTATGACAGTTTTCAGAAATGCTAACATCAGGCAAAGTCAATTGGGGACAGGACTTCTGTAGTAAACCATCAGAACTGAATTGGCTGCTAAACTACAAGGAAAAGGTATTACTCTTGTTATGGCTTACACAAACGTCCAACCTCATGAATAAGCAATGCCTCAGTCATGATTGAGTTTTGTGTAAATTGTGTGAAGAAAACTGCACTGCATGCTTTCTTTTACATAACATGCCAGAGTTGTAGAGGAGATACCGAAATTGAACAGGAGATATTACTCTGTCTACTACATGGTGCCACAGCTAGCATTCGAATTTAGAACAGGTAAATCTGGATTCAGTTCCCCCCTCAACTATGAAGGTTACCTTCTTATTATAGAATCATAGAGTTGGAAAAGACCATGAGGGTCATCCAGTCCTACCCATTGCCATGCAGGAAAATAAAATCAAACTACTACCAACAGATGACCATCCAGCCTCTGAATTAGAAGCATGGGAGGATCATTAATAACACAGGTCAACACAACATCTTGGTGTCTTGGGTTTTAGGCCTGTTTCTAGGGTTATTTGGGGTGCTGATTCAGAAAATTGCACTAGATCAGTGTTTCTCAACCTAGGGGTCGGGATCCCTGGGGGGGAGTCACGAGGGGGCTTCAGAGGGTTCACCAAAGACCATCAGAAACCACATATTTCTGATGATCACAGGAATCTCTGTTTGGCAGAGAAGGCTGAAGATCTCTCCACCCGTCCTTTGGCCCAGTTATATCGTTGTTGGGGTTCAAGGGGCTCTTTGATTGTAGGTGAACTGTAAATCCCAGTAACTACAACTCCCAAATTTCAAAGTCTATTTTCCCCAAACTCCACCACATTTGGGCATACTGAGTATTTGTGCCAAGTTTGGTCCAGATCTATTATTGTTTGAGTCCACAGCACTCTCTGGATGGAGGTGAACTACAATTCTCAAATTCAAGGTCAATGCCCGCCAGGCCCTTCCAGTATTTTCTGTTGGCCATGGCAGTTCTGTATGCCAAGTTTGGTTTAGTTCTATCGTTGGTGGATTTCAGAATTCTCTTTGATTGTAGGTGAACTATAAATCCCAGCAACTACAATTCTCAAATGGCAAAACCAACCTCACCAGTATTCAAATTTGGGCGTATTGGGTATTTGTGCCAAATTTGGTCCAGTGAATGAAAATACATCCTGCATGTCAGATTTTTACATTACGATTCATAACAGTAGCAAAATGACAGTTATACAGTAGCTACAAAAATAATTTTACTTGGGGATCACCACAACATGAGGAACTGTATTAAGGGATCGCAGTATTAGGAAGGTTAAGAACCACTGCACTAGATAGACCACATCAGCTTTAGTTTCTTAGATATGGTTATCATGATTTTCTATGGGCAAGCAGATGGCAGCTAGTAGATGGCATATGTTCTGTATCTCAAAAACTAGAACTGATAGGAGAAAATTAGTGCAATTTATGGAATCAGAAGGTGAAATATACCCAGAAACAAAGCAAAAATTTGAGGCCTCAAAATATATGTTGGCCAGTGTAATCAAAGCCTTTCCAGAATGAAACCAGGGGACTTCAGTATATCAGCAGACCTAGTTCAACCCGCCCTACTATATAAATGTCAGCCTAGTTTGGCTGTGTTTTGGCAGTGTGACAGAGATGACTGTGGCTCGTGTGCTGTTTATCAGGCAGTGCTGCTTAAAAGCCGCCAATGCTGACATTAATTTCCTCCATTTTTTTTCTCATGGGCTGCTATAATAGACACAAAAGGAAGTCTATTCTCAGATGACCCCTGTAAGCCTGCCTCTGTGATCCCAGAGCAAACCCCGTGGAGTGTGTGTGTAAGAGAGGGTGTTTGTGTGATTATTAAATATCCTTGACCTTTGTGCTGAATCTGCCTCAAAGCTTCTAGGAACAGAGCAGCTGGTGAGTGTTTAGTGACCTTCTCCCTCAGCCATTCTGTCTTTTGGGGCTTCAAATTGATTTGTCTGTCTTGGCATGCAGCTGAGTATCCAAAGTGTCCCCTGTGGCACACAACAAACACACAGAGAAGGAGAATGTATTCCAGAAGAAAGGTAGCAGGGCTCAGAAACTATATTTTGGACTACTGGCTATGCGACTCTTGGATTTGTAGTCTGAAAAGAACCTTTCCAAACTCTGCTCTTAATATTTGTAAAGGAGGGTATAGATATATGGTGCAATGTGAGATGTGAAATAAGGAAGCTTAGTAGACAGGGGTACAGTCCTTTGTACTGAGATGAGTTACTCACACTGAGCCAATAATACTCATATACTACCATAATCTCTGCCCTTGCGCTTTGCTACTCTGCTGCTGAATATGCATGCCCAGTGTGGAATACATCTCACCATATTAAAATAGTGGATGTGGCTCTTAATGAGACATGCCATATCATCACAGGATGTCTACACTCCCACACCACTGCAGAAATTATACTGTTTAGCCGGCATTGCACCACCTGACATCCGCCAGGAAGCAGCATCCAGCAATGAAAGGACTAAGGCATTGACATCTCCGGCCCATCCCCCATTTGGGTATCAGCCAGCACACCAGTGCCTTAAATCAAGAAATAGTTTTCTAAGATCTACAGTGATACTCGCAGGAACACCTCAGCAAGCGAGAGCCCAAAAGTGGCAGGCTAAAAACTGGAACCTCAAGCCATGGCTGATACCAAATGAGAGACTCCCTCCAGGGCACACAGAAGACTAGGTGACTTGAAAGGCACTGAACAGACTGCGCTCTGGCAGCATAAGATGCAGAGCCAACCTTAAGAAATGGGGCCACAAAGTGGAGTCCATGACATGCGAGTGTGGAGAAGAGCAAACCACAGACCGCCTATTACAATGCAGTCTGAGTCCTGCCACATTTACAACAGAGGACCTTCTTACAGCAACACCAGAGGCATTCCAAGTGGCCAGCTACTGGTCAAAAGGACATTTAGTATAATACCAAGTTGTTGTTGTTGTTGTTGTTGTTGTGTTTTTTTAAAACTTTGTGTTTTCACATGTATTACAACTTGTACCCTCGGTTCGCTTCTGACACGATAAATAAATAAATCTCTCCAGATCCATGGATTCTGGATCCACGGATTTTACTATCTATAGCAGGGGTGTCCCAACGTTTTGTTTCCTTGGGCCTCATTGGAAGAAGAATTGTCTTTAGCTGTACACTATCATAAAACTGAAGCCACACATGCATTCAAATAGTGAGAGTGTACAGTATCAGGTGGGAGATAAAATCAATAAGACAATGAGAAAGTCTATTGGTTGATAGGTTTATGCATATTGGAAAGAAAACAAATGGAGCCACTGCTGTTGTGTGACCTAAAGGAAACACAGTAAACATATGGACGTGCCAGATACTCATTTTTGTACTAAAGTGGCTTCGGTGAGTGGTGACTTTGTGGCTTTCAAGAATCATTTGAGTTTGGATTTAAGCAGCTGAGTGTGACATTAGCAGAGTCAAACCTGGATATTGCCCTTGTGTGGCCTTTCCATACTTTCCACCAATACTTCTATCTCTTTCCCTAGAAAGAAATCGTTTAAAGAGTATAGAATAGCAGAACTGATTAGCAGGACTAGAAGCCTTCCATCTGGAAACATCCTAAAGCAATACAAATGTCCCTATCTCAGTGAGACAGGGCTCCCTGTTTCAAGCACCAGAATCTCTGGTTCAAAAGCTCCTGGCACCTTCCAGTCTGAAAAAGGATTGAATCAAACCCCTCTGCCAATTTGTAGCTGTAACAGATGTAATCCCAGCAAAGGTTATTTCAAAGCAATATGCTGCACTTCTATTTGTATGGTGATCAAAGCCTTACCTAGATGACAGGAATATACAAGGGCATTGTTGCAATTTTTATTATCCCACATCTTTCTGCCATTATATAGTTGAATAGTTGGTCTGGCATTTGCTCTTTCTGAATAGTGACTATTTAAGGGAATCTTTCAGCATTTCTAAGGATTATAATTTTTTAAGAGAGTACCACCTACCATATTTGCACTGGGGCAAGCACAAAGTTGTCTTCATGTTATGCCAATTAGGATATGAATGCTGCCTTGAACACCATACAGACCAAATTTCAGCATTTGAGAATACACTTTTAAGCTTAAATTCTATTAGTTGCTTCTAAATAGAATATACCAATTGATTTACCATCTGTCTGGTCATTCAAGATGCAGGTGATGGTATGGTTGTGCGCAAGGCCATAGCCAGAAAAAATGGGGGGGAGGGGGGTTTGAAACTTTTTTTAGCGAATCATGAAGAGTAGTTCCATAACGCAAAATAATGTAGAAATCAGGCACCATCAATAAACTACAGTGGACACTCAAGACAGATAAACTTCAGTGGACACTCATGGGGATTTGGTTAACCAGTTAAAATTTACGAATAAACAATTTGAAAGAAAAAAAAACAGACATTTTTTGCGGGGGGGGGGGGGGGGTTGAACCCCTACCCCCCCCCCCCCTCCTGGCTACAGCTCTGGTTGTGCGTTCATTTTAAGATGTTTTAAATAATTGTTTTGCTATGTTTTAATCTTGTAATTTGTATTGTGTTTTAATTGTACATCAAACTAATGTTTTTATTGCTTTGTCCCCATGTAAGCCGCCCCGAGTCCCTTCGGGAAGATGGAGGCAGGTTATAAGCAATAAATTATTATTATTATTATTATTATTATTATTATTATTATTATTGACACAATGACATAGTATGACACAGCAAACAAGATAGATATGCTAGATTTTGTATCACAAAATCACAAGTCGAACACTTCCCAAGCGTTTAGGACTGTGTGATGTATTTTCGGATGATGCGCGCAGATCCCAGTAGGGTGGCCTTTTGCAGTTGGCAGATCGTAATTTTGTCAATGTCTGTTGTTTCCAAATGCCGGCTGAGATCTTTTGGCATGGCACCCAATGTGCCGATCACCACTGGGACCACCTGTACTGGTTTCTGCCAGAGGGTTTGAAGTTCAATTTTGAGGTCCTGAGTTTTTCCTGTTGTTTTTCATCAATCTGTCACCTGACTTATTATTATTATTATTATTATTATTATTATTATTATTATTATTAGAAACACAACAAGATGAGTCCACAGCAGATACTCTGCTGGCTGTTGTATTGGATCACACGTCGGACACTTCCCAAGTGTCTAGGACTGTGTGATGTATCGGCAAATAAAGCGTGCAGATCCCAGTAAGGTGACCTTCTGCAGCCTTATTATTATTATTATTATTATTATTATTATTATTATTATTATTATTGGGCTCATTGCTTCAGTGGGATTTAGTTAGAACAATAACTAGGATTTACTGGGTTGTTGTGAGTTTTCCGGGCTATATGGCCATGTTCCTAATGCTTCTGGAACATGGCCATACCGCCCGGAAAAGCCACAACAACACAGTGATTCCGGCCATGAAAGCCTTCGACAACACAAACTAGGATTTAGTCCTGTATCATCTGTTATAAGGCATGGTATGACTGTATGTTACATAGCAATGTGGTTGTCTTGCGCTGTATTTGATGATTGATTGATAGATAGATAGATAGATAGATAGATAGATAGATAGATAGATAGGTATGCTTGCATGTCAGAGTGGGAAATGGGGAGAGAGAGATGCCAATTCTATTTTCCAACTCAATATGGGTTGGAATATGAAATAGATTAAGATGAATAAAGCCTACACATTTGGGAAGTATAATTGAACCCGTAAATTAGGCAAAGATCTATAAACCTATTCTGTGGGGAAAAAAACTCAAGTTAGTTTTGGATGAGCCATGCAACAAAGTTCATGACCTTCTGGTTCATCAGGAAGTACCCTAACAATTTTGATCCTCCCTTGAGTCAAAGAGGCATAGCCATACAGCTACAAGACAGCTACGTATGCTTAGAGGAAACAGTGCAATTGATGCAACCATTCCAAATAATGAGTAATTTATTATCATTGTCTGCAAACACTATTTAAACTTCTACTGCATTCTCAATTAAACTAACCAGGAAACAATTATACTTTTACTAGGAGAAGATGAACATTAGCTTTCTTTAGTCAAAATGTAAATAAATATGCATCCTTCAATATGGAAGATTTTTCTTCTTCAGACCCCAAGAAACAGACTTATTAATATGAAGGATCCTTAAGTTTATTCTGTCTTGCTTCGCTGCTTATAACCCTGTAAGATTCCCTTGTTATAGCAAATCAGAATTAACCAGAGAAGATTTCAGCAGAAAGGAAATAATGATGCCTTTTCGTGTGTATTTTTCATGTGATTGTAGAAGATTTTGGATCTTGCCTTTACATTGGACTTAAGAGACACTGTGCAATACTCAAGGAATGTGATGTTCATTTATCTCTTTCTGGGAGCCAGATTTATTTTTGTATTAGCCTTGATTCAATACACAAGGAAACCATTAAGCTGGCCCATTGCTTGTTCTTGGACAGTATTTGGAACAAGCTGGATAATGTGCAAGTTATTTTCACAATTGATTCAAAACAGCAGAGAAGACAAATTTGTTGATATATTGTTGGTGTGGTTTGAGATTAAGCAGGAAACTTTACAAATGGAGCATCATTTCATAGCCACAAGTGAGAAAAGTATTATATTTGTCTTTAACAGAACTAACAAGAGACACCAAAGTTATGCATCTTCAAACTTTAGCACTTTATAATTTTTCAATCCTAGGCCAAATTGAACCTGCTTCTCTATTTTAATACATACACATTCTTTTCTTACATTGTCTTGATATCACATGTTAGAAGCTAATACTACAATGAGAAATATTCGGTTTCTTTCAGTCTTAGAATGACTACTCAATGGAAGAAAAAATGGTTAAAAGGCTGAGCTGCAGAACTTGCGGACCAAAAGGTCGGCAGTTCAAATCCACAGAACGGGGTGAGCTCCCGTCATTAGCTACAGTTTCTGCCAACCTAGCAGTTCAAAAGCATGCAAATGTGAGTAAATCGATAGGTACTGCTCTGGCGGGAAGGTAACGGCGCTCAATGCAGTCATGTCAGCCAGATGACCTATGTACAGCACCGGCTCTTTGGATAAGAAATGGAGATGAGCACCCCACCTCCCCCCCACCCCCGAGTTGGACTCATCTAGAGTCTTAGCATGTGACTGTATGCTTACCCTTTTTTCAAGTGGTCAGTAATTTTTGTGATGTTATTAGTAAATCGGATATAATTGCAGGCCTTCTTTCAGTAGCACCAAAGTCTTTGTAAATAAACTATAAATCCACTGTTAATCTGATTCATTGTTATAGCCTGAACATGTAATGGATTTAATTGGATATGACATTGCACAATTGGGAAATGCTTTTCTTGTGAATTGGATTATGACATTTTCAAAACTACTGTCCTTCATGACAATTCACAAAGAATATGTGAGTTTGGACTGAGAGTAGGAAATTATAGTACAGTTATGATTTCATTGATAATATTCATATGCACATTTATTAAGATTACAACATTAAAACACACATTTATTGTGTTGTAGAAACATGGAAGCAACTTGTGTCATCAAAGGCTTTTATGGCGAGAATCACTGGGTTGCTGTGAGTTTTACAGACTGTATGGAGATGTTCTTGAAGTGACTGGCTTGACCTTGAAGGAGCTGGGGGTGGCGACGGCTGACGGGGAGCTCTGGCGTGGGCCGGTCCATGAGGTCACGAAGAGTTGGAAGCGACTGAACTAATAAACAACAACAACAATGGACACGTTCCAGAAGTATTCTCTCCCACATCTATGGCAGGCATCCTCAGAGGTTGTGAGATCTGTTGGAAACTAGCCTAGTTTCCCCACTTTCCTAGTGTCCAATAGATCTCACAACCTCTGAGGATGCCTGCCATAGATGTGGGCAAAACGTCAGGAGAGAATACTTCTGAAACATGGCCATACAGTCCAGAAAACTCACAGCAACCCATGGAAGCAACTTGTTTTTCCAGTGATGAGCAAACAGATTTGGTAGCCACTATGCAATACAATCTATGCAACACCTTACATGAGAAACGGGTAATGCTTGAAGTGAAATTAAGCAGAATAAACTTTCCCTTGTACATAGAAACAGGTTCTTTGTTTAATCTGTAGGCAATCTTCATTTGGTGGAAAAGTAGACGAGCAGACATCCTTCAGTAATGTCCAAAGTGCTACAATTCAGTAAATATTTCCTCCCCACAAAAGTAGTTGTGGATCAACTTGTCACTTGCATTAGCTACAACATAGAAACCATGCATCATATTAAGGCTTTTGGTTTTTTGCAGTAGAATGGAAAAGCGAAGCTGAAGAGACAGTCTAATGAATCTAATGTGTCAGAACATTTACATATCATCCAGACACCAAGTCTAGTGCATCTAATATATTTGTTTGTTCAACAAATACACTGGAGAACATTATTTGCAAAACTTACAGAATTAGAATATCCACTATTTATCCACTATTTGCATTCCCAAATCTTGGATAAACCAGAATCTTCTGTGGCATCAGAAGAGATGATGGGCCACATACTCCAGATTCAGTGTTGCTGTATTCATTTTTCCGAGGTGCTGTAACTCCACCTGACCCTTTGAATTGTTTAGTTGGATTAAAAGGATTTTGTATCTGAATTTTGACTATTTTTATTGCTAGGAACATAGTTTTTAATATGTTTGTGCATCGCTCATTCCCTTTAGATGTCCTCAAGTGCAGCTGTTTCCAACAGCTGTAGGACTGTAGGGGACGTGGCTGAATGTCCTAGCCATGTCAAGTACATGGAAAGCTGTTGTCTTAACTTTAGTTTTCACACCTGGGACATTCTCTTCTCTTCCACCAGTTGTTTTCATGTGCAAGATGCCAAGAATCTCACTCTGACCTTCTCCTCAAATGAGTCTGTCCTTTGATATCGTATTGTACTGACAAGGCTCATCTTTTCCACTTTATATGGCCAATGTGTGTATTTTGGAAGATTGCTTGGTCTAATTATTTGGAAGATTGCTTGGTCTCTAAAGAGTTATAACTCTACCATCGGTTCTGGTGAGATGTTTTCTCTCTTACAATTTCCTTCTCCCAGATGAGCTTAAATTGCAGTACATTCTTGTTTCATCCAGCAAAGTCATGAAGATAATATGACTGGACAGTAATGGTTGCTACATTTCCCAGTGTGTGTGTGTGTACTGTGTCTCCAGTGATACAAGCATCTGTAACTTTTAGTCATTTATCATCACTGTTTTTAAATTCAGAACAAGTCAGAGGAGGCTACCATTAAACAGAACAGGACAAAGGTTAATAATAATAATAATAATAATAATAATAATAATAATAATAATAATAATAATAATAATAATAAAATATATACTTTATATATATTCCGCTCTATCTCCCGAGGAGACTCAGAGCAAATTACAGGTACATATATGGCAAACATTCCATGCCGTTATACAATTGACAAAGACAGACAGTACATAAGCAGAGGCAAGGCTTCCCTCTTTTTTTCACTTCCAGCATTGGAGGCTGTGCTCGACTTCGCCATGGGGAGGTGCTGTGGTTCCATTCTTCCACACCGAGGAGCCTGTCATCCATAGATGCCTTCCTGATCGAACCGCCAGCATGTTTTTCAGGGGTACCTTTTATCTCTCCGCCAAAGCTGTACCTTTTTATCTACTCACATTACTGTTTTTGAACTGCTAGGTAGACAGAAGCTAGGCTGACAGCAGAAGCTCACCCCACCCATGGCTTGAACTGCTAACCTTCCAGTCGGCAAGATCTTCTGTAGCAGTAGCTGGCAGTTTAACCTGCTGTGCCAGCAGCAGTAGATATAAACAGTGGTTCCTTCTGGATTTCATGTAAGTGGTGTAAATCCATTCTGTCTTTTACTCTTACTTTTAGAGAAGCTTTCTAAGGTGCTATTTGAAGGATGCAATGCATTACAGTTGAGACTAAAATCCAGAATGGAGTCACTGCCCAGATGTCTTGGAAAGTATCAACATGTGTCTAAAGCAGAGATGGGCTAGTTTGGTGGTTCTGATAACCAACTTGGTTTTCTAGCTTTGCAAACTGCAAAACGCAATATTTTCTATTTTTTCTAGAACAGTAGTGACTGGAAGTTCAGTTTGCAATTTTGGAACGAGAGAAACAGACACAACCCCATTCCTCACACACATACTTCAAAACAGTGGCTCTCAACCTGTGGGTCCCCAGGTGTTTTGGCCTACAACTCCCAGAAATCCCAGCTTGTTTACCAGCTGTTAGGATTTCTGAAAGTTGAAGGCTAAAACATCTGGGGACCCACAGGTTGAGAACCACTGTTTCAAAGCAAGGTCCAGTTCCTTACTCAGGATAAGAAACATGGCTCCTGTAGGCTTTTGGCAGTAGAAGTTCTGGGTTGTTGTGTGTTTTCCAGGCTGTATGGCCTCGTTCCAGAAGCATTCTCTCCTGAAATGAGTAGAAGTTCTCATTTCCAGATGTCCAGGAAGAGCCCCAGACCCAAAAAAAAAAAAAAAAAAAAAGAATTAGCCTCTGAGACTGCCTAAAGCTCATGGGACACTGGATTTTCACCTCTGATATGCCTTTTTATGTGGAGGAAGCAGGCCAGAAGAGAACACAACTTTGCCCACCTGATGCTTGTTCAGCTTTAATCATTGACAGGATACATCCAAGCACTTTCTATTGCTCTCATGCTCATCACTAGACTAGATTTGAAACAAGCTGGACTCACTACTTCTGTCTTTATGGTTTTGCACTGCTATTGCTTTTTAGGCACAAGAAAGGCCATCTCCCATTAATTTCCAAATCAACACTGTTTCTCCCATCACCTGGGAGCAATTGAAAAAGGACACTCCTTTCTTTTTTCCCCCTGAAGATGGCTGATTGGCACTTGAAATCAGCATGCTACTCACTTATCCAACCTTGGAAAAAAGTTTTAATTTGGCAAGAGATCATCTGAAAATTGGAAATGAGATTATAGAAGGAGGTTTACATGGTTACATTGTTAAAAGGCAATGTACCATAATTCAAACCAGACACACACTTGGGGAATGCTAAAAGCCTGTGTCCTGCTCTTCTCTGTCATCAGGTTTCCTCCCTTACATTCTGCTCACAACATCTTCATCAGAATCCTTAATGCATCTCATAATTCTGTGAAATAGTGTCACTGTCTCTTAGTGGTCTTTTGGTTTGCAGTTAATGTACGTTTGTTGTTACCTGGAGTTTCTCTTCTTGTACTTCATACCTCTTCTGCCATTTCAGCTGCTAGCGAATGCATGATGACAAGCAATTAAAAATCCATTGCTGCGCTGAATTTCTTTCTGCCATGCAATGCCACTAAGCACCAGAGAAGGTTTGAAGACAAGAACGGGGATCACTGCCTAATGGAAAGAGCCTGTTTTGTGTGTCTCTTTGCCACAGAAGACCAGGATAACAAAAATAGCATTTGGCATGCACACAGGGTTTTACCACTTCAGAGTGGTTTGTAAACAACAGCTATGCTTTATACCTCCTCTTTTATTCAAGTAACTGATGGAGCAACATTTAGTTTTTGAAGGTGAAATAATGCATGACTGAATGCAAAAAGGAATTTCTCATCTGTTCACTTTGAAGAATGTAAGTTAATCATGGCAAGTTAATCATTAAGCTTTGGCCATATCCACGGACTTAAAATGGTTTAACTGTCTTTGGACTTCCAGATAATGCTGGGAAATGCAGTGCTGTGATATGGTAACTAGGATCACTAGTAAGAGGATTTTCACACCTACTACATTTTTCTTTGGGAAGCCACTACCTGTAAAGAAGTATAAAACTGGTAATAATGAATAATGTAGATGGGATGTATTGCAGGCATGGTAAACCTATAACCCATTGGACTGATCCACTTTGTAGAGTTCATGGAAGCTCCCATCCACTCCTTCAAACCACACATCCTAGAGCGGTGGTTCTCAAGCTTCCTAATGCCACAACCCCTTAATACAGTTCCTCATGTTGTGATGATTCCCAGCCATAAAATTATTTTTATTGCTACTTCATTACTGTCATATTGCTACTGTTATTAATCATAAATATCTGATATGCAACAAGATGTATTTTCATTCACTATATCAAATTTGGCACAAATACCCGATACGCCCAAATTTGAATGATTTTGTCATTTGGAAGTTGTAGTTGCTGGGATTTATAGTTCACCTACAATCAAAGAGCATTCTGAACTCCACCAACAATGGAATTGAACCAAACGTGGCACACAGAACTCCCATGACCAACAGGAAATATTGGAAAGGTTTGGTGGGCATTGACCTTGAGTTTTGGAGTTGTAGTTCACCTACATCCAGAGAGCCCTGTGGACTCAAACAGTGATGAATTTGGACCAAACTTGGCACACATATTCAATATGCCCAAATTTGAGCAGTGGTGGAGTTTGGGGGGGGGGGGAGACCTTGACATTTGGGGGTTGTAGTTGCTGGGATTTATAGTTCACCTACAATCAAATATCCCATTGAACCCCACCAACAATAAAACTGGGCCAAACTTCACACACAGAAACCCCATGACCAGCAGAAAATACTGGTCTTTGGTGACCCCTCTGAAGCCCCTTCACGACCCCCCAGGCATCCCAATTCAAGGTTGAGAAACGCTGTCCTAGAGACTAAAGTGAAGAGGAATCTTTCATAGTTATCTCCCATCAGTGATTAGAGATGACAACATGAATTTCCTTTAGTATTTCACATTTGCACCTAACTGGAATTACATGCCAAATGCTTTTCCCATCCTGTATCTCCTGCCAAGGTCGAAGGTGTGGAGTGATTGAAATTGTACTGAACAAGATAATGTTGGAAGGAATGCTCCTCCTGCCATTGTCTCAGATGGGGCAACTTTATTGTATACTGTTTCTACATTTGGTGAAAGCTGAAGTACAGTAAAGTTTGATCCTGGGCTCAGGAGCAATTGTAAATGAAATAAAATAAAATTTGAATGTAAAAAGACACAGGTTTTTAGGAAAAAACAAAAATAGTTCAAAGATTGTTAGGATAAGAATAACAAATCAGAAATTATTTCATGAGAAACAGAAAATTCAAACAAGTTGGAATGAAACGAAATGATCAATAACAATAACGCGTAGACGTAGAATAAGTGTCTTTTATTAGATTTATGTTTTGAAATGGGATAGCTCACTTCTTACATTGGAGAACCACAGCTGTTGATCTTGAAGAATACTTTGAAACAAGTCAACAATTTGCTAGGAAAAAATGTTAAGCATTAGATGGTGTATTAGCAAGCTTTCAATTCCACTTCCAAAGGATAAAAAGAAATATGCCAGCCTATGAGAAGTGCCTGTGAGACATTTACAGCCATGAGGGTTGGAAACCTGGTTTTTCAAGAGGGAAAGCTAAGTTTCTCTGAGTAAAACCATCCGGAGTTCCTCTATCTCAGATATTACAAAGAATAGCATCTCCTACTATAGATATAAGAGCATTATACCTAAAAGCTGGTCATTTGGTGCGGATTAGCCATCTGTATTGACAGCCTGTTACAGCAATACTTACAGAACACAAGCTGGATTTGTTTTAACTTAAGTATGTCTGCATTCAATGCATCCACACATCCAGTGCTTGATGCAATACAATAAGCAGGATATAGCAGTGAATATCATATGGAAAAGCACCTATCAGTTATTGGGAATGATGACCTTGGAATACACACATTTCTAGCCCATTGGAAACCTGATTCACAGACTTAGACCAGGGCTGACCCTATCATTAGGGAGGGAGGCAATTATTAGAGGCAGCCAGCTGTAATGAAGAATTGGGGAGAAAATTATATGTGAAACCTTTCTTTGCTCCCAGGTTAACCAGTCATTTCAACTCTGTACTAGGATAATATTCAATGCTCACATTTGAAGTAGGATGGTTTGTTTTCCACTTCAGGAGCCAAAATGCTCTAGGCCAATCCAGTTCTTGAAAATGGTGTTACGGAATCTGATTCAGTTATACTATTAAGTGTTAGCCTGTTTCGATCCAGTCAGTGTCTGGATGGGAAGGTGCCTTGGATTCCTATGTAAAGTGCTTTGAGATTCTCCAAGAAAGTCAACTAAACAAAATGAGTGATTTTCTGAATAGTCTAGTGGTCAGTGGTTCCCAACCTCTTTTTGACCAGAGACCACTTAACCAGAGACCACTTTAACCAGGGACCGCTTGATCAGGGACCACTTTGACCAGGGTCCTCTCTCCAACATTAGTACCAAAAGAGTTACAAATCGGTTTTTGGTCAACTGCAGATTCGGTTTGGTTATTTGGGGTACTGATTCAGGAAACTGCATCGGATAGACCAGATCAGCTGTAGTTTCTGATACATAACATATGCCATCCAGTAGTCGCCATCGGCTTGCCCACAGAAAACCATATTTAATAATTTAGAGCTGATGTGGTCTATCCAATGCAATTTTCTGAATCAGCACCCCAAATAACCCCAGGAACAGGCCTATAAATGAAGACATCAGCGCGCCCCCACTTCCAGGCGCCACATGGAATAGCTCCTCTCGGGGAGGGAGGAAGAGGAGAAGCAGCAGTCAGGAGGCTTGTTGCACCTTTCGTGGATAGTCAGCCTTGACACTATAAGAGGGTTTCACGAGACCAGTTGCTCTCATTGCAACAGTGTAGTAACGGTCAGGCCTCAGACCATATTTTAGTTCTTTGGGACCACTGGTGATCCTTGGACCGCAGTTTGGTAACCACTCGTCTATGTGATTGTTAAGAGTCAGGGAAAGAAGCAATATGTGGTTTCTCTTTGTTCCAACCAGAAAGAAATCACAGCTATTTTAAAAAAATGTGTTACAAATCATTGTGTTTAACACAATATGTATTAAAATTTTAAAAAGGGTTAAAATCCACAAAGCTCGTTATTTAGGTAAAAAATGTAATAATTATCTTCTTGGGTTTCCCTGTACTCAACTTTAAAAATAGAAACAACACCACTGTACTCTCTTTATAGATGGTGCCACCATACACTTGACATTTCTTAAATGAGGATTAAAACATCTCATAGAATCAAACCTATAAGCATTAACATATGGCCTCAAAATGTTTGCCATATAAAATCCAGGTACTTCGTCAGACAGTTTCCAAACAAAGATATTAAGTAGTATAATCAATGGCAGGCAAAACTCTTCTGACATGTTAAGAAGATTATATATAGATTTATAGAATAAATGCAAAGTGTCTCGTGTTCATGACTTTCATGTATATACTTAACTGTATCACCCTACAGCATTTTATATACTCAAAAGAGTTAAAAAAAAAAAAAAGCTGTGCTGTGACCCGCCTCAAGCCACGAGAAGAGGCGGGTAAGAAATAAAATTACTATTATTATTATTATCATCATCATCATCATCATCATCATCATCATCAAAACAAAACACAGTAAGACTCTCAATGAACTGGAACTCAAGCAACCAGAACTCTCAAGCAATCAGCAAAAAAGGCAAAAAAGGAAAGCTTTAAATAAAAATGAAAATAAAATCAATTTTAGCTGAAGTGTTATATTAAGTTTGTCTTTATTTGCCTTCAATTATTAATTTCAGTATTACTGTTAAGTCAATACAGGCAGTCCCCAAGTTATGAACAAGATAAGTTCTGTAGGTTTGTTCTTATGTTGAATTTGAATGTAAGTCAGAATAAGTGCATTTTTAAAGTGTAACTCCAGCCAAAAATACGTTTTTTAGTGTGGTGGTTTTTGGCTACTTGTGTCTCTGTTCATAAGATTTCACCTCACTTACTGTCCCTGTGAGAATTGGATTTTGAAAAAAATTGGCTTATTGAGAAACAAGGATTGGTGGGAAAGCTTCAGTTGAGAAACCTTTTCACCATGATCATACTTCCAGGAGTGAATTTCCGTTCCGAGGGGTAGATGTCTCTCACTTCCTGTTGTCTCACTCCCTTTCTTAACTATGAGTCATTTGTAAGTCAATTGTTTGTAACTCAGGGACTTCCTGTACAGAGCTTATGGTATGGTATAGTATAGTATAGTATAGTATAGTATAGTATAGTATAGTATAGTATAGTATAGTATAGTACAGTATGAAGTATAGCATTAGGTAGGCCTATTTTTAATAGTAACTCTCAAGCAACGAGAAACAACAGCCTGCCTTCCAATCCCCATGAGTGCCAATTTACTGAGAGTCTACTGTAACAACAATACCATCCAGATACAGTATTTTATTACATAAGAAAAATATCTCATTTTGCATTTTAAAGTGCCCAGGTCCAGATTTGAGCTCATCTGGTAATTTGATAGACATCCACAAATGGTTATTTAAAAACAGTGTTCACCATCCTTTTAGGTATTCTGAGTCATGTTCCTAAATACCCGAGTATATTCTGCTGATAAATAGTCCATAGTCTCAGCTCCTTTCCCTTTTCCCCTCCCTTCCCTATGCTCTCCCTTCCTTTTCTTCTGGTCTGCTCAGGAAGGAGAAGGAGAAGCTTCCCTTTTGCCCTTCCTCCCAATGCCCTACTCTTGAGGAGACAGGAGGCTTCACTCTTAAGGCAAACCCCATTTGTCCACATGGCCTTTCCTGCTATCCCTCCCATGTCCCTCCTCTTGAGGAGACAGCTTTGTTCTTAAGGCAGACCCTATCTGAGGAGAGTGTGGATGAGCTCCCTCTGTCAGCTCCAGATCCATGTGGGGACATGAGAGAAGCCTCCCACAAGGATGGTAAAACATTAAAATATCTGGGCATTCCCTGGGCAACGTCCTTGCAGACGGCCAATTCTCTCGCACCAGAAGCGACTTGCAATTTCTCAAGTCACTCCTGACACACACAAAAAGTATGACAGTCATAAACTTGCTGCTCAGTTTCTACCACTGATTTTTTTTTGGGGGGGGGGGGGTAATAATGCTGTATAAAATTGGTTGGTTTGTTTGGGATGGATTCTGGGCTGCCAAGCAGAGACCATGCTTCATCATTTAAAAACTGTTGTGTTCAATATTGTAATGAACCTTAGTGTCGATTTTCCCCTCCACAGTCAGCCAATTGTGAATGACAGTGGAAGGTCTATATGTTATTGTTATTTCAAAAAAGAGTAAGAGTATTTCTTTCTTTTTTATGTTTTTAGACACTTTGTGCCTTGTGTAAGCCGCCCCAAGTCCCATCAGGAAGATGGTGGCAGGAAACAAGAATAAATTTATTGTTGTTGTTGTTGTTGTTGTTATTATTATTTAATCAATGGGATTTGTCTTATGTGTAAGCTTACTAGGCAATAATTCAGTGAGTCTAGTTGAGTTAGGACTAACCGATAGTATTCAGACTATTGTCTAGCAACAACATCTGAAATTACGTACTTTACTTTTCTCTATCACAGATTAGTTTTTTGTCCATTATCAATTTCTTATCAATTATCATTCTCAAGTTCAGCCCCTGGTGGCGCAGTGAGTTAAACCACGGAGCTGTTCAAATCCGGGGAGCGGGGTGAGCTTCCGCTGTCAGCCCCAGCTTCTGCCAACCTAGCAGTTCAAAAACATGCAAATGTGCGTAGATCAATAGGGAGGAAGGTAATGGCGCTCCATGCAGTCATGCCAGCCGCATGACCTTGGAGGTATCTACAGAGAATGCCAGCTCTTTGGCTTAGAAATGGAGATGAGTACCAACCCCCAGAGTCAGACACGACTAGACTTAATGTCATGGGAAAACCTTTACCTTTACTCTCATTTTCTATTGCATGCTATACTCAACAGACCATACTTTGTTACTTTGAGATGGCAAGGATATATCCTGGACGTAGTGTAATAAAGAGATTGGATTTTTTGTATTGGCAATATTTTGAGGGTAAAGGAGGATCATGTGGGGTGGCGGTGGGCAAAAATGTCTCCAGACAAAACCATGACGAAGGCAAGAAACAATTATCCAAATATGGTTGAAGGAATGACTCCAAGCATGCTTTAAAATTCTCTCTTCCGTGTTAAATGGCTGGGTCTTTTTCCTAGCACCCAAATTCACTTAGGTAAGGGATGGAAAGGGTTTTGGTTAAAAGATGAAAGAAAAAAAGACAGAAAGGGGGCATTTCTCTCTCTTTACCAAGGAAACCCTGGTGTGATAGGGTTATAGACAGGCGCCATCATTCATTCTTGTTCTAAATGGTTATTTGCAAGTAACAAAAGGTCAGATTGTGAATTTAACAGGTCAAGAGAATCACTGTCTTCCTTTCTTTTCTTTTGCTTTTTTTAATTGGAATCTTTATTTGCAATATTTCCTCTCCATCCATCTAGTATCCATCACAACAGCAACTGGACAATTGATTTACATCTTCACACTTTGCTGGCCTGTTAATGCCAGAATCTGAAGTGCTTTCTTTAGACAAAGTGGGTTATTTACTGCTAGTGCCTATTGGGACATGTTGTCGGTTGAAATGTCCATACCTAAAATAGCCAGTGGGGGATTAAGGTCTGAGGCATGGAGGTCACAAAGGTCAGAGGTAAATGTCACTAAATCCAGACTTCTGGGAGGCTATTAACACCATGTCCCATCAAATACAGAGGTGTAAAGACAGTGTTCAATTGTTTGCAGCAATTCGCCTGGAGGGCTTCTCTCAGCATCTTCAAGTGATTGAAGTGAATAAATCAGTGAAATCTTGGTTCTAATCTCAAAAATATGCTTTAAACCAAATCAGTACATTTTGTTGCAACATAATACTTCAGCTCACCATTGCTGCCCTAACATGTTGTCAACATGTCATTTTTGGCATTGTTTTAAGATCTGTGCTACAACCCAACCCAAATTACTGTACCCTGTTGTGAAAAGGCAATGGAAAAAAGAAATGAAGAGTACAGGCAGTTCCCAAGTTACGAACAGATTGGGGGCAGGGTCTCCGTCAGAAGTCACACAACGCTGTGTGATGGCCAGCATGGGGCTTCGTACCCAAAACAGGGTGGAAGCGTCTTAGAATGTTAAAATTGCCTCATCTTATGAGGTCCCTAGTCCTTCCTGCTCTGGTACTTTTTTCTTCCCCTTTCATCATCCTCTGACTATTAAAATGTGGATTTTTTATCCTATGCAGAACTTATTTATTTACTTCAGTTAAGCACCCTATTCATTATTGCTGATGTATATATGTAGCTCATCCCTATTGGTGTTGTTATTATTATGTGTCTTCAAGTGGACTCTTAACTTAATGTGGTCCTATAGGATTTTGCTGGCTTTTTTAAGATAAGATTTATCTTAACTCTGTCCAAGGCTGAGAGAGTGTGACTTGCCAAAGGCCATCCAGTGGGTACCATTGTGCAAGTGCAATACACAGTATTCAGTGTGTACAACTCCATACACAATATTGCTGCATGCACAACTCCACTTCCACCATGACCCGTGCTTGTGTATGTCATTAATAGATTGACAACCTATTCAGTGATACAATTCTGCAGAAACTTGTAAAATATTCATGCTCCCTCTTCCATCCCTTCACTTTGCATAGTAAATAGTACTGATATTCATGTTCTGTTGCTTGAAATATGTTTTTTGCAAACAAGAAGCCCCCGGTGGCGCAGCGTGTTAAAGCGCTGAGCTGCTGAACTTGCGGGCTGAAAGGTTGCAGATTCAAATCCAGGGAGTGGAGTGAGCAACCGCTGTTTTAGCCCCAGCTTCTGCCAACCTAGCAGTTCGAAAACATGCAAATGGGAGTAGATCAATATGTACCACTCCGGCGGAAAGGTAACGGTGCTCCATGCAGTCATGCTGGCCACATGACCTTGGAGGTGTCTACTGACAACACTGGCTCTTCGGCTTAGAAATGGAGATGAGCACCAACTCCCAAAGTCAGACATGACTAGACTTAATGTCAAGGGAAAACCTTTACCTTTAACCTAAACAAGAATCACTCCACATTAATTGTACATCTCTGTCTGGATATGTTAGTTGAAGCACACCCTATGTGCAGACGTGTGGACCTTGTTGCATAATTTCTCTAGATTGTGGGCTAAATTACTGAGATTCAAGGTTTGACTTTTTCACCCATGAAATGTTTCAGTCCTCCACCCCACCCTTGGGATTGTAGAATAACACCAATTCATGCCCAAACAAGCAATGACCTTCAAACTGTATTTGAATTACATTGGCAACGCATTGTGAAAGAGCCGTTTATTTGGTGAGAAGCTATCCCAGCTTCCTCTTTGTTATAGTACACAATAACTAGAGTAATATCATCCCCTGAAGTCAAACAGGCACACCCTATTAAATTTTATATTAGTCTTCTTTTGAAATAAAGATGGTTGTGACCAAGTACATTAACACACTTATAACAATATCCAGTTGGTCTCAGGGCTGGCAGAGTGGGCAGTTGCCTCAGGGAATAGATTTGGGGTGTAATGAAAGGGTAGGGAATGGTTTGCTTTCGTAATTGCTGTTTTATTACCAGATAGGTGCTATTTTGCTACATAATGTGTCAAAACAACTTCCCTTCAATCATAACATGGAATTATAGTGCTATCATTGTGTAATGCACAAAGGCCCCATTGGAGTGTTGTTATCAACTATCTGGTGTCGAGAATACCTAGCAATTCTTGTATCTTTCCATGCCTTCAGGTTGTTAACATATTCTAGTTGTCTCTGGGTACATAATACTCATACAATAGTTTAAAAAGTCTTCTTATCTCTTACAAATTCACATTGGGTGACAAAATGACTGTTTCCTTTTATTGTTCTAACAGAAAGGTAAACAGCAAAATACATAGCTAAGACTTTGAATTTATAAAACAACCTTTTAGAGAAATAGAAATGAATAGATTATGGTGTTATGGGCTCATTCTGATTATATATTCCTGTGATTAGTAATCTTACTTGAATGAATAATTATATATTTATGTGTTTATCCAATAACTACTGAACTAACTTCTGTTCGTTTACCGAAATTTGCCCCCGATGGCACAGCAAGTTAAACCGCTGAGATGCTGAACTTGCTGACCAAAAGGTTGGCAGTTTGAATCTGGGGAGCCCCAGCTTTACCTTTACCCAAATTTGTTTCTTCTAGGTAGCTGCTAGCAACATATCTGTTCTCATCATCAGTCCAATTCAATGTTATAACCTTACAGGGACTTTTTTTTTTGTTTCAAAACACAGTTCAGTGTAGTAAAAGAGGGTTTCTTGTGGACACACCAGTTAAAAATAGGAGATATAGCCATACCTACAATCAGTTTCCCACTGATCGGTTTTGGTGTGACTGCAGAGAAACCCTCTTTTCCGGCCCTCATCAGTGGACTCTGCATTAATATCAAGATGCAAAAGAGAGCCACTTCGGGAACATTTTTAGGCACAGGGAAGCAGGGCTGTAGCGTGTCAGGTTAAAAAAAACTGGTTTACTTATAAATTGGTTAACCAGTTAACATTCATGAGTAAACGAAGATTTGGGGGGGTTGAAACCTTTTGGGTGATTGAACCCTTAAACACCCCCCCCCACTATGTCCCTGCAGGGAAGGCTGGTGTAGAGGAAGGTATAATGGGTGCCAAGGGCACACGGAATGGGTTTCTGTCTGATGTCTTAGGGGTTCAGTACCCCAAATTGTATTTAGAATCAATTAAGAACTAAGGACCTCATCAGATAGATGTCCATAAGCCAGGGAACAGTGGTGGAATCCTTGGGGCAATGCATTATTTCATCCTCTGACCATCACACAACATTTTCTGGCTGCCCCTGGCTTCTTCTTGTGCTGTCCCCGTCTTAGTGCATGAGAACACAGGTACTCACCCATGCTCTCAGGGCTACTTCTTACCATATTGCCAAGATGCAGCCAGGATGGAGCTCTGCCAGAAGTAGCCCTACACCATGTGATGGGCTCCTGCGGGCTCTATCCTGGTTGCATTCCGGCAGCATCCTGGGACGGGGGAAAAGGCCTGTGTGATGAAGTTGCAAGTACCAATAAGTAGTGTTGCTTCTCCATGTAGAAATGTCGTAATAATGAAAACATTATCAGAGGTGCCCTCCTCCTGAAGTGGAAGGCCATGGGATGGGGCCTTATCAGATGTGATGCTCTGATTGTGGAATGCCCTCCCCTTGTTCCAACTAATGCCAACATTGCTTTCTTTCTGGCACTGAACCAAACCTTTTATCAAAAGCTTTGAGGACTACATTTCAAAGTATACATGCACGTTGTTTAAAACTATTATAGCTTTTTAAAAAGAGTTTGTAACTCTTGCTGTGTTTAATCTGGTATTGTTTTTTTACTTGTTAATATTATGGCATACCTTCCAACTGTCTTGATTTGGCAGTGCTTTGGTAAAATACATAAATAGCTAGATAATATTGCAGTGATATGCACTTCTAGAGACATCTAGCAGAAGTACTGGGCCTTTCCTATAGTTGATAGATACTTGGAAATTAGGTTACATGGGTAGCTCCCTCAAAGCAAAGAGCAATGGCTGTAGAAATACAGAATGGACAGTAGCACCAATTCAGATAAGAGATGACACAGCAGAAGGCAACCCACACTGGCATTCCACTCTGCAGCAATATGTACAGATGACTTTGGCTTGTTAAGAGCTATCCTCTTAACATTTTTCCTTCCCAAAGGGCATTTGAATAAAAGTCATCAACGTGCCTTAATCATGAGGAAAAGAAAACAGCGGCGGAAAGTAGGACAACACCATTAGAGATTGATTAGAAAGCAGAATTCATTACAAGCAGGAACATGTCTTGAACCACGGCAGGGGCAGAATAGGGATCAGTTTGGAGATCTGTAACTGGCATTTTTTTTTTCAGACTCAAGGCTGGCCTGTTTTCATGGTTAGTGTGTGAGTCTCATTAAATTAATCTTTAATGTTCCTTGCAGTGTAGCAGTCAAGCATTTCTTGGAGTGTGAACATTGGGTATGGGCATGCTTGCACTGTGTATGAAAAAGCATGGAGGATTCATTGCTGCCTTGTTACATAAATTGTTGTAGATTTTTGCTATTGCTTGCAGCTTTAGATATTTTGTTAAATTGGAAGTAACAAACAAGTAATGGATTAATTCCGCACATGCAACAATAAACAGTGGTTGAACAAACTTTGTTTAAATTCAAATTTGAGCTGAATTAAAGTTGAATGATAGCATTACCCTATTGCATCCCTAGTAGGCTTGTGCACTCGGGTGAATCACTACCATTTTTGCATACCAGATACTGGAAGCCCCCGATATACATTTTCTAGCGCCTCCTGAAAACAGGCACATTGCCAAATGGGAGTTTTTGTTCTGCATCTGAAAAAAACCCAGTTATTTTCAGGCCATTGGTAGCAATGGGGTAAAGACAGTCCTATTCAGCCCATCGGGGGGGGGGGGGGGGCTTCCCCACTGGCTCCCCATCCATATCCTTCATTAAGACCTGGATTTAAAAAGCATCAGAGTTACTAATCTTTCTGGATCCTTTCCCTTTGTAGAGGAGGAGACTGGGTTTAATACTTCTTAAAGCTGTTCTACTCTAGAGCAGAGGCAGGAAACGACTTGGCTTTAAGGCTCCTACGGTGCCAGGTCTGTCTCCCCAAAAGAGAGGCTGAGGGAGGAAAGGAGGAGAAGCTCCTTGCCTACGCTTAGCCTTGGTCCTATCCCTCCTCTGTCAATGCAAGCTGGAAGCCTGGCTGTTACTGCTGCTAAAGTTTTCCCTGTTGGTGGAGGAGGAGGCTGGACCTGGAAGGATTTAAGATACCACACTTTCTGGGATTGTTTGTTCTTATAACCTTCATTAAGACCTGGATTAAATGCATCAGAATTAAGATACCACTCTTTTTGGATCCTTTACCTTTTGTTGTAGAGGAGACCGGATTGAATGCTTCTTAAATCTGTTCCTACTCTAGAGGAGAGGTGGACGCGCGTGCTTTCGCTCAACAGAACTAGAAGCCAAGAGGAATTTTAAGGAGGCCCAAGAAAGGAAAAGTGATGATTGACCTGTAGCTCAGTCAAGCTATCCTTTTTGGACTACCTTAAAAATCTCCTCATTTGCCTGCAAGGCTGCAATCTCCTTTCTGCTTGGGGTTTTGCTTCCTTAAAGCTGTTTCTGCTTTCTACTCTAGAGGAAAGGTAGGCTTCTCTTTGTTTACTGGGATTACTATTATTAATAATCTTATCTTTCAGAAGTATTTTCTTAAGGAGAGGAAGGGAAGGAGAAAAAGAAGGTTAAAGGGTGACTCTTCATCTCCAAGCCCCCAAACATATGCACTCATGAACCCCCCACCCACTATCGCTCAAGTCCTCAACTCCCAGTCATTCCCACTAAATAAAAAGAATCAGGAAAATAAAGGAAAATCAAAAAGATTCAACTGTGATGCCAAATAGGGGAGGAGGAGCCGGGATCGGCTCCTGCTTGGGTGGGTTTTCATACCAGGAGGGCCCTTAACATGATGTGCTCCCAAAGTACTGAGAGTACCAAAAGAAATGGAAGAAACTGAGGAAAATCCATGCACAACCCCAATATCTAGTGTCTGTTAAACTATATAGAGCTGACTGCTTGCATTAAACTTAATGGGTTACAAATTCAGAACTAAAAAAATCAACCCATTGAACCATAAATCTCAGAGTCCACCAGACAGCTTGTGGCCAAACCTGTGTAGGGATGATGGTGTTTGAAGTTACCAAATATAGCTTTTCAAAACTTTGCTTTTTGGAGACCATGTAAAATAGCTGGAAAAAAAGAATATATATGATGATATTCAGAAGCAGTAGGGTCCTTCTATAAGCACAAATATGGTGATATCCTGTCATGTTATTGTTTAGCTTTTTCAAATAATAAAATGAAGATTTATCAGCACATCCATGCTTAGTCAGCTGCCTCCTTTTAAAAAAAAGTTTTTAAAATAAGAAGAAAAGAATGCTACAGTATGGGATCATATTACTGGGCCTTTTTACCACTTCCCGATCATTTGCTTCTTTTTAGGAAGCACACCTGCAAACTATCTCAATTTGGCAAGAACAGCACCAATTAATCTTCTATTATTAGATTGTTTGCATTATTGTCCCATTCTATACCAATCCTCCTCTTCTCCTGGATGTCAGGAGCAACTTGAGAAACTGCAAGTCGCTTCTGGTGTGAGAGAATTGGCTGTCTGCAAGGACGTTGCCTTGGGGACGGCCGGATGTTTTGATGTTTTTACCATCCTTGTGGGAGGCTTCTTTCATGCCCCTGCATGGAGCTGCAGCTGATAGAGGGAGCTCATCCATACTCTCCCCAGGCTGGATTCGAACCAGCAACCTTCAGGTCAGCAACCCAACCTTCAAGTCATCAGTCCTGCCGACACAAGGGTTTAACCCACTGCGCCACCGGGGGCACCAATATTGTTTCCCAGTTTTCTGAGTCGAATGCAACACTTTACAGGGGTAATAATAGGGAACTAAATAAGTATACATATGTTTCTGTCTCCTTATATGAACCTGCCAAGGTCTTAAGGTCCTCAGAGGAAGGTTTTGTCTTGGTCCCACCACCACCGTAGCCCCATCTGGTGAGCAATGGAGAAAGAGCCTTTAAATAAGAAGAGGATTGTAATCATTTAATTGGTGGAAGGTAGAAGGCAATAGGAAAAGAGGAGGACCACATTTCAAATGGTTTGCCAGAAGGAAGCCACAGTCCTGAATTGGCAAGATCTGAGCACCTCTGTTCATGAAAGGGTGACTTGGGGTCACTGTAGGTTGAAGTCAACTTGACAGCAGTTAACAACAGTAACACAAAGGAAGATTAGTGTCTGAGGACCCTATATCCCAGGATCTGATCCCAGGTTTTCTGCTCTAAACTGGATTATATGAGTCTGCACTGCCAGATAATTTGGGATAAACAGAAAACCTGGGCTATAAAACCTGTCTGAAAGGGCCCTGGATAGACCGGGAAGACTGTTTGGGGGGTCTTTGTTTGTGGGCCTAAACCTACAACTGTCTGAAACATCCCAACTCTGCTTGGCAAACAGGTGGGGTAGCGATGGAGTCCTATATCGCATTGTTTCTGGGAAAGTGACTTGTAAAGGCGGTGGGAATCCTGAATCTGGAAGGCAGCTGCAACGCCACTCATGAAGCAACGGCTACTCTGAAAGGCTCCAACCCCTATATGTGTGGGCTTTTCTCTCCCCCCCCCCCCCAAACATAAGCTGATGCAAACAAGCTTTGGTTTCTGACACTGCCCTCTTTCATTAGACAAAGCCAAAGGACTGATTATAGACTCTGTCCCTTTGTTTTGATCAGTCACCTGCTAGTCTTCTCTCTCTGTTTCCTATGCACAAATAAGCTACAAACAAGCATGTGTTACTACAATGGATTTCCTCACCCAAAGTAGGCTTTTCACGTGAATTAATAATTTAAACCATTGCTATTGGATGTCGTCTACTCTTGCCCTCTCTTGTTTAGTTCTGGGAAAAACATGACATGAGAATCTTTTCATAGTATTCACTGCCTGGGATAATTCCTCCTTTAATCAAATGAGTCAGTGTGAACTGCCGGACCTCTCATTGCTCTCATTGTTACTTAGTCTTGGGACAAAGAGTAATTTGTTCAGAAGAATAAAGGTAGTAAAACAGGGCCATCATGATGTGTGCTGGTGTATATTATATACACTTCCATTTCCCCCCGTTCCTGTCTCATGTTGTCTCTAGTCAATGTATTTATTTCAATGTCTTACTCTCTAAAGAGTGTGTTAACTGTCTCAGATCTTTTTTTAAGCATATCTAAAATCTTTTCGTAATGTGATAATGTTCTTTCCCTCTTTTCTTAGATGTAAAGGAGCATCTCATTATGGCCTTACCAAGGAGCGGAAGCGGCGTTCACAGGACAGCTCTCCCGATTTGAACGCTGCTTTGACCGTAGCTGCTCTTGGGCCAGAGTTTTCTGCTGCTGCCACCATAGCCTTAATGACTGATGAGCCAGGTCTAATTAATCCAGCCTTCAGCACCACCTCAGAAGACAGCCAGCCAGGAGCCAGCTCTGCCGATCTCAACAGAAGCAGCCAAACTAGAAGTAAGATCACAACAACAACAAAAATCACCAGCCCCAAATTATGCTTGCCTCTTTTCAAACCAGGAATGTATCTACACTACACAGTTAGCTCAATTGAATATTATTTTAACTGCCACATGGCTCCCTCCTGTGAAAACCTGGAATTTATAGAGTTTTGAAGTACTTGGAATTATTTACCAGAGAGATGTGGTACTCTGAGGTTCAGAAAGGAAAGGAATTGATATTGTGGAAGAGGAAAACATTCAACCTCATCTGGATATGATCCAATTTTGGTTGAATATTTGAAATTTAATTCTAATTTGGAACAACATAGTGGCACAAGCACACTGCATTTTGTTTCTTTACTAATTTTTTACATACATGGCAGGGGCAGGAAATGTCCCTGGACCAATAGGAGGGAGGGCTGGAGGTAGCTAAATGTCCACTTCTGGTTTGTATGGGGAAAATGAGTATTTTGTTTGGGAAAAGTTATGTGAAATACAGGGGTGCTGCAGCTTGTTTTAAAAGGCAATTGCTTCCCCTAAGGGCTCCTGAGCATGACAATTTACTTTTATTCACCAAAATATTTTCTGTGCAATATTTTCTATTAATTGGAGGATACATTATCACCCAATAAGCCTTAGGGGCTGTATAACCCCACACCAACAGATGGGGATATCAAAGAAACAGCAAAGAACTTCAATATTTATAATCTTGGGATAGGATGTGATACAAGTCATGAATCCTAGGAATTCTATAGAGCAGTGGTTCTCAAAGTGTGCTCCGCGGAGCCCTTGGGGCTCTGCAAATCATACTGAAGGGCTCCACGGTTCCCTCTTCCTCCTCCTCCTGCTCCTGTTTCCCTCACTGCCAAAGACCTTTTCCTTGGCCCTCTTGCCCCCAAAAGCCTTTTTCCTTCCCTCCCTCGCCACCCAGATCCTTTCCCCCTTACCTTGCTTGCTTCAAAAACCTTATTTGCATCCCACCACTCAGAGGGTGCTTTGATTGTGCTTTTTCGGCATAGCAGAAGGGACTTGGATGGATAGCCCCTGGAGTCTTCAACTAAAATACTGTTAAGTTTATGTTGGCCAAAAAGTTTGCCCATTATATATAATACAGTAGAGTCTCACTTATCCAACATAAACGGGCTGGCAGAATGTTGGATAAGCGAATATGTTGGATAATAAGGAGAGAGTAAGGAGAAGCCTACTAAACATCAAATTAGGTTATGATTTTACAAATTAAGCACCAAAACATGTTATACAACAAATCTGGCAGAAAAAGTAATTCAATACACAGTAATGGTATGTAGTAATTACTGTATTTACGAATTTCACACCAAAATATCATGATATATTGAAAACATTGACTACAGAAATGCGTTGGATAATCCAGAACATTGGATAAGCGAGTGTTGGATAAGTGAGACTCTACTGTATTATAAACATTTATGGGGGCTCCGCAATAAACTTTTGCTTCTAATATAGCCATGGGCCTTATCTGATCTTTCAAATAACATAACAATGTTTGTCTTCAGTTACCTTGTGTTTCTGTTTTGGTCTCAATATTTGCCTCCACATAGTTTCTGTGTTACATCTGGGAGGTTAGGCCAGGGCTTCTTAAATTTTGTCCACTTCTGCCCAATAGATGTTTACATGTATGTAAGTATATAAAATAAGTATAAAAATCAAACATTTACTGATTATAAATCAGCATTTGCAAAGCTTTCTAAGCAGGCTGGTTTTTCTTTTTATGAAGTATAGCTGAAGCATTTTCTGCAGAGTCCACTGTAAATATTGCATGTTGTTGCTACCAGATTGGTGAAAATGTCTTAAGTAGCATTCAGAAACCTTTTACTGTCACCAAATCTTTTGTGACCTCAACATTGAGCTAAGGGGACACCATTTGAAGTTGGGACCCACAGTTTAAGAAGCAGCAGTGTAGACCTTCATTATGCTCTTCATTCAAGTGCAGTAATTGCTTATCAACACACATCACATCACAACACTGTTCAGCATCTGATCTCACATTTCTTGTGAGTTTACTAATACCACATGTTACCTTTGAACAAAACTGAAGGCTCATAATGAAATGGGAATAGCTATAGGACAAAAAATGTTCAAAATAGTTTAGAACTGAACATTAGTTGTTCTGAAAAGGCAATTACCAATTGAGCAAAATATTATACCTTTTTAGTATTTCATACACAAATATGAAAATTCAGATAAGATTATTCGTAGTAGTAGGAACTGCAATACATATGCAATTACTTATAATCAGTCTGTTTCTCACCAACTTTGAACAAAAGGAAGAACATGTGAAATTAATTCAGTAGATTGTTTACATGGCAATGGGAGAGGGATGGATCATATTTTTCTGATCCCTTCTATATAATGTTTTAAACACTGCAGTCAAAATTTTGTATTTAATGCATGTTTGATGTGTGCTTTTCACATTTTTCCACAAAATACACATATTTACATATAAACTTGCTACATGCAACTATAAAGATGTTTACATATTAATATGAGATGTGTGTGTGTTTAAACTGAGAACTGAATTGCAAAATTTGAAGAAATGCAAAATCCGAAGGGTGTTCCTATCCACATATTAGCCCCTTCCAAAGGCAGAGTCCAGACTAAATTAAATCCTCAAGCATTCCTGATTATGCTAGCTCATTGAACGGTTTCATTTATACACAAAGAGCTTGGAATATGAAAGGAGTGCACTAGAGAATCTAGAAAATTCTTCTCTAGGTATTTTATGGTCAACTTATTCCATATGTTTGACTGAAAGTTCTGCTGGAAACTGACCTTAGAATTGTGGTGGAGGCCTAAAGAGAACCCTTCTCTAGGAAACTTCTAGGTCCTTCAGAGCAATTCTATGGCATGTTTCAAACAAAGGCCTAATGCACTGTTCATTTTGGGAAAATGGAGTTTCAGATTATGCATATATTGTATTACATGAAAGCTCCAAGAATTGACCCCTTCTGTAATATGCAGGATTACTATATACTTTCTGAAGAATATATTGCAGTGATGCATTTTACCCTACTATCACTGTTTTGAAACAAAAGTAAGTAGGTTTATTTCAGTGGTTCAATATTGTGTTTATTTTATTTTATTTCTTCTCCTTTCCATAGAGCTGACCATTGCATTGGATAGACCACATCAGCTCTAGATTATTAAATATGGTTTTCTGTGGGTGAGCAGGTAGCGACTGTTGGATTCTGGCATATGTTCTATAATGGAAACTACAGCGGATGTGGTCTAAACAATGCAATTTTTTGAATCAGCACCCCAAATAATAACACCGAATCTAAAGTTGACCAAAAACTGATTTGTAACCTTTTGGTACTAATGTTGGAGAGTGGTCCCTGGTCAAAGTGGTCTGTGGTCAAGTGGGCCCTGGTCAAGTGGGCCCTAGTGAAAAAAAAAGATTAAGAACCATTGGTTTATTTTAATGAACCAGGAGAAGGAACCAAAGTGTCATTCTTTCAGTGTACTATTCTTTCAGTGTACTTTTCTTGGACAAGGGGTAATTTACAGTGCTCTGGGGCTATGGCATTAGTGCTAAGACCAGTATTCAAGTCACACTCGTAATTGACTGTAATTGGTTAAAATGACATTCCATGACATCAGTGCAAAATATAGTTTTTGGAAATTATCATATATTCAGGCCTTTCAGGACTTCATCAGACAGGCAAGAGGGAAGCGGAGGAAAGCATTGGAAAGAGTGGGGAAATTGTCTTACCTTGTTCTCTCACAGCAAGGTCCATCTTCTGGGATGGCCAGCCATCTCACAAAATTTCCCCATCTTCTTCCCGCTTTTCTTCACTTCCCCCTGCTTTCTGGAATCAAGAGTCGAATAACACCCTATTCCTGAGAAGAGAGTCTTCTCTTTGCTGTAGCATGTTGGCAAGACAGATTCTCACCAGTAGCCACTGGAAGGGCCTATGCATCATGTGATGGCCTCTGTAGAAATTTGTTTTGCAAACATGCAATAATGGAGGGAAAATGGAGGGGAACATCCATGTGATAATGTCCTCAATTTATGACAGGTAGTAGTGGCGATATACTATAACAGGGCACATAAAAAGCTACGTATAACAGTGAAGTAAAAGCTGAAATACAAAGATCCTTTTTCAGCACTATTTGTAGCAATTCTCAGAATTCTGATTTTTTGGGGTTTTGTGTGTGTGTGCTTTCAAGTCACCTTTCGACATATGGCGATCCCATGAATTTTAAAGATTTTTCTTGGACAAGGAATACTCAGAGGTGGTTTTACCAGTTCCTTCCTGTGAAGCATAGTCTACAGGACCTGGAATTCACTGGTGGTCTCCCATCTAAGTGCCAACCAGGACTGATCCTGCTTAGCTTCCAAAATCAGACAGCATCTGGTGCTTTTATAGAATGTAGTAGCCTTGCCAAAAATCTAACATTATTTCTTTTTGCCTTGTTTCATTCACCAAAATCTAATGTTAATTCTCTTTCCCTCTTTTTTATTTGGCTGCAGCTCGACATTTTGAACGTTCCACTATAAGAAGCAGATCTTTTAAAAAGATAAATAGAGCGTTCAGTGTTCTTTGGAGGACAAAAAGCGGCAGCGCTGTTGCTAACCACTCTGAACGGGAACATGAGCATGTTGAAAATTTGATTGCCACAGAGGAAGGTAATGATTTCTAAAGGCTTCTTTACATGGACTGTAGTTCCTTTGAGAAAGCAATTCTTACAATTTTTACACTTTTAGATAGATGGTTAGTTTTTTAAAAAGAATACACCTCAGTTTGAAGGGAATTTCATGGGAGCCTTCAGAAAAACAGAACACATTAAATGGAAACAAGCTCAAGGATAGATTGGTAGTGCTGTCCCTTCTTCATAGTGCAGGCTGTCAGGATGTTCTTTTCTTCATAGCTTCGTGGAAATCAATTCAGCTTTGCCAACAAAACTTTCTAGTAGATGGTGCCTTCTTTATCAAGTCACTTTATCTTCTACTTACTGTATGGTAAACCCTAATACAGTAGAGTTCCGGTTAACCGACTTCCGGTTAGCCGACACTCCGTATTATCCGACGTCCCAGGCCCCTTGGGAGGCGCTCATGCACGTTGCTAGGTAGCTTGCTATCTACCTAGCAACGCGCACAGGCACCTCCCAAGAGGCAGGGCGGCAAGCAGAGAAGCGCCCATGCACGTTGCTAGGTAGATAGCAAGCTACCTAGCAACGCGCATGGGCACTTCGCTAAGCCGAGTGCTCGCTGCTCTGCCCCTTGGGAGGTGCCTGTGCGCGTTGCTAGATAGATAGCAAGCTACCTAGCAACACACACGGGCGCTTCCCAAGGGGCGGAGCGGTGAGCACTCAGCTTAAGAAGCACCCCTGAGCGTTGCTAGGTAGCTTGCTATCTACCTAGCAACGCACACGGGCGCTTCCTTCAACCGGCTTGCTGGATAATAGGGCCTCCCTATTATCCGTCAGATCCAGTTATTCGACATTCGGCCCACCCGTTTATGTCGCATAACCGGAACTCTACTGTATTAGGCAGAGTGGGGCAACTGTGTGAAGATTTGTGAAGTTGGTAAGTAGGTGGCATAATTTACTGGGCTGTCTCAGGATCTAGAATGTTTTGAGTCTTTGCTCTTTTGACCACAAATAAAAGAAAAATGCAAGCCCACACAAATTCAGAGAATTAGCACTTAAACCCTTTGCATGAGAATTAGCTTGGATTAGTACAGTGGTTCCTAACCTTTCGGCCTCCAGGTGTTTTGGACTTCAACTCCCAGAAATCCCAACCAGCTTACCAGTTGTTGGGAAGTGTGGGAGATGTAGTCCAAAACACCTGGAGGCCCAAAGGTTGGGAATCACTGGTTTAGTGCTTTAAGAATAGGACTATCACTCTGGAGACCAAAGTTTTGGTCCTTGCTTAGCCATGATTTTGGGTGAGTCACACCCTCTCAGCCCTAGAAAAAAATCCAGATAGGGTCACAATAAGGGCCTCATAACAAAGCATCCTGCTACTCCGGGCATCATAATGAAAAGAGAAGGGCAGCGGGACAAATCTGTCATCCCACGCACAACACCAGCTCGGTGATGCTTTCCCCATCACACGGAGGAAACTTCTCCCTCCTAGAAAGGACCAATGCTAGGGAGAAAGCCTCTGGCAATGCTTTCATTGGGGGCAGGTCCTCCGCTGGAAGTCACATGATGTTGTGTGATAGCTGGCATTTGGCTCCATCCAAAAGATGAAGTGAAAGAGACCTAGGACGCTAAATTTCCCCATTTGATGAAATCGTATGGCCGAAACACCTTGAAGGCACACAACAAAAACAAAATATTTATTTACTACCTCATGGCAGCAATAACTATTCTGCCTTCTTACAGCGTGAACCTAATGCTTATATAGAAATTATGTGCCCAGATCATGGGTTGATGCGTATGCATACATATTAAGCCATATGGACTATATGTTTTGTTAGCAATCTAAACTATTCTAAGCATTCTGAAGCTTTGTTCAGGTGCATGTAAAGCAAGACTCAGTGGAATTATCTTATATGAAAAACAAATGTCAGATTGAAATAGGGCCTCCCATCTTCAGTGTAGGCAAAGACTGTGGATTTACAGTGATAACTCCCGGGGAGTTTGGCATTTGAAGAAAACAACATTTAAGCAAGGCCCAAATGCCTGTTGGCTGTCAGCTGCTACCCTCTAGTTTCTAGAATTGTTTGCATCCATCAAAATTGGTATGCATTTCATCTCATCAAGGTTCAAGAGCTGACTGTTTCTAAAATTATATTTCCTATTTCATGCTTCTACTGAGTTCAGATGCAGTTCAGATGGTTTAACTGCCAATATTATTTTAGCTTTCCTTTTGGTAGCCGTCAGCTTAGCTTCAATTGAAGTCTAGACGTATGTCTCCTGACAATAAACATTTAGTCAGCGGTGTGATTTTAAAAGATCCAGGTTGGTCCCTGCATAAGGGTCTACATAGATGGACAAACAGAAGGACCTCCAGGAAACAAGTAACAGTTCTGGGTTTCTTAAATTGCTTCAAATGTAAGAGTACACAATATCAGAACAACTTGTAATCAGACATGCAAAGTAAGTTGTGGAATCTTCTACGGGTTAAACTTCACTTTGTACACGCATGACCAATATTCATAGTTACACCTACCTGCATCCAACAAATCGTGTCCTCCAGGAGCTTTTTAGGTCATCCAGACTCTGGAGGACATAGAAAATTCCTAGAGAAGTAGAAGTCTTAGAAATTAGTCATTTCAATAGGTTTGCTATTATCAATAGTTTCCTGTTTCCACAATATGTTCAGGAATGTATTCCCTGTGTATACGGGGGCCATATGACATACAAACAATGCATTTTAGAGATTGTGCTATAATAATCTGTCTTTATAATCATTCATTGTTTATACTGTGGTTAATAAGACTGTGGTCTTAATTATTATTATTATTACTATTATTATTATTATTATTATTATTTTATTTTTATATCCTGCCTCCATCTCCCCGAACGGACTCAGGGCGGCTCACATGGAGAAATTCAATGACATAGTTAAAATGAACATATTAATATTCAAATAACAGCATCATAAAACAATGTAAAACAAACAACAATATAACACAGTATAAAATAGCAACAATAACCAGTGACCTAAAATAATAAACAGTTTCTTGATAAGACAGAGTGAAATGATCCATTAGCAAAAACTAAAATTTGCGCTATCATGCCTGTATCACTATTTGTATCCTGTTTCTTCTCCAAGAGCAAAGTAGACAGCTTTCTATCCTGCACTCATATTATCCTCAGAGAAATCCTATGAGGTAGTTAAACTGAGAGGGAGTAACTGCCCCAAGGTTATCTTAAAGAAAAGCTTCATATTTGAGTTCTGATTTGAATTTGAGTGTGCTCAGTCCATTTTCAAGACTTTAGTCTGTTCACTGTATAATTTTCTATCCATGTTTAAACCATTCCTGAATTACAGAGGTCTTCACGTCAAGCGTCAATGACCACTTTTGCATATGTACAAGTTTGCAGTATGAAATTAGACTGACTCATTCCTTTTTTAAATCAATGCTATTCAAACCAGACACTTGAGGAGGGATCAAGCTATTATTTTGAAAGCCTGGCCTTTAAAGAACTATATTCAGTGTGAACCCTACCTAAATGAGATTGATTGAAATGTAGGACTTGCTAGGCACAATTTACTTAAGCCCTCTTGATTTCAGTGGCTCAACTGCAAATAGGACAAATAATAGGCTTTAGGCCAATGTCAGTTTTGAATGGAGCAGGCTTTAACAAAAATTGAGAATACCCATGTGTTAAAGCATCCTAGTGTATATTAAGGTAAATAATTGTAGTCAACTATTGGTCACATACTGGTATTTGTTGTAATTCTCTGGAAT
This sequence comes from Anolis carolinensis, assembly GCF_035594765.1. NCBI lineage: Eukaryota > Metazoa > Chordata > Lepidosauria > Squamata > Anolidae > Anolis > Anolis carolinensis. The sequence goes on from NC_085845.1 coordinate 75,623,441, forward strand.
TGCTGACACAATGGAAAGGCTGTCATTCCAAGAAAGACATTTTTCATTGCAGAAGACATTAATGACTCACCTTCCGTTAAAAAAAAACCAATTGCTCACCGAGAATGGCAGGTTCATGTCAATTAGACTTATGTGGCTGCATGAAGTATGAGAAGCAAGGATGTAGCAAACCAGATAGTTTATGCTACAGATTGGTCCAAATCGGGACCAGACAAGGCCTGTGGAGGCAATCTGGATTCTGAGTTAAAGTTTGAAGCCCAAATATGGCAAAATCCTGTTATCTGCAGTCTCAGTGGAGCAGACAGATGACTTGGTGATAAGCAGAGCAAATAGCTAGATAACTGAAGAAATCTGGTAAGATTTCCACTGTTTAAGTCTTGTCATTGATTTAGCTTGCCTTCACAAAGCAGAAAGAGAAACAGAAAAATGTGATTAAGGATTCAACTAAGTAGGATTTTACTCAAATTAATAAAAGGCGTTTTTTTAACTGTGATACAAGTGCATTTGACTCAATCTTCTATTCTCGGTATTTTGGCATAGAAAAAAAATCATCTCCTGAAGAAGATTTTTAAAGTGACCAAACACAAAAACAACTCTCCAGACTCCTCTTCACTAAAGAATATAGAAATACCATAGATCACTTGATTTCGATGCATCATAAAAGTTCAAAAATAATAGACAAATCCACAAGCAAGCATCTTGCACATATGCAAGTGACAAAACAATACCGCTTCTACTTTGGCACAAGACTGAGTAGAGATTCTAGATCAGGTTTTTAGATTGCTATTTCTGGTTCTTCTCACCCAACATTCCCATTAATTCAGAACCAACCAAACCAAAATGGACCATGTGTTGCAGCCATTGTTTATCAATCAACATGATTAAAAAGCAGTCAGTTTAGCTTTTGTAGATTTTCTTCCTGAAGTAAATACTATGCAACAAGATGTCTCCCAGCATTATTTAGTAATGGTATGCTGGCAGGGTTAAACTTGTGGTTCAAGAGGACCAGGGTGGTGGCATGATCTCAATCTCTAAATAAGTAAAACGAGAAAGGCTCTGGATCTTTAACCAGAAACCATTGCCTAGAATCTTTTTGATGACATATTGTGAAAGTTATTGCACAATAGTGAAGAGTCGAGATATCACACTGGCAATGAAGGTCCACATAGTTAAAACAATGGTATGTTTAAATGTAATCCCCGATATTGGCAGGAAGCACAAAACTTCTGGATTGGCCAAATTCCAGGCTCTCATGAGTTCATGCCTAACCCACTTGGATTTCAAGGTCTTATCTCGGATCCTCTGGGAAGACTGAGCTTGCCTGCTTTTCAGGCCCTGCATTCTCAAGTGTAATCTACACTCCCTTGAAACTCTTCTCATCTTCCCAAGGTCTTCTCACCAGAGAATTAGTACTTTCAGTTTCTTTTGTTGCCTGGGAATAATCAAAAGAATTTCAAACATCAGCCTGGTCAGCCTGATCTGCCTGCAATTCCCCCTGAACACTCACAGACACTTCATTTTGGAACATCACCCCCCTCATGCTCTGAACATTCAGAAAAATCTTCTGGCACTTGCCAAACTACAACACAGCCCCCCCCCCCTCGCACATACACACACACAGTTTCTACATGCTTTTGAAACAGTTTACAGATGGAGTTCCAAGGAATCTATCATACAACACAAACCTACTTCTGCCAGTTGCCCATGGGACTCTGAAACTGAGGATTGGGAGTAATTGTCTTAAGAGCTCCCAGTAAGGGAGCTCCCAATTTGCACAGCAACAGCTGAAGGTGCTTAATTTAAAGTGGGGTCAGATCTGTCAGATTCACCCATGTTAAATTGTTTTAATGACATTGAAGAATGGGTGTTCCTGTGGGCACTCTTGAAATGAGCATCAGTGCTCCTTTTCTAGCCAGTAATCCTCGTGTATGATTCTTTTACAAAAAAAACCCCAACTTTACATTAATTTATTTGTCAGGAATTGTGCTATTTCAGTATATCAACACTTAGCTGTTGCTATAGTACACCCTTTCTTAAACCAAGATTTTGGACTTCAATAATTCTGCTTTTCCTCCTTTTTTAATTAAAGAAAGAAAATGGTATGGGCAGGGACTACAGCTGCCAGTGTGATAGCTCAGAACATGGACAATTATTGTAGAAATGGACAAAAGTACAGTAGAGTCTCACTTATCCAACATAAACGGGCCGGCAGAACGTTGGATAAGCGAATATGTTGGATAATAAGGAGGGATTAAGGAAAAGCCTATTAAACATCAAATTAGGTTATGATTTTACAAATTAAGCACCAAAACATCATGTTATACAACAAATTTGACAGAAAAAGTAGTTCAATATGCAGTAATGCTATGTAGTAATTACTGTATTTACGAATTTAGCACCAAAATATCACAATGCATTGAAAACATTGACTACAAAAATGCGTTGGACAATCCAGAACGTTGGATAAGCGAGTATTGGATAAGTGAGAGTCTACTATACATTATGTGATGGGGTAAATATATTATCTGTTTTCATTATAAATGCAATGGAACGGAATGCTATGGTAAGAAGGCAATTCCTGTCATTCTACCCTCCCCCATAAAATGAGATTCCAAGGCAGATTAACCTGGTTTAACCTGTAACACCTACTGGAAGTGGAGAAATGCCCTGGAGACAGCCAAAAGCCAACTCAGTATGAGTCCTTCTGGACAGATCCTATATCCCAGGATCTGATCCCAGATTTTCTGCTTTAAACTGGATTATATGAGTCCACACTGCCAGATAATCTGAGATAAACATAAAACCTGGGATCTGATCCTGGGTTATAGGGCCTGTCTGGAAGGGCCCCAGGTTACACTGTCCGTATAGATGAGCCATCAGTTATTCTGATTCATTATTTTTGTTTAAATTTGTGCCCATGTTGGTTATAGTAGTGCTTGTGTGATAGAAATAATTGTTTTATTTGAAAAAGATATGTGTCAGAGGAAAGAAAAAAAAATCTTTCCAGCATCACAAACTGAGGAGAATGTGATTTTTTACATGTTATAGCAGACAATTTAAAAGCCTAGTTGGATCAGTTCCGAAAAATCCTATAATGCAGTTAGAGTTAAACAAGCAAAACCCGGCAATCTACATAAATGCTCCTGCTGTGTGCATTTCAGTTTTCCCAAGGTTATATCACCTCATCCCAGATGGCGAAATTACCAGCATTAAGATCAGCCGTAGTGATCCCAACGAAAGCCTTGCCATTAGGATTGTGGGAGGCAGTGAAACACCGCTGGTTCACGTAATAATACAACACATTTATCGAGATGGCGTTATCGCTAGAGATGGAAGGTTACTGCCGGGGGACATGATACTGAAGGTATGCTCTTTCGGAGAAACAAGCAAATGTGAAGAGACTATAATAACATAAGTAAAGGCATAGCTTTAAAGGAAACAGTTTCTCATCCAATTGGAGGGCATGGCAGACAATATTCTGAGGTCATGTAGAAATGAAGGAAGTGATGGAAGGGGGAGAAAGACATCATATTATTGTTTTACCTGTTATGGATGGGGATTCATTTTGAGGTTAAACAGACAAGGTTCTTTTCATTACCTATTATTTAATTAAGCCTAAATATTTGGATTTAGGATGCTTCTCCCCACACACATGCCTTGGCATAGATTCACTAGGCTTAAATTCAAATCCTTCCACTCTGTACGTTGGGTGGACACACTACAACATGTGTAGACAAGAAATGACTGGGTCACAGTTCTTGCTAGAGAATAAAAGCAGACCTCCCTCCTTTGAACCTTAGGCCATGCTGCTGCTTTTTCCTTGGCTCAGTAAATCAGAGATGAATGCAATCACCCAAAGCACAGAGAACTGCATAAGCACTAAGTGCACTTGAGTGGAATGCTTTCATTTATTTTTTGTAGTATGTGGTCCACTTCTTTCTGATTGTTCAGTTCTACTGGTCATCCTTGCTCAATTTTTCCCAACTTGTTACATTGAGATTTGTGCTTCCAGCCAGCCTTGCCAATCAACTGCTCTGTTCAACTGAAGCATTCGAACAGTGGTTCTCAACCTGTGGGAGCCCCAGTGGCGCAGTGGATTAAACCGCTGAGCTACTGAACTTGCTGACCAAAAGGTCGGCGGTTCAAATCCGGGAAGTGGAGTAAGTTCCCACTGTCAGCTCCAATTTCTGTCAAGTTCAAAAATATGCAAATGTAAGAAGATCAATAGGTACCGCTTTGGCGGGAAGGTAATGGCGCTCCATACAGTCATTCTGGCCACATGACCTAGGAGGTGTCTACAGACAACGCCGGCTCTTCGGCTTAAAAATGGAGATGGGCACCAACTCCCAGAGTTGGACACGACTAGACTTAATGTCAGGGGAAAACCTTTACCTTTACTCTTTATTTACTGTCCTGATTTTAGAGTTTGTAGTTTGTATTTTCTGGCATTATTTACCACCAGCGAAGCTATGTTATATAAGTAACTCTTATATATGGACGCCGATATTAAAAAACAAGGGAGTTAAGGATGGATGGGAGTTTTTCAAAAGTGAAATACTCAAGGCGCAAATACAAACAGTGCCAACAAAGAAGAAAAATAAGACAAGTGCAAAGAAGCCAGAATGGATGTCCAAAGAACTTCTAACTGAGCTAAAGCTCAAAAGTGACATGCACAAGAAGTGGAAAAGGGGAGAAATCACCAAAGAAGAATTCAAACGTATAGCCAACACCTGTAGGGAAAAGGTTCGCAAGGCTAAAGCGCAAAATGAGCTCAGGCTTGCCAGGGACATAAAAAACAACAAAAAAGGCTTTTTTGCTTACGTTGGTAGAAAAAGGAAGAAAAAGGAGGCGATAGGGCCATTGCAAGGAGAAGATGGGGTGATGGCGACAGGGGACAGGGAAAAGGCAGAACTACTTAATGCCTTCTTTGCCTCGGTCTTCTCAGAAAAAGAAAGCCATCTTCAACCTCAGCAACACGGAATGGACGAAGGATTGGGGGAAATCCAACCCCAAATAGGGAAACAAGTTGTCCAGGAACACTTGGCCTCTCTAAACGAATTCAAGTCCCCAGGGCCAGATCAGCTACACCCAAGAGTACTGAAGGAACTAGCGGAAGTTATTTCAGAACCACTGGCAATTATCTTCGAGAGTTCTTGGAGAACGGGAGAAGTCCCAGCAGATTGGAGGAGGGCGAATGTGGTCCCTATCTTCAAGAAGGGAAAAAAGAACGACCCAAACAATTACCGTCCGGTCAGCCTCACATCAATACCAGGCAAAATTCTGGAAAAGATCATTAAGGAAGTGGTCTGCGAACACTTAGAAACAAATGCGGTCATTGCTAATAGTCAACACGGATTTACCAAAAACAAGTCATGCCAGACTAATCTGATCTCTTTTTTCGATAGAGTTACGAGTTGGGTCGATACAGGGAATGCTGTGGATGTAGCGTACCTGGATTTCAGTAAGGCCTTCGACAAAGTCCCCCACGACCTTCTGGCAAACAAACTAGTAAAATGTGGGCTAGACAAAACGACGGTTAGGTGGATCTGTAATTGGCTAAGCGAACGAACCCAAAGGGTGCTCACCAATGCGTCGTCTTCATCATGGAAAGAAGTGTCAAGTGGAGTGCCGCAGGGCTCCGTCCTGGGCCCGGTTCTGTTCAACATCTTTATTAACGACTTAGACGAAGGGTTAGAAGGCACGATCATCAAGTTTGCAGACGACACAAAACTGGGAGGGATAGCTAACACTCCAGAAGACAGGAGCAGAATTCAAAACGATCTTGACAGACTAGAAAGATGGGCCGAAACTAACAAAATGAAGTTCAACAGGGACAAATGCAAGATACTTCACTTCGGCAGAAAAAATGGAAATCAAAGATACAGAATGGGGGACGCCTGGCTTGACAGCAGTGTGTGCGAAAAAGACCTTGGAGTCCTCGTGGACAACAAGTTAAACATGAGCCAACAATGTGATGCGGCTGCTAAAAAAGCCAATGGGATTCTGGCCTGCATCAATAGGGGAATAGCGTCTAGATCCAGGGAAGTTATGCTCCCCCTCTATTCTGCCTTGGTCAGACCACACCTGGAATACTGTGTCCAATTTTGGGCACCACAGTTGAAGGGAGATGTTGACAAGCTGGAAAGCGTCCAGAGGAGGGCGACTAAAATGATCAAGGGTCTGGAGAACAAGCCCTATGAGGAGCGGCTTAAAGAGCTGGGCATGTTTAGCCTGCAGAAGAGAAGGCTGAGAGGAGACATGATAGCCATGTACAAATACGTGAAGGGAAGTCATAGGGAAGAGGGAGCAAGCTTGTTTTCTGCTGCCCTGCAGACTAGGACACGGAACAATGGCTTCAAACTACAGGAAAGGAGATTCCACCTGAACATCAGGAAGAACTTCCTCACTGTGAGAGCTGTTCGACAGTGGAACTCTCTCCCCGGGGCCGTGGTGGAGGCTCCTTCCTTGGAGGCTTTTAAGCAGAGGCTGGATGGCCATCTGTTGGGGGTGCTTTGAATGCGATTTCCTGCTTCTTAGCAGGGGGTTGGACTAGATGGCCCATGTGGTCTCTTCCAACTCTACTATTCTATGATTCTATGATTCTTGTCACTTGAGAGACATGGAACTACACCCAGTTCCAAAACAAAACAGTGTCCCTACTCTGCACCTTGATTTGCAGAATGATGAATCTACCTCTTCATCTAAGAGAATAGCGGAGAAATAGTTAATTTCTTTTGAGGAGACTACGTTTAATTGTTAGAGAATTAGGACCTCATCAGAAGGGGGGATTCACCATCCTAGAGCTCTGCTGAGACAGAGTCAGACTGGAGCTAGCTGGAGCCCATCATATAACGTAGGTCAGGGCTCCGTCCTGGGTGACTACTCATATCCTCATTTAACAAGCCTGGGACAGGGCGGGATGAAGATAGTGGCAGTCGGGAAACGCCTTGGGGTGGTAAGGGGATGAACCTGGATGTTGCCCCACGGTTTTTTCCCTGATGTTCCCTAGTTTCTGGACCTCCATCTGATGAGATCCTTAGTGCCCCGTCCACAGTGGTTTTTGCACTATAAAACATAATTTATAAACAATAATTTTGCATCTGAGTAAAGTGTTGGAAGTGTTATCTGATACAGAGTGAAGCATTCCAGAAAAAATACAGAAAGAGCCCAAATGAAACATTGGTATTAAAATGTTTGGTTGGGAGCCATTTCAAATATACATGATTCCTCAAGTATTTAAAATTATTGGAACCTAAGCATCCCTCTATTGCTAACACCCATTTTTTCTGTCTTAATATCCTATGAAAAAGTGGATCATAGTTCCAAAATTGATTCCTCTCTGCGTAGGAGGCTGGAGATTGCATGTTCCGATTTTAATCAAAGTAATTTAGAGTTAACAGATAAGAAATGAAACAAATAGTGAAGGTTCACATGGAACAGAGCTGGAAATTGGCAGATTCAAGCTCAGATAGGCAAGAGGATATTGGAGCCGGGAGAGGAGGCATCATAAAAATGAAAAATAGTCATTATGTCTGGAGATAATCAGCAAGAGAGGAAGAAAATAGTACAGTGTGTGCTGTCCTTGGGGGGAAGGATATTATATAATGAAAACTTGGCTTCTTCTGATGCAAGCTGATGCTGCATGTCACTGTAGCAGGAAGCCATCTGTGTAAATAGGTCGCCTGTCTGCAGTGCCAGTTCCAATTAGATGGCCCTTTTCCTTTCTGATTTATGGTTCTGTCTCCCAGGTGAATGGCATCGACATCAGAAATGTGCCACACAGCTATGCCTTGTCAGTCCTGAAGCAGCCTTGCCAGGTTCTCCGCCTCACCGTCCTGCGAGAGCAGAGATACCGGTGCCGAAACAGCAGGCTTTCTCTTGACCTTCCCTGTAACAGGGATGACAGCTTTCATGTAGTTCTGAACAAAAGCAGCCCAGATGAGCAGCTGGGGATCAAGCTGGTCCGCAAGGCCAATGAAACCGGGGTCTTTGTCTTCAACCTGTTGGAAGGAGGCCTTGCTGCCCGGGATGGGCAGCTCCAAGAAAATGACAGAGTTTTGGCGATTAATGGGCATGATCTACGATATGGAGGTCCAGAAAGTGCAGCCCATCTGATACAGGTTTGTTGCCACTGCTTTTGAATCTATCTGATAAAAGACAGTGAGGTGCCTTTGAGGTTAAAACACTTTATGCACATGTTTACAAGTGAAAATGTACTCCACCTCTGCTGTTGCCAAATTAGCTGTGCTCCCTGATTTCATACTATTCTGCAAAAGTTGACATGATTTGTGACGGAATCCAAGCAATCACATGTGAAATGTATGCAGAGTATTGGAAAAGGTACTGTATTAGAATGGGAGCTAAATCCCATGGTATGTTAAACATGCTTTGTGTGGCTTGGGGCTGCTCTCTTTTCTAACTCACATAAAAAGGCTGAGATCATAGTGTCATTAACTATGACTTATCTGGAGCCCCTGAACACCCCCACCCTCCATGGCCATCTCCTTTGTTTTGGGAAGCAGGCCAAATTAGAGAAGCATCTGTCAATCTCTTATAGTCAGATGTTAAATGATTTAACACAGTGGTTCTCAACCTGTGGGTCTCAAGGTATTTTGGCCTACAACTCCCAGAAATCCCAGCCAGTTTACCAACTGTTAGGATTTCTGGGAGTTGAAGGCCAAAACATCTGGGGACACACAGGTTGAGTACCATTGAGTTAGAACATGAGAAATCGTCTTCTCTGTCCCCTTTCCCAGACTGGAATTCCCTCCCTAGGTTGGCTCCCTCTTTGTTATTTTCTCTTTGGTAAGTAAAGGTCTTGGGTTTTGGGAAACTCATTCCTTTATAAGAAAACACCAATTTTTGTGGTGTAGTATATTTATTATTTGCTTTAAAATCAGTGGGTTTAATCTTGTAGACAGGAGCTCCTGGTGGCACAATGGGTTAAACCCTCATCAGCTCCAGCTTCCCATACAGGGACATGAGAGAAGCCTCCCACAAGGATGGTAAAACATCAAACATCTGGGCATCACCTGGGCAATGTCCTTGCAGGTGGCCAGTTCTCTCATACCAGAAGCGACTTGCAGTTTCTCAAGTCGCTCCTGAAACACACACACAAAAATCTTGTAGATGGTTTAATAGTATTTTAATCGCAACTTTCTGCATGCTTTTGGCCACATGTGTTTGTAACTGTAATTCTGCACTGGTTAACATTAAAATCACATTTTTTCAAAACCAGAAGTGGAATTCTGGACACTTTTAGATTTCAAGGGGGTGGCAATTTTGGCAGTAACTTAAGCAGTCCCCAGAGGGTCCCAAGGCTTGTTGCAATTGCTTCGGTCTACCTTATCCATTAAACCTTTTATAGTAACATCGTTGAAATAGCCCTTCCAGACCAACCTTTTTCTGCACATTCCCTGCCTCCCACTATCGGTAAGGTTCCTCGTGAAGCATGGGATGCATCTTCTGTTAGAAAAGTTGTTCAGCATTCAGAATCTTCTCCCAGTGGACTCAGGATAATTGCCTATCACAGCTGGGTGCCCATCTAATAGACTGGCCAAAAAAAAGAGCATATGTGCATAAAATGTGCATATAATGCAGATAGGCATTTGAAAATAATTACTGTGTTTTAAAGAAAATGTAATACCTCTCACAATAGAGCAGAAGGTGGTTCTTGATCTTTACACAGAGCTTGCTTTGGAGAGCTCTGCAAAAAGAGGGCATTTGCTAATAGACAATTATCCTCTATTAGATGTTCAAGTAGTGGACTATTGGCAGTGAAATAGTACTTATGGCCATCCTATTACACTTAAGAAAAAAATCATGCTTCATTCATGCATGCACACAAACATATATGCTAAACTTGCATTTACATATTTGTATTGGGACCCAAGTCAAAATACAAAATTCATGTATATTTCTTGTACATTTCATGCACATAGACTGTGTAATTGTATACACAATCTTTTTTTAAATTGCACAAAAAACAAAGTTGTTGAACTTTGAGCGAACAGAAAGCAAAAGTGTCACTAGCTCATCTACACTTGTGGACAGTTTTGGATTTTTGAATAGGGATTTTAAAAAGTGCTACTGGTTGAAGAAACTAGATGAGTAATCAATCAATCAATCATCTGATGATGTGAACATATAATTTCAAATTATAATAAAATAGTGCTGTTACCAGTTAAGGAAACTAGGTAGTTAATCATTAAATCAACTAATTTTATCAGGATATAAATGAAAACTGAGTCAGTGCTGGACTAGGATTCAAGGAGACCAGGTTTAAATCCTCACCAAACCTTGAAAACCTCTTAGGTAGTCTATTGGGTACACTGCCTTCTACACTACCATATCATCCAATTTGAACTGCATTATACTGGTCTTTGTAGGCTCATATAATGCAGATTGAACCACATTGAACTGGATTATATGAAGCCCTTCCACACAGCCATATAACCCAGAATATCAAGGCAGATAATCCACAATACCTGCTTTGAACTGGGTTATCTGATTCCACACTACCATATAATCCAGTTCAATGTGGATTTTATACAGCTGTGTGGAAGGGGCCAGAGTCTATACTGCCATATAATAGAGTTCAATGCAGTTAATCTGCATTATGAAACTGGTTTATATGGCAGTGTTGATGGGCCATTAGAAAGAACACTCTCTCTCAGCCTCAGAGTGTACAAAGCAATACTGCCATTGAACAAATCATACCAAGAAAACCAAAATTTGTCCCCAGTTGGAAACAACTTGTAGAAAACAACTAATAACTGCAAATAAAAAGACATTTATTGTGAAGGGTGTTTCCTTTGAGTGTTTTCAGGCAATGCATGCACATATCCTGGGAAAATAGACAAAATAGTTTTCTTTCCCTTCTTACTCTGAAAAGACTCTCCAAGATCATTAGCTAATAAAAATTAATGGCTGAATATTAGTACCTGCACGGTTCAATCAGTAGACAACTTGACATTCCTACGGATTACTTGAGTTTAAATTTCTCCTCTTGCTATGGAGTTGCTGGCCCCACCCCAACTAAAACTAGCAATGACTACGACTAATTGAAAGCACATGAAGTTTCTGTTACTCATTTCTGCCTTATTTTTTTGATTTGAGGAATATTCAGTCATGACTAGCTTCCGCTAGATTGGGATCTCTTTCTCATGAGTAGCCTAGTTCTCCAGAAGGTTAATCATACGACTCTTATGATAGAGGTCAGAAATGTCACTGGGGTAGAACTGTTTGAATGATAATTTAAAAAATCACACTCCCAGGCTTGTTGTGAAGAAATGTGTATCTCTCCTCCCAAATGGCAAAAATGCTCATATTTGAAAATATGAGCGTGTTTCAGTCAATGGGGGAAATTGTGTAAATTAGTTAAACTTCGAAAAAGAAATGCATGAATTCTGCACATTTCGATACAGGGAGACAACCATCTTTCAACCTAATATAAAAAGAGGCCGTGTGGGTGGGATTTGGAGAAATACAATGAAAAGGAAAACGTTTTTCAAACATAAATACTGTTCTCTGGATTTGAGCCTTTTGTTTTACCTGAAAATCGGAGCCATGACCACTTATCTCATCTTTTTCTCATGTTGAACTGTGAGAATTCTCTGAACCCAAATGACACGAGATGAAGAAAAACACGAGATTTCAAATAAACACTTTATTTGAACTCCTGGGATTACTACTCCTGCCGCACCATTAATCACATTTACAACTTTCCTGTAAATAACCAGTTTGGAGATAAACCATAGGGAGGCAGATCAACCTTCAAATGACCTTATAATATGTTTTCTATAGCAGCAACTTGTGTGTTAACTAGTCTTAGTACCATTTGCTAGTTTCATATCACACCTATGGCTTGGACCTGAAACCTTTTCAGACTACTTTAATCTGTTTGTAGTTAAAAGATAATAAAACAACTAATGGTTTAAAATAAAGATGTTAATATTCCTGTATGATAGGTTGCCATTTAAAATGTAAGCAAATGGCATATTGTGGCTTTTTTATAGAAAATACAATATATACAACTTGTATATAATTGTGTTTATAGTATTATATGCTTCACTTATTTATAAAGTTGCCAGTTCAGGATCATCCAAAACCCTGAGGTTTATTAGTAGGCTTGGGCCCAAATCAGTTGAAACAAAAATGATTTGTAGCTTCCAGTGGGCCATTTTGTATAATCCCAAAAACAGAACGGGGAGGAGGGAGAATAAAAGCCCAGCAAAATGGATCAAGAGAACCAGATTTTATTGGTTAGTATTGGAGATGATAGAATTAGGTCTGCATTACAATATACCTGAGGCAGGGATCTGTGAGTCTTTTCTCCACCCTCTTCCCCGCAACAGCAGCAGTGTTGCAAATTGCATCAACAAATCAACAAAGCCTTGGAATTATGCAAGCTATTCCTCTACTTGCTGAGCTGGGGATTTGTAACACAATCCTTTCCTCTTGCCTAGATATGGCCCACCAAACCTTGAGAATTTGCACACTAGACTCCCATATGGAGATGGTCCATGAAAACTTGAAGCTCAGGGCCAGGCCTAGAAATATGGCAATATTGCTTATATATTGTGTGGATAAAATATGCAAACCATACTTTTATGTACCCCAAATTCACTAAGTATATACTTTTGTAAAGCATCACAAATATCAGTCATTGACAGAAGACAACTTTGTACGTTTTCCTCCATCCCTATATAGACAGAGATAGGAAGAAAGACGTCAAGAAGGGAGTCTCATCTGTTTCCAACCAGAGACAGTGGTATACTGCACTGTTGATAATCCCAAAGGTAGGATATAGATGAGGATCAGGCTCTATGGAAGGGCAGTGAATTGTCTGAATATCTCTATAGAATCAGATGGGGAACCTTCATGTGCTAGATTAGGTATTCACACTGAATGTTTTCCCTTCTCTTATGAAATTGTGAACTATGGGAAATCATTGGGACGTTCTGTGCAGTTCTGCAATGCAAGCCATGTTTACTCAGAAGTAAGGCCTAGTGTTTTCATTGGGGTTCAATTGAGGCAAAAATACATAGGCTTGAGCATGAAGTGCTTGCTTTCAACGATGAGTGTCCCTTGCAGATAACTGTGATATGTAACCCATTACCCCTCCTCTTAAGCAAAAACGTATGCTTAAGAAGCTACACTACATAAATGGTTTTGGACACAGTTGACATGTCTTTGGAGACTGTTTCTAGAAAGACAAATGTTAATATTTTACCGTATATCCCCATTTCACACAAAAATATATATAAAATGCAGCATCTTAATTTCAACTTCTGTGTTTTCCTAAGCAAGGCCTGCAATTTGTTGTTACATACGCAGCAATACGGATAGGGTGACCATATGAACAACAGATCAGGTTTCCTGCACCCTTTGATAATAGGGATCCTGAACCTTATAGAAATTTCCCCTTTTAGTCATTATTAAAAAGCACATCTATTCAATCCTCTTTTCTTTATGGTGGTCTTGTTATTTTTCATTCTTTCCACCACATGTTTTTAGCTCTGTTTTGTCCTGGCACCTTGAAGGACCTTTCTCAGAAATACTAGTCAAAAGTGCACCAATCATATGTCCTGAAAGGATTTTGAAAGGTTTATGGCTATTTATTTTTTAAATTGTTATTATTACTTAGCATTGGTATGTCAAACCTTAATATAGGGATCTCTCTTCCATATAACATCTATACCATAGAGGACAAATGCAGTCACATGTGGAGAGAGTCTATTTCCTCCAAAGCAGTTTTTGTAGACCTCATTGGTCCAGACTCCTTAGATCCCTTTTTGAACCAAACAAATAGATAAAAGTTTGATAGCCATTTTTGCCAAAACACCATTTTTCAAAACCAAAGGTGAACTTCCAGCCAATCAATTTGCGAAATTCTGATTATGAGAAAAATGGTTTTGTCACTGATGAACAGTCATGTATGTGTTTTATCTTTTTTCTCGCCATGCAGGGCAGCAGGAATCGTGTTCATTTCACAGTGTCTCGGCAAACCAGACCACAGGCTCCTGATATCTTGCAGGAGGCTGGATGGGATTACACTGGAAGCCATCCACCATTTCCTGGTCTAAGGAACAATCCTAACAAGGTGAGGCTTAGTACTCTTCCCTCCCCTCATTATGATTTCCTATGTGAAGGGAAAAGAAGGGGGGAAGTGGCCTGGTGCATTGACTAATGGGTTAATGTCGAATCTGGAGAGTATCACCAAAAGGAGCACCATTTAACTTTGCAATGTAAACACAGAAACTGTGGTCCCCTTTGTTTATATATACTGGGAAGTGCTGCTGTCTTGTGAATAGGTGATGGAAAGGAACACACAGGAAATGTGGTGGGGAGGCTGTTGAGGAGAGAAAACTATGGAATGAATGTGTGTTGAACCACTGTTATTCTATATTGCTGACCACACTTCACAGCAAAATGTAATGCACTTTAATAATTATTTTAAAAATAAGAAGCTTATCTGCACTTTCTCCATCTGGCAGAAACATGAGGCAAGGCTGTTGCTAGGACCATCTGGTACAAGATTAATAGGATATCATCCTGTCATGGGGTTAATAGTTATCAAGAGAGGGATGTGAAGCTTCAACAGGCTGGCCATTTCTTGCATCTTTGGGAATATCCAAAGGAGATGGTTGCTCTGATTTACTAAACCCATCAAAAGAAAACACAAGGGACTATAATTCTTCAACAGTGTTTCATACCCCTTGCTCTGACTATAAATTAGAGCATTGTTTGAAGGACAATAAAGTCAGGCCACAAGAGGCAACAGCGCCAACTCAAGATATTTTCCAGCCTGATGCAGAGTAGCAAATAGTGTCCTGCTTCTTCTAACCACCTGTGTGTATGTTTGTATGTATGTGCTTTTAAGTCACTAATCAACGGTGACTCCATGAATTTCATAGGTTTTCTAGGCAAGGAATATTCATAGGTGGTCTTGCCACAGAACCTGGCATTCATTGGTGGTCTCCCATCCAAATACTAACCAGAGCTGACCTTGCTTCCAAGATTCCAAGATCAGAAGACATCTCGTGTCTTTAGGGTATTTAGTAGGGTTTTGCATGGATTTCGTTTCCCCTGTTTCATTTGATACCTTCGGTGCTTCGGGAGTTCGTAACAGGAAGGAAAACCCGCTGAACATGAAAGCAAGTGGGAGGCGATCTTGGTTCCTCCTCCCCTATTCAGCATCACAATTGAATATTTTTTGATTTTCCTTTATTTTTCTGATTCTTTTTATTTAGTGGGACCGATTGAGAGTTCGAGACCTGAGAGACCATGGGTGGGGTGCATGTGCAAGCATTTGGGGACTTACCTTCTTTTTCTCCTTCCCTTCCTCTCCTTCAGAAAATACTTCTAAAAGATAATAATTATTTTTAAGGTAGTCCAGCGAGAATAGCTCTACTGAGCTACAGATCATAGCTTTTCCTTCCCTGAGCCTCCTTAAAATGCCTCTTGGAAAGCTGCTTGGTATCCTGGTGCTGTTGAGAAAGAAAGCATGTGGGCCTGCCTCTCCTGCAGCTGAGCATCTTTCCTCTAGAGTAAAAAAAACAGCTTTAAGAACATGAAAACTACTTAAAATGTGCACGTGCCTGCAACTGAGGGCTTAGAGTAGGAACAAGTAAGAAGCCTCTTTAAAGTGCACCCCTGCCTGCAGCTGAGCACTTCTCCTCTAGAGTAGAAACAGCTAAGAAGTAGAGGTGTGTGTGAACTTCATTCTTAACGTTTCTTCCATGTCTTTTGTGTCTTTTGTTTATTTGGAAGCACGAACCAGAAAGCCCCACACACACACGAAACTCAGCTCGACACAAAAGCCTGCCTTCGTGTGGAGCCGAAATTTCATGCATGCAGGCTTCTTCTCTTTCTCCTCCTCCTTCCCTCCCTACCTTGCACCCACAATGCCCTACATCCACTCATGGGAGTCACGGCCAGGCAGCCCCACATCCAGACCTCTGCATCAGGGTGGAAGGAGCCACCTCCCCTCCCTCCTTTCCAGGTGTGTGCGTGGGCGGGGGGGGGAGTGTGTGACTGTGCTGGCATTCAGCTGCAGGCAGGCACTGAGAGGTGAGTGTAGGTTTTCCAGGCCTGCCTGCGCCTAGCCACACACACACTTTCTTTCCAGGGAGAGTTTGTGTGTGGTGTGCAGAGTCACACATGCCCCGCCACCCACCACATACTCCGAGTTGAAAGGAGGGGGGGGGCAGTGATTACTTACTGCTTGCTTGCTGAGGTCTGGATGTGGGGCTGCCTGGCCATGACTTCTGAGAATTAATTGGGGCATTGCGCATGTGAGGAAGGAAGGGAAGAGGAGAAAGAAGAGAAGATGCACAGTGCCTGCCAAGCAGCCGAATGACTCAAGACGGGGAGCCAGTGGTGGGAAGCCTTCCCCCTCCCAATGGGCCGATTTTCAGGGCCCCAAAACCAAACAATTGAAAACAACCCTCCCAATTTCGGGAGGCTTTCCGAAAACAGATCGAAACAAGACAAGCTTTTACCCAAGTGCACACCACTACTAAGAAGCCTTCTTAAAACGCACGCCTGTCTGCAGCTGAGCACTTCTCCTCTAGAGTAGAAACAGGTAAGAAGCCTCCTTAAAGCATGTTGGTATCCTAAACAAGAGTGAAGATCCTTTGATTCCCCCACATCTGGGTCTGCATCGCCCATCAACTCCACTCACTAATCATAGACCTAAGGCGCTTTGAGAGTTGTAGTCCATGGAAGATAACAAGTCACTCACTCCTCCCTTAAACAGTGTTCATTTGAAGTGAGTTCAGAAGAGCTGTTAGCTTTTTTTTAAAACTCACTTTGACAATTTGCAAAGGAGGCAGACTAATATCTAGAATTATGTACATGTCTCCTAGTACATCATATTCTGTGTTGATGCTTCTTTGCATCAAAGGCCAGGCTGGCCTAACCACATTTCTAGATTAACTGATACTGAAGTAAATTAATCAGTGTAAATCTCACACCATTTATTTTCTGTTTATCTAAGGAAAGCTAGTGTAGATTTCCTCTGATATAAGGAGAGGGTGCCCTATTTGCCTGCAGCTGGAACTACTCAAGGACATCACTACACATATGAACAAAGATTTTTTTCACGGTCATACAAAGTATCTCAGTCCTGGCTTGTACCCATAATATTCCTAGTTGTTTTCTGCCTGACATTAAAATTTCAGCCTCCATATGCAATAGCACAAATCTAATCCTCAGGCAAGATATAATTTGTATCTGATTTCATTAAGTTTGGGAGTTTTTGGTTTTCTAATTCAAAATGTCGGGAACTCCCAGAATTGTATCTAATTAATGTCGTGTCGTTATAGGAGAAAGAACGAAAACCCCCGGCTGCACATGGAAATCTCACCACCTCCAAACTATGGCCAAATTTAAAAATTCATTTCTAGGATAATTTGATTTAAATGTCCCCATCCCCTCTCTTTCTTTTTTCTTCGAGAGCCAACTCTCTTTCTAGACATTTCTAGGACACAGATGTAAATGTGGGGTCGGGATTGCTTTCAAGTTTCTAATATCCAGTGCCAAGAATAAGCCGTAGCCTTCAACATCATTTGTTGTTATAAAATGGTTCAGCCGTCCCTTTTGGCGAAGAAAACCCATGACATCCTGCCTCCATGTGGAAAGAGGCTGGCTCTGAAGCCAGTGCCAATTATAAACAGTGAGTTGTCCAGCTCTAAGAGTTGGGGAAAGTTGCAAGGCACCCGAACAGAGACAACCTCAGACCTTACTAATAGTATTTTGAAGAGTATCTTAGGAGGACAATGCACTTCTGCAATGTGTGTGGAACTAGAAAATATAAAATCTTAGTGCTTATATTTTAGTAAAAGATCCTTAATAATCATTTGCCTGTGTTTATGCTTCCCAAATTACTTCCATGAGTGCTTTTTTTGAAATAAAAACTGTTTCCAAATATCAGATGCAAGTCTTCCTTCTACTATTTAAACTGTTGCCATTTTCTTAATCCATAACAGCAGAGCACTCTAAATTTGGATCTCGCTCATTTATTTATTGAGATTTAACCGTTTTCTTTTAACTAGGGACCACTAGGATCCCTAGTCTGAATGTAAGGGAGAACAGTTTCTCGAATTGTGTGTCATAAATCTGAAGCGAGTCAGTTTCTCTCTTTAGCTCTTTTAAGAATGTCTTATGTCAGGGCTCCACCTGAAACAAAGGCTGCCTCAGGATTCAGTTTAAGCAAAACTAGTGAGATCAGAGCAAGAGTGAGCAGGGGCAAGAATTGATAGATTTGGTCTACAATGCCAGAGGAAGGCATATGTCCCTTGTGTTGTTGAAGGCTTTTATGACTGGAATCACTGAGTTGCTGTGAGTTTTCCGGGCTGTATGGCCATGTTCCAGAAGCATTCTGTCCTGACGTTTTGTCCCCATCTATGCCAACCATAGTGGCACAGTGTGTTAAAGCGCTGAGCTAATGAACTTGCGAACCAAAAGGTCCCAGGTTCAGATCCCGGGAGCAGAATGAGCGCCCGCTGTTAGCCCCAGCTCCTGCCAACCTAGCAGTTTGAAAATATGCAAATGTGAGTAGATCGATAAGTACCGATCCGGAGGAAAGGTAACGGTGCTCCAGGCAGTCATGCCGGCCACATGACCTTGGAGGTGTCTATGGACAACGTCGGCTCTTCGGCTTAGAAATGGAGATGAGCACCAACCCTCAGAGTCGGTCACAACTGGACTTAACGTCAGGGGAAAACCTTTGCCTATGCCAACCATAGATGTGGGTGAAATGTCAGGAGGTAATGCTTCTGGAACATGGCCATACAGCCCGGAAAACACACAACAACCTATATGTCCCTTCTTCTCCACCAAGACACAGGGAGCAGTCCTATGTTACGGTTGTTTTGGATGAATTGTATTCTGTCATATAACCAGAATTCTGGTAATGTTGGGGAAAGGGAATATTGTAGGGTATATAGTGAGATTCAGGATACAGATTAATAAATTGATCAGAAACTAAGCATTTTAAGAGGGGGAGGTTTGAGAATGTTTCATGCCAATTAATTAATTTTAATTATGGAGAGGTTGGACAATTGACAGGGATTAAAATTTGATGGGTGACTGCCATTTAGAAGGTATTTCAGAGTTTTTCTCCTTATGGACTTTGTTATATTATGGTACATTTCTCTTTTGACCTCATCAGATGAGCTACTTTGCCCATCATATGCCACTTGCTCTCCCCTTTCAAGAAGGAGTCCATTACACGACACGTGTACTTCCAGCCCATTTTTGGCCCAGTTTCAATGGCATCAGTCAGTAGACAAATAGAAGATCTAAATCCACTCTAACCCTGAGCTATCCACCTTCAAGTTAGTTCAAAAACTGGAACTTCATTCAAGGAACTGAGCCACCATAACTGTATTGCCTAACTTACACATCTGTTGATGCAATTTCCTGCCATTTTGGAGACTGAAAGCTCTTAACACAACATTTGAAACTGAAAAAAGTCTTGTTAATTGTGTATGTAAATACATTATCTTCCAGTCTTCAAAGGCTAAGCCATTTGCCATTATTATTGAAGGACATAGAACTCTGTAGCTGAAAGAATGATTTCAGCCTTCAGGTAATTAAAATGGTCATGCAGCTGCAGCCATTGCCTGTAAGCCAACTATCAGGGCACTGAGTTAATCTGCTGTAAATATTTGTTTTACAGTAAATGTTAATAGGGGGACAAACTGTTATGTTTTTCCTTCTCTGTAGAGCCCACAAAGGTAATGTTGTAATCATAGAGAGGAAGTACTTTTAAAAAGAAAATTACACACTGAAGTACTGTCGTTGATGAAAATTGACACTGAACTGTTTGATTTGGTTATCTCTCATAAAGCCACGTAAGCACAGGGTGGTGTTTATTAAAGCAAGGCTTTGGTTTCCTTTTATTCTTGGTCTCCCCTCACTTTCTCTTTTGTCCTTTATTCTACCAACTAGCTTGGCTACCCAATGATGCCCAGGTTATTTGAAAAGGCATTGTTTTTGGATGTTAGGTAATATCCTAGGTCATATGCTATTTCTTAGAAAAAAAACTCAGTCTTTCCTGTTGTTTTTACTGAATGCTCCCATTAGAAAATGCATAAGGATGTGTTTTAACTACAATTCCTAAAAATCTTGGGTCAATCCCCCCAAACATCCCCAGTATTCACAGTTGGCCATATGTATGCCAAATTTGGTCTAGATCTGTATTCTGCTGAGTTTAGTGTTCTCCGAATACGGGTGAACTATAACTCTCTGATACCAAGGTCAGTCACCGCAAGTTGGAAGCGTTGGGTCTGTGTGCCAAGTTTGGTCCAGATCCGTCATTGGTGGGGTTCTGAGAGCTCACAGAATACAGGTAAGCTATAATTCCCAAAGAATCACCTCCAAAGTCCACCAGTATTCTGGGTTAGCCATGTTGAATTTGTATGCCAAGTTTGGTCCAGATCTGTCATCAGATGGATTCAGTGTTCTCTGAATACAGGTGAACTATAACCCCTGGATGTCAAGGTCAATCACGCTCAAACCCCGCCAGTATGCATATTGAGTCTCTGTGCCAAGTGAGTTCCAGGTCCATCACTGGTGGGGTTCAGAGTGCTCTTAGATTGCAGGTGAACTCTGCATCCCAGTCCCTACAACTCCCATAAATCATGGTGAATTCTCCCCAAACTGCTCCAGTATGTTCAGTTGCTGATCAATTCCTGTTTGCTGTATGCCATAGGAAAGGGTAGGAAGGGTTAAGGGAGAGGCAATGGGTGGGGTCATGTAATTGGAGAGAGCAAGGAACACTGGGATGTGCTTGCTGTAACTTGCAATGTCCTGGGAGGGAGTGACTTGATGGCTCCTCTGCACTGGGAACTATAGCCTGTTTGTGGAGGCCAGAGGCTGTATGTGTGAGCGGACACCCGTGCCACATACAGATTTTCACTTTTATTATATGTATAGATGCTCTTGTGTTTCAAAAAATCTAAATAACGAGAAATATTTTGAGAGAAAGGTATGATTAGGGTTTTGATTGTGACCTAGGTAAAGGTAAAGGTTTTCCCCTGACATTAAGTCCAGTCATGTCCAACTCTGGGGGTTGGTTCTCATCTCCATTTCTAAGCCGAAGAGCCGGCATTTCCCACAGACACCTCCAAGATCATGTGGCCGGCATGACTGCATGGAGCACAGTTACCTTCCTGCCGGAGTGTACCTATTGATCTATTCTCATTTGCATGTTTTCAAACTGCTAGGTTGACAGAAGCTGGAAGTAACAGCGGGAGCTCACCCTGCTCCCTGGATTCGAACTGCCAACCTTTCACTCAGCAAGTTCAGTAGCTTGGCAGTTTAGTCTGCTGCACCATCGGGGGGTCCTGTGACCTAGGGGGGATTGCAATCCATTTCTGTCCATCGCCTCTAAATCTTGATGAAGTTGACATAATTTTCTTCATAGAATGTATAATAAACACAGTCTCCATGAACTGAAACATTATTGAAGTATGAGACAGAGGAAGCATATCATTTTCATACTTACTAACAAAGTCAAAAACTGCCTTGACTGATGCACTAGACATTTCCTCTCAAAAACAAATAGTTGCCAGTGAGGAAAAAATGCTCACAAAAATGGAAATAAGAGTCTCTTTTTCTTTCTTTCCTTTTCACAATAAGGTTGCCTTAGAAAAACTGAGGAAGGAAGGCAGGGCTATTTCTTGTAAAGAGAGATTTACTGAAGATGACAGACAACCAAGTATTCTGCGAGGGAAACAGAATTTTTCCAGAAACAAGTTTCTCTTTTCATAGATGGAGGAAGATTTATATGTTGTTGTGTGCTCTCAATCTTTTTCTAACTTATGGACTTACCTGTCATGGGGTTTTCTGAAGGTGAGGGAGTATGACATGCTCAAGGTCACCCAGTGGGCTCTATGGTCATGTGAGGAATCAAATCCTTGTCTCTAGAGACCTAGTCCATGTTAACTAGTGGGATGATGGTCACACTGGAAGTCAAGGCTCTTCTGGACTCTTGGACCAGATCTTAAACACGCTTCTGGAATGAGCTTTGTGTATTCCAAGTAAACTGATACTTAGCCCTAATCTTTTTTTTATACTTATTTTAAACCACTTCATTGGATGTGTTGCAATTTTCCCAGATTCATTTAGTGTTTACATCTTATTTTTGGCAATTTAATATTAATTGTTTATTTTACTTAAGTAATATTTGTCTTTACTGTTCTAATGTAGCACAAATACTATGTAAAATCATACTACGTATTTTTGACATTGATATTGAAATCTGAAATATACACAGAAAGTTGATCAAACCACTTTACCATACTGGCTCTTAAAAAAAACTAACCTTTTAAAAATCAGTCATGAATTTTTACTTCTACTTGGAAAGGAACTACATACCAGAATTACCGTAATTAAAAAAAGCCATGAATGAATGATGGAAAAATATGGGAAAATATCTGTCACTGAACTGTCAAATGTTTGTTAGTGCACTAAACTTGTTTCTACTCTTTTCCCTTCTCAGGCTGCCCTCCATGCCATCACCAGTCATGAAAAGGTGGTGGTTGTCCGAAAAGACCATACGGAGTCCCTGGGTATGACTGTGGCAGGTGGTGCCTCCTCCCACCAGGAATGGGATTTACCCATCTATGTGATGAGTGTTGAACCTGGTGGAGTCATCAGCCGGGATGGCAGAATCAAAACAGGTGACAACACTACTGGAGTTCAGGGCATATTCCCAATTGCAAAGCAAAAGCAATGAGTGATTTCAAGAAATGTTTAAATATTTCCTGGGAAAGCAGAAATATTGTGTGGGACAGAGGTCTTTTGAACCTCTTGTCATATCCAACCAAAAAATCTGGAAGGCCATAGGTCTCTCTGTCATGGTTTTGAATTTATTGATGAGAAGATAAGTTGGATTCAACGTGAACAAAAAGGCTCTACTAGGGTCGCTCTGCCAGTCCGTATGTGCCATTTTATTGCATTCCACCAACTTCTTCAGCCCTCTTTTCAGCATTGTTTGAAAGTGTGAAGACAGAAAAGTATGGTATGCTGACTTTCTATAACTGAAGTCCTAAACTTAAATCCTGCCCAAACTGTCGGATTTCCATAAGAGGAGATGGTTTATTTATTTCTAATCATACTCCACCATTGATCCTAAGGGCTGTCCATCAAATGTTGGGATTATACAGACTTTCGGATGCTATTGGCATCTCCTCTCAGTTCTAGTCAGCATACCCAATAGTGAGAGATCGTGTGAATTGTAATCCCATTGACACTGGAAGGGTCACATATTTTCCAACCCTGTAGACTGTTCTCAACATGTGTCACTATTGAAGTAAGTTAAGTGGATAGGTTGAAAGTCTCTCAGTGAGATTCATAGTTGAGTGAGAATTTGAACCCAGAATTACTCAGAATTCATTTGTCATGAGTAAACAATATGTGGTCCTCTAAATGCCATTGGACTGTAGTTCCCTTCAGATCTAGCCAGCAGTGGTCTGATGGAAGCTCTGGTCCAATGGCATGTGAAGGGTCACACACTGACCACCACTGCTTCAGCCACTATTGCATGTTCCCATCAACATTTGCAAATTGAATTTTTGCTGAGTCCCAAGATAGATGACAAGGAATGTGCACAGTATACTTTGAGCTGACAGACACCACTTTCTGGGTGCTGAGCACCTCTTTGCTTCCTCCTATCGGTCCTGTATTTTAGCAGAGCTTGGCCGATGTATTCTGGGAGCCATAATTTAAAAATAAATAAACCCAAAGTATGAAATACAGTATAACTCATAGAAAACCGTGTTGAAGCTGGAAATGTCATGAGCTATATCTGTTGGGGGGGGGGGCAGAGAGAGTCTGAGTGATCAGTGCTCAGAGAAACCCAATGGGCTTCAATCCAAATTTTATAAAATACCACTAAACCTTGAAATTAGAATTATTTATAAAATTAATGTGTGACATCTCCAGATATTTGGAAGCATCATGGATTTGTGTTTTGAAAAAGACCTTGGAGTCCTCATGGACAACAAGTTACACATGAGCCCACAATGTGATGTGGCGGTGAAAAAAGCTAATGCGATTTTGGCTTGCATAAATAGGGGTATAGCATCTAGATCCAGGGAAGTCATGCTCCCCCTCTATTCTGCCTTGGTCAGGCCACACCTGGAATACTGTATTCAATTCTGGGCACCACAGTTGAAGGGAGATGTTGACAAGCTGGAAAACGTCCAGAGGAGGGCAACTAAAATGATCAAGGGTCTGGAGAACAAGCCCTATGAGGAGGGGCTTAAAGAGCTGGGTATGTTTAGCTTGCAGAAGAGAAGGCTGAGAGGAGACATGATAGCCATGTATAAATATGTGAGGGGAAGTCATAGGGAGGAGGGAGCAAGCTTATTTTCTGCTGCCCTGCAGACTAGGACACGGAACAATGGCTTCAAACTACAGGAAAGGAGATTCCACCTGAACATCAGGAAGAACTTCCTCACTGTGAGAGCTGTTCGGCAGTGGAACTCTCTCCCCCGGACTGTGGTGGAGGCTCCTTCCTTGGAGGCTTTTAAGCAGAGGCTGGATGGCCATCTGTCGGTGCTTTGAATGAGATTTTCATGCTTTTTACAGGGGGTTAGACTGGATGGCCCGTGATGTCTCTTCCAACTCTAAGATTCCATGATTCTATGATTCTAGATCTTAAACAAACTAAACAGCTGCTCTGAGTCCCCTCTGGGATGACAAGGGCAGCATATATAAATACAGTAAATAAATAAATATTGAAATGCACACATTATACTTTGGACCTTATCACATGAAGTGAGGGATTTGCCACGCATCGTGGTGAATCCGCGACGTCCAGGTAGGGGGCATGGAGAGTGCATCACTCCAAGCCCTGCATCACAAGACTTACCGCTGGCCCCAACCCATGAGGAGAAGCATTCACCACCTGGATTTCTCCATTGTAGCAAAGACAACATGGGAAGCCTCCTGTGTTGCCACCATGGTAGCATACATGACTTTCTCGCCCCTTTCACCATGAAGCCCGGCCAGAATTAGATGTGCATCGTGTAATGGGCTCCATAGCAAAGGGCCAAGGAAGCCACATACGGCAGACAAATCAGCCCATATGATGAGGTTGTTTAGCCCCGCACAGATATACCACCTCATCACACAGAGACTTGTAAGTGTCCTATCACACTGTTAGGATGCTTCGTCCATGGAGCCCACCAGACGTCATCACACAATGTAAGGCTACTTCTGGTGGGGCTCCATAGAGGAAGCATCCTGGCAGCATGCTAGGATGCTTCCCTGAGAACGGAGGGAAGCTGGGCCTCATGCTTTCCTCATTTGATGAGGAAAGTGGTGCAGCAGGCAATGCAAGGCAATGGTTCCCCCCCCCCCCCCGCTGCCCACTGGATTTGCCGTGCTGCGTGGCAAATACCCCGACTACTGCCCGGCTTATTGACCTCAATGTGCTGCAGGCCTTATTCAAATTTTATGTTTAAATATGCTAATCTGGTTCACAGGCAATGCCAAACTGATCACTTTAAGGAATTCTGATCTGAAATCATAACCTCAATTGAGGAGATACTCATAGAATTGTTGTATGGCATATTATTGCATAAAACATTGTAAACCTATTCAGATAGAGTTAATATGCAAATATATTATGTTAATTGTTAGAAAGATTTTCCAGAATCCTGCTCTGACTCATCTCCTGAAGTTACTAACATAGATGTGCGATGTCTCACTTGACTCAGAAAGAGCAGACAGTGGCCAAATGTGCCTTAGAGGAAATTGATTTTTCTTGAAATTACTGGAATATGTATTATGAAAATGCTCCATCATGGCACCAGGAATGTTCTGCATGCATACAAAAGCATTGAGTCTGCCTGGAATCATTTGAATAATTGACCCTCATTGATCTCCTCATACTCCCATCCTTCTAGAGAAGGGCCAAACCCTTCACAGTATTTTTCTCAAAGGAAATTCCTTTCCATGATACATGAAAAAGGGGAGAGAGGAACAGCTGGAAAAATTGAGCCAGCATAGTGTAATAATTAGAATCTGGGATGACCTAGGTTCATTCTCCAGCAAGGTGTGTAAACTACTACCTCATTGTAAATAAATAAATGTAGCAGTCACTTTGAGTCTTCCTGGGGAGAGAAAAAGTGGGTATAAACAAACAATAATAAACACAATAATAATAATAATAATAATAATAATAATAATAATAATAATAATAGTTTTCTGTTCTTAACATTGCTTTTTGAAAAGAAACTTCTGCCTGCACATTGAAATCATTTTCCAAACCCAAATCTGGTAGTATTCTTTGTTCAAATACCAGTTCTGTGGTCATCGAAATTTGATGTCTATATTGAAGCCACTATCTAAAACAGTTGAAATTGGGGAGAAATTAACTTTGGAATTGCTCCAGATTCCACAAGGAAGCTGTTTCCAATGTGGTTCCTTATTCCAGTGTACTGTCTATTTCCAAATATGGTTTTAGTTCTCCAGAAATATTAGCATTCTTCTCAAAAGAAGTACATATTGTTCTCAAAATGAATTGGTATAAACTGGATGTTTTGTTTTTGTTTGTTTTTTTGAAATACGAGATAGCCTTTTGTTCATAAAATCTGGGCTATTAAAATGCAATATTCCTCTCAATTTTTCAATTTCCACAGGGACTGGATAAATGTTCTCCCATTTTTATATTCATCCTTATGCAGTTTAAATCTTGGATTAACTGCTTGGTATATTTTATAATAACGAAACATTTGAACCACAACGATGTCCTCTAAAATTGTGATAATCTTGTCAAAAATTGGCCAAAAGTGTCTTGTCATCCTGAATTCAGTGGGGGAAAGTGTGGCTATGAGCCCTTCCAGACAGGCCCTGTATCTGATCCCAGGTTTTCTGCTTTAAACTGGATTATATAAGTCCACACTGCCAGATAATCTGGGATAAACAGAAAATCTGGGATGACATCCTGGGATATAGGGCCTGTCTGAAGGGCCCTGTGATGCAGCTCTGGAAAGCATATGGCTTTTCTAAAAGCCCTCTGAACTATTTTTCTTTGGGTCTGCAGCTGTAAATCTTACTGAACAAATGGTGTTCACAAGAACTGTAAATAGGGTTATGCCTAATCTTGTGGGACTGCAGCACCCATTATCCATCACCATTATTTAGCTTAATCGCTTTTTTTTCATTTTGAAGATTTTTTTTCTAGAACTCAGACAATAAACCCCCCAGAAACTAGCAATCATTTAGCCTCAAAAATTAACTTTTCTAAACTCTAGAAGATCAAGGTGCATAGAAATCATTGAAGTATTTAAAATTCACAGCTTTGAACTGATAACAAACAAAACGAATGAGAGTCAATAATTCCTATTGTTCATAAATGATTAATTGCTCAAATATACACAAAACCACGTCTCCTTTTAATTATTTATACAAGTGCTATATCTTTTGTAAATTAGTTTCCAATGAAAAAATAAGTTGTATAATTTTAAGTCTATTAATAATTTCACCCACTGTACATGTCTGAATAAGAACTGACATGGTTTAGTGGTTGGAGGGTGGATTAGGACTCAGGGAGACCCGATTTCGAACCCCTGCTTGGACCTGGAAACCCGTTGAGTCGCATTGGGCAAGTCTCACTCTCAGCTTGAGAAGAAGGCAGAGTCAACCACCTCCCGGCCCCACAGACCAAATATGCCAAGAGAACTTTGTAGTAGATTCACCTAGAGTTGCCATAATAATGATGATGATGATACTTTATTTGTAGCCTACCTTTTCTCCCCTTGGGGACTGAGGTCACAAGTAACTTAAAGGCACACCACAAAACATATCTGAAAAATATTTGAAAGTATTCCTTTCTATTGAATCTCATTGGCTTAGTCATATTTTTCCTTACGGTGTTTACACAAGTGCATTATGAAACACAAACCCATACACACACATGCACAGCTTTGTTTGTTGTCCTTCTAAAGAAACTAATTTTCTGCCCCTAGTTTGGGCAGCAAGTACAACTACTTTCCTGCCAAACTGTTGTTTTCCATTTTTATGGCTAGTACGGGTGGGTGGAGGCTGAAAGTAAATCACATACCAAAAATTAAGTGTTGCTGGCTGAGATGGAATTTGAATTCGCATCCTAATGCAACTCATCCTTCTCTGGGCTAGTGCTGCCAAAAGACTTTCAGCTAACACCCGAATGGGTTTGGGAGTAGAACATTATATTAAAAAGATCAATGTAATTTATAATAGTAACATCTGGAATCTCTTTACATCTTACAACCTGCTTGCCATAGTGGCTGGCAGCTTCCATGTAAATGAGGCAATGAATCTGCTGTGGGTTTTAATCCACACTCCAAGGATGCTCTCTGAGGTGCTTAAGCCTATCCTACAAAGAGGCCCAGCACCTTGGATAGATTAAAATTTGGATTCAAGCCACGGGCAAAATCACTTCACTGCTGACATGCAGATCCCCAGCCTTCAGTGCTGAGTTGAATCTATTTTTGTCAGGATGCAGAAAAAACAAAGAGTGTATCAAGATGCCAGTTGGACGTTCCTGAGCTTAGTAGTAGAGCTTTGAATGAGCAAGTGTGTTCTATTTTGTGTTTTATTTTTCTGCCCCCCAGGAGACATTCTGCTCAATGTGAATGGAATTGATTTGACAGGTGTCAGCCGTGGGGAGGCTGTAGCCCTTTTGAAAAACATTTCCTCCTCGGTTGTCCTCAAAGCACTCGAACTGAAAGAGTGTAAGGCCTCCCTGGATGAGAGTGAGGATTCATCCTGTGATGCTGAGGAGAACACACCCGGTCACAACGAATGGTCACCTACCTGGGTCATGTGGCTAGAGCTTCCACGGTAAGTCCAAAGGGAAATAAGCATAACCATTCATGAAGGTTGACCACCTCTTTCTTGATGTTTTGCATTGATATCAACATTAAATCTAGACTCTGCCCTACTTCTTTTTTAGATAATTATTTTTATCCAGAAATAATGGATAACAATAGAAAGAACCAAATCAGTACAAGAAAATCAGTACAGATTTTCATAGTACAGTACATAAAACTAAAACTATTTCATCTAATCCAGTGTTTCTCAACCTGTGGGTCTCAACCAGGTGTTTTGGTCTATAGCTCCCTGAAATTCCAGCCAGTTTACCAGCTGTTAGGATTTCCGGGAGTTGAAGGCCAAAACATCTGGTGACTCACAGGTTGAGAACTACTGATCTAATGCAACTAAACATAAAATAATCACCCTGACCTAAGGACCTCATCAGACAGGTTTTTTCTTCCTTTTAGTACGCTGCCGGGTCAGAGCTGACAAAGCCCATCTTATGATATAGGGCTATTTCTGGTGAGGCTCCCAGCAATGTGCTAAAAGGAAGAAATGAGGATACGGGTGACTACCCGTATCCTCATTGAAGAAGCTGGGGACAGCATGTGAAGAAGCCAGGGACAGCCAGGAAATATCATGGGACGGTGACCCTTGATTAACCATGATAAGGAGATGAAACTGGGACCTCCAGCTGATAAAACACCAATAAACACATAGTAGACACACAACTGCTGAAATTTCTCTTTCAAACCTCACGTTCATTGCCTATTGTTATCCTATTTCCCTTAGAAAAGACTATCTTTCCACACTTCTACTTTTAATAACTTTCCTCTAATTCAGTGGTTCTCAACCTTCCTAATGTCCTTAATGCATTTCCTCATGTTGTGGTGACCCCCAACCATAAACTTATTTTCATTGCGACTTCATAACTGTAATTTTGTTACTGTTATGGTTGGTAATATCAATATCTGATATGCAGGATGTATTTTCATTCACTGGATCAAATTTTGGCACAAATACTCAACATACGCAAATTTGAATAATGGCGGGGTTGGCGGGGGATTGATTTTGTCACTTGGGAGTTGTAGCTGCTGGGATTTATAGTTCACCTACAATCAAAGAGCATTCTGAACTCCACCAACGATAGAATTAAACCAAACTTGCAGGAGGAGGGCTTTTGGTAGGAGGATTCACCGTCTGTTTCCAAAAAGAAAGAGAAGGAAAGGTGGAGAGATCTGCAGCCTTCTCTGCCAAAGGGATTCCTAACACCATTAGAAATATGTGTTTTCTTATGGTCTTTGGCGATCCCTCTGAACCCTCCCTGGGACCCCCCAGAGGTCCTGACCCCCAGGTTGAGAACCACTGCTCTAATTCATAAATCCAATAGTTGAAATTTGCC
Source organism: Anolis carolinensis (assembly GCF_035594765.1). Classification (NCBI taxonomy): domain Eukaryota; kingdom Metazoa; phylum Chordata; class Lepidosauria; order Squamata; family Anolidae; genus Anolis; species Anolis carolinensis. The sequence goes on from NC_085845.1 coordinate 75,653,664, forward strand.
ACTAATGTTGGAAAATGTGATAAACAAGTCGCAATCTTTCTTGAAGTTGGTCAAAGAACGTTACAGTAGAGTCTCACTAATCCAAGCTAAACGGGCTGGCAGAAGCTTGGATAAGTGAATATCTTGGATTATAAGGACTGATCAAGGAAAAGCCTATTAAACATCAAATTAGGTTATGATTTTACAAATTAAGCACCAAAACTTCATGTTATACAACAAATTTGACAGAAAAAGTAGTTCAATACGCAGTAATGTTACGTTGTAATTACTGTATTTACGAATTTAGCACCAAAATATCATGATATATTGGAAACATTGACTACAAAAATGGCTTGGATTATCCAGAGGCTTGGATAAGCGAGGCTTGGATTAGTGAGACTCTACTGTATTTCAAGCACTTCTTCTTTCCATATTCCTGTTACAACCAAGCAACTCATTTCCTTCTCTACCAATTCTAGATATAATATGACATGAGGATCCACTTTTAAAATAGCAAAAATCTCCTGGGCAGGGCCAGTTTGGGAAGAGGTACCTAGCCATGAAAGATGTAAGGGAGAACCAGCATAAAAGCAAGGCTCTTGGAACATGGGTCTGGGCTCCTGGACCACCCTGCCTCCTTTCCAAACAACTCTTGCCAAACGCCCATACGCTGTTTTAGCAATAGGGTATCTTAAATTGTTTGATTTTGCCCAGATGTTTGAGAGCTGTGTGTGCACAGGGGTATGTGTTCTCCAAACTGTCCCCCCCCCCTCGCCCTTGCCCTGTCCTGAAAAGGAAAATGTTCCCCTCTAATGGGCCGGAAGCAGCTGTGTTGTAACTTTTAAGAAAAATAACAAAAACCGCAGAGTGCGTAGTTTGTCACCCACTCACACAGCGGCTTTTAATGTCTCCCTGGGATATAAATCTGGCCTCATTGCAACATTTGTCTGAACCTGAATTTTTAAAATGTGATCCTGCCAGTATGACACTGAATTAAATCTACCCTCAAGCTAAAACCCAAAACCCATAAATAAGGAAGGCCCGCCATCCCAGAAGAGACTTGAGACTCACTTGAAAAGTTTTCAATACTTGCTTTTCATTTTGTCTCGTCTCTGTTGATTCAAATACTTCAGAATCTGAAGTTTAGATGATCTGAAGTTCACCTTAATTGGTTGGAGTGTACATCTGTTTGTTCTCGCTCCCTCCTTCTTTCACACAATACATTAGTAAATATACTTAACTTATCAGTCTACTAGGAGCTCCTGGTGGCGCATTGTGTTTAAGCGCTGAGCTGCTGAACTTGCAGACCATAAGGTCGCCGGTTCGAATCTGGGGAGCAGAGTGAGCACCCGCTGTTAGCTCCAGTTTCTGCCAACCTAGCAGTTTGAAAACATGCAAATGTGAGTAGATCAATAGGTAACGGCGCTCCATGCAGTCATGCTGGCCACATGACTTTGGAGGTGTCTACAGACAACGCTGGCTCTTCGGCTTAGAAATGGAGATGAGCACCAACCCCCAGAGTCGGACATGACTGGACTTAACGTCAGGGGAAACCTTTACCTAGAATCATAGAATCATAGAATAGTAGAGTTGGAAGAGACCTCATGGGCCATCCAGTCCAACCCCCTGCCAAGAAGCAGGAAATCGCATTCAAAGCACCCCCGACAGATGGCCATCCAGCCTCTGCTTAAAAGCCTCCAAAGAAGGAGCCTCCATCACAGCCTGGGGGAGAGAGTTCCACTGCTGAACAGCTCTCACAGTGAGGAAGTTCTTCCTGATGTTCAGGTGGAATCTCCTTTCCTGTAGTTTGAAGCCATTGTTCCGTGTCCTAGTCTGCAGGGCAGCAGAAAACAAGCTTGCTCCCTCCTCCCTATGACTTCCCCTCACATATTTGTACATGGCTATCATGTCTCCTCTTAGCCTTCTCTTCTGCAGGCTAAACCTTTATCTATCAGTCTACTACATTGAGGGAGCTCAAGAGCTCCATGGATTTATTTATTAGAGATGCATGAAAATAAATCCAGGTGCATACAGTCAGCCATCCACAACCACAAGACCCTTGCAAAAGTGAAAAAATGTGATTTTTTAAACCTAAGACCTCTCTGGAAATTTCTAGGTCCTGCAATACAGCTATAGAATTGAACCAGAGGAGAGAGATTCATAAAGAGAACATTTAATCAAATCCTCAAATGATCAAATCTGCAAAAGTCAAACCTGAAAATGTGGAGAGTCAACTGCAGTCAAATTTTAATTGCTTGAAAGAATGTTTGTGTATCACTAACCCTAAAATCATCTTCTCCAATGTCATGGAAATGGGGAATTTATTGAGGGGCTGTCTGGCCCTGGGGGACCAAAATTTTTGCAAAACCCTGCCTTCCATATTGAAAAAAATGAACATAAAAATGATCTGCTTTCTAAGACTGTGGATCCTTTACAAGTTGTTTTGTGTGTTTGTATGTCTTCTGGGCCTGTTTCATTATTGTCATTATTGTTCCCCTGCAAATAACATTTCAGTCACTTTCATTTTTAAAAAGCTATTTTAGTTCTCAAAGTAGGCCAACGGAAATAACTATTAAATTGCCAGTTGTCTCTTTTGGATGCTTGGGATATGTGGATCACTATTTTTCTACTGTGTATTTGGGTGGGATGTGAAAATCCTAATGCACTTAAAGGATTCTGGCCAATATGTATGTTAAGAAGGTCACATATGCAAGGAAACTTTGTGTCGCTTACAATACAACCAGTCACTTGGGAGGTAAAGATCACAGTTGCCACTTGATCCCCTTGATTAGGATCCTTTCTTCTGATTCCCCTGAATTTAATCCTTCCTCTTCTCCTGTCTGTTTGTGTAGCTGTCCATCTAATCCAGTGGTTCTCAACCTGTGGCTCCCCAGGTGTTTTGGCCTTCAACTCCCAGAAATCCTAACAGCTGGTAAACTGGGTGGGACTTCTGGGAGTTGTGGGCCGAAACACCTAGGGACCCACAGGTTGAGAACCACTGATCTAATTCAAAGCAACACTTTATGCATGTGTCAGTTGTAATATCCATACAAGAGTGGTGAGTTGTCACACTTCAGCTATTGCTAGATAGCATTTCCTAATCATCACTGCCTGCACAGCTATCAGCCAAGGATGATAGGAGCTGCAACCCAACAAAATCTGGAGGGCCTGAAATTGCCTACCTCTGTCACAAAATGGATGCCATAATGAAATCCATTGTCTTAGGACTTTTGTCATTCACCGAGTTCCCCTCTCCGGAGATTTTCTATCACAAAGTAAAGGTAAAGGTTTTCCCCTGACATTAAGTCTAGTCATGTCCGACTCTGGGGGTTGGTGCTCATCTCCATTTCTAAGACAAAGAGCTGGCATTGTCTGTAGACACCTCCAAGGTCATGTAGCCGGCATGACTGCACAGAGCACCGATACCGTCCCACCAGAGTGGTACCTATTGACCTACTTACATTCGCTGCTAGGTTGGCAGAAGCTGGGGCTAACAGCGGGAGCTCACCTCACTTCCAGGATTCGAACCAGCGACCTTTCGGTCAGCAAGTTCAGAAGCTCAGCTCTATCACAAAGCCCATCTTCATTATGATGTAGATGAGCAAATGACCTCTAGATGTGTGTCTCTGGCTTGTTGATAAGCATGGCATTTCTTCAATGTGTCTCTTATTGGACATTTCTCACAATGTAGAAAACGAAGAAGCCAACTTAAAAAAAACCTACAGTGGAAAAGCTTTGCTTTTTTGAAGCCATCAGCAAATTGTTCTGGGTTTCCCTCTCCCTGTTCCAAATTTATGCACATACTCCTGTCCTTCCCTTTCCCCTGTGGCCTCTTTGGCTAAAGTAAAATTACCCACCATGTCAGCAGGTCTGAAACAGGAAATTCATTGTAATCATATCTCCAGCTGCAGCACCACTAAGAGAAAAGAGCTACAGTGTATATATGAACACCAAAGGGGATTAGTATGCTGAACTGGTACCTTAGACTTCTTAAATTCAAGGGTTTTTTTGGAAGGGGCGGTTGGGCTTAAAAGTTAATTAGAACTGATAGGAACAGAGGTGCATTTCCTTCTGGTACTTGCTTGTTTTGCCCAAGCATCAAAATGCAGATTTAATTACTTAACAGCAGAGGTAGTCAGATATGTTAATCTCACCTGCTGAGTTCAACTCAGCATCTTTATTACTCAGGGTCTGTTTTGTTTTGCTCTCTCGGTTTTGCACAACACATCTGGAAGCCCTTTAGTAGGTCACTTTGCCAGAGCATGCATCACATTAATACATGTTAACTCATTTCCCCTCTCGTCTGAGAATGTAACCTTTCAGGAGAAGAGTTCCCATTTGGTGCTAGTCAGGACAACTGCCCACCAAATCTTAAAGAGGAGCCAGATGGATCCGAAGCAACTTTCTTCGTTGCTTCCCCTCACCCCATCTTCCTGAAGTTGCAAAACTGTATTGGGAAAACAGAGAGTCCTGATTGGTCTTCCCAAACTAGAAATCTTTTGCTAATATATGTTATCATTTTCTTAAAATGTATTAACCAAAGTAGAATGCAAGTTCTTAAATACAACAATTAATCAGTACAAAAAATACTGAGAGAGCTGGGGTGGGAGAGTGAGAGGAAAAGTAAATAGAAGAGGATAAGTCAAGAGATTTATTTATTTATCATGTCAGAAGTGAATTGAGGATACAGTTATAATGCATTCAAGAACACAAACAAAGTTTAAAACTTGGCATTATACTAGATTTCCTTTGACCAGAAGCTGACGACTTGGAGTGCCTCTGGTGTCACTGTGAGAAGGTTCTCCATTGAGCAATGCTCAGGTTGCATTGTAGTAAGTGGTCTGTGGATTGCTTTTCTTCACACTCGCATGTCATTGACTCCACTTTGTAGCCCCTCTTTAAATTTGTAGGTTGGAGATGTGAATGAAGGAGAGTAACAGGGAAGAAAGACAGAGGCAGATGAAAAAAGGAAGGAAGAGCAAAGGAGTAAATCTCTTCTCTGCCCTTCTCTTCTAACTTTTGCTATGTAGTTTCTGGAATGAGAAGTAGCAAATATTTTGGGGTGAAATGGGAAGTAGGATTTTTACTAGAATCTTGCCGAACATCCCAGGAATACTGCCGCACAATAATTGGGTCAATTTAAGGATAATAAATATAATAATAAAACTTTATTTATATACCGCCCTCTCTCTTCGAGAGGACTCAGGGCGGTTTCCAACATAGCAAAGAAACCATGCAACAAATTAAACATAATAAAGAATAAAAAACATGGAACAATAACATACAATTCCAAACAACCACAAAAACAAAAAACAGTTACAAAATGCTCCATCAGTGGGGCCAGATATAATGACCAGGGTTTCAGAGTGGGCAAGGCCAACTATAAAGTGCTAGGCAAGACAAGTGCAACAGAATATCATAGGGCTGGAAAGTGGATAAAGTGCTGAGTAGAGTCCTAGTTAACAACCCAGGAGGGCCTAGGACTAATCCTGCTCAAAAATCTGCAGGAACCACCAGATTTTCAAATCCTTGCAGAAAGAGGATAGTGTAGGGGCTTGTTTGATCTCTCTGGGAAAAGCATTCCAGAGTTGGGGAGCCACCACCGAGAAGGCCCTCTCCCTCATCCCCACCAGCTGCACTTGTGACGGTGGCAGGAGCGAGAGGAGGGCCTCCCCGGCAAATCTCAGAGTCCACGGTGGTTCATAAAGGGAGATGCGATCATGAAGATAGGGAGGGCCCAAATCGTATAGGGCTTTATAGGTCCATGAATTGGGACGCTGAATTGGGACTGGCAGTTCATCACCAGTGGAGCTACTTTAGTAGGGGTGTTGTTTGCTCTCTGTAGTTAGCTCCAGTTAAAAGCCGGGCTGCCGATCTTTGAACCAGCCGAAGTAAGTGTTTGGGTCACCAAATGCCATTCTTCACCGCCATTGCTTTGCTTGACAATATTCTGATGGTGGTGCCTGAGGAATAGTGAAAGATTGAACAGTGCAACAGTACTTCACAGATCTAACATGATTCCTCTCTTCCTGCAACATTGTGTGTGCCTTCAAATGAACTATCGACATACCACAATCCCATGAATTTCATGAGGTTTTCTTATACAAGGAAATATACTCAGAGGTGTTTTTGCCACTTACTTCGTCTGAAATACAGCCTACAAAAACTCACTCTACCTTTGCTTGTAAAGAAACTAGTTTCTCTCACCTGTCTTTCTCCTTCTGCCATTATTTGTTCTACCCCACTGCTTCTCAAATTAAAAAATAAACATCCCTTGTTCTGGTATAGAAATGTGACCAAGTCTGTCTGTTTCATAACAGCTCTTATTTTACTCAAAAGGAGAATAGGCAGTTCTACCAGAGTATCTAAACAATGACTCACCAAAGTCCAGTTTAGAAATCTCACCTAAATGAAACGGCTGTTCTTCCATCTGAAACCATGCAAGCATGTAACTTCAAGCTATTCTGAAGCTCAAAAGCCCGATTTATGGCTTCTGCTTGTATCCACTCCGACAAGTGGAGTGGACAGCCATGACCTCTGTTTGGCAGTGTTTTGAATGATTCCTGAACTTTCAAGAGTATTTTTGGAAAGGCAGTGCTTCCAATATGTGGATTAGTCAGTGTGGCACCATCAGCTACAATAGAAATCATAAGGAGGCCTAATTGTCATTCTGTTTTCACATGGTTTCAAAAGAACACCAGACATGTCCGCCTGTTTTAGCAGCTTTAGCCTCCCAGTAAAACTAAGTGTAGCCCCCAATCCATTTCAGTTTATACTCCAAACGTTTTACATCCTCCATCTCCTCAAGGCCATGCCAGGAAGTTCAATAAAGTCACTGAAATTTGTAATTAGAGATAAGGTGACTTAACTCAGGCTCAGAAGATAGAGCTGAATTTGGAGCATAGACCTGCGGTTCTCAACCTGGGAACCCGAGATGTTTTTGGCCTTTAACTCTCAGAAATACTAACAGCTGGTAAACTTGCTGGTATTTCTGGGAGTTGTAGGCCAAACACATCTGGGGACCCCAGCGTGAGAACCATTTGCATAGACAGTTTTATCCTAATCCTAATTCAAGGCCCACCGGACTTTGCCCATGAGACAGCTGCTTCTGATCCTAACTTGCAGGCCAAGGAATGAGAAGACGCTTCTTTCTCTGACCTTGTTTTCAGTACATATAAGTCTTCCCAAGAATCCTAATTCTAAATGAAATACATAATTGGACAACCCACTGACATTCTCCATTCCAGAATATTTTGAGTTAAACTGTTATTCATCAGGGAGTTGAGGACAACTTTTTCTTAGTGCCTCATTATTATTATGACTGTTACTGGCTCAATTTAGTCTACCACATCCTATTTATTAGATATATGTCTGGCTCTCTCTCATGGATTCAGGCCTACTTGCAAGACAAATAATTAAATCATTTGAGGGATAAGGATTGCAATATGCTAAAAGACATTTCATAGCCTTTAAAAAAAGAAAAAAGTGTGAAGTCCCAAGTAACTTCTTGAATGCAATCATATGTCCATATAGTGATAGGATATTAGCGCGCTCCTTCCAATGATGGAAAAAGGAACCAGCTAACAGAGGGAGAAAAAGAGAGGCAAAGACAGTGACAAAAGGAAGGAGAAGAGGGGAAAAGATCCAATTTGCAATTCTCCTTCCCAGTTGCTGAGGCCACTCTCTTCCTGAAAACAAGGAAAGGAGCAAAGCACACAGGAGTGTGGCCATAGACATACCAAGAGATGCTGTGGGCACTTGTCTAGTCATACTTACTTACTTACTTAGGTGATCCCTCGTTGTCTGAGTATGATGGCCCTCCGAGTGTAGTGTCTTGGTAGTGGGTACTTAGGTGACTGTGGAGTCCTATTCTTGACCCGCATGTTCTTCCACAGTGAGGACATTGGTTGGAGCCCCCGATGGCGTAGTGGACTAAAGCCTCATGACTTGAAGGTTGGGTTGCTGACCTGAAATCTGTCAGGTTCGAATCCCACCTGGGGAGAGTGCGGATGATCTCGCCTCCCATAAGGATGGAAAAAACATCAAAACATCTGGGAGTCCCCTAGGCCATGTCCTTGCAGACGGCCAATTCTCTCACTCCAGAAGCGACTCAAGTTTCTCCTGACACGAAAACAAAGGACATTGGTTTCCAGGTGGAAGGTGGTCCCGGTCAAGGTTGGCTTGAGGCGCCTTCCTCTAGGCACGTTTCTTCCTTTTGCCCTCCATTCGTGCCTCGTTGATATGCACAGCATTATTGTTAACAGCTGACCTTAAGTTAGAGCGCTCAAGGGCCAAGGCTTCCCAGTTCTCAGTGTTTATGCCACAGTTTTTAAGGTTGGCTTTGAGCCCATCTTTAAATCTCTTCCTGTCCACCAACATTCTGTTTTCCATTCTTGAGTTGGAATTATAGTAACTGCCTTGGGAGACAGTGATCGGGCATTCAGACAATGTGGCCAGTCCAGCAGAGCTGATGGTGTAGGAGCATCACTTCAGTGCTGGTGGTCTTTGCTTCTTCGAGCATGCTGACATTTGTCTGCCTGTCTTCCCAAGAGATTTGCAGGATTTTTTGGAGGCAACGCTAGTGGAATCATTCCAGGAGTTGAGTGTGATGTCGGTAGACCATCCACATTTCGCAGGCATATAACAGGGTTGGGAGGACAATAGCTTTATAAACAAGCACCTTGGTGTCTCTATTCATGTCCCGATTCTCAAACACTCTCTGCTTTATTCAGAAGAATGCTGCACTCACAGAGCTCAGACAGTGTTTTGTTTCAGTGTCAATGTTGACTTTTGTGGAGAGGTGGCTGCCAAGGTAGTAAAAATCGTGAACATTTTCTAATGTTACACCATTAAGCTGTATTTCTGGTATTGCAGAGGGATTGGCTGGTGCCTGCTGGAAGAGCATTTTGATTTTCTCGATGTTCAATGAGAGGCCAAGCTTCTTGTATGCTTCTGCAAAGGTGTTTAGAGTGGCCTGTAAGTCGTCTTCTGAATGCACACAGACAATGTTATCATCAGCATATTGGAGTTCTATAACAGATGTTGTTGTGATCTTGGTTTTGGCTTTCAATCTGCTGAGGTTAAATAGCTTGCCATCTGTCTGATAGATGATTTCCACTCCAGTGGGTAGCTTCCAATCAACAAGATTAAGTATCATAGCAGTGAAGATAGAAAATAAGGTTGCGACAATAAAACATCCCTGTTTGACTCCTGATTCTACCTTAAATGGGTCACTTTGGGAGTCATTGCTGGCCAGGACAGTTGCCATCATGGAGGAGCCACAGGATGTTCACAATTTTGTCAGGGCATCCAGTTTTTGGAGGATGGTCCAGAGAGTTCTGCCCTGTTTGTCTAGTCATAGCTATAAAACAGAAGCAGATTTATGCTGGTCTTGGTATTGGTATAAATAAATCCTTTCCCACTTGTTTCAGAGTGATAACATTTGTAGAGAAAAATAGTGAAAAAACTCCTTATGCTTTGCTTCACCTTTTCCAGCAAAGATCCAGAAAGTATTGGGAGAATCTAGTGTTGAGAGTGCTGCAACTCCACTTTTATTCATAAGATTGCTGTATTGAGCACACGTGGGAGGTATACAGTTGGAAATAACTTTGCATTTGCAACTCTGATCTATAATTTAAAAAATCTCACCCGCACCCCAACCTTTGATAAAGCTTCCATTTGTAATTGGTTAACTTGGGCTACCACTTGGTATTCATTAGCAGCCAAGAAAAGCAAGTCCCTGCCTACCTTCCTTGTAATAGCAATTCGGTCAAGCCACCCACCTGCATCATATGGATATCAAATTACATACTGGATTTTTGGGTGCAGTTATTCCAACCAAAAGGAATTGCTGTCTTAACCTTAATGTGCTTCTTAAACACACTATGGAACCATTACAGCTGACTCCTTAGATGTCTTTGTTCAAACATTTTTTATGTTTTACTTGCATGTTTTATCATACAGTCCTCAAGGTAGTTCACCAAAGAGCAAATCAAGATAGTATTTTAGAAAATGCATCTCTTGGTACACCCACTACCACACTCCTACATGCTTTGCTCTCTTCCTTGTTTTCAGAAAGGGACTGGCCTCAGCAGCTGGGGAGGAGAATTGTAAGATCTGAAAAACAACTTTATTTCTAAGTAGTCAACCTGCATTTATTGATATATTGTGATATCCCACATCATTTCAAAATTTAGGAACACAGCCAGTTGCCTCATATGACAGATGTGTTGGTTCATCTAGTGCAGGGATGGACCAGGGACTGCATTTCCCCTGCAGGGAACCTTGGCAGACCGTACCCCCGTGCTCTCTGGAATTATGGATATCAATTTATTCATATTTTTCTTAACCTCTGTGGAACATTTTGATTCCCTCCAACTGTCCCAATTTGACATGATAAACCCAATTATAATCCTATTTATCATCTCACTTTTGTTACTCTTTCAAAAAGTGAAGGTAGTCTGCATTCAATTAACTGAAGAGTTAGCAGATGAGAGAAAGAGGCAGAAACTAGACCTAGGCAAAAGCAAAGTGTTGTAGCCTGGACTAGCTTCTGTTGTTGTGACATCTTGACCACATTCTGGAGTTGCTTGGTCACACATGAAATGTTGGGGTGTGTGCATTTTTAGGAGTAATAGTCTTTTCACCCAAAGGAGGTAAAAGGTAAAGGTTTCCCCTGATGTTAAGTCCAGTTGTTTCCGACTGGGGGTTGGTGCTCATCTCCATTTCTAAGCCAAAGAGCCGGCGTTGTCCGTAGACACCTCCAAGGTCATGTGGCCGGCATGACTGCATGGAGCGCCGTTACCTTCCCACCGGAGTGGTACCTATTGGAGCTAACAGCGGGTGCTCATTCCGCTCCCCGGATTCGAACCTGTGACCTTTTGGTCCGCAAGTTCAGCAGATCAGCGCTTTAACACACTTCGTCACCGGAGGCCCCAGACAAAGGAAGTGAACTGGAAATCAATGTTCAAGTCATTTTTCATTGGAAAAAATATCTCCTTGGAGCCTAAAATTGGACTCCACGGAAAAATGGCCAATTCATTTATATACTTTCTCTTGGAGATAGCAACTTTCTCAAGCCTCCTCTTTCTAATGTATTCTCTGTTTATAATGTGTTGTTTATTTCCTGAAGTGTATGTCTTCTTTGGTTTGCAGTTTTCTTAGCTCTATGGTCTTGAGGCAGTGGGAGGGGCCGAAGACCATGTGACTGGTTCAGTGAGCGTTTAGAATACAGTTTAAAAGAATGACAGTTGAGGAATGACAGTTGAGGCTTGAGTCTGAGTACAGAAGCCAGTGTTAGAAGTTAGAAGTCAGTTGAGGCTTGAGTTCCTTGGAAGTAGACTGCTATAAAAGGGAGCTGTGCAGAGCAATATAGTTTTGAAGAGACTGTTAAAAACGATAAGTTAAAGCTACAAACTGAAACGTTTTAAAGCTTAACCTGACAAGAAAGATACCTGAAGTTGTGAGTAAAACAAACATGTTATTTTAAAGAAGTCTACTTGAATCTTTGTCTGCTGAGAGCGTGGAATAGAAACATGACATTTACGCACCCAGTGATTTTCCATTACCCAATAAACTAAAGGAACACTCCTGAAACTCTGCTACCTAATATATTATGATCCCAACAGGTCATAATCCCCAATAGGTTATGATCCTAACAGGTCATAATCCAATAGTCCAATATTTTCCCCAATTTTTATCCAATGGCTAGAAGACATTTTTAAACATATGTCTGGAGCAACCCGCAATGGGTTCTATGAATGAAAAATTGTCAAGTTAAACAGCCATTATTTAGCACAAGATAAGAAACATACAGCCCTCCAGACACTGCTGAGGTCCAACTCCCAGCATCCTTTCCTTTTCAGTGTTGACTAGTGCTATTGGGAACAATTCAGCAACATATGGAGGACTGGGTTGTTGTATGTTTTCCGGGCTGTATGGCCATGTTCCAGAAGTATGGAGGACTGTACTCTTGTTCTCATCTGTTCTGAGCTATTATCACCTACACTTCCTGGCACTACTCGCTATCTAGATTTTAGAAGAGTCCTAACCTAGAGTCCAAGCATCTAAAACCTTTTTACTTCCAATATACTGTGTGTACTCTAGCAGTGAGCTACATTCCTTCCCTATTGTATACAGCTATAAGAAGACATCTGGTATATTCAGAACCACCCAAAGTGACTCTAGAAAACCACTCTGAGTAGATCTAGAATTCTTTTAAATCTTCAGTTTTAAAAACACCGCCCACAGCACCCCAAATATATATAGTGGTGTGCTAAGAATATGATTTGCCATATATGTTTCAGATGCCAATTTAGGCAAATATTTTCCTTATGTATAAATTATATGTAATAGTGTAAAGGAAACCCCAAAATCTTTTGGAAAAACAAAAAAAACCATTCAGAATTATTGTTGTAAATTGGTGCCAATATAACTTGCTTAACAGATGCTAATATGTTTATCAGTTTAGCTATATGTTTAGCTATCAGTCACAGCTAAATCCTGGCAACATTCGACCATGACCACAGTAAGCACTGCTAAATCCTGTGGTGAGTTTATGTCTTTATGAAAAATGGTATTCCGAATGCTACAAGCTGAGGCAGATGGCAAAATGATAGAGCTGGCTTCATGTGGAAGGACCAAGAGACACCTGCTTTTCACATTAGAGCCAGTTAACTTTTGCACAAACGTTTTATCATGCCAGCAGGTGAATATTTGTAGTTCCCAAGGGCTTCATCTAGCAGTACTATGAAACCCCAGATGAAAAAGAGCAGAAACCTATTCCCTTATTTCTTTGCAAAATAGTGGTGCCTATTTATTTTTAAAATCTTCCTTTTAATTTAAAGCTTTATCTCTGAGTGGTGCTAATAATATAGATACAAAGAAAGAGATGCTTTGAAAGTGAAATCAGAATGACTAGGAAGAGTTTTATTGGCTCAACTGTGTGGACGTAATACTGTACTATATATTTCCAAGTGGAGCAGAGCCCTTCTGTTGTCGACCGCATTTTAGGGGATCGGGGCCCTTAAGGAGAGACCCGATCCGGTCCTGAGAGAACGGACCTTGGCGGAGCCAAAACGAAAATACGAGCCGCAATACAACCTGAAGCCGAAATGAAGAAGGTCCGCCAAAGTTGAAGGAAAATCCGCCGAGTCTTTATTGAGCAATTCACCTGAAGAGGACTCTAGTAGCGATCATTCGACTTACTAGAAGTACCATACAATCAAAATAAAGCCATATTTATACAAAATTTCAGTCTGAAAGCCCTTTGAATTTCCCGCCCTGCTTCCCCACCCATCTGATCGTTGATAGGCTAGAAGGTTGAACGAGGCGGGCTTTCGTTTCCCGCCTCGCTCCGTTGGCCCAATAGGAAGCTACCTTACGTCTCCACTCGGGCCAATCAGGAGAGAGAAGGCGGGAGTTAGCGAAACAATGAGGTGACGGGGACAGGAACCAGAGGATTAAGTCCTGCTAGACTGATTTCTAAAGGGTGCTGTTTTATTAATGGCAGCAATCAAGGATGTCCGGGTTTCTGTCACGTATACAGATTTTAGATATGCCTTGGGGTGTCAGAGATGGAAGCAAAGATGGGTGGTGATGAGCCATATTGACAGGCTCTGCAGGGCGCCTTCCTGAGGTGTCCTGGATATTTCTTTGGGTGAGATATGACAATGTTTGCCTTGGGGCGAATATCCTTTAGGTCAACAACTCCGAATTCGGTGACTCAAGCCCTATATTGTCCATGCAATTTGAATTTGATTGGATTTAGCGGTGGCAGATTATCCTTTTGGTTTTGGGAAAGGAAGCCTGGGTCATAGGAAATGGGATAGGTTCTGGGGTTCATGTTGAGTTCAAAATATTTCCTATTTGATTTCATGATTTGACAATTATATGAAATAAAATGAAAAATAAAATAAAGTTGGAATATAACCCAGGCTGGGAAAAATACATATTTTCTGGGGATTCCAAAGAGTACAAATACATATAGGCAGATAGATAGATTTCATGGAAATAAGGGAGAATTCATAAGAGTGAGTTACATTTCATAAAGGGGAATCATGAATGATATAAACAATTGAAAATATTTGATAAGAACGAAGTTCATAACATCTGGAGAACCCAGCATGGAAATTCATAAAAGTGGAGTTTTAGCAGCATGATTTTACAATTCATGAAGTTGTTATCTCTTGCCTCAGGCTATGTCAGGACCCAGGCTGCAGAGCACCAATAACCATGCGCAGAGACCAGAATCTAACTAATATCTTTATTAAGGAAATATATAAAGTTAATAAAAACAAGTGTAGAATATAGTTCAGAAGTAGACCTTTCAGGAAAGGTCAAATATAGTCCAGGAAAACAATGTCCAATATGAAATATTAAGGTCCAAAGTTGTAATCCAATAACCGAAACACACACTTTGCCAAGCAAAGTGAGGGGAAATGACAAGGTCCTTTAGTCCATGGAGCTTAATGCAAGGCTAGGGAGCAAACTAGATTCTTGGCAAACAAGGCTTGATTCAAGGCAACAAGAAGCAAGGAGCAAGAACAGGGTCCGTGGCGAAATCCGTGGCGAGGTCCGGGGAACAAGGCAGGGCTGGAACGAGAGCAAGGTCCTGGAAACTGGAGTAGCGTAGTCCACACACAATCTACTCCCGAAGCTGACGAATTGACTCCGCAAGGATTCCTTTGTGTCCAAACACCTATATAGGATCTTGTTTTCCCGCCAAAGAACACCTTCTGTGGGGAACAAGAAACGAAACCTATGCTGTGTCCAGATGCATGACTCCTTAAACTTTCCCAAGGGAAACAGACTTAATCATCTAATTGTCTGGCAGCTATCCTAGCGCTCCGGCGAGTCGCCTCCCGAGCGCTTCTATCTTGATTATAATAAAGCCGGCGAGAAAATGGGGGAGATTTCTGCTCAAGGCTTGTTTGGCTGACTTCTTGTGGGCAAACATCCTGCAGCTGCAAGGGCTCCAAATCCGGCAGAAACGGTGGGAAACCCAAGTTTTCCTCTTCATCTGACACAACAGTACTAGGAACAGGACTACATGGCCCATGAGTCATCACAGGCTAAAAGGTTCAGAGAGTTTTGTTCAGAGAGTTTTAGTAAACCACAGTAAACTCCAGTAAAACGTCTCAATCACCTTCTACTATAAATATATGGAATATAGAACATAAAGTCTTGATTTTTGAACTATCTTTTACAAAGTCCTGTGGGGGGAGGGGTGGTCACCTCGATCACACTTCTACAATTAGGAAAAAGTGTTCTGTGCAATATGAATGCCTGGCCTGTAATATGAATTACTGTTTTGAAATAATACAATCAAAATTTGGACTATTGAATTGAGAATCCTTTACTCCGACAGCTTTTGGGAAACCTGTGAAGTGTAACAGTTGGCAACATGCTTTCGAAAGAACTAAAACCACTTCCACTTTTGGTTACATTTTTGAAGTATCCCAGATTACTGCCCAATAGATTTTATCAGACCAGTTTTTGTTCTATTTTCAGATAGAGATCTTTTTTATAACCACAGCTATTAAGAAACATTCAAGGTACACAGGAACATTTCTGTCAATGCTTTCTTCTCTGTTAACCCCAGTGTGCTTTAGTCTGTGCAGGATTCCAAACTCTGTGCAAACACTTCAACCACCAGAAATGGGCAATTTGAATATATAATGTAGACCAAGAATTAGTTTTTCAGGCTGATATGACTAAGGAAATAGTAAGTGTATGGTGATTTTGAGATAATTGTACAACTTATTAAACAAAATTATTTTTCCCACTCCAGGTATTTGTACAGTTGCAAAGAAATTGTATTACGGAGAAATACAGAAGGCAGTCTTGGCTTCAGTATTGTGGGAGGTTATGAAGAAAACAGTGGGAACAAGCCATTTTTTATCAAATCAATTGTTGCAGGAACACCAGCATATAATGATGGAAGAATCAGGTAAATAAAAAAAACATTATTTTTAAATTAATTCTTTCCTTCCAATATACATGCCCTGACATTGATCCCCCATACAGGCATTTTTCTGCACGATCTGTCAAGGTACAATATTTTTGCACACAAGGTATGAGTTGGTGTAATTGCTTTATGTTGGGTTAACCTCTAAATAATGCTGACCCATTGCTAAAGAAACATACTTGCCAAACCTTCCAGGCATGGGCAATTGCATCCCAGGGCCCACAACATTCTGAATAGGATGTCACCACTGCACTACTTCTGAGAACATGCAATAACTTCTTGTTATGGGCCTTCAAGTTATTTCCAACTTAACAGCAACACTACCATGGGCTTTTCTGGAGCTGAAAATATGTGACTCGCTCAAGGTCACCCAGTAGGTTTCCATGGCCAAGCATGTTATTGAAATGTTAATCTCCTGTCATAGTCCAATACTCATAACCGCTACATTGTGCTAGCTCTCAAAAACAGAATGTATGCCAATATAAATCATGAAGAGGATTCCAGCTTTTGTGTCCGTTCTGCCCCCCCCCCCACACACACACACATAGTTTGTTTTTGTGATGGATTAATACCACAGACAGAACATGTACATAAATAATTGTAAATGTATATGGGCATGACCACACAATTTTATATATAGTGAATATCATCCCTGAATTCCGAACCCAGCTATCTCTCCATAATCTATTTAGCTGGCTGGTTTCAAATTAATGCTTGAATTCCTTGTATGCTTCTCCTTGTAGTAAAGGAAGAAATTACAATTACCTCTGCAAGGGACCACTTATGCAGGAACCTGGGACCAACTCAAAATACCTCACAAGCCAAAACAAGATCATACTTACTGGTTCCCCTTAGAATCATAGAGATTAGGCTTGCTCAAATAATTCGTTTTCCCCGTTAACCGTTATTAATTCGTTATTTTCGTTTGTTTTGAAGCAATTTTGAAGCATTGGTTGTCCACACGTCTGATATCGCGGTTTCGAATCGCGAGAGGCCGTTTTTCGTTATGTCGTCGTTTTCTTCGTTAGGAAAAAAAAGCTTTTGCAAATCACCCAAACCATTCAGGCCCTTTCCTTTTGCCCCTCAGCAAAAGGGGCGTCACGGGCTCAGCCAATGGGAGGGGGCGAGGGGGAAGGAGGCCGAGGAGGAGGAGAAGGAAGACGGAGGGGGGAAATGGCCGCCGCCGCCGCCTCGCCTCAGCTCAGGCCTGGTGTCTCTCTGAGGCGGGAAGGCGGCGGATGGAGCCGAGACCGAGAGAGACAGAGAGGGGCCCGGCGGTGAGGTTTTGACGTCTGTGCGAAGCTAGGCAAGTGGGGTTTATATATCTGTGGAAGGTCCAGGGTGGGAGAAAGAACTCTTGTCTGTGGGAGGCAAGTGTGAATGTTGCAATTGGTCACCTTGATTAGCATTGAATAGCCTTGCAGCTTCAAAGCCTGGCTGCTTCCTACCTGGGGGAATCCTTTGTTGGGAGGTATTAGCTGGCCCTGATTGTTTCCTGTCTGGAATTCCCATTTTCTGGGTGTTGTTCTTTTACTGTCCTGATTTTAGCTTTTCTGTAGCTAAAAATGCATATAAAATTGATTCTATAGGGAGGATAAATGATTGGATTTCAACTCCTACAGCTTGGCTTTCTCTGCCAATAATGGTACCCATCTTGGATATTGTAAGGGATTTTTTATTATTATTATTATTATTATTATTATTATTATTATTATTATTATTATTATTATTATTAGGCCTTGCTCCCAGGAAGGTGCCTTCGCTGTGGCTCCCAACTTATCTATCTATCTACCTTTCCACATATTCTCCACATTGTGTGTATGTGTATGTATATTATATATACATGAGCCCCGATGGCGAAGTGTGTTAAAGCACTGAGCTGCTGAACTTGCAGACCGAAAGGTCCCAGGTTCAAATCCCGGGAGCAGAGTGAGTGCCCGCTGTTAGCTCCAGCTTCTGCCAACCTAGCAGCTTGAAAACATGCCAATGTGAGTAGATCAATAGGTACCGCTCTGGCGGGAAGGTAATGGCACTCCATGTAGTCATGCCGGCCACATGACCTTGGAGGTGTCTATGGACAACACTGGCTCTTGGGCTTAGAAATGGAGATGAGCACCAACCCCCAGAGTCAGACATGACTGAACTTAACGTCAAGGGATACCTTTACCTTTACCTATATACACACACACACACACACACACACACATTATGCAGGGACTATATACACAGTATATATCACACACACACCAATTTAACAAAGTTTCAGCCACAAAAACAAAGTTTCTGAAGTAGTACAATGACTTTCACAGTAAAGACAACCCAATTTAACAGGAAATAAGACTTTCAAAGCAGGAACAGATTTCTGCAATTATTAAAAAATGGTTTATTATAAAAGCTATGAAAATTCGCCAAAAATCAGAGGATAAGGGAAACGTTCCAAATTTTGGTGAGCTATCAGTGTTAAATGTGTTCTACCACTGTACCAAGTTTGAAGAAGATCACTCAAAAAATGAGGGTGGGAGAGTCCTGTAAAGTCCTCTCCCTCTGTGCTGTTTTTGGGAATTGCGCATGCGCGTCCGCCATTAACGAATTAATTTAGAAAATAACGAATTTTCGTTAATTTCGAAATTTTTGGGGGGCCAAATTCGGAAATACCATCAGAAACGAAAAGCTGCCCCCCTCTAGTTTTGAAACGAGTTTAGAATCAAATTTTTCGTGGATCGCTCAAGCCTAATAGAGATGGGCCATCTAGTCCAACCCCCTGCCATGCAGGAAAGGCACAAAGTACCCCTAACAGATGGCTATCCAGTCTATGTAAAACCCTCCAAAGAAGGAGCTTCCACCACACTCTGAGGCAGTGAGTTCCACTGTTAAACAACTCTTAGTCAGGAAGTTTTTTCTAATGCTCAGGTAGAATCTCCTTTCCTGTAATTTGAACTCATTGCTCCGAGTCCTTGTCTCCAGGGCAGCAGAAAACACGCCTGCTCCCTCTTTCTTATGACATCTTTTCAAATATTTATACATGGCCATGCTTCTCTCAACCTTCTCTTCTGCAGGCTGAATATACCCAGCTCTTTAAGATGTTCCTCATAGGGCATAGTCCCTTTGATCATTTTAGTCATCCTCCTCTGGACATGTTCCAGTTTGTTAATATCTCTTGAATTCTGGTGCCCAGAACTGGACAAAGTATTCCAAGTGAGGTCTGACTAAAGCAGAATAGAGGGGCCTCATGACTTCTCTCGATCTAGACACTATACTCCTTTTGATGTAGCCCAAAATCCCATTGACTTACTTAACTGCTACATCACTGTTGGCTCATGTTCAACTTGTCCACGAAGACATGATCTTTTTCACATGTAGTTGTTGAGCCAGTCACCACCCATCCTGTATCTTTGCTTTTTTTTTTTTGCCTAAGTGTAGTATCTTACATTTCTAGTTAAAATTAATTTTGTTAGTTTTGGCCGACCTCTCTAAGCTGTTAAACTCATTTTGAATTCTGATCCTGTCCTCTGGAGTAATAGATATCACTCCTAATTTGGTGTCAGCTTCATAATCGATAAGTATATCCTCTAAACCTTCATCCAAGTAATTAATAAAGATGTTGAACAGAACTGTGCGCCCAGGACCAAGCCCTGCAGCACCCCACTAGTCACTTCTTTCCAGGATTGGTGAGCACTTTTTGGGTTTGGTCACTTAACCAATTACAGATCCACCTAATAGTAGCATTACCTAGCCCACATTTGACTAGTTTGCTTGCCAGAAGGTCATGGGGAACTTTGTCAAAGGCCTTACTGAAATCAGGATATGCTACATCCACAGCATCTACCAAGCTTGTAATTCTGTCAAAAAAATAAGATTAGTTTGGCATAACTTGCTTTTGAGAAAATCATGTAGACTTTTAATGATAACAGTATTCTTTTCTAAATGATTATAGACTACCTCCTTAATTATCTGCTCCAGAATCTTTTCTGATATTGATGTCTGGCTGACTGGACAGTAATTGTTTGGATCTTCTTTTTTCCCTTCTTGAAAGTCTGCTGGGACTTTTGTTCTCCCAATAATTCTCAAAGTATATTGCCAGTGGTTCTGAAATTACTTTTGCTAGTTCTTTCAATACTCATGGATGTAGTTCATCTGGCCCTGGAGAACTGAATTTATTAAGAGTAGCCTGATATTCCTTGACTACTTCGTTCCTTTTTTTGGGTTGCATTTACCCTATTGTCCGCTCTATATTGCTCAGACTGAATACCAATCTCTTTTTGAAAGAAGACTGAGGCAAAGACAGTGTTGAGCAGCTTTGCCTTTTCCTTATTTTGTGAGCATTTTACCATCCTCTCCACGCAGAGGCCCTATCATTTCCTTGTTCTTCCTTTCTCTACTGACATAACCAAATAACCCTCTTTTATTGTTTTTATTTTCTCTGGCAAGCTTGAACTCAACATTAGCCTTTCAAACCTTCTCCCTACATGTGTTATTTGTTTGAATTCCTCTTTGGTGATTTCCGCCCTTTTCCATTTCTTGTAATGTCTCCTTTAAATCTTAGCTCAGCTGAAAGTTCCTTGGACATCAATTCTGTTTTCTTTACACTTCTCTTATTTTTTTCTTCTTGCTGGCACTTCTAATGACAAGGCCTGCAGAAAATTGTTGCATTGTCTCTAGGTATGCTTTAACAGCTAAAGCAGGAAGCAACATGCTTATTCTACATTGCCTTGTATTAAAAAAACTAAGTCAGAAAGGAAACGAAGAATTAGGTCTAGTTTTAGATTTTATATCATTGCAATAAACCTGCCACAGAGCTATAGTAGGACTGCTATATTATCCACAGTACTGGTACCCATGGTTTCATTTATCCTTGCTAACAAAATAGGTCTTTTCTGTATCTTCCAATTTGACTGTGACATTCTTGATGCAAAAGTCGTTTGTTTCAATATGGTTCACAATTATTCATTTAATGTATCCTGCCAAATTCCCAAAACGTATCACGCACAGATATAGGGTTTGTAACGTATATGTTGTGGAACAGAATCCTAAATGTTCCAAATTTGGATAAGTTCCTTGATATAAAGAAAAATGTCAACTTGAGAATTACTAGTTTTACTTCTTGAGTCCAAGTCAAAAGTCACAGATGGCTTACAAATTATGATTAAATTCCATGACGGAATGTCCTTAATAAATGTTTGAGAACTCTGTAAATGGAAGTCTTTTAATTTTTGCACATCAAACTGATATTACTATGAAATTCAAAAAATTACATGCATACATTTTCTACAGAAATTACACCAGAGGCATGTTTGGTACATGGTCTGGCCCTTAAACAGGTATGCAAACAAATAATGATCACATTAATGAATTTCATATTTATTTCTAAAAACTTAAAAAATATGAAGAAACTACAGAATGGTTGCTCTGAATTATGCAAAACAATACTGAAGATTAATAAGAGAAGCACTTGGGTTTTTAAAGGGGAAATTCCTGTATTGGAGTTGTTGAGCCACCAGCGACAATTAAATTCTTTCATCCTTCCAGGTGCGGTGACATTCTCCTTGCAGTTAATGGCAGAAACATCTCAGGAATGGTGCATGCCTGTTTGGCAAGGATGCTAAAAGAACTAAAGGGGAAAGTTATTCTAACCATTGTATCCTGGCCTGGTACTTTTTTATGAAGATATCTTTCGACTGGAGAGCAAGAAATCACTTGACACAAAACCTGCCACCTAATAAGGACATCTATTTACTCCACTTTCTGCTCAGCTATTTGCTTGCTAAAGAAAAAGGTGTGAAGTATAAATGTGCATAACACAAACAGAACGCTTCTATGAAAAAATGCTTTGGTGTGTTAAGAAAAAACCACGCACTTTCTAAACATGGAAATCCACTAAGACTATAAGTCAGGGTACACATGCTGCTCTTTGTCTCATGTTTGTATTTTTATATTCGATCAAAGCAGCAGTAGTATGTTCCACCTAGTATTTATTTTTTAAATAGGAAACAACTTTAATATCCAATCTGAAGGTTTCCCCAAAAATCTCTTGAATAACTGTTGCAATACTTTTCTAATCGTTACGTTGACAGCATTTATTCACAACATAGAACTTTGATGATTACATCAACTCCCCCCTTTTTTGTGGTTGGTATGAATCAAGTATTTTTAATTATGTTCTTTCCTAGTGTGTAATAACTGTGAATTAAATTTCATTTTTAATGTCAAAATACTGTAATTGTAATTTGTAAGGCTGGGTTATTTTCATTAAAAAAACAACACAAGAATACACATTTCTCCTAATGACATCAGGTGTTTCCTATCAGAGTTCTGCTTATTTTACATGTTTTTGTGCATCTCCTTTGCTGGGGCACTTCTGAACAAGCGTGCCAATGTCAGGAAGTATTTGGTGTTGCGAACTACTTATAGAGGCAGAGAAAGTAAGAATAAAGGACCAGGTTTATTTGTGCTGAGATCTAAGGCTAAACAGCTTCCAGGTTCAAAGAAGCACTATGACTGATAGACATACTCACAGAGGCCACTGCAACACCGCAATGCCCCAAACATATAAATCCAAATATACAGAAAAAAAATAGGTTTAGGATATATTCGTTTTGATTTTGTTCGTCTGGATTAAAAACTACATGAAAAATATGTATCTGAAGAACCCAACAAAGTGTTGGTTCCAATTCATTCTTCCAGAATTTTTAAAGAGGTTGCACAGATTTCCTCCAGTTTGTGGTATAATCAGTTTCTTTACAATTTTGAAAAGTTCTGCACAGTAATGAAGCCTGAATGAACTGTGCTTAGGATTTCAACAAAGCACAATTCTCCATGTATACTTTTCACTCGATGCAATATCCCATGTACTAATATAATCTGTTTTCCACGCATCTTTACATTCCTAGATGTATAAGCAAGACAAAATAATGTGCTTTAACATGAAAAAATTCACTCTTTTTATTTTCAAAATCCAAATTAAACTTAGGTTTTTTTGTACTAACAGAACAAGATTGAGCAATTTTTTTAAGAGCCAGAAAAAAATAATCAAATTTAGAGCAATCTATTTCTGGCACTAATATAAGCAAGTAGGCAAAGATCACACAGGCCTATTCTGCTGGGGCAGCTTCAGTGTTTTCCTGTTCAGGGGCAGGTTCTCCACCACCTGTTTCTTTTCCTTCTTTGCTCTTTTTGGATTTTTTGTGTTTGTGCCTCCTGTGGCTGTCTCCCTCTTCACTGTCATGGCGACGTCTGCTGTTACTAAGAGAAAGTGGAAAAAAACAACAACCAGAAAAAGCTATTAAATTCAATGTAAAATGTAATGCCAGACTGCTATTTCTCAAACCTCTGACACCACAAAGCTAATTACTTAGTACATAGAGCAGAATCATCATAAAATTAAAACCAGAGCGAGACTGAAGAAAAACGCTGTCTGTATTAAACTTCACCATGATTCAACTTTGTCATATTTACTTTAGAATAGGGAATGGTAGCTCATTTGGCTAAAGTTGATTTCTTCAATGGTAACGTAGAGTTGTTCTACCAATGAAAGTTGATATTTTTAACAAATTTCTGTTCTGGTTTATAAAGGAGGTCTTAAAATAGGTTTACTGAACGCTTTTCCAAATTTTCCGTATTTTACGACATCTATTCATTCCAAGAGGTTAAACTGATCATCTTTGTCCACTCTACAATGATCAAAGGTATCTATAGATAATATGACTCTGACTTTTAGTTTTCCTTTTAACACATGAAAAGAAATAGGACGCCATCTGATTCAATCTGTGTATCAAAGCCAGCAGCAGGGATTGGCCACTATTCAGACAATTGTCTTGGCCTTAGGAAGACCCACCTACAAGTACTTGCTGCAACAACTAGAAGTACAGACCTCTTACTCTATCCATCATTATCCAAGATGGCAGCAACACCTTCCACCATTTCAAATGGTCAAGGAGAAGACACAGCTTCACTTAGTCAGTGGATTCTTCTGACAACACATGACACTTAATTTCAGCATCCAGAGAGGTTATGGCTATGCCTCAGTTCTCTGCCAGAGGTGTTCACTAGATCAACTAAATTTTTTAATTGATGGAAAAATCCATTTTCCATTGCTTTTTATTAAAATTATATTTCTATATTGATCATAAGAAAGAAGAGTGAATGCTACACAATTTTCCCTTGTATTCTGTTTTTAAATAGCAGCAATCCAAAAAAGCACAAGGCCAGCTAATACTATTCCCGATACTTTTAATTATCCTCTTTCTGCCCCACAAATATAGTAAAAAGCTAACCTTCGCGATGACTTGTGTCTCGTCTCTTCCTTTTCTCGATGTCTCCTTTCTCGGTGCCGCTCTTCTTTCTCTCTGCTTGTTCTATGCCGCTCATAGCCTCTATCTGCATATTCTCTGTACCTATAACGTTCTTCATCACTGTTCAAATAAAAAAATACTTCCAGTAAGCAATAAATTTAAAATGCACTGCTAACTACCCTTAGTTTTCCCCATATCTTTTTCAAAATGGTGAGGTGGTTAGAAGGAGTCCTATGCACTTTCCATATCCAGCGAAGTACAATTCTCAAGGCTTGTCCTACTTCAATGGGAATATGTAAGATACAAAATTATCATTGCCCAGGATGCTCTGCCTCTGGTTTAAACCAACGGCCTGTATGTTGGCCATAAATAACATATTTATCTATTTCTGTTCTGTGATAAGTTTTCAAATAATAACTTTTATTTTACACAAGAACATGAAACACTACAATTCAAGTTTAGATCACTACTGTGCTTTTTACTTCTTTTTAAGAGAAAAATTAATTCCTTTGTAATATAACAAACTACTTTTGAAACTCCCCAGTCGGAAAAATAGTTTACCATATTATGCATACAGTTGAGTTAGACAGCAAAATAAATGCTTTGTACTCGAAACTAATTTCATATTTCTTTACATCTTAGCTTTTATTTCCAAGCATTCTATAGCTATTACATTTATATGCACAAATCTAGAAATCTACAGGTTTTCAGGAAAACTATGGAGAAGTATACCATTAAATCAGGAACAATATGGTGCTGTAGATGTGGAACTGCAAAAACCATAATTCCTTATCATGCGCTATGTTGGCTACAGCTGCCGACAGTCAAAGTACATCTATCTCACATAGGGCAAGACATCCCAAATCTTGCATTTAACCTCAAAGAAATGATCTTACAACACCCATCTTTCATTAGCAAACATTTTTATTTTATTTCATTTATTTGCTTTATTTTTATCTAGCCTCTCCTGATATAGGGACTCAATAATAAATATATAAAAAATCACTTCCTATAAATGCAACTACAGACTTCTGACATGTGCTCATTAGTTTCCCAAACTCATTAGGATAGTAAGAACTCATCCAGCTATTCTTAGAGAAGCATACATGGTTTTAGCCTTAGCAGAAAATGTAACACAGATAACTCGTGCAGCATGTGCTGACGGCCAAATGTTAAACAGATTTTTTTTAAACAGAAGGGTTAAGCCAGTTATGTGAGATCAGCTTGACCAACTAGCTAGTTTAATTTGAACGGAAAACTGGCTTTCAGCGATTGCAACAGTGTACTATACTATATTCAGCTATATGACAGAAATTCCATGATGGTGCACTAGGATGTCTGTGGCTCTAAAAGCCACAGAAAATACAAATCCTGCTGACTACTTTAAAATATAGCACCATTTTGAGAATTGTTTCGGTGATGTGAAAAACAGACCACACATTTCATGCTTTAGAGTTTGACCATGAATTTTAATTCTCTACAAAAGCAAAGAGGTTCTTGGTATCCCATCGTTATGGTACCCACAAAGGAGTATTTCCTGGAAGTTATGTTTTTTAACTCGATTTATCAAAAAAAGTGTTTTCAAAAGCCACTGGGAAGTTATTAAAACACAGACTATTAAATAGTGAAACAAAATCTGTTCAAGAGTGTCATATCTGAAGGATCAGTAATTCACAAACCTCCCACTTTCTATGTCACTCCAATAATCATTAAAAAAAAATAAGGCTAAGGACCGCCTGGTTTATCACACAGCTATGTGGCAGCAGCTTTACTGCAGATGTCAGATAATTTGGTCACATAACCTCTTCCCTCCTCCCATACTGATAAGTTTGGCAGCAACACAGAGACTTCTCCAGGTCTGGAAATCATTACGGATAATTTCAAGCACCCTTGAATGACCAGCCTTTTTCTGGCCTTCAATCAAGCTCCTTAAGAAACAGATGTTAAATTGATCCTAACATCTAAGACACTGACCCTACAATTTGTAAGTAAAAGCACACACTAACTATAGAACATTGCCACAGAAAACTGCATATGAACAAAAGTAAGAGCTATACTATCTTAATGCCTAAATATAACTCTATCCTACTTTTATGTTTCTAAGGATATTAACACGCCCCCGCCCCCAAACTGGATTAACCAAGATAACAGTGGCTTCGTTATGCTCTTCCTGGACAATATGGAAAAATACATTATTTAAACCCTATTTATGAACATAACATGTTGAAGTTAAAGAATGAAAGAGAATGATTACAAATAGTTTCAAGATATTTTCAAGTTAGAAACATACAACACAGTCTCCAATGCAAAATAAATGGAAAGCCTAGCTGCATATGCGAAGAAAGGGTATTAAAATTTAACACAAGAAAGCATTCCTCTATCCTGATTAACAGGATAAAGGCTGGATTGTGAATCTATTAGTAAGCATTTAACAGCAAACAGAACTCTTACTCTTTATGTCTGCAAAAGAACACTAACTGCAGGTTTGAAAATTCATCTTAATATGATAATGTCTCTCTCAAGACTCTGATTTTGAGAAAAGGCTTTGCGCAACCAGTAAAGAGCATTATGTACACACATCTCAATACAAAGGTGTTGTTTAAGCGTCTGGTTTCCAAATATGGCTCAATAAGCAGTACAGATGTCCAGACAACAGAGGATAAGCAGTAAAACAAAAACTTCCCATGCACACAGGTGTAGCAAAATAGCCTTGAGATCATGTTCAGGCACTGAATGAGTTGCCAACTACCTACAGTGTTCAGCATGATACCAAACATTCAGTAAAAAAAACTAACATAAGAACCATTAGACACTAAATTCCATTATGATTATGGTATAAATATGGTTTTTTGATTCACTTTTACTTAAACAACAAAGGAAGTCTTGGCTGAGCAAAAACTAAATAAATTTAATTATAACTTTAGGGCAAATACAGAAACTCAATCACCATCTATGCTATTCTGAGTTCGAGACTAACTGCCTATCCCTAACAAATGAACATATAACAGCAATAAGTATTGCAACTATTTTAGACTGGGCAAAACATCAAGCAAACTAGGCCCATCTATGAATCTTTTGAAATGCAACTAGCAGCGAATATATCTCTTCCTAGCAATAAAAATGAAAACAAAATCTCAGAAATTGTCTTTGTTTTAGACATACTATTTACTTTTGAACTTGTGGTTGGTATCTGAAAAAGCTATTTATGCTTTTAATGTAAGCCATTTTGAGTCTCCTTTGTGGAGAGAAAAAGTGGGGTATAAAAACATAATAAGATTATGATTATGATTAATAATAATAATAATAATAATAATAATGTATGCCTCCAACAATAGGCAAAAGGGAACCCAACCCTTTTTGTAGGACAAGTTTTAAGTATGTTTCTAGTACAGGCACTAGATCACCATAATGCAGCATCGGAATTAGCCACTAACACTCACCTGTTGAATACACTAGGAGTTGGACTATGATCACGCTCACGCTCCCTTTCACGAGTACGTTCTCGTTCCCTGTCCCGATCACGGTCCCGTTCTCTATCTCGATCTCTCTCCCGTTCTCGATCTTTATCTCTTCTTGCATAATAATCCCATTGTTTGCTTGAATCCATAAGACTAGACCATGCTGGGGCAGAACCTGTAAGGTGCGGAAAGGTGACTAAAGAAAAGAAATGCTAGCATTAGAAAGCAAAAAAAGCTAGAAAAACATGAAAAGTGTAGTTTGAATCATACTTGAAATCAATTAAATCCAATTTTACAAGTTTACCTGAAACCTAAAATGCAAAGTCAAAAACGCTGGGTATTTTGTCCACATGTTACTTTCCACTTGTTAAGTCTGAAGTTACTTTCAAACTAGTTAGGTTATCTGAACAATGGAATTTTAAGAATCAAATACTTTTTTCTCCTAGCAGTAATCACAGTCATAAATACAAATGTACTACCCAAATCATCTATTTCCTTCATTATTTTAGGTTTACAATATGAATTCATATACTAGGTTTTGTCTCAAGTTTTAACCTTTTTGAAACAATATTTTTTTTAAATACTGGAAATCAATAGTGAACTAAAAAACTTGCTTATTAGATACTGCACATTTTAAGTATATGAACACACTAATAAAGTTTTTATTTTCCAGGTAATAATAGGGAAATAAATAGGACAATATGTTAATTTGACAAATGGAAAAAGGGAAAAGGTGGAGTTTTTTCACAAAAAATCTATCCTTCATATCAATTTAAGACTTCCAATAAGTTTAAATAAGAAGGGAAAATTAGATGGAGAACTGTAGAATGTTGTCCTATGACAGAACAACTTGGAAAGCATTTCAAGTGTAGTAGAAGCAGAGTTTTCAACTTTCTGTTCCATCACCAATCTTGTGTTTTTCTGCAGCAACTCCCCTGAGAAATGAGAAGTTGTGCAGAAAGGCAAGACCTTAGCTAAGGAATGATGCTCTGTGTGTATATGGACCATTTTGTGCATTTATACAAATAGATCCTGAACACTGTACTGTAGTATAGGAATAAATACTAAACGCATAGAAATTTTGTAGTTACTGAACACAATTACAAAAAACAGATTAATTCCACTCAGTACATTAAAGAGAAATGACATATTGCATTATGTCTCTAATACAGCAATGAGTTGCATAATATTTAAACAAAAATATAATCAATGTAAAGACTGCAGAAATTCAAAATCATCTTTGTTTATTGGGCAATGCTCTGTGGTCTGTTATTGGTTAGCCAGCAGGAGCACTGCATTTCTCAGAAGGTACTTCATTTCTTAAAAGTAGTACGTTTGACTGGATTTGTTTCAACCTAACACAGGTTTGTTTCATCACCACGTCAACATGAATCTCTGCTGTACAGCTTTGCATGGAAGTTACTCTGTGAACTTATTTTCAAATGCCACAGTCCAGCAAAAGAAAAAGAACGCCGAGGAAGTATTCTTTTCTTTACAATGTTTTACTTCAATAGCCCCACCTCTCAAATAATGAACATTCATTATGGCCTATGTTTAGTATGGCAACTTTAGGCAGTAATCTTCAAACTATTAATTTTGGAAAAATCCCAGCCTTCTCATCTCCACCTCAAAACTGAAGGATCAGCTTGATAATAATTGAGAAGGGAAAAGGAGCTACAACTTGCCAGCCTATCTTTGCAAGAACAGAATTAAAAATTAAAAATTAGAGATGTACAATTTTCAGACTGGAAACCTCAGACTACTTAAATACTTGATTGCTTACTGGAGCATTGTGGAAATTCACAACAGCTGACACAGTGACGGGCTGAGGGGAGAGCAATATAAGGTGTACCAGAAGAACAATGATGAAAGGAGTAGGAAAGAAAAAGAATACAGTGTTCCCCCGCTACTTCGCGGTTTGCTTTTTGCGGACTCACTGTTTTGCGGGTTTTCTCAGATGCGGGCCCCAGCTGAGGGGAGCGGCCTGACCTGGCCTGTCCTCTTCAGCCGCCCGCCTACGCCTCAAAAACCACCAGGCCAGGGCGGGGCCTCTTTCCTCCCTCGCACTGACTGGATCCCTGAGGGCCCCATTCTGGACGGCGTCACCTCACATGGCGCTGTCCCTGCTGCCGCTGCTCCGCCCGTGCATGCCCCACTGCCCCTGCTCCACATGTGCCCCACCGTTGCTGTTCCACGCACGTGCACCCCCCACCCCCTCTGCTCCGCGTGCACGAGCCCCGCCACCAACGCTCCACGCAGAGCGTTGGCGGCGGGGCTCGCGCACGCAGAGCAGCGGCAGCAGGGCGTGTGGAGCTTTGGCAGTGCCCCGCCTCCAAGTCCATGCACAAAGCCCTCTGCAGCCTGATGGCCACAGTACTGTGCATTAAAGGAGGGAGGGAGGGCTATACAGTACTGTATTTATTAAAATAAATATATTTTTATTTAATCCCTACTTCACAAATTTTCACGGAACACCCATGGTAAGTGTGGGAACACTATATATAGAAAAGCATGTGGTGTAAAAACAAGGAAAAGAAATCAAATGGGTAGGATAGAAACAGATAGTCTCTGAAATAGTATTTCTGGAGACAACCCCGACTCCTCATAATTTATCTGAAAGTTAACTACAATGTATTGGATACAATACATTTGAAAAGGTTGGTATCAAAAAGACATGGGATTGGCAACAGTCTTCTACATCTATATGAAGTAATAAGGAATAGATCAGCACAGAGCAAATTTTGTTGTGCCATAAATCAAAATCAATGTACAGAACATTATCATTGCATAATGCATGTCTTACTCTTCCTAAGGAACAGCCAAATGTGCAAAGAAATGGAGGACCAGTTGAGTCAACAGATTTTTGTTTAGGTATGCGATCAGTTCTCTCTGTCAAAGCCATTTTCTGCAACTACAGGGTAATATTTAACATGTTTGCTAGCTTTTCTCAGTCCTTAACTCTTAGCTTGTTCACCAATTCAGAAATGCTAGACTAAGTATCCAATGTAGTTGTGAGATCATGGCTACTCTTATGCTATGAGAGCAGAGAAATTCAAACATAACATTTTGCTCCCCAGAGTATCCACAAATAACATGCTAAATTGGATGCCAATTGTTTTCAACTTATGAAATCATTAACAATGAATCAAATCAATTTAAGACTAAGAATGATTAGAAATGCCATTAACTCTATGATTTTCCCTCCAATTACACTATGTAACATGATTTTTGAAATGTAATTTCCTGGTTGGTTCTATCATAAAAAAATGGAAAAAGTTTATTAAATGACAAAAACATGGTTTTTGCTGTCTGCACAAAAGGTTAAAAGTGGTAATACATTTTGTTACATTGTGTTAACTATGTCAAAAGTGTCAAATTACTTTATTAAGGCTGATATAATAATAGGTGCCAGTAATACACAGAAAGGCAGACAAACATGTACACCAAAGCTGCTTCTTACACACATTTAACCAGGATTAATTCTCATGGAACTTACCTCTGGTTTGATATGCACAGATATTTAAATATTAATTCCACTTTGGTGATTCTAAAATAGTGAATTGTAAATGGCATTAATTTCTACCATTCTCTGTAAGCTATGGGTTGATTAATACCTGTGTGATATAAGAATGTGCAAGTGTCCTCATTTGAAACACACCAGTACAAAAGAAAAGGGTCTCAGTTAAACATTTCCCATTTAAATCCTATCTGAGAAAAAGCTTAATAGCAAGAAATGGTGGGGAAACCATTTTATATTCACATTGTTTGAAAAAGACCGCAAAAGAAAACTTGGAGTATGCAAGTTTAAAACAATACTCATGATGTGATTTAAAATGTCACTTTTAGAAAAATATTCTGTATTCTCCATAAATGCGTTTTTAAATAAATTGTGTAGATTACCTATTCTGAAGCAATTATGTCAATGTGTACACTTTGCTGTTATTACAAAACTTTTATACTGGAAGAAAACAAATTGTGGCAAGTAACCTCCGTATATGCTTCAAATTACATGCAAGATAGCAAAGAGAACTGCAAGACCTTCTAGCAGACTCACTGAACAACCACAGATTTTGAAGACAGCTTTTCTACCATGCGTTTAATTTAAGAAAGGTTGAACATATCTTACTGATTGAGGACAGAGAACAAATGTGGAAGACCCCCTGAAATATGCACGACTATGAAGACAGTTAAAAACCTTGAACACATTCACATCAAGACATCTGCTTCCCATGGATAGAGTCATTTTGATCATCATCTGCTTTTTATTATATGAAGCAAAATCCTAGTCTGTTCATTCACAACCACATACCCCTCCCATTTTACTGTAGTCTTGCAGTCAAGAATTCTTGGTCACCATACCCCCAGTACACTTTTAATCTTCATATGAACTAGGGAAAGAAGAGATTGGGCACTAGGATAAGATAACTCAAGTGATCACCAATTGTAAAGCAATGCTGCCAGTAAAAACCAGATTCAGGCCAAACGTATCCAACATTTGGAAATAATTACTGCCTGCCTATTCCTGAGGGACAAATAAAAGGCAGATTAAATGTTTGAGTATATTTTTCTTCTTCTTTTCAATATGTGCAAAACATAACTATCCAACTGAAAGACGGGGATCTGGAATCAAACTGCATCTCAGTTGCTTGGGTATGCCATGTCCCATAAGTTATTTCTTTGTTTACCAGAAAGCTGCCAGTAATTTATTTTCACACAATAATGCTTTACACTGTATTTTTTGTATGCAATGAATCTTGAATATGAAAATACTACATATTAAGACAAAGTGTAAATATATCAAGGCGAAAACCAAAAGGTCCATATGTAAGGGCAAATATAAGTAAAACAATACAATACACAGGTTTAATGAAATTAAAGACCAGTAACATAAGCATAGCTTAGAGGGATGGCAGCTATCTGACCAATACACGTTATCAACACTGAAGACACTTACCACCACCATATGGAAATGCACGAGCTGAGCGGCCATCAAAACCAGAGGAATGTCCACTGTTGGAAGAGAAGTCAAGTCGTCTTATTAGTAAATCTACCATTCAGAAAATCTAACTTTTGACCATCCCTGTAAGATGAGATGTGGACATGCTCTAAGCAAAGTTGTAATATTTCCCAAGACATTTTGGATGAAGAATAATCTTTATGTGCTCCCGTGCACATATTCTGAGGATTGCTCTCACTCTATTCTAATAAGCTACAGTCATGTAGGAAAAAGAATTGGATTATATACAGATCACCACAATACAGCACTTTTGCCATCCTTATAACCCCAACATGGAAGGATTTCAGTTTCTTCCTCAAGGAATAGACTCTCTGCTTGACTGAGAGCCTTTATTATCAAGGATTATACACAAGTAGAAATGCTGATTTTTCAGACTAGCAATGGCAAGCAATGAGAAGCTATGTCTGCTCAAAAGAGTAGATGGGTTATTTGCTTCAAAATGGTTTTAAGCCAGAAGTTGAAATCGTGTGATTTTTCAGGCCCATACAGCAACTCCCAGTATTCTTCATTATTAGATAACATCTGGAGCCCAACAAGGGGCTTTAAGCAATCTATTTTAGACAAGTCAATCTTTCCCCCCCCCCATATATTCATTTATGTATTATATTTAACACCAGCAATCTATATTACCACAAAATAATATACATTCAAAAGTATAGGAGAAGGGAAAAAAACAAGAAAAAAAATTGACATGTCTAAAATAGATTGCTTAAAGCCCCTTGTAGGGCTCCGGATGTTATTTAATAGTATTAAATACTGAGAGTTGATGTCAATCTAATAACAATTATATTGCACAAGTTTATTTGCCATGACAAAATGAATTAATCTGATTTAGAAATAGTCACACAAAAAATGTGCTTGTTCAGAAGAATAAGAAAAAAAATTCAGGACAGGGCAGCACCTCATGTGTGTTGTCCAATGGCTTCCTATTTGAACAGAAGTTCAACTTAACCTTCTGTGCAGATGTGCGATGTTGACACCTGACCACAGTGACCTGATTTGTCCCTTCCCAACAAGGCAAAGAAATAACCTATGGTATATATTTACCCCCTTGTCATCTGGTGAATGAGAAAGCAAACTGTCACATTTTGGAATTTATATAGTTCATAGTACCTGAAGAAGAGCAATACACAACTGGCAGGAAACATGTAAATATACATTGTGTTCTCAGACACTCAAATGTAGCCAGCAGGCATCAAATGCTGTTCTTTTACACTACTTTGGTACAGCCTGGTTAGGGATGGGAAGAACACTTGAAAGCATGTGAAAAATGGTCAAAAACATAGTTTTTGAGCATTGAGAAACCTTGCTGATAAGGATCCTGAACTGATGAGAATATTTGCAGTTTGAGGCTTATTCTGCGTAAAATTTGCAGGTGATTGTTTTGTACAGAAAACAGCATTCACTGTGGAGAAAATGTTTTTTGAGTGAAAATTAGTATTTCAACACAGAAAGACCAATTTCTGATACAAAATCTTATAATTGGGATGGTTTGTTCTGCATAAAATTTGCCCATAGCTAATTTGCATATAAAACATTTCTCCACTTTTCTCTATTGTAATATTACTTTCAATGCAAAAAATTGTTTTCTGTGCAAAACAACTTTATGCTATTTTTGCACAAACTAAGTTGCCACTACCCTTCAGAAAGAAATTTAGTGAAGAATTATATCCCTAAACTTGGTAAATCATCTCTGTAACTGCAAATAGCATCATAATGAGACTTTTGGAGGATAAGTAATAATAAAATAATAAAACTTTATTTCTATTCTGCCCTATCTCCCCGAAAGGACTTGGGTGGATTCCAACAAACAACTGCATACATTCAATGCCTTCAAAAAACAGATAAATATTGGCATAAAATCTCAACAAGACCCCACATATGAATACAGCGTTAAAAACCTAACATCGAATTAAAACTAGTATCAGTGAATTGAGTATAACATCAATAACCTAAATCAATATAGTGAGACAGAATCAGACAAGAATTATATAGTGACATAAAATCTAAATAAACATTCACAGTAATTTAAAAAGCCAACTGAAGGAACTGCACCAAAAGGTAAGTCGAGAGAAGGTACAAGGAGAAACTCTAGTGTACATGGAAAAGCCCACATATGTATCAGACAAAACTGTCTGGAATGCTTCCTGACTCTATGGGAGTTTCTTCCTGTTTTTAGTGTTAAATATACTGGATGTAGAGACAATGAGAATTTAAAACAGCCGAGGCTTATAAAGCTAGAAGTAAGATTTTAAGACTGAGCACAATAATGGAAGTACAGTTTCTATGATGTTAGATTGTTTTCTAAACAGGATTTTACCTTTCTATTGTTGGTATAAGAGACGGTGGTGGTCCTCCAGGTGGGGGAGGAAAGCCTGAAAAAATTAAATGAGAAATTAATGACTTGATTGAGATAATCATTACAAATTTCCAAAAAAATACATGCATTAGTATTAGTTGTGTCCAGAGTAACACACATGTTAAGACGAACTTAGGCAACAATGAATCACAGATATAAAATATTCAAAACCAGACCTGCAACAAATCCATTCAAAGTTATAGTTAAAATATATGTATCTGATGACATTCTTGAATTATTTATAGCAGCCTAACATATAAGCAGTAAATACCATTCTGAATATGATTGCTTTCCCCCAAGACAAGTGTATTGTTTTGTAAAGGATGGAAGTGACAAAAGGTCCCTTATACCATATTATTTTTCAGATTACTTCAAAATACTTTTAGAACAAATAAATATACCTGGCGGTGGCACAGTTATTGGTATACCTAAAAACAAAAAAGATGCACCCAGTCATTTCAGTAATGTGTTTATATTGATACTCTCATCTCCACATTTTAAGAATAGGCATCATGGCATTCATGCCAACAACATAGAGCCAATAAAAGCTGATGGTAAATTAAATTTGGTTAGTATTAGTCTACAGTGGCTTTGGTTCAGAAATGCTTTAGTAGAAGTCTGACAAGCAGCTGAAATCTAACCCAACTATGATACAGCATTTGGGTCCATAAATCCTTGAAAATGAAAAAAAAAGTTTCACAGCATGCACTCAAGCTGATCTGTGTGCATTTGACAGGAGTGCACCCCTCTGGATTAGAGTCACTGCTTAAAAGCTAGGATACATTCCGATCTTAAGGATATTTTCTTTTAAAAACCATGTGTTTTGACCAAATTACAAATCATCTTCTAGAATATAAAGTGGCATTAAATGAAACATAATGCAGAAAATTTACCCAATAAATTAAATGAGGTTACATAGAAACAATATGCAGTATAAAGAACACCTAAAATTATCTTTTTCCTGTAAATGTCTTTCAATATGCATGCACAATCCAATGCAAAAACCCACCTGTGCCTTTATATCCTCAATGATAACATACAAGACAGCAAATTCAAAATGTAAAATGATAGGTTAATGTTAACTGGGCCATACTGATATTTTAAAAAAGCACTAAATAGACAACACTATTAAAACAATATTCAGAGTATATAATAAAGACACATGACATACAATACTAACACTAATGACAGAACTAAATACATTGTTGCTGAGAAATATGGATTAAAAAAGTGAGGCGTACCATCTAATTCACTCAGAAAAAATCTGCATGGAGTCCGAAAAAAATCTGAAATGGAGACATGCTCTCCATCACAATCAACAAAAAAAAATGATGGAGTAAAATCCCAAATGCATTACTTTGCTTTCTCCTGACACTCCTTCCTCACATATATTTACTAAGTTTTGTTGTAAAAATATATTAACTAATTATACAAAACACTATATTAAAGAGGGAAGAGAAGCAAAGTAGTGTTTTGAAGTATCTCTGTAACATTTTTGTTTTACCTGTTTGATTTTCAAATGTTTTCTTGTAGCTTATTTGTAGCTCATCTCCAAAATGAGTCAGTATTACTGATTTTTTTTAAAATGTAAATCAAATAGCTAGTTTCAACAATATCAGAATTACAGAATGATTGGAATTCACACAAATGCTAACAATTGATTCAATGGATCTATCTACAGGCAGTCCCTGAGTTACAAACATCTGACTTACATGACTCCAAGTTACAAATGGGGTAAGACAACAGGAAGTGAGAGGAAATCTATCCCTAGGAAGGGAAATTCACTCCTGGGAGAGTTATGGGGGAAAAGGTATTTCAACTTAAGCTTTATCAACCGTCTTATTTCCACTACTAACTCAAAAATTTCAAAATCCAATTGTCACAGAGGCAGAAAGTGAGAGGAAAATCTTAACAGGAGCACAGACAGCAAAACAAATATTACAGGGTGTTAACCCTTTCCTATGCTATCCAAAAATAAAATTAAAATATTGGCTGGAGTTTCACCTTTAAAATGTGCCTGTTCAGACTTAAGAACGGACCTTCAGAATCTATCTTGTTTGTAAGCCAGGAACTGCATGGATTTGGGACTAACATCTGGATTTAGTTTCCCCAAAACCATTCAATTAGGGTTCCCCTTTTTTTACACGCACCGTTCTATTTTCCCCTCTTATGTCATTGATGTTAAAGAACCTGATGTTTTGCCTCTTTTTATTCACAGAAATGGAGATGACACTAATAGGCCATATTCACAATTACAATTTATCAAATTATCACACATTGGGAAGTATTGGTTGCTAAAATTACAATACTAACACAACACAACACAAGTAAAGTTAGCCACTTTCCTAAGTCACAATAGATGATTCAATAAAATTATAATTCCTGAAACACTTACTGCAATACTTCTAAAAAAACAGCCTACAGTGAGTTATTCCAGTAGCAATCACACAGATTTCTAGAGTTATGTTTCCCAACAATGACACTTATTTTTCTCTCACAAGGTATTTGCATCTCAAGCAGTTAAGTGAACACAGCAGAAAAGACCAGGACTTCAAAGCATGATCATTTTCAAAGGATCTTCTGAGGGATGTTTTCTATTTGAATACTTAAAACTTTTTGGCCAGTAGTTCCAGTTAATATTAGGTAACGAGAAACTAACAAGAAACTTCCCCCCACTCTAAACTAAGGATGGATGAGAAGCTTCTATTTTTGTACAAGCTTTGAAGATAGAATGCTGGCAGCAGCACAATTAAAACAAGCCCCAAGGAGCCAGAGCCACTGCTCTTAATGGTTATTTCCAAATGCTCTAAAAATACAAGAGATAGCAAAGGAAATATATTGGACAGACTCATGTCATAAACCTGTGCAACTGTTACTATTCTTCTTTTGCTTCCATCGATATGCTTACCGGATGATAACACATGCACGTTTTATTTAACTTTGAACTTCTGCAGATGAAAGCTTCTGTGAAAATTCAACCATATGTTCCTTAAAAATGCCTTTTGCAGGAGTGCTTTGGGTCAGGGGAAGGAAGCTATCCTTCTATCATAGAGCAGTTCTGCTCAGCAAAATGGAGAGGCAATTGCTTCACTGAAGAATTGGGACTGAGTGACTAGAACAGTTTTTAATGAAAGCGATTAAAGCAGGGAGTCTTAACCAGTGACTCCATGTACAGGTTCATGACTGGGTGCAAAAGGCAATTATTCTTTTTCTTTTGCTTTCTCCCTGTTGCTTACGTTTTTCATTCCATCATAAATAGGATGGAGCTGTCTTTTCAAGCATTCATTCTATATATATTTTTTAAAATCTCTCTAGGTATTTACTAGTTTCCTCAGTGTAACTCTATAGTAACTTCTGGGGGAAGCATACCATGTAATTGCTCTATAGGGCCTAGCAGATGCTTAGAGAGACCATTTTTCCCCAGGTACAGGTAAATGAAAACAAGGATATGGGTTCTGCACTTCCAGGATATTAGATAAAATCAGGGATTTGAGGATACAAGTAATGCTCCTGCACCTACATTTTATGAGGTCAGAAATTAAGAAAATGTATTAAAATTGTATTACATTTTAATCTTCACATTTCTAAAGTACAGTAATGATTTTTCTCCCCAAGAAAATGAGGGCTAGATTATAAAAGACTGCACGCCTAATAAACATAAATAAAGGCTCTGAGTGCCTTTGTGGCTGAAGAACAGAGTAAAAATAAATAATTCAAATATTCAGTGGGGTTCATTTAAAATGATAACAGTTTGCTCAACATTTTAAATTCACACAAAAATTAAATATGGTAAGATAGCTAGAGAGTCGAAACTACAAGGATTGAAAGATATGGTACACAAACATAAGCTAAATCACATAAAAGCAATTAAACATTAAACAAAAACCTGGGCATTTCGGATCTAGACAATGTCTAAAGGTCAGTGCCCTTTTAAAAAGCAAAAATATGCTGAAATGAAGGATAAAGTAAATGAATTATTAGGTGGACAATTGGTAAAAAAACTCCAAAGTGTTTTACGTGTTGATATTTAGCATTGAAAAATCTGGTTAGATTGCTAAAAAACTGAATACTTGTGTCTTTGTGTACTATGACAGCTATTTAACTAAGTAACTTCTTCTGGCCTGACCTCTACTTCCAAACATCACAGAAATGTCATTTACCCATACACTGATCAGTGGCAGAATGGACCTACTTCTCTGTATGCCCATTAAAACTAGTTGGGGTGGATTTATGATTGTGGCAATAGTATTAGTATGTGATTGAGCAGCAGCAATAGTATCACAATAATGACCAAATAGTGATTGTTAATACGAAACAGTTACAAATGAGTAAATCTAGGTAACTGTTTTGTATTCCCAATCACTACTTAAGTCACAATTGTGACACTACTGCCACCATTATGCCTCCCTCAAAATCCCCCCTCAAAAATTAACCCCACTTTACTGGGATGCTGCTAACATTAATGCAAATATCAATTTGTGGAACATATTCCTCTATGTTCTGAAAAATATAAATATTTCTCAAGTTTTTGATTAAGTGCATCTATGCCTAGAATAGGAGTTGATTTCGTTTCTGCACACAAGTGCATACTCAACAACATTTAAACCTGAATACTAAAAAAAATCTGCAACTGTTGTTTTCTGTAATTTTCAAATAATTTTACCACCAAATTGCCAGCTAACAAAAATATACTTGAATGTTTTTATTTACCGTTTTTGTAACAATATCAGTAATAATAAAAAAGAATACAATCTTACCAAAAGGAAAACATGAATTACTTTAACATTAGCTGCATGACACATAATGTTTACTGTATTAGTATGAATATTTCATCCCTATATCTAAAGACATTTATAAAGTAAATATTGTTTTAAAAAATTCCAATGGCTTCAATGCTAGTAGCAATTTACCATGTCAACTGCTTTAAAAAAATTAAAGTAGCAGTGAAAAAATGGGATGCAATATCAGCTGGGAGTCTTTACTGGATCAGATTCTGTTCTAAGACCAGAAAATACCAGCTTTTATATAAAATAATTGACAATGTAATGCAAACTCATCAAAAGAAAGGGCTTGTCATCCAAAAAGAGAAAGAATAAAAAAGGCCTAGCATGGAAAGACAATAGATTAAATCCAGGTTAGGTTCCAATTAGAGTAAGATCACTGAAATAAAAAGGATTTATTAATCAAGGTTAATATAATAAGCCCTATTGATTCCAGTTGGGCCTAAAACTAGTTCAGGCTAAAACTGGATTTAAAGTAATGAATAGGTAAGTGTAAACATCAACAACAGCAAAAAGAAATAACTGTGTGAAAATAGAATAAGTAAAAGAAAAAAATCAAGTTAATAAAAAGCCTTTCTTGGCTAAAATAAAACGATAATGATGAATACATTTACAGAGCATCAAAAGTGCAATTTCACGCTGAAACAAAACTAAAACAGAAAGACCATAAAAGTAAGCTATTCTTTTTCTCTTCTCCACTTTTACCTGGAGGGGGAATCAGAGGTGGGGCAGTACTGACAGACGGTGGCGGTGGGAGAAAAGGAGGAGGTGGAAGGTGAGTAGGAGGAGCTCCTGGAGGAAAAAACGGAGGAGGCTTGGAAAAACCGCCATCCACTTCAGTACTGGAACGATCAGAAAGAACCTACAAAATAAACAAATAAATTTGTCCTTTAGAAAAATAGGGGGAAAACAACACTTTTCCTTCATTAAATAGTAAGTAAAGATCTTCTAAATCTAAAAAATACAAATATTTACCTTCTAACACTGAGTGATTCTCAACCTCAGTCCCCAGATGTTTTTGGCCCAGAAATCCTAAGAGCTGGTAAACTGGCTGGGATTTCTGGGAGTTGTAGGCCAAAAACATTTGGGGACCCCAGGTTGAGAACCACTAGGCTAAAGCACAAGATTCTTGGCCTAATTTAACTAAAATACATCTGCACATGAATAATGAAACCACAAGGAAATTTTCTCTGTGAAAATTGTTAAGTACAGTATTGCTGTTTCAGATAAGAAAATCAAGAAACCTCATACACGACAAAGTGCTTCCTTTTTAAAAAGGTGGAACACCCTGACTTTTTGTATATTTATGTCATCAACAAATGCAGTTTCTCAAGTCGCTCCTGACATGAAAAAATCAACAAATGGCATGACTAGAGTGATCTTAAGTTATTCTTGTTCTTTTTATCATGTATCAAGAATAAAATGCAGAATTTGTTTCTTACAAAGTATCCATACTAGTTAATGACAGAAAAATAAAATAGTCTATGCTACTTATTAATACCAAGCAAAAGGTTACAAAAGTGTATAAAATGTATCCAGAAAATACAGTTGCTCAAAAAGTAGAGGTCAATGGAGAAAATAAGTTGTTATAGTAATGTGCTCTATTATTAAAGTTAGTTCCAAAATGGAGGCTAAAGGTTGAAATAATCACTTCTGTGAGCATATGTAATGAAATGCACTATATATTTGGGTTTGGGGGGGGGGGGGGAATTGGTTGGTCTCCACTTCTCAAACTAAGGAACATGTGTTTTTTGCCTATATCAGTGGATAAATTTCTGAATTATAGCCAGACTATAATTCAGTGATCTACCCATTGATATAGGCAAAACACAAATTTCTTACTTGGCAAGGAGCAGAAACACAAGTGCTTTCTGATGAACAAAATTGGAGATTAAATTGAATATATAGCCCTGAGATATTTTTTAAAAACCCTGAAACCAAATTCTGCATAATAACTCAAGCTAAAAAGTGAAATATATGTTAATCAACTAATAAACATGCTAAAAGTAAACATAAACCTGTATGTTGCTGTTTTCATTGGCACGTCGTCTTCCTTCTACTCGGCTAATTGTGATAGTCTGTCCAATCACATCTATAGCGCCAGCAAGCCTTCTGAAAAAGAAATATGTATCTGAGAAAAATGGTAGATAGGTAAAGACACATGAACAGGAAAGTAATCAGGAAGAATACTCAGAGAAATGTTTTTTCCCCCAATACATTTAAGCGTTTATAGGATTCAGAATGATTTTAATTAAGGAAGATAATGAGCTAAGGTGTTCCTTGTAGCTTTACTTGTAATGATTTTTTTTTTCAAAAGAAGGTAACTGAAACATTCAGCACACAAGATCCTGTAACTAAAACATCTTCTCAAGTATGAATATTAATATTTTTTTAAAAAAAGATTTTAAAAGATACAAGATATCTTTGGGATTTGATTGAAAAGCAAAACCTTGATACGGCAGTGGTAGAGCTGGAAGTAGTAGTAATCCAAACTGCTAATATTAAGTAATGAAGAGAATAAAAAGATACCACTTTGAACATATCCAATCTCCTTTGATTTAAAAAGCTAAGTAAGATAAGCCCTGACTAACATCTCAATAGAAGACCACCAGGCTATACTACTGCCTCTAGGTAGGTTATGGAAGATTTCTGGAGAGCCACTATCAGTCATAGTTGATAAAACTAATCAAGATGGACCAAAGGTTTTATGACGGCTTTCTATGTTCTGATGAAATCATTTTTCACTACTACAGTGTGTAGTGTTTTACAGGAAGCTCAAGAACTAAAATTCTCTTGGAGTTCCACATGAAGAAATCGTACAAAGTGCTGAACCAGGACCCAGTCATATATTTTCTGTAGGTACTGGGCTGCCAGAAGTCAATGAAACTCTGCCATCCGAAATAACAACTACCAGTCCAAGGCAACCCTGATTAATTTTTAGTGTCTTTAGCTGCTATTCACACATACTCTCATACTAAGATGGAGTAATGTTGCTTATAAAGGCAGGACAGAACAATGATAAAATTAGCAGTTTTGTCTCAATAGTAAAGACTTTCCAAATATACTGAAAGAACCACCCTAAGGACACACACAGGAGGAAAACAAATCCATGACCTTACTTGCTGGGTTACTTCAAAACAAATGGTTACAGTTCACATCCCACTGAAGTAAACTGCAGAAGTTCCATACATTTTAATAGGATGGGATGTCATCCAAAGAAAGTAAATTAAAATAAAGGCTTCTCTCTCCAAATATGAAACAAAGCCAACACACAAAAGCCCTTTCTCCTTGAAGAATTATGTTTATCTCCCAGTTTTCAGATGAGGGGGCAGTGGAGACTTGAGGGAAGACCCCATATAAAGAATGATTTATGCTGATAAAGCACTCACTGTAAAGTATTTAATATAGTTTCTAACCTAACAAATAAAGGAAGGGAAATCCCAGTTGCCACATTCTTCCACTTCTAAACAATGCCTTAGTCAAACTTAGTAAAACTAGTGAAATATTCTGACTACAATTGTCTTTTATGTAAACCCTTGGAAAAAAGCAACAAGTCACAACATTAATCACCAGCTCTAAAAATTATGAATAAATAACATCCATGGTTTAAAGGAAGGCAAATTTTGTAAGGCATTGACACACAGTAGAAGACACAACCCAAAACACAAAGCCTCTAAAATCTTCAACATAATTTTAAGAAAGCATGCAACAGATGAAATAAAAGCAGAAGCATAGAATAACAGTAAGCACAGGAGAAAAATTGTACTGCAAAATGTGCACATCTATAATAGCCACAACCACACCACGGATGATTTCCCACAAAAGTCATTCCATGTCAGCCCAAGAAAAGAAAGCAAGTATCTATGTAGTGAAAACAATAATACATGGAACCACAATTTAACCCAACATGCTTATTATAGTGACTGTTCTTCTGACCCCTAGGAAAGTTCCAACTTTGCTTCTCACTTTGGGACTACGAAAATTTCAAAGTACCAAGCAGTGCAAGCTTGTTAAGGCAACAGCTATTTCTAAAAGGGATATACAGGTTGAATATCTCTTATCTGAAATGCTTAGGACCAGAAGTGTTTTGGATTTTGGATTCTTTTGGATTTTGGAATACTGTATCTGCAAATGCACACATAATAAGGTATCTTAGAGATGGGACTCAAATCTAAACATGAACTTCATTTATGTTTCAAATACACTTTATACACATATTTTCAAGTAGAATTTCACACAATATTTTTAATTTTGTGCATGAAACCAAGTTTGTGTACACAGAACTATCAGAAATGAAAGATATCTCAACCACATCCATGTGGACAATTTTGAATTTTTAAGTACTTTGGAATTCCAGAAAAGGGATGTTCAACCGTTGTAAAACTGTCCCCAAACAC
This sequence comes from Anolis carolinensis, assembly GCF_035594765.1. NCBI lineage: Eukaryota > Metazoa > Chordata > Lepidosauria > Squamata > Anolidae > Anolis > Anolis carolinensis. Next base: position 75,697,910 of record NC_085845.1, read on the forward strand.
ACAGAATATCTTCCCTAGAAGGAAATGAGCCTCCTGATAGTTCTGCTGCTGAGTGGTCAAGGAAAAAAACAATTTAATTAATTAGTTAATTAATGACTTCCCCTTTCTCTGATACAGGACTCAATTTTGGCTTCCAACAAAGATTGAAAAAAGCAAAGAAAAAAAAATCTAATATTGGTGGCATCAACCTGTAAGTCAGAACTAGATAATACATTGCTCTCCAGATGCTACTGGACTCATCTTTACTACCCAGAGGGTAGTAAGTTCATGACCACCGATATCTGCAGTCACTTGGCCCTTAAGCATTTTTAGTTGCTAGAATGGAAACATCTTTGCTCCTGGCGTATTAGAAAATCCTTCTGTAGAATACAGAATGAAATCATCATAACTCCATAATGCAGACAATATTAGCCCCAATGCCTCTACTGAGCTCAGAGCTGGAGGTGGGGTGGGAATTAATTCCATCTATCCTTCAAAGGTACTTCAAGGGTCATAGACAACTAGCATCATTGCTGAAACTGTTCACAACCCCAATCTTAGCCAACTACAAGCTTGCGGACTAAGTTTTGTCCTTTTAGTTCTGTGTTTCTGAGGAGCTTTGATCACCTTGGGAGGAATCTGAGACTGGAGGGATGATCTCTGCCCACCACATCCGAGAGGTCTGAAATGAAGGGATTCTTCTCAAACTTAACATTACGTTCTGAAGTGTAACATGCGGGGAAATAGCTGGAAAACATGGGGCAAGAGTTTTTCTTTCTGTTTTTCCAAGGACAATTGTCTGTGAATTCACTTTATGATTAGAGAATTTACAGTTTGCATTTCATATCTTTTACTGAAAAAAATGTAAGTAGCAGAGGGTTCACCGTTTTGCACAATTGCTTATAGAAATATAGGCATTTATGTTTTGTAAATGCCATACATTAATAAAGTACATACAATTAATTTATATGAATTAATTTATGAATAAAGGATTTAGATCTAATACAAAAACAATTACAGCATATAATAGGAATATCATTCTCTGAACACACTCACTAGAAAAGACAATATTGCTTAGCAAAGTGGAAGATAGAAGGAAAAGGGAACATTGAATTACCTATGGATTGACGCAACTAATAAAGCTCTGGCCCTCAATTTGCACAGTCCTAACCAGAGCTGGGGCTCTTAAAGGGATCTCATTCATATGAGATGCTAGAAATGAAAGCTGATTTGATGGCAAATAATGATAATTTAGCTAAGCATAGTATCAGGAATGGAAACCAAGGCCAAGAATTGTAATTATGTGAAATAGTATGTAGTCTTACACAATAATCACTATACCATATGTATTTTAGAAATAATGTGGGAAAATGAATATAGAGGCATCTTGTCCTAAACATTTTATTTATCATCCTACAAGAACATATCTAGAATCTATTTTTTTATTATGCTATAAAAAGCCTTAAAAATGGGGGGCGGGTAGGGGGATCACATACACATACAAATAGTTCATAAATCTAAATCTACTTGGTGAGTTTAAATCAATCATCAGATATTACTGGAGTCTAAACATCAGCATTCTTCATTTATCCATATGCTCCCCTTCAAGTATCATGACTATTTTCAACTGTATTTACAGTACATTTAAAATTTAGGGACAGGGTAAGTGTCACAAATCTGGTCATATACATAGTCAAGAATGCTATTCAGTATGATAGTCTTATCTATGTATATCCAACTTATGGAGGAGTGGGGAATGATATAACAAAATTCAAAAAAATTAAGTTCTTTAAAACTTTTCTTACCTTAGTTCAGGCGAATCAGCCCTCCCATATCGATCCTGCCACTTCCCGATGCCTGAACTGGTTTTTCTGGCTGCAGTGCTCGTCTGCGACTGAGAAGAAGCGCTGGTTCTGGTGAAGATAAATGTTCTTTCTTTTCTTATGTTTCTATCTTTCCCTAATCTTGAGAGATTCTTTTCTCTCTCTCCCCCCCCCCCCCCCCCCCAAGTTTTGTTACACCCATCACATCTTTTGACATTAACTGTGGCATCAGGGCTACTGAAAAACTAGACATGGCATAAATTAAAATATCCACAACACTAAGATATTCTCTCTCCTTTAGTAACCACATTTTAAACTCGATATTGTGTCTGCAACTCATTATCTACTATCTACTGATTTTTTAAAGTAAATACATAGAATTGTTTGAGACATAAGCCTAAATACATACACTTTACAAAACCGTTGATTTAAACAGTTCTCCTTGTAAACTGGGCTACAAAATCATTAGCGAACTTTGTTGTAATACTCCTTTGTTAGCTTCTAAGAAAAGATAGTAGAAGCTAACAAAGGAGTATTACAACACAAACACTACAATATTTCTGTGTTCAACTGTGTCTCCGTATCTGCAGTTTTGATTTTTGAGGATTTGATTATTCGTGGATTTAATTAAAGATGTTTTCTCTAGGTCTTCTATTGTGATTCTGTGGTCTACTTCCTCTATGACTGGACAACCTAGAGTTTTCTTTTTTTTTCTTTTTCTTTTTTTACAAAGAACACCTCTCAAGGAATCTCAAGGTCATCTGTGGCACTGGTTCTTAAAATATGGATCCTGATCCCAAATGGGCCCCCTTAGCTTAATGTTGGGATCATGAAATATTTGGCAATAGTAAAATGTTTCTGAACCCCACTTAAGACATTTACAGCAAAAATGTGCAGTGTTCACAGTAAACTGCAGAAATTGCTTCAGCTGTACATTATAAAAAGAAAAAAAAAATCAGTCTGTTTAGCAAACCCTGCAAATGCTGGGCTTGCTAAACAGCAAATGATTGATGTTATAGCTATTTTGTATACCTATACACTCAGGATTGTATTGAATATTTTGTGAATTGTTCTAGGCAGCACTGAAATCTGGCTTGGAGGTCTATAGTAGACCTGTACAATTATGTCACTAGTGTTTCTCTCATACTGATCACAAGAAGAGGCTGCAATCAAAACTCAAAACAGAAAGAATGCTATAAAAACAAATGACTGCAAGAGACATAGGAAGTAAATTGTATACGCTCAACCTGACAGGTTTACAAATCCATGACATACAATGCTTTGGCTTCTATCCCGTTTGGTCTGTTTCTTTGGGAAAACATTTTACTGATGCCTATAAATCATGTTTGCCTTCCTGTATTAAGAATTCAAGTTCATTTTATTTTCCATGCTTGGTGTAAAGACACTGAAGACCATGCATCATTCTCTTCACTTGATTCTTTGGTGTTGTTTTTCTGTTTATTCTTCAATTCATGTGCTATTGGCCTATATCCATATACAATGAAGTTATGTTCCCCACACCTGAGAGTTCTTCCAGCCTCATATAACTCAGTTTAAAGTAGTCCTGATCAATTTTGTGAAACTCTTAGCAAATATGTTATTACCAACTGCTGAGATATACAACCCATCTCCAGAAAGTTCTTCTACATGAAAGTGCAGACCATGGTCCAAGATGAAACATTTTTATCACAGCATCATCTATGAAATCAGTTGTTCACTTTCAATATTGTTTTCCCACTTCCTGGGGCACTTCCTTCCCCAAGATAAAAGTGTGAAATCACAACCTGTACCAAAAGTCCTTTCGTTCATGCCCCAGAGCCTCCATCCCTTGCAATATATTGAAGGATACCTCTTTCAGTATCCCTTGTTCCAAAAATTGATTGGAAGAGGTAACTTGTTGGTGGGCTTGTTGGGCCTTGTCAGCCTACATCATGAAGCTTTTCTCTCCTGGGAGAAAGCACATCACTCAATACATCTTATCAGGTTCACTATCATGATTTCTGTTCTTCTCAAAAGAGAATAATTCACTTCCACTCAAATAATCTTCCAAGGTCACTTTCATAATTCTGAAGAAGGGTATTGTTCCTATTCCTCATTATCATGATTAATGGGAAAGCTTAGAATCAGTTGTTTAGCTCCAAACTTGCAACATGGCTCTTGAAAGTTTCTTCCCCCCCCCCCCCCCCAAATATCAACTTCCTCTATTTTGGAACTGTCCATCTCCCTAGAAACATTTCCTTCCAAGGAAGTCTGCTCCACTGTTTCCCTTCAAAATTCATCCTCTCTAACTGAAAGTGTAAGATGGATTAGTCTCAAGATGCTGCATGTTCTCTTCTAATGATGCAAATAGCTTGTATTTGCTGAAGGTATAGCCTTGCAGATCCTCTGACAAGAAAGCAAACACAATACAGAAGTTGCATGTCACTGCAACAACTCCATCGCCATCCATGTTTGGCATCCTGTACGAGCAGCAGCACAGCTTGCCAGGCCTCTCCCTCAAATTCCCTCACAAATGCCCAGAAAAAATGCCTGTTTGCTCTTTCTATTTGGCTAAGCTTCAGAGACTGAGCAGGTGCTTGCTCTACCACAACCAAGTCAATACTGAGCAGAAGTCCCACTTCCTTAGACCATGGGCTTAGCAAGACCAACGGTCCCAAACAAATAAAGCAGATACACAAGCCAGTGAATGTCACAACCAATCAATCACTCTAACCTGAAAAATGCAAGCTCAATTTCTCCTTTCTCCTCACCTTCCTTCTGACCAATGCTAACAACAGCCTGCTTGATAGGCAGAAATCCAGTTAGCATGGAAGAAAGCATATAATAGCATTTACTGCTCTCTACATAGCAGTGAGATGAAAATGATCAAGAAAGTTGAAGGATCATATTCAGAGTGCTCATGTTATTGGGACCAAATCTTTGATGCTAACCACTGTCTCTAAAATACTATTTTTAAAAAATTTGATACTTTCTGAACACAATTTTTAAAAAGCAACACAACTTATTGTTATTAATTTGTTTGCCATATTTATATATCACCCTTCTCACCCAAAAGGGACTCAGAGCGGTGCACATAAAGGCACAATTTGATGACATACAACAAATATTCTGACAAATAAAAACATCTAATCTAAATCTAATCTATCTAATCTAAATCCATAATAAAAGTGAAAACCCGTATGTATGTGGCACACATGTACGCTCACACAGACAGCCTCCGGCCTCCACAAACAGGCTACACTTCCCACTCCTGAGAAGCTAGCAAGTCACTACTTTGCACTGACATTACAGTTACAGCGAGCACTTTGAACCCAACCCCTGCCAATGTCCTTCCCAAACACTACAAACCACCACCCAAGGAATGCTTTCATTTGGAGACCATTTCATCCTACATTTTCCTATTTCTTCCTTGCACCACAGGCAGGCATCCCAAGGTTCTCCATTGCTGTGGAATTTGCATGAGCCTGCCTACTCCCCTTCCCTTTCCAACCTGTCTGTATAACAAACAGCAAAATTGAGCTGCAACTAAACTTACTGGAGGAGTTTGGGAGATTGAAGTTGTAGTTTACCCTGCATCAAGTCAAAGCATTGTGACTCCTACTGGGGAATTTATAGGAGTTGGTCTTCACCTACACCCAGAACGCTATGAATCCAAACAATGATGGCTCTAGGCCAAATTTGCCATGCATACCTGATATGCCCAGATTTGAATACTGGTGGGTTTGGAGGGGAATTGGCCTGGACATTTGGGAGTAGTAGGTACTAGCATTTATTGTTCTCCTGCAATGAATGAGCACTTCGAACCCCACCAATGATGGACCAGGAGCAGACTTACCACACAGAGCCCCCATAACCAATACAACATATTGGACAAGTTGGGGGGAAAGGGAGTTATAGTTGAGCTGCATTTGGCTCTGGGAGTTTTAGTTCACCCTTATCCAGAAAGCACTGAACCCAGCCAATGACGGATTGGCACACTGCCTCATCGTACCCAACTATACATACAGATAGTGTTATGGTTGAGCCTTCTGGCTCTGATACTAGGAGACGAGGTCGTAAGACTCCTCGAGAGTCAGACTCTTTTGAGGAGCGTGAAAGGAAACGGCTCCGGGACTTATTTGCAGAACCAACAGACGAAGACTCCTTTGAGGGTTTTACCGAGGGAATGGAGGAAGAGATGGTTAGCTCAGAGGAGGATGACATGGAATGGACTCGTGTGAGGGAGGATTTGGGTGTCACTGGCAATGATAGCATGGGAGGCGACTGGCGGGTTGCAGGATCGGACCCGTGGACGGGCTGGAGGGATGGAACGGGATCCACAGCTGGGGATGCTGTGGGGCGTAGTCAAAGGTGTTTTAGTTCTGATGAGGATGATGATGAGGAGGCACCTGGAATTAGGATAGCAGCTGACAGCGATGAGGAGTTATGAACTGGCATAAAATGGGGTCTAGAATCAATGGCTAATTGCGTTGGGCAAGGTAATCTGGACGAACGCTTGGGCTCTTGTTGGGGAACTTCCTGAAGACGGGTGTGATTCGTTTGCTGGATACGTAAGTTACCAAGGACGGCATAGACGGCGGGAGGAACTGTGTGGGCTTTTTCTGTGCAACTTGTGTTTAATCTTGATAGCTTGGACCTCCGTCGTCTTTTTGACAGACATTATTTGCCAACTCTGGATTGATGCTGGACTGACTGACTGACTACGACTCTGGACTAACCTTTCTGTGGCTATCGGTGGAACTTGTGGAACCTTAGATGTCTGCATTTGGCTTTCGACCTCGGACCGGATTGGGACCCCGCTGACCGTCGTTACCCTGATTGATGTGCCTGGACCTGGTTTTCGCCCGTTGCACGGAGGAGCAACAGCCCGAGTTACTTCTGTAACTCTTGAGTAGCAGAGGGGAATCTGCTGCTGGGTTTTGTGTTCATTTTGACCTTTTGTTAACCAGTTTTTGTTTGTTTAATTGCCAGGCTGAAGTAAGCACCTTTGATTTAACCCGGATTAAACTTCTGTTTAATCCGGTTTATTCTTTTGAACTGTTTAAACTCAAACGAAGCTATTTTTGTTACTTTTCATACTGAAGACAAGTGTTTGCCTAGTCTTTTGTTTCCTACGGGCAATTTTTAGTAACCTCAATAAACTGTGTTGTATTCTATTTGGAGGCGTTCTGTCTATGACAGATAGGGTATCGGGGTGATTGACCTTTCCTTTGTGAGTTGTAGTTCACCCTTATACAGACAGCACTGAACCCAGACAACTTCGGATCTAGACTAAACTTGGCACACAAGTTTCTCAAATGATCCGGGCACCGCCGGGTCCCCAAGCTAGTATACATTAAAACAACCACAAAAAATGTTAAAAACATTTCAACATTATAATTATTAAAATCACATAATCCAGAACTTTACTGTTAATGCTTCAAGTGAATGTTTTAAATATATCAGATGCAGGAAGTGTGCTAAATATATTTTACCCCAAACACATCCAATTCAGCAATATATAAATAGGTACAGTAGAGTCTCACTTATCCAAGCTAAACGGGCCGGCAGAAGCTTGGATAAGCAAATATCTTGGATAATAAGGAGGCATTAAGGAAAAGCCCATTAAACATCAAATTAGGTTATGATTTTACAAATTAAGCACCAAAACATCATGTTATACAACAAATTTGACAGAAAAAGTAGTTCAATGCACAGTAATGTTATGTTGTAATTACTGTATTTATGAATTTAGCACCAAAATACCACGATATATTGAAAACATTGACTACAAAAATGGCTTGGATAATCCAGAGGCTTGGATAAGCGAGGCTTGGATTAGTGAGACTCTACTGTATTAAGAAAAACAAAAATGAAACAATACTATATTGCCACAAAAGATATCTGTGGCCAACTGTCTTAAATCACAATACAAAATGCAGATGTAAACACCAGATGTATACATAATATAAACCTAAGTAATTCCCTGCCTTAGCTAAATGCAAATGAAATAATGTTGCTTCCCTTTCTGAACATATTTAAATTACCTGTCATTAGTAATATGTTGGTTCAGATACTGAATGGCCCTATCTACTTGCTCTCTTCTCCCATTTGGCTACTATCTTCCTAGGTTTTGTAAAACTATGGTTCATCACTGAATTTCAATTAACAGACTTTGGATATCGGAAGCAACCCTTGATTTAATCATAGTCTGTAGTATCTAAAATAAAATATTGCCGAAAATAAAGAAATTACCAATCTATTGAAACACATGAGTACACCATTTACTCATGGAATGCAAAGCCAAGATCAGGTCTTGGCATATGCACCAACCCATTGGGTTAATTTGAATGACAGTACACTTTATTTCCCCACCCTACTTTTTTGGTTTTGATTGTAGCATAAAAATACAAGCCACAGTGACCTTGGGAATTCTAAACTTTGACTCAATGTAACTACATTTTGATATAAAATCCAACTTCATGGTTCATTATTTGTATTTGGTTTGTTACAAATAAACCACAGTTAGGATCAAAAATGATCTCTTGTCATAATAACAATTTGAGCTTTTTTACGTACCTGAACTAGAGAAGAAGAGGGAAATAAGTCTTAAGATCCATGACAGACTTAACTGTGCCTAATTACTCAAACATTGCATTGATCTCAAACTTACTACTTTCAATGATGATTCAAAACTACAATAACTGCCTTCCATCTTTCCTAATAAGATTATTTTATATATAACTGCACTTGCTTTTCCAGTTTGAATGGTAGAAAAAGTAGCATTTGAGAGTATTTTTTCTGTATAGCAGCATGAAAATACAACAGTCCAACTGACCTGTTTGATGGGATTCCTGTCTTGAATAAAGGTGGGGGAGATGTAAACTCAGCTTTGGGTGGTGGAAGTAACATTTCTTTCTCCATGTTTCCGGTTCTGCCTTGCTGCACCTTCAGAATAAAGTGTTTTCATTAGCATTTGTATAATCTAAACTAAGGGGCATCTCCCAAAAAACTACAGAAAAGAAAAAGAAAACCTTACAATTTCTAAATGAAAATGATTGTTCATCTTACACAAGAATTTTTTTCCCTGGTTACAAAGATCCTGACATCAAATGCTTCACTAGGTATGCCCAGGAAGAGAACACTGATTAGCTCTTTGAATTCCAAACAGACTTCTCTTATGCCACAGCCTATACAACACCCATACTCCTTTAGCATAGAAGAGGCAGAAAAACCTAAATATTACAATACAGTGAACTTTTAAAGAGTTCAAACATCAAGAAAAAACAACTAATATTGTTTTCACTTTTGAAAAGCTGTTCATTGTGGCATTGCTGTAGATAAGCAATGTGGAACTGTCATCACAGTCATGATTAAACCTTATCATTACCCTTTTGAGTTCATGATGGTATTCAGCAGCATGAGAAGCCATTCAATGTCATACTAAACTAAAGACCTTCACAATTAAGGCAAAATTAAAGTAAAAAAATGCTGCCCCAAGCAAAACTGAGCAGGCTATATCTATATATATAAAAGAGTGATGGAATCGCGGCACCGAGCAAAGCAACTAAACTACGGGGCCCCCAACCTCGACATTGGACAACACAACCCATCATCCACGCCTTAAGGTTGAAACAACACAAAATCACTTCACGCACCTCCACATGGAGAGAACTCACAACGCGGCCCATCGAAGGCATTTATCCGGCCCCCACGGCACAAGGGCAGAAGGGGGTTGGGCTAAATGACCCAAGGGGTCTCTTCTTCTCTTCCAACCCTTATTATTATTATTATTATTATTATTATTATTATTATTATTATTATTATTATTATTAACATTGAGGCTGGGTGGCCATCTGTCAGGGATGCTTTTCTTGTGCTTTTGGTGCACAGAGGCAGAAGGGGGTTGGACTAAATGGCCCAAGGGGTCTCTTCCAACCCTCTTTTTATTATTATTATTATTATATTATAACTCACAACGCGGCCCATCGAAGGCATTTATCCGGCCCCCACGGCACAAGGGCAGAAGGGGGTTGGGCTAAATGACCCAAGGGGTCTCTTCTTCTCTTCCAACCCTATTATTATTATTATTATTATTATTATTAACATTGAGGCTGGGTGGCCATCTGTCAGGGATGCTTTTCTTGTGCTTTTGGTGCACAGAGGCAGAAGGGGGTTGGACTCAATGGCCCAAAGGGTCTCTTCCAACCCTCTTTTGTTGTTGTTGTTGTTAATTATTATTGCTCATTGGCCAACTATAGTCCGGCCCTCCAATGGTCCGAAGGATCGTGAACTGGCCCCCTGTTTAAAAAGTTTGGGGACCCCTGCTTTAGAGTGTTTGCTTATCTTTTTCACATAGAAAGAAGATAGCTGTATACTCAGAGAGGCCTGACTATTTCTGTGGCCCTTACATGTCACATCTCTTTTTATGTTTGGAACCTTTTCACATAGAAAGAAAATAGCTCTATACTCAGAGAGGCCTGACTATTTCTGTGGCCTTTACATGTCACATCTCTTTTTATGTTTGGAACCTTTAGAGTATTTGCTTATCTCTTTCACATAGAAAGAAGATAGCTCTATACTCAGAGAGGCCTGACTATTTCTGTGGCCCTTACATGTCACATCTCTTTTTATGTTTGGAACCTTTAGAGTGTTTGCTTATCTTTTTCACATGGAAAAAAGATAGCTGTATACTCAGAGAGGCTTGACTCTACTGTACATACTAAACATAAAGACAACCATACAACAGACATTCAATACCACCACTAACTCAAATTTCTCACTAACACCACCAGACAACGCCACAGCAACGCGTGGCCGGGCACAGCTAGTCTAGATAAACCAGTGATAAAACTTCATATAATAGACAAGGCTACTATTAGGAACCATTAGGCAAAAAAAAATTGCCGCCATAGAACTGATAATGGAGAATGCTCCAATGTTGTACAACTACTTATAAGTGTTTCTGCTGCCCTTTAAGGTCAGAAGAAATAAGATTCAGTGGTACATATGCTCAGGTTAATACCTTCAAAGCGAAAGCACATGTAGCCTCGATAGTCTCAGTTGTTAAAAATAAACAGCAGAGGTCCACATTATTTCACTACGGAATTATTCAGGAATCCCTCCAATCTGTTAATATGCACTCTTGTGATCAAAGTTCTGAGTTGGAATATCAGGGAGTTTTAAAAAAAATCCCCAATGAACATGGAATTTGTTAGGCCTTGAGTAAGGTACGTTCTCTCAGAAGGGCTTCAAGGTTTAAACACAATCCAAGAGTCCATGATAAGAATATGGATTAAAAAAAAAAAACATGACAGGGAACAACTAGGAGACTGAAGGCTCAAGGTATCGTTTATCACATCAGTTTAGTCTAAGTTTTACTTCAAACAGTTCTGCAATACCCAATCTGGATACTCAATGTACACTCAGAAAACTAGCTGATGACTTTCTATCCAAAATTTCTGAACGAATTCAGTTACAAGCATATATTATGCACAATGAACAGATGGATTATACATTCATTCAGTCATTACAATAACATCTCTCCATAAACTGAATTATATGAGATTAACGTAGCACAACTCACTCACATAAAAGGGAAAATAAAAAATGAAGACTATTCCAATTGCCAGTCATGTATCAGATCAAGTCAACCCATATTCATGTTGGTTCAACCTTGAAGAAAATTCCACAATGTTCCAAAGATCACTAGGAAAAGCAATGAACTTCTTTGTACATTTTATGTTAAGTTTTACCACTGTTCTTGCATGTATTTCAAAACACAAGGTATAATCTGTCTTGATGGGATTCTGTGTGCAATATACGGTTCCTCAGCAAGCCCCTAGCCATTTTCTCTCACCATCTAAATAAGAGGACATATTCCCTTAATGTGCAACATTTATTTGAGCATCTATGATTGTCACATCCTTGACAAGTTTCCTTCTGTTTTTCACCGAGTATGAAGCAAGTGATTCCTTCTCTGTCCTCACATAACAGAGATGAACAGAAGACTTTCACTTCATGCAAGACTGGAAAGAGTGTATAAGGCCCTTGACAAAGTTTTTATTTCTCTAGTCTTCTAAACTTAATATAATGCTTGTCTTCCTCAGTCCATCATGCATATCACAGAAGTGGGGTCACTAACAACTAAAGACTTGTCCTTACATGCTAATTTTATGATGCAAATTAGGGAATAGATTGTTCCAGCCATCATACTGTTGCTTGGAAAGAAACTGGACCAGAATATAAGAATTAACCACTTATGATTAGATCAGAGAAAGAGAGAGGCAACATTTCAACTAGTTCTACTTGCATTCTAATGCATTTTCTCACTTGAATACTACAGACAAAATAATACATTCAGCACCAACATTTTTGTCGAGTAGCAACTCATCTTATTCAAAGGATGCAGCATACAAGAAGTTAAACAACTGCCAGAGCAATCATTAGTACATTAGGCCATCATGTCACAGGCTTATAGCAGCAAAAGTAACACAAGATTCTACATGCAAAAAATGTGAACAATACATTTCAAAAACTTGAAAAAATAGCTCTGTCCTCTTGTGCTTAGACAGAGATCTTGGAAGTGGTATGGCAAACAGTAATTAGAGTGACTAAGGAAAGTTTACCAACATTCACCTTAAAAAGATTGTATGTGCCATCTGGAATCTCTGTCCCTGGCGTTACTTCCATAGCAATGTCTTCGGCCTAAGTTAAATAACACATTGCCCATTAAAACACCACATTATGGACCAATGGGCTACATTACAACTAACAACAGGTTACAAGCTAGTTGTAGCTTGATGGTTCTATTCTATTAACACAAAGGCCAACAAAGAAATGGAGCACAGTTGCTGGATAACAGTAACAGGAAGGAAGGGTATGAACTTTTGAACCACACAAAGATTTCTAACATTCACTTAGGATGCAACAGTATATCAACTTCAAAAGAAAAGATATTTCTGTAATCTGGTAACTAGTGATTTTATTCATTACCGTAATTTTATTTGGTAAAATTTCAAGTCCCATTCGTATCCTCTTTTGTTTTTCACAGTATGCTTTCCAGGTGTCTTCATTAAATCCATAATTGAAATAATCTGAGAGGTCAGCACCTTAAGAAGGGGAAACCAAACATTCTACAAGTTAAACAAAACTGGCATAGAAGAAGGAAAAGAATCCAGTCCTCCACCAAGATTTCTAGCTTCTGGTTTTGGAAGTGAAAAATGGCTAAAGAGCTACTATAAAAAGAAGTCTAGTAATTCTACTGTTCTATTTCCTATGGCCACTAGCAATAATGAATTAGTCATGTTCCAAAGGAGAAACTACTTAGCCAAGCATTATATCTTTAGCAAAAATGCAATAAATCAGAATTTCCCAGTAGTCATTCAAAAGGAAACTTCAATTTCTTTGGGTGCTGTAGTTTTATTTATTTTAAACAACTTTAATTCAAATTTATTTGAGCAATATGATTTGTTTCACTAGTATAACAAATTGCCAGATTTCAGAATCACATAGATGACTAGCAAAGTTATGTATCCATAACTAATCTGTATTCATGGCCCATGTGCAGTCAAGTATTATTAAGGGTGGGGAGTTGAGAGATACTCAGTAAATATGACTCAGTGTGTATAACTTAGTTATCCACACATAACTAAGTAGCCCATGTAGAATTCTAGCCAATATTTTGATCTGTATAATTTGAGATACTCTTATGAAACACTGTTAGTACCAGATTGAGAGAATGGCAGGATGTATGTATATCTAAAATCAAAATACCAGTAAATAAGTAATTCAAACTGTTAAAAAGTATGATCAGATATTGGAGACTTGTGAAAAATGTACTAGCAGAATCTCAAAACAAAACTGAACTATCTCAGTAATATCTAAACTTAACGTATTTACAGAAACTAGTGATATACCTTCTCACTTATATGTTGTGTTCATAATGTTCTGTGCAGTAACAATTAATGAATCAGTCAAGCAATGGCTCTTTTACTCATTTGCTACAATTCTAATTAACTCTTCAATCCTCTATAATGATATAAAAATGCCTTACCTGGTTTTCTCCAAGGTTTATCCTCAAATGAATCCAAATCAACTTCTAATAGCGGAACACCATTAATGCTTCCTGGTGCATCAAGATCAACTCCTTTCACTTTTGCCCCTAACAAGAAATGATAATATATTAATTTCATATGATTCTAAAAAAATACATAATATTTAGAGTTCAAAATTAAAGTGTTTGCACTAAAGCAGTGTGCTAATGCTTCTGAGCCCACACAGAATAAGAAATAATGAATTACCCAGCTATAGAAAAAAAGAAGCAGTAAGAGTAATGTGAAGTGATTTGCACATCATTTTAACTGAATATTCAATGTTAAAAATTTAGATTGCTGAATTGTATCAGTGGGGATCTCAGATACTACTTTCACTAAGTTACTAGCTACATCTCTCAAAATGGGTTATTTCATAAGATTATTGCAAGACTCATTCCTGCAAGGACAGAATTACAATTCAATCTGAACCCTTGTGAATGCAAAACAGATAAAAACACAAATTACAGGTAAAGATGTGGTGATTTTTCTAAATCTTTCCTGGTTGAACTACCACTTTTTTCCATTCATAAGAGCCCAGAAGACACTTACCTGAAGAGCCATAAGATCGTCCTCCCGTTTTAATATTGAGATTCACAGGTGCTGCGCCATACCTAAAAATAATATGCATACATTAAAGGTAGAAAATAGGAACTTCAACTTGAATGTTTTCTGTCTGGAAATTATTATTATCCTCCTCTCCTTGCGGCTCAAGGCGGAGTACAATATGATTAAAACAGAGAGAAAAAACACAACACTACTAAAATACATAGAACAAGATGCACACTGGTAAAATGCTGGATAAAATTCACCGATAACATGCAGGCTAATATTTGTAAGTTAACATTGACTGGGTAGGCCTGCTAAATAATTACAGTGGTATGTAATTACAAATAAAATCTAGAGTTCTTGAAATGGCACTATGTACTTCCAAAATGAGCAAACATATTACCTTCTGAAGACCACTTTTAAAAATAATTAATGGCTGAGAGCTTAATTATCTAGAATTAGATGGAATTTTTAATGTTATGAACTTGAGAAAAATGTGATGTTTGCAAAGAAGATTCTACAGTATTTGACATTTTATATTTCTCCCATTATGACAGGCTGATATGAAGTTCCACATAAATGGCTAGTCCAACTGTTCCCAATGCGATGTTGGGCTATAGAGACCAGCATCCCTGTCCACTGGTCACACTGGAGGGATGACAGGCATTAGTCCAATCTATGGGGTCAAAGGCTAAGAAAGACTGAAATCCACTTAAAATGTTACTGGTGTTCCTATTCCTAGATGAAAACAGAGAAACCGAACCCCTACCATAACTATCTTCCAATACAATTTTTCCTTGCTTGAAAGCAACTATTGTCTCAACACCAGTCTGAATCACTAGAACTGTGTCCTGAAACAGAAATGTTTCACCAGCAAGCAACTTACCCATATTGTGGAGCTCCTGTTTTAATATCTCCTATAGTGACCTGAACATCATCTTCATCATCATCACTATCACTGTCACTATCATCCTCAGCTTCTGTAACTTTCTACAAAGAAAACATAATTATCAGGAAAAACATACAATCAAGTGACAAGCAAGACCAAATTAATGTTCACTGGCAAAATCAAACTCAAGAAAAAGCTGTAAAATTTATTTCATGTTATGCTCTTAATATTTTGGATAGGATATACAACTAATAAGACAAAATATAAAAATGTAAGAATAATGAAGAATTAAAAATATTTCAAAAACAAAGGAGAAAAACCATACATATCGCAATTTCACAATGCTAGGTTTCCTCTAGAATAGATAAGGGTAGAAATTATGCTATTTAAATGAAACTCCCAGCACTCCTGACCAATAGCTATGTTGGCTAGGATTGATAAGAGATAAAGACCAATCATATTTGGAAAGCTCTTCAAATCTTCCCACTGACGCAGAATCTAGAAGCATAGAGTTGTACCATCTAAGTCAATAGGTACTTTGCCACAAACTCAAAATAGGTATGAAAAGAAACCTTTGGTGTACAATATCATCACTTGTACCCATTCTGAACACAGTAAGTATAAAGAACGTAGCTCTTTGCATTCTAAATGGAATCACAACACACTGTTTCCCCCTTTGAGGAATTTTAAACATGGATAGGTACATTCCTAAACCTGATGCACAGAGGAGGGGGAAAAAACAACAGACGGAGGAGGTGCAATTTGGTCTAGAACTATAGCTGTTAGAGAAAAGACTGAATTCTATCTTTTGAGCACACTGTCCACAATTCAACAAACAGGCATGGGTGCTATTCTATTACAATTACTATCTAATCTTTCAAAAAAGATTTTAAAAATCATACAATGTCTTGCTTAACTGAATACATAGATTACAGGTTATCAAACTTTGAAGAGACTAAAGCCCAATAGTTACCACAAAAAATTGCTCAAAACTTTAAAAAAAATCATTTTGTGGAATGCTAGTTTTTAAAATATTACTACCGTTTTCACTACACCATTCTCAGCTACTGCTTCTTCTTCATTTCCAGAAGTGGGTTGGGCGCTTGAAAATAAAATCATAGTAAGTAATTAGTGGATATTATCTGGATTAAAATCACACATTATGATGTTTTTAGTAAACAAAACATGCTTGCAGCTAATATTGATGGAAACTGTGTAGTCAAGTACAATTGTGATACCTTTATTCCATTCATTTTGCTCTTGCTTGTTAGAGGCACTACTTGTTGTTTTTTTTACTATTCAACTCACAGAAGGAAAAGTTATCTGGATCATTAACAACCAGAGCTTAACTTCATTTTTCACAGAAATGTATCGCTCATTAAAGAGTAGTCTGCTATTCACAGCTGACTTCATGTTGGAAAATATTGTATTTGTTTCGATTATAATAGGAGTTAATTATTACATTGTTTTTCACTTTCAAGTTATTTCCAACATATAGCGATCCCAAAGTTATGGGATTTTCTTAGCAAGATTTTTTCAAGGGTGAGGGTTGCCATTGCTTTCTTCTGAGGCTTAGTGACACCCAAGGCGACCCAGTAGATTTCCAAAGTTGGATGTGCACTCCAACTGTTTTATGGAGCCCTCGTCCAAAACTCAAATGCTGTATATGTTACCTAACTACAGTAGAGTCTCACTTATCCAAGCTAAATGGGCCGGCAGAAGCTTGGATAAGCGAGTATCTTGGATAATAAGGAGGGATTAAGGAAAATCCTATTAAACATCAAATTAGGTTATGATTTTACAAATTAAGCACCAAAACATCATGTTATACAACACATTTGACAGAAAAAGTAGTTCAATACGCAGGAATGTTATGTTGTAATTATTGTATTTATGAATTTAGCACCAAAATACCACGATATATTGAAAACATTGACTACAAAAATGGCTTGGATAATCCAGAAGCTTGGATAAGCGAGGCTTGGATAAGTGAGACTACTGTACTTAGGAACACCAAAATGTTTTAATCTGACAAACATTTATATAGCCCACTCAATTCCCCAAATTTACATGAATTTATTATCAACACATTTCATACTCAATGGTGCAAAGATGAGTAAGTTATAGAATACCAACCTAGCAGGTACTTCCTCTGGCCTCTCCTCTTCATTCTCATCTATTAAAAACAACAACATCATCTCAAAATTCTTTCTGACTACAATGCTTTTAGTGTACAAATGCATTTTCTACATAATGGCAGGGGATTGGGGTCACAGATATTTGTATATATTGATGCAATTCACATGATGGCTATAGATTAAGTTCAGCATCAGAAGTGTAAAGTTGCTGGGGTACATCAACTGAGGAGGTACTTAGGAATTTATGTCCTGCTTGCTGGCTTCCCAAAATAGAGTGCTGGATCAGCCAGGCTTTTGGTGACTCTGTTTAAATGAAATCTCCAGGACTGGTACAATATCCACAAGCACAATGTTCCCTTCTCTGCTGAAAGCCTTGCTGTGGAGCAAGCTGCTATGACACTGTGTTTCTTCTATTTTCATTCACTATGCACAGAGGACCCATAAACAATTTGGGATCTTTCACACCCACTTATTTTTGCCTCTTTAAATGAACAAGACTTATGCTAGGTACTGGCACTGTACCAGCAAGTTTATATAACTTATCACCTGTGATATAAGCATACACAGTGATGAGTTCTGGGGGTGGAGTGTCTGCCTGCACATTTATTTTCTTTCAGTCTTCCCTGAAGATCACAGATGTCCACATAATCCTGAATTATATTCTACTTTCAGAATCGTCTAACTATTAACAAAAATAATCTCACTAGTCTACATAGTTGTCACTAAAGGTGTCTACAGTACTCCAAATATGGAAAGACAAATAACAAATGTTAATCCTTCGGTGGACTGC